>NC_090449.1:571800608-573029180 GCF_031143425.1 Pleurodeles waltl | reverse complement strand
CCACATCACATAGTCCAAGGCCCCACTTGACTCCTGCAACAAAATGGAGAGAACACTGCAGGGGCATCAGTTGGAAAATAGGCGGGTACCTCAGGGGGGTGGGGAATGGGTGGGCACCTCAGCCGGCAGATGGAACAATGCCACTGGCCCTGGAGGGGGCAACATGCTCCGGTGATTGGTCCTGGGGAGTGCAAGGCCACAGTCTCTCAAGTGGGTGACTTGCCCACATGCTCTGGAGGAGGTAACATGCCCTGGGCTTGGTCCTGGGGAGTGCAAGGCCACAGTCTCTCTGGTGGATAGCCTATCCACTGGGTCTGGTGGGGGCATTGTGCCCTGTGCTCTTCATCCTGGGGAGGATGGGGTGAGTGGATGGCGTCTCCACTGGTTCTGGAGGGGGCAGGTCTTGGGGAGTGCAAGGTCACAGTCTCTCAGCTGGGTGTCAATTCACAGGATTTGCAGGGTCAACCCGCACAACATCCCATGGACGCAGGACAACATACTGTCCGCCAGCGGTGACCGCTTCTCAGTGGTGGTGATGTTGCCGCTGGTGGTGGGGGGAAGCTCCTGTCCATCCCCTGCAGCTTCGTATAGCTGCCCACTGCTGGTGGTGATGCTGGTGCTGCTGCTGCTGGTGGTTATGAGGGGAAGCTCCTGCCCATCCCCTGCAGCCTCGGATGGCTGCCCACTGCTGGTGGTGGTTGTTGGGAGAAGCTCCGGCCCATCCCCTGCAGCCTCGGATGGCTGCACCACCATGGTTGGTGGTAGGGGCTCCGACTGAGTCCCAGCACCAGGCCCCTTGCCCTTCCTGGCAGCAGTTGGTGATGGCTCCTTGCTCCTTTTGGCAGCAGCTGGGGATGGCTGCTTGCTCCTCTTGGCAGCAGCTGGGGGTGGCACCTTTACCTTCAGGGTAGCAGCTGAGGGGTGGCACCTTGACCTTCCTGGCAGCACTTGGGGCAGGCACTCTTTCCATGTGGCTGCCTGGTGCCTGGGATCCCTTCCCACCACAAGTTGCTGGGGACACCACTGGGCCCATGGACTGGGTGGCTGAGGTGCTTGCCTGGGTTTTTTACACCCTGGCCAGAAATGAAGGACAGGGGGAAGGGGGAGGTAAGAGGTCAATGGGGGAGAGGAAAAGCTGCTTCAGGACATTGGAGCAGGAAGAAGGAGAAAGTCTGGGGGTGGAGGAAGAGGGAGTGGTTGTAGGAGGTGTCTGTCTGCTGTGTTTGGGTGCAGGGGCATGGGCTGGATCCTGTTGTGAGGTGGATGGCTGTTGGGTGTCTGAGTGCTTACGTTTGTGTACTTTGGGAGTGTGCGGCACAGACACAGTGGGAGCGGACACAGGGGACATGTGCGCGGCTGTTGGGGTGGTGACTGCCAGTGAGGTGTGAGTTCTAATAGGTGGGCTGGTGATGGAGGTAGTGGATGTGGATGTAGTGCATGCAGGTGTGAGTGTCAACTCAACTGGGAGGGAGGTGGAGGAGGAGGAGGAGGAGGGGGCCACAGTGGAGGCTGAGGATGTTGATATATCTGCATCTGGAAGGTGTGTGGTGCCTGTGTTTGCCTGTGCCACTCTTGTGTGTTGTCTTGTGTGCATGCTCATCTGCGTGTGTGTTTAGGATAGGTTGGAGTTGAGGGGAATGGGATTGGGTAGAGGAGGTTGGAAGGTGGAAACAGGGACAAGGGCTGCCATAAGAGAAGAGGCCTGAGCCTGGATTGATCTCTGTTGGGCCGCCAAGCCAGTGTGAATGCCCTCCAGAAATGCATTGGACTGTTGCATTTGGGCTGCCAGCCCCTGGATAGCATTCACAATGGTTGACAGCCCAACAGAGATGGATCACAGGAGGTCAATAGCCTCCTCACTCAGGGCAGCAGGGCTAACTGGGGCAGGGCCTGAGGTGCCTGTGGCGAAGGAGATGACCACCCTCCTGGGTGAGCGGGCAGGGAGGGCAGTGCTAGTAGGGGGGAGTGGCGGCTGTACCTGTAGCTGGGGTGGGCACAGAGGTGTCCACCACCACCAGGGAGCTTCCATCGGAGGTGGTATCCGTGTCCGAACTGTCCCCTCTAGTCTCTGCCGTGGTGCTCCACTCGCCCTCTGTCCCACTGGTTCCCTCACCGTCGGTGGACTCTGCCTCCTGGGTCCTGTGGGATGCAGCTCCATCAGTTGCCGGTTTCTCTGCTCCTCCGCCAGATGATGCTAATGCACATAAGGACAGGATGACAAAACAAAATGGGTGGGGGAAGTGACAAAGGATACACTTGGTCAATGATTGCACCAACACCACCGTTGGCATACACTGCACACTCACACACAGGGAACAGCCTTACGCACTATGCAATGCACTACTAGTAACAATGCTAGTCACCAGGGCATGGGGAGGGATACATACCGCCCACTGCTTCATTCCTGGGACCCACACATCCCTGCTTAGTATTGGATGCATACTAGGTAAGTTGGAGGAATATCACATCGGAATCCTGCCCAACATGGGACCTACACAGCAATGTCAGCCCTGGCCTAGGGGTACCCACCGGCACACTTCCCCCGCCCGGATACCACTACACCAGTCGTAAGTAGTAATGATGGGCACTGTACTCACCCCCTTGTTGCTGCTGTGATGCCCCCAAATGCCCATCCAGCTACGGATAGGCCGCCGCCAGTATGCTGGCCATCAGAGGGGTCAGGGTTCGACGGACACCCCCTCCATGTTGGGAGGCCATCCCCAGCTGGGCCTCCGCCGACTTCAGTGCCCAGCGTCTCAGGTACTCCCACCGTTTCCAACAGTGGGTGCTCCCCCTGCCGTAGACCCCCAGGGTCAGCACATCCTTCAATCAATCGATCAATCAATCAAATTATTTGTTGAGTGCGCTACTCACCCGGAAGGGTCTCAAGGTGCTGGGGGGGGTGCTAATGCTCGAAGAGCCAGGTCTTAAGGTGCTTCCTGAAGGTCAGGAGGTCTTGGGTCTTACTTAGGTTGGCGGGGAGTGAGTTCCAGCTTTTGGCTGCGAGGTAGGAGAAGGATCTGCCGCCGGTTGTGGTACGGTGGATGCGAGGGACTATTGCGAAGGCAAGGTTGGCGGAGTGGAGCTGGTGTGTCAGGATGTGTAAGTTGAGTTGATCGTTGAGGTAGGCCTGTCCAGTGTCGTGGAGAGCTTTGTGAGCGTGGATTATGATTTTGAAAACGATCCTTTTGTTGATGGGTAGCCAGTGGAGGTCCTTGAGGTGGGCAGAGATGTGTTCGTGGCGAGGGAGATTGAGGATGAGACGTGCTGAGGGGTTATGGATGCACTGGAGTTTTTTCTGGAGCTTGGCCGTTGTTCCCACGTAGAGGGGGCTGCCATAGTCCAGTCTGCTGCTAATGAGGGCATGGGTGACCGTTCTTCTGGTTTCTACATGAATCCACCTGAAGGTCTTGCAGAGCACTTGAAGGGTGTTGAAGCATGAGGACGAGATGGCGTTGACTTGCTGGTTCATGGAGAGTGAAGAGTCTAGTATGAAGCCGAGGTTGCGTGCGTGGGTGGTTGGTGTTGGGGTGACCCCAGGGTGGCTGGCCACCAGGAGTTGTCCCATGCTGACTTGTTGGGGCCGAAGATGATGATCTCGTTTTTTTCTGAGTTCAGCTTAAGGTGGCTTGCGGTCATCCAGTTGGCAATAGTGAGGAGTCCGGTGTGGAGGTTGTTCTTGGCGGTTGCAGGGATCTTTGTGAGGGAGAGGATCAGTTGTGTGTCGTCAGCATAGGAGATGATGTTGAGGACATGGGATCGGATGATGTTGGCTAGCGGAGCCATGTAGCTATTAAAGAGGGTTGGGCTGAGTGAGGATCCCTGGGGGACTCCGCAGATGTTTTTTGGTGGCCTTTGACCGAAACGGGGGGAGGCAAACTATTTGTGTTCTCTCAGAGAGGAAGGAGGTGAGCCAGTCCAGGGTTCTGTGGTGAATTCCTGCATCGAAGAGGCGTGTGCGGAGGGTTTGGTGACATATGGTGTAGAAGGCTGCAGAGAGATCGAGGAGGATAAGGGCAACGGCTTCACCATTGTCTAGCCTAGTCCTGATGTCGTCGGTGCAGGCGATGAGGGCTGTCTCAGTGCTGTGGTTTTTGCGGAATCCTGACTGGGACACGTTGAGTAGGCTGTTGTCCTCCAGGAAGCAGGAAAGCTTGTTATTGACTATCTTTTCTATGACTTTCGTGGGGAAGGGGAGCAGGGAGATAGGTTGGTAGTTTTTTAGGTCTTCGGGGTCAGCTTTGGGCTTTTTGAGAAAGGTGTTGACTTTGGCGTGTTTCCTGCTTTCCGGAAAATGGAGGTCTCGAAGGAGCTGTAGATGATGGTTCGGAGCTGGGGAGCGATGATTTGGCTGGCCTTATTGAAGACGTGGTGAGGGCAGGGGTCTGTGGGGGAGTCGGAATGAATGGTGCTCATGGTTATGGTGGTTTCCTCATCGTTGGTGAGGGTCCAGGCGCTCAGTACAGTGGTGCAGCAAGGTAAGATGGGGTCGACCATGTCGGTAATGGTGGTGGTGGGGAACGGCGATGTGAAGCTTCCATGAACGTCTGTGATCTTGCGATGGAAGAAGATGGAGAGGGAGTCGCAGAGGTCTTGTGAGTGGGGAGGGTCGGTGGAGGAGGACTTGGGGTTGGTGAGTTCCTTGATGATGTTGAATAGCTCCTTGCTGTTGTGTGTGTTGCTGTCAATTCGTTCTTTGTAGAAAGATCTTTTGGTGGTCCGGATGAGCTGGTGGTGTTTGCTCATGGTTGCTTTGAGGGAGGAGAAGTTGGTCTCTGATTGTTCTTGGCGCCAGGTCTTCTCAGCTTTCTGGCATTTTCGTTTGGAGACCTGGAGGTCTGCGGTGAACTAGGGAGCTTTCTTGTTGACACAGGTGTTGTTGGTTTTCTTGAGTGGAGTGAGGGTGTTGGCGCAGTTGCCGAGCCATTGCTTGAGGTTGAGAGCAGCAGTGTTGGGTCGCTGGTTTTAGGTGGTAGGGTTTGGGCGAGGTTAGAGATCAGTTGTTCCTTGGAGACCTTGTTCCACTTGCGGTAAGGGAGCGGATGCTGTTGGTGGTGGGCTTCAGGAAGGAATAATGAACGCAATGGTGGTTGGTCCAGTGGAGTTCAGTGGTGTGGGTGAAGGTGATGTGGCTGCTGGAGGAGAAGATGGCCTCGCCATATACCCTTCTTTTGATGGGCGCTGACCTGCAGAGGAAATATACACAGGGAAAGGTATTATTTAGACTGTCCTGCCTGTTACACTCATGGCCCACCATAGCCCATCCATCCCCTTATGCACAGACATGGCCCAGCTTACATGCTGCATGCTGCCCAGGGCCCACCCACTAACCCCACACACAAGGCCCTCACACACACCACTCCATGCATTCATGCCCCATGCATCATGCTCACAGTGTACTCACCTGTTGGTCTGGAGGCCCATACAGCAGTCTGTACTGGGGTAGGACCCCATCCACTAGTGTCTCCATCTCCACCGAGGTGAAGGCAGGGGCCCTTTTCCCAGTCACACGGGCCATGGTAGGTTCCAGACACAGGTCACAGCAGCACATGCAGTGTAGGTCCTTTCCTGTTGAAGGTCAGGTAGCAAGTGAGTGAACAGATAGAAAATGGTGGTGACATCCGCGGCGGTGCATACCGTCACCATGGGCGTACATCACCATTGGCCACTCTACCCCATAGGGACCAATAATAACCAATGAGGAGTTGCACGGCGGTTCCCGGCCACCTTCCGCAACGGCGCGCAACGTCAACGGAATTACCTCACTTCTACCTGTCCCTCCATACAGGATAGGCGGACGCCATTTCAGGGGGGGGTAGACCATGGATCATAACTGTGTCACAGATCACAATTGAACATTCAAGACATATGCCACTAATACATTAAAAAATCACACCATGCATTGAATTGTATTGGCTACAATGTACAGATTATGACCGGATCATCACTATTTTCCCCTATGGATTGCAAGCGATGTGGATGAATAGGAGATCGAAACATCCCCCCATGAACAGACCCATGGTGGACTTGGCAACAATGGAAGACAGGCACATTATCCTCACCTACAGATTTGACAGGGCCACAATCACAGAGCTGTATGCCCAATTGGAGCCTGACCTGATATCTGCTATCCGTCACCCCACTGTGATTTCCCCCTCTTGTGCAAAGGCTATCAGTGCTCCATTTCTTGGCTACTGGTTCTTTCCAAGTGACAGTGGGCTTGGCAGCAGGAATGTCACAGCCAATGTTCTCAATAGTGCTGACCAGCATGTTATCTGCCCTGATTAAAAACATGTGCAGCTACATTGTTTTCCCCCAAGTAGAGGGTTTGGCCACAGTGAAGGCTGACTTCTATGCAATGGGACATATTCCCAACATAAATGGGGCGATTGATGGAACACATATTGCATTGTCCCCCCGACAAAATGAACAGGTCTTCAGAAATTGAAAAAGTTTTCACTTGATGAATTTGCAGATGGTGTGTTTGTTGGACCAGTACATCTCCCATGTCAGTGCTAAGTATCCAGGCTCGGTGCATGATGCTTTTATCCTGAAGAATAGCAGCATTCCAAATGTGATGGCTGAACTACAGAGGCACCGTGTGTGGCTAATAGGTGAGCCCTGGTTCCCACCCAGTGTATGTTGGTGTATGGGTATGGTGTGGGCCATATGGCATAGTGTGTGGCTAACAGTTGTCCATCAATATTTGCAGGTGACTCTGGTTACCACAACCTCTCATGGCTACTGACCCCTGTGATGAATGCCAGGACAAGGGAAGAAGAACGTTACACTGAGGCACATGGGCAAACAAGAAGGATAATAGAACGTACCTTCAGCCTTCTGAAGGCCAGGTTTTGGTACCTTCATCTAACAGGTGGATCCCTGTGCTACTCACCCAAGAAGGTCTACCAGATAGTCATGGCATACTGAATGTTGCACAACCTTGCCTTGGGAGGCCATGTTCCTTTTCTGCAGTAGGAGGAGGCTGGAGATGGCTGTGTGGCAGCAGTGGACCCTGTGGACAGTGAAGATGAGGAGGCAGAGGATGAGAACAACAGAACTGCAGTGATTAGACAATACTTCCAATGACACACAATTAAGACAGTGTACCATCACATTTCATTGACAGTTTTGTGTTTGACATTGTCACTGGCAGGCTGTGAATTCCCACGTCTATGCCCACTCACTGTACCCTTTGGCAACTCTTTTTGCAGATGTTGGTGCCCCACTATCGCTCCTGGTGTGTTCACTGCAGCCAACTACAGGTCTTTCCTATGTATACATTACTGTACAGTTGAATTGCAATGTTTAAACCTTGTTAAACAATTGCATACTTAAATCATTTGACATACTCCATAATTGTATTTTTTCAAAGTGTGTTTATTGCAGTGCTCTGAAGAAAAGTGGGAAGTGCAATGAGCTAGGCTGATGATGGAGGAAAGTCCTGGGTAGAGTCCAGTCTATTGGTAGCACAGGTGCATTGTCCAAGGGGGCATAGGAAGCGGAGCAATGGCAGTTTAAGGTGGACAGGGTGATAGAGTGGGACACAAGGGTGACAATCAGGAGAGTCTTATTTCCTGGCAGGGTCTTGCAATAGTCTCTGGCCTCTGTCTGGATCGAGGGAACGTTTGCGGGGTGGTTCTCCTTCTGCAGGGGATGGGTGCTGGTGGCCTGTTAGTCTTGTGGCGGGGCACCCTGTCCAAATAGCTGCAGCGGAGGTGCAGGGCTGTTCAGTAGTCTGGCTAGTGGCAGGGGTCCGCTGGTGTGAGACTGCCTCCCTCATAATGTTGGCCATGCCTGTCAGCACCCTTGCAATGGAGACCAGAGTGGTTTTAATGGACTTCAAGCCCTCCCTGATCCCCTGGTACTCAGCTGCATGTTCTCCTGCAACTTGTCCAGGTTCTGGCCCAGTGTATGCTGGGAATGTTGGTATGCTCCCAGGATTGCGGTGAGTGCCTCCTGGAGAGTCCGTTCCCTGGGCCTGTCCTCCCCCGGCGCACAGCAGTCCTCCCAGCTTCCCTTTTGTCCTGTGCCTCTGTCCCCTGAACCGTGTGCCCACTGCCGCTGACCCTGGGTCCCTGATTGTCTTGGGTTTGTGGTGTGCCCTGGGATCCCTGTAGTGGTGGACACGCTGCTGATTGACGTGTCCTGGGGACCAAGGTATGGGCATGCTGGGTGGGTGGGTGCTTGGTGGTGTTTCCTGAAGGGGGAGGCTCTGTGGTGGTGTGGGACTGTGCCTGGGTAACTGACTGTCCGGAGGTCCTTGATGGGCCAGGTTGGTCATCCAGATCCAGGCGAGCAGAGTCGCTTTCATCACTTTGGGCCTCTTCTGTAGGGGGACTGGATGTTGCTGGCACCTCTTCTCCAGTGACATTGGCTGGGATACCTGTAGGTATGTATATGCAGTGTTATTATTTCTGTGTGTGACATATTGTGCATGGGGAGTTACCCTCCATGTTTGTTATTGCCCTGCCAGCTTTTCCTTGTGTGAGTTGTTATGTGGTGGGCTAGGTGATTCTCTAGTGTACATGCTTTAGTGATAGGTGTCCATGCAGGTCTGTGAGTGGTGTCCATGCATTGGCGGTGCATGCTGGGCATGGCATTGGGATGAGTGGGTTGTGATGGTGGCGTGTGTGGGAGGTGGTGGAGTGATGGGAGTGAGGGTGGGGTCGGGGTATGTGTTGGCATGCAGGTACGGGGGTGATAGTAATGGAGAGTTGACTTACCAGAGTCCAGTCCTCCTGCTACTCTTGCCAGGCTCTCAGGATGCATGATTGCCAAGACTTGCTCCTCCCAAGCTGTTAGTTGTCGGGGAGGAGGTGGGGTCCACCGCCAGTCTTCTGTACTGCGAGCTGGTGTCTTGCTGCAATGGAACGCACCTTCCTCCGTGGGTCATTCCACCCCTTCCTGATGTCATCCCTTGTTTTCTGGTGCTGTCCCACGGTGTTGACCCTGTCCACTATTCTCCGCCACAGCTCCATCTTTCTAGCAATAGATATCTGCTGCACCTGTGATCCAAATAGCTGTGGATCTACCCAGATGATTTCCTCCGCCATGACCCTTAGCTCCTCCTCAGAGAATCTGGGGTGTCATTGTGGTGCCATGGGTATAGTGTGAGTGGTGTGGGTGAGGGTGAGGGTGTGTAGGGTGATGTGTTGGGGTGTGTGATGTAAGGTGCATGGGTGGTGTATAGGTGATGGTGGTATGTGGCTCTGGTTGTGTGAATGGTCTTGCTGTCTCTCTCTGTTGGTAATGGTTTGTATTCGTAAAAGGTTGTGGGTACTGTTGGTGTGTCTTTTATAGTAGTGTGGGTATGGTGTGTGTATTGGTGTCAGGCATGTGTAGTTTGAATTGTCCAATGTGGTGTTGTTTTGTACAGTATGTGTGTGCATTTTGACAGTGGCGGTATGCACCGCCAATAGTTTACCACCATTGAATGTCCACCGTGGTGATTCGCGGTCATAATGTTGTGGGCGTTGTTCTGTTGGCGTAAGGGTGTGGGTTTGATACCGCCAGTTTATCACTAACCTTTGGTGTGTGTGTGTGTGTCATAATATGGTGAACGGATATCGGCTGCAGCGGCGGTATGTTGGCAGGAGTCAGCATGGGGCTTAGTGGGATTTACCGCCAATGTCATAATGAGGGCCTTTTCATCTAACCAATGTACTGGGGAAGGTTAAAAATGACTCACCCACTCCGAGGCATCCCTTTATTTCCGCAGTAGGTGGGCATAGATAAAATCTACTCTAGTGGGGGTAAATTAGGATTCATGGCCCAATGACCCTCAAAACCAAGCTGTCAACATGTTTCTGCCATACACTATGAGCCCCAAATGGTCCCAGGCATTCATCAGAACATCACATTCCACATTGCCCTTGAATTATATCAAACAAACTGTGTTCAAGAGAGGGTATTACAACTTCTATTGCATGCTGAATATACATAAGCTAATTGCCCAACACAATGTGGAAGCCCACTTCTTAGGATCATTGCACCTAAAAACATGAAGAAAAAGGCTCTAACATCGTAGTGAGACATCTAGAACATTTAGTAGAGCAGGTGCATTGCCTGCTAGTTACACAAATCATAAAACCCAATTACTCAACCGGGCTATTATAAGGCCTTATATATACTGTAAAACCAAACAACACAATCAAATTGTGAACACTGCACACCATGCGATAGTAAAGCTGAGTGAAGCAAAATCCTGCTTTGACAAAACGGAACAAAAGGTAAATTACAGACGTGTCATCATGGCATTTATATACCACTTACAGTACAGGAAATGCGTATTAGGCTCCCCACGGTCGGCATAGGTTCGGCCCTGTGGTCACACTCTACAATAATAATGAGGGTAAACAAGGCCAATAAACACAAACATCAGAGAAACCGTAAAGGAAATATAGGTCAAAGTGAATGAGACATAAGCACGACAGACTGAAATCTGACAAGCTTTCAAAAAGCTCCCTACGTTTAACAAATGGAGCATCTTTGAATGGCACATCAACAGGGGCGTAGGAGACACAAAATTTCTGGGGGGGATAGGGACAACCTTGAGGTGGGCCTCCTGCACAAAGCTTGCACCCAGAAGGGTTGCCGTGGGGGGGGGATGGGGGGGAAGGCGGTCGCTTCCAGTCGAGTCCTGTGAGACCGGCAATTCCCTGTCTGCTGGGCCCTTGGCTGCCTATTAGGCAGCGACAATGTCTGTGCTGCAGTTCGCCTGTGTAAAGTCCTAAGAGGTCTGTACTGCCTGCTGGGCGCAGTGCTTCCTGCCGATTCCTGTGCTGCCTGCCATGCACTGTGCTGCCTGTTGGGAGCTTTCTTTCTAGCAGGCTGTGTCAGTCTCTGCCCCCCCCCGCCTGCCTGTGAAGGCCAGTAAGGCCTATGATTGCTGCTAGGTCCTTGTCTCACGGTCAAGTGGCAGTCTCTGTGCTGCCCCCTTCCTGTGAACTGCTGTGCTCTCTGACAGGGCCGGCCTTAGTGCTGGTGGCGCCCTGTGCAACAATATTTGTTGGCACCCCCCAGTGACCACCTCTGCCACGGATTCCCTCACTACTATCCATCACCACTCTCTCTCATATGCATTTCATTAGTTTTATACCACCACTCATACTGGGAAATATCCCTTACAACACAATCAATGCAATGCAATGCATTGACCATGCTGCCATTACCACAAATATGGGGCTAGCATGGATGCCTTTACCACACATGTCTTTACCAAGCATATGCGTGGTTACAGCATAGAGAGCAGTCTAGCTGTCCGGGTGGAACAGGAAGAAGCAGAGGAGAGAGAGGTAAGTAGGGCTGTGGCCGAGTTTAGTGTGGGAGGTCGGGTTCATTTTTAGGACAGGGTAGGGTCGGGTAGTTTTTAGGACATGGTGGGGTAGGTTTTAGGGTTCTGGGGGGCAGGGGCATCAAGGTAGTTTTTAGCGCAGTTCAGGGTAGGTTTTAGGGTTCAGAGTGGGGGCGGGTAGTTTTTAAGGACAGGGCAGGGTTACTTTTAGGGCTCAGGGCTGGGGGGGGTTAGGGCTCAGGGCAGGGGCAGTTTTAACTGATTGGGCAGGGTGGAGTATGGTATCAGGTGTAAGGGGGCAGGGCGGGGAGAATTTACCACGCATGTTTCTTTACCAAACATTCTTTTACAGCTAAATTCGTTGTAAAGGCATGAGTAGTAAAGACACGGTCGTTGTTGAGACCGCGATGTTAAGGCATGCATGATATACGCATGTGTTGTTCCATCATTCAGCCCTCACACCAGTCTAGGGTGTCAAAGCACTTTACATCACGCAGATATTACGCAGAGACAATCATCACATATGTGTAAATCAGTGTATATGAAATGTTACATAAGACAGAGGACGACAAGGTGTAGGTGTCATAGGTCATCCATACTGGTAGCAGGTATAGTTTAAGAGTGGTTTATCTGGAAAAGCGCAAACTCAGAATTTAAAACATAACACCATGGTTGGGGGCTTTCTTTAATAATAAGAATTGATTTGCGCTCAAATTAACTTGTTTTGCAACATTAAGTTAATGAAAAAGTGGGGGAAAATCATAACGCTCTAATCTATACCTTGATGTTTGCATGCAGCTCTTTGATAAGTTCATTGCTCACTGTTCTATATTCAGTTTTAATTTATAAATTGCAGGGGACAAAAAAGGAGCTCTCTGATGTAGGAAGCTGGCCTGGTATGTGGTGAGTACCTATGGTATTATCACCTTATACCAGGTATCCCCTTATTAGTGAGGTGTAGGCAGTGTCTAGAAGCCAGGGCTCTCTAGAGGTAGATGCGGATGAGCAGCCAAGACTTACCTAGGAGACATGCAAAGCTCATGCAATACCACTGTAGTCACACAGCACTTACACACATGAAAGAAACACGTGTTATGAAAATAAAGGTTCCTTATTACAGTAACACAAACACGAAAACACTAGATAGGCAATACTCCCAATAGGATGTAAGTAGCACGCTATCATATGTACAGCAGCAATCAGAAGTTGGCATAAAAAGCAATAGAAAATAGTGAAAAGCAATAGGCAATACTGAAGGCCTAGGGGGGACCAGACCATATACTAAAAAAGTGGAATGCGAAAGCTGGGTCCCCACGCAAGGAAGTGGAATCTGTAGAGGGGAGCTGCAGGAACTAGGAAACCCCAAAGGTAAGTACCAGAGTGCCCTCCAGTGACCAGGAGAAAAGAGGTAAGTTACTGGTTTTTCCCCAACCCACCAAAAGGACTTCAGAGAAGAATATTGCAAAATGCAGGCAAGACTGCAAGAAGCTAGAGGTGGATCCGGGAAGAGGAAGACTTGGAAAAGAAGGGGACCAAGTCCAGTTTACGTAGGAGTGTCCGGTCGTGGCAGGAGCCACTACCCACCCATCTGTGGATGCAGGAGTTGCTCGGCCGGGAGATGAAGACGGTCAGCAGTGCAGCACTGGAGCAGATGAAGCGTTCCTAGGTGATGCAGTCGACGTCCCATGCGGGATGAAGAATTGCAGTCAGTCTGTGGTGTGGAAAACCAACCAGCGAGCCTTGGCAAAGGCAAATGTTGCAGTAGGACAAAAGTGGAGCTGCCGGGGACCAGCAAGGTCCAGGGGGACCTAACCCAAGGAGGGGAGTCCCAGGTGACCCTCAGCAAGGCAGAACGTTTGGAGAAGGAGAGGCAGCCCCCACAGGAGCCCAGGAGCTGCAGAGAGGCCCACGCAGCACACATGAAGAGAGGTCCCATGTCGCAGGCGAAGCACGTTGAGGGCTGTGCTTCACAGAGAAGAGTGATGGGGACTGGGGCTACATGGAGCCTGAAGATCCCTTGGAGGAGATAACATCAGGCCTTGGTAGCTGCAAGAGACGCAGTGCATGGGGGGTACTGTCCTGCATGGGAAGGCAAGGACCTACCTACTCCAAAGTTGGACAGCTGGTAGAGAGGACCAAGGAGACCACTCCAGACTATCACCCCCTGATGCAGGATCCACGCAGCTCAGGAGCAGAGGAGATCCACGCAGCCGGTCGTTGTTGCAGTTGGTGCCTGCAGATGCAGGTAAGTGACTCCTTCACTCCAAGGAATTTTCCTTCTTTCTTCTCATGCAGACTGAAGACTTGCTGCCCTCAGAGGAAGAACAGCCGGGCTAATGTTGCAGTTGCTGGAAGGAGCCAGAGAAACAATGTTGCAGGGTGAAGTCGCTGCTGGAGCTGCAGATTGTAGGTTCCTGTGAAGTCCAGTTGCGGTTCCAGTGGTCAGAAGTCAAAGTAAACGTTGCAGAGGAGTCCTGCTGGAATCTTGCACATTGAATCTGAGGACCCACCCAAGAGGCAAACCCTAAATAGCCCAGAAAGGGGGATTGGTCACCTAGCAGGGTGACCACCTAGGAGGGGGCTGTGACGTCACCTGCCTGACCTGGCCACTCAGATGCTCACAGAGGCCTCTGCCCACCTTGGATTCAAGATGGCAGAATCAAGTGGCCACCTGGAGGAGCTCCAGGCACCACCCCTGGGGTGGTAATGGACAGGGAAGTGGTTACACCCATTTCCATTGTCCAGTTTCGCACCAGAGTAGGGGCTGAGGTCCCTGAACTGGTACAGACTGGTTTATGCAAGGAGGCCCTTCAGAGCATACCATTAGCTTGGCGAGGGTACCCCTCCCAACCCTTGTAACACCTATTTCCAAATGGAGAGGGTGTTGCCTCCCTCTTCCAAAGGAAATCCTTTGTTCTGCCTTCCTGGGCATGAGCTGCTCAAGCAGCAGAAGGAGGGCAGAAATCTGTCTGAGGGGTGGCAGCAGCATGGGCTGCCCGGAAAACCCTAGAAAGCTGATAGGAGCAATGCTGGGGATCCTCTAAGGAGCCCCCAAAGTGCATGGAATCATACAAACAATACTGACAATAGGATTGGGGTATGATTCTGACATGTTTGTTACCAAACATGCCCAGGTTCTGAGTTGCCATTATGTAGCTGGACAAAGGGAGTGACCTATGTCCAGTACACTCGTAAAATGGCGTCCCCGCACTCACGAGGTCCAGGAAAATGTAGCTGGAGTTCGTGGGGGCACCTCTGCTCCTCCAGAGGTGCCCTCACACACAGGTACTTGCACCCTGCCCTCTGGCTAGGAGGGCCTGCCATAGAGGTGACTTAGAGTGACCAGGTGCAGTGACCTGAAGTGAAAGGGTGCATGCACCTTTTCACGCAGGCTGCAATGGCAGGCCTCCAGACATGGTTTACATGGGCTCCTATGGGTGGCATAATACATGCTGCAGCCCATGGGGAACCCCTGATCCCCCAATGCCCTGGGTACCATATACTAGGGACTTATAAGGGGCACCAGTATGCCAAATGTGGGGTGTGTGTGGTCCAAACAACCAAATTTAATGGGAGAGAGCACTGGGGTCCTGGTTAGCAGGATCCCAGTGAACACAGTCAAAAGTGTGGTAACCATGCCAAAAAGAGGGTACTTTCCTGCATCTGACAAAAGCAGTAACCCACTGACCTATTCACATTATATAGACTTTGTGATCTGCATGTAGACATTCTTTGTAGCAGGCATAGTAACCCTGTACGTTATGATGAGTCAAAACTCCGACTAGACAAAACTTCAATCTATCTTCAGGAGGACCATTAATCAGCTGAATTATCTTGAGATTTTTATTGTTGCCTGAAAACTGTTGATGGCAAGGAACACCCAACAGGTGCTTTTGAAGTCAGAATATACTTGCAATCACAGCACCCCCATCCTAAGTCAGCAGCCGGTGCAGCGGCACCGGTTGCATCGTCCTAGAGCCGGCCCTGCTGCCTTACCTAGCCCTGTCCATCTCTCAGGCCATCTGGTTCTTCCTGGGACCCGTGCTGTGTGCTAGTCTCTCTGCCGTCTATCCAGCAGTGCCAGGCTCTGTACCACCACAGCCTGTGAAGTCCTGCAAAGCCTGTGAGCTGCCCCAGTGCTGGCTTCCATCCACAGGCCATTGGCAGGAAATGAGATTTACAGACAGCCCTTGGCCTTTAGAGCGGGCTTTCACAAATACCAGGAAGGCTGAGGGAGAGACAGGGGACCGAAATGTTGGGGAGGCAGGATGTCAACTTAGGGGACAATAATTAGCTCTGGGGCAGGAAAGCTGGAGACAGAGGAGAGAAGAGAGTGAGAGAGAGGTGACAGAAACGGGTGCCCTAACAAACATTGCTGCACAGGGTGCCATCAGCGCGCTAAAGCCTGCCTGGCTTATTTCTCACAGTAACTCAACAACACTGTTTTTAGAAAGGGAGATACTCTGCAACACAGCATTGGATTTAAAAAGAAAGGGAGTTACTTGGCAATACTTTATTTAATTACCCAAACCTCTTTACCTTCTCAAATCTTGCTGCTGTCTTCAGGGTTCGATTTTCAAGGGAAGGGTAGGGCTCAGGAGGGACGGGATGCAGACAGCAATCAACAAAGGGCCTCTCTTCTCACTTTGTTCTCAGAAGTGCAGACTGCAGGCAGCTGTGGCGGCAAGGTGAGAAGGAATCCCTTGTGTGCTGCAGCACAACAAAAGGGCAGAGGGCAAGTGTCCTGGAGGCAGGTCACAGGTCAAGTGCAGGGCCAGTATAGGTAGTGCTTTCACGCGGCGCTAATGGCCCTGCGAATTACAGAACAGAAGGGAAAATTCTTCTGTCCCCTCGTCCCCCCCACCCTTGTCCCCCGTGTCCCCCCCACTCCAAAATCTGGGGGGGACATATCCCCCGCGTCCCCCACACTTCCTACGCCCATGCACATCAACCCATTTGCCAAATGTCAGAGTCATTGGTGGAGCCACACAGCAGTCAGGCTCTGGGTCTTTATACCATACATACTCTTGAATAATGCAGCTTTCCACCACCCTTGCTTTCCTCTCGCACACACACACTAGACCATGATGTGAAACAGTGTGGTAGAATCAAGTCTTTTCTCCGGTGCTCCTCAACAGTGAGTAGCAGACTACCGATGGACCTGTGGTCGACGACTGAGAGCAGAAATTAAAGATGCATTTTGATGAGCCTCATACCTGTCAAATGTGTCAATGTTAACAGTATGATCCAGCACAAAATGTTTTTAGTGTATGACCAAGGAATGACATCTTGGTTTTAAGTGTATGACCAAGATGAGTAATTTAAAAAAAGGTCTTAGTGGGGGGTATGATTTGAAGGTTCTTCTCCTCTTTTACTTTCCACATACAGTAGTGGCAGTAGAGAAACTGGTAGCGAAATTGCAGATTTAAAAGCCTATTCACAAACTGTATTTTGTACTATGTTTAATAATTCTACAATAATACTATTCGTACTACAAAATGTTATTCACAAACCTACCTGAGGAGGTCTATACCTCTGCCTCCTATCTTTTCTGTGTGGCGATCTCCATCCTGAGTGCGGCGTCTCCACACAGCTTGCATCAGTTTTTGTAGTAAATTTGGAAGGGGCATAGGGATAATTTACAATTAAAAGTGAGGGATTAGGGAGGAGAAAGGAAAGGGTTAGGGGAGTTTAGGGAGGGACACCAGCCACTCAAAAAAATCCTTTCACTGAATGTGCTCTTTTCTTTGCATGGGTATTGAATAAATAGACTTAAAGACTTTCTGGTCTCCTGTAAAGATCAAACCATTAAAGGGCTTTACTTGTCAGAACTGTAAACAGTGTCTTGTGACAGGAAAATGCTGATCCAAGTTGAACTATCTTTAAAAAATATTTAACTTGATGGCTACGGGGTATGTTTACAACAAGAAAGTGATAATTCTGTGCTAAAACCCATTTTAAAATTAGGCAACAGTCTTAGGAGAAAGTTTCCCAAATACATTTTCCCAAACAGAGTGGAGGAACACATTTGCAAAGCCGCTTTCTTCAGATTTAATGGTCAGACAGATGAACTTCTGGAAACGACTGTTATGGGAAGGAGGATCATATATAACAAGACCAGAAAAAAATCACTCTGCTTTTAAATACAGCCTCTACTGAACTGCACATTCTATTGCATTTGCCAGTGATTTTCCCTAAATGGCCACAGCACATAGGTGTACTAGGGTGGTGGCCACTAGATATTGATTTTTCTTAAAACTCAGATGCATCTGCATGGGTGGGTAAAACTGAATATGATAAAGGAGTTTGTTCGAGCAAAATGGGACAAGAGGGGAGAAAAGAAAGAAAATACCATACTTCCTACATATTTTCCTTTAGTTTGGACAATCCCTCTGTTGGCCTCCACAATTTAGGGTGTTAAGTATGTCCATGTTTTAAAAGCATTTAGGGCCAGATGTAGAAAGCTTTTTGCATGGTGCAAACTGCGAAAATCGCAGTTTGCGCCATGCAAAAAGCCTTTTTCGATGCTCATTCACAAATTGCGAGTCGGTACCGACTCGCAATTTGTGAATGCGACTCGCAAATAGGAAGGGGGGTTCCCTTCCTATTTGCGACTCGCATCGCAGTTCAGAGTTGCTTTGTGACCGCGAATGCGGTCGCAAACCAACTCGCAGTTACCACCAGTGTCACACTGGTGGTAACTCATTCGCAAAAGGGAAGGGGTCCCCATGGGACCCCTTCCCCTTTGTGAATGTCGACAAAAATATTTTTTCAGAGCAGGCAGTGGTCCTATGGACCACTACCTGCTCTGAAAAAAACAAAAACAAATGGTTTCGGTATTTTTTTTTAATTTTGCAACTCGTTTTCCTTTAAGGAAAACTGGCTGCAAAATGAAAAAAAAAAACCTGCTTTATTTACAAAGCAGTCACAGACATGGAGGTCTGCTGACTACAGCAGGCCACCATCCCTGTGAGTGCAGGGACTCGCTAGTGAGTCACAGAAGGTGTTTGTGACACCATTCTGCATCAGTTTTTGCGACTTGCAAATTGCGAGTCGCTCAGACTCGCAATTTGCAAGTCGCAGAAACGTATTTTGCTACATCTGGCCCTAAATTCACTGCCTGGTCATGCATACTGACAGCAGGCCAGCATTTATACTTTCTAATACTGGAAAAGGAAAACGATGGAGGAAAGGAAGGGGGCACAGACGGGGAAATGTAATACCATATGTGAGAAAGTAGCATCTTTCTAGCATGGTTAACCCCACTTTTGGCTTGTTTGTGAGTGTATGCCAGTGTGTTGTTACTGTGTCACTGGGATCCTACTAGCCAGCCCCCCAGTGCTCATAGTGAAAACCCTATATGTCAGTGTGTTTGCCTGTCTCACTGGGATTCTGCTAGCCAGGACCCCAGTGCTCCTAGTTTGTGGCCTAATGTGTGTGTTGTCAGTAGTGCTTAACTGTGTCACTGAGGCTCTGCTAATCAGAACCTCAGTGCTTATCCTCTCTTTGCTTTTAAATTTGTCACTATAGGCTAGTGACTTCAGTTACCAATTTCAATTGGCACACTGGACCCCCCTTGTAAGTCCCTAGTGTATGGTACCAAGGTACCCAGGGCATTGGGGTTCCAGGAGATCCTTATTTGCTGCATCATTTCTTTTGCCACCCATAAGGAGCTCAGACAAATCCTTTCATAGGACTGCCACTGCAGCCTGTGTGAAATAGTGCACACACTATTTCACTGCCATTTTCACTGCACTTAAGTAACTTATAAGTCACCTATATGTCTAACCTTCATTTAGTGAAGGCTAGGTGCAAAGTTACTAAGTGTGAGGGCACCCTTGCACTAGCAAAGGTGCCCCCTTGCAGTCCAGGGCCAATTCCCCGGACTTTGTGAGTGCGGGGACACCATTACACGTGTGCACTACATATAGGTCAATACCTATCTGTAACTTCACAATGTTAACTGCGAATATGGCCATGTAAGGTGTCTAAGATCATGGAATTGTCCCCCGATTACAAATCTGGTATTGCGGAGCCAATTCCATCCATCCTGGGGGCTCCACCATGGACCCCCAGTACTGCCAAACCAGCTCTCTGAGGCTTGCACTGCAGCTACAGCTGCTGTCACCTCACAGACAGGGCTCTGCCCTCCAGGGGTCTGAGTAGCTCAGTCCTAGGAAGGCAGAACAAAGCATTTCCTTTGGGAGGAGGGTGTTACACCCTCACCCTTTGGAAACAGGTGTTACAGGCTTGGGAGGGGTAGCCTTCCAGAACCTCTAGAAATGCTTTGAAGGGTACAGATGGTGCCCTCCTTGCTTAAGCCAGTCTACACCGGTTCAGGGACCACTCCCCTGTCCATCGCCACCCCAGGAGTGGTGCCCAGAGCTCATCCAGTATATTCCAGACTTCAGCCATTTTGTTTTCCAAGGTGTGGGGACACTCTGGGGGCCTCTGAGTGGCCAGTGCCAGCAGGTGACGTCAGAGATCCCTCCTGATAGGTCCATACCTGATAAGGTAGCCAATCCCTCTCTCAGGGCTATTTAGGGTCTCTTCTGTGGGTTTCTCTTCAGATTCTTCTTGCAAGTTTCCAGCAGGAATCCTCTGCAACTTTTACTTAATCCTCTGACCTCGGATCGACCGCAGACTGCTCCAGGAACCGCTGTAACAAAAACAAAGTATCCAGAACGGCTACTTTTCCTCTGCAACTTCAGCTCCAGCCAGCAACTGCAAGTTTCCACAGTGTGCACACTCTGGGAACTCCCTGTCTTCACTCTGAAACAGAAGGACCGAAGAAATCACCCATGAAGTGACAGAGTCACTTCTCTGCTCCAGCAGGCACCTTCTAAGAAGATGACCGGTTCTCTTGGACTCCTCTCCTGGTGACGAGCTTGCTCCTTGAAAGACAGGTGGTGGACCCCTTCGACACAGACTGTCCTAAGGTCCTGCTGTCCAAATTTAGAGGAGGTAAGAGCTTGCCTTCCATGTTTGCGACAGTACCCCTGTGGACCGTGTCATCTTCACCTCCTGAGGCCTCTGTGCACTATTTGCAAGAATCCTTCATGCACAGCCTGGCCCAGGTCCCCAGCACTCTATCCTGTGACGCTCAACTCACTGAGTTGTCCTCTGGCAGCGTGGGACCTGCTTTTGTAGAGCTGCAACAACCGCAATTTGCACCTTCTTTGTCCACATGTCCTAGGACCTCCGTGGGTGCTGCCTGGTCATCTCTGAGAGTGTTGGGAGCCCACTCTGCCTCCTCAATCTGATTTAAGGCCCCAGGTCCCTCCTGGGTCCAGGCAGCGCCACTTTGACAAAATCCACAACATTGCTTAAACCAAGGCTCATTGGGAGAATCCAGCACCAAACCTCGCCTGCTTCCAATATCTCCACGTGGGACACCCATTGCATCATGCAGGAACCCGCAGCCATCTTGACTTGGTGCATTTCTGCAGTCTTCTTCCAACCGTAGACTCTCCTTTTGCACCCTCTTCTAGGTTGGAAGGGGCTCCTGTCCTTCCTGGAACCTTTTGTGACTTCTGGACTTGGTCTCCTCTCTTTACAGGTCTTCAGGTCCAGGGATCCACCATTTGTTGCTTGCAGTCTGCTTGGTTATTGCAATAACTCTAATCACGACTTGTAGTGTGTCCTAAGGAAACCTGCAGTACTTTACTCCTACTTTCCTGGGCTCTGGGGTGGGGTATTTTACTTACCTTTGTGGTTTTCTTACTCTCCCAGCGATTCTCTACACACTACAGTTGTGTAGGAGGGGGGTTTGTGATTCACATTCACTTTCTTAGTATATGGTTTGTGTTGCCCCTTGACCTATTTTCTCCCATTGCATTCTAAAGCATTTCCTATTGTTTGCACTATCCCATGTCTAATTACTTACCTTACTTTGGTGTCTAGTGTATATATTGTGTATAATACTTATCTACAGAAGGAGCATTGCCTCTAAGATATTTTTGGCCTTGTGTCACCCAAATAAACTACCTTTATTTTTGGTAACACTGAGTATTGTCCTTACTTGTGTATAAGTACTTTCTAACTATAGTGGTATAGCAGGAGCTCAGCATGTCTCCTAGTTCAGCCTAAGCTGCTCTGCTACAGCTACCTCTATCAGCCTAAGCTACTAGAACACTAATACATTTCACGAATAAGAGATAACTGGACCTGGTATTAGGTGTAACTACCCAAGTTACCCACTAGAAACCAGGCCAGCCTCCCACACCATACAAAAAAGATTTGGTGACTTGCAACTCTCCCCATATATTGCTGTAATGTGAAGCGAGACCCACAACTTTATACTTTTTTAGCGCCACATTTGCGCCACTTTTTGACGCAAAAGCAGCGCAAACTTACAAAATACAATTGTATTTTGTAAGTTTGCGCCGCTTTCGCGTCAAAAAATTATGCAAATGCAGCGCTAAAAAAGTATAAATATGTGCCTTAATTGCAATAGCTTAGTGTGCAGAATGTAATTTTTTTCACTGGTCTAATACTGCAGGTTGGCAATTTACAATGCAAGCTGACACCTGGAGCAACAACTTTATTATTATTATGTATTAATCAGTAAAATTGGTTAAAAAAAGACGTCAGTTTATAATTGTATGAAATGAAAATTAATTTATATACAAAACAAAAACATTAGTGGCCTACAAACACATCTAAGGCCCTCGTTACATTTGAACTGGTAAGGCTTAATTGGGTTCAAAGAGGTATTTGCACTTCAGTCAGGATTATATATTTTGCACCATTTTTACAAAGACCTTCTATTTTTTTTCCATGAATTACACCAAATAAAACCTTGTGCAGTGGAAACGCAGTTTTTAAATGATAAATATCACAAGTATTATTGAATTACCCCTAAGTCTGACTTGTTGGACACAGAATAGAGAGAGGAAGTTTTGCAAGGAAGAGAATCCAAGACACGTTGTATCTGTATTTTCCCGAGTGGTATTAGGATAGTTCACCAACTCTGGAAATAAAAGTTTAAGTCATCATTGGCATTGTTATAAGATCAGTCCTTTAATGTAAACTACTAAAGCAGACGCTCTTGTGTGTTGAATATGCCGAACAAATGCTCTGCCCTTTTCATAAATTGAGGTTCTTTAAGAGTGGAGCAAATTCATATTTGTGGGATGCCAGTGAAGGCTTAGAGAGATAGTGTACGTACCGAGAGTTAAGCACATAAGAGTAAACACAGAAGCAAAAATAAAAATAGATAATGCTAAATCCAGGGTTTAAAGAAAAATATTTTGGATAATGAGATTATGGTAGGGGTAAAAATGTTTTTTTTTCTGTTTTTATTAATTTAGAAATTGATCTTATCAGGCTATTTACATAGAAACGTCATCATTATTTCTCTCTGGCTCTTAATTACTCTATTGCATCTCAGTAGTAATAATTCGACCTCTCAAAATCGAATTTCAAAATAATACTTGCTTTATAAACGAGGTCGGTATCTGAACGTAATGTCATGAGTTGGCTGCATGGAACCAAATCCCCATCGCGTTTCGTCAATTGGGGGAATTTCCTCTTCAGGGTTGAGCAACTCAAATTCAAAATAGGTGAACATTAGGAATACAAATTGCTTTAGTTCGTTTACAGCAAAAAAGCGCCCAGGACAAATTGTGGATCCTGCACCCCAAGGCATTGAGAAATATTTCACCCTCTTCCCGTTTTTGTAGAAATCTACTTTTTTTGTACCGTCAGCATTAAGAAAGCGGTTGTACTTAAAAACATGTGGTTCATGGTGAACCTCTGGGTCCATCTGGACAGCAACGTAAGGGAAGAGGGCAACTCTGTCTCCTTTGCGGATGGCATACGACCGACCATCTGCCATCTTTAGATTCATGTCCTCCGGCACTGCTCTTATCAGAACTGGAGCAGCCGTCAGTCGCAGAGACTCTTCCACTGCACTGTCCAGAACAGGTGTCTTCAACAGCATGTCCCTAGTGAGGTTCAACAGTGGACCCCCTGGCTTTACCACTTGACCAGATGATTTAATAACATTGTCAATTTCTTCTTTCACTGCCATCATTGCTTCTGGATCCTTCATCAAGTAAACGAGAAGCCAGAAACTAGATGGTCCAGTGTTCCCTTGTGAGGCCCAAAGCAGGACGAACATGAACCTGTCCTGCATGTGCTCTGGCATCCCATTTTCATCTCTGAACTTTTGCTGATCAGAGATCCACCCACTTATATTATCTTTGTTCTTGCAGTTCTTCACAGACAGCTTGTTCCAGAAATGCCTTTTCAGACGTTCAGCTTCTAGTTTATCCTTGGGTGGAAGAACGGCATAAGCCAAACGAGGGAAGAGGCGGTCATACTTTCTGAACTCATTAAATAATTCCTCAGAATGAAGTCGATCCATTTCCTTAGCCTTTTCTGTGCTTCCTGCTTGCTTTGCCGACTCATTTCCAAACAATGAGAGATATCCAGCCCTGAAAACAATATTATAGCTGAAATGGAAAAGTCCATCTTGCTGCCAGATGTTAGTGCCTTGCCTTGAACCAACACTGTAAAGCATCAGATTCTGCAAGTTCTCCATCATTGCCTGAGTCATGACCAGAAGTCCATCTCCCATTAGGTATTTCGTACTTGATGTCTGGAGATGCTTATGGTCGCCAGATATATTGTGGTAGCCAAAAACCCTAGCCACCAATTCATGAGCAAACTCTTCAAAACCCATCTTAAACCGTGCCTCCTTCACTACTGACCCAAAAGACAGAGGGTCCATCAGAAAAGTGAAGTAGTAGCCTCCAATTTGTGCAGTGAAAATATCACCATGCTTCTTCTGCATCTTTTGTAAAAATTGGGCACTATTATCTCTAAAGTCCAAAGCATAACCGAGCCATGGAATAACACCTTTGTCCAATGGAGGCTCGTTAGGTCTTCTCCTACGAAACATTCCCAGAAGGTAAAGTGCACCCAAAACAGAGATCAAGAGAGTTAAAAGGACTGGGACAAAGAAAGCCATCTCTGCAAAAATGTCTTCCCACCAAGTCAAGACTGAGAAGAATCCTGAAAGACAAAAGATATGTATGAAAATTGTATTCACTACAATCATTCAAAAACTTGTTTCAGAGATTAACTCTACATAATATACAAAAAAGAAATACAAATATAATTTGACTTCCCTGTATTAGTCAATACAAATATCATTTAGTTTGTTAATTATTTACGGAAAAACTCTTCTTCAAAATGTAAATAGATTTCCATACGGATACGTATTTTGAGTATTTCTATACGAACTAGCAGGTCCAAGAAGCAATTTCCTATTTCCAAATGATCATGCTCCCAAAAATATGCTATTTCCAAATTATCATACTCACGAAATCGTTCTTGAACATATTTTTGATTTTGTTATGGGCTAAGAGATGCTGTCATTAAATTACAATTTTCAAACCAATAGGGTTGACAGCCCTCTAGAAGCATTCCACTTGGTTTTCACTTCCAATAGCGTAAGTCACAGCAATAAACCAATTGATTTTAGCTATTTGTTGAGTAGCAGCCATTTTGAAATTTCTATTGCCGTTTCCTCTCGGACTTTAAGGGCCCATATGATAACATATGCAAATGTGCATAGTGAATCAGCATCCAAGAAGACTACAGTGGTGATGCCCTACATTTCTTTGTCCCATAACTTCGATAATGGGACCAGGAACCCAGTGAATTGTCTAGTACCAATGACAAAATAAAATAAAAGGGATCATCTCTTCTATTCTGTCCAGTCCACAGGAGCCTTTCAAACAGGGATTTGGTCCTTGGGTTTAGTCATACTTATTTCTCATACTCACAAAGACCGGGACAATTTATTAAACCAAGCCGTAGAGCTTGGAATCTTCTTATGGCGGTACCTCATAAAAATGAGGCTTGGTTCCCAGTTCTCTGTCACAGTGGTTAGAGTATAGGCCAACACTGCTTCATTCCAGCCTCTTGCTTTACACATAATGCTCATATTTCTCCATCTTGTTCAACTCTGCCTTATTCGGTAACTTAAAATGATCTGAGTATAAGGATTTCATTCCAGTCTGAACAGCATTGCTCTAAAATAAATAAACCATACCTGTTTTCAAAAAGCCATCAATAACTGTGTCAGTTCATTAATCTCTGCTGTACAGGTAGCGCAACATTTAAGTTGTTAAATTTAGAGTATCTCTCTCAGTGGGATCATATCAACTTCCTACTTCACAATTCAATTACTGTATTTACTAATAATTGTAATAAATATAATCCAACTGCCGATGTGCTTTTCCATAGCAGCATTCATGTGAAACATCTCTGCTGCTTATGATTTAAGCTTTTTTGTGAAATGCACTACCCAGCAGAAGGAGCCTACAGAAACTCAGTCTTCTTTAAGGGCTGGGGTATGGTGGTAACCTTAGGCTGTCAACTAATCGACATCTAACTTTGCCAAAAGGGTGTCACAATGCCAATTGAGGTCCCCCACCTTCTTAGCCCCCCTGTGTGAGTATCCATTTTTGTGTAAAGGCAGAAGAGGGGATTCCCCAATTAAATTAGATCGTTTGTCAGGTGCCCCAAAACCACAATCACAATTTTGATCATGCCATCACAGATGCTGTCAGCTGCCTGGTCCTTCTTGTCCTGCACCCGTATGAGGTACAAGAAGGACAAGAGCAGCTGACTAGCAAACAGTGAACTAAAGCCACTGTTAGCTATTGTGGTCCATCTTATCCTGGATCCTTTAGCGTGACAAGGAGGTACCGGGTAGGCAACATATCCCAGGTGAATTATTCACAAATGAGATTGGGACACCGTAGCAGCTTTCGGATGCCCTGAGTAAAGAATTCCAGAAACTCATTCTGGCCGTCATGCATGAAATGGGTACCAAAACAACCCCGAACCCCTGTGAAAGCTGGAACAGAGGCTGAAATGTAGTCCATGGGTACATGACTTCCCCAACAGAAAATAATTTTAAAAATATCAATTTTTTAATGTGCTTCCTACTCAACACGAAGAATTAAAGGTTTTTTTGTGTAGTTATGTGAGTAACCAGTCTGTGGACCACACAACCAGAAGACCCTTCAGGATTTGTTTCTAAATTTTGTCAGAATTTAGTTTCAGCGCATTTTCTAACATCCATTGGGGCACTACCGTAAGGCAAAATTTGAACTACCCTTTAGCACAGACCCAGTGGCGTAGCGTGGGGGGTGCAGGGGGGGCCGGCCGCACCGGGCGCAACATCTTGGAAGAGACTCGAGTGCTAAAATCCACGGGTTAGGGGGCGCAAATTACTTGCCTTGCCCCGGGTGCTGACAACCCACGCTACGCCACTGCACAGACCTGGTGAATTTTTTATAATGCTGAGGTAATTTGCATAATTTCAAAAATGTCACTTATGTTTGCTACACAAAATTCCCCAAATGATGTAACCTCACGTAACTATGAGTTGTTTACAGTAAACTTTTATGCAGGCTGAACAAGAACAGCCAGAACGCGAGTGGCTGTTGCTCACAGCACTTGTGTTTTTCATGATATGTTTTTTAGAGCAAATTGCTTAAGTAATGGTGGTGAAGCCAAGAGATCTAATCAGGTATGTAACTGGATGACACAGATGTTAAACAGTGTTGGACTTAATGATGAAACACCTCTTGTTAGATTACAGCCAGTGTGTGTTCATTGATGTATTTACTTTGCTAACATAAGGACATTTGTTGCAACTGCTCTGAGACTTATTTAGAGCTTGGTGAATGGGTACTCCATCACAAATGTGACAGATATCCCATCTGCCTTAAGATATATTGCACTTCTACCAAGGCACGTGGGGTATCCAGCACATTTGTGATGGAGTAACCTGTTTGCCAAACTCTAAATTAGACCCTATGTCTTTGCTATGGTCTACCGTTTAGCCACTATGGCATTTGCACATGTTGAAGCTGATGACTCATGAGCAAGCCATTCCATATTGCATCCAATCCAGATTTTTGATTTACAATTTGGTATTTGCTGTCAAGTATTTATATTATGATGCACTGCACTACAGGTGCCAGATGCAACAAGAAAACTGGACCGAACAAATCACTCATATGGAATTGGGAAATTTGGGGTCTAGGAAACTCAGCCATATAAAGTTAAAAATTCCTACCCACCCACTGTCAACACCTTGAAGTATCCGCATCCTAATTTCAAGGTTTTTTACACAAAGAAGGATTCCTGTTTCTGGATAGCAATCTATGTATACTATTATGTTTTACCTCGCTTGATGCATGCACTTCCTGCATCCTAACTATTTTATATCATGATGGAAAGAAGCAGCAACGTTTAGCATTCATGCACATCAAGGCCTACACATAAAATAGAGTCAAAGGGCAAATTCTGTTGTGGTACAGCTACAGTGGCGAAGCTCTATTGGACACCAGGATTAAAAAAAGTCATACAATCCCAACCCTCACCTACTCAACCACAATGAGCAGCATTAATTTCCTTTGATGCTAGATTGGGTGGACTCTAGAATAACCCCTCTCCCCTGATATCCAGATTTCCTGACTGAAGGAAGCCAGCAGTTCCGATCATTGGCCATTGGTGATAGTGCCTTCCTCAGATCATAAATACTTGTACCTACACATTCCAATCCTTTCTAATACAAAAACACAAGTCCATAATTAAAAGACAGTCTTGACCAACATAGATAAAGTGCTAACCAAAAAGAACCTAATGAAAGATTGCGTAAATGCGATGTAAATGATGCGATTTTGGTGGTGAAAATGCTTTCTCCAAAATATTGCATATATTGCATATTACAGCATAGACTAGCTGTTGACTCTTCTGCCCCGCCACCCAGAGTCTCATTTCTCTACAGCTACCCGAGGGGCTATTTGGGATCTTTTACAGACTATAGTTCAGTAGTGCTCCATGGGCCACACCAAGAAAAAATCAGCACCAAAGTCATGATCTTGTTCCAACACTACTGAAACTATTAAGCCTGATTGAATACATTCAATATCTTGTTCATTTGTTGTTTCTTCATATGAAAGGACCAGCAACTTACCAAACTGCCAATTCTTTAAATCATAAACATTCTTTAATTCAATGTTATTAACCACTTTATGTATGGCAGTGCACTGTACTAAAAAGCAATAAATAAGCATAATGTATCACCATGACATCTTAAGAGGCCCAGCAATCAAGATACTTATTTATGCTTATAATCCAGCAAAAGAAAAATTGCTAGTGCACTTGACCACTCACATACGCACAACATGCGACCAAAGTCAGAAGGTTGTCAAAGTTCTGCCCCGCAACAGCACATCCCACTTGTTACAGATAAAGGAGCCACCAAAACAACAGAACCCTGACAACACAGCAACCAGTAATATATTTGGCAAAGTGTTGCCCCACAAACAGAACAACCCACTTCTCACAAAAGCATACACAGCAGAGCCATCAGAACAAGACCACACCATCCTAGAACTGAGGCGCTCAAAGGAACAGAGCCCAACACAACCGGTCAGGCAAAGGACAATCATTCACACTCATGGAATGAGATACAATACATACATTTCCAAACACTTGACCTACTTCACAGAGATTGCATACAACATTAGACACAAAGGAAACAGCCTGTGTTCTTCCCATTAAAAAAATAGGAGCTACTTCTACACCATACATAATACAGTCTCATTGTAGCACAGACTAGACGCACTGATATCTGTCAACAGAGACTCCAGTCAACTAAAAACGTAAAGCCTTGCGGATTGGCACCCTTCATAAGGTCAAGAGTGCAACAAAGTCATGTAGGAAAAAGAAAAGTCATTTACAAGTTTCTGAAAACAGTATATAGGAGCTGTACTTAGTAAATTGACACTTTTATCTCAATTTCCAAGTTTCTGATTTCCTTCCATTAGTCTGACATGCAATAGATTTCCTGGTAGCTCACAGTTCTGATCAAGGTCTCTCCTATTCAAACCAACATCTGTAGAGTTTTAGCTTTCATTTTTCTACTTTGCTTTGGTTTTTGATGAGCTGTCCATCTAAAAAGAATGTAAAGTGGGATAACAATTGTAAACAATTAATACCTCTCTTTTAGATGCTAGGAATATCGGTAATATACCACGCAATAATTTATCATGGAGAAACTTACAACATAATTTTTACAGTGCATTGTACATTTGCAACACAATGTTTTACCACATTTTACTTTACTACACAAAACTACTAGCATTATAGTTAGGTGAAATGTTCAGTTTTAAACTTGGAAAACCACTAAAACTCACCAGTTATAATTATCTCAGGAAATGGTAACTCATGCCCAAAGGCAACTATAACTCATGCACCCGCCATGCACAGTGATATTATCGATGTCAAAGAAGATGTCAAGTGATGTAATATATAAGGTAATCAGCAGTGCTTAGGGCCTTAGGGCATGGGTTATAGTAGCCAACCCCCCAAAAGGTAGCCAACCACGCATTGCCTTCGGCCGTATGCAGAACAGGGTTGGCCCATGAGGCCCCTCTTCCTAGAACTATTGTAGCCCTGGGGACCACATCCTGCAGGGCCATATATATTTAAAAGGGAACCCATGACGCCCTCTCAGAGCTTCCTTAGGTCCTGTGGACCCCATCCCTCAGGACCGTCTTTAAAAATAAACAGGAGGGGTGCCACATGCCTCCCCAAGCCTTTATAGGCCCTGGGAACCCATTGCCAAGGGACACTAATTAAAACTGAGGGGAGGGGGGCATGTGCCCCCCGGGCCGATTTTTGCCCCAGGGACCCGATACCCGGTGAAAGAGGCACCTGGCCCCCCTCCCTGGGCTGATTTGGCCCCAGGGACCCGATACCCGGTGTCTCATGCATTTCATGGGGGGAGGGGGCATGTGGCCCCCCTCCCCAGACTGCTTTTGGCCCAGAGACCCAATCCCCTGGGACCCACGACATTACTCTAGGAAAGGGGGGCATGTTGCCCCCTCCCCAAGCTGATTATGGCCCGGGGAACACATCCCCATGGCCTGGAACCATATTCACAGGAGAGAAGGGCATGCAACCCCTTTCCCCAGGCCAATTTTGGCCCTGGAGAGCACATCCTCCGGGGCCTGACCAACAAAGGGTGGGTGCTCTGGTGCCTACCAGGGGCACCAACCAAACCTTCTCTGGGGCCTGTGGGGGAAGCCCCAAGGTCCCCCACAACCCCAGCTGGCTTCCAGTATCCAGTGAGAGACAGAATTGCTCCTGCCCACATGGTGCAAAAAATGCTGCTCCCTGCAGGTGAGAGCAATATCTAGATCTTTTTCCATGCCCGCATCGTTGCAGGCAGGGAAACAGACCAGAAGTCCACACCCAGCAGGCAGAAGCATTTTTCAAGCTCCCGCCACCTGGGAGCAGACTTTTCCATGTCTGTGCCAGTGCGAGCAGGAAAACTGCAATGTCTGGATGGTGGTCACCCAGGGACATACCGTATGAGCTGGCCATGGGGGTGGGGTCCTCAGGGCCATTCATGGCTCAGGGAGAGGGGGGCACACAGCTCCGCTCCCCCATGCATAAACAGCTGGGCCCTGTGCGAGGGGGTCCTGCGGCCAAAATTGGCCCTGAGAGTAGGGGGCATGCAACCCCCCTTTCAAATTATGGCTGGGCCCGGAGGAATGGCAAAATCTGCCCAGGGCCACTTCTCAAACTATATGACTAGTGTCTGTGTCATTCATTAATCACCAGTGGACCTAGTACCCAACAACGCTACATTGCCAACTAGGCAGACTTTACCTACTCCCTGCAGTGTCCCTCAGATGTCGGCAGTCGCTTCTTAGTGTGAGAGGTGTTAACAAAACACCACATCCTGCCCCCAGTGTCAAAGTATTTCTGCTGCCACAGCAGCGCTTCTGATGATGGAGGTTGCAGGGAAAATGCTCAAAACAGTTGAGGTCACCATCCCCACACAAGAGATGGCATGACTAAAAGCAAATGCAGCCCTGACATGGAGATGGCGCCATGAATGGAACTCACCACAGAGACTGAGAAGCCTACCCAGTGTGTGCAGTAGCAGGCAGAAGAATGCAGATTGAGGCAACGTGGAAGGGTTAGGGTCTGTGAAGTGTGCTTACAGGACCCACTGCACTGGGTTGCAGCCAGCCCATAGAAGGCTGAGGCAGGAAGCCACACCCCACAGCAATCTTCAAGCCCACAGTGCTAGGGAACAGTGACATGGCAAGGGGCCGCGCAGTACCCATAGTTGGCCAATAAAGGGTGCTCTTGCTTGATATACAAAACTAACAAAAGAATAGATAAGCAATGGCCAAATCGGCAGATGCTGCCTAAAGAGGCCATGCTGTGTGCCAGGCCCCCACAGCCTTCCAAAGTTGCTCGTGTCTCCATAAGAGAAGGTATACAGAGCTGCACTCTCCCCACTCAACTCAACCCAAGTACCTGCAGTAGCAGGAGCAGCCCTCCATATGCCTTCCTCATGATAGCCAGGGCTGAAGCATTCAGACATTGCAGCCCTGATGAGATTGCTGAGAACCATGCAATTCCTGGTGGAAGCATGCCATGATCACAGTCACAGGTGAGAGGCTATACCAGTGCTTCTACACACCGCATGACCCCTGGTGGTCACCTGACAGCACCACAGAAAAATGAACGGACTAATTTCCTCCCATTGCAACAGTCTTCGGTTAATGGAATGTGATGGGAGGCAGAGCACCACATGCTAGGAGAGCTGCGCAATGTCCACTGCCCAACAAGAGAAGTAACTCACCAAATAAGACAGTGTGAGGGTAAACACACTAATCCCTGCTGACTAGTCTGAGAGCTCCCCTGAGGAGCTCAGCAGCACTCACATCCCAAAAGACACTTCATCCATGAAAGGAGATTGCAGAAAGGAAACATCATGGAGTATGAGCTCCAACAAAGTCCCAGAAGAGGGAGCATGGGAACACTTCACCAGGCACCACACAGCAGCAACGAGCATGGAGAGAATTGGGTGAGAAATTACCTTGTTCATCACAAAGCTGGAGCCCGACAACCAAGGCAGGTACCCAGACTACAAACACAGAGACCCTGTTGGCCAGTCCCCAAAAAGGTGCTTACTGCTGCACCTAGGAGAAGGAGATGTGGCTCGAGCACTGAAATGTCTTTGCAGCATAAATCAAAAGATGATGTATTCTCTGGCATCAGGAAGAAAAGGAAGTGTGACTTACTGGTTCGAACTGGGAAACCTGATGACTGACCAAGCCCAGGAGGGTAAATCAAGACCGGCCAGTCTTGAAAGGCACCCTAGAGAAGACTCAGGCCACTGATGGACTGCATTCATCCCCAGAAGGAAGGCACTGAGAGGAAACAAGGACAACTTTGGATGAGCATAGCAAGACAACCGAGAGGAAGCGACCTGAGGGGCATATTTATACTCTGTTTGCGCCGAATGTGCGTCAAAAATTTTGACACACATTCGGCCCAAACCGTGCACCATATTTAAACTTTGACGCCCGCGGATGTCAAAATTCCTCCGTGTGAGTCACTTTTTGGATGCGGGACACTGCCTTGCGTTAATGACATGCAAGGTAGGCGTTCCCGCCCAAAAAATTACTTTAAGGCCTGTGCGCCTTATTTATACCCCAGCGTTATTTTGACGCACAGGAGGAGGCAGGCCTTAAAAAACAGCGCACAGCCTGATGTGCGCCGTTTTTTAACACCTGGGTCAGGGCAGGCGTTAAGGGACCTGTGGGCTCATGTCCATGGTCTCTGACCATGGAAGGAGTCCAGAGGTGCCCTTCCCTGCCCCCAGGGACACCTCCTGCCACCTTCGCCCACCCCTGGAGGACACCCATGGATCCAGCTAAGTACAGGTAAGTTGAGGTAAGTATTTATTTTTTTAAAGTGGCATACAGGGGCCTAATTTGGGCCACCCTACATGCCACTGTGCCCAATTTGCTAAGACAGGAGTCGTTTCAATGGGGGTTGTGCGTCAAAAAATGTCGCAAGCCCGGTTTGGGGCATGATTTTTGCCTCAGATCTGACTTGCACCATTTTTTGATGCACAACCCCCATTTTCCCCTACGACGGCGCTGCCTGGTTTGAGTCATTTTTTTTTTATCAGACCAGTCCGCAGTGCCTGCTAATGTCATTCCTTAAATAAGGCACCCGCATGGCGCATAGGAATGGCGTTAGCTGGCGGTAAACTTTTTTACGCAAGTCGGCGCTGGTTTGCGTCAAAAAGTATAAATATGGGTCTGAGTCTCTGCCCTACAGTTTCCAGTGTAACCGTCCAGACACAGTAACCGGTGGCCCACTAACCAACAACATCCAGACTGAAGGATGCAGATGTCTCCATCAAGGAAAGATGTGAGCACCTGGCCACTATCACTCCCAGTTGGCAGTGACCCAAAAAGGAATGCCTGCAACCATCAAGGCAAGTCACATATCACTGTAGTACTCTATTTTTAACTTACAATCTACTATGAAACCACCATAAGGCCCATGTTTATCTTGCCGTACACTTGTTTATATCTATATGAATTAAAATGTAATATTTCTGGTGGCTGAAAAAATGGCGTGTATTGCTAGAAGCTCTTTATCATTTGAGATATTTGGTTAGTTCTGAAAAGAAATTAAAAAAAAACATTTCTGGCAGTATTTTTTGACAAGGTCAACATGGCCAACTAAAACAATAGTCTCAACAGCAAACAGAATAACAGAAAACAGCGAAGGCAAAAAACAAAGGCTGTTGGGGAGGATGCTGGTGAGCAATTACAAACTCCTGATGGACACTCTTATCTCTCCCTTCTGCAACACTGACAGTATGGCAGAGGAGATAACATGTTGCTGTACAGCCTTATTGCTGTACAATTTCATGGTTCTGCCTCAATAAAAGGAATGGCACTACAGTACCAGGTACAGGAACTGGTGGAGAGGCAGATGCACTGGGTGCTGGTGGAGGGGCAGATGGAGCGGAAGAAGTAGAAGGTGCTACTAGAGGGACATATGCAGTGGGTGGTGGTGGAGGTCCTGATGATGCAGAAGAAGTTGAAGATGATGCAGTAGCTGAACAAGTAGCCACTGCTGATGTTCTTGCTTCTGCCTTTTCTATCTCCTCTGACTCCTCATTTCCACATGTGCTAACCTGGTAGGATTAATTGTCAGCAGGTGTTTTCTCAGTCCTGTGGTACCAAAGGAGTATTGCTTGACACTGCCACGGGAAATACCTTTGTTGCGTAAGTTGCACGTAAAACGTTTAGCATGGTATTTGTCTCTCCAGGTGGCAATGTAAAAATTCCCAGACAGTAGATTGCTTCAATTTCCTTCTCCCCTCCACCTCTTCTTCCTCCTCTTGCATCCTTTGCTCCATCTCTTCTTCAACCTGTTGAAGCAGGACAGGATCTTCTTGTTGAGCCATTGCAGTTTTACAAAACCTCCTAGCTGGCTTCTAAAGAGAAGAAATTCGCTCTTGGAAAGAAACATCCTTTACCTTTGAACCTCTCAATTGAAATGGGAGAAAGGGGTATACACTTCCTGTTTCTTACAATTGACAGGGAACTAAATTCTGTTTAACAAAATTTAACATACAGTGGTAGTATCTCAATACTATTGCAATACCTGTATAGTTCACAACCACAACCTATAGATTTACTATAAACATTTACAATTAAAAATATTTATGTCAAAACATAAGTAGTCATGAAACCCAAAATCAATATTTTAAATTAAATATAATTATTTGGTGCAAATATCATGAAAACAAATATAGGGGTAACCCAGGACTTTTGGGAAGCGCAAGTGAAAACAAAACAATCACTCAGACAACAAGAATGTTCATAACGAACTTTGACCTACCATGAAAGGACCGCGGTACCAAAAAGTAAAAATTAACACCATGGTAAAGAACATAATTTGGTTGAAAAGATCTTTTTGGACAAAAAGAAAATTACAAATTCAGTGAAAAAAAGCAACGGTTTCAGATTCATTAATTGGGAGAAATTCGTTTATGATTTCTGTATAAAACCAACTAAAACTAAACAAACTTTAAAAATTCAAAATGTATAGTTATAACTTTATAGTTATAACATAGAGCTCTAATTTACGCCTGTCATAAATTACTATAACTCACGCTACCCTGTACACAGTGTTGTTAACTGCCTAGGCATACTTCAAGTAAGTACAGCTGTAAGGCGTAAATGTTATGAAAATTTTTTTCCTAACTCCACAGAGTTTGCTCAACTGCCTAATTTCTTACTACAAATTTAAGTAAGAGTCATAAGCTAAATTTCACATTAAAGCACAGGACAAATACAAAGGGTGTCAATATGAGTTTGGCGTTCAGACCGCCAGACCGGCATATTGTCTGTCTTGAAAAGTCTGCCATTCTGGCTGGAAGTCTTTCAGACCGCCCTATTATAAGTTACACAGGCAGGACCGCCAAGCTAAAATGGCAGACCGCCAGCAGTGCGGCGGCCTGGAAATAGGCGGTGCGACCACCTGTGCCATCAGAATCACAACCAACCATCGAGCATATTACAAGCACACAGTTGCTGTGGTGGTCACTTCATGGCGCTCAGCCAATGGCGGTCTGAACCATGGCAATTCGAGGTCAGCAATGTAACAGACAACTGCACATTGGATGAATTCAAAAACAACACAGCTGACACACATTGCCACAGTGGATACACCTGCAAAGGACACCTTAAAACACACCCCTTCACAATCCTTTGCATTTCCACTGCACGACGATGAACACTGATCACCATTTTCACATTTTTCCATATTATAGAGACCCATATTTGTTTTCACCATCCCATAGAACACCCTGCACACCCGTTTGTCCATTCACACCCTTTTGCACTTCGCCTCTTTAGTAAGTCACTGTCACTCTTTTTCTTTTTTTTCCACGTTTTTCAGAAGATGAGTTAAGAGTCATGGTGGAAGAAATCATAAGAGTAGAGTCACAATTTTTTGGAGCACAAGCCCAGCATACTCCTCTCAGTAGGAAAATGGAAATGTGGGACAGGATTGTTGACAGAGTGAATGCTATAGGCACCACCCTGCGTACAAAGGAAGGCATCAGAAAGAGGTAGAACGACCTCAGGGTAAATGTATGCCCAAACCTAAATGCAGTCAGCAAACAGATATGCAATACCAAACATTCGTATCATGTTTGTAGTAGAGAGAATTCCCTGACTGCAACTTCTAGGAAGCACTGTTTCTCTAACTCCAAAGACAAGGACCAGTGTTTACTTGTTCAAATACCCCTGTGTTTTAACTCTCAATCGAAGTATACTTACCTGGAAGGATACCCAGGCGAGTGTAGTAGAGAGAGTGACATGTATGCAAGTCCCAGGAGGCACTGTTTCTGTAACTCCAACCACCAGCTCACTGGTCACTTGTCTAAATACCCTTTTGTCATCTCTCAATTGAAGTGTTCTCACCTGGGAGGATAATATTTGTATAGTTTGTAGTTCAGGGAGTGACATGACTGCTAAGGCCAGGGGGCTCCGTTTCTGTAATTCCAACCACCAGTCCAGTGTTCAGTTGTCCAAATACCCCTGTGCCTCAATTCTCAACTGAATTGTACTCATCTGGGAGGAAACAATATGTATAGTGTGTGTAGTAGAGAGAGTGACATGACTGCGAGTCCCAGGAAGCACTGTTTCTGTACCTACAACCACCAGCCTAGTGGTCATTTGTCTAAAGAGCTTTTTTGTCTTTTTTCAATTGAACGGTTCTCACCTAGAAGGATAACATTTGTATAGTGTGTAGTAAAGGGAGTGACATTACTGCTAAGGCCAGGAGTCTCTGTTTCTATAGTTCCAACAACCAGCCCAGGGTTCAATAGTCCAAATACCCCTGTTCCTCAACTCTCAGTTGAAGTGCACTAATCTGGGAGGATACCATGTGTATAGTGTGTGTAGTAGAGAGAGTGACATGACTGCAACTCCCAGGAGGCACTGTTTCTATAACTCCAAACACCAGACCAGGGTATACTTGTCTAAAGACCCCTGTTTGGCAACTCCCAATTCAGGTTTACTCACCTGGGAGGAGACTATTTGTCAAATGAGTGAAGTAAAGGGACTGACCAGACTGTAACTCCCATCAGGTCCTGTATCTGTTACTATAAACACCAGACCAGTGTTCACTTGCCCAATACCCCTATTTGGTAACTCCCAATTGATGTTTACTAAACTGGGAGAGCACTATTTGTCAAGTGTGTGAAGTAGAAGGGCTAACCTGACTGCAACTCCCAACAGGCCCTGTGTCTGTTACTACAAACACCATACCAGTGTTCACTTGCCCAAATACCCCTGTTTGGCAACTCCCAATTGAAGTTTATTCACCAGGGGCAATACTATTTGTCAAGTGTGTGAAGTAGGGGGACTGCCCTGACTGCAATTCCCAGCAGACCCGGTGTCTGTTACTACAAACCCCAGACCAGTTAATAGGTTAATAAAGCATGTCAATACAATATATAAAGGATTTTGACTAATTATGATAATAAAATGATTGACAACTTTCAGTCCTTATAGAAAAGGTAAAAAGAAGAAGGACATGTGTGATTTGAATGAACATGATCAATGTGTATCTGATAATCACAAGGATCATATGAATTAAATGTTTGCATTTTAACGAATGAATAAGCAATACGAGGTATAACGATTATAAAGTAGACATGGAGAATATTGCATAATTGTAATCACAAAGTTGATGAAAGAAATTACTAAATAATAAGGCTTTTTACATGTGGAATAATAAGGCTTTTTACATGTGGAATTGAATTATTGAGGTTACATTTCTCGATACTGATTTCATGCTCCAGATGGGATAAAACGGGCATTCCAAAAATTTAATATAATTATTATTTCTGAATGTAATTCAGATTATTTAATTTGATTGTAATTTATGTGTATATAATAAAAGGGTGATGGTAGGTCAAGGTGATTCCGTTGTAAGATATTTTGTATGGTTTCAGCCCTGATGAAGTCCATGAGGACGAAACGCGCCGGATAGTGGCTGTTTTAAATAGAAAATAATGATCAAGATAAAGCAATAAAGATTTATAAAATTTGAATATGATTGGATTACTGGAGTGCTTTGGATTTGAATACTGAAACAAGACAATCGGATGCTAATATATTATATGCACTAAATAAGGATAATATTATGTGCTGAATCTTGTATGCAAGTTGTATCGGATTTCTGATAATAGAAGGCTAAGGAGCTGGCCTCTTGGATTCGTGCACATGGTTCTGATTTATTGTACAATTAGAATGTATATGTGCGGCTGGATTCACCTCAACTCCTATCTGTTAGTGCGCTAAAACACCAGACCAGTGTTCACTTGCCCAAATACCCCTGTTTGGCAACTCCTAATTGAAGTTTATTCACCTGTGATGATATTATTTGTTCGGTGTGTGAAGTAAATGGATTGACCTGACTGCAACTCCCATCAGGCCCTATGTCTGTCACTACAAACACCAGATCAGTGTTCACTTGCCCAAATACCCCTGTTGCTTAACTTTCAATTGAAGTGTATTCATCTTGGAGAATACTATTTGCTAAGTGTTGGGAAGTAGAGGGAGTGACCTGACTGCAACTCCCAGGACGCCCTGTACTCTTACTCCAACCACCAGTATAGTAGCCACTTGTCCAAATACCCATGCTTGTCAACTCTTAAATGGTCTACCCACATGGGAGAGATCAAGGCACAGCTCGCTCATGCCCAAATCAGAGACTTACCTGTCAGCATAGCTCCATCTTCACTTGCTAACCCAAGATGAAATGTTTGAGAGCTGGAAGGACACCAAACCCAGTTTGAATAACAAGTATTCATATGGCCTCAAGATACCTTACCAGATAGGTATTGGCAGTAGACACTTTCACACTGCACTGTGCACATGATGACCCCAGTCACATATACAATAAATCCTGGGTTTGCCTGCATCACAGTTAACTAGGCCTCCAAATTGACAAAACCATGTCTTCCCCAGGCACTGCAATGGTGGAAAGATATCACTTTTCAGGCAATCCTTCAAAGTGTAACTGTTCTGCACGTTTCAGCAGCTGCTTCAGTGAAAATGAATTGGAAAGCTTCACATATCATGTCAATACATGTCAATACACCCAATACCATAGTTATTTGGCACAATAGAATTAACTGCAACTTAACTTTGTAGAAGGTCTCTGCTTACTGTAAATCTAAACCATTGGAGGTAGATGTCACAATACAACCACTAACAATGTACATTTTACATCAACAGGTAGAGCCTCCGCTGGGCACTCAGAGGCCACAGAACAGACTGCCACTTCCCTCCTGGATGAAGCCCTCACTGAAGAAGACACTCCTGGAGGTCTCGATGTGGAACACAGCTCTGGCCCATATGGGCAACCTGGTCAGGTGGTAACAGTGAGTCTCACTGTGGCTACAACTTCACCTCCCAGCCCGGTTACCGCAACATCACCGGAACCACTCCCCTCCCCAAACTGTGCACCTAGCACAGTGTCTACCATCTCGTGCCTCCAGTCCTGGTTCCTGAGTTACAGCACAACACTTCAGACAATGAGGGTCCATGAACATGCTGGAAAGGGTACCCTGTGGCAAGGGCAGTAGAGTGTGTGGGAGGGATGCTGTGGGCTGGGGGCGTGAGGCCACTGTGGTTGTCCTTGGCCAGGACACCATCAGCCATGTCTTGGAAGTCTATCAGGAGTCCTGAGGCTTGATGCGCCAGGTGTTGACCAAACTCCTGGAAATCAAGCAGCTTCAGAGGGACTTGCACAGAGACATGCAGGAACAGATGGAGGACCACAATAACAACATGGCCTCCGTAACAGGGTTGCTGAGGGACATACATACCACTGTCAGCAGGGCTTGTCAACAACAGTCTATCCCTTCTTTAGGCTCATCAACACCAGGCACATCAATATTGGCACCAGCCGCTGGAAGGGAGGCCCTGCCAGAGGAAGAACTAGCCCCAGACACCCATGCCTCTGCAGCAGCAGATCCACCATCCCTGCAAGCTGGGACGTCCAGCAAAGAATCCAGGATGCGCGGATGGCAAGACACCCACCAGTGATAGAAACTGACCTCTTCGTAAAGGACCTCCTTTGTGTGCCACACATTCACTCTCTCTTTGGACTGATCCTGAACCACCAACCAGTTCCAATGGGGGGAGTACTTTGGACTTTGGACTCCCAATGGTGTGGCATATACTCCAATGATTTCGTTCACCACAACTGACCACTTCACTTTACATCTTTGTTTCTTCCTGTCCAAAATGTATTGTCTGTATTAGCACTGTAATGAATTCACCCATCACAAACTCATTGTCTGCTTGCTTAAATTTCTCATTTAGCTATGTAGAGATGTAAGATCATGTCAACCATATGATGAAGATACAAGGTACTTGTCCAAGCAGGGATATGTTACAGGTTCACAGTGCCCAGCTCAGGATTACAATCATTACATAGCAACACATTAGTACAAGTGTCTGGTGAAACTAGGCTGTCAATATGTCTGGATCATTGGAAATCTTGAATGAATGAGTGACCCATGGTGGGTAAATTAACATATTTACAGGTACAGACCCCCAGACTATGGAAGGAAGGGATTTGCCAGATATTGTCCTGTAGAATAGGCAAATATTAAAGTGGCTGATATCGGCAGCTTGAGCCTTATAAAATACCACACCAAAGTAAACCAACATCACATAATTCAAGTTACAGACACATTGCAGTACAACAGTCCCTGTTCACGGGGACTTCATAATCCAGTTCCCATGCATCTGGTGTTATGACACAAGCATATGTCAGTGTTATCGCACAGGCACTGTGGCCGGCAATGACGAAACACATCTACAGCTACATACAGGTCATATAAAAAGAGTGTTTAGCCAATGAGAAGGAAAAATAACTTGGTTAAAAGCTAAGTGTGAGAAGGTAGCCTCTTTCTAGCATTGTTACCCCCACTTTTGGCCTGTTTGTGAGTCATTGTGTTTTTACTGTCTCACTGGGATCCTGCTAGCCAGGACCCCAGTGCTCAAAGTGAAAACCCTATTTGTCAGTGTGTTTTATCTGTGTCACTGGGACCTTGCTAGCCAGGACCCCAGTGCTAATAGTTTGTGGCCTGAATGTGTATACCTGTGTGGTGCCTAACTGTGTCACTGAGGCTCTGCTAATCAGAACCTCAGTGCCTATGCTCTCTCTGCCTTTAAAAGTGTCACTGTAGGCTAGTGACCACTTTTACCAATTTCAATTTGCATACTGGAACACCCTTATAATTCCCTAGTATATGGTATCTAGGTACCCAGGGTATTGGGGTTCCAGGAGATCCCTATGGGCTGCAGCATTTCTTTTGCCACCCATATGGAGCTCAGACAAACTTTTACACAGGACTGCCACTGCAGCCTGCGTGAAATAACGCACACGTTATTTCACAGCCATTTTTTAGTGCACTTATGTAATTTATAAGTCACCTATATGTCTAACCTTCACTTGCTGAAGGCTAGGTGCAAAGTTATTAAGTGTGAGGGCACCCTTGCATTAGCAAAGGTGTCCCCACATAGTTCAGGGCCATTTCCCTGGACTTTGTGAGTGCGGGGAGACCATTACACTCATGCACTACATATAGGTCAATACCTATATGTAGCTTCACAATGGTAACTCCGAATATGGCCATGTAACATGTCTAAGATCATAGAATTGTCCCCCATGCTAAATCTGGTATTGGGGTGCCAATTCCATGCATCCCGGGGCTCCACTATTGACTCCGGGTACTGCCAAACCAGCTCTCTGGGGTTTTCTCTGCAGCTACCGCTGCTGCCACCCCACAGACAGGGTTCTGCCCTCCTGGGGTCTGGGCAGCCCAGTCCCAGGAAGGCAGAACCAAGAATTTCCTCTGAGAGAGGGTGTTACACCCTCTCCCTTTGGAAATAGGTGTTAAAGGCTGGGGAGGGGTAGCCTCTCCCAGCCTCTGGAAATGCTTTGAAGGGCACAGATGGTGCCTTCCTTGAATAAGCCAGTCTACACCGGTTTAGGGAACTCCCAGTCCCTGCTCTGGTGTGGAACTGGACAAAGGAAAGGGGAGTGACCACTCCCCTGTCCATCACCACCCCAGGTGTGGTGCCCAGAGATCCTTCAGTGTGTCCCAGACCTCTGCCATCTTGGATTCTGAGGTGTAAGGGCACTCTGGAGGCCTCTGAGTGGCCAGTGCCAGCAGGTGATGTCAGAGACCTCTCCTGATATGTGCTTACCTGACTAGGTGGCCAATCCTCATATGAGGGCAATTTAGGGACTCTCCAGTGGGCTTTTCCTCAGATAACGACTTGCAGAGTTCCTCTGCACCTCTCTCTTCGACTTCTGCCAAGGATCAACCGCTGACTGCTCCAGGACGCCTGCAAAACTGCAACAAGGTAGCAAGAAGACTACCAGCGACATTTTAGTGCCTAATCCTGCCGGCTTTCTCAACTGTTTCCTGGTGGTGCATGCTTTGGGGGCTGCCTGCCTTCATCCTGCAATAGAAGCCACAAAGAAATCTCCCATGGGTCGACGGAATCTTCCCCCGGCTTCAGCAGGCACCAAACTTCAGCATCACCGGTACTCTGGGACCCCTCTCATCCTGACGAGCGTGGCTCCTGGAACACAGGTGGTGGACCCAAGTGACCCAGACTGTCCAGTGGTCCAACTGCCCAAATTTGGAGGAGTTAAGTCCTTGTCTCCCCTCTCCAGACAGTAATCCTGTGCACCACGTGAACTGCAGCTGCTATGGCTTCTGTGCACATTTCCACAAAATCCTTCATGCACAGCCAAGCCTAGGTCCCCAGCACTCTGTCCTGCAATGCTCAGCTCCCTGAGTTGATCTCCAGCTTCGTGGAACCCTCTTTTGCAGTGTTGAGATGACCACCTTGTTCAGACTTCTTGAACCCGTGTTCAAGTACTTCTGTGGGTGCTACCTTCTTTACCTTCTTGTGCTTGGGCTCTCTATGTTGCTGAGGGCCCCCTCTGTCTCCTCTGCAAAGTGCAACATCCTTGTCCTTCCTGGGCCCGGGCAGCACCCTTTTTCTTCAACTGCAACTCTTGTTGCTAGCAAGGCTTGTTTGTGGTCTTTTGCCAAAGAAACAACTCTGCATCCTCCAGAACTGTGTGGGACATCTTCTGCATGCAGGAGAAGTTCCTAGCACCTTTTGTTGTTGCAGAATCTTCATCTTCTTCCATCCAGTGGCAGCCATTTTGCACCTTCATCTGGGGTTTAGTGGGCTCCTGCCCCCCCCCCCCCCCCCGGACACTCTCGTGAATCTTATTCTTGGTCCACTTCCTTTGCAGGTCCTCAGGTCCAGGAATCCGTCTTCAGTGCTTTGCAGTCTGTTGTGGTCTTTGCAAAATCCTCTATCACGACTCTAGTATGTTTCTGGGGAAATAGTAGTACTTTACTCCTACTTTCCAGGGTCTTGCGGTGGGGTATCTTGGACACCCTTAGTGTTTTCTTACACTCCCAGCGACCCTCTACACACTACACTAGTCTAGGGGTCCATTCATGGTTCGCATTCCACTTTCTTAGTATATGGTTTGTGTTGCCCCTAGGCCTATTGCATCCTATTGTATTCTACAGTGTTAGCACTACTTTCTGACTGTTTTACTTACCTGAGTTTGGTTTGTGTGTATATTTTGTGTATTTTACTTTCCTCCTAAGGGAGTATATCCTCTGAGATATTTTTGGCACATTGTCACTAAAATAAAGTACCTTTATTTTTTAGTAATTCTGAGTATTGTCTTTCTTATGCTATAGTATCTATATGATATAAGTGGTATAGTAGGAGCTTTGCATGTCTCCTATTTCAGCCTAAACTGCTCTGCTATAGCTACCTCTATCAGCCTAAGCTGCTAGAACACTACTAATCTACTAATAATGGATAACTGGACCTGGCACAAGGTGTAAGTACCATCAGGTACCCACTATAAGCCAGGCCAGCCTCCCACACTAAGACTACATCTTTTATGACATACATGATATATCAGGCCCACCACAAAACACCAAGCAAGTGCAATGGTCACTTCTGTACCTCCACCCAAACACTGTGCAAACTGTCTTGGTACCAATCTTACACATTGAAACTCTGCGACTTACATTACCTGGAACAATCCAAATCCACTTTGTATGTTAGAACAGCATCACATACCTGCCAAAGTGTCAACTCTGAAATGCCCACATGAAGATGCCAGGGTGAAGGTACTTGTGCAAAGAACAAAACAAGGAGTACAGACTTGAAACCATACATATGATACAAGTCACATAGCAAGCAACTGGAAACCAAAGTACATTGTAAGGAAACTGACACAAACAAAGCAACATCATCAAGGTGGGGGGTGTCAAACTCTAACTCATCAAGCAGCCTTTGAATGAATATTGCAGAGTATCAGCTCCCTAGCTGTTCCCAAAATGCTCCTGCAGGTCAGGTCTTTCCTCTTCACCACTTTTATCCTCACTTGGCACTTCAGGAGTCACATCGGTGGCACTGCAGACTCGCCCTCCTCTGGAATGTGCGGGATATTCCACCACGGGGTAATGTTGTGGTGCATGCAGCATGCCACAGTGATCTGACACACTTTCACAGGTGAGTAGAGGAGGGCGCCATCTGTCCAGTCCAGAGAGTGCAATCTAGCCTTCAGGAGCCCACAAGCCCCCTCCACTGCCCACGGTGTTCCACCATGGGCCTCACTGAAGCAAATGTCCCCTGTGTCAGGAATAAGGCCAGGCGCTGTCCAAGGCCCACCCGAAATTCCGCTGCGCGACTCTGCAGCGCTTTATGCGCACCACTTGTCATCCCCTGTTGTTCCAAAGGTGACCATCAGCATTGTCTACCCTGTGGCAAAACTCATAGAGCTGCAGGTTCATGGCATTGGTGGACAAGGTGCACTTATCAATGCTATTCTATGAAGGGATCACAATTTCCATGTTTTTAGAGGCAGGAGCCATCTTGGGGTGTGGCAGGCCTATAAATGCCCAGCCACACCCAAGCACGTTGCTCACTATTTTGAAGACTTCGATGCAGCCAGACCTCATGGAGGTTTCTCTGGGGAAGTCCAGAGTTTCAGAATGGCAGAGTATCGACTAACCAAGTCCATGATGCAGTCAAAAATGAGTAGGTCATACTCGTAGCTGTAAGGCCTTGCTGAATCCAAGTTTGGAGGAAGTTATTACTTCCAAGAGGTAACGCGCTTTGCGCACAAGTAATTCAAGGTGTTTCCGTTCACAGATGCAAAGCGCTCTTTTGGCTCAGTAATTCAAAGCGTTTTAGTTCACGGAAGTAACGCGCTTTGTACACAAGTATTTCAAGGTGTTTTTGTTCACAGATGCAAAGCGCTCTTTTGGCTCAGTAACTCAAACCGTTTCAGTTCACAGAGGTAACGTGCTTTGTACACAAGTAATTCAAGGTGTATTGGTTCACAGATGTAAAGCGCTCGTTTGGCTCAGTAATTCGAAGCGTTTCAGTTTACAGAGGTAACGCGCTTTGTGCACAAGTAATTCAACGTGTTTCGGTTCACAGCTGCAGTGCGCTCTTTTGGCTTAGTAATTCTAAGCGCTTCAGTTCACAGAGGTAATGTGCTTTTCGTACACAGTAATTCAAGGTGTTTCCGTTCACAGATGTACAGCGCTCTTTTGGCTTAGCAATTCCAAGCGCTTCAGTTCACAGAGGTAACACGCTTTTGGTGCACAGTAATTCAAGGTGTTTCCGTTCACAGATGTAATGCGCTATTTTGGCTTAGTAAATCCAAGCACTTCAGTTCACAGAGGTAACGCGCTTTTGGTGCACAGTAATTCAATGTGTTTCCGTTCACAGAGATAAAGCAACTCTTTTGGCACAGTAATTCAAAGCGCTTCAGTTCTCACATGTAAAAGCGCTCTTGGCATGGTAATTCAGTTGCTTCAGTTCACAGATGAAAAGCGCTTCAGTTCACAGGAGGAAAAGGTTCTTGGCACAACAATCTGTATGTGATTCTGACTACTTGAGGAAACGTGCTCCCTGGTGTTATTAAGTAATGCACTTTAGGTTCAATGAGTAAAACCTTTTGGCACTTATTATTATGAATGTGAAGGTATTCCTGGAGAAAACAAATCAAAGTTTTCATTGTTCTTTGCGTAGCTTAAGATATGAAAAGCATATTTAAGTCTTTGAGATTTTCTAAGTCATGATCAAAGGTTTATGTTGTGAATACATAAATGTTACAGGATTGATATTCTGTGTATAATCATAGTTCAAAGTTATTGCTATCTCTTGATTCTGAAGTCGTGTTTCACTTTGGTTCCATGTTTCAAGGAAGGGGCTTTGCCCTCATTTCAGAAGAGGTCTCCACTTGATATTGCGGAGACGCATTTAGTCAGTAGCCCATAAATGATTTACGTTTCTATGAATGATTAAATGCATACTTTTCTAGCCTTTACTTTTCAGATCTCTCTCCCTGCTGTTCCCTTCCCTAATTCCCTTCCCCCCGACTGGCTTCACCATAACTCTGTGCTATATTAGCTTTCTGAGCTGGTGACGCCGGGAGGTGGGCCTTTTCTCCAGCGACGTGCAGATCCCAAGGAAAAGAACCTGTGACACCCTGGCATAGTTGGATTCCTCACTGGTGTCAACAACCAAGGGCGGTTAGGATGTGCGGAGCTTCCTGTTAAGGAATGGGACAAAAGTGCAACAATGAGTCACTCATTTCATGAGTGTAGCATTTGACATTGCACACACACAATCAGGACAACTGTGACTTACCAACATGCCATGCCCTTTCTGGGTGCAGTTGTGACATCAGCTATGGTATGGTGCTGTTCCGCATTATGAAGGAATCATGGACTGATCCTGGATAATGGGCACAGTAATGTGAGATGTAGAGTTCCACCAAACAGACAACTTGCATGTTGATAATGTGGAAGTTCTTTCTGTTGCAATAGACTTGTTCAGTGGCCAGCGGTTGCACCAAGCCAACATGTATGCCATCAATGGCCCCCACCACATGTGGGAGGCAGACAAAACCATAAAAGTCCACCTTCACTTTGCCTTAATTCTCACGTTGGGGAAACCTGATATAGCTGTCAATGTGTTTTCAACATTGCTGAGAGAAAATCGTTCAACATCAGACTTAACATAGGTTGGGACATAAAAGCAAAAAGGGCCATTGCATGTTAGAAGGACACTACCTTCAAATGCCATCTGTGCCTTGCAACACACTACACTGGTGGTTGTGTTGAAGCACCTACATGCCTAGACAGAATAAAGATGTTTGCAATGCCTAAACACATATGTTGTAGGTGTGACACAGTTTACAAAGCCAAATACAGTATTTCAGGCTGCCTAAATGGTTGATGCCTGACCAACTCACTCTGGACATTAGAAACCGCCCGTAACCACTGGTGGAAGTCGTCAGGGCGGTAGGTGGTTCCAACCACGATGGACACATCCATAGGCTAACGTTGTTGCCTGTGGTGGCCACGATCCAATGGCTGTCTGCCTGCAGTGATGACCATATACATGGCAGACATGACCACCATGTTCTGGACATTCACTCACTTGACTTCTGACACTATTGCAAGCAGCTCCACTACATGAGCTGCTGTGAGCCACCTCCGGGTGCAATCATGCCACGTCCATCAGGTGATGGGACCCCTACCTTCTCTCCAGAGGAGCTGGAAAGGCTTGTTGATGAGGTCCTATCCCTGTATGAACAGCTCTATGGCTCACCAGAGAAGCAGGTACGATTCTCATGGACACAATTGATTATGTTTAACACCATCCTTTCCCTCCTCACAGGCAACAATGTGCCCCTGTGTGCTAGTAAGACTTCTTGTGAGCCTGCTGATGCAGTCTGTCTGGCATCAATGGGATGTACATTGTGCAGGTATTAGTGGCCAATTCTATATATTAAGATCAGTCACAATGTGTTGTGTGAGCTTTTCGAGGTCCTAGATCCTCCTGGTGTTAGATGCATATAACTAGGTAAGGAGACTATACTGCCATCCAGTGACATCTTCTTCTTCATGATTGTTGTAAATGTTTGACAACATGTATGCACATTACAGCATGAGCCATGTATGCATCTTGTATGATCTTCCAAACCATATCTGGCCTTGGCAACCTGTTTTCTGGAATCCACATCCTGACTCACTCAGCCCTTCAGGTTGCTACACAAATCACATTCCAAATTGCTGATGACCACATGATGTACTGTTGTGCATGAAAGTGTTGGCAATGTGATTGGCATGTAGGTTCTATATGCTCAGCCTGCACAGACAAAGGCCTGTTAGTTGTACCTCCCAGTAAGAGACCTAGTCCAGGCTGTGGGGGAGTCACTGTGGTTATGCAACTGTGGCACTGTGCCCATTCCCTGTATACCAGCAGATCCTGTCAAAGTGATGCTCTAGTGGCAAAACATACCCTGAATGACTCAGTCCACTAACTAGAATAGGAATGGGTACTGAGGTACATCCCAGAAGTAGTCCATATGCACTTTCTGCCTCAATGTCACTGTGTGTATTTGGCTCATGACAGGTCCCTTATTCTCACAGCTCTGTTTTCACCTTCAGAGAAGTCACATTTGTCCTGTACAGGCCTTTTGCCCTAATGACAGTCTCACAGTGCAGACATTGTGTTGATTCCAGGGAGACCCTGATTTGTGAGTCAGTACCTTGGTCACATAGCAGAACTTGTACAATTTATACCTTTGTATGTTGGTTGCCATCTCTGTACGATAGACAAATGTGTCTGAAGGAGTGTTCTGAGGTACAGGTACGTACCACAGAACCCTCCCCCTGAAGTCTGCATTTGTTAGGTCACATGTCAACACATGCACAAGGAATACACTTTCTGTACCCACCATACCAGCCCCATCCTTGTCACTCAAGTATAATGTTGAAGTTTCTACTGTGGAAGTGATCCGTAGGGACTATATGCAGTGAGTCAATCTCACAGAGTGTGAATATATAGGTCCATTCAGGTCTAAAGGGTTTACGCTTCAGAAGCCACATATGTGTAGTGTTTCATTGTGGCTCACATCACTGATTATGTTTCTGGAGCATGGGCTATGTGATGTCAGTAGGCTTGCTTAGTTATTGTAGGCCTTGATCAGGGTAGTGGCTTAGTCTGCAGATGGATATAAATGTCTTTAGTCATGTCCCTGTACTTATTGGCTTGTATGATTAACACATGTGGTGTGTTAACAAATTGACAATTTCTAGCTTGGTGTTTCTGACTTGTGGGTGACTCAACAATTTTTGTGAAAACTTGTGATTGTAATCTCTTGGTTTGTCTCTTGCATCGTTTCAGGTCAATGCCCATCAGAAGAAAGAGATGTAGTGAGCCATTACCCGGAAGGTGCGGACCCTAGGGGTCCACAGCCGGCGGAGTGCCCACTGGTGCAAAAGATTGGAGATCCTGAGACGCTGGGCCTGGAAGATCACAGAGGTCCAGCTGGGGCTGTCCTCCCAACATGGGTGAGGTACACATCAGACTATGACCCTCCTAATGTCCTGCATCTTGGTGGTAGCGTACCCAGACCTTAATGGGCGTTTGAGGTTAGCACAGCAGCCACGTGGGAGTGAGTAGAGGGCATATTTCTGCCTGTCACATTGACAAATAAATGTGTTAGGTTCTGACATCTCCCACTGATGATTAGTGATGATCCATGTGTGACACAGTAGATGAGTGACTGTGTAGCTATGTCATGTGGTGCATACTAAGGTGCCTTGCCTGTTGGCCCAGGGACCTAAGACACAACTGTGTACAATCCACAAACAACGTGCTCTCCAGGGACAACACATGGCTGTGTACATTGATCAATCAAGTAATGTTGTAGTGGATGTAAATTCTATGCAACAGGCCACTACGCCTCAGTGTTATAGGCCAAAGGTAAGGAAGTGATGGATTACTGTCCTCAGCCATGTGTCTTGTCAAATGAGTATATTGGCATCTGCCTCCCAGAGGCTACTTGTCTTCAGCATGTAAAGGGCACTGGTGCCTCACTACTGTCTGTAATCTGACGGAAGCCATCATACATGTGACAGGGCATAGATTGTTCTTTGGGTGTAGCCACAGATCAATACTTTCCCTTGGTAAGTGGTGAATGTCCGTTGACATGATTTATGTGCCATCACTGTTGCCAGCATTCCATGTGCCTGCATGTTAGCATGTGTCCCTTTATCCTTGGACAAAAAGTGTACACTGATGTTTCATTCATGGTCTGCCTTTGTCAATGGGATGATTTCTGTATTCCATCACTTATAAGTGCCAACCTTTGTGTTGAATAGGACATTTGCAATTTCACTTGTGTGGAATAGGACATTTCATGTAGTGCCACTGACAAGAGTGTGTCACCATTAAATGTTGGCTGACACATCTCCCATCATTGGATGTCATTTGGAATGTACAACTGCAGTAACAATGAGGGACAAGACGTGAACGACTAGATTTTTTAGCCATAATGTGAATTTACAGGCCATTAATGTGACATCATGCAGCAAAATGCACTGATTCATTGTGTTGTGGATTTTAGGGACATATCTCCCAGTCAATTTGCAAATTATGTCTACAGTGTACATTTCCATGTCAAATATGTGGCATATCTGAGCAACATTAGCATTAAACCATGATGCTACTGGGACAAATTTCACTTGGTGAAATGTGCATTGTTGATATGTTTCCAGTGTGACATGAGTAATTCCATGTCACCTTCTCCGGGCTACTGTATACTGTTGTCAGCAACATGGCATATTCTTGGAGATTCATTTCACATTGTTGTGTAATTGTGTATGTGACAAATAAATGTCTGATGGCCTTGTGTGGGATCTGTGGGAATGAAGATGGTATTAGGCTACTATTGTCTGACCACAGGCAACTGAGGTATGCTCCATGAAGCAAAGCATTGAAGGTGATGTGGTCTCCTACTTTCTCAATGGCTACAGTGATTGCGCAACTTCAGCCATGCAATTATAGTTGTCTGAGATCCTGATTTTCCTGTGGGCAACTGTTTACAGTTCAGATGGCATGCAAGCATATGGTATGGTACAGGAGGCTACTTTGGTGGAGTTTGTTTCTGGGGCTTACTTGACATAATGGTAAAATTTGCTAATCAGAGCTGTTTTTCAAGTGTGATCAGGAACATGTGGTGACCCTTTTTCTCTTTGTATTTTCAGCATCAGCCCAGGCAAGCGAAGGAGACAGGGCACAACCAAGTGGGAAAGCATCTGGCTATGGTACCTCCGGTCAAGACACCATCAGCACTGAGGGACCCAGTGGCCTAGAGGGTGAAAGAAGAGCCACGGAGGATCCTGGATCTACATCCTTATCATTGGATTCAGCCTCCAGTGGCCACTCCCTAGTGGTGGCAGACCCATCGGGATGAACTCCTGCATCGATCCGGTAGGGCTGTCTGTTGAATTTCCAGTGGCAACGTAGGTGCTGCTTCAATCTTCGTTCTGGAAGTTGAGCAGCAACATGCTGGTTCGGCTGTGCTGCGATTTTCTCGTAGCAGGGTAGGATGTGCATCGTTTCCGGCAGGCTGTGCGTTGATTTTCGGTGCACAAGGAGTTCCTTGAAGAGATGAAGTCTTTTTGGCTCTGAGACCTCAGAAGACAGGAGGCAAGCTCAATTCAAACCCTTGGGGAGCACTTCCCAGCAAAGTCAGAGGGCAGCAGGGCAACAGAAGGGCATCAGTCTTCACAGCAAAGCAGTCCAGATTAGTCCTTTGGGCAACCAGGCAGTTCCTCTTGGCAGGTTGCAGGTTCAGGTCCAGAAGTGTCTTAGTTGGTGGAGTCAGAGACCCAGTTTATATACCCAAAAATGTGTTTGGAGTGGGGGGAGACTTCAAAGAGTGGTTTTGAAGTGCACAAGTTCCCCTTTAAGTACAGGTCTGTCTGACAGGGATCCAGTAGGCGGTTTGGCTGTCCATTGTGTGAGGGTAGGCCACTAGCCTTTGAAATGGGTCAGGCCCCCCATCCTCCCAGCCCAGGAAGACCCATTCAGTATGCAGATGTGTGCAGGTGTGACTAAGTATCCTGTATTTGTGGTTGTCTGGGTGAAATGCACATGGGAGCTGTCAACCAGCCCAGCCCAGACGTGGATCTGGGCTTTAAGGCACAGATGGATTTTAAGTGCAGAGAAATGTCCACTTTCTAAAAGTGACATTTCTAAAATAGTAATATAAAATCCAAGCTCACCGGTAAGCAGGATTTTCTATTACCATTCTGAGCATACTAAATATGACCTGGTTACCTCTGTCTGATCAGAATCAAGAACTCAAACAGTATATGAGGGTAGCCCTCATGTTATCCTCTGAAAGCTGCAGACCTCACAGTAGTGGAAAACGAATTTAGGAGTTTTCCACTACCAGGACATATAAAACACACATGACCATGTCTTGCCTTCTACCTACATAGCACCCTGCCAATGTAGTACTTAGGGTCTACCTTAGGGGTGACTTACAAGTAGAAAAATGGGACTACTTTTAAATGCCAAGTTGAAGTGGTAGTGAAACTGCACACACAGGCCTTGCAATGACATGGTTAAGGGGCTACTTATGGGGGTGGCACAACCAGTGCTACAGGCACACTAGTAGCTTTCAATTTACATGCCTGAGCACATGTAGTGCACTTTACTAGGGACTTACAAGTAAAAAAAAGATGCCATTTGGGAATGAACCAATGTTACCATGTTTAAGGGAGAGAGTATATGCACTTTAGCATTGGTTAGCAGTGGTAAAGTCCGCAGGGTCCTAAAACCAGCATAAACTCTCAGAAAAGTGGGGAGAGGCAGGCAAAATGTTGGTTGATGACCACCCCAAGGCTGTAAGGCCTAACAGTGAGTAACCTGTGTTGCCTGCCTACAGTTGTGTGTGTTTCAGCCTGATTGTTGATCCATTTGCAGTTGTTATGAAAATCTGACTTTGTGGGCATTGCTGGTGTGACCCAGGGCAAGGGTAGATGTTGACTGTAAAATATGAGTTTGTTAATGCAATTGGGGTTGTCATTGCAGTGTGTTCTGTTTGGTATAGTAAGTATTTCATCTTGTGTGGGCCAATGTCAGAATGTATGGTGTTAGGCTTGTCCCCCAACATGGATTGTATGATAGTTTCATGTGTGGCAGTTTGAGTTTTCTTTGTGCAGACATTTTGTTTAGAAGTATGTGCCACACAGCTGCAGTTGTATGTGCTTTCTTGACTTGTACTTCCACATTGTGAAGATAGGCATGTCACTTGGATCTAGTATTGTTTGTCCATGAGATACATGTGGGGCGAGTTCCTGTGCAAATATTTTTTTGGGGGCATGTGCAACATTATGACCCTCATTACAACCCTGACGGCAAATCCCGCTTTCTGCCGTGCAGAAGACTGCCAGCATTCCGCTGTAGCTGTGGAATTCCACAATAGGTATTACGACCCACATCCCGTAATCCGCCACAATACAGATACCCACACAAGTCCGCCACACCAAAGGTCAGTGATAGACTGGTGATACCAAAACCTCCACTGCCACGCCAACAGGAATACGCCCACACTATCATGACCCACGAATCAACGCGGCAGTAATTCAACCGCGGTAAACCATTGGCGGTACACACTGCAGCGCTCAAAATACACACACTTACAAAACACAACCACATTGGACAAATCAAAATACACACACCTGATACACATACACACACCACACACCCAATCCAATATAAAGCACACATCCACATCACGCACAAACCCTTACAACCAAAAATTTGAAAGAAGGCCAGAGAGAGAGACTACCTAAAACAACACCAGCATCCACAGATACACAACACCATCACTTACACAACATCCACGCACCTCAAACAACACACACCAACACATCCCCTCACACATCACAACAGACACCACCTTACACATCAGCCACACTACATCATGGCACCTCAACGACACCCCAGGTTCTCTGAGGAGGAGCTCAGGGTCATGGTGGAGGAAATTGTCTGGGTAGAGCCACAGCTATTCGGATCACAGGTGCAGCAGACATCCATTGCAAGGAAGATGGAGCTTTGGCGCAGAATTGTCGACAAGGTTAACGCAGTGGGACAGCATCCTAGAACATGGGATGACATCAGGAAGAGGTGGAACGACCTACGGGGGAAGGTCGTTCCGTGGTATCCAGACACCAGATTGCTGTACAGAGGACTGGCGGTGGACCCCCACCTCCTCCCCCACAACTAACAACATGGGAGGAGCAAGTCTTGGCGATCATGAATCCTGAGGGCCTCGCAGGAGTAGCAGGAGGACTGGACTCTGGTAAGTCATATCTTAACTACTTTATCCACCCCACCCCACCTGCATGCCATCACATACTGCCACCCTTACCCTCACACTCATCAGGTACCCCACTAACACAAACTGCACATCCCAAAACCAAGCCCTACATGTAACACCAATGCATGGACACCCACCACCAAAGCATGTCCAGTAGAGAGACTCACTCATGCCCCAAAATCACCAATCACACAAGGGCCACGGCAATAATGCAAGCACAGGAGTAGAGGGTCACTCACGCATTGCACAAGATGGCACACACAGATACAATAACTATGCATTTACACCCCAACAGGACCCGTACCCAATGTCACCGGACAGGAGGTACCAGACATATCCAGTCCCCCCCCCACAGAAGAAGCCTACAGTGATGACAGCAGCTCTGCACGCCTGGATCAAGATGACCAGCCCGGCCCATCAGGGACCTCGGGACAGTCGGTTCCCCTGACACAGTCACAAACCACCACTGAACCTCCCCCCCCCCCCAGGAAACACCACCACAGCACCCACCCAGCGGGCCCATCCCTCTGTCCCCAGGACAAGTCAATCAGCAGTGTGTCCACCACTACAGGGAACCCAGGCAACCCCACTAACACAGGATGATCAGGGACCTGGGGGCAGTGGCAGTGAGCACACGGTTCAGGGGACAGAGGCACAGGATAACATGGAAGCTGGGAGGACTGCTGTGCGACAGGGGGAGGACAGGCCCAGGGAACCAACACTCCACAAGGCACTCTCCAACATCATGGGAGCTTCCCACCATTCCCAGGACACCATGGGCACGGTACTGCCCAAGTTTCAGGAGACCCAGCGGCTGCAGGAGGAACACTACCTGGGGATCAGGGAGGACTTGAAGTCCATCAACACCACCCTGGTCACCATTGTAGGGGTGCTGGCAGACCTTGTCAACACCATGAGGGACACAGTGGCACACCAACAGGCTCCTGACACTAGCTTGGACGATGAACAGCCCTCCACCTCTGCCGGCGCTAGTGGACAGGAGGCACCGCCACAGGACCAACAGGCCACCAGCACCCCACCCCCTGAGATGGAGAACCACCCCGCAAACGGTCCCTGAGATCCAGGAACAAGACAGAGAACACTGCCAAGACCCCCGCCAGGAAATATGACCCCCCTGAATGTTATTCTTCTGTCCCCCTTTGTCACCCTGTCCACCTTCAACTTCTATTGCTCCACTTCCTATGCCCCTTTGGACAATGTACCTGTGAAACAAATAGACTGGACTCTGCCATGGGCATTCTTCCACCATCACCCCAGCCCATTTTACAACCCCCTCCACTTATTTGCACAGGAATAAACAAACTTCAATTACAAAACAATCTGGAGTCAGTCTGTGCTTTCACAAATTTGTAATTGCAATATCTATGGAATATAGCAATGTCAATGTACTTGTTCACATACCAATGTAACACAGCTGTAGGCCAGCAGTAAGCATTGCAGAGGGCACAAACTGGGAGCCAGATCTGTGAAATGGAAAGTCAAAGTGACAAGTCAGTGTCCATACACTGAGTGAAAATGACAGACTTATGCTAGCTCCAACAATAGTATGAGATGTGGGAAGCAGTTACATCTTCTTACCTGTGTCTCACTGGAAGTATTGCATGATGATGTTGTTTCGGTTGTCAACATCTTCTTCTTCTGCCTCCTCTTCTTCACTTTGCACAGGTTCCACAGCTGCCACAAGACCACCATCAGGCCCATCCTCCTGCAGAAAAGGCACCTGCTGCCGCAAAGCCAGGTTGTGCAGCAAACAGCAGGCCACGATTATCTGGCATTCCTTCTTCGGTGAGCAGTACAGGGAGCCACCTGTCAGATGGAGGCATCGGAATCTGGCCTTCAGGAGGCCGAAGGTGTGTTCTATAACCCTCCTAGTTCGCCCATGTGCCTCATTGTAGCGTTCCTCTGCCCTTGTCCTGTGGTTTCTCACTGAGGGCAGTAGCCATGAAAGGTTGGGGTAACCAGAGTCACCTGAAAATGTTGAGCAACAACTGTTAGACACACACTAACCCTTCGGGACAACCCCATACCCAGACACCAAAGTCAACTGTTTTGGCTCCTTGGCCTCACCTATTAGCCACACACGGTGCCTCTGGAGTTGCCCCATCATATAAGGGATGCTGCTATTCCTCAAAATGTAAGCATTATGCACTGAGCCAGGATACTTGGCATTCACACAGGAGATGTACTGGTCTGCCAAACACACCATCTGCACATTCATCAAATGATAGCTTTTCCGGTTTCTGTACACCTGTTCATTCCTGCGGGGGGGACAAATGCCACATGTGTTCCATCAATGGCACCAATAATGTTGGGCATATGTCCTAGGGCATAGAAGTCACCTTTCAGTATGGGCAAATCCTCCACCTGAGGGAAAACGATGTAGCTGCACATGTGTTTCAGCAGGGCAGATAACACTCTGGACAACACGTTAGAGAACATTGGCTGAGACATCCCTGATGCCATGGCCACTGGTGTTTGAAAAGACCCACTTGCCAGGAAATGGAGTACAGACAGGACCTGCCCTATGGAGGAGAACAGCAAGCAGAGAGTCATCCAACACTGAGGTATCACAATGTGTTATTTGGAGGAACGTTTGTAATTCGCAATGTGCCGGCATCTGTCTGTATTCCCAGCCTAGATAGGTGTGATGCAGTTTTGATCCATGCCATGTGGTCACCTGAAATGGTGATTGCCTGACCTGTAAGGTGGGACAAGGGGAAATGAGGTAACTGCACTGGCATTGTACACCGTTGCGGTGGGCGGTCGAAAACCGCAGCGCAATTCAGCATTGGTTAACATTGGGCCCTATGGGTCCCAGGAGCCAATGACGATGTACGCCGGCAGTGACGCTACGCACCGCCGCGCACGTGACCGCCATTTTATGTCTGTTCACTCACTTGATACCTGACCTTCAACAGAAGAGGACCTACACAGCAAGTGCTGCTGTGACCTGTGTCTGGAAGCGACGATGGCAACAGTGTCTGGGGAAAGTGCCCTTGCCTTCACATCGGAGGAGTTGGAGAAACTAGTGGATGGGGTCCTCCCCAGTACACGCAACTGTACGGTCCTCCAGACAAACAGGTGAGGACACTGTGAGCATGCTGCGTGGACAATGCCTGTTTTGAGTGGTGTGGATGGAAGATACATGGGGAGGGCTGAGGTCTTCTGTGCGGATGTTGAGTGTATGTGCGTCAGGGCATGGGTGGGAACTGGTGGGCAATGACTATGATGGTCCGGACAAGAGAGTAATTTCCTTTCCCCCTCTACCATTCCTCTAGGTCAGTGCCCACCAGAAGAAGGGTATTTGGCGTGCCATCGCCAAGGACGTCCGGACCCTGGGGGTCTACCACAGACGGAGTACCCACTGCTGTAAAAGATGGGAGGACCTGTGCCGCTGGAGCAAGAAAACGGCGGAGGCCCAGCTGGGGATGGCCTCCCAACATGGAAGGGATGCCTGTCGCACCATGACCCCCCCTGATGTACCGGATCCTGGCGGTGGCCTATACAGAGTTGGATGTGCACTTGAGGGCATCACAGCAGCCACAAGGGGGTGAGTACACTCTCATTCAGCTGACTCTGCACGCATTATGAGGTGTAGGGTGGGGGAGGTGGGTAGTGGGTAGTGGGTTCCCCTAGGCCAGGGCGAACTTGGTAGGCAAGGTCCCTTGTGAGGCAGGCTCTGTGGCACCCCAACCCCACTAGTGGTAAGAGCCATATACACCTTGTCAGGCTCCTATGACTTACAGGTGTGCAGCAATTGGGCTTAGGCCTCGTACCCCATGGGCATGTGAATTTTCTAGGAACTGTTAGTGCATGGCGTAGTGCTGAGGGCTGCCCCCTTTTTGTTGTCTCCCTGTTCTTGTGTGCAATAGTATCATCAGGGGGAGGAGCAGTGGCACCGGAGCAGGAGGGAGCTGCAACCCACTTTGCCCTGGAGGGTGAAGCAACGGAGTCTGAAGCCACCAGTGGGACGGAGGGCGAGGGGAGCTCCATGACGGGGACAGGAACATACCCCAGCGACAGCGACTCCTCCTCTGATAGGAGCTCCCTTGCGGTGGTGGGCACCTCTGTGCCCACCGCATCAACAGGTACAGCCGCTACCCCCCTACCAGCACTGCCCTCCAAGCCGCTCCTCAGCGTGTGTCCCGTGCCCGCTCACCCAGGAGGGTGGGCATCTCCTTCGCCCCAGGCACCTCAGGCCCTGCCCCATTCAGCCCTGCTGCCTTCAGTGAGATCCCTCCCTGTTGGGCAATCTACCATTTTGAATGCCATGCAGGGTGTTGAGAAGCATTTGCAACAAACAAATGCATACCTGGAGGGCATTCATTCTGGGCAGGCTGCCCAACAGAGAGCATTTCAGGCTCTGGCCTCAGCACTGATGGCAGCCATTGTCCCTGTGTCCAGCCTCCCCCCTCCAACTTCCACTATCAAGACCCAATCCCCTGTACCTCAGCTTATCCCAAGCACACCATCAGACCAGCATGCACACTCATCAACACACAAGAGTGGACATGGCAAACATAAGCACCACACATCCCTCAAGCACTCACACAAGCACCAGCCCCATGCAGACACAGCAACATACACTGCCTCCACTGTGTCCCACTCCTCCATGTCCTCCTCCTCCCTCCGTGTCTCGTCTCCACTCACACCTGCATGCACTACATTGCTAAATCTGGTAACCTAGCCGGTTTGAATTCCATCTCAGACAGGGCTTAGTGACTCCCAGGTGGGGTGCAGGTGGCGGGGGTTGGCTCACATCTTGCTGTGGTACCTAGCCAATGGAATGCCAGTGTGATGCATGGTGGTCAATCCTCAACCCTGTGTGTGATGGTAATGTGTATGCCATCTGTGGTGTTGGTGCTGCAATTGACCCAGCACTCCCTTTCTCTCTCCACCCCTTTTTTCTTCTATCATCCTGTACATGTATGCATAAGCATCATCTTTCGGAGGAGCAGGGGCAACGGCAACAGAGGGAGCTGCATCCCACAAGACCTAGGAGGCAGAGTCCACCTATGCCGAGGGGGCCAGTGGGACGGAGGGCAAGGGGAGCACCATGGCGGAGAAAGGAGGTGACAACACTGACTCAGATTCCTCCTCCGGGAGCTCCGATGGTAGCTCCCTGGTGGTAGCGGACACCTCTGGGACCACCCCAGCTACAGGTACAGATGCCTCCCCTGTACCAGCTCCGCCCTCCCAGTAGCCCCTCACCAAATTGCCCATGCCTGCTCACCCAGGAGGATGGGCATCTATTTCACCCCAGGCACCTAAGGCCATGCCCCAATGAGCCCTGCTGCCCTCAGTGAGAAGGCTATTGACCTACCGAAATCCATCTCTGTAGGGCAGTCAACCACTGTAAATGCCTTCTAGGGGCTGGCACCCAGATACAGCAATTGAATGCATTCGTGGAGGGCATTCACTCTGTATTGGTGGCCCAACAGAGATCGTTCCAGGCTCTGGCCTCCTCTCTGATGGCAACTATAGTCCCTGTTCCCATCATCCCCCCTCCAACTACCACTTCCAATTCCCAATTTCCTCAACCCATCCCATGGACACATACAGTCAAGCATGCACACAAAACATCACACAAGAGCGACGCAGACAAACAGAGGCAGCACACCTAGGACCACAGGCACTCACACAAACAACAGACTGTTGGACACACAACAACATCCACTGCCACCTCTGTCTCCCCCTCCTCCTCCTCCTCCTCCTCCCTCACTGTCACACCGGCACTCACACCTGCATGCACTGCCCAAACAGCCACCACTACCATCACTACACCAAGCAGCACACACTTCACTTGCAGACACCTCCACAACATCCATTCATGCATCCCCTGTGTCCTCTCTCACCCTGTCTGCCCCCTCACACACAAACTCATGCACTCAGACTCCCAACAGTCATCCACCTCACATCAGAACACTGCCCATGCACCAGCACCCAAGTCCAGCAGACTTACACCTCCAAAAACCACTCCCTCAATCTCCACTCCCATCCCTACTCCCTCATCCTGCACCCCGTCCCTAAGAAGCTTTTCCTTGCCCAACTTGACCTCTTCCCTCCCCATCCATCCTCCCATCCTGCCCATAAGAGCAGGGTCCCAGTGACCCAGCCCAGCACCTCAGCCGAACAGTCCACGGGGACAGTGGAGGCACCTCCTAGTCGTGGAGGCAATAAAGGAAAGGATCCCACTCCACCACCCAAGAGGGGGAAGGATCCCACTGCACCACCCAAGAGAGGAAGGATCCCACCCCACCACCCAAGAGAGGGAAAGATCCCACTCCACCACCCAGGAACGGGAAGGTTCCCACTCCACCAACTAAGAGAGGCAAGGGCCCCCCTCCAACAGTAGTGGGCAACGAGCCCTCACCTCCAGCTGAAACACAGCAGCCCTCACCTACATCTGGGACACAGCAGCCCTCACCTCGAGCTGGGACACAGCAGCCCTCACCTCGAGCTGGAACACAGCAGCCCTCACCTCCATCTGGGACACAGCAGCCCTCACCTCCAGCTGAGACATAGCAGCCCTCACCTCCAGTTGGGACACAGCAGCCCTCACCTCCAGCTGAGACGTAGCAACCTTCACCTCCAGTTGGGACACAGAAGCCCTCACCTCCAGCTGGGACACAGCAGACCTTACCTCCAGTAGAGGGCATGTAGGCCACCCTCCAGGGACTGTTGTCCAAGACGCCCCCTCAAGAACCAGTGGGCAAGTTCAGAAATTGGCATGGAGCCCCCTCCAGAACCAGTGGGCAAGTTCCCCACCTCTGAGACTGGGACCTTGTGCTCCCCAGCATTAGGAAATGGGCATGGAGCCCCCTCCAGAACCAGTGGGCAAGTTCCCCATTTCACCTGAGGTGCCCCCGCCCCTTCCCCCTGAGGTGCCTGGCCATTCCCAACATGACGCCCCAGCACATTGTAGTGCGGATTACGTCAGGGGACAAGTTGGGCCATGGACTGTGCCTTATGGTCATATTGGCCTTTTGTACTTTGGACTGGCCATTGGCACTTTCTAAACAGCGACCCGTGTATATCTAGACACATGGACAATATGTGGCTGTTAGCATCAAATTACACTATCAGTTTTGGATAAATGTAGTCCTTACATTATTGTGATGTGTGTCCTGCAAGACTGGTTTTCCTCTGCAGCTGCTTCTGTGTACGGTGTGTGTGTGTGTTTGGTGTGTGTTGTGTGTGTGTCACTCTCCTTTTCCTCCTTCCCTCCATTGTGGGCTAGGCAGCTGTACTCACTGTGGTCGTCTTCCTCGTCGTTGGTGTTCCAGGTGGAGCATGGCGTAGAAGAGCATCAGAAACACTTGAAGTTCTGGTTCCATGGCAGCGTTAATCTTCTCTGTGTCTCTGATGGTGAGTCTTTCGTCTTCTGTGTTCTTTTTCCGCCAGGCTTTTGATGGCGTTGGTACCGCCCCAAAAATCCTGGCACTTTGCTATGTCTTAATATGGTGGGCGGTACCTTGTCTTCCACCTGGTTGTTGATGACTACCACCGTGGTCTGTGGTGTTACCGCCCTGGCGGTTGGTGTGGTTCATTGGCTATCTATGGGAGTTATCACCGCCATGGTCATAATTTGACAGTAATTACCACCAGCCTGTTGGCGGAATTACCGCCACTTTAACAATCACCGCCAATGTCATTATGACCACCTTGGTCTCCTATGAATTTTGACTGGTGATTTGGACGATATGCATATTAGGCAGGTAACAGTTTACGATGCTCACTTTAGACGGGCCAGCACATTAGAGCATTCACATCTTTAGTATAAACGTTCACTTATACAGATCTTTCCTCTGTTCAGAGTACATCTTGGCATGATGTTGATGGCTTATATGATATGATTAATACATGCTTCATTGGCCCTTTTAGGCTTTCTACATGCATTTATATTATATTTTTATCCTGGAATTTTTAACACAAATTTTGTGAAGGTATTGTATGTAAATTGAGACTGTATACGGAGGTTACAACGGCAGTTATTTATATTACTTTTTAGCCCTGATGAAATCTTAGTGATTATTCCCGCTTGACGAAACACGTGTTGGCTCAAAAGGTGGCTGAGACTGTGATGAACTGTATTATGCTGATCGGAAGAGAACTTTACAAGCATGAAATAAGCAGCATGAAAAAAAGCCAAATGAAATTGGAGAACAACACAAAGATTGACTTAGACTTTATTTGAACTTTGAGCTTGTGCCTTGGACTATTGTATAATCGTGGCGAAGTCCACTTCCGAGCCCCAACCTGTGTGGCTGGGTGTCAGGCAATCGCCGTTGTCTTTTAGATTTTCCTGTATAGAAGACGCCCGCCGGTAAGCACCAGGAACCGACCGGAGGAGTCTCCCCACACAAGTAAGACTTGCGGTGTGATTGTTGTCTGGCTAGCTGCCGGACTTGAATGTGCTCAGTCCGCGATAAGATCCTTTGTTGGGGAGACTAAAAGAGGAACGCTGGGGAGTATCAGTGTCACCAGAGTACGCTACAGCATTCGGCCGTGAGCTCTGATTTAACATCTATTGGTTCCAGATAAAATACTGGGAGCGATGGATGGAGGAAGGGGAGAATCGAGTACAGATTTAAGTACAAACATGGAGTCCAATAAGAGTTTACCTACCAAACCAAATGAAGTATTGTATTTTTCTGAGGAATGCTATCTCTTACAATTAAGCACCAAACACTCCTTCAGAGGCAGACAGAGAGGTAGGGGCAGAGGCGGGAAAGACAAAACCAGAAGAGAAGTCAATGCAGAAAAAGACAATATAATTGGCTTCGGAACACGCAGCCAGGGTTGTGTGTAAATTCAGAATCTAACTATAACATCCCTGTAACCTTTGTTTTTTCAGTGAATATATATATATATGTGTGTGTGTGTGTGTATTATGCCATTAAAAAATTACTTAACTGCAAAGTAAATTACCACTTTGATGTGTAAAATTTAAACAGGCTTCTTGGTTCTTACCTGCAAGGTATAAACTGTGTGGTAAAGATTATGCATAGTAAAAGTGACATATGCATGACACCATTGTGTATGTGGCTTTGTTTTATAAAAAATGAGGCTTTATTATTTTGTACTTTTTGGGAGTGTTCATTTTTCTTTTTTCAAGTACAAAGTAATAAAACACTCATTACTTACAAAAGGAAACAACGTACATCTTACAACATCTTGTTTTTTGGCAATAACTGATGGCCTGATTTAGATCCTGGTGAACCGGGTTACTCTGTCACATACATGACAGAGTAGCCTGTCCGCCGTATTATGAATCCATTATATCATATGGAAATTGTATTACAGCAGAAGAAATAACCGCTATGTTTGTGACAGAGTAACCCATCCACCAAGATCTAATTCAGGCCTTAAGTGTGAACATTACAAACTGGTAGATATTGCTGTGACAATTTTGAAGGGAAATTGGATTATATTGACACGTACCAATTGTGTATTTGGTGCTAAGGTGGTAGAATATCTATAGCATAAGAGGCTCAGACCTCCATAATGGTGGCAGTAACAAAAGATCAAAAACAACTGATACAATTTATTGGTATGCTAGAAGTAAAATCTTTGTAAGATTTGGTCACCAACTCCTCAGTGTTTCCAACCACTATTGAGAAAAATGCTATATTCAAGAAGACTAAAGAGTTTTAGGATTGTGTTGAAGAGGTCAACAAAGAAACAAATTACACCATTGTTACTGTGATTCATGGTAGGAAAAGAAGCATATGTAATTATTGATGCTCCTTTTTTATCTTCATTTGTAGGGATAAAATATGCTCAAAGACACGGCTTTTACTGTGCCTAATGTTCATCAGTGAGCATCTTATTCGAAGCATGCTCAATAGTGTAACTGAGAGTAAGCCCAAGGACTGCACCTTTGACAGCATCCAAATATTCCTAATTTGAGATTGCCCCATGTTTTCATAAATATTCTGATGCCTTTACGCATATCATTTTGGTATTTGCCAACCTGTAACAAAAAGAGCATTATGGTCCAACATGACTCTGGGGTTTCGTTTTATAGAAATATGAGGTAGAAGAGCATAATCAGCAAAAACATATAAATTGTAGAGAGAGTGTAGGGTGGGGAGGAAAAAGAGGACAACAAATTCTCCATACATCTGCCATAGCACAAGAATCCAGAAGTTGTCTTAGTGCAGCTCTAGATTTGCCCATTCACACCTGACAAGTAGCCTGTGATACCGTTGTATCCTTAGGTGGATCCATTAGTAAATTAGAGGTCCCACAAAGCAAAATCACACCCTTCAATTGATAAATCTCACTCACTAACAAATAGCATTGACATGCCGCTGGCTGCACTGCAAACCTCAGCTCACTCGTCACCTTTCTCATGTCCCGCTCAATACAGCGGGATGCACTGTTAACTTACGTGCAGCCTGGGACTTGCACTGGTGGGCCATGGGGGCATTTAGAAAAGACGTTTCTCTGTTGGCCCTCCGGTGCAGTCTTTGGCATTTCTCTCCCTGGGGGCCATATTAGAAATCACCTTAGTTCTCCTTCCCAGAATTCCAGGGAAGGAGTTTTCTTCTGCCCTAACCATCATGGTAGCCTTCCTATTTTATATAGTTCTTCCTTTTCAGTGCATCATAGCAGCCTCCCTTTTTCCTTGATGTAATTTCCTGTCTTGGGTATGTAAGGAGTAGAGCTGCTTTCTTCCTTACATTGCAATACTTCTTCACACTTGTAGGTGTGTTTCCATGCTCCTGACAAACTTCTCTCCTGGGATTCTTCCAGTTGCTACTCCTATAGTCCTGCTAGTTCTCAGTCGTCACAATCCCATTCTGTTTGCAGATCCATTACTGCTTGCATCTCTGGTGTTACTACCTCGTGCTCCAGCCAGTTTGGTTCTTGGTCCTTGCCTTTTCCATCAGGAAGCCTTCTTCGTCAACTGAGGTTTTTTCCCTTTGGGATTTTTCCTCCTGCAGGCTCCTTCTGAAGGGGACTATTTGCTTATGACCTATATGTGTTGGCAGCATCATGACTACCAGATGGGGTCACCCTTATCTCTGGCAGACGAAGATGGTAAAGAACTGGGCGCAAAGATTATCACTTTATTCCAAGTCATCAGCCAGAAGCCCGCCATTCGAGGTGCCTGACAAGAACAGTGCTGGGTCATTTATTATAGAGGTGTACATCAAACAGATTGTAAAGTTTCTACCCCCTTTCTTGAACCTAGCAACGAGCCATCTCCCTGAACTATCGGTTTTAATACTGGTGGTTGTCCAGTCCCATGATCATGCTAATTATGACACACTGTGTTGTAGTGAAGCAAATCCTGAAGCAGCTAGTACATCATAACCTAAACTTTCTAATTTGTGTCTTTTATATTTAAGGAGATGTGTCTCTTGAAGACAAACAATTTTTGGCCTAAGACTTTTCATCTCCTTCTGTATATATCTCACTTTTGCAGGGGCTCTCATGCCATTAATATTCAATTACATTATGTGGCTGTCTTGGATGCTGGATTGCCATTGATTAGCAGAATACATAATATACTAATGGTTCTTTGATTACTGATGCTGCTTGGCAATAACTCTTTCCCTAATATTTCCATTTTGTCTTTTTTAAACTTGTCACCTAGTGACAATCCCAACACCTTTGACTATCCACTAGTCACCAACCCATCAGTTTTCTCACACCATTACTCCTACCCCAAAAGTCTGCCTTCCTCCGCCTATCCCACCCTTGTCCAATAATCTCAATGGGATTGATAGGGTTTTAGCATTGTGCTTGAAACCCCTCGCACACCAGTACTGAGAGAGGAAAGACCGAGAGCAGCATGTGACATTGCCCAGAGGAGAGTCTGAACAAGCAGCCAAAGTAAAAAAGAAAATAATATAAAATGGCATTTGGAGAGAAGAAATAAGAAATGGGAAAGCTTCATACTATTCATGCTGACCCAGGTTTAACAGCCCTTAAAAAAGTTTGCAGCTAGTTTCTCAGGTCTTAGTTCACACTTTAAACTTTGCCTGAAATATTGCTAATACTCCAGTGCTGCAGTAATTCCTGAGCTTTGACAGCCTTCTGGAAATAGATGACTTGGCCCTTGTAGGCTATTTTCAAATTAGCAGGTTCTAAGAATAAATCTGTCATGCCAGCCTTCTTAATCAATGATACAAGCCAGTGGAGTTGCCATCTTCATTCAACTGTAGAGCTGGGCAGAAGTGGCACTGCACAGAAAATAACAATCTCACAAGATTTAATCAGATTCCACGGTCAAGCTGCTTGATATATACGCTGTCCCGGAATATAGTTCGCCATGTTTTAATACAGCCCATGAATATTGACTATCTTGAGCATTACGGACCTTGAGAAAATGAAATTGACGTGCTCTTTGCACTTGCAGTCAATATTCCAATCACTAAATTGAGAGAATGTTTGTTTAAAGAGATGTACTACGTAAGCTCTAGGGTAATCTTCTTCATTACCATCTGGTATGCCATGAAGTTATTGGTATGCATCCTATTCTCTAAATCGTCCATGGTATATGGTTCATTTCTTTATGTTAGTCTCTATATTTGTTTAAACATTTTATGTATCTACACTATGTGGATTTTTTCAAATGTTATCTTTAAATTTATTGAGTAACATAAATACTACAAATAAAGGATTTAATACTGGTATTGCAGGTTCCCATGTATTATATATTTATAAAATACATTTTGAATATCACTGCAAATAGTCCCTCCTCGAGCTGTGTGACAGACATTTGAATGATGAGATTTCCTTGGAGGTTTCTCTCTGTTCACTCTGTTCACAAAGCTTGAAATCCTATGTTGAATCAGATTCAAGATATTGGAGTCTTTAGCTCAATTGTCAAATTTAATACTTAAAGTTGCCTGATCAGGTTATCATCAGTTATACAGCACCAAGTGGCATCATTTATCAGGAGTCTGAGGGGTCATTTAGAGTTTTGCAGAGCAGTATCAAAGAGTGAACAACAGATCAATCCCTCTGAATAAGTGAAACCTGCAAAAGGAAAAGATTCTCTGAGTGCAAAGAGCAAGCAGTTACAAAAGGATGAGTTATTGGGCAGCTCTGATGCCTCCTTTTCATAAAACATTTGTGAACTGGACATAAACATTAAAACTGAAACCTCTATTCAACTGCCATTCGATGCAGTACTCTGCTGGCCTAAGACATATGGCCAAACTTACACAAACATAACAATATTCTTCTAGCAAAATGTTCTAAGCATTAACATTTGCTGAATGCATAACTAGGAAGGCTGAGTTAAAGACTATGGGCCCGTCTTAGTCCATCATAGCCCAACATAAGCTGGGCCCCTCTCTTGGCCCTCAGACCTTGGTTTCCGAGAATGGGGAAACGAAAGGTAGCTCAACTAGGGGATACAGCACCACAAACAAAACTACCATGTTCCAAAAATTATAACTTTTTGGTAAGGACTGTTTATATGGTTACAATTGAAATTAAACTTGCTGAGCGGTGGCTGTCATTAACTAAAGAAGCTTTTTGGTATCCTCTTTATTGCCATCAGTGCCTCTCGCAGAGGGAAATAGATTCCAATGCAGTGCACCCGCTATACTTCAGTCCTTGGCTCCCTTAATTACTAATGAGGCACAATGTGTTGGGAGGCAGAATAATGGAGAATTGGGCGTTTGTGTTATTATGCAGCAAGAACACTGTAATATTAAAAATACTCCCCCACCCACAGCCCTGGAATCAAGTCACCCAGAAGTAGAAACCGAGAGACCATCCAACCGGCGGAAAAGAGTACTGAAGCTGGATTCAAACAAATGGAAGCAGATGCAGGAACCAAGGGCCAGATGTTGGAAACGTTTTGCATGGCGCAAACTGCAAAATTTGCAGTTTGCGCCATGCAAAACGCGCATCGCGATGCACATTCCCATTTTGCGAGTCGGTACCGAAATGGGAATGCGACTCGCAAATAGGAAGGGGTGTTCCCCTTCCTATTTGCGATTCGCACCGCGATGCAGAATTGCTTTGTGACCGCAAACGTGGTCGCAAAGCAATTCGCAGTTAGCACCCATGTGAAGTGGGTGCTAACTCATTCCCAAAAGGGAAGGGGCCCCATGGGACCCCTTCCCCTTTGTGAATGGCTCTCAAAATATTTTTTATTTCCTATGGACCACTGCGTACTCTGAAAAAATGAAAACAAATGGTTTCATTTTCCCGAGTGTATTGCAACTCGTTTTCCTTTAAGGAAAACGGGCTGCAATACAAAAAAAAACTGCTTTATTAAAAAAGCAGTCACAGACATGGTGGTCTGCTGTCTCCAGCAGGCCACCATCCCTGTGAGTGCAGGGAATAGCAAGGGGGTCGCAAATTGCGACCCACCTCATTAATATTAATGAGGTGGGTCTTTGCAACCCCCTTGCGATTCGCAGATGTTGTCAGGGACCCCATCCTGCATATGGGATTGCGACTCACAAATTGCGAGTCGCAATCCCGTACTTACCTACATCTGGCCCCACGTGGGTTGCAGCACCACTACAATCTCTGTCTCTCCCCATTGACTTTTGGAACCTTTTGAACTCCTTTTTAAGTGATATTTTGGATATTAAGCTCTGCCCAGTTTACTAATTTAACATATTTATCTAATTTATCAATTCTTTGGAAATCTGCAGCAAATTAGGGAGAGGTTGATACAAAACCAACAGCTGTATCTGGGTCAGAATCTTTAGCACCTCCAGCTTTATGTCCCTTCGCAGTCATGGTTCCCAGGCAAGCACCGCAAGAGGTGCAGCACTCTGGTGATATAAGCATTAGAGGTACTGAGAAGATGTCTAATAACACAATCCAGCCTGTTAGATCAGCAGGAATTGTTTACCCCTCTCAACTTTCCTCTCAAAGGGATAGCTCTATAGCGTCTGCCCCTAATTAGAGATCAAGGAGGTGAAGAAAGGCTACTCACCCAAGTCCTCTGCCTGTTATTGATCTCCCGCCAGCCTCATGCCCCCATGCTATAATACTGCCAATGTACAACGGTTACCAGCAGGCTCTTTGGAATCAACAGCCTCCATTAACAATCAGGTGTTATTTTGGTTAAACCAGTTTTTTAAATCCTCAGGGGGATTTGGCCCATGAGATTTTATTTTAAGAAGAGTGGGTAGTATTGGCCCTCTCGAGAAAAGTTATCTAGGAGATACGGTGATTGTTGTAGGCCCAGAACCCCAGGGTATTTTATTCAAAGTCTGTATAGGCATGATAAAATATGACCCTTTGATGATCTTACCTCTAAGGTATTTTCATAGGCATTTACACCCATCCACCCATCAGGCTATTGGGACAAAGTGTTCAAACTTTACTCAGGCCAGTAGGTAATCAGTTCCCTTACTCTCATTGGCAAACCAGTTTTCCGCGTTGTCTGATTTAGAGACAAATGATTGACTTCATCACAGGGAGGATGGTTGGCCCTTTGGACTAAGAGGTGAGGAAGGAAACAGCCTGGATCAGAAAAATAATTCCTCAGGGCATATGTTAGAAAATTATAATATAGAAGACTCCATTATGCTCAGACAAAGTGTGTATTTTCTGTCTTGGAATGTTGCGAAGATTTGAAACAAATTGCAAATTGAGGATTGGCTTCCCTTCATTGGGAATTATGATGTGATCTGTTGTCAGGAAACTTGGGCTCTGGGTAACCTAGTTATAAGTGGTTTTAATCTTATTGTATGAATGCGACCCCCAGGTATAGTGGGTAAAGCTAAGGGGGAGCAAGCAATCTTTGTGAGAAATTCCCTTAGGAATGCAGAGATTAAATTAATAGAATCTGTCCTTTTCACATTTTGATGCTTCACCCCCCTAGTCAGTTTACTATTTTTTTAATTAACTTTAATTTTATTTTTTTCATATCACACCCTATTTGTATTATTGAAGCTCTGGGTAAGAAAATTGCAGAAAATGTTGATAGAGGGAATGTTTTTAGTTCAATTATAGGGGCGGATGATTTCACTATTTTTAAATACCCTTATAAAAGGGAGTCTATATGTAGTTATCCCAACCTTCAGGATGATGATGTTGGTCATTTTACACATTCAACCTATTGTGAAGCCTTAAACCTCCTGATCTTATCCTTAAATTTAACTTTTGCATCAGATTTCTAGGGGGAAGACCATCAAAAGCTGTCCACTTTTACAGTAAGGGGTAGGGGACCCACAATTGATTTTATTTTGATATCAAGAGATCTGGCCCAGTGAGCCCTTAGCTATGAGGTTCTCACACTTCCATTTAACAACCATAATCCTGTTGCTTTAAAGTTGGACATTTGCCAGGTGCCTAGTCCATCCATATTTCAAATGGTACCAACAGTTTATACAGCAAATAGTGGGGTTTGCTTGCAAAGGGACTACATTGATCCAAAGATGTTTTGTGAAAACCTGGTTGTTAAAAATTGCAAGGAGTTGTTGGGTTGCCTTTCCACATCAGAGGACCCTGTAAATATGTAAAGCAATATCTAGTGGGCTAATCTCTAAAAAAACAAAACTAAATGATTGGGTGGGTATTTCATGGTTTTTAAATGGACTTTGTAAAGCAATATCTGGTTTTCTAATCTCTAAAAAAAAAAACGAAATAATCAGGTGGGTAATTCATGGTTTTCTCATGAATGTACACCAGCTTTGCAATTACTTAAATCGACCACTAATTGTATTCCGTGAAATACTCCAGATATTAGATTAGCAAGATTCAAATATAAACGAGTTCTTAAAAAGAGGAAGTATGAAAACAGAGTAAAAGCATTGGAGGATTTACATAAGGCAGCTCGACTCAAAGATTATTCTAGAGTGTAGCCAACCGGACATTTTTTAAAATGTCATATCTCGGAACAAGATTAGGTAGACCATTATTCTGTTGTTTTTAAGTTTTGAATCCAGAGAATAAGGAAGGATTGACCGGAAATGATTGTGGGTTCGAGTTTGAAGATGGTTGGGTGGCTGATTTGGGAGCTGCAACGTCAGTTTTTCATGCTAAAAGAGCACTTTTAATGGTAAAGCCCCCGTCCCAGATGAGGTCCCAGCTGACCTGCATAAATCCAATGTAGATCTCTGGTCCCCTTTGGTCACAAATGTTTTGCTGCAGTAGTAAAAGGTGGCTTGATTCCCTCCTGGAAGGAATCAATAATTATCCCTATCTATAAGAAAGGTGATCGGAACCAGCCTGCATTTTATCACCCACTTTAATTGATTGATACAACGTTGAAGTTCTTTTTGACGGGTAATTCTGAGGAAATTAGTGTCCTGGGTGAAGAAAAACAACTTTTTTAGCCCAGTACGGTATGGTTTTCAATCAGGACTAGGAACTGTAGAGCAGGCATGAAACCTTGCTCTCATTTCTGGTAAATATGTGACCGCCAGGAGAAGTGTACTGCACATAGCTTTCATGGACCTCTGCTGTGACTTCGATTTGGTAGATAGGGGCATCATGTAGGGTCTGATGGAGCAGGCAGGTATAGATACCCCATTATTGAATCTTCTGAGGCAGTTGCACCAGGATTTTTCCACCAGAGTGCGTTATACATGGTGGATTGTACATCCCCTATTAGGGCGGGAAGGGGAGTCAGTCAGGGCTGTATACTTGTCCCCTTCCTTTTTTTATTTTATATTTATTTCCTGGATACAGCTTTAAGCAAGTGCACTGAGGATGTTGCTAGGATTGGAAATCAGTCAGTATCACTATATTATATGCAGTGAACAAGGTCCTTTTGGCACATACAGCAAATGTTCTGCAAAAACATTTGGAGGGGTTTAATAATTTTATGTTGGGGCGCAAGCTTAAGCTTAATCATCAAAAGTCTTTTGTAATGTCATGCGGCCCAAAAAATGTGAATTCTAAGACTTTTTTATATATGATGGAGACTTATTGTAGCCACATCAACTTTTAATTATTTAGGTATTTTATTCGAGTCAAAGGAGAAATGGAACAGGCTAATAGATCAGAGAGTGCAAAAAAATGGGGTGAGCTGGAGAGGCTATATTCAGGTTTGCGAAAAGACAAGCACAAAAACCGGGATATGACTCAGCATTGGGGAAACTCCAGGACACTGAAAATAACTTTTTGTGCAGACTGGCAGCAATTCCTAGGGTCACTGTGAGCTTTATTGTTCACACTGAATTTGGGGTGAGTTTTGTGGCTAAAAACATGATGCACCTCTCAAGCCCACTTTTCTAGATGAGTGTTGGTTGACTGTTTAAGATTGGATAATATGGACTCAATTCCAAGAATGGCTTTTGTGAAACGTACTTTTTACAATTTAGGGTATAGATATCTTTTTGATAACCCTAAAAATATTCGTGCTATCCATGAAGCAAAACTAAGAGAGCTTTATGATTCAGCTTGAGAAAAATATAGATTGGTGGGTGTTTTAGACATGCCTACAGGTATGAGATGTGCAGATTTGCACAACATCTAGTATGAAGCTATATTTGTCGTAGATAGCAAAACCAGAACACAGATTCTTTCTAACTAGATTAAGGCTGAACATAGTCCATCATTTAGTGGCTATCCCGGTCTTTGGAACTTAGCACACATCTCTACCTCCATGCCCCTGTGATACGCTAGCCAAACAATCTACTTTGCACTTTATGCTATTTTGCACACTGTATGCTTCTCCAAGACTGAGATTTTTGCACCCCATTTTGTTAAGCAAACACTTTACATCACATGAAGAGGGGTTAATTTTCTTGCAGTCTATGGCTTCTGTTGATATATGCACTGCAGTCCTCAGTTATATAATCGCTGCTATTACCATAAGAAAAGTTTATGCACTTTAATGTTAGAATATTGTTTTATTTCCGGGATGCAAGAGCCCCTCCTATATAAATAATTTTGGCCTTTGCGATTATATGTGTTTAAATGAGTTCTGTTGTGGGGGCATGGCCGGGAACCTGAGCAAGATGGCCAACACAAGTGCAACTTGGCCGGCCAGGACCATTAATCTGCCCAATCCCGTCACATCTACAGCACAAGTTAAGAAAAGATGCTAGGCATTGATTTATAAAGAGATAAGACCCCGCCATGAAAAAGCTAGCAGAGAACCAGGTCGTAATCAGCAGGGTGGCGCTGAGTTCAGCGCCACGCTGGCTGATTCCAATCTGGATCGCCGTCAGTCCATCAGGAACATTGTTCTCAGTGGAAACAATGGTCGTTTTGCGATCTCACCGCCAAACTCCTAATTTGGTAGTCAGGGCCACCACCGTGAGGCTGGGGGTCTCAAGACCGCCAACCTCGTACTGAGGCCATTAGTCTTTAGAAAAATCACCACCAACAACCGAGGAAGCAAAACTGATAATTACACTATTGTTGAACCTGGCAGCCCCAATCTACCTGAAACCTTAACCATAACTACCCTGTCTCAAGACAGCACCCTTATACCTCCACCTACACTGCAAACAACTCAAAAAAAGAAACTTTTAATCACATGATCTATTCCACCAACTAGCTTATTTCTAACTGCACCCTTGTCAACATCAGGGCAGTGCGCGCTCTACGGGCAACAAAAATGCAAAAACCCAGTCTTTATGCAAGAGCATAATTCATGCATTGTGTTTATATGCAGTTTGTTAACCTTTTGTATTGCAGAGCTTTACCTTGAAACCACTATTCATGATGTTTGCAAATAATGTTCATTTGCAAGGTATTGCTGCAGGGTGTGGTCCCTTTCTATGACCTTCTAGAAGATTTCCCTGCATCATGACTGGGTGTGGTTTGTAGGCTGGGCCAGACTCTGTATAAGGGAGCCAGCCCAGCTCCACGTGCTCACTAGTCAGAGGTCCTGGTGCAGAGCAGCAGCATTTTCCTGAGCTCCTGTTCCGGAAGCCTACCTTGACGTTCCAGGCCTGCCCGCATTCTCTTGGTGATCCTTGGGCAGGATGGTAAGATGGAGGTCGGGCTGGGGCCCCGACCCAGTTCTAAAAGACACTTGAGTTTTGGGGCCTACTCGTGAAACTTTCAGAGTACGCGAATCATTGCTCTGATGCAAATGTTGGTGTTCAGATCGGCAAAGGCCTGCATGATTATTTCATGGCATTTGCATATGCTTGTTTGAATCAGCAGTGTGTGCGATTCATTTCCCGCATTTAAACCTTGATGTTCAGATCGCTAACAGAGTGCGCAATCATTTCATGGCATTTGCATATAATTGTTGGAATCAGCAGTGTATGCGATTCATTTCCCGCATTTAAACCTTGATGTTCAGATCGTTAACAGAGTGCGCGATAATTTCATGGCATTTGTATATACTGGTTGGACTTGGCAGTGTGCGCGATTCATTTCCCGCATTTAAACCTTGATGTTCAGATCCCTATCACATTGTGCGATCATTTCATGGCATTTGCATATTCTTGTTAGAATCGGCAGTGTGCGCGATTCATTTCCTGCATGTGAAACTTGGTGTTCAGATAGCTAGCAGTGTGCGCAATCATTTCATGGCAATCAAAACTTAGATGTGTAGTGTTTCTTGAAGAGCACATATTTATCCAGGGCTTTTTTGATTTTCTGTAAAGATGCTAAATTCTAGATGTTACATTCTTTGTGCATATTAAGTCCCTAGTACAATTGCTATCGTTTTCCAGTGAATGTTTCAGATTGCTTTTTGTCCTCATGTAAGGATGCAATGTTTGTTCTGAAACAGTATTCTAGAAGGTTCTTGTATTTCTAGACTGTATGTGATATTTCATGAAAAGCTCATTTGAAACATTGCATTAATCATTCTTGATTTGTTCCAGGTACTCAGAGTTCTTTGAGGTCTAGTTAAAGTCACTTCTTAGATTACCCATGGTTATAGTAATACAATGCTTAGGATCATGGTCTAGTGAAAGTCAATGTGATCATATTATGATATTGTGTTGTTTAACCTTTTGCTTCCAACAGGTCTCCTTCCCAACTGTTCCCTTCCTAATCCCCTTTTCCCCACTTGGACTCTCTTAGGCTCTGTGATATTTCTATCAGAGCTTTTGAGCTGTCTTGTGGTGGACATGTTGGGAGCGTGCACAGGCCCAGAGGATCTGATCTCCCTGACAACCCTTACACCAACTATCTAACAAACCAAGAAGAGAATAAGGATTACTTTCACTAGTTGGCCAGGGTATGACCAATTCCAGAGGGCACCTGACCGGTGAGGCATGACAGAAGGTTTTGGGCTTGGCCCTTTATGCGGGGTCACCCCCAAACTTTTTTTCCCTCACCCCTCCTATGTTCTGTACCAGTTTTTGCTGGCTTTTAGAACTGCTAACCAGTGCTAAAGTGTGTGTGCTCTCTCCATTAAACACGGTAAAATTAGCAAACACCCAATTACCACATTTAATTTACTTATAGGTCCCTAGAAAAGTGGTTCTACATGTACCCAGGGCCTGTAAACAAATGCTACTGGTAGGCCTGAACCACATTTTGTGTCACCCACGTATGTAGCCCTTTAAAACAGGTCTCAGGCCTGCCATTGCAGCAGATGTGCAGTTTTAATCTGCCAATTAAACTTGGCAAAATAAACCTTTTGTCAAGCCGAAAAACTCTCTTGTTAATACATATATCACCCATACCGTAGGCCCTAAACAGCAAGTAGGGCAGGCTGCATTGTAATTAAAAAGTTAGACATGTACCTTTAAGTTTTTTAGTAGTGAAAAATTCTTTAACTCATTTGTCACTACTGCAAGGCCTACATCTCCCATAGATAACATTGGATTACCTTATAACATTTAATAAGTGATAATTTTTGTCTGAGAAGAGGTAGAAGTGTCATGTCTGTTGTCTAAGGAATTGTAGTTTAAAAACCTCTTTAATGGTAAAATCAGTTTTACGTCACATTTCTAAAAATACAACTTTTAGAAAGTTGCCATTTTCTTATCCTAAACATTTTGGGCCAGATGTATCAAAGTGTTTTATCCATTCTGTGTCTATGGGAAAATGTGTTCATACATATGGGCCTTGGTGCCTACAGCCTGCTCATGAGTTGAATCAAAAGGTGGAATTGGCCTTTTTGTATTCCCCCCAGACAGGGGCCTGGCTGTTGGCAGAATGAGACGGGCATAGCTGTGCACAGCCCCACTAGCACTTCAAATAAGCTACCTCAGCCTCCACACAAAGAACCTCACATTAGCCTTTTGGGCTCACAAACGTCTTGGCACGTGGGCAAGGAGGAAAGACATTCTAACACCATCTGTGAGGGTGGGACACTAGCAGTTTCTTCAACTTCAAAGCTTGCGCCATGTATAAAATTACGCCCCTCTGCCCTACTCTGCAGTATTTACCTGGGCCTATGGATACTACAGAAGGTGAACTGGCTGCTGTTTGCAGCCTGCCTTACTGTGTGAGAAGGAAGTCTAGTCCTGCTTCCTTCATCCCAGGTTACTTGAAGCTGACTGAGAACCTGTTCTGAGCTACAGGGGCACAACAAACTCCGGGGGCCTCCTTGCAACTGCCCATCTGACCTGCTGTCCTAGACCTGCAACTGTACCTGCCTGAGCACTGCTGGCCTCTTCTGGAGTGAGTTAACGATCACCAAGTGGTGCCTTCCAAGTTGAGGACCATTGGTTTGTCACCAGTTAAGCTCCTCCTGAAGGAAAAGGAGAAGTCTGGAAGTTTTCAACTATTCGTGACCCCAAATGGGCACGTTTACACCACGATTTTGTCAGCTGTGATGACCTCCAAAATGAAGCACCGGTAAAGCAGATTGTTCGTGCTACCTCGACAACCGGCAATGCAAGATCTGCACTTCACATTAAGGCATCGACAGCCCACGGTGACTGCCAATGTGAAGCTCCAGCAGCAAAAGTCCATGGTGTTCGACCAGATCTTTGTACTACAGTGAGGACCGTCTGCGATGCCCAGCCTGCTCTTTGCACTAAAGTGATGACCATCGCCGATGCTCTCCCTGTTGGGTGCGCCCTCCTCCACCATGAACTAGACTCTAAGAGCCAGACTTTGAGAAGGTAACTATTTAAGAGGGGCTAACCTTGTCCCTGCATCCAGCCCGCACTCCATTGTGGTCCCCCTGAACTTGTGATTTTCGGTCAGTCCAGCATGACCAGATGACCGTGAGGGGCGCTTTATTGCTATTAGGTGCTATACCTACTTCTTTAAAATTGCATATCTCCAGTTCTACTGATTGGATTTCTGTTGTTTTGTTATCCAATAGGTTATTGAATTATACTCTGTTTTTCTAAATTGGTGTGTGATTTCCCATGTGGTGTGTTTTTGCATTATTACTGTTTGTTTGTTACATAAATACTTTACTCATTGCCTCTAAAATAAGCCGGACTGCTTTTGTGCCAAGATACAAGATGGTTAAGCACAAGTTAAGCACAACACTTTTGTGGTTCACCATGACAAGGTTACCACTAAGTAATTCACACAAATCGCCTCTATTTAATCATAATCACTTTATTTGTCTTCTTTTTTTTTTTTTTTTACTTAGCTGTGTACTATTTTCTAGTCCTGGTAAGAACCTTGATTTTCATTTAAGGGCCAAAAACATATCAACAAGAGTAACAAACAAACTTGAATTTGTCATACTTTTATCAATACAAAAGCTTATGAATTCTACAAAGCTGTTTGTTACAAAGCCACTAGTTGTTTTTTATTTTTGATGAACTCTGTTTATACTTATGATGTTTTGGCTTTGGCACTGGGGATACTTTGTTTCATTTGTATGGTCTTCTGGGAATCATCCTAGAGATAAGTGTTTATTTGTAATCATGATTAGGGCAATTTGATGTGTTGCATTATCCTTCATTTCCCCTTCATGTTCCATGTATCGCAACACTTAACTGTTTATTTTCTTCCTTTAATGACACCAATGAGAACCACTATTGCCTAAATGTGATTTTTTACCCAGGTTCCTATGGATTCAGGGTTGCTCTTGTAGTTCAGAATGTACAAGCTAAAATTGAAGGCAGCCAAGTAGCAAGCTGCTGCCAAAAGGGAGGGAGACGAGGCAGTGTGGACCCTTGAGTAAAACAAGCTGGCCATGTAAGAAAGGAGAAAGGCTCATAAGTGGAGTCTTATGGAGCTTGACATCAAAACCATGCAAGCATAGTCTAGTGATCATGGTAGCAGCGTACATTCAGTGTCTACTGGAGAGGTGCATGTCCACATATCACAAGATCTGATGCTTAGCTATGTGGTGGGGGATGACAGAGATTATTGGTTTTCTGCCTATGAGGTAACCCTTAGAATGCACAGGGTCCCAGAAGGGGATTGGAGAGCACGCTTGTGGAAACACATGCCCAAAGTGGGAAAGGGCACCCTTCATACAATAGATGTGAGGGGGGCAGATGAGGTATGATTGTATGAAAGCCTTTTACTTGCCAAGTTTGGGCTGACCCCTGAGAAGTACCACTTCAGGTTCAGGGATTTCTTGGACTTTTCCAGCAAGGCATTGAGTGGGTGGGTGAGGGGCAGCAAGGTCAATGATTTCACTGGACTGTACAATCTAATTTTGAGGGAACACATGCTCAGTACCTGATTTACAGAGTTGCACCTACACCTAATGGATAGTAAGCTCACTGACCCCAGGGAGATCGCAAAGGAGACAGACCTCTAGGTTAGTACCAGAGTGTCTAAGAAGGTACCTGGGAGTGACCCCAAGATGGGCAGTTCAGGTCGCCCCCGCAGAGTATGGTGAGGTCAAAATTGACACAGACCGGTGTCAGTATAAGGTGAGGAGAAAGGGTTCCCATGCCTCTTCTAAGAAACAGGGGAGAGGTTCTGGTGGATAGTGGAGTAGGCTTCTCCATTTCTATCCCTGTTGCTTTGATTGTAGGACACAAGCAGGAGGACTGTATCTGTCCTAAGAAACCATCCACTGGCGGAACTTCTAAGGGGAGGGCCAACGTGGACTTAAAGAGAAGCAGTCCCCAAGGGCAGGTGTTAGAGCATGACCTAGCCTTACATAGTTGGAAGATAGACCCCGAGCGTGTGATCTCTGAGGGTTGGAATAGTCACGTCCACCAGGTCAAAGTGAATGGCATCCCTGTGACTGCTCTGATGGACACCAGGGCCAGCCAGAACATGGCAGTGGAATGTCTGTTTTCCCTAGAGCAGTACATTAGACAGGTGTGTAGGGTAACTCAGGCACAGGGGCGGGACATTTTCAGCCCCTTGCCTCTGGTATCCCTGTAATGGGGTAGGGAGGTGACCCAGAGGATGGCCCTAGTTAGTTCTCAGATTGTGTGGCCCCTTGACTGCATTCTGTGGAATACGTTGCTTCCAGCATTGGAAGAGTTGTAGGGATCAGCTACCCAGGGCACCCTGAAAAGTCAGGTTTCTGTGGGTACCACTCCCAAACCGAGGGCACAAAGGCCCATATTGAAGGGCAAGGGGTAGAAAAGTTCACTCCTGAGACTCTTTTCAGCCTCAGAGTACAGGCTTAGGGCTGAGTGACCAGTCTCAGACTAACACCCATAGATGGGTAGAAGGGAGAGTGGGAGAAGGATGCCTAACACCCAGGAATGATGCCTCCATCTCTAAGAAACCTCAGAGGCGCGGGGACCATTCAGAGCAGTAAGGAAAATTCTTGCTAGCCCCAATTAAAATTTACTCTGTTTTTCGAAATTGGTGCCCACCAATTGCCCACTTCCTCAGCAAGTATCTGGAGCTCACATCCCAAACGTTTCATCTTCTTGAGCTTTGCTGAGGCCATTGTGGTGTTCTGATGTGATATTGATGACTGAATGTTTTTTGTAGAGAGAGGATGGCACTGGATCCAGTTCCGTAGAGCAACACGCTTCCAGATGTCATAACATGGCTGCACACACTGCTGGTTTTTGATCTAGAGCTAGACAGGTTGTCAAGATATTTGCCCTTGGTCAAAAATTACTCTTTCCGGAAATGCCTTAGGAGTTTTTGGCCATTGTTGATTATGTTTCCTTTTCTTTGCAATTGTCTATTCATCCACAGTAAAATTGAGACCGGTAATACCCATAATACCAGAAACATTAGTTCTAGTCTTGATATTTCTGACATTTCCAGCTCTGGAATTAACAGGCACAGTCTTCCATCGGGTAATACTGGATGGAACAAGAAGACTGGTAATTCCAATATCACCACACCTTGTAAAACATGTAATTCATGCTACTGTGTATGGAATTACTGACATTTACTGCTCACCTTTTTTTACTTGGTAATTAGTAAAATCACAAGCCTTGTAGGCTTCACCTGAGGACTCTGGCTGCAAAAAGCATCTGAAAGTTTTCGGGTGAAATTCAAGGCATAAATTACCAGGGGAATCGGACCTGAAAGTACTGATTCTCTCTGTAATTTCAAATCAGAATTACATGCAAACTTGTACTTGGTAATAAGCCCGAACATTGCAAAATGAGGGAAATATGACACACCTTGAAATGCTATAAATAACATTATAGTGAACAAGAAACTCTTTCAAACTAATGTGAATGTGAGAAAAAAAATGAATGTATATGAATTGCACTGAGATTAACAGAATAATTCTTGAAGTGAATATGAATGTGAGTAAAATGAATGGATAGAAATCCCTTTTAGGTGAATAGCACACTCCCTGAGTACAAGGGTGAATAGAATTCATCAATTTGAATGACTGGATGGAATAATACACTTCCTGAAATGGATGGGAAGCTGAATAAAACTGCTATGCATATTGTGAATTGTTTGTGTAACACATACTGAAACCCACTTGACCCAGGCAGCCAATCACAGTGAAGTTCAATGATGATGCAAAGCCCAAATTTGAAAATGACTAAAGGAACTATTTATCAAATGTTCTGGCAACGCAGCAAGCCACCTTGCTGCACTGGGCTGCGTTAAAAGGAGAGAGCAGGAATGCACTGTATATAGCATTATACAGAGGATTCCTGCTCTCTGCCTGCACTGTCTCACAAACTGCTGCCTTTTGCCAACGCAGGCAACTTACACCATGGTGCAAGGGTGCCTCCATATTAGGCAGGATTGTTTTTTGATGCATTCCTAGGTCTACTACTAATGGTAAAACACATGGGTGAATGCGAGGGAACACCCAAGCTTCACCGTGTAACGCCTCACTGGGGCAGAGTAACACAAGGCAGTGACATGCGCTGCCTTGCATTACTCCACATTTACAAGCCACACAGGACCACGCAAGGCCACCTTGTACGGCTTGGTAAATATTGTTGTAAGTTTTGTGTCACCCTTGTGCCCCCTTGTGTGGGGGCAAGAGCAACACAAGCCCATGATAAATATGGGCCTTAGTCTTGAGCTGGTGACAGATCAGGAAGGAGCTCCAGTGTAAGTGATACATGGTGAAAATATGGATGCAAAAGCAAACATTTTATTAAAGTTATATTAAAGATAACTTTTATGGTCTGTTGACCGAAATAAAGGTTTACTACTATTACATATAAATGGCTCATTTTACAGATCGTATGCTGCAATGTAAGCATTTATTTGAGTATGAAATACACATTTTCCCTTTCATGTTATATACAGCTGTAGAAATCTTCTTTAATATACCTATACATGCATACATTTTGTTGCTTGCCTTATTTAGAATAGATGAGGCAGATATTGTGAGTTAGCACCGTTGTTAAAAGTTGCAGTTAGCTTGATCTGACAAACTGACCTAGGTTTGCGGAAAAGTTTGATCATGTTTTTGCACGTTGTGTTATGTCAAAGGCATTTTATAGAGCATAGTCTGCCAATGTACGGCCTCATATAGCAGCACTATATATTAGGACTGGAAATCTTACAAACGTATTCCAAAAATTCCATCACTGTCAATATATTAACACAGCTTTAAAAAAAAAAAATAATCTGATCGATCAACAACCAGGTTTTATTACGTTAAAACTGATATTCCAAGAGTCAAATGAATCATAAGGGGACACAGCATACGTTTATGCATTGCTTTCTGAATATGAATTTGTTTACTCTTTTTCTGCAGATCATTTTGTAATAAACACTGGAGTTAAATTAGTTTGCTCTATTCATATCACCCAACCAGCAAAATCCATTTAATCCATCGTTTTCAGCACTGCAACCGTTACATGCTATGACCTAATACGATGCGACACCTTGTTAAAAAAAATGAAGTATTATTGTTTTGGACCGTTTGTCCTATGTTTGCTTAAGATAAGGTCCTGCATTGGTAAGTCCTGGGTGCAGATTTAACTAGCCCAATTCCGGAGTACTCATATTGCGGCTCTAAGGCCTGCTTTAGGAGGAAGTCGGGGGAGAATCCCGCCACTCAATGAAATTCGTAATGCAAATTGGACCATCAGATGCATTGCACAGCACAATGTTTCAAATAAATGTCGTAAAAGGCACAGGGTTTACAGCCACATGCTAACGCTTTTTTTTAAGACATCACCATTTCCCATTTCTCACTCCCCTCCTATGCCCCCTCTCTTGCTCCTCATCCCTTTCCCCTTACTCTCCACTCTGGGCCCTTAATCCTCATCCGGCATTCTTTATCCTTCGCTACTTAACCCTCACCTCTCATCACTAACTCCTTTTCCGTCCCTCTTCCATCATCATCCAATAATCCTCATTTCCCATCCCTCCCTGCTCAACCCTCGCACCTCGAATCCCTCACTCCATATCAATTCCCCTGATCTCTCACTCCTTAGCCTTCACTCGTGATTGCTTACTCACCATCCCTCACTCCTTATTCCTCATCTCACACAGAGGTTGTACATGTGCTCTGGCTTTTCACCCAGTCAAGTCCATTGGCCCCTATCACCTCATATTGCGTATCCAGCTACCTTAAGATTTTCAAATTGTACATCCCACTACAATCACTACAGATGATTACCACTGCACTACAGATCAGTATCCAGGGTACTACGTGCCACAAATTTATGGGACCCAAATACAGAGTGCCTCAAACTCTGCCCCCTAAGCTTAACTGCTTCACAGGGTCTAGCTGTGAGCACCACATTCCCCACAATGGAGTCCTCATTATGATAGGAACAGGTGTGGAGCGATGAAATATTGTGCCTGATGTTACTGATTTGGCCCACTTGGTTGTTTTCCATCTAGTTTATAGTGTGTTCTCTTTGTTAGGCCAGGGCTGGGAAGCCCTTTTGTTAGGGCAGCTATGAACTTTACAGAAATGCTAACATAACATAACATAACTCTGAAAACAAACCCCAGTAATATGAGTTTTTTCCAGGTCCCACAGGATTGGAAACACTAAGCAGTATTACCAAAGCCAATATATTTCATACTGAGTTATCCCCAGACATTTTGCCTTCTTCCTCCTATTTTTTCTGACCTGTGTTTGTTGGCTTTAGGACTCCGGGCACTTTACCACTGCCAATCAGTGATAAAGTGCATATGCTTTTGGTCTAAAATGTATTGGTGATTGATTTCCCCATGATTGGCATATTTGATTTACTAGTAACTCTCTAATAACAGAGCACCAGGTGTGCCCAAGGCCTGTAAACCAAATGCTATTAGTGGGCCTGCAGCACTGATTAAGCCACCTACCGGAGAAGCCCTCCAAACATGTCTCAAGCCTGCTATTGCAGTGTCTGACTGCAGCGTTAGACTGCCATGTTGATCTGCTAAATGTATCCACTTACCAGGCCTAAACCTTCCCTTTTATTACCTGTAAGTTACCCCTCAAGTAGGCCCGAGGCAGTGCCATGGGCCGGGTGCAGTGCATTTAAAAGGTAGGTCATGTACGCCGTATTTAAAATACAGTGCACCATGGCTCAGCTTAGGGGACGATAGCATCATTATCCATGACGCTGTTGATGCACTCTGTAGGAGTAGCGCCAAAATGTTGGCGATACTCCGGCAGAGTACATTGGGCCCCATTCTAAAGAATGGAAGGCCCTTTTTAACGCCTGCTCTAGAGAAGGCGTTAAAAGTGCCGCAAAAATGGCATAAGGAAATCTCACAGATTTCCCTATGCCATTTTTATAGGCTCCCCTAAAGAGGGAACGCCCCCTTTGCATACATGATGCCTGGTGCAGGCATAATGTAGCGCAAAGGGTTACAGAGTGGCACAATGCGTGCATTGCACCACCCTGTAAATAAGGCAAAGTGATTTTGGCTTGTTGGGCCACATTAACATAAAAAACAATGACGTTAATGTGGCGCAAGGTGGCGCTAAGGCACTATAACTATGACCTATAGTGAGTGTATCACATTCTGCCTACATTACACCCGGAATATGCTTTGATCATACATTGTGGAATTGACTCATTGATCTTGTCAATAGTTTTTGTATTTGTATAGGAAACCTGCAGCCCTAGCTGCATAATTTCTCATCCAAACCAATGTGCATAACACAGACGTGTGTGTGCAATAAGTGAGGTCAAGTTTACCCTGTGTCAAGGTTGTGCACCATGGCAGTAGCAGGACAGTATCCCATTGATAGACTGTGCAGGCTCCGCTTCTTCCATTGTATACTATCCCTGGGCAAATCATGATGACCATAGTTACCTATTAAGTCCCCCCCTTGTCACGCATGTTCCATGCAGCCATTGCAACTATCACACTGAGTTGTGACAGTGTTCAGTTCCAACATTACTTAAGTTCAATTTCTTGGCATCCCCTACCTTATGTGTGGGCCCCTTGCATACATCCTATTAGGCCATGATGTAGTTGGGTGTGATGGGCTATTAAATTGCAAGTTGGCAACAGAAATGTACAAAATATGTAGTGGTCCATGGATTGTGTCCTTCAGTTATCACATACTAGTAATAAGGCTCTGAATGATATGTGTGATGGAGGCAGTATGATCTCTTACATCACATATGACATTGGTACAATACTTATCATGTTAGCGTTTGTTACATGCTCCCTGAATTTAGAGTCACATTCCTATGGTATATGTAGTGGAAAATGATTGGACCAAGGCAGAAATGGTGAAAAAATCAGAAGTGTTTATTTACAATATTAACATGTTGATTTCTGTTTTTTTTTATGTACAAAAGTTGAAAACAATATGTTATCTCCAGCGTACCCCAGAAGCTGTGTACTGTTCCCCCTCCAAATCGTCAGCACCATCCTCCTCCTCAGGCAGAACGACAACCTGGCCATACAATGGCACGTTCATTCACACACAAATTCTGTGCAGGATGGCACATGTGAGGATTATTTTACACACAATGGGTGGGGCATAAAGTAGGCTGCCTGCTATCAGGTCCGGTCACCTGAATCTATATTTGAGGATGCCAAATGCCCTTTCCACCACATTGCATGTTTGATGGTGTCCCTCATTCTAGGCACGCTCTGCTGCAGTGTTAGGGTTAGCAAATGGGGTCATCACCCACACCTGTATGCCGTAACCCTGATCAGCTGCAAAGGTAAGAGATAAAAATTGTTGTTAAAGCTTGAAACATGTTTTGTATGTAGCATGGCAGTTGTTAGTTGGAGTTGGTTGGTGAATCAGACGTGTTTATGATATAGGCCCTCATTAAGTCATTGGCGGTTAAAACTGCCTACCGCCGTGGTGGAGGCTGCCAAAATACCTTCACTGCGGCTACCATCCGTCAGCCATACTATTATCACTGCCGGACTTCTGCCACAAGAAGGGTGGAAATCGGCAGTGATCATACTGGCAGATGATGGTAAGCTGGCGCTACTACCACCAGCACGCCACACCAGTTGAATGCCGCCAGCCGTATCATGACCTGTGATACGGCATGGCGGTGTTCTGCTGGCGGGCGCTGCTGGCGGTAGCAGTGCCCCTTCCTGTTCCCTGCTGGAATACCACCTAGAAGAAGGTAAGTTGGGTTTCCGACAGGGAAGGCGGGTGTTGTGTGTGTCTGGTTGTGTGCAAGAATGTGGGAGTGTGTGAGTGAATGCATCTGTGAGTGTAGTGTTGTTTGCGTGGGTGTATACATGTTTGTGAATGTGTGTAAGAATGTGTGCGAGCATGACTGGATGTGTGCGTGAATGAATGCATGTATGCCAGTGTGAGTGGGTGGGTGTATGCGTGGTGCATGTCTGTGGGTGTTTGCACGTATCGGGTGAGAGGATTGGAAGGAGGGAGTGAGAGGATCAGAAGGAGGGGAGTTTGGATGGGGGGCATCAGGTGGGTGTGGGGCGGGGTGGGTGAGCCGCCTATCGGTGACAGGGAAGGAATTCCATGTCAACGGTAGGGCCTACCGCCATGGATTTCGTGGCATTGCTAACGCCACAAAAACCATGGTGGTAGGCAGGCTCAAAATGCCGCTGGCGATATTATGCAGGTCGCTGGGTTGGAGATTTATATCTCCAGCATGGTGGCTGATACCGCCATGGCAGTCTGAGTGTAGAAGTGCAACCAACCTGCCACTCTCATAATGTGGCGGTATGTACCGCCAGCCAGTTGGCGGTACTGCCCCCACATTACCACTCACCGCCGGGGTCATAATGACCCCTGTAGTGTGAGTTCCTGGCCTAGTGCTAAGATTTACTTTCACTGTGTTGTTGGACATGACAGTATTGGCTCAAGGACCTGAGACATATAATTAGGATTCCTAATTGATGCTCAGTATGTATATACCATGTGTTGTGTAGTGCATCTTTGTAACAGTGTGTTATTACTAGAGGGGACCTGACACATCCTTGCACAAAAATGGGTTCAGATGTAGAGGCAACATAGTAGCCCTACAAAGCCTGGCTATCCCAGCCATTTTGCCTTGTGGCAGTACAGATGCAGTGCAACACCTGGGGCCAGATCTTGGTAGTAATGGTTTTGTGACTCGCAAATTGGAAGTCGGAGCAACTCGCAATTTGCGACTCGCAAAACCATATGCAGAATGGTGTCCCTGACACCATCTGCAAATCGCAAGGGGGTCGCAAAGACCCACCTCATTAATATTAGTGAGGTGGGTCGCAATTTGCGACCCCCTTGCGATCCCCTGCACTCACAGGGATGGTGGCCTGCTGGAGACAGCAGACCACCGTGTTTGTGACTGCTTTTTTAATAAAGCAGTTTTTTTGGGGGTATTGCAGTCCGTTTTCCTTAAAGGAAAACAAGTTGCAATACACTTGTGAAAATTAAACCATTTGGTTTAATTTTTTCAGAGTAGGCAGTGGTCCATAGGCCATGCAAAACGGTTCCTACATCTGGCCCCTAGTTCCCTATTAAAGGGTAAATGACAGAGTGCAACACAACTCCTACATTGGCAGCGCTGTGCTGCATAATTTTCACTATACAGGAATGCACCATGTGTAATATGTTACAGGCAAACCTTTTTTGTCCCCTGCGCCGGCGCCACATATGCAACCGTGCACCAACATTGCCAAACTCGCACCACGGTGCTTGGATGGCTACCCTTTGGGAGATTAAATCTGTGCAGGAAGAAACACCTTCCTAAACATAAACTATCTTCATGGGCAATATGCTCTTTCTATGTACGCAGCAGTATGCAGCACGCATAAGTGGCACATTCTTATGAGGACAAATCAAAGTATATTTCCTTATTGCAACCTGCAAACGCCACCCCTGGGGTGGTGTTTGATGTTGGCACTGTCTCAGGTTTTATGAAACACCTACATCTGGGGCAGCATCACCATGCAATGTGTCTTGCTGTGGCACACTAACAGCAACACACATTGCAAGCCCCTTCCACGCAAAGTGCTGAATGGGAAGGGGCCCTATTTAAAAGATAGCATCAAGTCACCACCACCCTGTACATACAGTGCAGGGCATGACAATGGCACTAGGGGCTCTTACATATGGTCCTTAGTGATCTTGAGTGGCAGCTGATGTTTGTGCCAGCCATCAGGTGAACAAGGGTGTGTATCCCATTGTTTCAGGATGATCAACAGTGCTACCAGTGTTTCTCCTAGCTTCCAATACATGAATCAGCATTTATACTGTCAACACATGCACAGTGCAGGCTATGGGATGGGGCACGGCTACTTAATAAATATGTCCCTTAGCACAGTGCATGTAAGGTCAGTAATGTCCTCTATACTCCTACTGGGTCCCACTATGGCATCCATGATCTGCACTGTTTGACAGTCAATCTGTCCCATGGTGGACCATTTATTGTCTACGGTACAGACATGATAGTGTTAGGGGATCAGTCAGTGGTGCATGTGAGGTGGCACTACGGTAGGTGTGGGACTATTTCTCACGGATCTGGCACATGGGATGTAATGGTCAGTAATTTGGTATTCCTACGTGTGTGACCCAATGCATGAGGCAGATGTATGTGCACACTACAGGTAAGTCAGGTATGTGTAGATGAGATGTAGTTGGTATTGGCACCAGTTGTCTGGCATTTGATGTATGTTTTGCCAGAGACTTGCACAGCATGATTTAAGTGGGGATATGCCTATGTGTCACTTTTTTTTACATGACCATGGTGTATGCCATTGACATTGCTGAGCTATTCTTTGTTTGGTGTAATGTGTGTGTGAAGTGTTATTAGTAGCCAACCTATGGGCACTTGTAGTGGGTTGTGAACATCTTCTGTTAGCAAAGGGGACATAGCTCCACCTGTCCTTCACGTGGTGTGGCTTTCAAGTTGTAGGTGTGTTAGGTACGAGTGGGTGTATATGTTTGTGATGTGCACTGATTGTGCTGTACTACAGCATGGTGCATTTGTATTATTAAGTGGACATCTGTGTTACACTGGCCATGTGTTTTTGGTGTGCTAGATGTCTTGCATGTACTACAGGGTTGGTGTGTTGTGTATATATTGCTAGGTTTGTTGACTTACCCACGCATAGGCCATTGCCATATTGGCCATCCTGGAAGCATTTGTTGATCCTGCAGTGCCTGAACATGTAGGCGTCATGGACGCTACCAGGATACTTGGCTACAATGTTCGTAAATAGCCCACAGTGGTCCACTATGGCCTGCACATTTATGGAATGCCTATTTTTCCGGTTCCTGTATAAGTGTTCTGTTGCTGCAGGATGGACAAGTCAGACATGTGTGCAGTCCATTGCACCCAGCACATGCAGAAACTCAGCAAGTTGGTAAAAGCCTTGTTTGGTCTCCTGCTGCATTTACTAGGTATTGGGGAAGCAGATGTGGCGCGGTGTCAGGGAGATGATTGCATATAATACCTTCGGCAAGAAGACCGAGAAAGATGGCTGTGGCACACAAACAACCAGTGCACCCATTCTCTGGAATGAGCCAGTTGCCAGCATGTGCAGGACAGCTAGCAGCTTTGTGATGGATGGTAAGTTAAGTGGTGTTTGCACCCTGGGTGTGATATCTGGCTCAATGTGGTGCAGCTGGCGTAGCATGGACTCCTGGTTGAGACGGTAAACCCTGATGAGGTCTTGTTCCCTGAGACCAAGGAGGGTTGTCCTGTTCCGGAATATCCTCTCCTGCCTTATGCGTTGTTTTTGTGGGTGCTGTGGTGGTGCGTGTGGTTGCTGCATTGGTGGTGGAGGGAGCTGCTGTGTTTGCTGTCCTCTGTGACGTGTCCCAAGGTGGAGCAGTAACACTTCCATCTTGTCCTGTGGGTTGCCAATGTTGCTTCTGTGAGTTTTCCTTAAGTAGTGTTGCGTAGGCCTCATTTTAACACCTGGTCTGGCATTAACGTTTGATGCTAATTGAGGTTTATGTCATTTTTTCGTTCTTAGTTGTGCTTCGTTTTTGCATCGGGAGTTAAATATGGTGCTATGGGGGTGGCGTCATTTTTTGGACTGGAAGGCCTACCTTGCATATCATTGTCGCAAAAGGACGCAAGGTGTTTTGGCACATCCAAAAGTGTTGCTAACTCTGATATTTTGGCACTAGATGGGTCTAGCATCAAAATATAAATAATAAAAAATAAATATGGAGCACAGTTTGTACTGAATTTGCGCCAAATAAAATGGCACAAAAAAGCGCAAACAGGGTATAAATATGCCCCGTAGGCCCAGATTTATACTTTTTGGTGCAAAACTGCATTTGCGTTGAAAAGTATAGCTACGGCTTGCACCATTCCAGGATGAATATGACACTAAACCACTACTACATAAACAACTACTACTGAAACAACGACTTCCCAACACCGAAAAAACCTATAAAATGAATTATTTTACAACGAAGTCTAAACAACGAAAAAAAACAGTAACTAAATTATTCCTGAACAACGAACACCTATTTAACGACTACGAAAACCACTAAATCACGAATATTCCACTCAACCACTACTATGTAAACCACGACTACATAAACAAAGACTCCCCAAATAACTATCACCTAAACAACTACTACCCAAACAAAAAATTACCTAAATAACGACTCCCCAAATAACTAATACCCAAACAAACTACTACCCAAACAACGAATACTTAAACAATGAATCCTAAAATAACTACTACCCAAACAAACGACTAATCAAACAACGAATACCCAAACAAATACTACCCAACATCGAAAACGCCTAAACACCTAATATATTTAAAACGAACTTCAAACAACGAAAAATATTAATAATTAATATCACAACTAAACAATAACTATTATTAAATAAAAATTAAAACCACTACATTACTACGTAAAAAATAAACGAAATCGAAAATAACAATATATTTCCTACATAAAAAAAAAAAAACATCACAAAAAGCCAAAACATATAAACACCGTTTTAAATTAAAAAAAAAAATACTTAAATAATTATAAAACAAACACAACACTAAAAAAAAAAACCTACATAAAACGATAGTCCTACAACACTTTCTACATGACCCAGGAAATACTTCATCTACTGAACAAACGAGAACGAACATAAAAAAAAATACGAACTACAAAACAAATAAACTCCACAATTATATATAGCTAACATCACAAACAAATTCACAATAAAAAAACACATCCAAAACACATTCAATTTACAAATAAAACAATACTTACAAAAACACATATAAATACCAAAGACCTCCATTTTCTACTCATTACTACACTACAGATAAGACGAGCATATCACTACGGAAAATAATTACAATATAATTTATCCAACACCGCCATCTACTGAGATAACAAGGTAAAATATCCATAAATAAATATAAAGAAATTTACTAACCTATACCACAGCTAAAATAATATATCATTAATGTACCTTTCGTACTATTTTGTTACAGGCATAAATATCAAGAATCTGACCAAAAAGATAAACACCACACCTTCACCATCCAAGGTAAACCATTACCATTATTCAAAAACAATTTCACTAAACTATAAACAATAGCATTAAAAAAATGATTAAATAACAATTACCATAATATAATTAAAATATATATATAAAAAATGAAAACTACAAATTATTATTTTTTTTAATTAATTCACCTAATAAATTTAACCAAAAACCAAATAATATTCACCAAATTTCAAACCTACTAAAAAAATTACTACTAAACCAAAAAAAAAATGTTTTCATAAAACAAAAGAATATATTAAATAATACACTCTTTCTTATTTCTTACAGACTCCAAGAACCCCAAAACACACCAGAAGACATAAAGAAGTGAAATAAATCATTTTTTTAAAAAACAACATCTGAAATAACAAACAAAACTCAAAGTAAGTATAATATTTTCATTATAACATTCAACCAGATTTTCTACTTAAATAAAACTAAACAAACATTCTAATTCAAACACCCCTTAACTTAACACCAAACACACATAAATTCAATAAAATTAAAAACACTTCGCAAACACAGTACAGATATTATACAAAAAAAAATAACTATTACAACTCCACCAAAAACTTACCTCTAAACAGCTGCTGGACAATAAACATAAATACATTTTACAACAAAACACAAACTTCCAAAACAACTAGTACCTTAACAACAAAAACAGAACACCAACCTTGTTCTTACTACTAATAATGTAATCACAAATGCCTTAACAACAATATTTCATTTTAAAAGCATTATTGACAAAAGCATTACTAATAGGCACCATTCACACTACATCCCTCACCCCACCCCCCCCAACCACACCCCAAAACCTAAAACCCCCTGACCCCCACCCCCTCCCCAAAACCAAAAACACCCCACCCCCCAAACCCACCCCAAAATCTAAAACCCCCTAACCCGCCACCTCCTCCCCAAAACCAAAATCGCCCCACCCCCCAAACCCACCCAAAAACCTAAAACCCCCTGACCCCCCACCCCCTCCCCAAAATGAAAAACGCCCCACCCACCCAACCCCACCCCCAAAATCTAAAACCCCCTAACCCCCACCCCCTCACCAAAACCAAAAACGCCCCACCCCACAACCCCACCCCAAAACCGAAAAAACCCTACCCCCCACCCCGTCCCCAAAACCAAAAACGCCCCACCCCACAACCCCACCCCAAAACCTAAAACCCCCTGACCCCACACCCACTCCCCAAAACCAAAAACACCCCACCACCCCAACCCCACCCCAAAACCTAAAACCCCCTCACCCTCCACTATTTCCCCAAAACCAAAAACGCCCCACACCCCCAGCCCCACCCCAAAACCTAAAACCCCCTCACCCTCCACCCCCTGCCCAAAACCAAAAACACCCCACCCCCCAAACCCACCCCAAAACCTAAAAAACCCTCACCCCAACCCCCTCCCCAAAACCAAAAAAGCCCCACCCACCCCAACCCCACCCCAAAACCTAAAACCCCCTAACCCCCACCCGCTCCCCAAAACCCAAAACCCCCACTAACCTAATTACCTCAATAAATAACACACAATCACCAAATATAAAAGATAACAAACCACCTACACCAAACACTTACAAATAGAACACATTATATATTAATTAACTTACTAATTAGTAAAGTAATTCCACCACAAATTTAATAATAAAAACTGCAAACTTCTTTTAACCTATTTCTTTTATATGATTTACAGATATTTCACAAATGGCATCGCAGGGAGAAGCAAGCTACATAACCTCAAGAACCGGAAACCAGCTACTAAAGTATGAAGGTTATCTTTATTGCAGAGACAAGGTTGTCAACGGCAGGAGCCATTGGAGGCGTGTACAATTCTACTCTTCACATTGTAGAGGCAGAGCTGTAACTCTAGAAAACACCGTTGTTAAAACAACAGATCACAACCACTCTGCCTCTGCAATAGAAATTGAGATAAGAGAAAACATACAAAAAATAAAAAACATTTCACACACCTCCAACGACTCCTGCGGATAGGTTATAAGGGAGATAGTACAAAATATTCCAATACAGATTTCCGGTAGCATGCCTTCTGTACCAAACCTTAGAAGAATATTTCAACGAGAAAGACTGGCAAGTAATCCCCAACATATAACACCACAAACCTATGAAGATATTAACATCCCCCCAGAACTAACAATTACCTTCTCCAAAGAAACTTTCCTCATTCACGACAATGAAAACCCTCAAAAAAGAATTTTAATATTCAGCACAACATCCAACTTACTAATCCTACAAAATAGTGAAATTTGGATGATGGATGGAACCTTTAAATCTACACCCCATCCATTCACTCAAATTTACACCATACATGCCACAAAAAATAACACTACAATCCCCCTAGTGTATGTATTACTGCCTGGTAAACATTCCTCTACTTACAATGAATTTTTATCAACGATCAAAAACAAAACATTAAATAAAACACCTAGAAAAGTAATACTAGATTTCGAATTATCAATGATAAATACAATATTAAAAATATATCCACAAACCCAAATTCAAGGATGCTTTTTCCACTTTTCACAAGCATATTGGCGTAGAATGCAGAAATCATCCCTAAGTAGAGAATATTTCTCAGATTTCATACTACAATTTGAATTAAAAAAACTCACAGCATTATGCTTTGTACCACCTACAAAAGTAGATGAGTATTACACCGCAATAACAGAGTATAACTATTATACACAAAATGAAGACAAATTAGAACCCTTACTAAATTACTTCGAAGAAACCTGGATTGGACACCTAAACAGATCTGGTCACAGACGAAAGCCAAGATTTCCAATAGAATGGTGGAACTGCTACCAAACCTGTTTAGAAGGTGGTGCAAAGACTAATAATGCCATAGAAGGATGGCACAATGCCTTCAATAAAGTAATAGGTAAACCCCACCCAAACCTTTATCATTTCATTGAAATTTTGAAAAAGGAACAAAGTTTCCAAGAAATGAGACTTGCTCAATCACTGTCAGGTAGCCTGAACCCACACACAAGTAAGAAAAGCAAAGAAATGACCGAAAGAATTTTGGCAAAAATACAACAATTTGATACAATAACACCATCAGACTACCTCAACAGTTTAGCATATATTCTACATTACTACCAACCACTAACCTACTGAAAAATTGCTTGCCAGTTCTAAAACAACCAAACACCATCAATTAAATTGGCATTTTTCAAAAACAAATTACACTAAATTAACACAACAAAAATTGTTCCTACCTTTCAAGTTTTCATGTCTTTAGCCAAACACGTGATGCTGAATAAATCTTCTTCATTAATATAGAAAGAAGCATCTCATACTTAGAAAAGAAAAAAAAAACATTTATCATCCAAAAACAATTAAATATATATTCATATTAAATGGATGATAAAATAACCAACTCTATATACTACAAAAACAATCAAAGAAATAAAATATAAGACTTTACCAAACCAGAAATTCGAAAAAAAATATCTAAAAAACGTAAAATACCAAATATACTTGTTTTTAAAGAAAAAAAGTACAAAAATTAATCACATACTAACCAAAGCCACATTATTAATTAAAACATTAACTATCAAGAAAAAGACATGAAAACGATATAAAGGATACTACTGACACAAAAGAAAAAATTAATCACAAAACCTACTACAATGAACTTAATTTTTTTTTCATAAACCGAACAACTCACTCCCTCAAAAATCCCAAAACTAAATTTATCAAAAAAATATACAATTCTTTCCAACTACTACAAAAGCAGTATAATCATTTGTAAGATAAAACACTACTAAACAATTTTTTTTACTTTTACGAAACCACTATCATATACAAAAATATACGAAAAGAAATAATTCAACATAAGAAACATAACAAACACCTAAAATCTACTACCTACCTTATAACTACCTCCGACAACTATTTCTGTAATACAAATACCCTACTACATACTGTAAAAAAAATTATAATCCCGCTTACCTGAACGAGGTCTCCGCTTCCGTCCTATCTTGACCGCGACGCTCCTCCGACTGAATACAGAAGACGTCAAACAACGTAAACATGGAAGAGCACTAAAAATAGAAAACTGACTATTTCACTCATAGACTATAATAGGGAAAATAAGAAAATACCACAGAAAATAGATAAAGAAATAGAAATAAATAATTAAAACATTTATAAAAATCTGTAAATATCAAATAATAATGTAAACATTTTTTTTGCATTTTTTAAACTTGATTATGTTAAAAATAAAAAAAATGAAAAAAAAGAATAGTATTTTAATTTGTTTTAATTACATTTGTATGAAAAAAACATTATTACAAATGCAAAAATTTCTAACACCTAAAAAAAAAAAAATCTAAATATAATCTACAAATATTTATTTAATTAATTAATTTTTAGAAATAATATTAACACAAATTAATATATATTAAATTATACATCCAAAAAATAATTAAAAAATACGAATAATATTAATTACATTACATCACAAATAAATAATCAAAATTAAAAATAAAAAACATTTGACCAAATTTTAAAACTCACAAAAAAAATTACAACCTAACAAATATTTAAAATAAAAAAATGTAACATTATGTTCCAAAATCTACTATACCAACTACTATACTATTAAAAAATCAAACATACTTTTTTAAACATAACTATTTAAAAAAAATATATTTTTACACCTTCAATAACAACAACAAAAATACAAAACCTAAAATTATAACACAAAAAAATAATTCACCCATAACAAAAAATTATAAACTATCAAAACATGTCCAAATCATAATCCACCCATGAACCAAATTGCATCCCAAAACAAAAAAATAACATACATAAAAAAAAACCTAATCATAAAAACAGTACCCCAACCATAAACCCTACATCCCCTGTATCCCACCCCTAATTCTAAATATACTTTCAATAAAAAACATAAACAATTAACCAAATACAATTAATAATAACATACTACTAATATACTTCCTACTCATAACTCCTAAATCCCATACCCGCAACATAAATTACAACATATAAAAAGACACAAGTACTTAAATTAATACCTCAGTATTAATACACTTCCCCACCCATAACCCCTACATGCCATATATCCCACCCTTAAACCCACAACATAAATTACAACATAGAAAAAAACACAAGTACTTAAATTAATACCTGAGTATTAATACACTTCCCCACCCATAACCCCTACATCCCATATATCCCGCCCCGAAACCCACAACATAAATTACAACATATAAAAAAACACAAGTACTTAAAATAATACCTGAGTATTAATACACTTCCCCACCCATAACCCCTACATCCCATACATCCCACCCCAAAACCTACAACATAAATTACAACATATAAAAAAACACAATTACTTAAAATAATACCTGAGTATTAATACACTTCCCCACCCATAACCCCTACATCCCATACATCCCACCCCTAAACCCACAACATAAATTACAACATACAAAAAAACACAAGTACTTAAATTAATACCTGAGTATTAATACACTTCCCCACCCATAACCCCTACATCCCATATATCCCACCCCTAAACCCACAACATAAATTACAACATAGAAAAAAACACAAGTACTTAAATTCATACCTGAGTATTAATACACGTCCCCACCCATAACCCGTACATCCCATATATCCCAACCCTAAACCCACAACATAAATTACAACATAGAAAAAAACACGACTACTTAAATTAATACCTGAGTATTAATACACTTCCCCACCCATAACCCCTACATCCCATATATCCCGCCCCGAAACCCACAACATAAATTACAACATATAAAAAAACACAAGTACTTAAAATAATACCTGAGTATTAATACACTTCCCCACCCATAACCCCTACATCCCATACATCCCACCCCAAAACCTACAACATAAATTACAACATATAAAAAAACACAATTACTTAAAATAATACCTGAGTATTAATACACTTCCCCACCCATAACCCCTACATCCCATACATCCCACCCCTAAACCCACAACATAAATTACAACATACAAAAAAACACAAGTACTTAAATTAATACCTGAGTATTAATACACTTCCCCACCCATAACCCCTACATCCCATACATCCCGCCCCTAAACCCACAACATAAATTACAACATAGAAAAAAAGACAAGTACTTAAATTAATACCTGAATATTAATACACTTCCCCACCCATAACCCCTACATCCCATATATCCCGCCCCTAAACCCACAACATAAATTACAACATATAAAAAAACGCAAGTACTTAAATTAATACCTGAGTATTAATACACTTCCCCACCCATAACCCCTACATCCCATATATCCCGCCCCTAAACCCACAACATAAATTACAACATATAAAAAAACGCAAGTACTTAAATTAATACCTGAGTATTAATACACTTCCCCACCCATAACCCCTACATCCCATACATCCCGCCCTAAACCTACAACATAAATTACAACATATAAAAAAACACAATTACTTAAAATAATACCTGAGTATTAATACACTTCCCCACCCATAACCCCTACATCTCATATATCCCACCCCTAAAACAACAACATAAATTACAACATATAAAAAACACACAATTACTTAAATTAATACCTGAGTATTAATACACTTCCCCATCCATAACCCCTACATCCCATATATCCCACCCCTAAACCCACAACATAAATTACAACACATAAAAAAACAAAAGTACTTAAAATAATACCTGAGTATTAATAAAATACCCCACCCATAACACCCACAACCCATAGAATCCATTACTTAATCCACACACTATACTTTAAAAAATTAAACATATAATAATTAAACCCTAAACAAATAAAAAACAAAAAACAAAACTCACCTTAAAATTCATCAAAAAATAATTCACTTACCTTAAGATTCGTTGTTCTGGCATTAGTTGTTAAGGTAAAATCGTTGTTAAACCAGTAGTTGTTCAAAACTTCGTTGTTAAGACCCAGTAGTTCTTCAAGATTCGTTGTTAAAGCAAGTAGTAATACAAACGTAGTTGTTCAGGTTGTTTCCCTTCCAGGATGAAAGCCAGGCGCCAAATTTATGGAATGGCGCAATCTGGTGCAAAGGCTGGGCTAACGTTAGGGAAATGACGGGTGCCAGTATGGGAGAATGGTGTTTTGCACCAAAAAATGATGTTAGGCTGGTTAGAGTAAAAAAAGATGACTCGAACCAGCCTAGTGTCATTTCTTGACGCAAAACCATACATACCACATGATTCCTGTCTTATAAAAGACAGGAGTCATGCCCAACACCCTAATGGCCAGCACAGGGGACAAGGGTCCCCTAAGCATGACCATTGCACCCTGTCCCCATGTCAGGGACCCCAATGGCACTTTAAAATGTTTTTAAAAAACACTTACCTCTACTTACTTATACTAACCTGGGATGGGATTCCCCCATCCTGTGGGTGGGGGTGATCCTGGAACTTGGGGAGGGCACCTGTGGGCTCTTTCCATGGTGTTTTCCCATGGAAATGGGTCCACAGGTCCCCTAACTCCTGCCCAGACCCAGATGTTAAATAATGGCACTAAGCAGGCTTTGCGCCATTATTTAGGCCCGCCTCCCTCCCGTGAACCATTTTTGCAAGGGAGGATTAATAAGCCGCTAGGGCCTTAGAGTCATTTTTTTAATGGGAATGCCAACCTTGCATCTCATTGACGCAAGGTGGTTTCACGCATCCAAAAATAACTTTAACTCCAAAATGTTGGCACTAGACTAGTATCAAAATGTGAATATGGAGTTAAGTTTGTGCTGAATTAGCGTACAAAAAATTACGCTACGTTATAATTAGTATAAATATGGGCCATAGTGTCTAAATTCTCTTTAGGGGTTCATTTATTGATTCCTTTGATATCTGCTTGTTCCAAGAGACATGCTCACTTGTCCCGCAACACTGAGCAGGGCTTGTCAACTTCTCCTTGGCTGGCACCACCTCAGGTAAGGGCAAATCTACGGGGCTGTCAATCTAGATCAAGACAACCCTGTTTTTTGCATGCAAGGAGATTGATATGGGCAGTGCAAACATACATTGTATCTCTCTTTCTTTTCCTGGTGGTGGGGCGTAGTACCTATATAACGTGTACTGTAGGCACAGGGGCAAAGGCACCGAGCTACAAGTAATCAATTTTATTGGCACTCATATGGCAGACCTGTCTGTGGATTCCTGTCAAATAGTAGCAGGAGATTTTAACTGCAAATTTGAGCCACTGTCTGTCCCTTATGAGGACCCCACTGGTGATGAGGACAAAGCCTGTGGTGTTCCTGGTATAACACCCTGCCTCCCCAACAAGAGGTGGTCTGCTGATGTTTTATAGGTAAATGTGTTCATACTTAGTAATTACCTTCATGCATGCAAAAAGAGAACCTATCTGACAGAGAGGGGAGTCATACGTACCACCGCCCACAGCAGTATTCTAGCTTTATTGAGTATATACTGCTAGACATTTCAATGTGGCCTACCGTGGAGGACATGGTTGCAGTCCCCATGCAGGCTAGGGATCACAATGCTCTGGGGGTACCTTCGGGAGCCCTATGTAACACCCTCCCGAACACCTTATATGATCCTCTGGACAAAATGTTAGTCCCATCCAATAATCAATGCAGGCCGAAGTGGAGTTCTCTGGCAGGATGAGAAACAGCCCTTGGGAAAGTGTTTGAGGTTGTGTCCACTGGTCTCAATGTGGAAGTTGTTGAAAATGTGTCCCTTGACCATATAGACTCTACGATGAGACTGAGTGCAATCCACAGCTCCATGTTTGCTTTCCTTTGCAATTTTGTTCCTGGTAGAATCTAAGCACATCCCGAAGCAGAAGAAAGAGGTCCCCTGGTATACCAAATCTGGTTGAGTGGCAAGATATGCCCTCTCCAGATCCATTAAAGCTGGGCTCAGAATCACTATCTGTGCAGCCAGGTCTCTCTACAAAAACACAATCCTTAGTGCTAAAAGAATCTGGGAACACACAAAATGAGACTGAATGTTGACTGCTATCAAAGAAAAGGACTACTGTTCTTTCTGGCACATTATCCCCAATGGTGATACTGGCATTCATGCCTCATTGGACAGTAATATCTCTGCCTGAGTCGAGCACTTCACCCAGTTATATTTGAGAGATGCCGATCAAGATCTGGGCCAGGTAAAACTGGGTTAAATCCTCTAGTTGTGTTGTGGTTGAGTATCCCATCGAGCCAACATCGCAATGGGCCTATTATATATCCTGTGCAGAGATTTCTAAAGCATTAGACTGGATTATACCAAATAAAAATCTGCTGTATTGGAAATACATTAACTTGGGGGGTGGCAGACTCTTTGTGATCTTTGTGGATCTTTATTATGCCTTTGACCTCGTTCCCAGAGAATTTTTGTGGAAGGTGATGGCAGAGATGAGGGTCCATGAATATCTTTTAAAAGTCACATGTAAACTACACTCAAACAATTTTGCCCACGTTAGACGCAGGCCCGAGGATGAACTGACAGATTGTATCCCAGTAAAGCAGGGAGTGAGGCCGGGGCCCTAACCCTCTTTCTTTGATAGATTAATGATTTGGTTTCCCAGCTTGAGAAATATGAAGGTAATGCCCCCTGTCTTGCTCAGGTTAAGATCCTGGCCCTACTGTTTGCAGATGACAACCTTTTGCTATATAAATCCCCATAGGGGAAACGTTTGGATTACTTCAGGTCCTTCTGTAGGCAGCAGAGCCTGGAGAGTAACCTCGGCAAGACCAAATACATAAGCTTTAACCCTTGCCCAACATCTCATTCTAATCGGACTCTCAAGAGAACACCACTGGAGAGAGTCTAGATGTTTTACTGTTTTGGGGTTACTGTCTCTGAATGCTTCCACTGCTCACACCATGTTCAGATGCGTAGGCTCAAACTAGAGCAATCAGGGTGTAGTTTTTTTGAGGGCCCAATGTGGCTCTTTTTTCTGTAGGTTACTCCTGCCCTAGAAATCCATACACATCAGGCCCTTACGGCTACTTTCTATGGTAGAGAAATATGGGGTTTTCAGAACACTAGACCCTTAGATACAATAGCAAACTGCTTTATAAGGAGTTTAAGCAATCTACCAGCCAGCACCTTACTTGTCCTACTATGGTTAGACTATGGTCTTAGACGTAATGACGATATAGCTGTGTTAAAACTGCTGTTCTATTGGTGGAGACTTTGGTTAGTCCCAGAACTTATGCCATTTTGTACAGCAATAGAAGATGTTCTGGGTTTGCCTGGGGCGTGTAAGATTGTTTGGCTTTGGACCATGATAGATTGACTGGGCCATATTGGGTACAAGAACCTCTGGTCCTCCCCAGCTGATGCCCCCTCTGTCTCCAAGTCAGAGTTAAAAGATACTTATTGGCGCCAAATTGACAATTCAATTCAAAGAAGAGTGGCCAGGGCACACCAATAGCATGAATCCTGATCCTGATAATGTTCAAGAATAAATAGAAAGTTTGTTCTTGGAAGATGATGTGTAGATATTTATTATAGGTGCAGGTAGAAAGTAGAAATCTCAATCAAAAGACTGTGTTGTACAAAATGACCATGTGTCCAGAGCAGCCAGATGGTGATAAATGGTCAAAGTTCCACGAAAGGTACATAGATCAAGCTGCTGGTAGTCATGAGTCCTTGGGAGGAATCAAATAGTATAGGCAAATGATGGCCATGATAAGCCTCAAGTATTTGTGGAGCGAATAAACCCGTGCTGTGTGCGTCGGGGTTTTGATTTCTCCCAAGGACTCATGACTACCAGCAGCTTGATCTATGTACCTTTCGTGTTTACATATAATGTTTTATATACATCTGAAGCCTTGACAAAGTCTTGAAGACGAAACACGTGTTGGCTGTTTTGCTGTATGGACTTATTGTTACATTCGAACATCCTATTGTAACTTTGACCATTTATCACCATCTGGCTGCTCTGGACACATGGTCATTTTGTACAACGCAGTCTTTTGATTGAGATTTCTACTTTATACCTGTACCTATAATAAATATCTACACATCATCTTCCAAGAATGAACTTTCTATTTATTCTTGAACATTATCAGGATCAGGATTCATGCTATTGGTGTGCCCTGGCCACTCTTCTTTCAATATGTAGGCAACCACCCACTCTTCAGTGTGTGGCCCTCCGACACCTGTGGTGGCAGGTGTTAGGGCTAGCCTGGCACCCAACACCATATTGTTTAAATTTTATGACTTTGCTCGGATTTCACTATTGACATACGCTTTGCAGATGTGCAAGCACTCTCTGGCATCCGCCACCTTCTTCGCCTGACTTGACAATTAAATTCAATACTCTCCTAGGGCTGGATCTCTCACTGACTCTTTCATGGAGATTAAAGTAGATTACCACCTGGAGGAATCCTTGAATGAGACTGAACCCCCTCACCCCTTCCAAAGTCTTTATATATTAAATTTTGGATGGGGACCATGCCCACTTGCTCCTACACATGAAATAGCTGACCATGTTGTATTTTTGTGTATGTTATATCAAGGCATTAGAAGGAAGTTGTTCTTACCAGTCTGCTGCAATCTAGGTTTTAGAAATTTTAGGACCCCATATAGAATATTAAGAAGTGACACTAGACAATATATCATCTTTGCTGTCTCTCGATTCTTAATGTGTATGTGTAGGCTTAGACTGAAAATGAAGCCTAATTGAGGGATTGGGTTTTATTTAAAGCTGATATTTTTAAACTTCGTAACTGTAACTATAGACTGCCGTTGTATTAAATTGTGCTAAATTTGGATTTTTATGATATGCAATGTGAGAGATTTGCATGTTAGCTTTTATGAATTGAAAGTTTTGCATAAATGATTTTATTGTTCTTATTTATTTGTATCTACTCTTGAAACATGCTCTTTTATGGCCACAAGGCTGAAAAGAAGAATATGATGATGGTCTGCAGGGTGGGCTGGGTAAGTGCGTCCTCCTAAAAGTATAAAGGGAATTGTATCATCATAAATTTAGGGGTCCACAAGATGGCCCGCAGTTTGTTGACCTTTTCTTTTGACCGGACACATAATGAAAGCAAGATTCTGATGGGCCCACTGTGTTATTTCTATAAATCTCAGTTGGTTTCTGGCCATGCCAACTCTGTACATCTCAGTACCCTCAGGGTCTATTGGATTGCAATGTAGCAGTCGTAATCTTAACCAGAAACTTAATCAGCTTGTTGCCACCAGCAAATACTTCAACACTATGCACTCATCTGGGGGTGTCCCTGTATCTAATTGTTATGCAGTTCTTTAAGTTGATCCCAAATTGGCTGACTGCTTAATATTCCTCTAGAGGTCAAAGCAAAACCTGTTCCTGTTTCTTCATCCTTTGTGGTAAATTACCTTGGGTCCCAGAGGCACCTCAGCACTTGTGCTCCCTGTTCATTGGTGCCATGCTCTTTATCACTGATTAGTTGGAACATTGCAAGGATTAGTCCCATTATTAATAATGCAAATTGGTTGATGACTATAAGTAGTTTTGACATTATTCTTTTCCAAAAGACCTGGGCTACTTGACCTATATCATGTGATCAGTGTTCATGCTTCTCAGTTGCCACCTCTCCATCTTCTTGTGGTCGATCTAAGGGTGCTCTTTCAATTTGAATTAATCCATCACCTAATATTTCGGTGGCTGAATTGAATACTTGTTCTGCTTTTCAGACTGTGCTGAGTGAGGACTCTAGGGGCTTGATTTAAGGAAAGTGGCGCTGCACCCAGTGCAGCACCACTTTCCTTGCACCACTTAGCGTCCCCACTACCGTCACTATGTGTGCTTTGTATTTAAAATACCGAGCCCCACGCGGCAGGGTTTGGGGCAATACCATAATTTTTTTTTATGCTATTGATGTACTCTGCAGGAGTAGGTCCAAAATGTTGGCGCTACTCCTGCAGAGTACATAGGGGCCCATTTTAAATAATGGTATGCCTTCTTTTAACGCCTGCTCCTAGCGTTAAAAGTCCCCAAAAATATGGTGCAAGGAAATCTCATAGATTTACTTGCACCATTTTTTCGTCCCCCCTAACGGGGGAACACCCCCCCTTGCATACATTGTGCCTGACGCAGACATAATGTGGCACAAGGGTTTACAAAGTGGCACAATGCATGCATTGCACCAATATGTAAATATGGTGTAGGAAAAAGGCCACTCTAGCACTGCCTTAGCATAAACAAATGTCTCTATGGTGGCGCTAGGGGCACGTAAATATGCCCCTCGGTGTTCTTTTTACTTTTACTGGATTCATTGTTACAACAATAATTTTACTAATGCAGTCGGTGATAATTTTGCTAAATTGTTTTCATCTATAGAGGAATTTAAGGCCCCTGAGATATGCAAAGTTAGTACAACTAAATTGTATGATATGTCGTGAGTTTTATGCTAAACTAAGGTTTAATACTGTTAGCTTGGGGGGGGGGGGGTGACTGCAATTGATCATGCTGTAGACCCAGACCGCAGAGCTGCTGAGTTTGAATCTTATATAGCAGTGTGCAATGTTATCAACATCATCCACCTTTTTGATAAAGCTGAATCCCCGGTGCAAACTGTTAGAGGGCAGAGTTGCCCTTCTGCCACTGACTATAATTTTTTATGCATATTTGTCCTCGGTTTTTAACGAGGGCTTCTTCCTAGTAACTGACTGGGGTGATCATCATGCCCTAGCGGTAACAAGGCGCTTCCCAATATTAAAAGTGGTTCCCCTCACTAGAAGGTTGTGTTACAATTTGCTTCTAAAAATGGCCAAAAGTCTATGTTAGTCCCTGTTGGCACCTGAGCCTTTTCTTCCTTCCCTTATTGCGGACGACCTAGGGACCTTTTTTGCCTTTTTATCAGACGTTATTAAGGGGGATGATATGTTGGTTCATTTCGGGAATTCCTGCCTACGTATTAAAGAAAGCCAAATGAAGCTAGAGAGGATTGTTCCTGATCAGCCCAGATAGGTCAATACTTACACCTCCTCAACTAACGGTAATCACAGGAAGGTAATCCTAGGATTCTGAGGTTATAAACATATGGAAAGTCTATAAAAACATTTAAAAATGAGTAGAAATTCCCTGCTAATGACAGATTGGGAACAGATAGAGGCTGCAGCGCCCCACAAGAACAGGAAACAGTTCAGGAGGTTACTTAATAGAATAGGTCAAAGGGTTGCCTCGGCCAACACGCTGCGATCCAGCATTACTCGCAGTAAGTGGGTTTCCTATGTTCAAGCTATTTACCTCGCAAAGGAAGATGAGAGGTTAACCCAGTTGCTACTTAGTAATTTGGAGGGTGCTGCATGTCTGTCTCTTACTTTAGTCGAAGTCACCCTGGCTATTAATCTAAGCCCAGGGATGAAGGCTCCCAGGCCTGATGGCATACCCACCGATGTGATTAAGTGTAAAACTGAGGTCGGGGACCCTTTGCTTACAAACTTGTTTAACATATTTTTGAGAAGCAGGTTATCAAGCTTATTGTCTCACTCAGTGATTATTACGATTTTTAAGAAGGGCGACTAAGACACCTCTAGGTGGCTGAGAGTCATTCACTCATTGACAGCAATGTGAAGTTTCAAGGCAGTGTTGTGTTTTCTTGCCTTAAATTCTGGTCTCACTAAAATAAAATCATCAACGCCTGTCAGGATGGTCTCAGGTTGGGACTGGGTATAGTGAACGCATGCATGAATTTGCCCCTTATTTTAGGCAGCTATAACATTGCTAAGCACCTCGCTTTTATGGACCTATCATCTGGGGTGGTTGAGGTCTCTTTGGTACCTTTGGTGACTTTTGTACATATTCTTCATGTTGACCTGTCAGCCAGAGTTTGTTATGGTATCATGGGACTCTTTTCACATATCTCAGGGGTACGCCAGGGTTGTATCCTGGCCATGTTATTAATTACTCTTTATACCGATAATTTAACTTGCCTAGCCAATGCCCCTGTTGATGTTCCGGTGAGTGGGAAGACCCCCATTAAACCATTTATATATGTGGATGACACAGTTCTTATGGCTGAATACTCGTCGCAAACTTGTAAGGTCCTTTGAATCTTTTATGGGGGAAGTGGAGCTAGTCAACAACTTCAGCAGATCCCATAGTATAGTTTGCGGCCCAGGCAACATTAACATTTTGCATTTACCCATTGGTGGTAACATCTTGACAGGGGTTAACAGTTTCCATGCCTATATATTTTTTTCGACTCTCCAGGCACTCAGCGCGCTCAAGTCGGAACACTTGTCTGTAGATGTCTAAATTTGCAGCAGCAATACTTAACCTTCTGCAGTCCCAAGGCCAGCCTGTCATGCTGCTCTGTGTATAAAGCTAAGGCCCATATTTATACTTTTTAGCACCGCATTTGTGTCATTTTCTGATGCAAAAGCGGCGCAAACTTTCAAAATACAATTGTATTTTGAAGGTTTGCGCTGCTTTTGTGTCAAAAAGCGGCGCAAATGTGGCGCTAAAAAAGTATAAATACGGTCCTAAGTGTGTTCCAGCTGCTTCATATGGGCAGGTGTGTGAGGCTACTCTAACTAATCATTGCTCCAGTCTTAGGATAACTAAGTCTGTAGGTGACCCCTCACAGTCCCACAAACCAGCTCACACAATATTATACATACGGAGTTATCATTGCATACGTTTTGGATCTAGTGCGTTTGGCACCTCTGATGCGGTGGGTGTCTTTCTGAGCCTCAGAGAAAGCAGGTCTGAACAGAGGTAATATTAAGAATTGTCTAGCTTGTATGAATGGGCTCAGGCTCCCATGCCTTGCTTACTTGAAGGATTCCTTATGTAAGATCGGCCTTCCAATTTTTTTTATATGCCAAAGTCCCTTTCTAAGAGTGATAACCAGATTGCTAAACTTACTTTTTTTGGAGTTTAGTTGGACAGAAAAAGTAAGGGATGAATTAGAGAAGCCCTCTGTTAAGCATTATATCCTACTCCTATTCTGTATTTAGATCTCCCTTTAACCTGGTGGATGAGGTCCCTTTTAGCTTGCTTTAGGGCTGGCACTGTTTAGTGATTACTTTCCGCATGGGCATGAAATGTTTAGTAGCAGCCCGTGGGTTTGCCCATATGATGATGTGTTTTTCCAGTCCTCACTAAATATTTTTGCAAGATTTTTATGATGTATTTTAATTAATGTTTAGAACCAATTTAAGGCATTTAGCATTCAGGCAGTGTAGAATTTTGTTGCTTTATTTAGAACTTCTAGATAATGCTGAGGTGTGTTTTACAGTTAGTTTAGTTCCTTTTTGGAGGCAGCGGTTACAGCACATAAATATATGGAAGGCTAACTGGCTTTCAGTTTTGTGTTTTAATGTTCTAAGTCTGTTTAGTCAGATGGACACTTGGAGGCTTTTGATTTTAAAGTTGCTGGTTGTTGGTAGGGTCTGTCTTTTGTGCAGCTGTCACCTAATACATGTATTTTGCACTTTAAATCTGTACATTGTTTATGCATTTTATCATACTTCCTGGAATGTTGTTTTATTGTTTTATGTATGCTATATCTTGTAAAGGCACATATGATTTTTTTTAAATTAAATAAAGGATTTCAAACAAAAAAATGGTGTGGGATTTTTCTTGTGTTAAATTTTCACTTTATTACTGTTTGAGTGCTACATAAATGCTTAACACATTGCTTCTAGGTTCAGCCTGATTGTTTTCCTGTCAAGATACCAGAGGGTAAAGCGCAGGTTAATTTATTGACTTTTGTGGTTCACCCTGACAGGGATTGTGGTTTTTACTTGAGAAGGATCTTCACCCTCCTCAATCAAAACCCAAACTTCCTACAATGTACAACTGGTTACTTGACCTGCATTGTCTCAAATCTCACTGCACAAAGCTGCAAAGGGTATGCAGCAGGAAATCTTACAATTTGGTTGAAAAGTCTCAACACTCTCTTTAAATTCTCTGGGCGGTAAATAAATTCACAACTTAAAAAAATTTGAACATCACCTTTCCAGTCATTCCTGCACCTACGAAACTTGCAGGAAGACTTCTCAGTCCAGAGAACCATCAGTGGCAGCAGGAAGAAGGCCACTCAAAGTCTCTCTTCAGCAAGGGCTCTAGCAGTCCATTCCCTACTGGTGTAATAATTTTGATTCGAAGAGGCCCTTAATACTTTGATACCCTGTGTGTGGACTTTTATGAGGCCAATTGTCAGGAAATCGGTGGTGATCAGGATTAAACTAATAATCAAAGAGAGCCTGTTCTCAGCAAGGGTAAGGTAATTATGGAAGAGGGGTTCTGTTTACTCAAGGCAATAACTGAATGTTTAGAAGGAAAAGGACAAGGCAGAATCTGTGGACTAGCACAGGTCAGAACCGACTGGGATTGAGATCAGGGAACTGAACTGGATAAAGCCCGCAAAAACAAAACTATGCAGATGAGATATATTTGGAGCAATACAAAATAAGGAAAGATGATGATATAAGCACGATAGCCAGACTATCATAAATGATAGTTTGCATGCTACTTGGAAATGTATGTCTCCATGGGAGGAGCAGATCACACAAAAGGCAAGCAACAGTTACTTTCATTGAGTCTAGGAGGACAAAAGTGCAGGGTGATTTTCTGCAGGAGGCGGTAAGCATCAGAATCTCATTGCCACTTTCAATAATAGTAATTTTGATATCACCACAAGCATAAGAGACAACAAAATGGAATAGAGCAAAAAACATAGAAAATAGGAACGGCCCAGGGAAGGCAGGACCAAATTCTAAGAACAGAATCAAGAATCAATCCTGAAATCAAGGCAGCAACACAGAACAGGAATGGTTGGGGGCTCAGTAGAAAAGATTGTTGCAAGCACCAACACACTGAGCTTACAGTGCAGAAACAGCTTGCGGCACAGGGAAGGAGCACAGGTGCAGAGGGTGAACCAGGTGTGAGTCATCATCATTCAAGCGTTGGGAATCAGGAAACCAACAATAACTGAAAGGCTAAACAGGAATTTGGAGAAGGGACAACTAAGGAAGCCAGCCGGCACAAGGTAGGAAACAGAGAAACCAGTAACAGAGTATGTAATGGAATTAAGAGTGTGACAAGGTTAGGAAGCAAGTCTGGAGGTGTCAGTATACCTCTAGTTGTTATCAGCAATGATGCTGGACCAAGCTCCATCTCTTGGACAAGATCTGGATAAGGTTTAGCAATAGAACAATGTATCACACAATGCATCAGAATGGTAAAGTGAAAACAAGACTGGAGAGTAATATAGAGGAAGGTTTGTCATGTGCTGGAGAGTGTGTTGGGATGGTCAAGTCTAAAGGCAGGATTTCACAGAACCTACATGACCACCACCTACTGGCCTCCTCTCAACCCATCCTAACTACTACTCACTATGGGAATGTGGCCTCTGCTTTCTAACAATGAATTTATATTTTTTTAAACAAAAACAGATCTGCCTGAGAAATAGAGTACAGCAGACGTAGTTTGTAATAATGAACAGATAAGTGTGTGGGGGTGGGGCAAACAAAAAGAAGATGAAAGATACAAAATATACTTTACGAAGGCTGGAAGGCGCTTGTAGGCATCCTGATTAGGCAAGAGAATAGAAAATATACATATGCTATTTACCAAGTAACCAACAGACCAGGTGCAAGAATACGTCAAAGCACACTCCAGAGCAAGACCTTGAAGTATGGAATCAGTTTACGACCATGGTCCACGTTGCTCGCACTTTCCATATATTCTGAATGCTGGTCTTGTTTTCATATTTTGAAATAAAACAGTATTATTAAATGGTCAAAAGGTGAAATAATGGTGCTGTGCAACCCATAAAATAGGTTAAAAAAAACGTTATTTCTGTTGCCCTATCCATCTTCTAGTCTTCTCATTTTTACTTTCCTGTTGTGCCTTCACTTGCTCTCCTCATCTGCACTTTTACCCCGTGTCTGCCTTCATCTGCTATCTTCACCTGCACATCCATCCTTCCCAATTTTCCCTCTGATCTCCACATCTTAACCGAAATCCCCCCTCCGAATTCTCACCCCACACTTACTTCCATTCTGTAGTCGTCAAACATTGGACTTATTGCACTACAAAAAAGGAGGAAAATTACGAAATAAATAAGCCAGCGCAAGAATTCCACAAGGCAATGGTATGCATTTATCCTGACTCACGTATCCTTAAACCTATGCATTTTAGATTTTAAAATGCATGGATATGGAGAACTCCTCACAGTTGGAATAGGACTGGGAATGTCACAAACATCCCATGAATATTCATGGAATCCTGCATGTGGTGTACCTTTCCATGCTTATTCCTTGGAATGCTTGTGAATACCAGAAAGTAGTAAATCTACACTTGCACGTAGATGTAAATCTGAGCGAGGCTATTCATTACGTTCTTTGTGCATCAGGCCAACTGTACACAGCTATGATAACTTCTTAGGCGGGTGCAGGCTTGGAGCAAACTGGCCCTTAAACTGGTTGGGCAAATGCCCTATTGTTTGGCTAAATCGAGGCTTCCTAGCCTGGGTCCTTGCCGATAGAGAGCTGTATAAATAACGTGATAAGTGTTATTCATAGTGCTGCATATGCGAAGGAGCACTCAAGCGCGCATTCAAAAGTTCTCATTTTTTCGTTGCTATCTTTTACAAGTACACCATAAATTACACACTCTCGCTTAGAAATGACGCCCCTTTTACGCCAGGTTAATGCTGGTGATAACGCTGGTGACAAAACAAAGACCTAAACAGGTGAAATAGACACAAACGTTTGTGAAGGTAATGCACTTTTGCACCACAAAGTGCAAAGCGGGGAAGCAAAAATCAGTGTCAAACGGACACCGATTATTATACCAGCTAAGGCCCCAATTTCAGTGATACATTCAACTCTCCATAATTATATGTTGACCTGTGTTCCCACAACCAGATTTACCCAGTCGGGGAACACGGTCTCAAATTTACCAGATGGACATTCCAGTTGATAAAATGGCAAGAGCTGCATTGTAACCCGGGACAGTTTCACGTCCCCTGCTCGACTCTCAGCCATGGCACGGGGGAGCCCTGTCAACTGGCATTTTCCTCTTCCCTCTACCACCCTCAGAAGCCACCTCTCCCTACCCCCACCCTCCCCCCCCACACTTTTTCGAGATGCAGAGGATCCCTTACAGGCAGTCACCACCTGCACCGAGCAGGTGATAAGTGTCTGTATTAAACCTAATGGATTCAAGAATTGTGTGTAGGATATTGTCTGGAAACAGGGTTCCGCGTATTTATTCCTTATTCTGTGGAGTTTAGCTCCAACATTAGTATAACTGCAGGAATTCCATGCTGAGATTACAGCTGTATGAGTAATTCCTGCCACCCATGCTCTCTGCATGGGTGGCATCTCATGTAATCCGGCCTTAAGCGATGCCTGGTCACTTAAACTATTCTCCAGCCACATACTTCAGGTGCTGTTTCTGTAAACCCATTTCATTCCTGTCAACATACTATAAAGAAAAGAGGATAATGTTTGGCAGAATATGTAAATATTACTTACTGAATCTATCGGTTCTGGTGCCTGGTGACCAAAGACATGCACAGAGGATGGCGTCTCTCGCCTTAGTAAAACTGAACCCTTGTATGTGCTTAGATCCAATAACAGTCGTGACGTATGTGAAGCTCTGACCTTTGCTCCTTCTCCATCGATCTGGAGGATCAGGTTGGAGTTTAACCCTGTGTGCTTCCTGGTACAAACCTGTGAAATGTAATGCATCTACCCAGTCAGAAGAGCATGCCCTTACTCAGTGAGAACTCTTAAAAGTTGTACAAAAACATTATTGAATCTAAAGATGAATAAACAAAAGCAACCTTCGATAAAACGAATCCCTTTCTTAGGCTGTGTTTCAAAATATTGAGTTTTACATATCTACTAGAAAAATATCAGATTATAGATATCGATTATCTCTATATTATCATGGTAAGTATAGATTTATTTTTCCTTAATCCACATTTATACCTTGACAGTCAAGGAATGCAGGGATGGAGTGAAGCCTAACAAATCTATACTAGCCTATGTATACTGCCAAACCATATAGGGGCGGAATAAACAATTGGAAATCTGAACATTCTGGATTGAATATTTTTTTTTTGGTTCATATAGAAAATTAGATATTTTGATCTACTACCGCAACATTCGAAAACAAACATATTTGTTCTGTGAACAATGTTATGTAGGTCCTGACTGGACACACAGCCAATTTTCTGCACATCACTAGATTGTTCAGAGACCTAATCATGCATAATTTGAAGATCATTGTTTTATGTACACGCATCATGCACATTGGCTAAAGTATAATATCAGGTGCTTTCAGCTCACTGTACTTTAATACTGTTTACATTGGTCTCGCTAATAAGCTCATAAGCAGTTTGCAAAAGCTATATAACAAGGCAGCCAGCATGTGTCTTAACACTGCCAATGCACTCACATGAAACCCACCCCGAAAGACCTTTCATTGACTTCCAGGAGCTGTCAGAATCAAATTCAAGGATCTGTGATTTATCCATAAAATCTACCAAAGAACTAACATATCTGCAGAATCCAGCAGAACATAAAACCCTAACCAGAAACCGTAGCTCATTGTCTGCCCTCTTAAATCATCAATGGCTATTAAACGTCTGGCGCGTGCCTGGGGCCCCAGAAAGAAATTTCTACTCACTGGTTCCAGTTGAGGCACCATCACTATTCTCACCTATGGAGGTAGCCTGAATCTTTGGACTTGGCGAAGAGTGTAGTAGTCAAACTCATTCAATCACAAATCAATTACATTATGCCATAAACAATTTTAAACACCATGAGCAATTTAACACTCAATCAGACTCCAAATCAAATAAAGTTTCAAAGCTTTATTACAATTCCAAACACAATGTCACATATATGGTGCACAAGACTAAATTATAAACATACATCAAAACCGTAGGCTGATCAAAACGTCTGAAAAGGTTTAGCCTACTAAACATCAACACTGTAAAACACTCCAAAAGAAGGGGGGTGGCCTGGCCATCCCGTAAGATAGCCACAACACTGAGGCTCGGCTGTTTTCCCCCGTGCCTTGGAGATCCCGGGGAGACTGCTGACACCCTGGGACTGTGAGGGGACCCCTGGGCCAGCTGAGGTGTGTTTTTCCCCCCTACTTCTTATTGCCTAGTGGTGGCCGACTGGCAATCCTGGACCTAGCTTTTCTGAGGCCCCACTACTGATGACCTGCGGGCCTGTTCGGCAGCAAGACTCGAGCCACGTGGCCCCGTCGGTGAGAAGGCTGCTGCTGAGGGCTGGCGCGGTTGGCTTGTGTCCACGATGAGCTGTGTGGTGACAGCCATGGGGCTAGCTTGAAGGCCTGGCACCCCGCCCCTCCCCCATGCTTTGATATGATGTGAACGACAAACAGGAGTGAGCACCCGCGTGAGCTTCTGTCTTTAGTTGGCCCTACCTCTCAGGTTACTTCTATGGGTGTGGTGTGGTGACGCCTTGCTGGACGCCGGCCCAGCTGGCTGCATAGAGGAAGGGGAAGGCTGACCAGAAGCAGCCTAAGCTCACTTTTGAAGGTGGGAAAAAGAAAAAGTGCCCAGAGCGGCCAGAGCGGCCAGGCGGCGGATGACCTGCCGCTTGAGGAGGAGTCTGCAGCGTCCTCCGTGAAGGCTATGTTCCTAGACCTCAAGACATAGCCTGGCTAGCATCAATGCCTAACTTGACTATTTGACCGAGGAAATGGATCATCTAAAGGAACAGGTAGATAGTCATGATGCCCGTTTTGAGCAGCTGGAATCTCGCACCTCGGATTTGGAGGATGGTCGCCACAGAGACGGAGAACAGTTGCTACGCCTGGAGTGAGTGCTGGAGGTGATCCGGAATAAAAACGAGGACTTGGAGGCTCGGCCCTGCCAAAATAACATTCGCATTTTAGGCCTCCTGGAGTCAACGGCCATGGGGCACATGGAATACTATGTTGAAACCATGCTCTGCATTGTACTCTGGCGTGCTCTCCCGGGTGCTGGTGGTGAAGAGGGCCCACAGATCCCTGGGGCCGCGACCACCACCGGGAGCCCCAGCACGCCCTATTGTTGTACGCTTACTGAACTACAGAGATAGGGACACTATACTTAGACTGGCCAGAGAGCACAGACCTGTGATTTATAATAACACTGAGTTGAGCATCTTTCCCTGACTACACACCTGGGGTACAGGCGGCCCATAAGGCTTTCTTGCCGGTCAAGCGCACTATGAGCCAGACCGATGCTAAATACTCCCTCATTTATCCAGCTAAACTGTGTGTGCAGCATAAGTGCAAGCTGCACTTCTTCACTGACCTGACACTGGTGGCTAAATATGCTAAATCTGTCCCTAAAAAAGGTGCAGTTGGAGAGCCAGCAGGTTGCTAGCGAAGAGGGAAATGCCCTAAGTGATAATGAGTAAATATCTTCTACTGTTTGGGGCCCCTGCGGCCTTGCTTGCTGCCTCATGGCCTGCAAGTTTGTTGTTGATTTAAATATTAATGCTGGCTGCTCTACTATATCCCCTACATTGGGAGTCCCCTTGCCCTTCCATCCCTTCCGGGATGGATTTCAGATGGCCTCGCTTACGCCCCATTGGATGAGTCCATTCCCATTATTTATTATGTAGTGGGATATGCATTTTGTGGCAATTTATTAAATCTGATTTAAACTAAACTGATTGTAAGATATTTTGGAACAAATTACTACATTCATTTGGGTACAGATTCTACTTTTATGGTTCATGTCTGCAAACATACTATCTTTTTATGTGAAAGACAAGAGAATAAGGAGTGAAGCAGTTTGTGGGAAGGGTGATGGTGTGACTATATAATATAAGGAGTAAAATACCCTCTGCCATACGCTAAAAGGATATTGCAAGTGACAGCAGAGTTTCATGAGCAGCCTTCAGCCTTGTGCCTCTATCTTGTCACATGACTGCTAGGTGACTTTCAACATTACTTTATTTATAATATAATGAACCCTCCAGCTATCCCATTAATTTGCCTTAAAGTAAAAACATATTGCTTCCTATAATGCATTCAATCACCACATCAGATGTCTCTCACCTACTCACCTCAAATATCACATTCTGAAACAATTAGTCAATTTGTTCAATAATTTGATCTTCCAATTGAAGGTACATATATAAAAGTAAACATTGACGAAAATCACTAAATAGTTTTAGCATTCCAGAATTAGTCTAGTGTTGCAACCAATAAAACATTGTACCACTCATTAGCTTGCCTTGCTTATGAATACAAATAGAACTATCTTGAGTGCCTTACTCCAATGTGTTTATCCTTCTTAATTAGGGTATCTAGAATAAAAAAAGACTGATATAAAAATGACCCAACACAGTTTTCTATATAACTAGCCTCCTGCCCAATCTTCAGTTGTTACCTTGCACATCCAAACACTACAATTAACAGTCTGCAGCCATCTTGTCCATTCCTCTGAAAACTCACAAAAGTCGTCCTATTCTAATCCATGCAGTTTGACCTAAGAAGTAGAAACAACTATTTCTGGGTCACTAGCACATAATCAACAATTTAAAGGTTGCTTCAGGGATTTCATCCTGAATTTCTGCCTGACTACACACAGAAAAAAACGCTTGTGCTATAGACCAACGTCTTCTGTTCTACCTAAAACACAAATCTTAAATGTATTTAAACAAGTGAGGCATCATCATTCAATAGTGCTGCAACCGAGATGGGAAATCAAATGCAAAATTATTGCATGATTTCTTCTTTTTGTAACACCAAAGTTACATGAAACTTTCAAAAATATATTTTTAAATACTATAGAATGCAGTTTTTAAAGTGAAACCTGCTTCTTAAGGGGACTGAGTCCCAAATTTCTGCATGACGCCTCACAGTACAAATTCTTATGCTATAGACCAATGTCGTCTTCTTCAGTTAGAAAAAAAATCTATATTTGATCTAACTCATACCGTCAGTCAATATCATTTAATATTGCTACCAAACAAGATGAAGAATTGAATTTGAAACCATCATATGATTTCCTTATGGTTTCACTTTTACAGAACACAATAGTAACCACATGAAACTTAAAAAAATATAGTTTTATTGTTCTACAAAATTAAATTAAGATGAAATGAAGCTATCTACCAGTAACAGGGATCAAACCTCAGAGTTTGGCATGATTCAACACAGATCAGTTTATTGTGCTATAGAATAACACCACTTGCCCCTACAAATACGTGTCATTTGTAAAATTGACCTAGAGGCTTATTTTCAAATGCTTAATTACCATATTGTCAAAGGAATACAAGATCAAATGTTTAATTTTTTCAAAGCATACCAATTTTAAAAGTGGAATGAAAAGATCTACGACAATCAGGAGTCGAACTCCAGAATTCCACATGGCTTGCCAAATATTATAATCCTGTGATGTGCATGATGGCTACACCTAAGCCTGAAAATCAAATATTTCTCTCGTATTCATGATGGGAGGTTTAAACTTACTTCAAATATCTTTACAAATATATGGCGGGGATTTTATCTCATATTAACACCAATACCAAAATTTAACCGTTTTATAGAAATGCCTTCTTAGTTTCACAGATGATTGTTCAATTCGAGAAATGTCTTTTCATTGTCACATTTGAATGTCCAAATTGATATAATTCTTTATAAAAAAATAATACATGACAACCATACTTGATAATAGCCAATATTTGTTTTGCAAAAATACAATTATTGAAACTTAACAAAAGAACAATATACCATCTTTACATTAAACTGGCATCAATCCACAGCGTCCACCAAATGAGTAGAAGTACTCTCTCCTTCACATTTTAGAGTTCAGCAAAATCTTTTGTGTAGCCCCTCAAGCTTCTGGTAGCTACACAACCTTTTCTTATCACCAAATACGGCCTAAATTATGGCTATTGTATTTCAAAAGTAATAAAGCCTCCGTTTTTTCCCTCCTATTTGCCTTTATTCAAAACAAGTAAATAAAGCATTATGGGGGTGATTCTAACCCTGGCGGTCGGTGTTAAAGCGGCGGCCAACCCGCCAACAGGCTGGCGGTAAAAAATATGGGATTCTGACCCTGGCGGGAACCGCCAACACAGACAGCCACTTTAACACTCCGACCGCCACGGCGGTACAAACAAACAGCGCGGCGGTCACCGCCAACAGCCAGGCGGCAGACAATGTACCGCCCACACTATCACAACTCACCAATCCGCCACCTTTTCCGGGGCGGGAGCACCGCCGATAAAAACACGGCGGAAACAGACTACGGACGGGAAAACGCTCACCACTACGCACTCCAGGAGGAAGGAGGACAGCATGGAACCCGAATTAAACATCCTACCTGCTCTCGTCTACCTTCTCATCTACCACGAGTACGAAGTCCGGCGCAGACGACAACGGTGAGTACTGCACCTACGACACACGGGAGGGGGGAGGACGAAAGGTTACGGGCACACACATATGCGACCCCCCCCCCCCAACTATGTACACACCAATGCAGAGCAACAAGTCACAGTGACACCACCCAAACACCCCAGAAAAATGCTAGGACATAATCAAATTTGGAATAAATATTTATGTACCAAAAAGCTCCTGAAAATTATCGTACAACCATGAAAGATATTCACAAGAAAACTAATGACATACACATCAGTGTATAACTGAAGTAACAAGTCCTGCACATCCTACGAATTCATCATGTCCGTGGGCCAAAGTTTTGAGAAACAAGGGCAAAGCCCACACAGGAGACCTGAGTCCTTTGGAGAGAACACTGCAGGGGCATCAGATGTAAAAACTACAGGCACCTCAGGGGGAAGGGAAGTGGGGGGCACCACAGCCACATGAGTCCACGACGCCAGATCCACGAGGAACCACCATGCCCACTGTACCATCCTGGGGAGTGCAAAGCCACAGTCTCTCAATGTCTCTACAGTGGGTGGGCTGCCCACTGTACCATCCTGGGGAGTGCAAAGCCACAGTCCATCAGGTGGATGACAGTCTCCACTGGTCAAGGAGGAGGCATGGTGGGCACAGTGAACCATAAACAGTGATTGAGACGGCGGTGCCCAGCGGAGCGGTGCTTGACAGGAAGGGCCCAGCGGAGCGGTGCTTGAGAAGAAGGGCCCAGCGGAGCGGTGCTTGAGAGGAAGGGCCCAGCGGAGCGGTGCATGAGAAGAAGGGCCCAGCGGAGCGGTGCTTGAGAGGAAGGGCCCAGCGGAGAGGTGGAGAGACAGCGGTGCCCAGCGGAGCGGTGCTTGAGATGAAGGGCCCAGCGGAGCGGTGTTTGAGACGGCGGTGCCCAGCGGAGCGGTGCTTGAGAAGAAGGGCCCAGCGGAGCGGTGCTTGAGAAGAAGGGCCCAGCGGAGCGGTGTTTGAGACGGCGGTGCCCAGCGGAGCGGTGCTTGAGAGGAAGGGCCCAGCGGAGCGGTGCTTGAGAAGAAGGGCCCAGCGGAGCGGTGCTTGAGAGGAAGGGCCCAGCGGAGAGGTGGAGAGACAGCGGTGCCCAGCGGAGCGGTGCATGAGATGAAGGGCCCAGCGGAGCGGTGTTTGAGACGGCGGTGCCCAGCGGAGCGGTGCTTGAGAAGAAGGGCCCAGCGGAGCGGTGCTTGAGACGGCGGGGCCCTGTTCAGCGGTGCTCTTCTGCACCGCGGGCCCTGTTCAGCGGTGCCTATCTTCACGGCGGGCCCTGTTCAGCGGTGCTCTTCTGCACGGCGGGGCCCTGTTCAGCGGTGCCTATCTTCACGGCGGGCCCTGTTCAGCGGTGCCTATCTTCACGGCGGGCCCTGTTCAGCGGTGCCTATCTTCACGGCGGGCCCTGTTCAGCGGTGCTCTTCTGCACGGCGGGGCCCTGTTCAGCGGTGCTCTTCTTCACCGCGGGCCCTGTTCAGCGGTGCTCTTCTCCATGGCGGGCCCTGTTCAGCGGTGCTCTTCTTCACCGCGGGCCCTGTTCAGCGGTGCTCTTCTCCACGGCGGGCCCTGTTCAGCGGTGCTCTTCTTCACCGCGGGCCCTGTTCAGCGGTGCTCTTCTCCACGGCGGGCCCTGTTCAGCGGTGCTCTTCTGCACGGCAGGGCCCTGTTCAGCGGTGCTCTTCTCCACGGCGGGCCCTGTTCAGCGGTGCTCTTCTCCACGGCGGGCCCTGTTCAGCGGTGCTCTTCTCCACGGCAGGCCCTGTTCAGCGGTGCTCTTCTCCACGGCGGGCCCTGTTCAGCGGTGCCTATCTTCACGGCGGGCCCTGTTCAGCGGTGCTCTTCTGCACGGCGGGCCCTGTTCAGCGGTGCTCTTCTTCACAGCGGGCCCTGTTCAGCGGTGCTCATCCAGCAGGTCAAGGGAGCCAGACCTGGCCTGGACTCCCTGCTCAGTCGCCCTCGGACCGCGACGTTTCTGGACCCTTCGGGGACGGACTCCTGGCCTCCTTAGTGTCCTCCTTCCCAGCTGGGATGTGGCATGTGGGGTCCACCTTCTCCGCGCTCCTGCTGCCCTTCCGCTCCTTTGATGGGGCTCTCGGGCCCTTGCCTCCCCTAGATGGTGTGGGTGGTGAAGTGGCCGCACATTGCTCCTTGGGGGCAGCCCTGTCGGTCCTCGCACGGCGGCCCTTGTTTTTGCGGGTCCTCTTGCCGGGGGGGGGGCTGGACGTGTCCTTGCTGCTGATCGATGTGTCACTGCTGGCAAAGGGTGGGCTCCAGAACCCATGCACCACAGTGACACCCGAAGCTGGGCTGGTGGTGGCTGCGGTGCTCTTGGGACTCTTTGAAGATGGATGGGGGAGCTCATCGGGGGGAAAGAGGTCAAGGTTAGCCATGAAAGTTTTTTAGGGCCAAGGTAAAGGGTAGGAGAAGTGGAGATGGAAGTGGAGGTAGAGGAGGTGGTTGTAGGAGAGTCAGGTGTGCTGTCATTGGGTGAAGGTGCTGGTGCTGTAGGCTGTCGTGAGGTGGATGGCTGTTGGGTGGGTGGCTGCCTGCGTTTGTGTGTCTTGGAAGAGCGGGTGACAGACACAGTGGGAGAGGACACAGGGGACGTGTAAATGGCAGTGGGGGTGGTGACTGCACGAGTGTGGACTGTACTGGAGGGTGAGGTGGTGATGGAAGCACTGGCTGATGTTGGTGTGCATGCAGGTGTGAGTGTAGACGTCACAGGGAAGGAGGAGGGAGACGAGGAGGAGGGGGACACAGGGGTGGCAGTGGCTGTTGGCATGTCTGCATCTGGGTGTTGCTTGGGTGAGTGTTTGTGGGATCTGTGGTGCTTGTGTTTGGATGAGCTGCTCTTGGGTGTTGAGGTGTGTGCAGGCTGGTCTGATGGTGTGGATGGGATAGGCTGAGGAACAGGAGACAGAGAAAGGCTGGAGGCAGTAAGAAGAGGGAGGCTGGAAACAGGGACAATGGCTGCCGTCAGTGCTGAGGCCAGAGCAGTGAACGCTCGTTGATGGGCAGCCTGACCCGAATGAATGCCCTCCAGGTACGCATTGCTCTGTTGCACCTCCCTTTGCACACCCTGGATGGCATTCAAAAGGGTCGTCTGCCCAACAATGAGCGTCCTTACCAGGTCAATGAGCTCCGCACTGAGGGCAGCAGGGGCAACAGGGGCAGGGGCTGAGGTGCCTGGGGCGAAGGAGACGCGCGCCTTCCTGGGCGAACGGGCACGGAGCGAAGACTGAGGGGCTGCTGGGAGGGCGGGGCTGGTGCGCTGGGTGGCAGCTGTACCTGTAGAGGCGGGGGGCACGGATGTTGCCGCCACCCCTAGGGAGCTCCCATCCGAGGACGTGTCGCTTTCGCTGCTCTCACCAGCGGTCCCCGTCGTGGTGCTCCCCTCGCCCTCCGGATCACTGGTGCCCTCGGTGTCTGTTCCTGGGCCCACCGGGGCCTTGTGTCCTGCAGCTCCCTCGTGCTCCGATGCCAAATCTCCTCCGCCTGATGATGCTAATGCACACATGCACAAGAAGATGAAGAGAAAGGGTGGGGGGAGAAAAAAGAAGACCAGGTTGAGTGCATGCAATGTCAACACCGTTGGCGGAGAGGACAGACACAGGAGCCTAATGCACTAAGCCGCGCATTCGGGGTACACTACTCAGTACTACTGACTAGGACAACAGGCCAAGAGACGTCAAACGCGCACATGGGAGATGATGGACCTTCAATGGCTGTACTTGTCACCCTACCGAGGTGGGGGCCGGGGGCACAGGGCCATGCCTAAGGGAGAGGACTACACTACAGAAAGCGCCCTGGCCTAATGTCACCCACAGCCCTCCTCCCCCACCCAGACGCCTCCACTGCGCAGAAAGATAGGAGAATGTGCTGATACTCACCCCCTTGTGTCTGCTGTGATGTCTTAAAGCGCCCATCCAATTCTGGGTAGGCCACCGCCAGGATCCGGGACATCAGGGGGGTCATGGTGCGACTGGCACCCCTCCTAGGTTGGGAGGCCATCCCCAGCAGTGTTTCTGCGGTCTTCCTTGTTCCGCGGCGGATGTCCTCCCACCTCTTGCGGCAGTGGGTGCCCCGTCTGTTGTGGACCCCCAAGTTCCGGACTTCCTTGGTGATGGCACGCCAAATCTCGATCTTCTGATGGGCGCTGACCTATTTGACATGTACAGGGTGGAAAGGAGGAAATCATCAATGACCTGCATGTTAGATGTGATTGGCCCCCCCCCACCAACTTTGCCATATGGCACATGCTCTCATCTGTCGGGCGTTGCACTCCTCATTCGCACCCCACCCCACCAACTTACATCCACCCCAATCCACACAGGCATAGCCCATTCCATGTGCACCCGGTGTACTCACTTGTTGGTCTGGAGGACCGTAGAGTAGCGCATACTGGGGGAGGACCCCATCCACGAGCTTCTCCAACTCTTCAGACGTGAAGGCAGGGGCCCTTTCCCCAGTCGCAGCAGCCATTGTATCTTCCAGACCCAGGTCACAGCAGCACTTGCAGTATAGGTCCTCTCCTGTGGATGATCAGGTCTCGAGTGATTAAGCAGATAGAAAATGGCGGTCACGCCCGAGGCACTTCGTCATTGGCTCCTGAAACCCATAGGCTTCAATGTTAACCAATGCGGCTTTGCGCCGCGGTCTTCGACCGCCTACCGCCACGGTGTGCCCCGCCAGCGCATTGACCTCACATCCCATTGTCCCACTTCACAGGTCAGGCAGCCGCCATTTCAAGGGCCTACATGGCTTAATTTTGACTGCGACACACAGGCCTAGGCCTTGCATTGCCACACATACACGCCTTTCAACCCATTGCCATTCTTTAACTGTGCAAGCTGTCTGTACGTACCTGTGGTTTGGCTGACTCTGTGCTCCATGTTGTCCTTCCTAGGCACCGTCCGCTGGGACTTGGGATGAGAAGGAGGAATCCTCGCGTGTACCGACCGCTGGTGGACCTGTCGACAATGGAAGAACGCCATATAATACTTCGATACAGACTTGACCGTGCCACTATCCATGAACTGTGTGCCCAGCTGGAGCCAGCCCTGATGTCCCCCATCCGCCAACCCACAGGGATTCCCCCTCTGGTGCAGGTTTTGTCAGTCCTCCATTTTTTGGCAACTGGGTCATTCCAGACCACAGTGGCCATGTCATCTGGAATGTCTCAGCCTATGTTTTCAAAGATTTTGAGTAGAGTGTTGTCTGCCCTGATGAAACTCATGCGGAGCTACATCATTTTCCCAGAGGAGGGTGACTTGCCTACAGTGAAGGGTGATTTCTATGCCCTTGGACATATCCCCAACATCATTGGTGCCATTGATGGGACCCATGTGGCTTTGGTACCCCCAAAAGACGATGAGCAGGTGTACCGAAACAGAAAAAGTTATCATTCGATGAATGTCCAGGTGGTCTGTTTGGCTGACCAGTACATCTCCCATGTAAATGCCAAGTTCCCAGGGTCAGTGCATGACGCGTATGTGATGCGAAATAGCAGCATCCCCTATGTGATGGAGCAGCTACAGAGACAACGTGTGTGGCTAATAGGTGACTCTGGTTACCCCAACCTGCCTTGGCTACTGACCCCAGTAAGGAATCCCCGGACCAGGGCAGAGGAACGGTACAATGAGGCCCATGGGCGAACTAGGAGGATCATCGAAAGGACCTTTGGCCTCCTGAAGGCCAGGTTTAGGTGCCTGCATATGACAGGTGGATCCCTGATGTACTCACCAAAGAAGGTGTGCCACATCATCGTGGCCTGCTGTATGCTTCACAATCTGGCATTGCGACGTCAGGTTCCTTTCCTGCAGGAGGATGGTGCAGATGGTGGTGTTGAAGTAGCTGTGGAGCCTGCGGAGAGTGAAGAGGAGGAAGACTCAGAGGACGACACAGACAACAGGGACAGAGTAATAGAACAGTATTTCCAGTAGCACACAGGTAATAATCACCCATGCCATTTTACATTTCCTGAAAGCCTCCTGCATCTCAACTTTGTCGGTTTCCCCCCAGACCTATGAACATGATGTTTGATTTTCCCTTCCCTTTTCTGTGCTGTATGAGCCACTGCGTGACCTCGGCTTGGTTGGCCCATGGACTAATGCTAAGTTACCTCGGTATGTGTAATTCACGATGTTCACAATACGTAATTGATATGTAATGTGTCATACATTTGTAAATAAGACAGGCTGAGTCCTGATTGATTTCAGTGCAATGTGTGATTTATTATTAGTGCATAGATATTGGTACATGATAGTGAAACAGTGATGGGTGGGGGTGGAGTAATGTCCATGGCGGAGTACAGTTCTCAGTCTCACAGGTGCATTGTCCATATGCCTGTGGCAGGATGGAGCAGGGGCAGTTCAAGGTTTGACAGGGTGGCAATGTGGGACAGTGGGAGGACTTCAGGGGGTATGTGATGCTGGCGGGGGACTTGACATCCTACTCTGTCGGTTTTTTTGATCTCAGGCTCCTTTTGCGGGCGGTTGTTGTTCAGCAGGAGGTGGGGTTCTGGTGGGCTGTCGTTGTGGTGGGGCCTCCCGTCCACTAGCGCCGGCGGAGGTGGTAGGCTGTTCCTGTTCCTGGCTAGTGACAGGGGCCCTGTGTGATGCCACATGGTCCCGAAACGTGTCCTCTATGCGGTTCAGGGCCTGGACTATGCTCCCCATAGCGGTTGAGATGTTGCTGAGTTGGTCGCTGAACCCCATGTAGCGTTGCTCCTGCTGTGCCTGGATCTCCTGGAACCTGGCCAGTACCGTCGCCATCGTCTCTTGTGAGTGGTGGTAGGCAGCCATGATGGTGGTGAGGGCCTCTTGGAGAGTGGGTTCCCTGGGCCTCTCCTCCCCCCCCTGTCGCACAGCAGCCCTCCGAGTTGCCCTGTTTCCCTGGGCCTCTGTCCCCTGGACGGTGTGCCCACTCCCACTGCCCCCAGGTCCCTGTTGTTGTTGGGTTGGTGGGTTACCCTGGGGGCCCTGTAGTGGTAGACACACCGCTGCTTGACCTGTCCTAGAGACAGAGGCATGGGCCCGCTGGGTGGGAGCTGTGCTGTTGTTCCCAGAGGGGGTTGGGTCTGCAGTGGCCTGTGTCTGGGTGAGGGGAACCGACTGCACAGAGGTCCCCGATGGTCCGGGCTGGTCGTCAGGTTCCAGGTCGACAGAGCTGCTGTCATCACTAGTGGCCTGTTCCGGGGGTGGGATGGACATTTCTGGTCCCTCCTGACCGGTGTGTTGTCGTTCGGGTCCTGCATGGGGTAAGAGGGTATGGTTATTGTTTCTGTGTGTGCATTAGCTTGCGTTTTATGGGTGCCCTTGTCCCCCAGTGCTGGCATTCCCTTGGGGGAGGTGTTGTGAGGGTGTTTTGTGGGGGGGGGGGTGATGGGTATGTGCAGTGGTCATGCTTAGGTGATGGGTGTCCATAGTTTGGGGGTGGCATGCAGGGGTTGGTGTTGGGTGGGTTGTGCTGGGGAGACATTCTCAGGGAGGATGTGTGCTGGGGGGTTGGGGGTGAGGGTGGGGGTTAGCATGCTGGGGGGGGGGTGAAGTGGTTGGCCTTGTACTTACCAGAGTCCATTCCTCCGTGTACTCCAGCGAGGCCATCAGGATGCTGGATGTTGAGTACCTCTTGCTCCCATGTTGTGAATTCGGGTGGAGTGGGTGGGGGTCCCCCGCCAGTCTTCTGCACTGCGATGTTGTGTCGCGAGACCATCGAGCGCACCTTCCCCCGTAGGTCGTTCCATCGTTTGCGGATGTCCTCTCGATTTCTGGGATGCTGTCCCACCGCGTTGACCCTGTCCACGATCCGCTGCCAGAGCTCCGCCTTCCTTGCTATGGTGGTGTGCTGGACCTGTGAGCCGAAGAGCTGGGGTTCCACTCTTATGATCTCCTCCACCATGACCCGGAGTTCTTGGTCCGAAAAGCGTGGGTGCCTTTGTGGTGCCATGGGGTGGTGTGTATGAGGTGTGGGGTGGTGTATGTGATGATGTGTGTGTTGGTGTGTGGTGCTTTGTGCTTCTATGTGGTGTGTGTGATGTTGCGGTGTGCCTCTGTGTGTCTGGCTATCTATTCTCTGATGTGTCTCTCTCTCCTTCGTCTCTGGTTTTTGTTGGTAGGGGTTTGTGGGTGATGTGAGTGTGTGTTTTATATGGTATTGGATGTGTGGGAGTGGTGTGTGTATGTGTTTCAGGTGTGTGCCTTTCAAATTGTCCAATGTGGTAGGGGTTTGTAAAGGTGTGTGTATTTTGACCGCGGCGGTGTGTACCGCCAATGGAATACCGCGGTTGAATGACCGCTGCGTCGATTTGCCGGTCATAATGGGATGGGCGTATTTCTGTTGCCGTGGCGGTGGAGGTTTGGTCTTCTCCAGTTTACCGCTGGCCGCTGATGTGGCGGACTGCAGTGGAGGGCGGATTTTCGGAGGTTTTGCAGTTGTGGGTCAGAATGTCCATGGCGGCTGACCGCGGCCGCGGAGGTATTGTGGCGGCCTTCTGACCGGCGGTAAGCGGCTTTTACCGCCGAGGTCAGAATGACCCCCTATATCTGTCCCTGTTTCTCATTTGGGTTTTAGGTTTCTCCTCCTTCACCTGCATGGCATTTTCCATGTATTCAATGTTTCAAACTGTACAGGTCTTAGTTGGGGGTTCATCTCATACATTACCCTGCTGAAATTTTCTAATTTTCTTACATTGAACATGCTATGTGGCGGGGAACAGCAAGCACCCATGTTTTGCTGTGATCTTATTCCATTGTTTGATCCAAAGACAAGTTTTTAATCCAACATTAGTGGCCACATCATAGGTGTGTGTGCCTCCGGGAGGAGCCTTTTCACCCTCACAAACAGGTATGCTCAAACATTTCTCACCGTAGCTCTTATTTTCTTAAACAATTTCAGAACTGGATTTCCCATGACCAATCAGCACAGAAAAAGGCATTACCGTATTTCCCTTCATCCTTCTGCAAAGGATTTGAAATCTGTTCTCCCCCTCCCAGGACCTTTTTAATGCAATCTGTTTGTGCCTGGATTGGATCCCTGGTCCTCCATCCTCGCATCACTACCATGCTGTGAACCTCTGCTCCTCAACCCGAGCCTCTGCTGCACGTGCTACTGTGTACCGCACACCTGTGAGGGAGCTTTCACCTGCGCTTCCTCAAAGTTTTCATGCACTTACCAACACCCAACACTCTCATACCTGAACCAACACCACCTAACACCACATCCTTTCGCACTTCCTGCAGCCACCCACACAACACTTTGCACTTGCATGTATGCTCCTCAAAATCTGTTCTCGCACCAGACACATCAGAGAGATCTGGGACCTGCTGCTTGACAATGTCCAGGACCTACTTTTCCTCATGTAAACATGGGTGAACCCCACATAGGCACTTGATATCATTACAGCCATTTCCCTCTCTACAAGATCGCTAGGCACAACAGACTTCACAAGCCTGAAGACAGAATTGCCATCTTCCACAAGACCATCAGCGGCACCACCTTCATGGACATGTCATCTTCTAACATGGAATATCTGTTACTGAAGATCCTTGTCAGAGCCAACCTCACCCTAAGCAGCACTTTCATCTATATACCCCCAGAACTATGCACCAACATCACAGACTTCGTGCACCACTCACCCTTGATACTAGCAACACCTCCCTCAGAAACCTGAACTTCCACCTGGAAGACCACACCAAACACAGCTCACAAGCACTCATCGAAGACCTTGAAGGCCTAGGCCTCACCCAACCAGTTCAGGGAACTACCCACGCAGCAGGAAACCTCCTGCACCCTGCTTTCACCACCTTTGACAAGATACAAGTCAATAAGCCCAGACCAGCCTCCTAGACACACCTCTCCCTTGTCAAATTTAGCATCTTCATCCCTGTCCAATGCATACGCACCATCGCCAGACCGGCCTGCCTAAACTAGAATAGCATCATTTAGAAGGCCTGGAACACCATTCTCGAGACCCACCAAACTGAAAAAATTGGGTAAACTCCTGCACCACCTCCCTGGCCCTGCTCAAACGGGAACAAATACAAGAGTTAGACCCCAGGACAGTTGGTACCTGGAGGAACCCACACTGATGAAATTCCACTGCAAACAAATGGAGCACAAAGGTGTATGTGCCAGGGCACGGTAGACTGGAGCAGATTCAAATCCAGCCTGAGGCATTACCCCAAATGATCTGGATCATCAAATGAACAGCTTTGGCAGACTACATCAATGGCAGTACCAACAGAGGCAAACAAACCTTCAGCATAATGAAGGATTTCACTTCACCAGGAGCCACCTGCAACTTTATTACCCCCTTGGAGGACTTATGCAACACTCTCTCTTCATTCTTCAGCAGCAACTTCAACCTGCAACCGGACCCATAAACCTTGCTAAACTCCTGATCTTATCCAAAGAACCAATGCTAACCACATGGCTCGTCATCAGTGCAAAAACCGCTGCCACCATGAAGTCCATCCACTCAGGAGTCCCTTGCCCTCCCCGCTGTGATGGATGACATCCACACGACTCTGGATGGAGGAGACACAGCAGTATTCATCCTCTTGGACCTCTTTGCAGCATTTGACACAGTCTTCCATCTCATCCTCATCCAATGCCTACACAACACTGGAATCCAAGCACACGCACATTGATGGAGTGGCTCCTTCCTAACTGGAGGAATCCAGTCCTCCAGGCCTCACATTCAACACCTTGGAGGCCTCAAGGACCCTACCTGAGCCCAACCCTCTCCAACACATACATGATACCTCTAGCCAGCATGATCCTCTCTCACATTAATGTCCTCTCTTATGCCGATGGCACACAGATGATTCTCTCCCTCATAGACAAGACGTCTAGTACCTGTATCAAGTTCAATACCTACATGACTGAATTTACCGACTGGATGAATACCAACTGCATGAAGCTGAACACCTAAATATACCTAAATCATTAGCTTTGGAAAGAACACTTTAATGTGAGCCTCCACCTGGTTGTCAACAGGGCTAGGACTGACACCCACCCCTGCAGCCCATGCCAAGAACCTTGGGATCATCTTCAACTACAAACTCAACATGACTGCCCAAGTCCACATCACTGCCTCATGCTTCTATATGTGAAGATTTTCAAATGGCTCCTAATCAGCACCCATCATGCCTGCCCTAATCACAAGCAAGCTAGACTATGGCAGCACCAACTATCCTGCGATCAACAAAAAATTCACCAGAAGGCTGCAGATCATTCAGAACTCAGTGGCCAGAATCACTCCCAACCTCCAAGGCCAAACTCACATCACACCATTTTTTTTCACTGGGATTCTTTCTCTTTCATACTACTATAGGGCTCCATTCTAAAGCCATGTTATGTTTAGAACGGAGCCATGCAGTAACATGAAAAAGAAAGCATCACTTTGCAAATAAATCAAACTTGTTAGGTTTTGCAATTTACAACGTAACATTGCAAAAACCTATCAGGTTTTATGTGTTTCCACTGCAAGTTTTTCTCTTTCTTTCTACTGTACAGCTAACAAAGCAACACAGTAGTATGTAAGAGAATGATTTGCAGTGTAAGCAAATCAAACTTGATGGGCTTTACAATTGCATTGTAAAATTGCAAAAACCTAACAAGTTTGATTTATTTGTACTGCTATTCTTTCTCTTTCATACTACTGCATGGGTCCATTCTTAAGCCATTTACGTTTAGAATGGAGCCATACGGTAGTTAGTATAAAAAAGAAAGAATTACAGTGCAAATAAATCAAACTTGTTAGGTTTGTGGAATGTTATGTTGTAAATTGTAATATCCATCAAGTCAGTGCTCAATTTGTAAATAAAAATGTGCTAGTGCTGAAAGCATTCCTCTGAAATATGGGGCTGCTGAAATTAAATATGCCAGCACAGGATACTGAGGCAGCGTAATCTTAAAGCCATTTTAGGCCTCTTTAATCCATTTACAGCCTCTCCCTCTTGCAGCTTTCTAATTTCCCTCAATTTGGAGCTCTTCCCTCTTTCTCTTCCTTCGTCTTTCCAAATGTGTCTTTTGATCACAGTAAATGCCTGATGCAGAAAAATAAGTGCCAGCCCTAAAAAATAAGTGCCAGTGCCCTCCACCGGAAACCATGGTCTCAAATTAAGCACTGCTTCCACTGCGAGTATTTCTTTCATACTACCATACAGCTAATGAAGCCACATGGTAGTATGAAAGAGATAGACTTGCAGTGGAAACAAATCAAACATTATGGGTTTTACAATTTACATTGCAACACTGCAAAAACCTAACATGTTTGATTTATTTGCATTGCAATTCTTTCTCTTTCATACTACCATACTGCTCCATTCTAAAGACGTTACGTTTAGTACGAAGCTGTACGGTAGTATGAAAAATAAAGAATCACAGTGCAAATAAATGAAACTTGTTATGTTTTTGTAATGTGCATTTGTGGCCCTGAGTAACCCATGTGGGAATGCCATGGGGGGAGTTATGGAAGTCACCTGTCGCAGAAGCCCTTTATGGGCTTCATCCTAATTATTTTCAGGAAGAAAAATGGAAGTGCTCCAGAGGCCTGGCTTACATCCCCTCACCTGTTAAAAAAAAAAAAAGTGACATAACTCGGAGCCACGGCCAATAGCCAATAAGAAATATAAGATTCAAAATAGAAAAATAGAATCAGCAGTAAATCTAAGGGAAATAGGAGAGAGAACACTCCTGGTACCATCAAACACGCAAAGCAAGTTCTCAACTTGCCGAAATGTATCCAGGCTGAAAATACACCTGTTCTCTAAGGTTTAACCGAACATTAATCTCAGTACCATTTCACAACAGAAGTTCAGTAAGCCCCTAATTTGGTACAGCCATGGCCCCTCACAGTCCAACACCTCAACCTTAACAGATAAATCAAAGAGCACCTACATATTTCTCTACCACGGAATCTTAGATTACAATGAGAAGAAAACAAGCTTTATTCGTTCCATTGACCTTCAAAGCAATACACAGCAGTACATAATCCTTAATTAAATACAACATCAATACATATGTAAAAAAAATATAATAAAAACATGAATACACAAAATCCTAAAACAACAACTAATTGCGGTTAAAATTCAATTATTTTTGGTTAAAATACAACGTCGTATATGCCAGACTGCAACAAAAAATTTGCTAACTGCTAATACTAAATCATTAGATTTATGGGTTTTTTAAATCCTTAGTGAGTGATTGCAGTTGGTTAAGCCCAGTTCTAAACAGATTTTGCGGATCCACTTTGACCGCGGGACAGAATAGGCAGGGCAAAAAAACATAAAGTGCTCAATAGACTCTATCACACAATCACACGCAGGACACATATCAGTTTTGGTGGACTGTCCCCATTTACTCGTCAAGGATAGTAAGGGCAGAGCTCCAAATCAAAATCTTGCATATAGGCTTTTGCCCAATAGGTTTGGTATAATATCTAGATATGGCTCATACTGTGGGAACCACTTAAAATTAAGAAAGCAATCCGTCAACCGACCATAAGAATTGCAGGTTATATAATTGGCCCTAATATAGGAACAATAAGTTGTCTTCAAGACATTTTTGTGGCGTCTTTCTAGATTATGAGGGTTTTTCCAGTAATCAGCCAAACCCAGTAATCCAAACCAATAGGAAACATGTCTTATCAAAGGAATTGTTATTACATTCTGTCTTCTTAGCAGATCAATTAATGATGCTTTGTAGGAAATCAGTTCGGGGTGATCCATATCCTTATCCAATAAATTAGGGGTCTCAAAATAATTAACGGGGTCAAAAGACCGCTGGTGCCATTTCAACTTTCCCGCTGGGCCGGCGGGCGCTACCCAAGGTAGCGCCCGCCGGCCCAGCGGGAAGGAGGCCTGCAACACTGAAGCCGGCTCCGAATGGAGCCGGCGGTGTTGCAGGCGTGCGACGGGTGCAGTTGCACCCGTCGCGCTTTTCACTGTCTGCTAGGCAGACAGTGAAAAGCATGCTGGGGCCCTGTTCGGGGGCCCCTGCACTGCCCATGCCAGTGGCATGGGCAGTGCAGGGGCCCCCAGGGGCCCCTAGACACCCGTTACCGCCAGCCTCTTCCTGGCGGTGACAACTGCCAGAAACAGGCTGGCGGTAAGGGGGTCAGAATCCCCATAGCGCCGCCATGGCGGATTCGCCCAGCCGGGGGTAAACCGGCGGAAAACCGCCAGCCCCGGTTTTCTGACCGCGGCTTTACCGCCGCGGTCAGAATGGGCAAGGAAGCACCGCCAGCCTGTTGGCGGTGCTTCCGTCATTCGCGGCCCTGGCGGTCAAAGACCGCCAGGGTCAGAATGACCCCCTAAGTCTGCTACACGTTTCATTCCTAAGTCTAAAAAGAGAGGAATCAGAGGTGTGCTGCGCGGGCACGCTATCAGGGCCCTGGCAAATGCATTCTCTCCAACTGTTATTTTGGTGCAAGTACTGGATCCCCATATTTCTGCACCATATAGAGATGCCCCCTGAGCCTTAGCTATTTACATTTTAGTTGCTGGAAGGACTGCTTTGATGCTAGAACTTTGATAGAAACGAAGAATAGAGGCAGCTCTGTGTTGCAGAAGCCCCGAACTTTTCAAAATCTGATCCTCCCAGGATAATTTACTGCATAGTCTAACGTCCAGATAATCTATGGAATTAACCTTATTTAACGGGACTCCATCAATAGTAATGGAGCAGTTTTTACTAGGCCCAGTATGAAACACCGTTAGTTTAGTTTTGTTGACATTGACCTCCAATCCATGTTCTCTGCAGAACAGATTAAATCTATCTACCAAAATTTGTAGCCCCATTGGGGTTTTTGAGATAAGCAACGAATCATCTGCAAATAGAAGAATAGGAATGTTTTGAGCATCGAGAGAGGGAGCATCATTTTGGCAAAGGGTCATGTACTTCACTACCTCATTAATAAATAAAGTAAAAAGTAACGGAGCTAGCACACAACCTTGGGAAACTCCCCTCTCAGTTGGAATCTGCTCTGTCAGTTCGCCATGGTGCCCTCATCTCACTTGCGCGTAGGTATTTTCATGGAGTCTTATTAACAAGTGCAATAATTCAACTGGGACCCCCAATTTTCCCAACACTTCCCACAGCTTAGCTCTGGGGACCAGGTCAAATGCAGATCTCAGATCAATAAATACTACATACAAACGCAGCTTGGCAAGGGCGACATATTTCCAATACAATACTGCCAACCTGAAGACCTGGTCCACTGTACTGGTTTTTTGTCGGAAACCTGCCTGGAGTGGGGAAAGAATCTGGTGATCCTCGACCCAGTTGGTTAACCTCTGCAGAAGTTGTTTTGCAAACATATTTTGCAAGTTGTCTATGAGGCTAATAGGCCTATAATTGATCAGGAGATTTACATTGCCCTTTTTATAGATAGGTATAATTTCTGCCCCCTTCCAGGTCTCAGGAATTGATCCCCCTGCAACTATACTATTTGAAATTGTGTTTATGTACCATGACCATAGGTTTGGTTCTGATCTATAGAGACCTCCTGGAAGCTTATCGGGTGCTTTACCTGGTTTTACAGAATTCACAGCTTCAAGGGTCTCTTCCAGAGAGAAAAATTATGGTTATTTGAATCACAGTCGCCCCCCCCCCCCGAATAGGGGCAGGCTTGGACTAGAATCTAAACTCATTGAGCGGGAATATAACCCAGATACTTCCATAGAATCTACTGGGAGAGCATAAAGACTAGTAAAAAGCTCCACCCATCTTTCAGGTTGGATATAAATGGCAGGAGAAGTCCTGCCTCCTGACTGCCTTTTGGTCAGGAGTTCCCAGAAGAGCTTGTTGTCATTTGCTCTTGTGGATTCTAAGAGTTCCTGCCACATAAGATCTTCCCACTTTTTTTTTGCCTGGGTTGTGATTCCTTTATAATTACATCTTGCTTGCTGGATCTCCCCCTAGGAACCGCTAACAAATGCATCTTTCAACCCTATCTTGGCCCTTGAATAAGATTCATCAAACCAACCACAGCGTCCCTTGTCCTTTCCATGCGACCCAAATAGTTGTTCGGTCAGATTAACATGGATATCAAAAATCGGAATGTTATCTACAGCCTGATTCTCATACACTGCCAAATTATTTATAAAGGCCTGGTAGATTCCTCTAATCAGAGGGGGGTTGTTCATCACTTTGGGCCATGTGACCTTAGTAAAATTACTGGTTCATCGCTGTGGGGGAGCCTCGGTTTTTAAGGTGTTAGAAGTTCTCCTAAACATCTCCCCCGGCAATGTGAGTAGCAGGGGGAAGTGATCACTCTCACTTCTGGCTTCCACTTTCATATCCCTTAAATGTGGCCATAACCTAACATCCACCAGAAAATAGTCAATGGTACTTATAGACATGCCCCGTTTAAATGTCGGGGCAAGATTTAAATCAGATAATGTCCTACCATCGCAAGCCCTTAATCCAAATTTTAAACAAAGGGAGGCAAGCTGTGTGGCCACACAAGAGCGTGTGCCAAGCCGAGTACTGTTTAACTGGGGTATCCCCCAGAGCTCATCTCCCTCATCTGTTAGACCACTGAGCAAGGGTGAAGGCTCAAAAGTACAGTTCATATCCCCGGTCATAATCAGTAAGGTAGAGGGATGCATAGTCTCCAAGTAGCTAATTAGTGCGACTAGAATTTTGGCATTCAGTATTCTGCGAAACTGGACGGTTGTACACGTTAATAGATCTTGTTTGAATTTAATTTGAATACCCATTAAATCTGCAGAATCTATTTCTAATAGCTGGAAATCACATTGTACATCCTTATTTATACATAGCAGGAGCCCACCCTTTGCACGGCCCTTCCCTTTCCCCGAAGGAGTCGCAAGGACAGAGAAGGAGGAAAATCAATCTATAACCTTATCTCTCTCTGCCCATGTTTCCTGAAAAAGACATATATCTATATGTTTGATAAAGGCGCCCCAATCGGGGTCATCCAATTTCTTGTCAAGACCTGCTAGATTCCAAGACAATAAAATTAGTGGGCTATTTATTTGTTCTATATTACATGTCAGCCCGCCAGAGACCCTCTGATCCGTATCCGGACTGCCTATGTCCCACATCAGTCCCCTATCGCCCTCCTCAAAATGAAGTACCTCATGGTTGATCATGTTAGATACCTTCGTGCCTGTGGGCAGTCACACAGGGATTAGCTGAGAGGGACGATTGGAATTTCTCATGGATGTGCCATCTCTGCATATGTTGCTTGGTGTATCAGGATTTACTATAGTAGGAGAACTACGGGGATCTATCATAAGCCTAGCCCCCCCCCTTTTTTCACCTCATGCGATCTAGTCCGCAGATCGAAATCCATGAGCTGGGTTACCAGAAACTTGTTTGCTAGGTAAATGGTGATCTTAACCAAATTGGTACCTGGGACACTCCTTCCATCTGCTGCCAAAATATCCGAATGGATAATAGAGAGGCAATTTCGGCGAATGCGTAACCAGTGTGTCACTTTGTTGATCCAAGAATTCTGATTCTCCGTTGTGCCCAATGCTAATTTAGGAACATCTACCAAATGGATAACATTATCGCCCTTACCCATATCCTGGGCCTGGGGCGTATTTGCTGCTTTATTTTTCCCTATACGCAAAAAGAGTTATGATTGAGGGGGGTTTAGGAGGTCTGGTATATAAGAAAGTAGCTGGGGCCTCTGTTCTGGCTAGGATCAATGGGTCATAAACCCTGTCCCCTCCTCTTTCTACATCACCATCAAGGTAAGCTTTATTACTTGTCCTGGACTTTAAACTTCTGTTATAACTAGCTGTTCTAACAGGCATTTCGTTATAGCTTGGTTCTCCAGAAATGTATGAAGGATAGCCCCTATTCCTGTCTGGAAAAAGCAGAGGTTCACAGGCTGTAGGCAGAAGCATCCCTTTCGACGTATCCCCCATAAGTGGAATAATAACTGCAGGATTCCACTCCCTTGGATCTTCCTACTGTCTCCTCAACATATACAGCTACAGTGGCAAGCTAATTTCCCTTTTACTAAATTTGTTAAGGCCAGAACCAGATCCTTGACTTAATTTACTCTCTGAAAAATTGAGGCCAGATCGGTTCTGTTATTATGTGGTTCTCGAATTTCTGAGTCAAAGTGGGTGCTATGTGACCTCTCAGCTGAAATGGCAGGTCCAGACAAACAAGGCGTTTCATTGTTGCCCTGCAATAGTTCAAAGCGATTGGAACACAATATATTGGGAACCACCTTAATCACAGGACTCAAAGGAGGAGGAATATGCTTGCCAGCCTCAAAAGAAGACTGCTTCGGTAGCTCCATAGGACTAGATGCATTGTCAATGGAAGTCCACAAAGGGGCCACTGGGTAGATATCGCTACTTTTGCCGCCATCAGTCTCAGAGATAATGTCTAAAGAATTACTTTTTCCCTTCATATTGAATATGTGTGGAATTTTCCTATCCCTTGTTTGCCCCTCTTTATGAGGCCTTTGTCCTATCGAATGGGTGCCTAATATGGACTCGACCTCCTCAAAAAGGAGGTTGATAGCGTCTAACGCATTTTGGCCACTCAGGGGAACTTGATGAACATGTTTGCCAGGACGTTTCTTGGCTTTCTTGGTTCCCTTAGGTGGAGCTGGCAAATCTACGGCCTTCCTCTTCCCCATGATGTATAAGTAATAGCGGGGCTAGAATATAAGTAAAAAGGCCTTACTTATGCTTCAGCACAGCCAAGATTGTAAGCCCTGCCCGGCCTCCTCCGGGCGATGACTGGCGTAATCCCCGGCCTTGTTGTAGCGTTTTCAAGGGCCTCTAGGTTACAGGATGCAGCAATAAAGAAATAGGGCCCAGTCCGGCCTTATTCGGACGAAGACGGGCGTATACGGGCCCGTCTTGGCCCGGTCTTCGCTCGGATGCACGCCCGGGCACGTCCCGCGCGCGTCCCACGTCCCGCGAGAGGCGCACATCTTAAGGCTAGTGGGCGGGCTAGGGAGAGCATCCTGTTCCCCCGGCAACTCCTTCGCTGTTTCCGCGTCCTGCGAGAGGCGCGCCTCTTAAATTTACTGGCCGAGGCTAGTGGGCGGGCTGGGGAGAGCGTCCTGTTCCCTCAGCAACTCCTTTGCTGGTTCCTTGTCCCGCGAGGGTCGCGCCTCTTAAATACTGGCCGAGGCTAGTGGGCAGGCTGGGGAGAGCGTCCTGTTCCCCGGCAACTCCTTCGCTAGTTCCACATCCCGTGAGAGGCGCGCCTCTTAAATATTGGCCGAGACTAGTGGGCGGGCTGAGGAGAGCGTCCTGTTCCCCGGCAACTCCTTTGCTGGTTCCCCGATCCAAATCCGATGACCAAACGTCAACTCTGAACAATAAGCACAAGCGATATACATATTCAGTTTTCGACTTCATCACGAAAGATCTGTGGATGCAATTTGATACTACAACTGAAAACATGACAAATCATTAAAAACATAATGGCCCTCACTACAACTTTGGCGGGCGGCAAGCGCCAATGCGTCCGCACTCCCGCGGTCGCCATTTGGAGATCCCCGCTGGGCTGCCCAGCGGGGATGTCGGGCGCAACACAGGAGCCGGCTCCAAATGGAGCCGGCGGTGTTGCGCCAGTGTGACAGGTGCAGTTGCACCTGTCGCGCTTTTCACTGTCTGCTATGCAGATAGTGAAAAGCTCCATGGGGCCGGGGCAGGGGCCCCCAGGGGCCCCGCAACTCCCCTTTCCGCCAGCCTTTTCATGGCGGTTCATACCGCCATGAAAAGGCTGGCGGGAGGGGGACTCGTAATCCCCTCGGGAGCTCTGCAAGCAGCGCCGGGACCAAAGTGGCAGGAAACCACCGGTCCCGGCGGTGCGACTGCAGCGCTTCCACCGCGGTTGTAATTCCAAGGAAAGCACCGCCAGCCTGTTGGCTGTGCTTCCGACGAAACAGCCCTGGCGGTCTTTGACCGCCAGGGTTGTGATGAGGGCCACTATGTAGATCAAATCAAAGACATGTAAGAGAACGAGCCAGTATGAGGCCACCTCGAAGATAAAGACAATGAAAGTCAGCCCTCTCCTAAAGAGAGTACCCTAAATCTCCTACTCAGCTCTGCTCTATTGTAAGTCTGTGTCAGAAAGCATACTAGTCATTATCTCTGATGCTAATCCTCAATGCACTTGTTTAAATTATACAATCCTAACATTTGCTACACCTACACACAGTTCCCATGAAACGATCCAATCAGGTTAAAGAAAGGTGATACAATTTTATGCTTGTTAGGTTCTCAAGACCTTCTACAACACAGCTTCTCTTCAAACTTGCATCATCTGCAACACAATGAGATCTAGGGACCAGCCTGTACTCTGCAGGCTCTTCTTGAATATGCTACTTACTAAAAGATTCCATGACTCAAAAACATTTCACATAGGAAAGAAAGCAAAATAACATTGCATTCAATAATTAGTACTCCAGCTTCATCTAGAAATAAAATGGTCACGTCACAACGCATGGATGGCAACTCATGTTAGCCATTTTAAAATGCATGCCTACAATAATTATGGTAAAGCTAAATGTGAATAAACATGAATTATCTTTTACAAATAACATGCACATATCATTGTGTTAATATTTTAATGCAAAAAATATTTAATATGAAAACCCCTTTCGCTTGTAATCGGGCCCCTCATAGGAAATTCCATTTCAGGCAGAAATGGGAGTTTCCACCAAATTCGGGGCTACAACAATAACAGGATAACCCACACTACTGGGACTTCCTGGGGATTTCTAACACTTCATTACCATCTCGATTTATCATCACAACCCAGAATGTGCATCAAAAATGTTTTCTAACACTGTGACTCCCACTACCATAGGCTTAGTCCAAGAAAATGGGCACAAAAGTGTTGTGCAAACATATATGCACAAACTTACATAGGGGTTTTGATGGGTGAATATTGCATTTATCTGACTTATTTAAGTGACATAACACAAAACGATGCCCTCCGCCAACAGAAGGTGATGTGGGGCCCCGAAGTCTGTTTGGTGGAAGTAGGAGTGTATGGGTGCTGCTGCACCCCTAAAAAAAACATGCTAGAGTTCAGAAGGTGAATGAGCAGTATAGGTGCCCGTGAAGACCGGTGTTCACTGTTTTTTCTCTGAATGAAAAGTTAGAGGGATTTGTAAAGGGAATATGTGACAATCTTGAAGGAGTACAGGGAATGTGAAAGGAAAAGCTGCAGGATGTCAATTTTTTCTAACACAACAAACCGTATATACTCATAAATGAAATGTACAAATATTTCAAGACATGTTAGCAGTTAGGAAAACACAAATAAAAAACTATTTTGGTAACTCTGAAGTGTGATGGAGACACAGATTTTATATGATCAAAACAATTCAAGACACTTTACTTGCTGATGCACAGCTGATAAACATTCACTGAAACCCTATTTCCATATATTCTCAATTTTTCTGTAAAACTGCACATAAGTGCAATCAAAAATGTGCTTTTGTAAATGCAAGTGTAATACCACATCTTGCTTTGGTAATATATTTGTGACAACGTTCTCCAAAAGCAGCATGTGCTACATACCAGATCCTTACCACTCTCCTGCTGAATGGAGTGACTCATTTGTAACACACATTCCTTGTTTAATTCTTGGATTTTTCACAATAATTATGAGTTTAGTGATTTAACATAGATGACTGCACCCCCACTCAGAAAATCGTTCCAGTACCACTGCCTGTAAACCAATGATATTCAGAGGCTTAAGTGGAGTGGGTGTTCCTTGAAGGTTGAGGCTCCCCATACCTGGAGAGGCTGCAAAGGCATTCCTTATGTCCCTGCCTTCTTCGCTGGTGATAAACCAAACTCGTCACGTCAGCAATAGTGATATCCCTGTTGAAACAAAGCTTTGAGTCCTGTACTGCTATCAGGAGGCAGTATCACAGTGCAGTACCTTGAAAATTATCTCCCGGTAGTAAATATCAGGCAAAGGGCCATGAGTGACTAAGGGTCAGTGTATGATGCAGATTTCATAGAAGGTAACTAAAATGCATTGCTGTCTTTTAGCCCACGGATATCTGCCACATTCAGAACCAGGCTTGCACACATCAGGTAGTCAATTCGGTATTTATCTGACCCCAACTCCAAGACAAGCAAAGCAAAAAGCATTGATATTTTGTTTGGAAGCAGCTGTAGAGTCTGGGTCTTATGATAAGGACCCTGCAGAATAGGCCAGTAATCCCCCCTCCCCAAAGTTACTAATACAAGTGATATGGGAAACGCTAGGGAAAGGTGGGGGGATGTTACCAGTTGCTTAGTAGTGGCGCCCTTAGTATCCCTAAAGACATGTGAAATTACCAGGGGAATCAGTAACTCCAGTCCTGTTCTGGTCATTCCTCATTCCCCCCAGAATTTCACCTGAAGACTCCACCTCCTTGTAGCAGGAGGAGTTTGTAGGGGAAATACTTATTACCCATTGAGTTACCACGGATCTTGTAATTCATTTAGTAAATTTGGTCATCAGCAGAATCAGGATTACAAGGGACCCCAGGAGAAGGCCCTTCTTGAGATGAAAGAACACAGAACAACCTGCTCTTGGTGTAAGGTGCCATGATAAGAGAAAGCAAATGTCTGTGTTGTGAAGGTAAATGATAGACAAAAATTTAATTTTGATCACCCGCCCATGTCCACTCTTCAAATTTTAAATATGATATCCTTCATTACAGCTAAAATCTGAACATAGTCTTTTTTTACATTGCTGGTTTGCCCCAACTTCTCAGGGGCGCAGCTATCATAAATGCAAAACGTGCAGTGGCACTGGGGACTCTGCGTATGAGGGGGCACAGAAACCAAGTTATCACTATATCTTACTACTTGTCCAGAAGGTAGGAAGGCCCATTTTTCTGGCTTGCATTGGGCCCTTTGCACCCTTGCTATGATACTGCCTCTTCTACTGTCCCAGTCCATGAAGGAAATTGGGTTGTTGTTTGAGGGGGTGAAATCCTGCTCATGCAACATCCACAATCATTGTCAGGGTGAACTACAAATGTCACTAAATTAACCTGTGCTGAAGACTCTGGTAGCTTGGCACAAAAGCAGTCAGACTTACCTTAGAGACAATATGTAAAGTATTCATGCAGCCCTTAAACAGTAATAAAGTGAAAACACAGCACAAGAAAAAACCTACACCAATTTAGAAAAATAGAGTAGATTTTCATAAACTATTTGACACCAAAACTACAAAAATCCAATCAGTAGAAACAGAGATAACGGCAGAAGCAACTGCTGATGAGGCGCAGCCCACCTGCTGTGCTCAGTGTGCAGCATCTGATCTGATGCACAACTCTGCCACACCTCAGCAGTTTGGAGCCCCCGGTGCCTTGTTGAGGGGAGACATGATGTGTTACGCCACCTGCTGGCGGCTGATTGTTACTACAGCCTTTGCACTCTTAGTGGTGTCCTGCATCCTGTTGGCCATGGGCAATGTCTTGAGGCATGACTGAGGCCACCAGCTCCTTCTACAGTGCAATACCTGCGGGGCCCCCCGGGCCAGTCCCCTCACCGGGGCATGTACTTTACTCTCCACACTGCCCTGCATCGGGGTGTGGCCTCAGATACGTACTTTGGTTACTGGTGCACCAGTGCTTTCCTGGCCCTCACCCTCCTTTTCCTGTCACCCCAGGTGCCCCTATGCACCTGTTCTTCAGGATGCCTCACACGCTCGCGGCAAGGGCGATGTCGCTATCTCCTCATAGCTGAGTGGCTGGCCCCAGGGACCCACGCCTGCCGCCTCCTAGCTCTCGGACCACTTGGCACTACTTGTCCTGCAGCCATTCAGGGAACTGATTGACCAGCCACACTAGGGCCATGAAGGAAGATATACTTTTGAGCTACGCACGGTGAAGAGGTGCCTGCTACTCCACCTTAGAGGAGAGGAGATATACCCCCTGTTCCAAAACCTTCGTAAATGGTGGATAATCAGGACTATGGCACGGCCATGTTGGCTCTGACTGCCAACTTTTACACCCTCGTCCTCACACCCCTCCAACCTTAATCCCAACTATGAATCCTTTTAACTGGGCCAACCTCACCAGCGGGAAGATGAAACAATCAATGGGTTCTATTCATGCCTTAGGGCCCTGGCTAGCAACTGTGTAGATGAAGACCACCACAAAGAGGTCCGCATGCAGCTCAACCACAGGTCTTGCTCTGCTGTCCTGTGCCATCTCATTCTCTGCCAGCCAGGGCTTAAGCTGGAGGACATTTCAATCCTTGCCCACTTCCACAAACTGTTCCGGCAAAGGCAATGGAGTACGCGCTGGCCCAACATCCTGCCCCCCACCAGTGAGCAAGGCTCCAAAAGTCAAGCAGGAGGTGGTAGATGCAGTTTTTCAGAGACAGCCGCACACCCAGACTCAGAATCAATCAGCGCCATCACCTGCCAAATGCAACAATTGTAGCCATAACCAACACGCCATTGACACCTGACCAGCACACAGCTGCTCATGCTCCAAATGTGGTAAGCCCAACCACTTCACCAGAGTCTGTCACAGTGGAAGCAATGAGAGAAGGGACACAGTACACTCCAAGACAATGTCTGCCCTATGACAGCTTTCACTGAACGACAAGCCAGGTGACACCCGCCTCTCAGAGCCCTGTCTGCCAGAATAGGGCAATGGTGACAAGGAGGCATTTATGATCTTGTAAGCTGGGGCTGCGCAGAAAAATGCAAGCCCTTTGCTAGTTTGTGACATCATCATCGTGGGGTGTAAAGTCAAAGCCATGATAGACATTGGGAGCGTTGGTTAGTGGACTGGCATAAATACACATTGCTGGCACCCCGTCACCACCGTCTCCTAGCTCAGGGTAAATCTATGCCAATGGAGGACAGAAGCCGCTAGTGCCGGCTGGGGCATAGAAGAACCTTTGGCAGAGGTATCCAAAGGGCAGAAGCTGACGAGATCCTGCACTGAGGTTAAGCTCCACATTGGTCAGACTGCTGGTGGAAGACAAACTGAATAAGCTGGAGCAACAAGGAGTCATCAAGAAAGTGCTGGGGGGGCTCCTTTAGAAGTCACATCCAAGCCGAAACAGCCAAGGGGCATCAGGCTTTGTGTGGACATGAGGCTACCCAGAAAGCAATCCAGCGGGAGTGCCACCTACATAGTGCCCACAATAGACAACACCATCCCTGATCTTAATGGTTCCTGCTGGTTCTCAAAGCTTAACCTAAATGCCGGTAGTACCAGCTGGAGCTGGACCCTGAAAGCAGGTACATCACAACCTTCTCCACACTAGTTGGTTTGTGAAGGTATGGGAACCTCAACTTTGGTATCTCCTCAGCAGCAGAAGTGCTTAAAAACAGCATCAGTGAGGCACTGCCAGAGCTTGAGGGCATACTGAACATAAGCAATGACATCCTCATCTAGTCCATGACCTTTCTAGAGCATTGCAACTGGCTCCCGGCAGCATTCCAGGGACTGGCTGAGCTAGGCTTGTCCCCACACAAAAGTAAATGCTCTTTTTTTGTCCACCATTGAATTTTTCAGGTATATCTTCTTGAGTGAAGGGCTGCGAGTAGACCCCTGTAAAGTTGATGGCATCCAAAATGCCCCCAGACCACAAACACCAATGGAGGTGATGAGCTTCCTCGGTAAGGTGACACACTGTGAGAGGTTCATGCTAATCCTGGCTACTATATCTGAGCCTTTTCAAGCACTGACAATAGCAGAGTCTGTGTGGATGTGGACTGAACTGCCTAAAAAGGCTTCTGAAGAAGTGAAGAAAGTGCTACTCAGGGATGCAACCATGTACTACTTTCATCCACAATGTTCTACAGAGTTAGTTGTAAATGCCAGCCACGTAGGCCTAAGTGAAGTGCTTAATCAAAAGCAGGTCCTAAGAAAGTGGGTGCTGATTGCATACGCCAGCCGGGCATTGATGGTGACCAAGACAAGGTACACCCAAATTGAGCTTGAAGCCCTCACCATCTGGCGGGGCTGTAAGCATTTCCATGTGTACCTATGTGGGCAAGGATTCCAAGTAGTTACAGATTACAAGCCATTGGTTGCCCAATTTGCAAGCACATCCAGAAACCTGACCCTGAGGATTCAGCTGTGGGTGGTGCAGCTGCAACCCTATGACTTCACTGTGATTTACTGACCAGGCGCCAGCAACTTGGTGGATTATCTCACCAGGCACCCTCCCCCAACCAGACAATATAGGATTATGATGCCGAGGTCGGGAAGGATTCATCAACAAGGCCCTGAGTACTCTCTGCCCAAAAACCCTATCTATTGATTAAAACAAGGAGGCTAGGATGCTACGGCTGAAGATGGCTGCCTGCAAAAGGCAACCCTAGCCCTTTAGAGATACCAATGGAAAAGGTTCCTAGAAGGAGGCAAGCACCAGAGCTCGGAGGACCAGGCCTCAATGTCCCGACTCTGAAGGGTGAGGGATGGAAAAGATTCCTAGAGGGAGCCAAGCACCAGAGCTTGGATGACGGTGCCTTAACGTCCCAACTTTGAAGGAAGAGAGATGACCTCAGCACCACCACAGAGGGTGTCTTCATGAGGGGGTGACAAATTGCCGTGCCCCAGGCACCGTGGGAGAGGACAGTGGACCTGTCATCAAGATCACCAAGCAGCTGCAAAGATGAAAGCCAGGCTACATGAAAAGGTGTGGTTCCTGGCTCTGGCCAGGATCCAGATGGAGGAAGGCAGCACCGCACCATGGAATGTGCTGAATATGGATTTCAACAGCTTCCCAGATGGGCGCCACATGGTGGTAATCAGAGACAGCTATGCAAAATACCCAGTGGATGAGGTGACCACCACTGCCGCTTTCCCTGCACTTGCCACTTTTGGATTATCACAGTATCTTCAGTCCTTTGGGGTGACCCACCAGTGAATAAGGCCTCGATGGCCCCAAACCAATGGGTAGGCCGAACAATTTTTGAGGGCCCTGAAAAAAACTCTCTGGATTAGAGTGGTCCAGCAGGAAGAGGTACAATGGTGCCTTCACCGCAACATACCGTATAGCAAGACATCTTGGTCACCAATGGCCTTGTTATTCAGGTGACCGGTAAAAGACAGTATCCCCAGTGGGTCGAGCTGAAGGCCCTAGCCCATGAGTGCTGTGGTGGTGCTACCTAAGAAAAAGGCTGCCAGTGGCCAGGCCACTAAAGCCAGGTGGGCTTTGAATCCTCTGTTGCAAGTAGGAGACACAGTGGTGCTAAGAGACCGATGCCCTAGGTGGAAGTTTAGAGCCCCTTAGCGAGGCAAGTAGCGAGTCACAGGACAGAAAGGCACTTTGGCCGCCTTTGCATGAGGGCGAGAATTAGTCATGCCTCCTGGTTTAAGCGAGTGCCAGCTGTAGATAAACCATCCGGTCCCAGTCGATGTGCCAGAGAGAAGACATGGGCGACTGTACAGGAACAATGGTGTTGCCCCACCTGCCAGGCACGGAGACCACAGGGCCCTGACACGAAGGAGAGAATCACCCTCTGGGGGCAGAGGGAAAGCACCCCACCCGAGAGACATGGCTAATGGACAGGCCACCAGTGGAACCGATAAGGGAAGTAATTCAGCCAGTTATCACTATCACCTGTGGCCCAGTCCCTGAAACCAGAAATCAGCTTTGTGACTTCATTCAGTAGCACCACTTTGAACAATGAGGCACCCCACCTCTTGATGGTTTTCCTTTCTTCTCGTTTCTTTGTAGAATTAGTACGGGTTCACTTTCTTGGTGGTCATGCCTACCCACTAACGTGGGAGGGATGTAGAGAACCACCCTGGCTATCAGCAAGGTCATGACGTGTGCATGCATCTCTTTGCCAGGCGCAACTGAGAGCATAAATTAAATGGCCTGAGGTGACACTGGGCTTCCCCCAATATAAGCAACAGTGTGTGTGGTTCTTTGTTTATAGAGTTGCAGTTTATACGAAAGTCTAGCACACCCTTATGCCCTTATTGAGGCATAAGTTCTGCTGCTTTGAGGGGTCGTAACAGTGACAACAAGCCTATGTGGAATCTTTGATTTGTAAGGCGGGATTGATTGACACCACATGCTTTATTCATCAACGGTTGCACTGTTATTGCCCACCAACACAGCTAGTTTTCATTGTACCACGGCCAAGTCCCATTTGCTGCAGCTGAAAGCACCTACATCACAGGTATCAACCCTATTCCAGGCAAAGCTGGACACTTTATTGGGCAGATTTATTCACTCAATGAATAGAGTAGTGCCAATGCACAATATGTATGCTTAGCTTTTGACCAGGATTATAACAATTATCCTCACCTGAATAGAAACTCTGGGGTTAGACCCTCTAAAGGCAAATTTGGAAACTATAGCTCCATGTTACAAAGGTTGGTGGTCCTCCATCATGTGTTTGTCTGTCTTTCCCGCAAAAACAAACAAATGAGTATACGCTGGGTATAACCTAACTCTTGAAAATTCATTAGGATGATCACTTGACAACTGTAGTTCAGCAGAACATGCTACCTCAAAATGAGCAAGTCCTCTTTGGTAATTTGTAGACTTCCAGAAATCTAGGTCTATCATTCCCATCCTGAGAGATCCCAGGTAGCTGTGTTGACTACTAGTGATTTTTTAGACCTAGGTAGTTGTTGTTTGCCTATAAAGCTGTGTATGGCTGCAGACCTTGGCAGTTTCTGTCACTGCCAGTGCTCTGGAGCGAAGGCTATGTTCTTCAAGAACTTTGAAGCATAGTCTTCTACAGTAACTCAAGTTCTGGTTACTTCCCAAATCCGAACAAGCTAGCCTTCTCTGGTGTAGAGTAAACATATGATTGCTCCCCATATACATTGCTGATGACCTGCTCTCTAAATATCATCTATACATTTCTGATAATCATAGCTGATCCAATAAATGTAGTTTGCATAGTCACCAATACATATTCTTGTTTTAATGACATCCTTATTTTATGTTTGTGAAAATATATGAACATTTGTTTAAAACAAAGCATCCTCTTCAGCAAGACCATGACTATTACTGCTTTTGGTAGATTTTATACTTTTAACTAAGGACGTGTGAAGTTGTGTATTTTGTTTCTTGCAAACGTCCGATAACTTGCACAAATACCACAAATTCTACCCACAGTTTGCAAAGCTTCCAGCATGTGGCTTTCGAGGTAAAACCAGGTCTTTCACCCCCTTAAAGTTGTATTATTGAGAAAAACAGTTTAGAAATTAACTCACGACATACACGTCCATTTTCAAACTTAAGCAGCAGTGTTAGACCTGACAGTCTTAGAGTGGTCACCCCTAACTTTTTGCCTGCCTCCCACTTTTTGACACTGTTTTTGCTGGTTTTAGGACTCTGCACACTTTACTACTGCTAACCAGTGCTAAAGTGCATGTGCTCTCTCCCTTAAAACATGGTAACATTGGTTCATACCCAATTGGCATATTTGATCTACTTGTAAGTAAAGTGTGCTACATGTGCCTAGGGCCTGTAGATTCAATGCTACTAGTGTACCTGCATCATTGGTTGTGCCATCCACATACGTAGAAGTCATAAATGCACCAAAGAAGATAGCTGCAGGTTCCTGCTTCGTGCAAGAGATGTCCCATGTCGAGTTGTTGGATGCAGGCTGGTTTTTGTCATTGGATTCCGCCAACAAGCCTTGGCTCACGCAAATGTTGTGGTTGGCGGGAAAAGATGCTAGCTGGGCCCAGGAGGGACCTGGGTGCCTCAACTCGGACTGAGGAGTCAGAGGGGGCTCTCAGCACTTTAGAGAGCCCTCCGAAGACCAGGCAGCACCCATAGGAGTCCCAGAACACAGGGACAAAGGAGTTGCAAAATGTGGTAATTGCAGCACTACACAAAGAGATCCCACACCGCCAGAGAACAACTCAGGGTGCTGAGCATTGCAGGATAGAGTGCTGGGGACCTGGGCTACGTTGTGCATGAAGGATTTCTGGGAGAAGTGCACAGAAGCCCAAGGTGCTGCAGAACACATGGTGCACAGGGGTACTGTCTGGCACACGGAGGCAAGCCCTTACCTACACCAAATTTAGACAGCTGCAACTTTGGACAGTCAGGATCACTTCAGTCCACCACCTGTGTTTCAAGGATCACACTCGTCGACAGGAGAGGAATTTCCAGAGTACCGGTTGTCATTGCAGAGGTGCCTGCTGAAGCAGGGAGGTGACTGTCACTCCACAGGAGATTCATTCGGTCTCAGGAGCTGAAGTGGCTGAGTTGCAGTAGCCTTTTTGGATACTTTGTTGCAGTTAGTGTTCCTGGAGCAGTCTGCAGTTGATCCAGCAGTCAGAAGCTAAAGCAGATGATGCAGAGGAGTCCTGGTGGAATCTTGCAAACCGAATCTGAGGAAACACCCACAGGACAGACCCTAACTAGCCCTCAGAGGGCGATTGGTCACCTAACCAGGTATGGACCTATCAGGAGGGGTCTCTGGCGTCACCTGCTGGCTCAGGCCGCTCAGATGCTCCCAGAGCTCCCTGACCATCCTGAAAACAAGACGGCAGAACCCAGGGACACTCTGGAAGAGCTCTGGGCACCACCCCTCGGGTGGTGATGGATAGGGGAGTGGCCACTCCCCTTTCCTTTGTCCGTTTCATGCCACAGCAGGGACTGCGGGTCCCTGAACTGGTGTAGACTGGATTATGCAAGGAGGGCACCATCTGTGCCCTTCAAAGCACTTCCAGAGGATTTAGGAGGAAACCCCTCCCATGCCTGCAACACCTATTTCCAAAGGGAGATGGGGTAACACCCCTCTCCTAAAGGAAATACATTGTTCTGCCTTTCTGGGATTGAGCTGCTCAAGCCCCAGGAGGGCAGAAGCCTGTCTGTGAGGTGGTAGCATCTGGGGCTGCAGTGAAAACCTCAGAAGGCTGGTATGGCAGTACTGGGGGTCCATGGTGGAGCCCCCAGGGTGCATGGAATTTCCATCCCAATACCAGAATCAGATTGGAGTTACAATTTCTCAATCTTAGACACCTCACATGGCCATATTCAGAGTTACCATTGTGAAGCTACATATTTGTATTGACCTATATGTAGTGCACACTTATAATGGCCTCCCCACACTCAAGAAGTCCTGGAAATTGGTCCTGGACAATGTGGGAGCACCTCTGCTAGTGCAGGGGTACCCTAACACACAGTAACTTTCCATCTAGCCTTCAGGAACTGAAGGTTAGACATATAGGTGACATAAGTTACCTGGTGCAGTGAAAATTGCTGTGTAATAGGGCCTGCACTATTTCATTCAGGCTGCAATGACAGTCCTGAAGAAGTGTTTGTATGAGCTCCTTATGGGTGGCAAAAAAAAACGCTGCAGCCCATAAGGGTCTCCTGGAACTCCAATGCCTAGGTACCATCTACTAAGGACTTATAAGGGGGGGTCCAGTATGCCAATTTGGAGTGGAATACTGGGTTACCAGTATGTAAGTACACATTTGGACTCAGAGAGAGCATAAGCACTGGAGTTCTGGTTAGCAGGACTCCAGTGACACAGTCAAGCATATTGACAGAACAGTAAAACATACTGACATGTAGGCCACAAACTATGAGCACTGGGGTCCTGGTTAGCAGGATCCCAGTGAGACAATAAAGACACACTGAGAAACAGGCCAAAAATGGGGGTAACCATGCTAGAAAGAGGCTACTTTCTCACATGTAGGTAGACAGGCAGGACATATATCTGTGTGCTTTATATATCCTGGTAGTGGGAAAACCCCTAAATTAATTCCCCACTACTGTGAGGCCTGCGCCTTTCATAGGCTAACATTAGGGCTACCCTCATAAATTGTTTGAGTGGTAGATTCTGATTAGAAAGGGGTAAACAGGTCATATTTACTATGGCCAGAATGGTAATACAAAATCCTGCTGACTGGTGAGGTTGTATTTTATATTACTATTTTAGAAATGCTACTTTTAGAAAGTGAGCATTTCTCTGCACTTAAATCATTCTGTGCCTTACATCCTTTCTCCAAACCACATCTGGGCTTGGCTAGTTGACAGCTCCCTTGTGCATTTCACCCAGACAACCACAAACACCAGATGCTCAGGCACACCTGCACACATCTGCACACTGAATGGGTTTTCCTGGGCTGGAAGGGGGGAGGGCCTGTCACTTACATTTCAAAGGACAGTGGCCTGCCCTCACACAAGACTGCCAAACCCCCTACTGGGACCCTGGCAGACAGGGTAGTACTGAAAGGGGACCGTGTGCACTTCAAAACCACTCTTTGAAGTCTTCCCCACTTCAAAGGCACTTTTGGGTATATAAACTGGGTCCCTGACCCTACCAAACTAGACACTTCCTGGGAAAGATACTCTGCACCAGAACCTGCAACCTGCAAAGAGAAGCTGCCTGGCTGCCCAAAGTACTCACCTGGACTGCTTTGCTGTAAAGGACTGCCTTTTTGCTGTTGCCCTGCTGCCGTGCTGGCTCTGCTGAGAAATGCTCTCCAAGGACTTGGATTGAGCTTGTCTCCTGTTCCTGATGTCTCCGGGCCAAAAAGGCTTCATCTCTGCAAAGAAACTCCTTGTGCGGCGAAAATCGATGCACAGCCTGCCAGAATCGACGCACAGCCTGTCCAGCGGTGAGAAAATCACAGCATCGCCGAACTGACAAGACGAGATCGACCCAGTGCCAGAGTTGCGACCGGAACTTCGACGCACAACCCACCAGATCGACGCATCGCCGAGCCGGAATGGCACAGCCCGACTTCCTGCATGAGGAATCAACATAGCACCTGCCGTGCGAAGGAAACTCCAATGCTTTTCCCACCGGATCGATGCAGCACCTGTGACTTCATCCCACACGACCAGGATTTCCCTGGGCGTCAAAAGACCCTGCATCGCAAAGAGGATTCAAGCCTGAATGATGGAATTCAACGCAAAGTCCTTGCCGCATGGAAACAAATCGACGCATCGTCTGTGTACACCCTGAAATCCGACGCACAGCCTTCGTTTTCCACGCATCTCCTGCTCTGCGGTCTTCGTTCATGTAAATTTTACGCAAACCAGGTACGTTGTGCTAACAAGAGACCATTGTTGCTTTTAAGAACTAAAGACTCTTCTTATGATTACAAAAGTGATATTTCAACTTGTGATATCAAATCTTTATAGTTTTGACCTTAATTTAATCGGATAAATATCTTATATTCTTCTATACCTGTGTGGTGTCTTTTTGTAGAGTTCTCAATGTGTTATTGCATGATTTATTGCACAGGTACTTTACACATTGCCTTCTAAGTTAAGCCTGACTGCTCAGTGCCAAGCTACCAGAGGGTGGGCACAGGATAATTTGGATTTGCCAGCGCAGTGATCCTACAAAGAAAAGTGAGGAAAATGTGTTTTTTTTAAAGCAAATTTTGAGGTTTGCAGAGGAGTCTGGGTAAGAAAATGTTGTGGGATCCACGCAAGCCACACCTCACTAAAGTCCACCAGGTGTCTAGTTTTCAAAAATGTCTGGGTTTGGTAGGTTTCCCTAGATGACCGCCGCACCCGGGACCAAAAACGCAGATGCCTCCCCCTGTAAAAACAGGTAGTTCTGTACAAGATAATTTTGATGTGTCCACATCCTGTGATGTTTCAAGCATTCAAATTATGAAAAGAAATGCTCTTAGGTTATGAGAAAAGACCCCTCACCCACCAACCTAGTTTATGGCATGCTTCATCATCGGGGTCCCACCCGAGATACCTAGCATGTCACGTGTGTGCTTCGACGCCTGATCACAGCGGAGCGTTCTTTTCATTTTGAATTTTACCACACATACTGGTTAGATTTGGCACGAGGGTGAATGATGGTTCAATAGATCAAATTCTATTAACAAGAGATTTCTCAAAAAATGAAATGAACTGAAAGGCCAAAAAACCGAACTAATGACTCACAGCTCGTGAGCTGTAAAGCCACGTCAAGACACCATCCGCTTTACAGTCCATTCACACACCTTTCATACATGACATGCACAAGACCATTCACGCCAATATCCGCGAGCCCAGCACATTACAACACTTGCATCAACAGACAGCGCCATTCAAGGGTCCATCACTTTCATACTCTCACATGCCTGACACAGCCATCACACCAGCTGACGGAGTCTGTGGACTGGCATTTGGCTGGCAGTGTCATTATTTACACCGCCAGCCAAGCACCACACCATGCACACCGCCATCACTTTTTTAAACAAAAAATAAAACACTTCCTAATTATAAGTAAGTACAAAACTACACACACAAAAGCTCTAACTAAATACATGACAGTAATGCCTACTGTGAAACTGAACAAAAAATATAAAACAATATAGAACAGGCCGTTTACACTCACAGTAGTTCACAATAATTATTTTGCGTGTGGTAACTCCTGAAACAGCTGGCCACACACAGCTCAGGCTTAGGACAATCGGGGCAGTACATACAAGTCTCCCTCCGGATACCTCTTCGGGCACAGACTCTACATTTCTTAGTGGGAAAGTCTTTTTTGGGAGTGGGAGGAATCTGATCAGGAAAGTGGCGATCTTTCAAACTAGCCACACCCACCACCACTGCTACTTTAGGAACTCTTGCCTGTTCCACCACAACAAGGCTATCTATCACTGACTCCTGAAATTTAACAAATGTCATCCTTGACTCAGGGGAACAACCCTTGAACACAACAAAAGCATTAAGTTTCTTAATGGAACAAATGTATAGCCAACTTTTTATACCACATGTAAGACTTACGAACAGCAGTGTAAGGTTCCAACCTCTGATCTCCTCTATCAACACCACCCATGTGCTTATTGTGGTCCAAAATGCACGCAGGTTTGCACACTTCAGCAATCTGACCCCAAACAGTCACAGGGGAAGTACGCTCATCATGGATGGTAGTCAGCATGTACACATCCTTCCTGTCTGCAAATCTCAGAGCTAGCAGCTCATCATTACGCAAGGCACTGCGCTGTCCCCTCAAGTTTTTTACAGACAAGCTCCCTTGGATAGACTTTCCGGTTAGAGCAAATTGTGCCACAAGCAACAGTGTCCACTCTGAACAATTTCCTGAACAACTGCACTGCAGTGTAGAAGTTATCTACGTACAAATGGTGACCTTTGTTAAACAGTTGTCTACCAAGGTCCCACACAATTTTGTCACTAACTCCAAAACTGGGCAGACAACCAGGGAGGTCAATACTGGAATCCCTACCAGTGTAGATCCGGAAATTATAAACATAACCTGTACTACTTTCAGACACCATATACATCTTAATTCCATACCATGCCCTCTTGCTAGGAATATACTGCCTAAAAACCATATGGCCCTTGAACAGGACCAAAGACTCATCTACAGATATTTCTTTCCCTGGAACATAGACCTTCTGAAAAACGATCTACAAAATGATCAAGGACAGGCCTAATCTAAACAAGACGGTCAGAATCAGGATGATCTTGTGGCAAGGCTAAAGCATTGTCAACAAAATGCAGAATCCGAAGAAGCAAATATCGATTACAAGCCATGGTTGCAGGAAAAATAGCCATAGCCATCAAGGGACTAGTAGACCAATAAGAAGCCAGTGACAGCTTCCTTATCAACCCCATCAAAAAAGTCAAATCCAATAACTTTTTCATCTCTTCCAGATTTGTGGGAATCCACTGGGTAGCTCTAGACTGTGGTCTAAGTCTGGCAGCGTCGTCCTTCAAATACTGCTCCGCAGACAAATTAGTCTGCTCAACAATCTATTCCAAAAATACATCGTCCATAAACAACTGAAAAGTTGACAGGCAAAGAGTTTTCTGTATTCAGTCTACACCCTGAGAGACCAGTAGAGGTAGGGAACTCTGGCTGCTCCATGTTTGGCGAAACCCAGAGTTTAGGTCTTCCAATGGGAAACCTTTCAGCCCTAGGCTGCTGTACTATTGGCACATCAGTGTCCTCCTCTAAAACAGGTCCTTCATCTGCACTGAGAGTGGCTTCCTCATCAGAAGATTCCTCTCAGACAGAAAATTCACCTCAAGAATCTTGCACTTACTCCTCTGCCTCAGATGCAGAGTCAGTCTCATAATCGTGATCAAAAGACGACTCAAAAAGCATAGCAACAACCTGCTGAGCGGTCACCCTGCGCCTAGCCCTGATCCTTTCTAATAAAAGTAACTTGACAAAAGCATCAACAACAACCAGCACTGTCTAAAAGAAGTAATAAGTAAAGTGTTCCTTTATCATAAAGAGTTATGTACTCAAACAATACCACTCACTTGACTGAAAAAGCTAGACTCACCAGCAACTACTCTGTACAGACACAGCAATCACCAATGATATCCCACTAGAAAGAAAAAAGAAAAGAAAATTAGACATAAGACAATACAAATATCATTGTGCACAAATCTAAGGACAATTTCACACACATCCTGCATTTAGTACACCACCTACAAAAATGCCATTAATGCATGGTAACAATACTCTTTTGGAGTAAAAAAAAATGTCTTACCTAAAACATGCAACAACGCAAACTGCAGGTCATCCGCTGCCAAAACCGCAAGGAGTCACAGGAACGGAAGCAAAAGCTTTGAACTAGAACAAAAAGGAGAAATAAACTTTTATAATAACAAATGCAAATACTTCGCCAGTTGACAAACACCCGCCAATAAACATTTAGAACTTTTCCCTGGTGTCTAGTGGTTTCTGCCCCCTTGGGGGCAGAAGGGCCTAAAAGAAATAGGCCAATCTGGCCCAAGGGGGCAGAAATGGCCATCAGTCATGTGCCCCCTTTGGGGGTGCGACCCTTGGCCAAGGGGCTGCCCCCCCACACAAAAATACAGAAATAAAAACAAGCCCTGGCGCCTTAGTGGATTCTGCCCCACTTGGGGGCAGATGGGCCTAAAAAAAATAGACCGATCTGCCACCAAGGGGGGCAGAAACGGTCAACAGTTGTGGGCCCCCTTTGGGAGCAACCCATGCCTAAGGGGTCTCCCCCCCCACACACACACATAAAAAAAACCTAAAAAAAAAACCCTGGCATCTTTGTGGCTTCTGCCCCCCTTGGGGGGCTGATGGGCCTAAAAATAATAGGCCGATCTGCCCCCAAGGAGGACAGAAATGGTCAATAGTCATGTGCCCCCTTTGGGGTGGTGACCCTTGCTCAAGGGGTCCCCCAACAAACAAAACACACACACACACACACACACACAACAATCCCTTGTATCTAGTGGGTTTCTCCCCCACCTGAGGGCCAGATCGGCCGACAAAATGGCCGATCTAGCCCTGGGGGGGGCCAAAAGATAGAAAATTATTTTAGCCCCAGGGTAGTGACCCTTGCCCAAGGGGTCGCTGCCCTAAAATAAAAAATAAACAAATCCATGGTGCCTAGTGGGTTTCGACCCCACCAGGGGCAGATTGGCCAAAAAAAGTCTGATCTAGCACCCAGAGGGTCCTGAAAAAACAGATCTATTATTGTCCCCAGGGGACCGACCCTTGCCTAAGGGGTTGCTCCCCAAAACAAAGAAAAAACATTCCTGGTTGTGGAGCAGGAATCCATTCAAAACAGGCACAGGGGGAAAGGAAGCAAAGGGCTTCCAGCATGTGATAACATTGGCACGATGTGAGCCCACCAACGTCATTAGATTGCCAAGGGGGGAGTGGGGGTGGAAGGGGAAGCGATTCCCCTTCCATCCCTGTCCAGGGGAGTGGGGGCAGGAAGTCCACGGGAGAGCGCTAGCGCTCCCCTCATGGGCCGGGTGCAGAATGAGCTGGTCTCGTCCTCAGCACACGGCAACGTGGCCTAGGAGCAGAATCAGCTCGTCCTAGGCACCCAAGGGGTTAAGTAAAATGTGGCTTTAAGTAACAGCATTGACCTCAAGAGTCCTCTTTCTTTCCACTGTCTTCTAAGGCCAGCGGGATAAATGAGCTAGGGAGCTTTACCTGCCTTTTCAATCTGCACAGAATTCCAAAGAAAATCAATCCCAGACTGCAAGGAAATGTGAAGTAGAGACCAAGGGCCACATGTATGAAACCTTGAAGGAGCGAGTCCTGAATTGTGATTTCCTACGAATCTCAGTTAGGAAATCACTATTTCAAATGTGAGAAACTCTTTTAAGTTTCAACTGCAATTCCCAGTGGGTATCAAATAGATGTACTTCATGAATAATAATGAGGTAGGTCTTAATTTGCGATCCATTGGGAATCTTTATAATCACAGGGATCAAGGCCTGCTGGGAACAGCAGACCACCATCTTAGTGATTGCTTTTAAGTAAATAAATCTTTATTTTTTATTTTTTATTAATCAGTTTTTATAAAGTGCAACTACTCACCAGTGAGGGTCTCAAGGCACTGGTGGTGGGTCTGGGCCTCATTCGAAGAGCTATGTCTTGAAGTTCTTCCTGAAGATGGTGAGTGATGGGCTTTGTCTGACGTGCATGGGTAGGTTGTTCCAACTCTTGGCTGCGAGGTAGGTGAAAGAGTTTCCTCTGGCGGTGTTTTTCCAGATGGGTGGAATGGTGGCTAGTGCCTTCTTGGTGGATTGGAGGAGTCTGGTGGGGTTATGGAAAGAGATGCGATGATTCAGGTAGGCAGGCCCGAGGTTTTGAAGAGCCTTGTAGGTATGGGTGAGTAGTTTGAAGTTGAATCGCTTCTCCACTGGGGGCCAATGGAGGAGTCTCAGGTGTTGGGAGATGTGTTCCTGGCGGGGGAGGGTCAGGGTAATTCTGGCAGCGGTGTTTTGGATGAGTTGTTTTTTCCTGATGTTCTCTGTCACAGTGCCGCCATAGAGTGTGTTGCCATAGTCGAGCTTGCTTGTGTCTAGGGCATAGGTGACTATCTTGCAGCAGTTGTCCGGGATCCATTTGAAGATTTTGCGGAGATGGCAGAGGGTGCACCAGCAAGAAAGATGACTGCAGCACATTTTCCTTAAAGAAAAACGGGATACATTTAAAAAAAAAAAAACTTTACTTTTCGTTTTTAGGTCGAGCGCGCAATCACTTCAGACCTCTTGTCATCGATTCTGTGGACTTTCACCACATCCATTTCACGCAAATTACTTTCATTCATTTATGGGCTGGCCTTTAAAAATTCCCTCTATTTCATTTGTCAAAGGCATGCATACGTCAAGTGTTTTCCGAGGCTTAGTCCTCCTCAAGAGCACCGGCCAACTACTGCAAACAAACGCAGCATCCATGTTTTGTGGATCGTTTCTGGACTACTTTTTTCATTTTTGGGTCGACCTTCTCTCGATTGGCAGTATTGGAACGATTTGCATAAAGCGCCCCAATGCGGCAATTGAGCTCCCACTGTAAAAAACTTAAAAGCGCCATGAGCGCAACTGAAAAACAAAACAAACAATGACAAGTAACCACTAGTTACTTGTCATTGTTTGTTTTTTATTTGTCGTGCTCATGGCACTTTCAAGTTTTATACAGCGGGACTGCCAATCGAGTTACGGCTGTAAAAAACTTGAAAACGCCATGAGTGCAACTGAAAAACAAAACAAACAATCACAAGTAACTGATAGTTACTTGTCATAGTTTGTTTTGTATTTCAGTAGCACTCATGGCACTTTCCAGTTTTACAAGCATTCACAAAGGGGAAGAGGTCCCTGTAGCCTACCTCCACCTAAAGATTTAGGCCCATATTTATACTTTTTTTGCCCCGCAGTAGGCCTTAAGTTAGCGAGGTTTGGGCCTAGTTTGCACAGCCTCATGTTAAACTGCAATGTCTAAATAAAATCGTGGGAATGTATGTCCGGAAAGCTTCATTACATTTATTGTTGACACTGTGTTGACCAAACGTTGGGCAGATATCTTTAACTTTTTCATGAGAACTGCTTGCTAGAATGTTCTGTATTAGTATTTGTTAACTTGGTGCGTGAGACAGCGATGTTCCCAGGAACTAACAATGGATGCACGGACTGGAGTACGAATGGATACAAGGAAAGTTACCTGACGAGCTGGACGATGGGAACAGGAGAAGAGGAGCCAATCATCAACATGTGAAAGACAGTTTAGTTATATCTTAGATTTGGGGATGAATTCTTATTGGATTTACTGTAAATGTACGACTTTCTGACCAATTACAATGTAGGAAGTTCTTTAGGTGATTTTAACTTACCCCGACTGCACAGAGAAGGCGTGTGCTTTTCCTACTTTGGTTTCCTCCATATAGGTTCTGTTTGAGGAGCTGAGCAGTTCCTGATGACTTTATTATTCTAACTTTAATTCTATAGCTTAAGGCTAAATGATTGATTTGATGCTGTCCCTTAGAGATTTGTTCTTATATGGTTCAGGTAGCTTAGAGACCCCTGTGTCTGAACCATTTCCCTTTCATTGTCCTTTCACTGAAGACCTGATGGATGTCCGACTGACGAAGAGAATCGAAGCTTGCCGATCCACATGAGGACAGTTATAACAAAATGCTATTGATCTTACTGTAAGCTTGTTCTTTGTCTCTAGGTACCAACCGCTATTTTGATAGAGCCATAGCTAGATGTTTTCCAAATTTACTTTGACTAAATTGTTTTGCATGAAGCCCAAACAAGCAATTATAATCAGAAGGTTAGATATGGAGACACCGAAAATGCTAACAGATTATTACTAAAAGAACTGATATTGTTCAGTTGCTGAATTCTAGATGTATGTAATTTCTAATGTGCAGCTATTCTTGCTATTGATTTGTACTGTGATTCTAGAATATTTAATAGCCAATCCTCTAGCTAAATTGAGATTCTTTAGAAGATTTGGTCAACCGGTGTTTGTGTATGTATATTTTTAGCGCATCTCTACCCTATTTGGTTAATTTATAAGGGGACTCGTTATAGGTCGATGGACCTTTTGACTGCACTTCGAGTAGTTCCTATCATGCAACCCAGTAGCAATACGAATGAATAGCAGTAACAATCTATACAATCAATAACATCAATAATTAGTAAGAGTCAGTAATTTCCACACACCTTGACTTCTCAGCCACGAATAACCACACCTTTATGTAAAAGTTAGAATGTATATTTCTCTATTGTAACAATGTTAACATCAGGTAACTTAGTCTCAAAATCAAATGGAAAGCATACAGAAACAATACTGGCTGACCAAATTTTCTAAAGAATTGCAATTTAATCAAAGCTTGGACCGCTACTCATTCTAAGTTTACAATACAAATCAATAGCAAGAATAACTGCGCAAACAAAATAGCGTACATTTAGATTCAGCAATGAAAAGACATCAACTGTTATTACATGTAGCGAACATCATCAGTGAGTTCTCTAACCTTCAGATTAGAATAGCATGTTTGGACTTCATGCAAAACAATTTAGTCAACACAAATTTGAAAAAACATCTTACTATGGCTCTATCAAAATTAGCGGTTGTTACCTAGAGACAAAAGCAAATAGACATAACAATCAGTAACATCGTCTTGTACCTGGCCTCAGTATGTTTCAGCAAGCTGTGACAGTCTTTGTCAATTGGACATCAGTTCGGTCAGCATGGCATCAAAATTCAGCATTAAAGTTCAGGAAAAGCAAAGTCTCTTCATGCAGTTCGGAAAAGAATAATAACTAAGTGCTCGAGAGGAATGTGGAAAATGGGCTCTGTCTTGGTGCAGTCTGGCTAAGTTAGATTTCCTAAAACAACTCAAAGAATCACATGTTTACCTTTAGTCCAGTGAAAGTAGAACCCCAAATCTAAGAATGTACTAGTACACGGTTCACATGTCGATGATTGGCTCCTCTTCTCCTGTTCCCGTTGTTGGGCTTGTCAGGTATCAATATTGTATCAGCTCACACTCCAGTCAGTGCAATCATGGTCTGCTCCTGGGGTGGTCGCCTTTACAGACATCAAGTTACACAATGTATCCGTAGCTAGTACAGCATATTTTAGCAAGCAGTTCTCATGAGAAAGAATTTAATCTACTAGTATTTGGTCAACGCATTGGAAAATAATAATTTAATTCTCTAAACAGACATTTTATAAATCGTCTAAAGAATGCAGCTTGACATGAGGCTGTGCAACTAGGCCCAAGACCTCTCTAAAGTAAGGCCTATGATTAATAAAGCAAATACATAATACATAACCTTTAATATGACATACTACTACATTAAGCCAAACAAGCTCAACATTTTACATTATTAAGCAATTAATAAGTACACTTCGTAAACATTGGCGCAATTTCAAATGCGTGTATTATCTCTCTGTTAACTCATGTTCTATGCAATTTCACCAATCACAATACATGAATATTCAATGGGTCATGATGCGTTAAGATTATTGAGTCCGGGCAAACAATTGACTGATGTTTATCAATCGTGATGTTGAATTCGAATTGAACTGAGGACTTGTGGTGGTATCGCTCTAAGCGTAGTCAAAAGGTTCATCGACCTAATAACGCGTCCCCTTATTAATTAACAATAAAAGACCACATAAGGACTAACATGTTAACACATGCTTTACACGTAATTTAAACCCAATTATACATTTTATGTGGCCTTTGCAAGTAGTCATCACATGGATATTTTGACTTCAAGGTAAGTTCCAACCAAAGGCAAAACTCCCTCATCCTTGCGCCATTATGCAATCTTTACTGTACAATGAATCACCAATTTTTGCAGGAGTTCTACTGTTGACATCATCAGCTTGTGGCTCTTGGTGATTTGGTGTGATTTTCACTTATTCGGGTAATAGAGTGCTGCAATTTTTCCACAAAGAACTCCGTTGTGTGAAAATGGCAAATCTGGAACAGTATCTTTTTCAAGTCGCTAAAAAAATTGAAATTCTACCAAAGAGAAAATGGAGTATCTTCGGTAGGAGTTACATTTTCATGTGCACTGGTGAAAATCACAAAAGAAGATGTGGCCGCTGCTGGCTTTGGACTGGGGGAACCAGGTTCGAGTCCTGGCGTCGGCACAACAACCTGTGATTCTAGGTAAATAGCTTATTCTCCTTCTACCTAAAAAATGAATGGGATCTTGTGTTATATGTCCTGGTGCTCGTGTACAGTGCTTGAACACCCTTGGGCTATTTGCGTTATAAAATCTTCCCCAAAAAAGGAACAAAAACCGAGATCATTATATCAAATTGAAAGTCAACATCCACACAATTTATGAACCATTAATGTCCTCTGTGCCTGTCATATTTGAGAACACAAAAAGCACAAGGCACCAGCATGAATCTCACGTTAATGAGTACCCAGAGAAAGACTTCCAGCTCAAGGCCGTGTCCTTGTTTCTGTCTGCGCAAATCAAATTGATCTCTGGACCTTCAACTTGGAATGTAGCTCCTCTTTTATTGTTCATTAACCAAGCCTTTCTTTTTGCTGGTAGTGATTATACTGTCCTGACAAAGTCGGGGCAGGTTGGTGAAGAGCAGAGTTTGCTAATAGCGCCATTAGTCCAATTCAAGAAGTCACGGTTATGTCCAAAACTGTGAAAAATTGGATATTTCTGGGGAAATTTCACAAAATTTGAATTGTGGTATTTCGGGTGTCTTTTTATGGAAAGGAATACATTGTGTAAAAAAAGTAATGCAAGATAATAAGAACCTGTCTTTCAGTGAGAAAGTTTCTGCATAAACCAGCCTCCTGGAAGCACAAAAGACGTGAAATAAATTAATCAAACTTTTAGAGTTTACACCATGTGACACTTGCGATTTTCGTGAATTTCGGTATCCAGTTGACAATTCATACAAACCTATTTATGTCACATGCTTAGATAACCAATGTCAAACTTCAGATACCCTAAACAACCTCCTCGCTTTTATCTTCGTGTTACTAAAAAGGCAGATTCCATGACATATATGGCAGTAAAGTTTTTATTTACTGCTTCATACTGCAGCTTTGTAGTCTTTGAGTTACTTGTTACTGTTACCAAATTTAGTGATCTGGAGACTACTATGACTTTATGCACAGTGCTTCATTTGTAAAAATATATGGGCCAGTGACTAGGGTATTTCTCAGGAAGCCACTGTTGTAGACAGTATTCCCAAATACAAGTGTGACATTTAAGACTAATCCAGGTCACCCGAGGATGTAAAGATGGGATGACCCCACTGGTTGTATTATTTTTTAAAGTATGTTGAGCAGTTTGTGAATGAGCTTTGCTAAAAAAAAAAAGACAGACCGCACCATCATGTGCCGGACTGTCTGCAGTAGGTGCCAGTATTTTGAAATACGTGCTGGTGCCCAGCAGTAACAAACACCTGCAAGAATTAAGACATGCCTCATATTCTTTCAATCGTCCTAGTATGAAACAAAACCAATCTTTCATTACAGCCAAGCCTTTGCAGAAACCTATTTAGGCTCAAGGTCTTTTTTTTACCGATTTCGCCTGCAGCCATATCTCCTCACTTGATTAACAGATATCCTTGTACAGGTGATCAGTTTGCCTGAGATCTAGATTGTCACCAGTGGCAAGCACACTCCGAGAGGTCGACCGTTAGCATTGTCTCTAAGCAGATTAGGTACCTTCCAGATCAAATACACAACAGTGAAGGAGGAGGGACATGAGGGTTAGATACAGCAGGATCAGAACGTCCAGGGAATAGACTCTTTGAATAAGGTCATCTTGAGGGCATTATTGAAGGAATAGAGTTCAGAGAAGGCCTTCAGCAGGATCGTTTTGGCCTTTCTGCTTTAGAAAGTGTTCAGTATTCCTGGGAGGTTTGTACTTGAAATACCTTATCGAGTTTTGGTTTCAAAGGGGAAAATTCCAGATTTCGCTAATTTTCCTAATTTGTAATCCCATTTGCATACATTTCTGCCTATGTTGGTACAATACCATTCATGTGTCAACCTTTGCTGTGACATCTGTGTGCCATTCAAAGCAGGTGGAAATCCAAGAAGAAGAGACCCAACCAAATGCCTTGCATGCATAAAAGAGCTTCCAAGTGGAGAAAAATCAAATTCTCTTTACCCGCTTGCGTCTCTAACGATCAGCAACAGCAGGCATTCCAGAATTTCATAGCGGTCAGTTTGGGCTTTGAGACCTATTGTGATGTCATTCATCAGATTGCCCCTTTAAGATGTTGTGAATTGAGCACACAACGCACCACAGTATCCTTAGGAAGTGACAGCCTTATCTCGACCTAGGTGCAGACTAGTGGTTTTTGGCCACTAGTCTGCACGGAAGGGTATCTAGCAAATAATGCAAATAGAGCAATCTTTCCTAACAAGCCCACACATAAATTAGCTTAACACAACTTGTACTAGCCATGCACCATCATAATCAGTGCAATCAACATAAACTAGACCGACTAAAACCAGAGGCAGGGTCTTCAACTGCCAGAACTCCACACAGCCTGATTAGGGAGTGAAGTCCAGCTTGCATTCTGGGTAATTAATCTACTCTGTATACAGAATCACACTAAGTAGGATAAAGTACTGTCAGCACGGGAAAGACATCCCGACACATCCCTAAAAACAGCGAGGAAGGAAAGCCTATCCTCAAAGCCTGGCACTCAGCCTGGCATGTACATGCAATCTAAAGCAGAGACCTGTAAATTTTTGGAAATTCTTAGGACTGGGGGCTAATCAGAATATTTGAGATTACAGGATGTGATGTCACATGATCTTAACATAAATTACATCACAGGAAGCTGCATTCAAGAAATAATGTGAAATATTCAAAATAAACCTCAATAAAAATATACCTGGGGCTTGATTCTGAAGAGAATGCCTGCACAGGTTAGTACAAATGAATTTCTGAATGCAGAGTCTAGAACGACAATGCAGAAACGTTTTCTGCAATTTTTAATAATAATTCTAAATTTCAAAACACATCTTGTAATCCCTTGTAAATCACAAGGCAAAAAGGGGACCAAAAAGGAGTCTCATCTCTTGGGATTCTCAAAGCTACTCTTGGCAGTATTTGCATTTGCAATGAATAGAATTGTTAATCTTCTAAGAGCATGCACTGTGCTTTGATAGATTATACTTTGCTTGTGCAGAGTGTGGACATCATGAGCAGCAGACAGAAGTCCCACATACCGCTGTATTGTCTCCCATTGTCTGGACCTGAATCACAGTGTACCACTTCTGGAATTTTGTCACTGTCTCTTTAAGGGGTAGGATTGCAATGCCCATACATTGAGATTTTGAATGCTGAGATAGTCGTTGTTAGAAATGGGGTTTCTCGTTAGCTAGGGTAGGTACCTAAGCCAGGCAGAACCCACTACTCTAGTTACGGAAAGAGCTACACACAAAAGATAACCCCTGCTCAGCCCCTTGGTAGCTTGGTCAGAGCGTTCAGGCTTTTCCTAGAGACAATGTGTAAAGCATCTTCACAACACACACACACACCAGTGACACAATAAATACACCACAAAAGAGACTCTACACAATGTTATATAAAAATATAAAATATATTGTTTATAAGCCATTGACCAAAACCACAGAAATTTATTATTATGTTGCTAATGGGGCAATTGTCAAAACATCACAATGGGTACAAATAAAATAACTATTCCCACATTGCACAGGTCCACAAAACATCGTCGCTGAGCAGATTATACAATACCACCATGTATCCTATCTTTACCCTGACTAGGCAAGGCATAGAACAGCACATTACAGTGCACACTGAAGACATAAAATTGCAGTGGCTAGATGCCAAACGCAAATTAGGTAAAATATTTCACCATATCCATATTAGTACCAACACACCTCCATCAAGCTATGGGTCACAGTGCTCCTGCGCTCCTATAGAACATTGTTTGACTTGCTGTGATTACTCGCATTCTTTTTAGGACGGGCCAGGTCCCCCCTCTGGGACCTAAGGTACGGTTGAGAGCACTCTGATATACCTGTGTTCACTTCTCTTTTTTGCGCCAATATTGGTGCTGAGTCCTTTTATTCTCTTAGAATAGGGAAATGCAAGGGGAGATCCAGCCCAGATTTAGGCCCTGCTAAAACCAAAATTCCCAAATCTAGTACAGTCACGCAACCTCATACCAATTGCGTGTCCAGAGAAATTGATAATTTAATTGAAGAAGTGGAGTCAATCCTTAAGGAAAAAGAGAGCAAAGCTCGGAAGAGGCTGAAACCCAGAACTTTATTGCTGTTTTTAACATCGGGATACAATTCCTCTATTGATGTCCAGTACCCGAGAATTCCAGCTCAAGCTTCTGCCCCCCTAAGTCCACACTGTATGGTCAACCCTTCATCTTTGCTTGATTCTGTCTCTAACTTGAAAGCTATAGCCACCAACTCTATTCTCCATGGGATTTCCTGCTCAAATCGTTTTTCTGTTTTGGATCACTTAGACTTGGCCATTGCTAAACAGACTCCTTTGACCTCTGCGCCTCCTAATTGTGATCCCCCTAGAGAAGATATTTCAGCATTAGTCTCTAGTTTAAAGCATGAAGTAGGGGAGTTGAAGTGTTTATTGCTTGAAGTTCTTAAGCTTCTCAAAAAATCTGAACCAACTCCTCAGTGTGCTCCAAACCCAGTGCCATTGCAATGTATTTATCCTACGGTCTCTGTCGCTTTGCCAGCAGATCTTCCAACGACTTTGGAGGTTGCCCAGAGCTCTAGTTATAGGCCGCATTACGTTAAATACTCTGCTCCACTTTTGTTGAAACCCATATCTTCTCCTCTCATTATCGACCGCACTGTGGACCATTCCATCTACACGTCTAATCAAAACTGTATTTATGTGCGTAACGTTGCCCCTCTAACAGCTCAATTGAGGGAAGACACACCTTCTTTAATTAACAAGGCTTTGCATTGGATCCGCCATGTCAGAGGCTGTGGCTCTATTATCCACTCAGACATTGTATCTGCCTCACGGTTGTGTGGTCGCTTTGGCGGGCGGGATACTATTAAACTCAATCTTGCAAGCCCTTCTTTAGTCATGGGTCTCCTGCAGATGGAAGCAAGCAATTTTCCAAGGAAGGAATTTGATATATTTTTTAGTGACAGCATGCACGCTTTGGGAAACAAGAACTTGTCCTCTCGTTTAAGTATGGATAAGTTGATTCCATCTAATGTAATTGATCCTGTTGCCTCTTCTGGTTTGCCACCTATACCTGTTGCTGAGCTTGACATGGTCCCTATTTTCAAATGTGTTAGCGCACGTGACCCTGTGCCTCAAGGGGGTACTTCTGATGTGGATTGACTATGTTCCCCCAGTCCTTGTAAATCCAGTGCTGGTCATGATTCTCAGGCCTTGCCCCTCCAAAGATCTTTGCCAAGTCTGGGTGCCAACATTCTATGGGATCCACCTAGTATTGCTATTGCGAACTCCAACTCAGTATTGGATGTTGATTTTTCTACGTATGTCACAGGGTCATTTTTGACTTGGAATGTGGCAGGTATTAAGAGTAAATTAGTTGATCCAGAGTGGGGGGCTTATGTTGAATCCTTCTGCATTTGCATGTTCCAGGAAACATGTGCCACGGATTGTGCGTACAGGCAAGGTTTTTGTTCCTTCACTAAAAATGCTATGCAGTCTTCTATGGGCAGGGCAATAGGGGGTTTATGCACCTTGGTCAAGTTGACTGAGGTGGGCAAAGTAAAGGAGATCGCTGTTGACTCCTTTGGCATTTTGGCAATAGTAATACGGCCAAATTTGGGTACTCCTGTGTTATGTATTAATATCTACAATAGACCAGGCCCTTCCAACTATCAGTCTGCTACTATAGATCTTCTGCATAATCTCATATCTGACTTTCGTTCTAAATATCGTATTACCATTGCAGGTGATCTCAACGCGCAAATTGAATGTGACTCAGCTTATGCCGAGTCAACAGAGGTCGAAGACGAAGTGTGGGATATTCCCCCTTTTTTAATCCAATCAGCGTCATCTACTGCTTCTTGCAGGGCGACGCAGATAATAGATCTTGCAGTAATTCATGGCCTTCGCTTTGGAAATGGCTGATTTCCTGATGGCAATCCTGCTAGACCAACTTTTTTTAGGGGCCTTTATAGCAGTATTTTGGATTATGTCATTTTTGGTCTACGGGTTTGGCATTCCATAATTGATGTAGAAGTGGGTCCACGGTTCACTAGTGACCATGCCTCTCTACAAATTGTATTTAATGGAACTCTTTTTGCAGGACCTCCGTCGCCTTCTGCTTCTAACGCTCACGATCTTCTGAAACTGTCTAGCAATAGGCGCGCTTTGAGATGGGCTTCGTTTCAGAAGTCCAATCTGTTAAACGATAAACTGCGCGCCTTAGTTTCTAGACACCAGCTTTTTGATGATTATACTGTATTATCCCCACTGGAAGTTATGTCTTCCCATGTGGTTCTTTTTGCAGCTCTTAAGCAGCTTTTTATTAAATCTGCTATGAATCGAAGGAACTCCCCTATTGCACCTAACCCTTTTAGATTGTCGTGGTGATGCCCCCAGTATGGGTGGGCAGAAGTTCCCATGCCTTTTTTTGCTGATGATACCTTGCTACTTTCTCGAACAGCTATGGGTCTCTCAAGTCTGCTCTTAAGGTTCTTGGAGTTCTGCAAGGACCACGGTTTGGAAATCAACTCAGCAAAAACTAAATATATGGTGTTTGGGGACAAAAAGCAGAAAATGAAGAGACCTGTATATCTAGAAGGTGTTTCCTTGGAAAGAGTGGGCACTTTTGATTATCTAGGCATAAAATTAGAAGACTCACATTTCTGGCATGCCCATCGTCAGAACTCACTAATGTGCCTGAAGCAAAGGGCGGGTGGCATTGTGAGATTTGCTACCAGATCCCCCAGTTTTGCTATGACTCCTGCTCTCAAAATATACAAATCTCAAGCCGGGGGGGTGGGGCTCTGTATGGTGCAGAGCTTTGGGGTCATTGCAACTTGGTGAATCCGGCTAGGGTGGAAAATCAGTTTCTGAAGATGTTGTTAAAAGTTCCTTCCAGCACTCCATCCTTGCCCATCCGAATGGACTTAAATCTTTTTTCAATTATTCAGATTGCTGCCTTAAGGCCTCTCTTGTTTTGGATTTGGCTATGTTCATCAGATGCCCTCATTCCAGTCAGATGTGGGCTCCTTAATCTGGTGGGCCCCAACCCCATTACTAAAATCAATTGGTGTATTTATGTCAAAAGGTCCCTAACGCACCTTGGTTTGGGGTCCTACTGGAAGGATCCTTCTTCTATTCCTAAAAACGCTGTGCAGTCATTGAAGGACGCTTTTTGGCTCAAAGTTCAAACTGCCCAATTTGCTGAGGTTGTGCCGTTGTCCATGTCTGATAGCTATTTGCAATCCAAATGTCACTATGAGTTTGAGCCTTTCATGGATGCAGCACTTTCTCTATTTGCGCGTGCCCTTTTTATCAGATTTAGAATAGGGTCCCTCCCTCTGTGTTCTTTAACTTATAAATGGTCTAATTCCATTAATAGGTCTAAGTTATGTCCGATGGGATGCAAGAATGAAGAGTCTGTCTTACATGTTCTTTTTCAATGCCGTGCATATGATAAACAGAGGGCCTCTTGGATTAGTCCCCTATGTAAACAAATGGGTTTCAGGAGCTGTTTACATGCTGAGAGAATTTGTAAATCTGATCCATCTGTTTACATAGCCTATCCAGTGGCAAAATTCTTTGAATCAATTTGGCGCCTCAGACTAGCGACTCTAAAGAATAAGGGGCCAGATGTAGGTAGGTTTCCTTAAAGGAAAACGAGCTGCAAAAAGAAAAAATACCGAAACCATTTAGTTTTGTTGTTTCCAGAGTAGGCAGTGGTCCACGGGACCACTGCCTGCTCTGATAAATACTTTTTTGTGGCATTCACAAAGGGGAAGGGGTCCCATGGGGACCCCTTCCCTTTTGAGAATGAGTTACCATCCACTTCAAGTAAGTGCCCCTAGACCAGGCCTGACATTGCAGAGTAGGTTCCCTGGTGGCAAGGGTCCTGAAGGGAGAGTCCTAGTACCTAGCTCGTAGGCATCCACTGCTGCTGAGGGCTGCGTGTGTCCCAGGTGTGCTGCATTTGGCAGTGTGTTCCCCTCCCCATGCCTGGGTAGCTAGCAATATCACTAGTAGTGCAATGCATAGTGCGTAGGGCTGCTTCCTGTGTGTGAGGGATGCAACAGACTAATGCATTCCTGGAGGGCATTCACACTTACTTGGCGGCCCAACAAAGATCAATCCAGGCTCCGACCTCCTCTCTGATGGCAGCCATTGTCCATGTTTCTACCCTCCCTGTCCAACATCCTCTACCCAATCCCATTCCCCTCAGCCCCAACCTATCCCAAGCACACAGGCAGACAAGCATGCACACAAGACAACACACAAGGGTGGCACAGGCAAACACAAGCACCACACATCATCCCACAGGCACTCACACAAACACCATCCAGATGCAGACATACCAACATCCATAATTTCCACAGTGTTCCCCTCCTCCTCCTCCACCTCCCTCCCAGTTCCGTCTACACTCTCACCTGCATGCACTACATCCTCATCCACTACTGTCATCACCACCACACCTAGCAGAACACACACCTCACTGGCAGACACCTCCACAACAGCCATGCACATGTCCCCTGTGTCCTCTCCCACTGTGTCTACACCCCCTCCCAAGGAACACAAACGCAAGCACTCAGACACCCAACAGCCATCCACCTCACAACAGCATCCAGCCCATGCACCTGCACCCAAACACAGCAGACAGGCACCTCCTACAACCACTGCCTCTTCCTCCACTCCCAAACCTTCTCCCTCTCCCCGCCCCAATGTCCCTAAGAAGTTTTTCCTCTCCACCATTGACCTCTCCCCTCCCCCTTTCCCCATTCTTCATGTCTGGCCAGGGTGGCAAAAGCCCAGGCAAGCATCTCAGCCACCCAGTCCACAGGCCCCATAGTGTCCACACCCACTCATGGTGGGAAAGGATCCAGGGCACATGTACAGACTTTGAAGGAGCCTGCACAAGTCAGCCACTAGGAAAGGGTGCCTGCCCCAGCTGCGGGCCGGAAGAGCAAGGAGCCAGCCCCAGCTGCTGCCAGGAAGGGCAAGGAGCCAGCCCCAGCTGCAGCCTGGAAGGGCAAGGATCCAGCCCCAGCTGCTGCCAGGAAAGGCAAGGATCCAGGCCCAGCTGCTGCCAGGAAGGGCAAGGAGTCAGCCCCAGCTGCTGCCAGGAAAGGCAAGGAGCCAGCACCAGCAGGCAGGAAGGACAAGGGGCCTGGTGCTGGGACTCAGATGGAGCCCCCAACACCAACCATGGTTGTGCAGCCGTCCAAGGCTGTAGGAGATGGGCTGGAGCTTCCCCCCACCACCACCAGCAGCAGCACCACCACCATCAGTGGGCAGCTGTCCGAGGCTTCAGCGGATGGGCTGGAGCCTCACCCCACCACCACCAGCAGCAACACCACCACCAGTGGGCGGCCATCCGAGGCTGCAGGGGATGGGCTGGAGCCTCCCCCCACCACCACCAGCAGCAGCACCACCACCAGCGGGCAGCCATCCGAGGCTGCAGGGGATGGGCTGGATCTTCCCCCGACCACCACCAGCAGCACCACTACCACCACTGAGCAGCTGTCACCGCCGGCAGACAGTATGTAGTCCTGCGTCCATAGACTGCTCTGTGCCCTGCCCCCTGCAAATCCAGTGGGAATGACACCCACCTGAGAGACTGTGACCTTGCACCCCCAGGATTAAGAGCATAGGGCACAATGCCCCCTCCTGAACCAGTGAGTAAGACACCCACCAACGCAGCCTCCCCAGGATCAAGAGCACAGGGCACGATGCCCCCTCCAGAACCAGTGAGCAAGTCACCCACTTGGGAGAATGTAGCCTTGCACTCCCCATGACCAAGCACAGGGCATGTTGCCCCCTCCAGAGGCAGTGAGCAAGTCACCCACTTGAGGCACTGTGGCCTTGCACTCCCCAGGAAAAAGCACAGGGCATGTTGCCCCCTCCGGAACCAGTGGGTAAGACACTCACCAACCTCATCCTCCCCAGGATCAAGAGCACAGGGCATGATGCCCCCTCCAGAACCAGTGGGCAAGTCACCCACTCGAGAGACTGTGGCCGTGCACTCCCCAGAACCAAGCACATGGCATGTTGCCCCCTCCAGAGGCAGTTGGCCAAGTCACCCACCTGAGAGACTGTAGCCTTGCACTCCCCAGGACAGAGCACAGGGCATGTTGCCTCCTCCAGAACCAGTGGTCTTCAATCATCTGCCGGCTGAGGTGCCCCCTGGACCCCCTCCCCCTGAGGTGCCTGACTATTTTCCAACTGATGCCCTTGCAGTGTTCTCCCCGTGTTGCTGCATGTGACAGGTGGGGCCTTGGACTTTGGCGTGTGGCACTGTGGCCTACACAAAATTAGGACTGGGCGTTGTCCCTTGAACTGTACATATGTATATACCAGTTGCAATGCATTTTCATATTTCTACTGTATTTATAAATTTATATTATTACACTCACTTTATCCCATTCCTGTTGCCTTGCATTAATCCTGAGGGGTACGGGGTAAATATGTTTTATTACTGCATCTGATTTTGTGTATGGTGTTGGGGGTGGGTGTGTGTGTGTTGCATGTGTGTGTCACTCTCTTCTTCTTCTCCCCCTCTCCTGTGTGCTAGGCGGCTGCACTCACAGTGGTCGTCTTCGCCGTCATTGGTGTTTATGGTGGAGCAGGACGTAAAAGATCATTGGAAACATTTGCAGCTCAGGCTCCATGGCAGCGTGTTTGTTCTCTGTGTCTCCAAAGTTGAGTCCTTTCCCTTCTGACATCTGTTCCCCCAGGCTTTTGATGTCGTTGGTACCGCCCCGGAAAAGGTGGTGGTATCCAGAGTTTTAATATGGTGGGCGGAATATTGACTTCCGTCTGACTGTAGGCGGCTACCGCCGTGGTGCCTGTTGTTTCCGCCCTGGCGGTCAGTGTGGTAAAGTGGCTGTCTATGGGAGTTCTCACCGCCATGGTTATAATTTGGCGGTAATTACCGCCAGCCTGTTGGCGGTATTACCACCACTTTATCACCGACTGCCAAGGTTGTAATGAGGGACTTAATCCTTTAGAAAACACTGAGAACGTTGTTAGTGTACACAAGAACCTGAGTAGCATCAAAATAAAGCCGCATGTGCAAGCGTGCATCGGAAAAGGGGAGCAATGTGTTGATTTCTCACCGCAAGAGAGATCGTGCGTTGTTCCTCCTCCAGTCGGGTCGGTGTGTGTCGTTTCTTCACCACCCGCAAGAGAGTGATGCGTTCATCCGGACGGACACCTCGGGTCCTGGCAGGCTTTGCGTAGTTTTTCCAAGCCCTGAAATGTTGCGTTGAAAATCCAGTTGCACGGGATCACAAAACCATGCTGCGTGGGGTTTGTGTCGTTATCAGCCTCTGTTAGCAGGTGTTGCGCATCATTTCTCCAGCCGCGTTGCAGGTGGAGTGGTGATTTCAGCCACGAAGCCGGCGGTGCATCGTTTATCAGCCGTGACACAGAAGGTGCGTCAAAAATCTCCCCGCAAGGCGGTCTGTGCGTGGATTTTCAGTTCTTGCCTACCAGCTTCACCTCAGAAGAGCCCAGGGCCTGGATAGGGCACCCCTTGGCAGGGCAGGAGTCTCAGCAGAGAGTCCAGGTGCTGGCAGAGAGGTCTTTGATGGCACTGAGACTTCAACAACAGGAGGAAAGCTCAACTCAAGCCCCTGAAGATTCTTCTCAAGCAGTAATCCACAGCAAAGTCCAGTCCTTGCCCCCTTTCACAGGCAGAAGCAGCAACTGCAGGAAAGCCCAACAAAGCACAGTCGCAGGCAGGGGTAGCACTTCTCTTCAGTTCTTCTCCTTGGCAGCCCATTTAGGTGTAAGTGCCCAATCCTCCCTCCACTCTAGCTCAGATGGCCCATCAGGATATGCAGGCTACTCCCCAGCTCCCTTTGTCTCACTGTCTAGAGGGAATTCACACCAGCCCAACTGTCAGTGTGACCGAGACAGGGGATCTACAAACAAGCAGAGTCACAGAATGGTTTAGGCAAGAAAATGCCTACTTTCTAAAAGTGGCATATTCAAACACACAATCTAAAAACCAACTTCACTAAAAGATGTATTTTTAAATTGTGAGTTCAGAGACCCCAAACTCCAAATGTCGATCTGTTCTCAAAGAGAATCTGCACTTTAAGGATGTTTTAAGGCAGCCCCCATGTTAGAGATGAGAGAGATAGGCCTTGCAACAGTGAAAAATGAATTTGGCAGCAGTTCACTGTCAGGACATGTAAAACACATGTCCCACCTATAACATACACTGCAACCTGCCCATGGGGCTACCTAAGCAGGTCTGAGCCAGGTTTACAGGGCTACTCCTGTGGGTGGCACAACCAGTGCTGCAGGCACACTAGAAGGTTTTGATTTACAGGCCCTAGGCACATCTAGTGCACTTTACTAGGGACATACTAGTAAATCAAGCATGGCAATCAGGCATAAGCTGATTACACATACCATATACACAGGAGCACTTGCACCTTAGCACTGGTCAGCAGTGGTAGAGTGCCCAGAGTACCAAAAACAGCAAAAACAGAGTCCAGCACACAGTCATAACATGGGAAGAAGAGGCAAAAAATACAGGGGAGACCACACCAAGGAACTACCCACCCTAATGGGAGTTCTCTTCACTAAGGCAGAAGAATCTGGACAGACCACCAGCACTGGCGTGTTCTGTGCCAGGGCGGTGTTCCAACGTAAAGTCCATTCCCTGTACGGACGACCTCAACAGTTTTGGCTTCTCACCCCTCATCTGCATTAACCATATGAGGGGCCTGTGATCTGTCTGAACCCGGAAGTGAGACACAAACAGGTAGGGTCTTAGCTTCTTCAGTGCCCACACCACAGCAAAAGCTTCCCACTCAATTGTACTCCACTACGTTCCCAGGGAAGTAACCTCCTACTAATGAAGGCTACAGGGTGGTCTAGGCTCCCTTTATTCAGCTGTGCTAATACTGCTCCTATACCATGCTCTGAAGCATCAGTCTGCACAACAAATTCCTTAGAGAAGGCAGGTGCCTTGAGCTCAGGCACTGTGTACGTAGCTGCCTTCAGGGCATCAAAAGCTGCTTCAGTCCAGATCACATTTCTGGGCTGCTTCTTTGAGGTTAACTCAGTCAAAGGAGCAACAATAGTGCTATACCCCTTGAAAAACCTCCTGTAATAACCTGTGAGACCTAATAAGGCTCCCAAGCCAGGATAGTGTCAATCTTTGCCTGTAGGGGTGCCATCTGTCCACTCCCGCCTGGTGTCCCATGTACACCACAAAACCCTGCCCTATTTGGCACTTACTTGCCTTAATAGTGAGGTCTGCCTTCTGCAGGGACTCCAACACTTTACAGAGGTGCTGTAAATGCTCCTCCCAAGTGAACCTGAACACAGCAATGTCATCCAGGTATGCGGCACTGAAATCATCCAGCCAAGCTAACACCTGGTTGACTTACATCTGAAAGGTGTCAGGGGCATTCTTCATCCCAAAAGGCATCACACAAAACTGGTAGTGCCCATCTGATGTGGAGAATGCAGACCTCTCCTTTGCCCACTCAGTTGGGGCGATCTGCCAATATCCAGAGGTCAAATCAAAAGTACTTAGATACTTGGCAGCACCTAACTGGCGAATGAGCTCATCAGCTCGGGGGGTGGGGTGTGTGTCAGTCTTGGTGACCGCATTGAGTCCCCTGTAGTCCACACAGAACCTGAGTTCTGGGGTGGCACCAGGAGCAGTAGCCTTTGGGACCACGATCACAAGGCTGGCACAAGGGGTACTGGAAAACTCAATAACCCCTAAAGCTAACATCTTAGAGACTTCCACTTTGATGCTAGCCCTAACTTTGTCAGTCACTCTGTAAACCTTATGTTTGACAGGATGACTGTCCCCAGTGTCCACATCATGTGTACACAAATGAGTGACCCCTGGGGTCAAGGAAAACAATGAGGCGCTCTGTCCCAACACCTGGCGACAGTCCCTCTGTTGCTCTGGTGTCAGTGAGGAGGAGAGGTTCACAACCTCCACAGACCCATCTTTCTCCTTGGCAGACAGGAGGTCAGGAAGAGGCTCACTCTCCTCCTTCACCCCATCATCTGTTGGCAGGAGCATGGTAACCTCAGACCGCTCAAAGTGAGGCTTGAGGCGGTTCACATGCAGGACCCTCAAAGGGTTCCTGGGAGTCTGCAAGTTCACCAGATTGGGGACAGCACTCTTGCGCTCCACTACCTCAAAACATCTAGTCCACTTATCCTGGAGTGCCCTAGGCTCCACTGGGGCCATCACCCACACTTTTTTGCCCAGGATGGAACTCAACCAGAGTGGCAATCTGGTCATACCAGCATGTCTTCCTGGCTTGCCTCCAGGTTCTAATGAGCAAGCTTCCGAAAGCAGGCTGTCTGGTGGTTTCTGAAAGCTAGCATGTAACTTAAAACATCCTGGGGTGGTTTACTGAGGGTTTTCTCCAAGTCCTACTTCACCAGACTCAAAGGTCCCCTTACAGGGTGGCCATACAGTAACTCAAAGGGGCTAAACCAAGACACTTTTGAGGCACCTCCTTGTATTAAAAAAAAAGGCATGGCAAGAGGACGTCCCACTTCCGCCTCAAGGGCTCTGACAGGCCCAGGATCATGTCTTTCAAGGTGCGGTTGAACCTCTCAACCAGACCATTACTTTGGGGGTGGTAAGGAGTGGTGAACTTATATATCACCCCACACTCCTTCCTCTGAGACTTCATATAAGTAGATATGAAATTGATACCCAAATACCACTTCCTTGGGGAACCCCATGTGGGTAAAAACACTCATCAATGCACGTCCCACCACAGGGGCAGTGATTGATCTCTAGGGAATGGCTTCTGGGTACCGGGTGGCATGGTCCACCAATACCAGAATGAACCTGTTTTGAGGCCCCACAATGTCAATACTCACCCTCTCAAAAGGGGTACTAACCACAGGAAAAGGTTGGAGGGGAGCCTTACATTTCCCCCCACTCTTGCCACTTGCCTGACAGGTTTGGCAAGACTGGCAGTAGGTGTCTGAATGCCTGCGCATTTGGGGCCAGTAAAAGTGGGTGACAAGCCTCTCAAAGGTCTTGTCCTGCCCCAAATATCTTGCCAAAGGCACATCATTAGCCAGACCTAGTAGGAAGGCTCTGAAACACTGGGGTACCACCAGCACACGGGATGAACCAGGCTCAGCAACCTTAGGCTCACTATACAGAAGGCCATCCTCCCAGTAAATCAAATGTGATCCAGGCTCCTTACCAGATGTCTGGTCTGCAGCCTGCTGCCGCAAACTCTCCAGAGTAGGGCATTCTTTCTGTGCCTCACAGAATGCTTCCCTGGTGGGTCCCCCTTCCTGCTGCCACTGAGTCAGCTCAAGGACCTCCCCCAGTTCAGCCATCTGTTCCTCTGTAGGCTCCAGGGTCTCCCCCTCAGGGTCAGCAAAGACTGGACAAATGCTCCCAAGCAATCAAAGTGTACAGCCCCTCATAAGTTGTCACCTTGCTGCCCTTCACCCAACCATCCAGTGACCTGCAGAAAGAGTCAACACATTCTAACCAAGTTTGGGATTCCTTCTTTTTTTATGACCTAAAAATATCCCTGTACTGCTCAGGGGTGAGACCATACCTTGTGAGTAGGGCATCCTTCATGATAAAGTAGGTGAACCCCTAAGGATCCCCTAAGGATGTTAGAGTGTCCCTCCCCTCTACCTCAAAGTGCTTCCACAGACCCGCCCCCCAATGTACTTCAGGGACCATATTTATGTGGAGAGCTGACTAATACCCCTTAAACCACAAGTATATGTCATCCTCCCTCTTATAACCCTTCACTAAGTCCTATGGAATGTGTACCCTTCTCTCAGGCTGCACTGAGGTACTGCTGCCACTATCCCCACTAGACTGGTTCCTCTGATCTAGTTCCCTCAAACTAAGCTCATGAGCCAGGAGCAGCTTCTTCTCTTCTATTGCCAGTCTCCTTTCTTCCCGCTCCCTCTCCATTTTCATTCTCAACTTCTCTAACTCCAACTGGTGAGCCCTCTATGCCTGTCTGTCCTGCAACTCTTCAGGAGTCAGATCCTTGGAGGACACACTGCCACCTGCCCTGGTGACCCTCCCTCCAGGCATAACAGGTCCACCCATTACACCTTTGTGTATACTCTGCACCTCCTCACCCTCATCCTCCTCCTCTGGGTGCCCCTCAGCCTCCTTGGCTGTCACCCATGCCCTCAGTGCCTTTTGCACCTCCTTCTTCCTGGTGCAGTTCTTAATGGGACAGGTAAGATCTTTGCAAAATTGTTTTAGTTGAGCAACTGCATAACTCTCCAGCTTTACCAACTCAAAAACAGACACAGCTGGTACATCCCCAGATTGAGACATGATGGCAAGATTCACTCACAGATGCAAAGTTCCACGGCAGAAAAGAGTTCCCAATGAGAAGTTCAGAAATCACCAAAAATATGGAAGCAGAGAAAAGTCCAAAATGAGAAAAAGCTAAATCACAAGACAAGTAGTATGTGGTGACATAAAAGTCTGAAGTGAAAATAGTAGTGTACACTTAGGGCCATATGTACCAACACATTTTCCCATAGACATAGAATGAGTAAAACCCTTTGATACATCTGGCCCTTAATCACTATGGTGGTCATTACGACCCTGGCGGACGGTGTTAAAGGTGGGGAAATACCGCAAACAGGCCGGCGGACAAAAAAAGGGAATTACGACCCTGGCGGAAACCGCCAACAAAGGCAGCCACTTTAACACACCGCCCGCCACGGCGGTACAGACAAACAGCGCGGTGGTCACCGCCAACAGACAGGCAGGAGACAATGTACCGCCCACACTATCACAACACACCAATCCGCCACCTTTTCCGGGGCGGATTCACCGTGGATAAAAACACGGCGGAAACAGCTTCTGCTATGGGAAAACGCTCACCTGAACACATCCCACGAGGAAGGAGGACACCATGGAGCCGGAACTACAAATCCTACCTGCCCTTGTATTCCTGCTCTTCTACAACCAACAGCGACGTAGGCGCAGAAGATACCGGTGAGTACTGCATCTACGACACGGGGAGGGGGGAGGCAAAAGTTAGGGGGACACCCACCAAACACCCCCACCCTCGCATTAGACATCATACACACCAATGCAGTCACAAAAATCACAGTAACAACCCACAATCCCCCCGGAAGAATGCAAAGACAAAGCGAATTGCGGTCAAACATTGTATTGTGCCAATATACATGTCATACAAAAATATACTGATATATATCACAAAATCTGTCATAATTAAATATACAATACAAGAAGTATTGCAGATATGTACACAACAATGTCCGTGCACCAACAGTCCAAAAATGCATGGGCGGGGCCCACAATAGATACCTGACCAAAATCCGAGAGAACACTGCCAGGGCATCAGATAGAAACAATACAGGCACCTCAGGGGGAAGGGAAGGGGGGGCACCTCAGCCAAATGAATGCGAAGCCAGATCCACGACGGGGCTCCATGCCCATGTATGCCATCCTGGGGAGTGCAAAGCCACAGTCTCTCAAGTCTCTACAGTGGGTGGCTTGCCCACTGTACCATCCTGGGGAGTGCAAAGCCACAGTCTCTCAAGTCTCTACAGTGGGTGGTTTGCCCACTGTACCATCCTGGGGAGTGCAAAGCCACAGTCTCTCAAGTCTCTACAGTGGGTGGTTTGCCCACTGTACCATCCTGGGGAGTGCAAAACCACAGTCTCTCAAGTCTCTACAGTGGGTGGCTTGCCCACTGTACCATCCTGGGGAGTGCAAAGACACATTTTCGCAAGTAGATGCAGTTCTCTACTGGTACTGGGTGGGACTGGTGCCCAGACTGGATGAGTCTCCCCGTGAAAGTTCATGTCCTGTCACTGTCCCAGCTGCACATGGGAGAACGATGCCTGATGTGGCGGCCTATTCATACCCACACGGTGTCTGCCCTGTTCAGCGGTCTTCACCATGGCGATCTTTGCCCTGTTCAGCGGTCTTCACCATGGCAGTCTTTGGCCTGTTCAGCGGTGCTTTGCCATGGCGGTCTTTGCCCTGTTCAGCGGTCTTCACCATGGCGGTCTTTGGCCTGTTCAGCGGTCTTCACCATGGCAGTCTTTGGCCTGTTCAGCGGTGCTTTGCCATGGCGGTCTTTGCCCTGTTCAGCGGTCTTCACCATGGCGGTCTTTGCCCAGTTCATCGGTCTTCACCATGGCGGTCTTTGGCCTGTTCAGCTGTGCTTTGCCATGGCGGTCTTTGCCCTGTTCAGCAGTCTTCAGCATGGCGGTCTTTGCCCTGTTCAGCGGTCTTCACTATGTCGGTCTTTGCCCTGTTCAGCGGTCTTCACCATGGCAGTCTTTGGCCTGTTCAACGGTGCTTTGCCATGGCGGTCTTTGCCCTGTTCAGCGGTCTTCAGCATGGCGGTCTTTGCCCTGTTCAGCGGTCTCCACCATGGCAGTCTTTGGCCTGTTCAGCGGTGCTTTGCCATGGCGGTCTTTGCCCTGTTCAGCGGTGCTTTGCCATGGCGGTTCTGGTACGGACATTAGTGTGTGGCATGACGAACTCCACACTGGACATTGGTGTGTGGCATGACGAACTCCACACTGGACATTGGTGTGTGGCATGACGAACTCCACACTGGACATTGGTGTGTGGCATGATGATCTCCCCACTGGACATTGGTGTGTGGCTTAACGTTCCATCATTGCCTAGCGGGGCTGTGGGATCCTGGAACCTCCTGGGCTGTGACTCCGGCAGTGGCAGTGGTCTCCAGACCAGTAACGATACTTGGGCCCTCCTGGGCTGTGACTCCGGCGGTGGCGGTGTTCCCCTGACCAGTAACGATACTTGGGCCCTCCTGGGCTGTGACTCCGGCGGTGGCCTCCTGACCAGTAACGATATTTGGGCCCTCCTGGGCTGTGACTCCGGCGGTGGCGGTGGTCTCCTGACCAGTAACGATACTTGGGCCCTCCTGGGCTGTGACTCCGGCGGTGGCGGTGGTCTCCTGACCAGTAACGATACTTGAGCCCTCCTGGGCTGTGACTCTGGCGGTGGTCTCTGGACCAGTAAAGACGGTGCTGGCAGTTGTGTCTGGACCGCCGGAAATGATGGCGCACTTCTCCGCCGTGACACTCACAACAGGTTGGGGAGACTTCCTCGGGACCTTCCCCATCTTCTTTGGAGTTACAGCTGACTCACGAATCGCCTTGGATCCCATTTCAGTTGTTGTCCCACCAGGAGTCTTGACATGGTCCCGTCGTCCACTCTCCAATTTCAGAGGCTTTACAGGGGGTTGGCTGACAGTGCCTTGGCTCCGGGTCCTAATGCCTGCCCTGGTGGACGGTGCACTCCAAAAACCTGGAACACGCACCACTGGTACTGGAGGCTTTTTGGCTGAGGCGCTACGACGGGACTGATGAATTGGAGGGGGGGGCAAAAAGGTCAATTTGACTTAGGGACAGTTTCTGACGGACACTGGGATGGGTAGCTGGAGGGGGTCTGGGAGTGGAGGAAGAGGAGGTGGTTGTAGGAGGTGTCACTTTAGCTGTTTTGGGTGCAGGTGAAGGTACTGGAGGCTGTCGTGAGGTGGATGGATGTTGGGTGAGTGATTGCCGGAGTTTGTGTACTTTGGGAGGGGGCGTCACAGACACACTGGGAGAGGACACAGGGGACCTGTAAATGGCAGTGGAGGTGGTGAGTGCAGGTGAGCGGCTTGTGGTGCTGGGTGTCCTGGTGCGAGACCTAGTGCCTGTAGATGTGGTGCATGCAGGTGTGTGTGTAGACGACACTGGGAGGTAGGAGGAGGGGGACACAGTGGAGACAGTGGATGTTGCTGTGTCTGTATGGGTCTGATGTTTGTGTGAGTGCCTGTGGTGTGTGTGGTGCCTATGTTTGCTTGAGGGTGTTGACTTGTGTGCATGCTGGTCTGTAGGTGTGCTTGGGATGGGCTGGGGTACAGGGGATTGGGTCTGGGTGGAGGAAGTTGGAGTGGGGAGGCTGGACACAGGGACAATGGCTGCCATCAGTGCTGAGGCCAGAGATTGCAGGGTTCGCTGAAGGACAGCCTGACCAGAATGAATGCCTTCCAGGAATGCATTACCGTGTTTCAACTCTTGTTCTACACCCTGGATTGCATTCACAATGGTAGACTGCCCAACAGTGAGTGACCTGAGGAGGTCAATGGCCTCCTCACTGAGGGCAGCAGGGGTGACAGGGGCAGGGCCTGAGGTGCCTGGGGCGAAGGTGATGCCCACCCTCCTGGGTGAGCGGGCACGGGCAAACGCTGAGGGGCTGCTGGGAGTGCGGTGCTGGTAGGGGAGGTGGCAGCTGTACCTGTAGAAGTGGGGCGCACAGATAGTGCCGCCACCACAGGGGAGGTCCCATCGGCGGATGAGTCCGTGTCGCTGGTTGGTGATCCGGTGGCCGACGTGAAGCTCCCCTCGCCCTCCGTCCCACTGGTGCATTCAGAGTCTGTGGTGTGGCCCTCCATGGCCATGTGGGATGCAGCTCCCTCGTGCTCCAGTGCCACTGTACCTCCGCCTGATGATGCTGATGTACAAAATGACAGGGAGAGCAGGAAAAGGGGGGGTGACAGAAGAAAGAGAGTTTTAGTGCATGGCACACCACTACCATTGGCGGACAAGGCAGACGCAGCAGCCCCATGCATTACACCGTGCTCCTGGCCTCTGCACATGCAATTTCTGGGATATGGCCTACATGGCAATGGTAGAAATCTGCGCACATGGATGGCAAAGGGGCAACTATACCTCAACTTGCCACTGTTCTGAGCTGGGGTAGAGTCCCACATGGCCTACATTATGGAGGGGCCTTGCCTACCCAACTCGCCCTGGCCTAGGGACACCCACAGCCCACCTCCCACACCCAGACACCTCCACTGCACGCAAAGTCCACAGAATGAGGTTGTACTCACCCCCTTGTGTCTGCTGTGATGTCCTTAAGCGCCCATCCAACTCGGGGTAGGCCACCGCCAGGATCCGGAACATCAGGGGGGTCATGGTACGACGGGCGCCCCTCCCACGTTGGGAGGCCATCCCCAGCTGAGCCTCCGCCGTCTTCTTGCTGCAGCGGCGAATGTCCCCCCATCTCTTACGGCAGTGGGTGCCCCGTCTCTGGTGGGACCCCAGGGTCCGGACTTCCTTGGCGATGGCACGCCAAATGTCCCTCTTCTGGTGGGTGCTGACCTACATGACATGCACAAGGAAAGAGGAACAGTCATTACCTACTGCATCGTCAATGTGAGTGGCCCCCTCCCAACTCTGCCCATGTGGCCCATTCATCCCCATGCATTTCTGTTCTTAGAACTCTGCCCCCTTCCCTCTCCCACCCAGCCCTGTCCACCCAGGCCTAGCCCATCCAACGTGCGTAGAGTAGCATGTACCGGGGGGAGGACCCCATCCACAAGTTTCTCCAACTCCTGTGCAGTGAAGGCAGGGGCCCTTTCCCCAGATGCAGCAGCCATCGTCGCTTCCAGACCGAGGTCACAGCAGCACTGGCAGTGTAGGTCCTCTCCTGTCGAAGGTCAGGTATCTAGTGATTGAAGAGATAGAAAATGGCGGTGACGTCCGCGGCGGTGACGTCCGCGGCGGTGCGCATCATCACCGGCGGTGCACCTGTTCATTGGCTCCTGGGACCCATAGGGTCCAATGTTAACCAATGCAGCATTGCGCCGCGGTCTACGACCGCCTACCGAGACGGTGTCCAACACCAGCGCAGTTACCCCACAGTCCCATTGTCCCAGTTTAGAGGTCAGGCAGCCGCCATTTCAGGGGCCCACATGGCTTCATTTACTACTGCATCACACATACCAAGGCCTACACTCAAAACGTATCCCGGAAGGGTTAATTGTCTGTTGTAGTCTTGTGTGTGACTGTGGGTACATACCTGGAGGAATGTTGACTGTTTCTTCGCTGTTGTCCTTCTTAGGCAACGTCAGTTGGGACATATGGGAAGATGGCGGAAACCGCCGGTGTACCGACCGCTGGTGGACCTGTTGACAATGGGAGAGAGACATTTGATCGTGACCTACCGGTTTGACCGTGCCACAATCCAGCAACTATGTACCCAGTTGGAGCCAGACCTGATGTCACCAATCCGCCATCCGACTGGAATCCCCCCTGACGTGCAGGTGCTGTCAGTGCTCCATTTCCTTGCAAGTGGGTCTTTTCAGACAACAGTGGCCATGGCATCAGGGATGTCCCAGCCTATGTTTTCCAACGTCTTGTCCAGAGTGTTGTCTGCCCTGCTGAAACATTTTCCCTGAGGTGGAGGATTTGCCTACAGTGAAAGGTGACTTCTATGCCCTTGGACATATCCCCAACGTCATAGGTGCCATTGATGGGACCTGTAGGAAGTTGGCTCTGTATGTGCTATTTCAAAGTAAGGAATAGCATGCACAGAGTCCAAGGGTTCCCCTTAGAGGTAAGATAGTGGCAAAAAGAGATAATACTAATGCTCTATTTTGTGGTAGTGTGGTCGAGCAGTAGGCTTATCCAAGGAGTAGTGTTAAGCATTTGTTGTACATACACATAGACAATAAATGAGGTACACACACTCAGAGACAAATCCAGCCAATAGGTTTTTGTATAGAAAAATATCTTTTCTTAGTTTATTTTAAGAACCACAGGGTCAAATTCTACATGTAATATCTCATTCGAAAGGTATTGCAGGTAAGTACTTTAGGAACTTCAAATCATCAAAATTGCATGTATACTTTTCACGTTATTCACAAATAGCTGTTTTAAAAGTGGACACAGTGCAATTTTCACAGTTCCTAGGGGAGGTAAGTATTTGTTAGGTTAACCAGGTAAGTAAGACACTTACAGGGCTTAGTTCTTGGTCCAAGGTAGCCCACCGTTGGGGGTTCAGAGCAACCCCAAAGTCACCACACCAGCAGCTCAGGGCCGGTCAGGTGCAGAGTTCAAAGTGGTGCCCAAAACGCATAGGCTAGAATGGAGAGAAGGGGGTGCCCCGGTTCCGGTCTGCTTGCAGGTAAGTACCCGCGTCTTCGGAGGGCAGACCAGGGGGGTTTTGTAGGGCACCGGGGGGGACACAAGCCCACACAGAAATTTCACCCTCAGCGGCGCGGGGGCGGCCGGGTGCAGTGTAGAAACAAGCGTCGGGTTCGCAATGTTAGTCTATGAGAGATCTCGGGATCTCTTCAGCGCTGCAGGCAGGCAAGGGGGGGATTCCTCGGGGAAACCTCCACTTGGGCAAGGGAGAGGGACTCCTGGGGGTCACTTCTCCAGTGAAAGTCCGGTCCTTCAGGTCCTGGGGGCTGCGGGTGTAGGGTCTCTCCCAGGCGTCGGGACTTTAGGTTCAAAGAGTCGCGGTCAGGGGAAGCCTCGGGATTCCCTCTGCAGGCGGCGCTGTGGGGGCTCAGGGGGGACAGGTTTTGGTACTCACAGTATCAGAGTAGTCCTGGGGTCCCTCCTGAGGTGTCGGATCTCCACCAGCCGAGTCGGGGTCGCCGGGTGCAGTGTTGCAAGTCTCACGCTTCTTGCGGGGAGCTTGCAGGGTTCTTTAAAGCTGCTGGAAACAAAGTTGCAGCTTTTCTTGGAGCAGGTCCGCTGTCCTCGGGAGTTTCTTGTCTTTTCGAAGCAGGGGCAGTCCTCAGAGGATGTCGAGGTCGCTGGTCCCTTTGGAAGGCGTCGCTGGAGCAGGATCTTTGGAAGGCAGGAGACAGGCCGGTGAGTTTCTGGAGCCAAGGCAGTTGTCGTCTTCTGGTCTTCCGCTGCAGGGGTTTTCAGCTAGGCAGTCCTTCTTCTTGTAGTTGCAGGAATCTAATTTTCTATGGTTCAGGGTAGCCCTTAAATACTAAATTTAAGGGCGTGTTTAGGTCTGGGGGGTGAGTAGCCAATGGCTACTAGCCCTGAGGGTGGGTACACCCTCTTTGTGCCTCCTCCCAAGGGGAGGGGGTCACAATCCTAACCCTATTGGGGGAATCCTCCATCTGCAAGATGGAGGATTTCTAAAAGTTAGAGTCACTTCAGCTCAGGACACCTTAGGGGCTGTCCTGACTGGCCAGTGACTCCTCCTTGTTTTTCTCATTATTTTCTCCGGCCTTGCCGCCAAAAGTGGGGCCTGGCCGGAGGGGGCGGGCAACTCCACTAGCTGGAGTGTCCTGCTGGGTTGGCACAAAGGAGGTGAGCCTTTGAGGCTCACCGCCAGGTGTGACAATTCCTGCCTGGGGGAGGTGTTAGCATCTCCACCCAGTGCAGGCTTTGTTACTGGCCTCAGAGTGACAAAGGCACTCTCCCCATGGGGCCAGCAACATGTCTCGGTTTGTGGCAGGCTGCTAAAACTAGTCAGCCTACACAGATAGTCGGTTAAGTTTCAGGGGGCACCTCTAAGGTGCCCTCTGGGGTGTATTTTACAATAAAATGTACACTGGCATCAGTGTGCATTTATTGTGCTGAGAAGTTTGATACCAAACTTCCCAGTTTTCAGTGTAGCCATTATGGTGCTGTGGAGTTCGTGTTTGACAGACTCCCAGACCATATACTCTTATGGCTACCCTGCACTTACAATGTCTAAGGTTTTGTTTAGACACTGTAGGGGTACCATGCTCATGCACTGGTACCCTCACCTATGGTATAGTGCACCCTGCCTTAGGGCTGTAAGGCCTGCTAGAGGGGTGTCTTACCTATACTGCATAGGCAGTGAGAGGCTGGCATGGCACCCTGAGGGGAGTGCCATGTCGACTTACTCGTTTTGTCCTCACTAGCACACACAAGCTGGCAAGCAGAGTGTCTGTGCTGAGTGAGAGGTCTCCAGGGTGGCATAAGACATGCTGCAGCCCTTAGAGACCTTCCTTGGCATCAGGGCCCTTGGTACTAGAAGTACCAGTTACAAGGGACTTATCTTGGTGCCAGGGTCTGTCAATTGTGGATACAAAAGTACAGGTTAGGGAAAGAACACTGGTGCTGGGGCCTGGTTAGCAGGCCTCAGCACACTTTCAATTGTAAACATAGCATCAGCAAAGGCAAAAAGTCAGGGGGCAACCATGCCAAGGAGGCATTTCCTTACACAACCCCCCCCCAAACGAAAGAGGATGAGACTAACCTTTCCCAAGAGAGTCTTCATTTTCTAAGTGGAAGAACCTGGAAAGGCCATCTGCATTGGCATGGGCAGTCCCAGGTCTGTGTTCCACTATAAAGTCCATTCCCTGTAGGGAGATGGACCACCTCAACAGTTTAGGATTTTCACCTTTCATTTGCATCAGCCATTTGAGAGGTCTGTGGTCAGTTTGAACTAGGAAGTGAGTCCCAAAGAGGTATGGTCTCAGCTTCTTCAGGGACCAAACCACAGCAAAGGCCTCCCTCTCAATGGCACTCCAACGCTGCTCCCTGGGGAGTAGCCTCCTGCTAATGAAAGCAACAGGCTGGTCAAGGCCATCATCATTTGTTTGGGACAAAACTGCCCCTATCCCATGTTCAGAGGCATCAGTCTGCACAATGAACTGCTTAGAATAATCTGGAGCTTTGAGAACTGGTGCTGAGCACATTGCTTGTTTCAGGGTGTCAAAGGCCTGTTGGCATTCCACAGTCCAGTTCACTTTCTTGGGCATTTTCTTGGAGGTGAGTTCAGTGAGGGCTGTCACAATGGATCCATATCCCTTCACAAACCTCCTGTAATACCCAGTCAAGCCAAGGAATGCCCTGACTTGAGTCTGGGTTTTTGGAGCTACCCAATCCAGAATAGTCTGGATCTTGGGTTGGAGTGGCTGAACTTGGCCTCCACCTACAAGGTGTCCCAAGTAAACCACAGTTCCCTGCCCTATCTGGCATTTGGATGCCTTGATAGAGAGGCCTGCTGATTGCAGAGCCTTCAAAACCTTCTTCAGGTGGACCAGGTGATCCTGCCAGGTGGAGCTAAAGACAGCAATATCATCAAGATAAGCTGTGCTAAAGGACTCCAAGCCAGCAAGGACTTGATTCACCAACCTTTGGAAGGTGGCAGGGGCATTCTTTAAACCAAAGGGCATAACAGTAAACTGATAATGCCCATCAGGTGTGGAGAATGCTGTTTTCTCTTTTGCTCCAGGTGCCATTTTTATTTCCCAGTACCCTGCTGTCAAGTCAAAGGTACTTAAGAATTTGGCAGCACCTAATTTATCTATGAGCTCATCAGCTCTTGGAATTGGATGAGCATCTGTCTTGGTGACAGAATTGAGCCCTCTGTAGTCCACACAAAACCTCATCTCTTTCTTTCCATCTTTGGTGTGAGGTTTGGGGACTAAGACCACTGGGCTAGCCCAGGGGCTGTCAGAGCGCTCAATTACTCCCAATTCCAGCATCTTGTGGACTTCCACCTTGATGCTTTCCTTAACATGGTCAGACTGTCTAAAGATTTTGTTTTTGACAGGCATGCTGTCTCCTGTGTCCACATCATGGGTACACAGGTGTGTCTGACCAGGGGTTAAGGAGAAGAGTTCAGGAAACTGTTGTAGGACTCTCCTACAATCAGCTTGCTGTTGGCCAGAGAGGGTGTCTGAGTAGATCACTCCATCTACTGTGCCGTCTTTTGGGTCTGATGACAGAAGATCAGGGAGAGGTTCACTCTCTGCCTCCTGATCCTCATCTGTTACCATCAACAGATTCACATCAGCCCTGTCATGGAAGAGTTTAAGGCGGTTTACATGGATCACCCTCTTGGGGCTCCTGCTTGTGCCCAGGTCCACCAGGTAGGTGACCTGACTCTTCCTCTCTAGCACTGGGTAAGGGCCACTCCATTTGTCCTGGAGTGCCCTGGGAGCCACAGGCTCCAGAACCCAGACTTTCTGCCCTGGTTGGAACTCAACCAGTGCAGCCTTTTGGTCATACCAAAACTTCTGGAGCTGTTGGCTGGCCTCAAGGTTTTTGGTTGCCTTTTCCATGTACTCTGCCATTCTAGAGCGAAGGCCAAGTACATAGTCCACTATGTCCTGTTTAGGCTCATGGAGAGGTTTCTCCCAGCCTTCTTTAACAAGGGCAAGTGGTCCCCTTACAGGATGACCAAACAGAAGTTCAAAGGGTGAGAATCCTACTCCCTTCTGTGGCACCTCTCTGTAAGCGAAAAGCAGACATGGCAAGAGGACATCCCATCTCCTTTTGAGTTTTTCTGGGAGCCCCATGATCATGCCTTTTAATGTCTTGTTGAATCTCTCAACCAAGCCATTAGTTTGTGGATGGTATGGTGTAGTGAATTTATAAGTCACTCCACACTCATTCCACATGTGCTTTAGGTATGCTGACATGAAGTTGGTACCTCTGTCAGACACCACCTCCTTAGGGAAACCCACTCTGGTAAAGATACCAATGAGGGCCTTGGCTACTGCAGGGGCAGTAGTCGACCTAAGGGGAATAGCTTCAGGATATCTGGTAGCATGATCCACTACTACCAGGATATACATATTTCCTGAGGCTGTGGGAGGTTCTAGTGGACCAACTATGTCCACACCCACTCTTTCAAAGGGAACCCCCACCACTGGAAGTGGAATGAGGGGGGCCTTTGGATGTCCACCTGTCTTACCACTGGCTTGACAGGTGGGGCAGGAGAGGCAAAACTCCTTAACCATGTTGGACATATTGGGCCAGTAGAAGTGGTTGACTAACCTCTCCCACGTCTTGGTTTGTCCCAAATGTCCAGCAAGGGGAATGTCATGGGCCAATGTTAGGATGAACTTCCTGAACAGCTGAGGCACTACCACTCTCCTAGTGGCACCAGGTTTGGGGTCTCTGGCCTCAGTGTACAGGAGTCCATCTTCCCAATAGACCCTATGTGTTCCATTTTTCTTGCCTTTGGACTCTTCCGCAGCTTGCTGCCTAAGGCCTTCAAGAGAGGGACAGGTTTCTTGTCCCTTACACAGCTCCTCCCTTGAGGGTCCCCCTGGGCCCAAGAGCTCAACCTGATAAGGTTCAAGCTCCAAAGGCTCAGTTCCCTCAGAGGGCAGAACTTCTTCCTGAGAAGAGAGGTTCCCTTTCTTTTGCTGTGTTGTAGTTGGTTTCCCAACTGACTTTCCTGTTCTCTTGGTAGGCTGGGCCATTCTTCCAGACTCCAGCTCTACTTGTTCACCCTGTGCCTTGCATTGTGCTCTTGTTTTCACACACACCAGTTCAGGGATACCCAGCATTGCTGCATGGGTTTTTAGTTCTACCTCAGCCCATGCTGAGGACTCCAGGTCATTTCCAAGCAGACAGTCCACTGGGATATTTGAGGAGACCACCACCTGTTTCAGGCCATTGACCCCTCCCCATTCTAAAGTAACCATTGCCATGGGATGTACTTTTCTCTGATTGTCAGCGTTGGTGACTGTGTAAGTTTTTCCAGTCAGGTATTGGCCAGGGGAAACCAGTTTCTCTGTCACCATGGTGACACTGGCACCTGTATCCCTCAGGCCCTCTATTCTAGTCCCATTAATTAAGAGTTGCTGTCTGTATTTTTGCATGTTAGGCGGCCAGACAGCTAGTGTGGCTAAATCCACCCCACCCTCAGAAACTAGAATAGCTTCAGTGTGGACCCTGATTTGCTCTGGGCACACTGTTGATCCCACTTGGAGACTAGCCATACCAGTGTTACCTGGATGGGAGTTTGGAGTGGAACCTTTCTTGGGACAGGCCTTGTCTCCAGTTTGGTGTCCATGCTGTTTACAGCTGTGACACCAGGCCTTTTTGGGATCAAAGTTTTTACCCTTGTACCCATTGTTTTGTGAAGAGGCTCTGGGCCCACCCTCCTGTGCAGGTTTTTGGGGGCCTGTAGAAGACTCTTTACTATTTTTAGTTTTGGTTGTCTCATCACCCTTCCCCTGGGGAGTCTTTGTGACCCCTTTCTTTTGGTCACCCCCTGTTGAAGTCTTGGACACCCTTGTCTTGACCCAATGGTCCGCCTTCTTTCCCAATTCTTGGGGAGAAATTGGTCCTAGGTCTACCAGATGCTGATGCAGTTTATCATTGAAACAATTACTTAACAGGTGTTCTTTCACAAATAAATTGTACAGCCCATCATAATTACTTACACCACTGCCTTGAATCCAACCATCTAGTGTTTTCACTGAGTAGTCAACAAAGTCAACCCAGGTCTGGCTCGAGGATTTTTGAGCCCCCCTGAACCTAATCCTGTACTCCTCAGTGGAGAATCCAAAGCCCTCAATCAGGGTACCCTTCATGAGGTCATAAGATTCTGCATCTTTTCCAGAGAGTGTGAGGAGTCTATCCCTACACTTTCCAGTGAACATTTCCCAAAGGAGAGCACCCCAGTGAGATCTGTTCACTTTTCTGGTTACACAAGCCCTCTCAAAAGCTGTGAACCACTTGGTGATGTCATCACCATCTTCAAATTTTGTCACAATCCCTTTGGGGATTTTTAACATGTCAGGAGAATCTCTGACCCTATTTATATTGCTGCCACCATTGATGGGTCCTAGGCCCATCTCTTGTCTTTCCCTTTCTATGGCTAGGAGCTGTCTCTCTAAAGCCAATCTTTTGGCCATCCTGGCTAACAGGAGGTCATCTTCACTGAGAGCATCCTCAGTGATTTCAGAAATGTGGGACCCTCCTGTGAGGGACTCACTATTTCTGACTAACACAGTTGGAGACAGGACTTGAGGGGTCCTGTTCTCCCTATTTAGGACTGGAGGAGGGACATTGGCCTCCAAGTCACTAATTTCTTCCTCTGTGATGTCATCATCAGAGGGGTTGGCTTTTTCAAACTCTGCCAACAGCTCCTGGAGCTGAATTTTGGTAGGTCTGGAGCCAATGGTTATTTTTTTGATATTACAGAGAGACCTTAGCTCCCTCATCTTAAGATGGAGGTAAGGTGTGGTGTCGAGTTCCACCACCTGCACCTCTGTATCAGACATTATTCTGCTAAGAGTTGGAATACTTTTTAAAGAATCTAAAACTGTTTCTAGAATCTAATTTCAAACTTTTAACAAACTTTTAAACTCTAAAAGACAATGCTAAACAGGGACTTAACACACAAGGCCCTAGCAGGACTTTTAAGATTTTAGAAAAATTTCAAATTGCAAAAATGAATTTCTAATGACAATTTTGGAATTTGTCGTGTGATCAGGTATTGGCTGAGTAGTCCAGCAAATGCAAAGTCTTGTACCCCACCGCTGATCCACCAATGTAGGAAGTTGGCTCTGTATGTGCTATTTCAAAGTAAGGAATAGCATGCACAGAGTCCAAGGGTTCCCCTTAGAGGTAAGATAGTGGCAAAAAGAGATAATACTAATGCTCTATTTTGTGGTAGTGTGGTCGAGCAGTAGGCTTATCCAAGGAGTAGTGTTAAGCATTTGTTGTACATACACATAGACAATAAATGAGGTACACACACTCAGAGACAAATCCAGCCAATAGGTTTTTGTATAGAAAAATATCTTTTCTTAGTTTATTTTAAGAACCACAGGGTCAAATTCTACATGTAATATCTCATTCGAAAGGTATTGCAGGTAAGTACTTTAGGAACTTCAAATCATCAAAATTGCATGTATACTTTTCACGTTATTCACAAATAGCTGTTTTAAAAGTGGACACAGTGCAATTTTCACAGTTCCTAGGGGAGGTAAGTATTTGTTAGGTTAACCAGGTAAGTAAGACACTTACAGGGCTTAGTTCTTGGTCCAAGGTAGCCCACCGTTGGGGGTTCAGAGCAACCCCAAAGTCACCACACCAGCAGCTCAGGGCCGGTCAGGTGCAGAGTTCAAAGTGGTGCCCAAAACGCATAGGCTAGAATGGAGAGAAGGGGGTGCCCCGGTTCCGGTCTGCTTGCAGGTAAGTACCCGCGTCTTCGGAGGGCAGACCAGGGGGGTTTTGTAGGGCACCGGGGGGGACACAAGCCCACACAGAAATTTCACCCTCAGCGGCGCGGGGGCGGCCGGGTGCAGTGTAGAAACAAGCGTCGGGTTCGCAATGTTAGTCTATGAGAGATCTCGGGATCTCTTCAGCGCTGCAGGCAGGCAAGGGGGGGATTCCTCGGGGAAACCTCCACTTGGGCAAGGGAGAGGGACTCCTGGGGGTCACTTCTCCAGTGAAAGTCCGGTCCTTCAGGTCCTGGGGGCTGCGGGTGTAGGGTCTCTCCCAGGCGTCGGGACTTTAGGTTCAAAGAGTCGCGGTCAGGGGAAGCCTCGGGATTCCCTCTGCAGGCGGCGCTGTGGGGGCTCAGGGGGGACAGGTTTTGGTACTCACAGTATCAGAGTAGTCCTGGGGTCCCTCCTGAGGTGTCGGATCTCCACCAGCCGAGTCGGGGTCGCCGGGTGCAGTGTTGCAAGTCTCACGCTTCTTGCGGGGAGCTTGCAGGGTTCTTTAAAGCTGCTGGAAACAAAGTTGCAGCTTTTCTTGGAGCAGGTCCGCTGTCCTCGGGAGTTTCTTGTCTTTTCGAAGCAGGGGCAGTCCTCAGAGGATGTCGAGGTCGCTGGTCCCTTTGGAAGGCGTCGCTGGAGCAGGATCTTTGGAAGGCAGGAGACAGGCCGGTGAGTTTCTGGAGCCAAGGCAGTTGTCGTCTTCTGGTCTTCCGCTGCAGGGGTTTTCAGCTAGGCAGTCCTTCTTCTTGTAGTTGCAGGAATCTAATTTTCTATGGTTCAGGGTAGCCCTTAAATACTAAATTTAAGGGCGTGTTTAGGTCTGGGGGGTGAGTAGCCAATGGCTACTAGCCCTGAGGGTGGGTACACCCTCTTTGTGCCTCCTCCCAAGGGGAGGGGGTCACAATCCTAACCCTATTGGGGGAATCCTCCATCTGCAAGATGGAGGATTTCTAAAAGTTAGAGTCACTTCAGCTCAGGACACCTTAGGGGCTGTCCTGACTGGCCAGTGACTCCTCCTTGTTTTTCTCATTATTTTCTCCGGCCTTGCCGCCAAAAGTGGGGCCTGGCCGGAGGGGGCGGGCAACTCCACTAGCTGGAGTGTCCTGCTGGGTTGGCACAAAGGAGGTGAGCCTTTGAGGCTCACCGCCAGGTGTGACAATTCCTGCCTGGGGGAGGTGTTAGCATCTCCACCCAGTGCAGGCTTTGTTACTGGCCTCAGAGTGACAAAGGCACTCTCCCCATGGGGCCAGCAACATGTCTCGGTTTGTGGCAGGCTGCTAAAACTAGTCAGCCTACACAGATAGTCGGTTAAGTTTCAGGGGGCACCTCTAAGGTGCCCTCTGGGGTGTATTTTACAATAAAATGTACACTGGCATCAGTGTGCATTTATTGTGCTGAGAAGTTTGATACCAAACTTCCCAGTTTTCAGTGTAGCCATTATGGTGCTGTGGAGTTCGTGTTTGACAGACTCCCAGACCATATACTCTTATGGCTACCCTGCACTTACAATGTCTAAGGTTTTGTTTAGACACTGTAGGGGTACCATGCTCATGCACTGGTACCCTCACCTATGGTATAGTGCACCCTGCCTTAGGGCTGTAAGGCCTGCTAGAGGGGTGTCTTACCTATACTGCATAGGCAGTGAGAGGCTGGCATGGCACCCTGAGGGGAGTGCCATGTCGACTTACTCGTTTTGTCCTCACTAGCACACACAAGCTGGCAAGCAGAGTGTCTGTGCTGAGTGAGAGGTCTCCAGGGTGGCATAAGACATGCTGCAGCCCTTAGAGACCTTCCTTGGCATCAGGGCCCTTGGTACTAGAAGTACCAGTTACAAGGGACTTATCTGGATGCCAGGGTCTGTCAATTGTGGATACAAAAGTACAGGTTAGGGAAAGAACACTGGTGCTGGGGCCTGGTTAGCAGGCCTCAGCACACTTTCAATTGTAAACATAGCATCAGCAAAGGCAAAAAGTCAGGGGGCAACCATGCCAAGGAGGCATTTCCTTACAGGACCCATGTAGCTCTGGTCCACCCCCCGCAGGAGTGAACAGGTGTACAGGAACAGGAAGAGTTTTCATTCGATGAATGTCCAGATGGTCTGTTTGGCAGACCAGTACGTCTCGCAGGTAAATGCTATGTTCCCTGGCTCTGTGCATGACGCCTACATCCTGCGGAATAGCAGCATCCCTGATATGATGGGTCAACTCCAGAGGCACCGTGTATGGCTATTGGGTAACTCTGGTTACCCCAACCTTTCGTGGCTACTGACCCCAGTGAGGAATCCCAGGACCAGGGCAGAGGAACGGTACAATGAGGCACATGGGCGGACTAGGAGGGTTATCGAACGCACCTTCGGCCTCCTGAAGGCCAGGTTCCGGTGCCTCCATATGACTGGTGGGTCCCTATTCTACTCACCGAAGAAGGTGTGCGACATCATCATCGCCTGCTCCATGCTCCATAATTTGGCATTGCGACGCCAGGTGCCTTTTCTGCAGGAGGATGATCCAGATGACGGTGTTGTAGCAGCGGTGGAGCCTGAGGAGCCTGTGGACAGTGATGAGGATGAATCTGAGGAAGAAGAAAACGACAACAGGGAGTCAGTCATACAGCAATATTTCCAGTGAGACACAGGTGAGTACATTTTCTGGTTTAACATTACATTAACTTTCACACGTCTACCTCTATCCTGTACCTACATTTAACTCACTATTTGTTGACTGAGTTGTCCCCTTCCATTTCAGTTTCACAAATGTGGTAACCTACGTGTCAACAGCTTGCAGCCTTGAAGGGCTTGTGATGTGTGACATTGGTATGTTGGCCTTCCAATGGGTAACCCTTTTTGACACTGTAATTGACAATACAAAGTTCAAAATCATAGACTGACTCCAGTTTTATTAGTGTTTCAAGGGTGTTTATTGAAGTGCATAAAAATGAAGGGGGGTTGTGAAATGGGGATGGGTTATGGTGGAAGAATGTCCATGGCAGAGTCCAGTCTATTAGTCTCACAGGTACATTGCACATCTGGCCATTGGAAGTGGAGCTGGGGCAGTTCCAAGGTGGACAGGGTAACAAAGTGGGACAGTGGGGGGACAATCAGGGTAGTCTTATTTCCTGGCGGGGTCTTGCCATCTTGCTCTGTCCTGTTCCTGGATCTCAGGGACCGCTTTCGTGGTGGTTGTCCGTCTGCAGGGGGTGGGGTGCTGGTGTGTTGGTCCTGTGGCGGGGGGTCCTGTCCACTAGCGTCGGCGGAGGTGGTGGGCATTTCTTCGTCCTGGCTAGTGTCAGGGGCCCCTTGGAGTGCCACGGTGTCCCTCAAGGTCTTTTGAATGTCCGTCAGCACCCCTGCGATGGTGCCCAGGGCGAAGCCGATGGTCCTGAGCTCCTCCCTGAACCCCAAATTCTGCTCCTCCTGCAGACGCAGGGTCTCCTGCAACTTGTCCAGGACCGTAGCCATCGTCTCCTGGGAGTGGTGGTATGCTCCCATGATGGAGGAGAGGGTCTCGTTGAGAGTAGGTTCCCTTGGCCTGTCCTCCCTCTGTCGCACAGCAGCCCTCCCAGTTCCCCTGTGTTCAAGTGCCTCCGTCCCCTGGACCGTGTGCCCACTACCACTGCCCCCAGGTCCCTGTTGTTTTTGGGGTGGTGGGTTAGCCTGGGTGCCCTGTAGTGGTGGACACACCGCTGATTGACCTGTCCTGGGTAGGGAGGTATGGGCCCGCTGGGTGGGTGGTGTGCTGTGTTACCAGAGGGTGGCAGCTCGGTGTTGGGCTGTGGCTGGGCAAGGGGAACCGACTGTCCTGAGGCCCACGATGGTCCGGGCTGGTCATCAAGATCCAGTAGGGCAGAGCTGCTCTCGTCACTGTGGGCCTCTTCTGCGGGTGGAGTGGTGTTGTCTGGACCCTCTGGTGTGGTGACGTTCCTTCGGGTTCCTGCGGGGGTATAAGTACATGATGATTGCATGTGTGTGTTTCATGGTGTGCAATGGTTGGGTGTGTGTGTACCCCAGTACTAGCATTCCTGTGTGGGAGCTTGTGTGCAGATGGTTGGGGGGTGTTCTGGGTCTGTGCAGTGGGCATGCTTTAGTGATGGGTATCCATGCTTAGTTGTGTCATGCAGGTCTTGGGGTTGGGATGGGTGGTTGGTGTTGTGGGTACATTAGTGAGGAGTTAGGGTGTTAGGGGAGGGTGTGAGGGTGGGGGGTGTGATAGCATGCAGGTAGGTTGGGGGATATGATAGTTAAAATTTTACTTACCAGTGTCCGTTCCTCCAACGACTCCTCCGAGGCCCTCAGGATGCAAGATGGACAAGACTTGCTCCTCCCATGTTGTTAGTTGTGGGGGAGGAGGTGGGGGTCCGCCGCCAGTCCGCTGTACGGCGATGTGGTGCCTGGATACTGTGGAACGCACCTTCCCCCGTAGGTCGTTCCACCTCTTCCTGATGTCCTCCCTATTTCTTGAGTGCTGTCCCACAGCGTTGACCCTGTCCACTATTCTTTGCCATAGCTCCATCTTCCTGGCTATGGATGTGTGCTGTACCTGTGAGCCAAATAGCTGTGGCTCTACCCTTAGGATTTCCTCCACCATGACCCTGAGCTCCTCCTCAGATAAGCGGGGGTGTCTTTGGCTTGACATGGGGTGGTGTGTGTGAGGTGTGGGGTGGTGTATGTGGTGATGAGTGTGGTGAGTGTAGGGGTATGTGGTATTTTGTGCATGGATGTAGTGTGGGTGATGGTGTAGTGTGCCTCTGTGTGATGGGGTTCTCTATTCTGTGTTGTCTCTCTCTGGCCTTCTCTCTAATTTCTGGTTGTAGGGGTTTGTGGGTGATGTGTCTGTGTGTTTTATATTTTGTTGGGTGTGTGGGAGTGGTGTGTGTATGTGTATCAGGTGTGTGTATTTGGAGTTGTCCAATGTGTCGGTGTTTTGGAGCTGTGTGTGTATTTTGAGCGCGGCGGTGTGTACCGCCAATGGAATACCGCGGTTTAAAGACTGCCGCGTGGATTCGTGGGTCGTAATAGCATGGGCGTGTTTCTGTTGGCGTGGAGGTGGAGGATTTGTTTCCGCATGTTTATCGCTGACCTTTGGTGTGGCGGTATTGTGTGGGTGTCTGAATTTCGGCAGATTCCGTAATGTGTCTCATAATAGCTGTGGCGGTCTCCCGCCGCCGCCGCGGTGTATTGGCAGTCTTCTGCACGGTGGTAAGCGCCTTTTACCGCCAATGTTGTAAGAGCCTATATGTCAAGTACAAATAGAAGTCCAATTCCAACCGCTGATCACCAATGTTAGAAATGGATCTTTAGTTGGCAGTCGGGTTCCCCCCGTCCAAGCAAGAACCCTCACTCTAGTCTGGGTAAGGGAGAATCACCCTCAGCTAACCCCCACTCACCCCCTTGGTAGTTTGGCACAAGCAGGCGGGCTTAACTTCAAAAGAAATGTGTAAAGTATTTGTACCAACACACACAAAGTAACTCAATGAAAACACTACAAAATGACACAACACAGGTTTAGAAAAATAGGTAATATTTATCTAAACAAAACAAGACCAAAATGACAAAAATCCAACATACACAAGTGAAGATATGAATTTTAAAAGAACAAAAGTCTTCATCCTTAATAGTGAGAACATTGTTAGCGTACAAAAGAACCTGGGTAGCGTAAAAATAAAGCCACACGGGAAAGTGTGTGTCGGAAAAGGCCAGTGATGCATCGATTTCTCACCCGCAAACAAGAACGTGCATCATTCCTCCTTCAGTCAGGTCGGCGTGCGTCATTTCTTCTCATCTGAAAGAGAGCAATGCGTCGATACGGACAGCACCTCGGGTCCGGGAAGGCTTTGCGTTGTTTTTCCAAGCCCAGCTGTGTTGTGTTGAAAATCTGGTCGCACGGTATCACAAAACCATGCTGCATGGGGTTTGCGTCATTATCAGCCTCTGTTAGCGGGTGTTCCATGTCATTTCTCCAGCTTGTCTGCAGGTGGAGCAGTGATTTCAGCCGCAAAGCCGGCGGCGCGTTGTTTATCAGCCGGGACAAGGAAGGTGCGCCAAAGATTTCCCTGCACGCCGGTCTGTGTGTGGGTTTTCAGTTCTTGCCTACCAGCTTTACCTCTGAAGGGCCCAGGGACTAAATAGGGCACCACTTGGCAGGGCAGGAGACTCAGCAGAGAGTCCAGGTGCTGGCAGAAAGAAGTCTTTGATGGCCCTGAGACTTCAACAACAGGAAGCAAGCTCAACTCAAGCCCTTGGAGATTCTTCTCAAGCAGGAATCCACAGCAAAGTCCAGTCTTTGCCCCCTTTCACAGGCAGAAGCAGCAACAGGATAGGCCAACAAAGTACAGTCACAGGCAGGGGCGGCAATTCTCCTCAGCTCTTCAGCTCTTCTACTTAGCGGAGGTTCCCCTTAAATCTTTGAAGAAATCAAATTTTCAGAGGTTTTGGGTGCTCTTCTTATACCCCTTGCTGCCTTTGAAGTAGGCCTACTTCAAAGGAAAGTCTCTGTTGTTCACAAGATCCACCCTTGCCCAGTCCAGGCTTCAGGCTCACATCAGGGGATTGGAGATTGCATTGCGTAAGGGCAGGCACAGCCCATTCAGGTGTAAGTGCCGACTCCTCTCGCCACACTAGCTCAGATGGCCCATCAGGATATGCAGACTACTCCCCAGCTCCCTTTGTCTCACTGTCTAGAGGGAATTCACACCAGCCCAACTGTCAGTCTGACCCAGACAGGGAATCCACAAACAAGCAGAGTCACAGAATGGTTTAAGCAAGAAAATGCCTACTTTGTAAAAGTGGCATCTTCAAACACACAATCTAAAAATCCACTTTACTAAAAGATGTATTTTTAGATTGTGAGTTCAGAGACCCCAAACTCCACATGTCTATTTGCTCCCAAAGAGAATTTGCACTTTAAGGATGTTTAAAGGCAGCCCCCATGTTAGCCCATGACAGAGACAGGCCTTGCAACAGTGAAAAACAAATTTGGCAGCATTTCACTGTCAGGACATGTAAAACCCACAAGTACATGTCCCACCTATAACATATACTGCACCCTGCCCATTGGGCTACCTAGGGCCTACCTTAGGGGTGCCTTACATGTATAAAAAGGGAAAGTTTAGGCCTGGCAAGTGGGTACACTCGCCAAATCGAATTGGCAGTTTAAAACTGCACACACAGACACTGCAGTGCCAGGTTTACAGGGCCACTCCTCTGGGTGGCACAACCGGTGCTGCAGGCCCACTAATAGCTTTTGATTTACAGGCCCTGGGCACCTCTAGTGCACTTTACTAAGGACTTAATAGTAAATCAGATATGCCAATCAGGCATAAGCCAATTACATATACCATTAACACAGGAGCACTTGCACTTTAGCACTGGTCAGCAGTGGTAAGGTGCCCTGAGTACCAAAAACAGCACACAGTCAAAACATGGGAAGCAGAGGCAAAAAAGACAGTGGAGACCACGCCAAGGATGTCAGCTCTAACCTCAACACATTACAGAACTGAAGACCCCTACGCTGTGCTATGTAGTCCTAAATGAATGGCCTTAAGCTCACAGTGATATTGGCACAGCATTGGTTGCTGCAACTGTATCCTGAAAGGTGTTACATCATTAGCACATGCATCTCATACATCATCAAGGTACCAGCTGCACACACATAAATCACATAATTTGCATATGTGATGTGGCCTACATCATTCACAATTATTGTGGTGGCAGGACCAAGGTGTGAAAACTGCAGACATCTGGGCCCATATCTATGGGAAAATGACGGAGCAAAGCGTACTGCCAAAATTTGCTGCGCTGGGCTCCATCAATTTCACAATGCAGGACTGCAACGTATTTAATTGGATAAGGTGCACAACTGTTTTGTTCCCTGTATTGGTCCTAAATTTATCTGTCTGCGCCAACGCAGGCATCCTTACACCATTGTGCATGGATGTCTGCGTGGAGGGGTGTTATTGTTCACGTGGAGGAAGGTGTACCTTCCCGCACACAAACAATCATTTCTAGCAATTTTGCTCTTTCTATGCATGCTGCAGAGGGGAGCACACATAGGAAAAGGGAAGAATGAGGAGGACAAAAGTATTCCTCCTCGTAGCACCTTGCTAACATCATCCCTGGGATTCCGATTGATTTTGGCGCTGCCTTAGGTTTACAGAATCTTGTAGATCTGAGGCAGCATCAAAATGTAGTGGGTGTTGCTGTGCATGCCCACTCATTGCATGCCCCTTCCACGCACAGTGCTCCGCGGGAAGGGGTCGTATTACAAGGTGACGTTAAGCCACAAAAAGTGGCTTAACGCCACCTTGTAAATATGGCGCAGTGCTTAGCGCCACAGGAGCGTCATGAAAAGTGACGCTCCTTTGGCACTAGTGGACTATAAATGCGCCCATAAGTGCCTTCATGAGCTCTCAGTCTCACACTAAAGTGTGTGATAGAGCAGTGCTTGACACAACCAACTCACACAAAATAAAGCTGAGACGTGGTCTCTTCAGTGCAAACAAGTGCACAACAGGGCCTGTATTATACATAGGGCACACTGTGCATGTTTAGGACACTACGCACCTTCTCAAAGTGCACCTGGTACAGATCGGGACAGTGAATCCTGCTACTATGAATTTGCTGCTCTGAAAACAGCCGAGAACTTGCACCTGCCCTGTGGCCAGCACAATCAGTATAATACTATGCTTCTAAACGGTTCCATGTTTTACTTTAAAGTGCAGGCAGCAACCTGCATGCTCTTTAAAGAGGGTCAGAGATCCTCTTGCAGGTGTGTACAGTAAGCAACAATCATTTCTAGCAATTTTGCTCTTTCTGTGCGTGCCGCAGAATGGAGCATGCATAGGAAAAGGGAAGAATGAGGAGGACAAAAGTATTCCTCCTCGTAGCGCCTTGCTAACGGCATCCCTGGGATGCCAATTGATTTTGGCGCTGCCTCAGGTTTACGGAATCTCATAGATCTGAAGCAGCATCAAAATGCAATGGGTGTTGCTGTGGCACGCCCACATCAACACCCATTGCAAGCCCCTCTGACACCGAATACTGCGTCGGAGGGGCCCATATTTACAAGGAGGCGTAACAGCACTAAAAACTGTGTTACACCTTCTTGTAAACATGGAGCTGAGGTTAGTGCGACAGGAGCATCACGTTAAGTGATGCTCCAGTGGTGCTAGAGGCTCTTACATATGGCCCCTGTTGTGGGAGAATCATAGACTTTTCCCTCAACCATCTGGAGTGGTTGTCCACAAATTACACTACTGTCTGTTGTGCAGCATATTACTGCTCCATACTGTCCTACAAACACATTAGGTCTGAAGGTTGCTTAGGCACCTGTGGTGTGTGTGTTTCCTACATAATCCCCTAGTGACTTCTGCAGATAGAACCCACATCCGTACCATCATGTCAATAAGTGTATGCTATGTGTGGCACACAGTGCTGACAATGGTGCTGTTGTCAACAGGCATGCTTTATACATGTCCAGCTGCCCTGTGACCCATACTGATAGACAGCTATGAATATGTGATCAGCCATAACTATTCCCATTACACACAATTTCATGGTAGCACACGTTGGCCCGTGAGCTACATGCAGGCCATAACATTCCAACATACATGATGTTACTATCCATCCTCCTATGATATCAGCTCATTGGCCAGGACCAAATACTCCTGTCATTTCATTCCACACCTCTGACTGACTCACAGCATTCCCTGGATTGGCTCACAGGACACACAATGTGACCCTTACTGGATGCTTCGGGGTCTTGTATACGGGCCACCTCTCCAATGGTGTGGGGGGCTGGTCCACCTGCAAGACATTAATGGAAAACATTGCTTAGTATAAATGTCAAGTTGTAGTATATGGACAACATTGTGCAGTGTAAACTTGTTAGGTTGCATGAGGTAGTCATCCTAGTGGTAGATCACAGTAACTGACCAACTTCTATGATCACTCTATCACATATACTTTCAGATAAGGTAGACCCACGCACCTCCAAACCATCACTGTCCGTGACACTCCTGTGGTGGTTCTCACTGCACCATATATACATGACATTGTCATGCAGGTGTCTGGTAGCACAACAACTCCATTACCTTATGGGACTGCTTGATAATGTTTATTCCATCTGAGGGGCATGTGATGGTTGTTGCAGTGCCTGGCCCATTGTAACACCTATGGCATTTCAGCCTCCATCTGATGTTGTAAGCATGTACATCATTGTTACAGCTAACTGACAAACTACTTCCCTGGGGTTGTGTGGGTATTCCAAGGTCTTGAGGAACGCTATCATACATCCTTCAGTCAAGTAAGTAATCTGTGCGAAACCACCGCAAGGCACACATACTTTTACAATAGTTATGGGAGTGTACACATGTGATGTTGAGGTACCTACCCCACATTGACTGGATGAAATCATGGATGTAGTGCCAATAGTGTGTGGCCTGCCATTGCTGCTGTGATATACCTTTATTAGTCTAGTGAGGAATTAGAACACAGCCACAGAAATGCGGCTCAACATGTACACACTTGCTCAGTGGTCACAGGATGCATCTGATGGTGCAGGTTAGTGAGTGGAATGCCAGTGATGAAGCTGGTGCAGGGCAGCCCTATACTGTCAGTAACAAGCGGCAGGCCAGTGAAACTGACTCAGCATGTGTCTGGTTTTTGACATCATATAGGCCGACTGTGATACGTAATGAACTGGAACATGGAACTGCCAGTAATCTGGACCATTAAATGTTCAAGAACCCTTACATGGCCCTGGCCATGGCTATTTACTCAAAGGGCCCAATAGGACTACAGTGGTGCATTACCAATTGCGTAGTCAGAAATATGTCATAGCATGTTGCATGTGTCGTCCAACATCATTTATTTATGTGACGGTCAATGATGCACTCAGCAGAAGACACAACAGACCATCAAAACTACTGCTAAGTAAATGGGGGCCCTTCTCATACATTTGTATGCCCACATTACACAGCTTCTCACAGCAGTCATTCTGAGTGCTGGAAAATTATACCTAGGGAATTATCTTCTGGCTCAGCGGATGAAAATGTGGGATCAAAACAATGTTTCGGGCCCCCTTTCATGCATGTTGCATGGCACAGGCCTCATTTGTAGCTGCTCGTTACCAAGTAGCAATATGCATTCATCACAACACTTGGAGATGGTTGTGCATGGTAAATTATACATCTGTCCTGCATTTGCTTCCCTGTTGTACAATTGAAATGCTGCCCTAACATGGGGCATAGACTCTTCATACAGCTCGCATACAACATGTTCACATCCATTGCATGCAGTACTCAAACTTAACAGTAACTGTCATGCATATACTAACTATTTTAGGTTGTATGGCAAAAGATGACTTACCAACTGTTCCACCAGTCTCTACTACCAAATGGTCGAGCAGGTCCTGTTACCTCAACACCAGTTCTGCCCAACAGATTTTGAAACTCCAGGTCAGATGATAGAGCACCTTGCCCCACTGCAGCTGCCTTGCCTCTGTGGGGTAGCCTTGGATCACCCGGCCACCCAGTTGCAGCATCATCGGGAGGTGGTGTGCCACAGGCCAGATGAACCCCCCCCACCTCATAAGCAGACATCCAGCTCATCCTCCCTTTCCCAAACATTACCAGTGGTGAATGCAGTTCATCCAAATAGAAAATAAACTGAACCCCTACCCCAACTACCCACATACCCCAACTACTTAACTACTCCAGACGAACTCCCGACAATACAGAGACAATTACAGTACAATTACAGTACACTCAATAGACAAAATACAAGTATTGACACAATAATAATACAAAGTTTACACAGGACATAACACAATGTACACAACACACACTGCAAACACTCCACAAATACACCAGCAACAAATAGACAACCTCACACAGTCACAGGGAAACAGACTGCAATGTGAAAGTTAAACTGCACTCACTTTAGCATTTTTGAAGGCAGGATGTCCTGGTATATCACTTCCTGGGCGTGTGCGTCACGTTTTTCAGTCATGCCTCTTTTTTTTGACGCACGATGGTTTTGCGCCGTTTTTTCACACCATTAGTGTGCAAAATGCCTGTCAACGTGCGATAGATGCAGAGGGGCTTTGTGTCTATTAGCTTAGGGGAATTGTATGACAAATGTGTATGCATGAAAAGTTTTCACGCATGACGGCATTGAGTGGATTTTTGCATTGTGATCCTTGAGTGCACACTGAGTGACTTGAGGTGTTACATGGGGTGTACAACTATGGTTTACATGTGTAATGCCAACTTGTGAGTGTATGTCCAGAACTCCCATTAAGGTGACAATGGAATGTTAGACCTATGGATTCGTTTGTGAGTGTGCTGCATGTGATTACTGAATACCTCGTGCACATGTGCAGCTACACTGTGTCCACAAACATGTTGGCACATCTGTACTATGTGTGTATACATGTGTACATAAGCTAATTTTGGTGTGGACTACATTGTTATATCTGAGATACACATGTGCACATACATACAACACTAAACATGTTTGGTGGGCTATGTTCAACCCATGGTAATGTATGTGACAACCATGTAAACTTCTACATACAGTGAACATGGACTGCATTAACATCACAACAACCCACCCAATGTGCCTGTGTATGTGTTCACTCTGTGCTGTGTTGTTGGATTTCCATTCATGTTGACCTGATACACGTGTGCCATTTGTACCCTCATGCACCGCAGGTGCAGGAGAAGTCATGTACACATGTGTTGTGTAAGATTGGTATCTGCAGTGTGTGTGTATTGACATATGTTTTGTGATTTCTGTCACATGTGACAACAGTGGTGTGTTCACGGGATGTGAATTCTCACATTACATTCTTCCTGCCTGAGCACATGTTGCCATTTGACAAATGTATGTGTTGTCACATCAGAGCCAGCCATATTTCTGTATGTTGGAACACATATGTAGCTCATTTCTGTCAGTCACTGATCTTGTGACACATATGCCCTACTTTTGTGCTAGGTTGCCTTTTGTTCTCAATCCATACACATTTCCATGGCTGAGCCAATACAGTGGTCCATATGTGCTGACATATGTGGCATATGTGTGCATGTCATCATCTAGGTACACGTATTTGTCCCCATCAGGTTAGCAATGAATGTCACAAACAATGGCATACCACTGTGTCACAGTGTTACATTCTGGCATACCTGCCAGCATACTCATCATCACAACAGTGTGAGTTCCTATAGTAACACAAAAGCATCTTTGCATGTGAGAAAGTAAGTCAATGGAATCCCAGTCTGATCACACCCCTGTGCACATGCATCAGGCCCCTGACAATGTGATATGTACATGTAGCTAGAGCAGTGGTGTGTGGGTTCATTGAGCACGGACCTAGCCTCTTCATGTTTGCCATCTAGCAGTACTTTGCACACACCCCAGCAGACACATGCACATTTGTGGTCATACTGTTCTGGATCTCACATTTACCACTGCCGTACTTGATGTCAGCTTCCCCTCTCAAGTACATCTCTCTGATCTTGGCCATTTTGTACATGTGACATGTTTTGATGTCCTTAGCATTTCCCTTGGCCAGCTTTTTGGCCTAGTATCCCTGTTGTGACTTCAACATTGGAAACATGCCAGGCTACAGATGGTGGTATCTGTTGCAGCCTCCTGTCATGGTGTCATGCGATGGGTAAATACCATGGTATGTAAGTGGACAACATGACTTGGTGATGTACTGGCCCAGCCACCCTTGCTGTACCAATGTGTAATATTGACATGTAGACATTGATGTGTTATACAGTCTGTGTTGGTCTATGTGTGTCCCTTCTCCATGTATTCCTGCACTACTGGTGAGTCCTGTATTGCCACCTACATTGTGCCCATTATTTAGTCTGTTAGCACATCTCATACTGCAACATGTCTATATATACATGGAAATGATGCTACGTTTGACTTGTGTTCATGGAAGATGTTCACGTTTCCTTCTCCTGCCAACTTGATAGGTACTGTTCCATAGTCTGTATTTGTGAGTTGTAATGTCTTACACACACACAATGACATCACTCCTGCCACACCACTTCTGTTTTCTCCATTTGACATCCCATGTTGTATGTATAAGTATGTACGGGTGTCTGGAAGCAGTCCATCCAGTATGTCCATTGTACACGTGTCAGCATGGCACAGCCTAGGTAACTCTCACCATGGCTGACTGATATTGAGGTGTCACATCATCTCAGTGTTGGAGAGTTTATCAGCCAATTGCAACATATATGGATAGGTCTACTCCCACTCTGTTTGGCGTTGTGTCTCAGTCATATTTCAACAATGATGGACAGTAGTCCATCCCACACCTGATTGCGATGTTGGAGGCCACGACATGTATGGGAATAATTGTCCATATTGCCATCATGCACTTGTCCTGTCATGAGTGAAAATGGGTGGTGTGTATTGCTTTGTGCTGTGTGATGTTTTTGTATACAGGATACTAGATATACATGCTGTCATATCAAGCATTGTTGAGCCTGGCAAAACCGTTGCTACCTAGAACATACACCCTTACATCAGTATGCACATGTTTGCCTAGATGTGGGCTAGCCATGTGTCAGGACAGGAGATTTGTGTGAAAGGTTTGCACCTTATGTACATTGTGATCATTTGCTACTCTGAGTACAATCAACTCAGTTGAATATGTGGTGGCGCATTGTCCCAAAATATCCATGGATGATGACAATGGGTCATGTATTTGGATAGTGATTCTGCACCTCTAGCTGCGTATGTAGTCAAGGCAAGCCATTATGCACTCCACAGCCAACGTGTGTGCGCCATACGAGAGGTACAGGCCACCATGTGCCCCAGGTTGTGCACATTGGCAGTGCTGGGACATATTTCCATGGTTACACTGTGCAGGCTCAGCATGGACATTGGTTACAATCCCTGGCCTTCAACTGAGGGACCACAGTTCACAATGATGTACCACCCTTACCACACATGTACCACACAGGCAATGCTACTGTCACCATGAGTTGTGACAGTGTACTGTTCCTAAGTGACTTGTTATCCATTTGGTGACAGTCCCTACCTCATGTGTGCCAGACATTGCATTAATCCTGTTATGCATAGTGTCATTGTGGTGGATTGTCTAGGTATTGGCACTTTTCCCACTTGACAGGAAAATATATGTAGTGGTGCATGGATCTAGACCTTAACGATTCCACTGCCCACAATTTGTGTGTCACTGATTTTTGACATAGTGGTAGTAGACCCACTCATGTCACAAACGTTGTTGCAACCATACTGGTCACCTTTGCGTTACCTACCTGCTCACTGTGTTTAGAGTCACATTCCAATGGTGTATGTAGTCAAAAATTAGTAGACCAAAGAGATCTATATGCTAAGTGATTTATTAGTGCTACTTACAAGGTGATGTTTAAAGTATTGTGCTCATGCGTAGAAGTTCTCCATAATGTGGAGTCTCCTACGAACTCCGGCTACAGTGTTAATTTGCTCCCCACCCACATGATCTGCTCTATCATCATCATCCTCATCCTCGCTGGAAACATCATCCTGTTCATTCCAGAGAATATTTGTCCAGACACAAATGTTGTGCAGGATTGCACATGCCAAGATGACCCTACACACAAGTTGTGGAGCATATAAAAGGCTTCCTCCTGTCAGGGACAGACACCTGAGCCTGGATTTCAGCAGGCCAAATGTCCTTTCCACCAGATTGCGGGTCTTCCTGTGTCCCTCATAGTAGGCCTGCTGTTCCACCATTGTGGGATTAGAAAAAGGGGTCATCACCCAGGGCTGGATGTCATACCCTTGGTCAGCTGCAAAAGATAGAGAGGAGATGTGTTGTTAGGTGTTGATAGTGGTTTGGTACGTCCCATAGCAGTTGTACATTTTCATTGGAGTTGTGACACAAAATTGCTTGTGGTGTACTGTATGTTTCTGTTTTGTGAAATGGTTTCTTTGAACTGTGTTGATGGACACGACAAACTTGGGTAGTGGCTCAAAGCCATGGGGAGTTTTCATGTTGTTCCTATAACTGATGGTCATGATTTGGGCCAATGTGTTGTGTAGTCTATTTTTGGAGCAGTGTACCAGTCTTACATGGCACTTACCACTTCCTAGCAGCACAATGGTGTCAGATGTTGATACAGCATTGTTGCCCTAAAAAACAAGATTGTGCCGTCCTTTTTGACATGTTGCACTATGCATGCAGTGTGACATTTACGGGCATTAATTTGAGCAGCTAGCACCACCAGAGCGTCATTTTTATAGAATCTTTGTTCGGTGGAACTATGCCTGCCCCGTATTTCAAGGTGGCGTTATACCATTTTTTTTTTCTTGATGCCACCTTGTGACTACGGCCCCTTCACACACAACCCTTTTCGTGGAAGGGGTGAGCAGTGGGTGTTGCTGTGTGGGTGCAACAGCAACACCCATAGCATTTTCTAGCTGACTCCGATTTGAGAGTTTTTGTTAACCTGAGGCAGCACCAACACCTCACCCCACCCTAGCGGTGGCATTAGCAAAGTACAACAAGAAGGAATACTTTGATTCCTCCTCGTGCTTTAGAAAATTCGATATGTGCTGCATATTGCTGCACGCTTAGTAACAGCAATATGCCAGACATGGTAGTTTATGTGCTGGAAGGTGTCCCTTCCCACACATGAACAATCACAGCCCTCAACGCAGACGTCCTTGCACGATGGTGCAAGGATGCCTGGGTTGGTGCTGGTAGCTAATTTTTTCACAAGCACTGGTGACAACCCAGGGGTGTGCTGTATACTATTAAAGTAGGTGCATCACTGCGTTGTGTAAATGAGGGTTGGCTGCGCGGCCTATTTTGGCACAGTGTTGCACTCTGTAATTTCCCTTAAAATAATGTGTCCTAAAGACCCTTTGTGTCAGTTGATGGTTGTGTCAGCCATGAAGTGTACGTAAGTGTGTGTCCCACATTGTTAGGATGAATTATTTGTTGTAGAAGTTTTGCATACCTTCTATTACATGATTTCTGGCAGACACTTTCAACACATGCAGAGTGCTGGCTTTGGGAGGGGGCACCGCTATTTTTTGCTTGTCCCTTAGTACAGTGCATATAAGGTCAGGTATCTCCACTATACACCTAACACATCCATGTAATCCATGAATGTTAGTATTTTTTTTCACAGACACAAGACCATGGTGGAGCCTTTCTGGTAGTTAGAACAGACATTGGGGGTCATTCTAACCCTGGCAGCCCAAGAAAGCCAGGGCTAAAATGACGGGGGCACTGCCAACAGGCTGGCGGTGCCCCGCAGGGCATCCTGACCACGGCGGTTCGGCCGCGGTCAGAAGTGGAAAACCGGCGGTCTCCTGCCGGTTTTCCGCTGCCTAAATGAATCCTCCATGGCGCCATTCTGTTCCTGGCGGTTCTCCCGCCAGGAACAGGATGGCGGTATGGGGTGTCGTGGGGCCCCTGCAGTGCCCATGCCAATGGCATGGGCACTGCAGGGGCCCCCGTAAGAGGGCCCCAAAAAGAATTTCAGTGTCTGCTTTGCAGACACTGAAATTCGCGACGGGTGCAACTGCACCCGTCGCACCTTCCCACTCCGCCGGCTCAATTCTGAGCCGGCGTCCTCGTGGGAAGGTAGTTTTACACTGGGCTGGCGGGCGGCCTTTTGGCGGTCGCCCACCAGCCCAGTGTAAAACACAGAATAGCCGCAGCGGTCTTCCGACCGCGGTGCGGTATTCTGGAGGGGGGAAGTCTGGCGGGCGGCCTCCGCCGCCCGCCAGACTTAGAATCACCCCCCTGGTGTTCTTAGTGGGCACTAGGGGCAGGATGAGGTGACATTGAAGTAGGTGTTTCCCCATTTCTCATGATTCAGCCCCATGGTCTTCAATGGCAAATATTTTTGTAGACATATGCGTGGGACACAATGCAGCAGACAGGTGTATGTGTACACTACAGGTACGTGTAGCTGATGTATACTTGGCTATGGCACCACTTGGGTGGCATTGGATTTAGGTTCTGCCCGAGGCTTACACACCATGAGTTACATGGGACTGTGCCTATGCGCGACTTCCTCAACATGACCATAGCCTACGCGATTGACATACCTGTGTGCTTCTTTGTTTGGTGTGATTGTGTGTGTGATCTGTAAGTATTTGTCAACCTGTGGACACTTGTAGTGATTTGAGAGCAGCTTCTGCATGCAAAGGAAACTTGGCTTCTCCTGTTCACAAGTGGTTTGCTAGTCAGGGTGTTGCTGTGTTATGTTGATGTGGGTGCATGCGTTTGTGACATACAATGTATGCAGTGTGGTGTGGCATGTGGCTTATGTGTTGTTGCCTATATATCTCTGTGGCTCTGCCCATGTGTATTTCTTTTTGAGTTTGTCTTGTTTGTCCTTGATGGTTGATGTGTTGTGTGGTATGTTTGGTATGGTGACTTACCTACGAATAGGTCATTGCCATATTCTCCGTCCTGGAACTGCTGGTTGATAGTGCAGTGGAGAAAGATGCATGCATCTTGGACACTGCCAGGATACTTTGCCAGGATGTTTGTGAAGAGCCCACGGTGGTCCATGTTAGCCTGCACGTTGATGGAATGTGAGTGCTAACGGTTCCTGTAGAGGTGTTCCATAGCTGCAGGTGGCACCAGCTGGTACAGTCCATTGAGCCCACCACATGTGGAAACCCAGCTATCTGATAGAAACCTTGCTTGGTCTCATACTGCAGCTGATGGGTGTTTAGGAAGCAGGTGTGTTGTGGTGTGAGGCGTAGGATTGCTTCCAGGACCTTTGGTAGGCAGACGGATAAGTATGACTGGGAGATACCAGCCACTAATGTGCCCGTTGTCTGGAATGATCCAGACGCCATCATGTGGAGGACAGTGAGGAGTCTTGTAATGGGTGGGATGTTATGGGGAGTTTGCAGCCTTGCCGTGATGTGTGGCACTATCAGGTGCAGCAGGCGTATGATGAACTCCTGTTTGAGTCTGTACATCCGGACCACATCCTGTTCCCTCATTCCTAAGATCGTGATTTGCTCCCTCCTTCTTCCCTGCTTATGTGGCTGTTGTGGTGGTGTTTGTGGTTTCTGCAGTGGAGGTGGTTGGATCTGCTGTCTTTGCAGATGTCTTCGGCGTGTGTCAAGCTGGAGCAATAGCATTTCCGTGTTGTCCTGGCAGTTTCCAAGACTCCTTCTGGGTTTTTTCTATGAGTGGTGGACTGTGAGCCTCTTTTTAAGGCCTGGGTCTGACCAGGCATTATTTTTTGGTGCTAATCGGACTTTGAGCCATTTTTTGAGTCCGCTTCCTTAATTTGCATCAGTTTTGCATTGGGGGGATAAATATGGCACTAGGGGTTCACATTGTGTTTAGGACAGGAACACCTACCTTGCATCTCATTGATGTAGGGTGGTTTTGTGCATCCTAAACATGGCGCTAACGGCAATAATTTGACGCTAGATGGGGCTTGCATCAAAATATAAATATGGAGTTAGCTTTGCATCATTTTAGCGTCAGAATTTTTAGCGCTAATACGGTGCCAGCAAAGTATAAATATGCACCTTAATGTGGCAATTAATAAAATGCATACATTCATTTAGCATCAAAATCATTTACTTTTTAATTAAGAACACAATCAACTTCATGTTAAACTGCATTTAGGAGAAAAGTGTACTTTAAATTCACATTCATAACTGATGTAGAATTGCAATTGGGACAAAACACATAAGTGGCACAACGGGTTAAACTTTAGGTAGCAATTTTGTTTCAATACAAATCAATACATAACATACTAAAGAACATAAAATATCAAAACGAATTTCATTACTTAAAATTTTAGTAGAATATCACCATGATCAAAATTTCTACATTACTGTGAATGCATATCAATATGAGTTCATTGCATCACATTACATCTAAACAGTTAAGCATTAATACACACAAATGTATATAAGGTCATGCTTAAGGCTATATTGTGACAAAATATGTGCAGACATTATCTCAGCTGCATCAGGACATTACTACACATCCTATGGTTAGGTAGTGCAAAGGCAGTGAAGATTGCTATAATTCTGAGATTCCTCTATGTGTTCCAAATCAGTATGATAAAAAGTGCACAAGCCCCATTTCAAAGCTTATAAAGGACAACAGAAAACTTTGGGCCTTATTTAGATTTCGGCTGACGGTTTACTCTGTCACATAGGTGACAGATATCCCGTCAGCTAAAATATAAAACCCATAGGATAAAATAGGATTTATATTCCTGCAGATGGGATATGTGTCACTGTTGTTACAGAGTAACTAATCCACTGAAATCTAAATCACGCCCTTTTTCTCAGAAGGAATACTAGCTGTGTTTCATGCAAAATTTTAAGAACCTTGAAGCTCAAAGAGTATCAAATAGACATTGGGTACATGGGGGTCATTACAACCCTGGCGGACGGTGTTAAAGATATGGTAATACCGCAAACAGTCAGACGGACAAAAAAAGGGAATTATGACCCTGGCGGAAACCGCCAACAAAGACAGCCACTTTAACACAAGGCCCGCCACGGCGGTACAGACAAGCAGTGCAGCGGTCACCGCCAACAGACAGGCGGAAGACAATGTACCGCCCACAGTATCACAACAGGCCAATCCGCCACCTTTTCCGGGGCGGATTCACTGTGGATAAAAACACGGCGGAAACAGCTTTTGCTATGGGAAAACGCTCACCTTCTACACATCCCACGAGGAACGACGACTCCATGGACCCGGAACTGCAAATACTACCTGCCCTTGTCTTTCTGCTCCTTCACGACCAACAGCGACGTAGGCGCAGAAGATACCGGTGAGAACTGCACCTACGACACGGGGGAGGCAAAAGTTAGGGGGACACGCACCAAACACCCCCACCCCCATCCTCGCATATTACAACATACACACCAATGCAGTCACAAACATAACAGTAACAACCCACAATCCCCCCGGAAGAATGCAAAGACAATGCGAATTTCGGGCAAACTTTGTAATGTGCCACTATACATGTCATACAAAAATATACAAATATATGTATTCCAAAATCACTCATATTTACATATACAATCCGAGAAGGATTGCAGCTATGTACACAACAATGTCCGTGCACAAACAGTCCAAAAATGCATTGGCGAGGCCCACAATAGATACCTGACCTAAATCGGAGAGAACACTGCCGGGGCATCAGATAGAAACACTACAGGCACCTCAGGGGGAAGGGAAGGGGGGGCACCTCAGCCAGATGAATGCAAAGCCAGATCCACGACGGGGCTCCATGCCCATTGATGTATCCTGGGGAGTGCAAAGCCACAGTCTCGCAAGTCTCTACAGTGGGTGGCTTGCCCACTGTACCATCCTGGGGAGTGCAAAGACACATTTTCGCAAGTAGATGCAGTTCTCTACTGGTACTGGGTGGGACTGGTGCCCTGACTGGATGAGTCTCCCCGTGAAAGTTCATGTCCTGTCACTGTCCCAGCTGCACATGGGAGAACGATGCCTGATGTGGCGGCCTATTCATACCCACACAGTCTCTCAAGTTTCTACAGTGGGTGGGTTGCCCACTGTTCAATCCTGGGGAGAGCAAAGCCACAGTATCTCAAGTCTCTACAGTGGGTGGGTTGCCCACTGTTCAATCCTGGGGAGTGCAAAGCCACAGTCTCTCAAGTCTCTACAGTGGGTGGGTTGCCCACTGTGCCATCCTGGGGAGTGCAAAGCCACCGTCTCTCAAGTCTCTACAGTGGGTGGGTTACCCACTGTTCAATCCTGGGGAGTGCATAGCCACAGTCTCTCAAGTCTCTACAGTGGGTGGGTTGCCCACTGTTCACTCCTGGGGAGTGCAAAGCCACAGTCTCTCAAGTCTCTCAAGTTGATGCAGGTCCATACTGGTACTGGGGGGTGACTGGTGCCCAGACTGGATGAGTCTCCCCTTGAAAGGTAGTGTCGTGTCACTGTCCCAGCTGCACATGGGATAAGGATGCCTGATGTGGTGGGCCATTCATTCCTACCCAGTGCATTGCCCTGTTCAGCGGTGCTTTGACATAGCGGTTCTGGACTGTTCAGCGGTGCTTTGCCATGGCGGTCTTTGCTCTGTTCAGCGGTGCTTTGACATGGCGGTTCTGGACTGTTCTGGACTGTTCAGCGGTGCTTTGCCATGGCGGTCTTTGCACTGTTCAGCGGTGCTTTGACATGGCGGTTCTGGACTGTTCAGCAGTGCTTTGCCATGGCGGTCTTTGCCCTGTTCAGCGGTGCTTTGCCATGGCGGTCTTTGCCCTGTTCAGCGGTGCTTTGCCATGGCGGCCTTTGCCCTGTTCAGCGGTGCTTTGACAGGGCGATCTTTGCCCTGTTCAGCGGTGCTTTGAAATTGCAGTTCTGGACGGTTCAGCGGTGCCTTGCCATGGTGGTCTTTGCCCTGTTCAGCGGTGCTTTGACATGGCAGTCTTTGCCCTGTTCAGCGGTGGTTTGCCATGGCGGTCTTTGCCCTGTTCAGCGGTGCTTTGACATGGCGGTTCTGATACGGACATTGGTGTGTGGCATGACGATTTCCACACTGGACATTGGTGTGTGGCATGACGTTTTCCACTCTGGACATTGGTGTGTGGCATGACGATTTCCACACTGGACACTGGTGTGTGGCATGACGATTTCCACACTGGGCATTGGTGTGTGGCATGACGATCTCCATACTGGACATTGGTGTGTGGCATGACGATCTCCACACTGGACATTGGTGTGTGGCATGACGATTTCCACACTGGACATTGGTGTGTGGCATGACGATTTCCACACTGGACATTGGTGTGTGGCATGACGATCTCCATACTGGACATTGGTGTGTGGCATGACGATTTCCACACTGGACATTGGTGTGTGGCATGACTATTTCCACATTGGACATTGGTGTGTGGCATGACGATTTCCACACTGGACATTAGTGTGTGGCATGACGATCTCCATACTGGACATTGGTGTGTGGCATGACGTTCCATCATTGCCCAGCGGGGCTGTGGCATCCTGGCCCTACCTGGGCTGTGACTGCGGCGGTGGTCTCTGGACCAGTGACGATACTTGGGCCCTCCTGGGCTGTGTCTTGTGCGGTGGTCTCAGGACCAGTGACGATACTTGGGCCCTCCTGGGCTGTGTCTTGTGCGGTGGTCTCAGGACCAGTGACGATACTTGGGCCCTCCTGGGCTGTGACTCTGGCGGTGGTCTCAGGACCAGTGACGATACTTGGGCCCTCCTGGGCTGTGTCTTGTGCGGTGGTCTCAGGACCAGTGACGATACTTGGGCCCTCCTGGGCTGTGACTCTGGCAGTGGTCTCACGACCAGTGACGATACTTGGGCCCTCCTGGGCTGTGTCTTGTGCAGTGGTCTCAGGACCAGTGACGATACTTGGGCCCTCCTGGGCTGTGTCTTGTGCAGTGGTCTCTGGACCAGTTACGATACTTGGGCCCTCCTGGGCTGTGACACTGGCGGTGGTCTCAGGACCAGTGACGATACTTGGGCCCTCCTGGGCTTTGTCTTGTGTGGTGGTCTCAGGACCAGTGACGATACTTGGGCCCTCCTGGGCACTGACTCTGGCGGTGGTCTCTGGACCAGTGAAGATACTTGGGCCCTCCTGGGCACTGACTCTGGCGGTGGTCTCTGGACCAGTTATGATACTTGGGCCCTCCTGGGCACTGACTCTGGCGGTGGTCTCTGGACCAGTGACGACGGGGCTGGCGGTTGTGTCTGGACCGCCGGAAATGATGGCGCACTTCTCCGCTGTGACACTCACAACAGGCTGGGCAGACTTCCTTTGGACCTTCCCCACCTTTTTTGGAGTTACAGCTGACTCACCAATCGCCTTCGATCCCATTTCACTTGTTGTCCCACCAGGAGTCTTGACACGGTCCCGTCGTCCACTCTCCAATTTCGGAGCCTTTACAGGGGGTGGGCTGCCAGTGCCTTGGCTCCGGGTCCTACTGCCTGCCCTGATGGACGGTGCACTCCAAAAACCTGGAACACGCACCACTGGTACTGGAGGCTTTTTGGCTGAGGCGCTACGACGGGACTGATGAATTGGAGGGGGGGCGGGGGCAAAAAGGTCAATTTGACAGAGGGACAGTTTCTGACGAACACTGGGATGGGTAGCTGGAGGGGGTCTGGGAGTGGAGGAAGAGGAGGTGGTTGTAGGAGGTGTCACTTTAGCTGTTTTGGGTGCAGGTGCAGGTACTGGAGGCTGTCGTGAGGTGGATGGATGTTGGGTGAGTGATTGCCGGCGTTTGGGTACTTTGGGAGGGGGCGTCACAGACACACTGGGAGAGGACACAGGCGACGTGTAAATGGCAGTGGAGGTGGTGAGTGCTGGTGAGCGGCATGTGGTGCTGGGTGTCCTGGTGCGAGTCCTAGTGCCTGTAGATGTGGTGCATGCAGGTGTGTGTGTAGACGACACTGGGAGGGAGGAGGGAGAAGAGGAGGAGGGGGACACAGTGGAGACAGTGGATGTTGCTGTGTCTGTATGGGTGTGATGCTTGTGTGAGTGCCTGTGGGATGTGTGGTGCCTACGTTTGCCTGAGCTACTTTTGTGTGTTGACTTGTGTGCATGCTGGTCTGTAGGTGTGCTTGGGATGGGCTGGGGTAAATGGGATTGGGTCTGGGTGGAGGAAGTTGGAGGGGGGAGGCTGGACACAGGGACAATTGCTGCCATCAGTGCTGAGGCCAGAGATTGCAGGGTTCGCTGAAGGACAGCCCGACCAGAATGAATGTCCTCCAGGAATGCATTACTGTGTTGCAACGCCCTTTCTACACCCTGGATGGCATTCACAATGGTAGACTGCCCAACAGTGAGTGACCGGAGGAGGTTAATGGCCTCCTCACTAAGGGCAGCAGGCGTGACTGGGGCAGGGCCTGAGGTGCCTGGGGAGAAGGTGATGCCCACCCTCCTGGGTGGGCGGGCACGGGGCGAACGCTGAGGGGCTGCTAGGAGGGTGGTGCTGGTAGGGGGGTGGCGGCTGTACCTGTAGAAGCGGGGCGTGCAGATGGTGCCGCCACCACAGGGGAGCTCACATCGGCGGACGAGTCTGTGTCGCTGGTTGGTGATCCGGTGGCCGACGTGAAGCTCCCCTCGCCCTCCGTCCCACTGGTGTATTCAGAGTCTGGGGTGTGGCCCTCCATGGCCATGTGGGATGCAGCTCCCTCGTGCTCCGGTGCCACTGTACCTCCGCCTGTTGATGCTGATGTACAAAAGGACAGGGAGAGCAGGAAAAGGGGGGGAGACAGAACAATGAGAGTTTTAGTGCATGGCATACCGCTACCGTTGGCGGACAAGACAGATGCAGCAGCCCCATGCACAACGCCGCGCTCCTGCCCTCTGCACATGCAATTTCTGGGATATGGCCTACATGGCAATGGTGGAAATCAGCGCACATGGATGCCACAGGGGCAACTATACCTCAACTTGCTAATTTACTGAGGTGGGGTAGAGTGCCACATGGCCTACATTACAGAGGGGCCTTGCCTACCTAACTCGCAATGGCCTAGGGACACCCACAGCCCACCTTCCCCACCCAGACACCTCCACTGCACGCAAAGCCGCAGAATGAGGTTGTACTCACCCCCTTGTGTCTGCTGTGATGTCCTTAAGTGCCCATCCAACTCCGGGTAGGCCACCGCCAGGATCCGGAACATCAGGGGGGTCATGGTACGACAGACACCCCTCCCACGTTGGGAGGCCATCCCCAGCTGAGCCTCCGCCGTCTTCTTGCTGCAGCGGCGAATGTCCTCCCATCTCTTATGGCAGTGGGTGCCCCATCTCTGGTGGGCCCCCAGGTCCGGACCTCCTTGGCGATGGCACGCCAAATGTCCCTCTTCTGGTGGGCGCTGACCTACATGACATGCACAAGGGAAGAGGAACAGTCATTACCAATTGCAACATCAATGTGTGTGTCCCCCTCCATACTCTGACCATGTGGCCCATTTATTCCCATGCTTTACTGTAGTATGACTTCTGCCCCCTTCCCTCTTCCACCCAGCCCTGTCCACCCAGGCCTAGCCCCTACAACGTGCTCCCTGAGTACTAACCTGTTGGTCTGGAGGACCATAGAGTAGCATGTACTGGGGGAGGACCCCATCCACAAGTTTCTCCAACTCCTGTGCAGTGAAGGCAGGGGCCCTTTCCCCAGACGCAGCAGCCATTGTCGCTTCCAGACCGAGGTCACAGCAGCACTAGCAGTGTAAGTCCTCTCCTGTCGAAGGTCAGGTATCTAGTGATTGAACAGATAGAAAATGGTGTTGACGTCCGCGGCGGTGACGTCCGCGGCGGGGCGCATCATCACCGCCGGCGCACCTGTTCATTGGCTCTTGGGACCCATAGGGTTCAATGTTAACCAATGCAGCATTGCCCCGCGCTCTACGACCGCCTACCCCGACGGTGTGCAACGCCAGTGCTGTTACCCCACAATCCCATTGTCCCAGTTTAGAGGTCAGGCAGCCTCCATTTCAGGGGCCCACATGGATTCATTTTCAACTGCGTCACACATACTGAGGCCTACACTCAACACACATACAGGAAGGGTTTTGTGTCTGGTGTAGTCTTGTGTGTAACTGTGGGTACATACCTGGAGGAATAGTGACTGTTTCTTCGCTGTTGTCCTTCACAGGCACCGTCAGCTGGGACATATGAGAAGATGGCGGAATCCTCCGGTGTACCGACCGCTGGTGGACCTGTTGACAATGGAAGAGAGACATTTAATCGTGACCTACCGGTTTGACCGTGCTACAATCCAGGAACTATGTACCCAGTTGGAGCAAGAGCTGATGTCACCAATCCGCCAACCGACTGGAATCCCCCCTGACGTGCAGGTGCTGTCAGTGCTCCATTTCCTTGCAAGTGGGTCTTTTCAAACAACAGTGGCCATGGCATCAGGGATGTCCCAGCCTATGTTTTCCAACGTGTTGTCCAGAGTGTTGCCTGCTCTTCTGAAACACGTAAGGAGATACATAATTTTCCGTGAGGTGGAGGATTTGCCTACAGTGAAAGGTGACTTCTATGCCCTTGGACATATCCCCAACGTCATAGGTGCCATTGATGGGACCCATGTAGCTCTGGTCCCCCCTCGCTGGAGTAAACAGGTGTACAGGAACAGGAAGAGTTATCATTCAATGAATGTCCAGATGGTCTGTTTGGCAGACCAGTACATCTCGCAGGTAAATGCTATGTTCCCTGGCTCTGTGCATGACGCCTACATCCTGCGGAATACCAGCATCCCTGATATGATGGGTCAACTCCAGAGGCACCGTGTATGGCTACTGGGGGACTCTGGTTACCCCAACCTTTCCTGGCTATTGACCCCAGTGAGGAATCCCAGGACCAGGGCAGAGGAATGCTACAATGAGGCCCATGGGCGGACTAGGAGGGTTATCGAGCACACCTTCGGCCTCCTGAAGGCCAGGTTCCGGTGCCTCCATATGACAGGTGGATCCCTATTCTACTCACCGAAGAAGGTGTGCGACCTCATCATCGCCTGCTCCATGCTCCATAACTTGGCATTGCGAAGCCAGGTGCCTTTTCTTCAGGAGGATGATCCAGATGACGGTGTTGTGGCAGCTGTGGAGCCTGTGGACAGTGATGAGGATGAAGCTGAGGAAGACGAAAACGACAACAGGGATTCAGTCATACAGCAATATTTCCAGTGAGACACAGGTGAGAACATTTTCATTTTTACCATTACATTAACTTTCACACATCTACCTCTATCCTGTACTGACATTTCACTCACTATTTGTTAACTGAGTTCTCTCCTTCCATTTCAGTTTCACAAATGTGGTAACCTATGTGTCAACTGTTTGCATCCTTGAAGGGCTTGTGATGTGTGACATAGGTATGTTAGCCTTCCAATGGGTAACTCATTATGAAACTGTAATTGATAATACAGATTTACAAATCATAGACTGACTCCATTTGTTTTTAGTGTTTCAAGGGTGTTTATTTAAGTGTAAAAAAATGAAGGGGGGTTGTAAAATGGTGATGGGTGATGGTAGAGGAATGTCCATGGCAGAGTCCAGTGTATTAGTCTCACAGGTACATTGCACATCTGGGCATTGGAAGTGGAGCTAGGTCAGTTCCAATTTGGGCAGGGTAACAAAGTGGGACAGTGGGGGGACAAACAGGGTGGTCTTATTTCCTAGCGGGGGTCTTGCCATCTTGCTCTGTCCTGTTCCTGGATCTCAGGGCCCGCTTGCGTGGTGGTTGTCCGTCTGCAGGGGATGGGGTGCTGGTGTGGTGGTCCTGTGGCGGGGCGTCCTGTCCACTAGCGCCAGCGGAGGTGGTGGGCATTTCATCGTCCTGGCTAGTGTCAGGGGCCCCTTGGAGTGCCACGGTGTCCCTCAAGGTCTTTTGAATGTCCGTCAGCACCCCTACAATGGTGCCCAGGGCGGAGCCGATGGTCCTGAGCTCCTCCCTGAACCCCAAATATTGTTCCTCCTGCAGACGCAGGATCTCCTGCAACTTGTCCAGGACCGTGGCCATCGTCTCCTGGGAGTGGTGGTATGTGTTTCCGCCAGTTTATCGCTGACCTTTGGTGTGGCGGTGTTGTGTGGGTGTCTGAATTTCGGCGGATTCCGTGATGTGTGTCATCATAGCTGTGGCGGTCTACCGCGGCAGTGTATTGGTGGTCTTCTGCACGGCGGTAAGCGCCTTATACCGCCAATGTTGTAATGACCCCCCATATGTGGGGAATTCTGTGGTTACATAACAACATTTAAGCGCCCACTCTGAAAATCATACACTATTATACATACTTTATTTCAGCTATTATGGGCAAGCTTATAAGACTTGGAATGAAGGGGAATTCACAGTCTTAGCAGACCTATATGTTAAAGGCTGCATACAGTTGTTCAAGGGTTTTAAAATAAAGTTTGGAGTGACACAGATGAAAAGATTTTGTTGCCAACAGTTAAGGTACTGGGCAATACATTCCATAAGTAAAGAGCAAACAGACTAAGATTGAGAAGCTGGTAATAGCATACCTAGGCAAATAATGGTTTCTTACTGCAATCACATCCCCTTTCCTCAATCATAATTGAAAATTAGAGAAGCCTGACACTAAAAGTCTCTGTGATACTGACATTCTTAACATGTTTCACATTTAAAAGACACAAATACCATATTTCAGATTGCCATTGGTGTGCTGACTATGCCACTAAGGTTATGCAGGACTAATCTACGGGTTGTAAACTTGATAAGTTATAACTAACATATTCCTACATTTTCTCAAAGCCAGAAGTGAACACAATGTCATGGATATGTTTCACATCTTGTGACACAACTTTGATCTAACTTTACCGATCAGATATGAGCCTTAAAATGGCAGCTGCCTTACCTACTGTCCTTGACATTAGGAAATGACCTAACTCTGCCAGTGGAAGTCGTCACGGTGGTAGGCGGATACAACCGCGGTTGACATTGCCATTTGAACACATTGCTGCCTTTGGCGGTATTATGCCAATGGCGATGTCAGCCTGCGGTGACGGTGGTTTATGTGGCGGATGTGACTGCCATCTCTCGCTTGACTCTGCAACTGATGCCAGCAAGACCTCCACGACCTGAACTGCTGTGTACTGTCTCTAGGAGCAATCATGCCACGTCCTACAGGTGATAGGGCCCCTGCCTTCTCCCCAGGAGAGCTTGATAAGCTGGTGGAGGAGGTCCTACCCCTGTGTGAACAGCTGTATGGTGCACCAGAGGAACACGTAAGTAACTGTGTACACATGTGTATTTCTCCTCATCTATCCTTTGTTATGACAAGCAATAGATGATGGGTAAAGTTTGTGATGATGTCTAGGAAATGTGAAAGAATGAAAGGATTTGGTAATATGTGTGGGTAGATAGGCATGTGCATATATGTTTTGAGTCCTGAGACATAGTAGAGAGTGTGTGATGTATGTTCCCTGACCCACCAATTGACTATTATACATGATTACTGAAGGTGGTATGACAATCTTTGCCAGGAATACCATGTTTACAGATATGCTTCTGTCATATGTAACAAGCTGACACCTGTTGCTGGATATGCATGTTGTATGCCTGTTCCAACATCACACATGGCCTGACTACATATATTCATTGATCATTGAAGTTATGACGTGGGACACAGGTGAATATGGGCAAGAGCACAATGGCCTCTTGTTAAGAGTTCCAAAAACAGGGCCTCCTGTTAGTTGTAATGATGTCACTTTCTAACTCTCAACACTAGACAAATGGTAAACTCCATGATGGTGAACATCAGTTGTGATATGGGAAACAAGTGAATAAGGGCTAGATGACAATTGCCTCTTGTTTTGAGTTATGGAAACAGGGCCCTCATGGTAGTTGTAGTCATGTCACTTTCTAACTCCCAACAGTAGGCAAATGGTAAACTCCATGATGAGTGAACATCAGTTGTGACATGGGAAACAAGTGAATATGGGCAAGAGCACAATGGCCTCTTGTTTTGACTTACAGAAACAGCGTCTCATTGTACTTGTAGTCACCACTCTCAATACTTCCCAACACTTGACAAATTATTATTTTTACTTACCTGTTGCCACACTGCAGTTAGGTTGGACCATATATTTACATGGCTTTTACATGACCTGGGATGACATTTTTCTAGTAACACACTTACAGGCCCCATTCCAACATACGGCATGTAATGGAGATTGATACATTGATGTTATGAACGACAATACACATTGACAATCTAACATCTCTGTTACTTTGGGTATTGCATGTTAGAAAAGTAAATGGACAGCACAATGGCAAAAGCTGAGATGTGCGCTTACAGGACATTGACATTTTGTGACAGTTATTGTGGTGTAACTTACCAGACTCCGCTCCCTCATCTATTCCTGTCAAGCCCACAGAATGCAGGATGGCCAATACCTTCTCTTTCCAGTGAAAGAGTTGTCATGGGGTGCTGGGAGGACCGCCAACAGCCTTCAGGGACTCCATGTGCTGTCTGGAGGCCCGAGAATGTACCTTCCTCCTCGGGTCATATCACCTCTTCCTAATATCCTCCTCTGTGTGCATGGTAGTGCCTAGAGCAGTCACTCTGTCAACCTTTGTCACATTTCCATTTTCTTACTGAGCGGGGTATGTTGGACATATTGGTGGCAACAAACACATTGACCCAGCACTGCACACATGAGGCCTGTAGATAAAGATACAACAACGTTGTGTGTTTGCCTGTATCGCACTTAACTAGGCCTCTGAATGGTGAAATGCACATGCTGCCTCTCCACTGTGTTGGCTTCACAAGATGTCATTTCAATTCCTTCATCTAAAGTGCAACTGATCAGCACATCTAGGGCCAGATGTAGAATGCGTTTTGCATGGCGCAAACTGCGAAAATCGCAGTTTGCGCCATGCAAAACATGCATTGCAATGCACATTCACATTTTGCGAGTCGGTACCGACTCGCAAAATGGGATTGTGATTTGCAAATAGGAAGGGGGGTTCCCTTCCTATTTGCGACTCGCACCGCGATGCAGAATTGCTTTGTGACCGCGAACGCGGTCGCAAAGCAATTCGCAGTTACCACCAGTGTCACACTGGTGGTAACCCATTCGCAAAAGGGAAGGGGTCCCCAGGGGACCCCTTCCTCTTTGTGAATGTCGCTATTAATGTTTTTTCAGGGCAGGAAGTGGTCCAATGGACCACTGCCTACTCTGAAAATCCAAAACCAAATGGTTTCGTTATTTTTTTTGTATTGCAACTCGTTTTCCTTTATTTAAGGAAAACAGGCGCAATACTACAAAAAAACTGCTTTATTTAAAGAGCAGTCACACCTGTCAGTGTAGGGAATTTCAATGGGGTCGCAAAATGCGACCCACCTCATTAATATTAATGAGGTGGGTCTTTGCGACCCCATTGAGATTTGCAGACGGTGTCTGAGACACCGTTCTGCATCCAATTTTGCGAATCGGAAATTGCGAGTCGCGCCGACTCGCAATTTCCAATTCGCAAAATCGTTTTTTCTTACATCTGGCCACTAATGAGCTGTTTGGGTCTGATAGTTTAGGTAAGCTTCACACATGCCATGTCAAATATTCTAAAACTATGGTAACATGGCAAAATAGGCTACCCTACCTCCCAAGAATGTCCAATGTCTCTACTTACTACAACACAAAACCTTTGGAGGTAGATGTCACACTTCATCCAGTAACAATGTACTCTCTTTCTGAACAAGTCGAGCTGGCACAGCCCCTCTGCAGACCTGGTCTACCGTTCAGACTAACACGCCACCTCTGGATGAAGCCCTCAATACATGCCGCATTGAAGAGCAAGACAAGCCTGACTCCAGCCAATTTTGGATTTGAAGTGAAGTCTGATAGTTGCATGGCATCAAATAATCACAAGCATTTTCCCATTGTCGTGGATTTAGAACAGCTGAAGGGAATCATAAAGAAATTAAAATTGGAAGGGGCTGGTGGTAAAAATGGAATACCGCATGCCCTGTTCAGAGGTGATGTAACTTACTGGGCTTATTACTTTGCACTATTTTTTAATGATCTTCATCGTACCAAGCAACTGCCAGATTGATGGAAAGGAAACATCTTACATCACATTTATAAAAGTGGAAACCCTGCCTCTTCTCTAAACTACAGGGGTTATAGCTCTAATTGATGTTGAAGCAAAGCTCTACACATCCTGTCTATCATTTAACAGCTTGGGTAAATAAAAACAGCTTATACCACAAAGTCAGACAGGATTAAGAGCAGGCATGGGGACACTAGCAAATTTAACAGCTCTTCTAGCTGAGAAGGCTAAATACAGAAAATGTAATCTGTTTGTGTGTTTCATTGATCTCAAGTCGGCCTTCAATTGTGTTCCTTGAGCACAACTGTGGCAAAAGCTGGAAGACTGGGGTCTCCCTAGTGGCCTATTGAGGGCAATCATTGAATTACACTCAGGAACCTAGGCGCAGTCAAAATCGGTGTGGGCGTCCAAGTTACAAATAAAGTTAAAACAGCAAATGGTCTCAAACAAGGATGGGTTTTGGCTCCAACATTGTTCAATTTATATCTGGCAGACCTAGTTGGCGCCCTTTAGCTGGAAAATAGCCATCCACCCTCTTTGGCCTCTGAAGCAATGGCTTATTTACAGTATGCAGACAACATCGCCCTTCTGAGTCAAACTCCAATCGGCCTGCAGCGTAGTTTCAATGCCTTAACCAGTTATATGGACGAGCAAGGTTTTGAAATAAACTTGAATAAAAACTAAGGTGGTTCGACTGGTTGATATGAAATATAAGTCAAATGCTTGGTTTGGTAAAGGATAACAGGTGGACTTAGTCCCTTCAAACAAGTATCTGGGGTGTATAGTCGATCAGCAAATTACTTTTAAACCTCAACTTGCTGCTACTCAGGCAAAAGCACAGTCACTTATCTATGTGTTCAAACTATTAAGACAGAAACTGAGCTGTCCATCTTCTAGCCATTTGCTCTCTGTAATGTCGGCTCAGCTAATGCCAACAGTGTCCTATGGGGCAGAAATCATGCGGGCAAGGAAACAGCCTCCTTCGATCAAATTCAAACAAAGATTTATAAATCAGTGTTTCCGATCCCAAACTCAGCATCATCAGCCAGGTATGCTTAGAATTTGGTTTGAAAAATCAAGTATTTCAGCGCAAGTGCCCTTAGATCAAATTATGTTGGAGACTTTGTGCCACTGATAGTGGCTCCATTAGTAACATATGCTGGATGGAAATTGAGGAGCAACAGCGTAGTAATATAAAAGGTTCAAAGGATCACCATGTAAATCAGGCAATTAAGAAACTAGGCCTCCAAGACACATGGGCCATGAGCAAGGGGAAATTGACTTCAACCGTATAATAAATGTTTCAACCCGGTCTTTGTCCTTACTAACAGTAAAAATGTGCTTGCACAAAGGTGGCGCACTTCAACAGTAATATCTTCATAGAAACTTTGGCGAGCCCAGGAATTCCTGTCAATACATTTTTCTCAAGCTGAAAATCACCAGTTCATGTTATTTTGTTTCTGTATGATTGAGACTAAGGGCCAGATGTAGCAAAGAGATTGCGAGTCGCAAACGGCGAAAATCGCCGTTTGCGAGGCGCAAATGCCTCTTTGCTATGTAGAAATGCATTTTGCGAGTCGGATCCGACTCGCAAAATGCATTTCCGACTTGCAAATAGGAAGGGGTGTTCCCTTCCTATTTGCGACTCGCAATGCTAAGCAATTCCACTTTGCGGTCACAAATGGAATCGCAGTTACCATCCCCATGGGACCCCTTCCCCTTTGTGACTGGACTTGAAAATATTTTTTCAGAGCAGGCAGTGGTCCAATGGACCACTATCTGCCCTGAAAAAATCAGAAACTAAAGGTTTCGTTTTTTTTTTAAAGTGCAGCTCGTTTTCCTTTAAGGAAAACGGGCTGCACTTAGAAGAAAAAAAAACTGCTTTATTAAAAAGCAGTCACGGACATGGTGGTCTTCTGTCTCCAGGAGGCCACCATCCCCGTGAGTGCCCAGACTCGCTATGGGATCGCAAATTGCGACCCACCCCATAGCGAGTCGCAGAAGGTGTCTGAGACACCTTTTTGCATTCCAAATTGCGACTTGCAATTTGCGAGTCGCAGGGACTCGCAAATTGCAAGTCGCAATTTGGATTTTTGGTGCATCTGGCCCTAAATCCTGTTGTCTTTGTGGGAACAAGCAAGAGTCAGTAGGACATGTTTTTTGTGTATGTTCGGTGCCAGCAGCTCAAAGGAAAAAATACTTGAAACTATTTTTTTTTTTATTTGAACATCCGCTCCTGTAGGCAAGCAGTAATCACATGTCTAAGTGGTACCTCAATTCCTTTGGCTTGCAGGGGTGTAACATTTTTAATGCTGCTCTTTAAAGATATGTCTAAAAAGATCAAGTAAAGTCAGGCGTAAGACAGGAGCTCTCATTGAGTGCAATCACTTTAGTGATTGTAAAGTTTTTAATGCCTCTCTTTAAACATATGTCTAAAAAAATCGAGGAAAGTCAGGAGTAAGACAGGAGCTCTAACTGAGTGCAATCACTTTAGTGGTTAGTTAGTAACAGGTATTCTAAAAAGTGAACGTTGGTGTTTTTAAGAACATTGATTGTTTCAACAGTCACTATTAGTCTGCTTGTAGTAGAGCTAGCTTGCGATCCCCTTGCAATTAAATCACCCACTAAGACAACAGTTCTCCAGTTTAGAACTTATATGGATTGTCCTTTACTGATGTTTTATGTTCTATGTTACATTGGCACTTTAACGGATTAATTGATTAAGGCCCTGTTTTTAAGGATCAGTTGTTAGTGGGACAAGGAATTAGGAGCCTTGTAGCACAGCTCACATAAGGCATTTTTATGTATAATGTAAGCACTGGTGCCTTATTAGCTGAAACAAAATTGTCTTGCATACAGGTCCAATTGCACATTAACAGTTTAACTGCATAATTATGTTTTTAAATCAACATTCCTTTAGGACTGGATTGCTCCTTTACCCTTGGAACACTCTTAAGCTAAACAATGAAAATTATTTTAAGGGTTTATATTGTCTGGATGCATGTAAATTGATTTCATAGTTGGCACCGGTTTTAATGAACTATTCTAATAAACTTAACTTAGAACTTTGAAACCCTCAGTGGTGACAACACTCCTGGACTTGAGTCGTGGAGGACGGTCCTGGCACAGCTCGTCAACCTGATCAGACGGCAACAACGTGCTCTCCAACATGTACACCTAGCACAGTTTCAACCATCTCGTGCCTCAGTCCTGGGTTCTGGGGTGCAACCCAACACTCCTGAATTTGAAGGTTCAGGACCCAGTTGGAGAGGGCACCCTGTACCAAGGGCACAGGCTCGTGGGGTAGGGTGCGTGGGAGGTATGCTTTAGGCCAGCAGAGTGAGGCCACCTGGGCTGCTGTTGACCAGAATACCATCAACCATGTCTTGGGGGTCTATCAGGTGTCCCAAGGAGTGATGGGCCAGGTGTTCACTGAACTCGGGGAAATGAAGCAGCCGCAGAGGGACATGATCCAAAAATTGGATGACCACAATTCCAACATGGGCACTCTAACAGGGGTGCTGAGGGACATCCACTCAACCCTGAGCAGTGCTTTTCCACTACCATCCACCCCTTCCTGTGGGCCAACTAACTCAAGCCCAAGTACATCTGCAGCAGCCACGGGAAGGGACAACCACCCTAAGACACCTGTGCCTCTGCAGCAGCTGATGCTCCCCCATCACAAGCGGGAACGTCCAAGCAAGAATCCAGGAGATGTGGATGGCAAGACATCCACCACTGCCTACAAAAAACCTCTTCCTTAATGTCCTCCTTTGTGTGTCACACATATACTCTGTGGACTGATCCTGAACCACATTCAAATTCCAATGGGAGGAGTACTCTGGACTTTGGACTTCAATGGTGTGGCATCTACTCAACTGATTTCATTCACCATGACTGACCTCTTCACTTTACACTTTTGTTTCTTTCTGTCCCAAATTTATTTTCTGTATTTGCATTGTAATAAATTCGCCCGTCACAAACTCATTGTCTGCTGTCTTAGAAGTCCCATTTAGCTATGTAGATATATAAGATCACGTGAACCATCCAATGAAGATACAAGCTACTTGTGCAAGAAGGGATATGTTGCATGTACACAGTGTACAGCTCAGGATTACAACCATTACACATGAACTCATACATACAAGTGTCTTGTTTCAGAAGAGATTTTATTACATTGTTCCCCACATAGGCTGTCAAGGTGTCATAATCATAGAAAGTCAGACATGGTCATATTAGACTGTATAGGCCACCAAATATACTGGTACAGACCCCCAGAACATTGTAGGAATGGACATATCAGACATTGTCCTGTTAACTAGGCAAAAATGGATGTCATCGGCTGGAGCCATATCCACTAAATCTCAAAAGGAAGCCCACCTCATATAATGCACCATCCAGACAGATGGCAGTACAACAGTCCCTGATCACAGTGTCATTACAATCCAGTGCTACTGCATCTGGTGGTATGACACAAACGTCAGTGATGTGCCACAGGTACTTTGGCCTACAAAGATGAAACACATTAACAGCTACAAACAGTTCTGATAAAAAGACTGTTTAGCCAATGTGAAGGGGAACTGACATGAATTTGGCCTCCATCAAGATTTTTACTGACCACATGAGGACACACATGATGCATCATGGTCACCGCACAACAACAAACAAGTCTAACTGAGTCTTTTGCACTTCCATCCTATCATTGTGCAAGTTGTCTTGAACACCCAAAGTCTGTGAAATACATTTCCAGGAACAATTCATGTCTACTTTTCATTTCCCAACAGCACAATATACCTACCAATGTCACTACTCTAAAATGCCCAAATGAAGATCTCATGGTGAAGGTAGCTGAAGAAAGAAAAAAACAAGGAGTATAATTACAAAACCATATGTGTGACACAAGTCACATATGAAAAGTCTGGAGAACAAAGTCCATTAGAAAAATCTGACTCAAACAAAGCAACATCCTTTTAAATGTGAATGTGTCAAAAGCTTCCTCATCAAACACCCTTTGGAAAAATGTTCCTGAGCATCAGCTCCCTAACCATTTCTAAAAATATACTCCACACATTATCGCTACTATAGTTCATTATACAGTCAAAGTCATGACATCTCATTACATAGTTACACTCATGAGAAGAAGCTGTGGATGAGATCTTGTCGCAAGTCAGCTCTTTCCTCTTCACCACTATCATCCTCATTTGGCATTTTAAGATTCTCTATCGGTGGCACCACAGGCTCCCCCTCCTCTGGGATATGAGGGATATTATTTTGCAGGGTGATGTTATGGAACATGCAGCATGTCACAGTGATCTGGCATGCCTTGCCGGGTGAGTAGAGGAGGGCTCCCCCAGCCTTGTCTAGCCCTACATCTACTCACCCGCCCTACATCTACATCTAAATCTGCCCTACAGGTGCCCAAAAGCCTACCCCACTGCCCTCCGTGTCCTTCCATGGGCCTCAGTGAAGCCGACTTCCACTGGCATATTTGGATTCCTCAGTGGTGTTAACAACCAAGAACGGTTTGGATCTGCAGAGTCTCCTGTTTTGGAATGAGACATAAGTGCCACAATAAGTCGCTCACATCATGATTCTAGCACCTGACATTGCACACACAAAATCAGGACAGATGTGGCTTACCAACCAGCCAAGCCCACTCTGGTTGCAGTTATGACATCACCTGGGGTATGGTGGTGTCCCGGCTTTACAAAGGAATCATGGGTGGAACCTTGGAACTGGGCACAGACATTTGAGGTGTAGAGATCTGACAAGCAGACAACTTGCATGCTGATAGAATGAAATTGTTTTGTGGTCGATAGACTTGTTCACTGGCCTGCTGTGACACCAAGGCAAAATGCGAGCCATCAATGGCTCCCACCACACGTGGGAGGCAACTGACACCATAGAAGTCAGCCTTCACATTGGCTAAATCTTCACATCTGGGGACATGATATAGCTGTCAATGTATTTCATCACTGTTGATAGCACGTCTCTTAACACACCACTGAACAGGATTTGGGACATACCACCAGATATGGCCATTGTATATTGGTAGAACCCTGTGGCCAGGAAGTATAATACTGCCATGAGTTTAACACTGGGAGGTTTGCATGTTGGATTTGTGTTTTCAGGCATCAGATCTGCCTCCAACTGATGACATAAATCCACAATAGTTTGCCTATTCAAACGGAATTGTTTGATGATGTGACGTTCTTCCATTGTTTGAAGGTCTGGCAATAGACGGTACACTGGAGCTTATCACCTCCTCCATTTCCCAGGGTATCTATTTGTGAAATTAAATGAGATGCAGCATTAGTCACTGTGTCCACACCAACATACATGATGAATAGGATCAAAATCATGCGATAAAGCATTGCAGACTAGAAAAACATTGTACCCATTACACATCAAAGATATCTACTACTCAATGGCCAAATGTGAGCCCCATGTTTATCTACACATGTATCTACAACATGGACTTGGGAATAACCCAACTATCTGCTCCTCATGTGCCCCTCAAAATTTAACAGTCTGTTCTGACCACTAAAAATACTGTCACAGTCTGTGGACAGTGCACCGCCGTAATATCCCATCTGTGATCAGCAACACACTAAACTGGAGATTGTGTAGGAGAACCTACACAACAAGGCTGTTTTACTTTGTTTGAGATGATAAGACACACATATTGATGTTGTGGTGCAAAACAGTAGTTACTACGGCCAAAATGGCAGACACCTGGCCTAGTTCACTGGACACTAGGGTACCACCTGCAGCCGCCAGCAGATGTTGACCACGTGGTTGGCAGTTTCAACCACGTGGGACACAGCCATAGGCTAACGTTGGTGACTGTGATGGTTGTGGACCAATGACTGTGGCCGTCGGAGGCAATGACCGCGTAAGTGGCGTACATGTATGCCCTATTTTGCTAAATCACTCACTTGACTCCTGGCACTGCAGCAATCAACACCTCCACCAATTCAGCTGCTGTGTGCCACCTCTGGGAGCAATCATGCCAGGCCAAGCAGGTGAAAGGGCCACTGCCTTCTCTCCTGAGGAGTTGGAGAGGCTCTTTGAGGAGGTCCTTCACCAGCTAAGAACCTCATAGGAATATTTCACTCTGTTTGACACCACTTTTTCCTTCCTCATAGGCAACAATGTGCCTCTGAGTGCCAGTGAGACTTGCCAGGTGCCTGTTGTCGCCTTTTGTGTTCCATACATTGGATGTACATTGTGATGGTAGTACTCTATTTATTTCACATTACATGTGTGTGACGAGCCCTAGATCCTCCTACTGTTGCATTCATAGATCTAGGCAAGGAGACTTTACGGTCATACAATTACACTTCTTTGGATATGATGTTTATAAATGTAAAACAACATGTATGTGCATTACATCATGAGCTGTGTATGCATATTGTTTTAGTCATGTGAGGATCTCGTTAGTAATGTGTCCCACAGATCACTCAGCCCATATCTGGCATTGCCAAACTGTTGTATGAGAACCATTTAAAACTCACTGTGCCCTTCAGAGTGCCACACAACCCAGAACCCACATAGAGGATGGACCCAGGATGTACTGTCAGGCATGGAAGTGTTAGAAATGTGTGTGTCTCGTACGTTCTGTATGCTCAGCCTGCAGACACCAAGGCCTCTCAAATGTTTCTCCCAGTATGGGAGATAGACCAGGCTGGGTTAGAGTTACTGTGGCTTTTTAACCTTTGCACCGGGCCTACTCCCTGTAGACCTGGGGATCCTTGCATGTGGCCAAAATGAGTCTTCAGTGGCAAGACTTGGCCTGAAGGCCTTTTTACGTTGCCTAAATTGGGAATGGGTACTGAGACAACTCCCTCTCCTAGTACTTGTTTCCATTGACCTCATTGCTAATGTGTGTCATTGACTTATGACAGGTCCCTTACTTCCACAGCTATGTTATCACCTTTACATAAGTCATATTTGTACAGTACAAGTGTAGTGTACAAGTGACAAACCTACAGTGCAGACAGCAGGTTAATTCAGGGGAGGGCATTAAATGTAACTCATTAGCTTGGTTACATGCAACCAATCAGACCAAATATACCTTAGTATGTTGGATGCCATCTCTGTAGGATTGCCACATCTGGTAAAAGGTGTGTTCTGTGCTACAAGTACATACCATACAAACCCACTCTAATGTGGTATGAGATTACAGTGGGTAGGTGACATGTCCACAAATGCACAGGGAAGAGACTTCCTGCGCCACCCATGACAGCCCTTTCATTGTCACTTAAGTCTTAAGGTGTAGTCTGTACTATGGTAGTGGCCTGTAGGAACTGTATGCATTGAGTCAATGTAGCTGAATGTAAGTGTGTCTGTCCAGTCAGGCCCAAGGAGTTTACCCTTCAGAAGGTCACCATGGTGTGTTGTGTGTCATTGCAGCTCACATCACAGTACCTGTTGTTTGAGCCTGGGCTACCTGATGTGAGTGGGCTTGCTTAGTCAGTGTAGGCCTTGAGCAGGATAGTAGGTTAGTCTGCAGATGCCTTCAGAAGTGTATATTTATGACTTGCACTTTTCTGCATGTGTACTTTACATTTGTGGTGCATTGACGATTACAAAATGTTTGTGCTTGGTATTTCTGAAATGTGACTGACAAAACCAGTTGGGCAAAAATATGGAATTGTAACCTCTTCATTTGCCTATTGCATCCATACAGGCCAACACCCATCAGAAGAAAGGGATTTGGGAGCCATCCCCCAGAAGGTGCAAACCCTGGGGGTCCATAGCCAGCTGAGGACCCACAGACGCTGCTCGCAGAGGTCTAGCTTGGGCTGTCCTCCCAATGTGGACGGGGTGCATGCTGGAACCTGACCCCCCCTGATGGCCTGCATTCTGCCGGTGGCCTACCCCAAGATTGATGGGCATTTGAGGGGATCACAGCAGCTACAAGGGGGTGAGTCCTGTGCATATTCCTGCCTGTTACATTGCCAGGTTGATGTGTTAGAGTCTGCAATCTTTCCCTGAAGATTGGAGATGGGCCATGTGTGACACACAATATGAGTTATTGCTTGTGTAAGTATAGAAGTTGGTACATGCTGATGTGCCTTGCCCATTGACTCAGTGACCTAGGACATAACAGAGCACAGTCCACTACAAATATACTCTCCATGGCAAACACATGGATGAGTACAGTGATCAATCAGATCATGTTGTTTGTTGTTGTGGGTGTCATTTGTACTCAACAGTCCACTTGTCTTCAGTGTGGCAGCCCCAACAACAGACAACATGAGGTAATAGATCACTGTACTTATCCATGTGCCTGGACTGCATAAGTGAGCATACTGGCATCTGTTCCCCACAGGCCATTTGTGTTCAATGTGTCATGACTGTTGGTGCCTAAGTACTGTCTCATCATACATATGACAAAGCATACATTGCCCTTTGGGTGCAGTCACACTTTTGCTTGGTGAGTAGTGAATGTCCAGGGTCATTATTTTGGTAAAATCACTGTTTGTATAATTCCTTGTGCCTACATGTTAGCATAAATACCTTTCACTTTTGTCATATCATTTTCACTGCTGTTTCATGCATGGTCTACCTGTCTTTGTGGGATGATATCTGATTCCCTCACATGTGGTTGCATGTAAACTTGTGATTCAAATTAGACATATGTGATGAGGCTACAGTTCATGTGGTGCCACAGACAGGAGTGTGTCACCATCGATTGGTGGCTCACACATACCCTCAGTCATCACTCCATGTAATTTGGCATGTACAAATGCAGAAGCAATGAAGGACATGATAGGTAGGGCTACAGTTATTACTCACAATGTGCATTTCCATGCCATTGAGGCGGAATTATTTTGTGAAGTGTTTAGCACGTGTTAAATAGTGAAGGTCCACTATGTAACTGTTGACATGCATCAGGAAGTCACTTGCAGGAATGTGGAAATCATATGTAGTTCTGTATACTCATTCATTTAAGGGAATATGTGTTTGCATGACGAACAAAGTGACAGTGATGGGCCTTCCCACTGAGCAACATGTTAAGGGCCTTCTACAGGTGCTGAGTCTGTAAAACATTCAATGGACTATTGTCTTTTCCTTAAGCAATCTGAGTAGGGGATTCACAGTAGTGCCAATCAGGAGAGGTGATTTCCCTGGGGCTTGCTGATTCATTGTGGTGTAGATATTTGTAACCAAATCCCCCAGACATTTTGCCCAAATTGTCTCCACTGTACTTTTCTGTGCAAGATGTGTTATTTATCAGAGCAACATTAGTACAACTTCCACCAGTCTATTTAGACAATACACATATTCTGGAGTTACCCTTGGGGATTTTTTACAGTGTGACGTGGGTGTTTCCAGGTCACTTTCTTCTGGCTACTGTACTTCTTGCTTCAACATGGCTGGTGTAGTATTGGGTGTATGAAGATTAGCTGGATGCAGGACCTTGTGTGGGATCTGTAAGACTGAACTTAGCATTGCCATACTATTCTGTGACAACAGGTTACTGAGTGATGCTACATAAGCCAAACCACTCGAGGTGATATGGTCTCCTATGTGCTCCATGGGTATTGTGATTACACAACATCAACCATACAATGAAGTTGCCTGTGATATTGATTTTCCTGTGGGCATCTGTTCACAGTTCATGTAGCATGCATGCATATGCTGTAGCAAATGTTGGAGCCACTTTACCTAAGCTTGCAGCTGTACATTATGGTAATGTTTGATCAAGGGTGATCTGGCACATGTAGTGACCCTATTTGTCTTTGTAATTTCAGCATCTGCACAGGCAAGTAGAGGAGACATGGCCAAAACCAGTGGGAAAGCAGCTAGCTGCGGTACCTCCAATTGTGAGACATCAGACGCAGAGGGACCTAGTGGCTTGGAGCGCGAGGGGGAGTGCTACGGAGGACACATGATCAATATCATCATCTTCGGATTCTTCCTTGAGTGGTCACTCCTTAGTGATGGCAGACCCATGAAGACCTGTACCTGTGTCATCCTTGTCCACCACCCCCAGTTCAATCTCCACCCTCCCTATTGCTCCCCACCCCAGTTGGCTGTGCCCGCTCACCCAAAAGGGTCAGCGACTCCTTAGTGCCAGAAGCCTCACCCCCTTGCCTGCATTTCCTCTGCTGCCCTGAGAGAGGAGGCTATTGAGAGGCTGTGGACTATCTCTGTGGGTCAGACTTCTGAAAGCCTTCCAGGAGCAGGACAGTCAGCTTCAGCAGGTGGTTGCGTACCTGGAAGGCATTGATAGTGCCATGTCCGGCCTACAGAGATCTCTTCAGGCTCTGGCCTCCTCACTCATGGCAGCAATCCATCCCCCCCCACAATCCTACCCCCACCAGCTACTGCTTCCCCATCCAATTTCCCTCTTCCTGAACGTGTCCCAAGCACAAACACACATCCACACACAACCACCTCAACAGACATAAGCACTAGCACCACAAGATACACCAGCATTCAAGCACTCAACAGTCACTCACACACATCACCATACACACCATTCCCCCAGACACCACCCTTATCCCCACAGACCCACACATAACACACACTATACCCACACACACCACCCCAATACCCACAGACACAGACAACAAACACACCATAACCCCAGACACCACCCTAACACCCACAGATACATCCACCATACCCCCAGACAATACCTCCATCCACACCGACCCACATGCCACAAACACCATCCTCCCCAGACACACCCCAACATCCACAGACCCACACACACAATACCCCAGACACCACCAAAACACCCACACATCACACAAACTATAGCCCTAGGTACTACCCCAACACCCACAGACACAGCCACCGCTCCCACCTTAGCCATCAACTACTCCAGACAACCCCTCAAGAGATGCAAACGCCCACACTCACACAGGCAACAGACACCCCCCAAGCCCAAGCATACCTCAGACACACACCCCAGCACCAACAACACCCACAGCCGACATAAGCACTTTCTCAAACTCTCAATCCCTTCTGCGGACCCTACTCGTTTTCACAAGAAAGTTTCCTATTTGACCTTGCCCTTACTCCTGTGAAACCTCCCCCAAAATCAAAAGGACCCTACCAACTTTCTGACCCATCCCGTCCACATCCAAGTCTTTCCCTGTCACACCTACCCCTGGTAACCCTGAAACCAGTCATACGCCTCCCACCCCAAGAAGAAACCCACTCCTCCCAAAGTTAAGCCCACCCCTCTCAAAACCAAACCCACCTGTCCTAAATCAGAACCCATTTCACCCAAGGGTGACCATTGAGGTGCCTGGCTTGCCAACTTGATGCCCTTCCCGTGGAGTTTCCTATGGCAGTGATCAGAGAGTCATGTTGTGGTGCACAGCAGTGTGTATGGGATATTATTTGTGGATTGGACTTTGGCCTTTACTCATATTTGGAGTACTTTTCTACCTTTTTGCTGTTCCTGAGTAATTTGTGACGTAGGCCTCCTGTTGTGTTTGATTCACCCTGATTACTGATCCATTTGCTGTGCTTGTGAGATCTGACTTTGGGAACAGTGCTAGAGTCAACCAGGACAAGGGGAGATGTTCAAGGGATGGACATTGGGGTGGTAATCCAATTGGGGTGTCATTGCATTGTGTATTGTTTGATATAGTAACTATTTCATCTTGGCTTGGCCAATGTCAACATCTATTGGATTATATTTGTCGCCCTGATGTAACTTGGACATTTGTATCATGTATGCAAACTAGAGTTTTGTTTGTCCACACATTAAGTGTGCTCAATTATGCTACTTTCCTCTATATATGACTGACCAAGTGTCCATTTTTACGCATGTACCTTTCTGCTACTTCATCTACATGTGTGATCCATGCGGTTGCTGCTGTATTTGCCTTCTTGACTTGCACCTACACATATTGCACATAGGCATGACACTTAGTTATACTATTGGTTGTCCCTGAGATACATGAAGACCCAGTTCCTGTGCAAATAGTGTTTTGGGGCTTGTGCAAAGTGAAATGTATACCAGGACAGCATCCTTTCTGAGGTCCCCCTGATGCTGCCATTCCTATTCTGCAGGTATTGTTTATATTGTGGCCTTTGGATATTTTTCTCACAAAATGATGTGCATCCCATTTACCTTTCAGTCTCTCAAAATATGGGTGATATGTGTGGGTCCATTACAGAGATGTTGCATTGAAGTGTGTTTGGGTTAAATGACACTTCCATTAATATGTGTCTTCAATATCACAACAGGCCATGGCATGTGAACAATGTGAGGGTGTCAGTTCAATTAATAGGTGTGATAGTGATGTGGTGTTGCTGTTGTGCGACACAATTTTATGTACACTTCACTGTCCATGAAACTGGGATGTGCAGACATGTCTGGTTTTGTTTGAGTGTGGCAGTGCAGTGGCAGTGACCTGTCCAAAAGGGGCGTCATGAGGCTGTGATTGGGTCATCTGTTGTGTACAACTCCGACCCGGTACACACAAAAGTATACTTGGTCCACGGAGCACAGCCCCCATACCAGGTAGATGGCAGCACGTCGGTTTGCTTTTGAGTTTGGGGACTCAGGTGTGTGGTCTCACCATTGGTTGAGTCTATTGTGACGTTGATTTTGGGCTCGTTCTATCAGAAGTAGCAGGGGCAGGGGATATGTGAAGCTGCTTACAGGTGGGTTCCTGCCTTATATGCCTCCATTTCCATCAACTGACCCGTGGTGGTTGGACTACCACAGTGATGTTGGCAGAAAGCAATATCATATTATGTCCAGTGGAAACATTAGCTGTCCGTCCTCTAACAGCCTTTGTGGCCTATCTTGTGGCAGTCTGCGCTGCCTGCTGGTACCGGCCGGACCGCGTGGTCTTTTGTCTATGGAACTCCATGTATCATAGTACGGTGGTCCAACCGCCAACCCAGCGGCGGTCGGACCTCCGCCACTGCCATGGCGATTCACAGACTGCCAAACTCGTAATCAGGCTATTAGTGCAGATTTCTGTAGGTGAGGCCATATACTTTGGTTAATATTATAATGGCATCCTTGTACAGCTGTGCAGGGGTATATTTTTAGGATAGAATGAATCATAGCTTGTTCATAGTCATTTATAATTGTTTGAGTTTACAGTTGTTTGTTGTTTAAATGGTTTAGCTGTTTCATGTAGATACTGCCTTGTTTATAAAAAATTAGAGCATAAACAAAAGGAATATTGTTGTTCTTAAATTCACCATGTGTGGAGTACAGGTGATGGAATGGTTTGAGACACATTTTAAATGTCCCATCCATCATCCATGTTTGACATTGGGACAGTTTAAGTGAGTTGTTAGAAACAGAAAATATTAGTACTCGTTTTTCATTATTTTCATTGCTGTGTAGTAGGAAGGGTTCCTCTCTATGATATGCCCATGTCCCTGTATGTTTTAGGAGGAGGTTGGGTGTCACAGGTGGCCTTTTTAGTGTGTGGTATTAGGCATTTAAAGTTGGGAATTGATGGTAATTGGTCTGTTATATATTCAGGTACTTGGGGTAGTATAGTCTAGTATTTGTGTTGTGGTTTCTTGAGTACTAGTGCTTCCTTCGCTCATATTTTTTAAAACTTCTCTCACTTCTATTTCTCTGACATTTTGGGGTGGTTATGCTCTTTTACATTAATTACTACTGTTTCTTTAGTAGTTACTCTCCCATATTGTGCATTGGAATAATATTTTGTACATTTATTATTAATATGTTCAGTGGGAGCATTTTCTTGTCTCTAGGTGTATCCCATGTAACATAATAACAGTTTTCCCTTTTGTGACATTATAAATGTGGCGCCTTCTTCTGTCATTATACTTTTAATTACTGTAATAATATAAAAAATAGTTATTAAATATATGTAATTTATTAATATACACTTAAAGGTATATTTGGTATTTTATATGTTTACTTGTATGTTGTTCAGAGAAGTTTTGTGGTGTTTGAGTGTTTTCTTTCAGCAAGTTTGATCATGAAACAGGTTTTTTTCTATTGGAAGAGAAATAGTAGTTTTATTTATTGCATGTGCTGGATTTTTAATGTCGGACTACATTTAGGTTATTGGCAGTTTTTGGCATTGCTGTTGTGGTAAGTTTAAAATTGTTGTTTAAATTAACTTTATTTTGAAGTCTTTGATTTGTAGTTATAGATGGTGCTTAATAGGAAATTGGATAATCTATTTAAAAGTGGAAACGTTAAAAAGTGTGTTACACATTGTTTGTTAATTAATCTTTTGGCAAATTACAATTATTTTACTTTTTATTTTAAATAAAATGAATACTTACTTGGAGATGTAGTTCTATAGTTCTGTATTTTGCCACCTTCTAATTTGTAGGGAAAAACCAGCAGCGTTTCCTACTCTTCAAATGTTTGTCGTTTTTAGAGACTTTTTTTGTTTTAGTTAGTAGTTGTTAAAGTTGTGTATAGTTTAATGTTATTGGTTGTTTTAGGCTGAATTAATTTTTTGGGCAGTTATATCCTTAATTGTTAAACGTTAATTAAGTTTTTTTAAGTTCATGTTATATTTATATAAAATTATTTATTTAATGTTATATTTATGTGTAATGTATCTAAATGTGTTTGAAATATGTGTAAACTATATTTTACAGGTGTCTTATGTTTATATGGTTTATGTTTACGTTTTTGGTCTAGTGAAATATAAATGTTTATATATGTTTGTTATAATTTCAGGATCTATTTATTGTAGTTTGTTTAAATAATGTATTTTTAGTCATTAATAATCATACTGGTTTATCAATTTTTATGTTTATTTATAAGTCACAATATTTTTGTTTCTGATATTTTTGTGGTCCATAGATGTAAGATTAGATCTTTTTTGTCACTGATATTTATGTGTTTGATATAGTGTCTTTTTTAGTTATGTATGGGGTCTCGATATTTTTGTTAACGATATTAAATTTTCAAAACATTTTGTGAGTCAATATTTGTTGTTTCAATATTATGTCACTGATTCTGTACAACAGAGTCATTGTTTTTGGTTAAAAAAAAAAACATTTTTGTAAAGAAAGAAATATAATGCTCTCCCTGCCATGGTAAGAAACAGTACAAAATTCCTACATCTGTCCATTTAAATTGGACAGTGGACATGTAGCCATTTTTCCAACGCCTCTTACATCCCATAGCTGTCGGAGAAATTGTGTCACAGCTGAGATACAGTAGTCTCCGCCATGGTCAAACTGAAGGTCACCAGCATTTAAATCGGGCAGACAGACCTTCATCTCAGCGATATGGATCTCCATCTCCGTTGTGACAGACGCCACATATGGCCCAACATAAAAAATCACCCCTTTTATTAGTAAACAGAGGCTTCAGTTGCTCTCAAGTGCTGCTTCTACAACAATTTCCATTTTTTCAAATCACCATGTTGATCAGGGTGTATGTCTTGTAAGTCGTTGGGACAAAAGAAGGTCAAGTGTGAGGGGGAGCCCTCTCTCTGCATAGGACAGACTGGTTGCAGGTTGATGTAGGGCAATGTATTTGCAGAGGATCAGACTAATAATTAAATGGCAAGCAATTGCTTTGGGGAAAAATTAGACTGAAAGTATTTCATTTTACATCCTGTATTCAGAGCAGGGATGACCGCACTGAGGAGCCAGTCATCCTTTCTAGGTCACAGATTAACAAAACGGCATGATCTAATAGGATCCTGAGACTTTCCCACTATCCCCCTCTATTTGTTTGCATCTACTAGGTTTAAAGTACAATGTTGAGCACTATTTATTCTCACTTCTCATGTAGATGTATTGACCCATCACTACAACTGGGCAAAACAACACAGAAAATAACAACCAATAGTTGCTCATTTTATGAGCTGAATAAAACATAGTATTCAAAGCACCAAATACTATAGTAATTTCGAGGATAGATTATACAGAAAATGTGATTTCATTTCAACAAATATTGTGTTAAAACTCTAAAAGGCCTGAAACCGGGAGCATTTTTCTTTAAGCAGAGAACAATGAGGAAGTGGAAAGGAGCCCAGCAGATAGTGAGATAAGTATCTCATACGTTATTTGCCACATACAATCCTTTTTCCATCAGCTTATAAAAGCCAACATGCTTATAAAATATTATTGTTACATAAAGCTAAAATGTTGTGTTTGTACCTTGAAAATACGCTCAGATAAGGTTGTAGTAAATAATGCCGGAGTGGCAAAGTCTATTCATTGCCATGGTGGTTTTTCTCTGGCAGCACCAGGAAGTGTTGGGGCCTAATTGTGTGACAATCTACGTTTTTGAGAGCGCATTGCACATTGCACTGGTTACAAGTTGGAGAATATAAAGACATTTTAACAGGGGGATGTACTTCATCGCAGGCACTCTGAGTCGGCCTTTACATGTCCTTGACCAGCATTCAGATACCCCCAGTTGGTCCTCAAACACCCTAATTTGCCATTTAAAAAAGTTCAGACAACCCTGAACCGATTCTCAGACATTAGACAACTATCATTACCTTCTAAATTAAAGTCACTATCAGATATCCTGCTTGCACTTCATAGACCTCCGCAGCTAGGCCACAGAGAAACTCCAAAATACCATCAGAAGCTCTGACTTGGATTTCACAGGCACCAGCTGACCTTTAAAACTCACTTCTAGGGAGTCAGTGGCCTCAGAGTATCAGCCGGCCTTCAAACACCATCCATTATTTCTTAAGGAACGTTATCAGCTGGCCCTCATGCACCCTGAAAGATTCTGTTCTCATCTGGTGTGCAGACATTCCAGACGATCATCAGACACCCACCTACAGCATCTTTGAAGTTACAGCTTTACTCAAAATCTATCTTCTTTTGAGTACTCCTTATCTATTGATATCTTCACTATTGATCTCTTCACTTCTTTAGTTTATCTATTTTATAACGCTGATGGTCCTTTTCCTCCTTATACACCCTCTATTTGTGTGTCTACAGTTTCCCTTCAGGTTTTATTCCTTCAAATGTCACTCATGTGACATCACTAAACTAGCCAATAAAGTGACTGTAGTAGATTTGGAGGGTTTCAGTGACGTGTTGTCCCATAGAAGTCTTGGCCATCCCCTCACTCTATGGATATGACTGGTCCTGGCCTGAGTTTTAAGGATGTGCACCTCACACCACTAGCACTGCTGGGTGGCATAAATGAGTCTGTGCAGTCCAACTTTCTGCACAATTGCAGTTGTCTCAGATGAAATACCCCTAGTAGAATCCATTTTTTGACATGGTCTATTAATAGTTAATATCCGTGCATCAAGCGGTGTTATCATGAAAGCACCAGAATTTATTTTGATCCATCAAAATCAGACAAAAAAGATATAAAGTGCACATCATCACATTATGAACTATATCACCTACAATGCATCCCTCACAGCTCTTGTATGGCATTTTTAAGGAACTTTAAGAAAAATGGACCTGGGCACAGTGACACTTGAAGACTGACAAGGGTCACATATATTGACAGTGGGACTTTGATACTGGAACACTGACATAGGGGCATCAGCAATGATACAGCAACACTGATACAAGCAACAGCGACCCTGATACACAGTCACTGGGACTCATACACAAGAGCACAGTCACTGGCATGGGGAAATTACTTGAAAACAGTGACACTGGAACATTGGCAGGGCCACAAACACTGATACTTGGACAATGGCCAAAGGAAGTGACTGTGGGAGATTTAAAAGGAAAGGCTAGGATAATTACACTAAAATACTGCCACTTAAACACAACACTAGCAGTGCCAGCTGGCGCATAACTCAAGGGAAGAATGAGGGAGGTGAGGAGGTAAAAATAAAAAAATGTAAAAAAGCACTTACATTGCCTTCGTCCCTGCCGCCTCCTGCCACCTCACACTCCTCTTCTTCTGGTGGCCCAGCATTCATCTGTGCTAATTCAGGCCAGCCTATTGTTTGCTCCTGGGAGGCATTTCAGACCTATTCACACCTATTTAAATGCTAATTACTGGCGGGCAGAAGTGTGGGAGCAAATAATAATGGTCCTCCAGATGCTTTAGCCAGGGAAAATAGGCTAAACATCTATCATTAGCATTTATCATAAATACAACTTCACCATTGAAGTGGATTTTTAAAAACTACTACAAATAGTTTGACATTATTTTTCTATCTGTTCCCTAACCAAAATTAGCAGTATTACATTTTAAAATTAACCTAGTGTTTTCATAAGGAACAGTCAGCCTTAATTCAGTGAAAATACCTTTTGGTCTCTTTCATTGTGAGGAAATGTTTATCATTAAATTCCTATTTGTCTTCCTTTTAAATGCAATGCATCCTGCCTTATGGGTAATAAGGCCTCCAGGTCTATGACTTAGAAATATATATATATATATATATTTATTTTTATTTTTTTGTGCTTACTATGTTTCACGCATTAGATATGGCACAAGAAAAACAGTTCATTTGCGTTTTGTATCGTACAAAAGTGACCTGTCCCAGTATAGATTTAAGGTGGTAAGCGTGGGCAATATCCAAGCCCAGACAAATTAATATTGTTCGTTAGTATCATCAAACAACAATCATACATCAACAAGAAACTAGCAGCACCAGTAAGCAGATACTGAAAACAGGCTACCATTAACAATAGTTCTCCCCCTACACATCTCCGATAACTGTTGCAGTAGGGGTAACTGGGAAAACAAACATTAAATAAGGGGTTGGAGGCAAAGGAGAGAACCCCCTCTTTGGCAGGGGTGTTGAGAGGGGAGGAACCAACAACCACTGCAGCAACCTCCACCCATGGTCTATGCTGCATCCCTCGTCATTTGCTAACATTCACTCTTCCAAACCCTACTCATGTGGCCACATCTAATCTTGCATCTGAGTGGGCTCAGTGTCAGAGTCTCAGGAGGTGGCCAGACCATCGTCCTCAGGCATGTCCACTGCAGCCAAACTATTCAACATCACCGCCCATATGTCTTAATCCTGCTCCGCATATGTGTCTGTGCATACTGCCTGCAACCTCCTCTCTTCTGCTACGCTCTATTCCTGCAGACCAGAATCCATTCCCGTGCCTCCGGTGCATGGGGCTGCATCCACGGATGGTCACACAATGCATAGTGAGCACCAAGCCAAAGAGAGCAAGCCGGTAGCTCATCTTGGTGGCTCCCCGGGGTTTCAGGAGTACCCCAAGTATACAATGGGCGATGGAGAACTCCAACGGCATATTCGTGATCTCCCGCAAAACCTCCAGCACCACCTCACAAAACCCCTGCTGTCACCACAGTCCCATGTTAAATGTAGGAAAACATTGGTGTATACCCATATCTTAGGCAAGCAGTGAACCAAGCCCAGTTGACTCTCTGTAGCCACTGTGGCATCAGATAAGTGTGATGTAAAGAGTAAAATTGGCTTAGTTTGAATTGGATGTTACTCACCACTTCGCTGACCAGTGCAGGAGCTTGTCTCCATGCACCATCAGATAGCAGCACGGGCAGAGCAGCAGCCCATTTTTGATGAGTCCCTGACAAGTCAGCCTGGCGATGTGAGAGATCAATCCCTGAGTCGACCCAGGTTCCAGTATCAGCTGCAGTGTCTGGGTTTCCGCAGGTTCCCCAGGGAAGGCAGTCCATATTTCCCAGTGTGTGCAAGACACCTTTGAATATTGTTTCAAACTGCCACAGTGAAGACCAAACAGGTCTTGCGCCTCCTGGAATGTAATAAAAGACCCATTTAGGTAGAGGTTACCGGCCGTGAGGCAGCCTTCCTCAGACCACCGTGACAAATCCATCACAGACTTGACATGGCAAAAGGGTTGCAGCCAGTGAGGGGCAGCAATCTAGCATAGGACGCCCAGTGCAATTCCCACATCACTGTACGTTCCCAGGCCACTGCCACTTGTCTGTTTATAAAGGGATGGGTAGGTGGAACAACTGCCCCACACATAAGGCACTGCAGCAGATCCACAGCCATCTCCCACATCCCCAACACAGCCTTCTCATCATTTATACACTGCTGCACCACTGTGCTGCATACTACAGTAGGCTCTCAAAATACAATTGAAGGTCCGGCAGCCCCAGAACCCCCAGCTCGGTATCCAATTTCAGTAAATTCAGTTTAACCCTGCTTCTCTTACTATCCCATACCAGAGACACAAAGACGCTATTCAATTTTGGGGACAGCGTACATGGTGCTGGGTAGTGGAGACAAGTACTCTATGTATTTCACGTTACCATTGTGTTGTGTGATTTGTGATGGGCACTAGATCCTCCTACTGTTGCATTGATATATATAGACAAGGAGACTTTACGGCCATGCAATGACATATCTTTAGATATGATGTTTGTAAATGAAAAACAACAAGTATGTGCATTACAGCATGAGTTGTGTATGCATACTGTTTGAGTCATGTGTGGATCTGATTAGCAATGTGTGTAGTCCCACAGATCACTCAGCCCACATCTGGCCTTGCCAAACTGTTGTATGAGAAACATGTTAAACTCACTGTGGCCTTCAGAGTCCCACACAACCCAGAACCCACATAGCAGAAGGACCCAGGATGTACTGTTGTGCATAGAATTGATGGAAATGTGAGTGTCATGTAGGTTCTGTATGATCAGCTTGCAGCAATCAAGGCCTCCCAAATGTTTCTCCCAGTATGGGACATAAATCAGTCTGGGTTAATTACTGTGGCTGTGTAACCGTGGCACTGGGCCCACTCCCTGTAGACCTGCAGAACCTTGGATGTGGCAAAAATGTGTTTCGGTGACAAGACTTGGCCTTAAGGTCTTTGTACATTGACTACATTAGGAATGGGTGCTGAGGCAACCCCCTGTACGAGTACATATTTCCATTGACCTCATTGCCTATGTGTGTCATTCACTTATGGCAGTTCCCTTACTCCCACAGCTCTGCTGTCACCTTTACATAAGTCATATTTGTTCAGCACAGGTGTATTGTACAAGTGACAAACCTACAGTGCAGACAGTTGGTTAATTCAGGGGCGGGCATGATATGTGACTCATTAGCTTGGTTACGTGCAACAATCAGACCAAGCATACCTTAGTATGTTGGATGCCATCTCATAGGATTGCCACATATGGTGAAAGGTATGTTCTGTGTTACAAGTGCATACCACACAAACCCACTCTGAAGTAGCAGGTTAATTCAGGGGAGGGCATTAAATGTAACTCATTAGCTTGGTTACATGCAACCAATCAGACCAAATATACCTTAGTATGTTGGATGCCATCTCTGTAGGATTGCCACATCTGGTAAAAGGTGTGTTCTGTGCTACAAGTACATACCATACAAACCCACTCTAATGTGGTATGAGATTACAGTGGGTAGGCCACATGTCCACACATGCACAGGGAAGAGACTTCCCGCGCCACCCATGGCAGCCCTTTCATTGTCACTTAAGTCTTAGGGTGTAGTCTGTACTATGGCAGTTGCCTGTAGGAAGTGTATGCATTGATTCAATGTAGCTGAATGTAAATGTGTCTGTCCAGTCAGCCCTAAGGAGTTTACCCTTCAGAAGGTCACAATGGTGTATTGTGTGTCATTGTGGCTCACATGACAGTACATGTTGTTTGAGCCTGGGCTACCTGATGTCAGTGGGCTTGCTTAGTCAATGTAGGCCATGAGCAGGGTAGTGGGTTAGTCTATAGATGATTCTAAAAGTGTATATGTATGTCCCTGTACTTCTCTGCATGTGGGATGTACATTTGTGGTGCATAGACAATTACAAAATGTTTGTGCTTGAAATTTCTGAAATGTGTGGTGCTCTATCAGTTGGCCCAAAACATGGAATTGTAACATCTTCATTTGTCTGTTGCATCCATACAAGTCAACGCCCATCAGAAGAAAGGGATTTGTAGCACGAGGTGCAGACCCTGGGGGTCCATAGTCAGTGGTGCGCCCACTGTCGCAAGAGGTGGGGGGACCTGAGATGCTGGCCCAAGAAGTTCGCAGAGGGCCAGCAGGGTCTGTCCTCCCAATGTGGACAGTGCGCACGCTGAAGCCTGGCCCCCCTGATAGACTGCATTCTGGCGGTGGACTACCCCAAGCTTGATAGGCGTTTGAGGGGAGCTCAGCAGCTACAAGGGGGTGAGTCTAAGGCATATTCTAGCCTGTTACATTGCCAAGTTGATGTGTTAGAGTCTGCAATCTCTCCCTGAAGATTAGAAATGGGCCATTTGTGACACACAAGATGAGGTATTGTTTGTGTAGGTATGGAAGTTGGTGCATGCTGATGTGCCCTGCCAATTTGTCCAGTGACCTACAACACAACTGAGTACTCTCCATTACCAATATACTCTCCACAGCCAACACATGGCTGAGTACAGTGATCAATCAGATCATGTTGTTTGTTGTTGTGGGTGTCATTTGTTCCCAACAGTCCACTTCTCTTCTGTGTGTCAGCCCTATCAACAGACAACATGAGGTAATAGATCACTGTACTTAGCCATGTGTCTGCACAAGTGCGCATATTGGCATCTGTCCCCCACAGGCCATTTGTCTTCAGTGTGTCACGACTGTTGGTGGCTAAGTACTGTCTCATCATACATGTGACAAAGCATACATTGCCCTTTGGGTGCAGTCACACTTTCCTTTGGTGAGTAGTGAATGTCCAGGGTCATGATTTTGGTAACATCACTGTTGCCATCTTACTTTGTGTTTACATGTTAGCATATGTACCTTTCACTTTTGCCATATCATTTTCACTGCTGTTTCATGCATGGTCTACGTGTCTCCATGGGATGATATCTGATATCCTCACATCTCTCTGCATGCCAACATGTTTTTTTAATTGAACATATGTGATGGGGTTGCAGTTCATGTGGTGCCACAGACAGAAATGTATCACCACTGATTGGTAGCTTGCAAATACTTTTGCCCGTCACTCCATGTAATGTGGCATGTACAAATGCAGAAGCACTGAACGACATGACAAGTAGGACAACAGTTTTTACTCACAATGTGCATTTCCATGCCATTGAGGTGGAATCATTTTGTGGAGTGCTTAGAACATGTTAACTGGTGAAGGTCCATTAAGTAACTGTTGACATGCATCAGGAAGTGACTTGCAGGAATATGGGAATCATATGTTGTTGTGTATACTCATTCACCCAAGGGAATTTGTGTTTGCATGATTAAAGGGGATGGTGATGTGCCTTCCCATTGAGCAACATGTTAAGGGCCTTCTGCAGGGCCTGGAGATTACCTGAGTCTCTACAACATTCAATGGACTACTGGCTTTTACTTAAGAAATCTGAGTAGGGTATTCACAGCAGTACCAATCAAGAGAGGTGATTACCCTGGGGCTAGCTGATTAATTGTGGTGTAGATATTTGTAGCCAACTCTCCCAGACATTTTGCCAAACTTGTCTCCAGTGTACCTTTCTGTGCTGGAAGTGGTATTTTTCAGGTCAACATTAGTAGAACTTCCATGATTCTATGTAGACAATGCACATATTGTGAAGTTACCATTGTAGGTTTTTTACAGTGTGACATGGGTGTTTCCAGTTCTCCTTCTTCCGGCTACTGTACTTCTTGTTTCAACATGGCTGGATTATTTGGCCATCATTTAATTATGGGTTAGCATTGGGTGTATGAAGATTGGCTGGATGCAGGATGTATGGTATCTGTGAGACTGAACTTGGCATTGCCATACTATTTTGTGACAACAGGTTACTGAGGGATGCTACATAAGCCAAACCATTCAAGGTGATAAGGCCTCCTACTTGCTCCATGGGCATTGTGATTGCACAACTTGACCCATGCAATTGGAGTTGCCTGTGATATTGATTTTCCTGTGGGCAACTGTTCGCAGTTCATGTAGCATGCATGCATATAGTGTTGCAAATGTTAGAGCCATTTTGCTGAAGCTTGTAGCTGGGCGCTACTGTCTATTATGGTAATGTTTGGTAATTCAAGTTGTTCTTCAATAGTGATAAGCAACATGTAGTGACCCTGTTCATCTTTGTAATTTCAGCATTCACACAGGCAAGTGGAGGACACAGGGCCAAAACCACTGTACCTCCAGTAACAAGACATCAGACCCAGCTGGACCCAGTTGCCCAGAGGGTGAGGAGAGTACCACGGAGGACAGAGGATCAACATCATCATCTTCGGATTCTTCCTCCAGTGGCCCCTCCCTAGTGATGGCGGACCCATCAAGACCTCCACCCTCCCTGTTGCCCCCCACCCGGTTGGCTGTGCCCGCTCACCAAAGAGGGTGGCCGTTTCCTTGTGACAGGAGCCTCACCCCCTGCCTTCGATACCCTGCTGCACTGAGAGGAGGCTATTGACTTCCTGAAGAGTATCTCAGTGGTTCAGACTACCATTCTGAATGCCATCAGCCAGCTTTAGCAGGTGGTGGCGTACCTGGAAGGCATGTCTGGCCTACAGAGATCTCTTCGGGCTCTGGCCTCCTTATTCATGGCAGGAAACCAGCTCCCTCTCCCCACAATCCTACCCCCATGCATTTCCCTCTTTCCATACCTGTCCCAAGCACACACATACATCCACACACACCAATCTCAACACACACAAGCAGCAGACATAAGTACAAGCACCACAAGACACACTGGCATTCAAGCATTCAACAGTCAATCACACACACCACCACACACACCATTCCCCCAGACTCCATCCTTACCCCCACAAACCCACACACACCATACCCCCAGACACCACCCCAATACCCACAGACACAGACACCACACCCTTAGACACTACATCCACCAACACTGACCCACACACCACAAACACAACACGCCCAGACACACCACAATACCCACAGACCCACACACCATACCTCCAGACACCACCACAACACCCACAGACCCAAACATCACACATATCATACCAACAGACACCTCCCCCTCACAGCCCCCAAGAGATGCAAATGCCCACACTCACACAGGCAACAAACACCACCCAAACCCAAGCATACCTCAGACACACACACCAGCACCAACAACACCCACACTCGACTCAACCTCCCAACTCCTAATCCCTTCTGTGGAACCTAAACCTTTTCCCAAAGAAAGTTTCCTTTTTGACCTTGCCCTTACCCCTTTGAAACCCCCTCAATATCCAAAGGGCCCTGCCAACATCCCGACCATCCCTTCCACGTCAAAGTCCTCTCCTGTCACACCTGCCCGCCAGCCCTGAAACAAATCATACCACTCCCAACCCCAAGAAGAATCCCACCCCTCCCAAAGTTAAGCCCATCCCTCCCAAAACCAAACCCACTTATCCTAAATCTGACTCTACTTCACCCAAGGGTGATCATTGAGGTGTCTAGTATGCTCACTTGATGCCCCTTCCTGTGGAGGTTCCAATTGCAGTGATCAGAGAGTCAAGTTGTGGTGCATAGCAGTGTGCATGGACTATTATTTGTGGACTGGCCTTTGGCCTTTACTTATATTTGAAGTTCTTCAATAAACCCAAGCTGTTTTTAGGTCCACATTTCTCCTGCCCTTACTTTTCTACCCTTTTGCTGTTCCTGCGAAATGTGTTATGTATGATGCCTACTGTTGTGTTTCATTCACCCTAATTGCTGATCCATTTGGTGTGGTTGGCAAGATCTGACTTCGGGAGCTGTGCTGGTGTCAACCAGGGCAAGGGGAGATGTTCAATGTATGGATATGTGGGTGGTAATCCAGTTGGGGTGTCATTGCATTGTGTATTGTTTGATATGGTAAGTATTTTATCTTGGCTTGGCCAATGTCAACACCTATTGGGTTACATTTGTCCCCTTGATGTAGCCTGGACATTCGTATCACATGTGCAAACTTGAGTTTTGTTTCTCCACACATAAATGGTGTTCAGTTATGCTACCTTTCTATACATTTGATGGACCATGTGTCCATTTTCATGTGTGTAACTTCCAGCTACTTCATCTACATGTGTGACCCATGCTGTTGCTGTTGAATTTGTCTTCTTGACTTGCACTTACAGATTGTCCCTGGGATACATGAAGACCCAGTTCCTGTACAAATAATATTTTGGGACATGGGCAAAGTGATATGTGTCCCAGAACACAATCCTTGCTCGGGTCACCCTGATGTCGCCATTCCTATTCAGCAGGTATTATTTACATTGTGAGCTTTGGGTATTTTTCTCACAAAATTTTGAGCATCCCATTACCTCACATTCTCCTGCAATGTGGGTGACATGTGTGAGCCAATTTCAGGGATGTTGCATGGAAGTGGTGTTTGGGTTAAATGACACATCCATTAATACGTGTCTTCAATATTTCGATAGGCCATAGCATGTGAGCAATGTGAGGGTGTCAATTCAATTAGTAGGTGTGATATTCATGTGTTGTTGCTTTTGTGTGATGTCCATGAAACTGGAGTGTGCAGACATGTATAGTTTTGTGGAGTGTGGCAGTGCAGTGTCCGACCCAGAACACACAAAATTATACTTGGTCCAAGGAGCACAGCCCCCATACCAGATAGATGGCAGCGCATTGATTTGCTGTTGAGTTTGGGGACAAAGGGAGGTGTGTGCTCTTACCGTCGGTTGGGCCCATGGCATTGTTGATTTTGGGCTCCTTCTACCAGCAGGGGCAGGATGTGAAGGATTGGCTCCATGGCAGCACAGAATATGTGAAGCTGCCTACAGGTGGGTTCCTGCCTTATATGTCTCTGTTTACGCCAGCTGAGACTTGGTGGTTGGACTGCCACGGTGACATCGGTGAAAAGCAACATCATATTATGTCTGGTAGCAACACTAGCAGTTCATCCTCTGACAGCCTCATTGGCCTATCTAGCAGTGGTCTGTGCTACCTAGTGGTGCCAGCCTGACCGTAGTAGTTTTTCATCCATGAAACTGCATGCATTGTATTACAGTGGTCCGACCACCAACCCAGCAGCGGACGTATCGCCGCCAGGGCAGTCCATGGACTGCCAAGCTCATATTAAGAACCTTAGTGCAGATTTCTATAGGTGACAACATATACTTTTGTTAAAATGGTAATAGCATCCTTGTACAGCTGTGCGGGGGAATATTTTTAGGACAGAATGAATCATAGCTTGTTCAAAGTCAGTTATAATTTTGGGGAGATTATAGTTGTTTGTTTGTTGTTTTATATAATTTAGCAGTTTCATGTAGGTACTGCCTTGTGTATTACAAAGTAGAGCATAAACAAAAATAATATTGGTGTTCTGAAGTTCACAATGTATGGTGCACAGTTGATGGAATGGCTTGAGACACGTTTTAAATATTCCATCCATCATCCATGTTTGACATTGGGACAGTTTAAGCAAGTTGTTAGAAGTAGAGAATATTAGTACTCGTTTGTCATTATTTTTACTGTCATATAGTAAGAAGGGTTCCTCGCTATGGTATGTCTATGTCCATGTATGTTTTAAGAGCAGCTGGGGTGTCACTGGTGAGCTTTTTAGTGCATGTTCTTAGGCATTTTTAGGTGGGTATTGATGGTAATTGGACTGTTATATGTTCAGGTACTTGGTGTAGTATATTTTTAATATCCATGTTTTGGGTTCTTGAGTACTACTGCTTCCTTCTCTTATATTTTGTAAAAAAACATCTCTCACTTCAATCTTTGGAACATTTGGAGGTAGTTAAGCTCTTTTACGTTAATAACGATTGTTTCTTTAGTAGGGACCCTCCTATAACATGCATTGAAATGATATTTTGTACATTTCTAATTAATATGTTCAGTAGGAGCATTTTCTTGGCTGTAGGTGTATCCCACATAATAACAGTTTTCCCTTTTGTAATGTTATAAATTTGGCACCTCCTGTCATTAGGGCCCTCATTATGACCTCCCGTCGAGGAACCGCTGTGCTGAAGACCGCCAATGCAGGCGGTTTTCCGCGCAGCGTATTATGACTGCTGGCAGCCCTCTGTACTTTTTCGGACGGAGAGCCGCCAGCAGCCATACTGGCGGTCGGCGGGGAAGCTCCACCTCCATTGCCCTGTCATCAGAACACCGCCCACCGAATCACGTCCCATGATTCGGTGTGGCGGTGTTCTGGTGACGGGGTGCTGGCGGTGGAGCAGCCCCCATGGATACCGTCCCCTCCCGGAGGATTGACGGACAAAGTAAGTTGATCGTCCGTTAGGAGAGGGGGGTGGCGGGGAGTTGTGTGCGTGCATGGGGGTGTGCGTGTGAGTATGTGGAGGGGGTGTGTGACTGCGTGTATGCATGCGGGGGGTGTTGTGTGTTTGAAAATGTGTGCGTGTCTGTCTGTTTGTATGTCAGTGAGTATGTGTGCATGTATGTCTGTATGAATGTGTGCCTGTATTACTGTGTGTGTGTCTGTTGGTATGTTTGTGGGTATGTGTGTGGGTATGTGTAATGGTGGTGTCTGTATGCGTGTAGGGTGGGGGTGTGTTTCAATGTTGGGGTGGAGGTGGGGAGGGGGGTCCTGCCACCTTTGGGGTGTGACAGGGGGGTGGGGATGTGGGGGGAGGACTCGGGGTGGTGGAGGGGGGTGGGGAAGACCCCTATCAGTGCCAGGGAAGGAATTCCCTGGCACTGATAGTGCCTACCGCCATGGATTTCATGGTTGTTCCAAACCACCCAAAATCCATGGCGGTATGCAGGGTTGTGATACCGCCAGCGGTCTGGTGACGGCCTAATTCTCCAGCCCAGCGGTCGGAGTGGAGAAGTGGCGGATGACCATGGCGGTACCCGCCATGTTCATAATTCCATTTTTTTTTCCGCCGGCCTGTTGCCGGTATTACCGCCACTTCTCCCCCGTCCGCCAGGGTCATAATGAGGGCCTATGTTTTTAATTACTGTAATAATATAAATAATAGTTATTTAATATATGTTATTTATTAATGCACAATTAAATATACATTTACAAATTTTTTATACTTACTTGTAGGTTGTTCGGAGAAGTTTTGTGTTGTTCGAGTATCTTCTATGAGCAAGCTTGATTGTGAAACAGGTCTTTTTTTCTATTGAAAGAGAAAAAGTAATTTTATTTATTGCATGTGCTATATATTTGTACGTTTAGGTTATTAGCAGTTTTTGCCGTTGCTGTTGGAGTAAGTTTAAAGTTGTTATTCAAAAATACTTTATTTTGTAGTCTTTAATGTGTAGTTATAGAATGCTGTTTAGTAGAAAATTGGATAATCTGTATAAAAGAAGAAACATTAAAAAGTATGTTACACATTGTTGGTTAATTAATCTTTTGGCAAGTTACAATTATTTTAATTTTTATTTTAATTAAAATTAATATTTACTTGGCAATATAGTTGCATAGTTGTATATTTTGCAGCCTTCTGTTTTGTAGGAAAAGACCATCAGAGTTTCTACACTTCAAATGTTTGTTTAATTGGTTAAGCTATTTTATTGGTTAAAGTTGTGTATAGTTTAATTTTACTGGTTGTTTTAGCCTGAATTAATTTTTGGGGGCAGCTATATCCTTAATTGGTAAACGTAAATTATTGCTTTTATTCGTAATGTATATGTTTATTTATTTAATATTATATTTGTGTTGAGAAAAATAATTAATATTTTTTGCTAAAATACATCTTTAATGTATCTGAATGTGTTTTAAAAATGTGTAATTGTATTGTAAAGATGTCTTATGTTTATATTATTTATGGTGGAGTGAAATATAAATATATTTATATATTTTTTTTATAATTCCAGGATCTATTTATTTTTCTTTGTTTAAATAATGTTTTTAGTAATTAATCATTATATTGACTAGCTGTTTTAACAACATTTATATATCGATATTGTTTTCAATATTTTTGACATAATATATGTTTATTTATAAGTCACAATACTTTTGTTTCTGATATTGTTGTTGTGGATAAATGGAAGGTTAGATATTTTTGTCACTGATATTTATGTGTTTGATATAGTGACTTTTATAGTTAAATATGGAGACTCGAAATTTTTGTTGACAATGTTACATTTTCCAAAAAATGTTTGATTCAAAATTTGTTGTCTCAAAACTATGGGGGTGATTCTGACCCCGGCGGTCAAGGACCGCCGGGGCCGGGGTCGGCGGGAGCACCGCCAAAAGGCTGGCGGTGCTCCGCAGGGCATTCTGACCGCGGCGGTATGGCCGCAGTCAGAACAGGAAAACCAGCGGTCTCCCGCCGGTTTTCCGCTGCCCTGCTGAATCCTCCATGGCGGCGCAGCTTGCTGCGCCGCCATGGGGATTCAGACACCCCATACCGCCATCCTGTTCCTGGCGGTTTGCCCGCCAGGAACAGGATGGCAGTATGGGGTGTCGTGGGGCCCCTGGGGGCCCCTGCAGTGCCCATGCCAATGGCCAATGGCCAATGGCATGGGCACTGCAGGGGCCCCCGTAAGAGGGCCCCACCCTGAATTTCAGTGTCTGCTTAGCAGACACTGAAATTCGCGACGGGTGCTACTGCACCCGTCGCACATCCTCCACTCCGCCGGCTCCATTCGGAGCCGGCATCCTCATGGAGGGGTGTTTCCCACTGGGCTGGCGGGCGGCCTTTTGGCAGTCGCCCGCCAGCCCAGTGGGAAACCCAGAATACCCGCAGCAGTCTTTTGACCGCGCAGCGGTATTCTGGCGGTTCCCTCCAGGCGGGCGGCTCCCACCGCCCGCCGGGGTCAGAATGACCCCCTATGTCACTGATCCTGTAGCACACAGTTATTGTTTTTCTTTATAAAAAGAAAATCCTCAAATGGGATTTTCTTTTTGTAAAGAAAGAAATATAATACTCCCCCTGCATTAGGAGAAGACTGACGGTAAGAAACAGTAAAAAATTACTATGGGGGTTATTACAACTTTGGAGGAGGTGTTAATCCGTCCCAAAAGTGACGGTAAAGTGACAGATATACCACCAGCCGTATTACGAGTCCATTATATCCTATGGAACTCGTAATACGGCTGGTGGTATATCCGTCACATTTGGGACGGATTAACACCTCCTCCAAAGTTGTAATAACCCCCTATGTCTACCTATTTAAATTGGACAGCGGACATGTAGCCATGTTTCCAATGCATCTTACACCCCACAGCTGTTGGAGAAATTGTGCCACAGCAGAGACAGAGTAGTCTCCATCGTGGTCAAATTGAAGGTCACTCACATTTAAATCTGGCGGGCAGACTTTCATATGGGAGCTATGGAACTCCTTCTCTGTTGTGACAAAAGACACATACGGTCCAATATAAAAAATCACAACCTTTATTGGTAAACGGAGTCTTCAGCTGACCTCAAGTGCTGCTCCCAGGACAATTACCATTTTTCATATTGTCATGTTGATCAGGGTGTATGTCTTGTAAGTTGTTGGGACAAAAGAAAGTCAAGCGTGAGGGGGAGCTCTCGCTCTCCATAGGACAATCTGGTTGCAGGTTTATGTAGGCCAATGTATTTGCAGAAGATCAGACTGATAATTAAATGGAAAGCAGTTCCTTTCGGGAAAAATTAGACTGAAAGTATTTCATTTTACATCCTGCATTCAGAGTAAGGATGACTGCATCCAGGAGCCATTCATCCTTTCTAAAACATAGATTAACAAAATGGCATGATCTAATTGGATCCTGAGACTTTCCTACTTAATCAGTCTCCATCTATTTTTTTGCATTTATCAGGTTTAAGCGCCATTTTAAGCACTAATTATTCTCACTTCTCATGTAGATGTATTGACCCATCACTACAACGGGGCGAAGTAACACAGACAATAACAACCAATAGTTGCCCATTTTATGAGCTTAAAAAAATGTAGTATTCAAAGCACCAAATAATATAGCAATGTTGAGGGTAGATTATGCAGAAAAAGTGATTTCATGTCAACATTGTGTTAAAACTCTAGAAGGCCAGAAATCGGGACCATTTTTCTTAAAGCAGAGAAAAATGAGGAAGTGGAAAGAAGCCCAGCAGATAGTGAGACGATAAGTATCTCAGACGTTATTTACCACATATGTTCTTTTTGCATCAGTGTAAAACATCCTTATGAAATGTTATTGTTCCAAAAAGATAAAATGTTGCGCGTGTACCTTGCAAAAAAACACTCAGATTAGGTTGTAGCAAATATTACCGGAGTGGCAAATTCTATAAATTGTCAAGGCAGTTTTTCTCTGGGCAATGCCAGGAAGAGTTGTGACCTAATGATGCGACAATATACGTTTTTGAGAGCACATTTCACTGGTTACAAGTTGGTAGAAAATAAAGACTAATTAACATGGGGATGCGCCTCACCACAGGCACACTGAGTCAGCCTTTAAACGTCCTCAGCCAGCATTCAGATACCCCCAGTTAGTCCTCAAGCACCCTACCTTGCCATTAAAAAAGTTCAGACAACCCCAAACCAATTTTCAGACCTTTAGACAACCATCATTATCTTGTAAATTGCATTTACTATCAGATATCCTGCTGGCACTTCAGAGACACTGCAGTGCGACACACCTAACAAGGCTTTAGAGGATCTAAGCCACGACCTGGTCTGTTTTCAGATATCCTAAACCAACTCTCAAAGACCTGCAGCCTTGCGGCCCTCAGCGGTCATTGCTACTCCTTCAGACACACTTGGGAACCATAAAGACTCTCAGCCTTCCTATTGATAACCACATTACACTCTCACGCTCCTCAGCTGGTCACAGAGAACCTCCAACAGAACTTCAGAAGTTCCGATTTGGATTTCACAGGCCTCAGCTGACTTTTAAAGCTCACCTCTAGGAAGTCAGTGGCCCTCAGAGAGTATCAGCTGGCCTTCAAACACCATCCATTATTTCCTAAGGAACCTTCTCAGCTGACCTTCATAAACCCTGAAAGATCCTGTTCTCATTTGGTGTTCAGGCATTCCAGTCGATCATCAGACAACCACCTAAAGCATCTTTGAAGTTACAGCTTTACTCAACCTCTCTTTTTCCTTTGACTACTCCACATCTATCGATCTCGTCATCTCTCGAGTTTATCTATTTTATAGGGCTGATGGTCCATTTCCTCCTCACACATCCTCTGTCTGTGTGTCTACAGTTCCCCTTCAGGTTTTATTCCTTCAAATGTCACTCATGTCACATCACTCACCTAGCCGAGGAGGTGTAGATAGTAGGCTTGGAGTGGTTCACTGGTGTGTTGTCTCATAGGAGTCTTGGTCATTCCCTTACTCTGTGGATGTGACTGGTCCTGGCCTGAGTTTCAGGATCTGCACCTCACACCACTAGTACTGCTGGATGGCTTAGATGAGTCTGTGCAGTCCCGCTTTCTTCACAATTGCAGTTTTCTCAGATGAAAAACCCCTTGTACAATCCATTCATTGACTTGGTCTATCATGAAAGGGCCAGAACCTATTTCGATCTATCAGAATCAGACAAAAAAGATTGAAAGTGCAAATCATCACACTAATGACTAGGGCATCTACAATGCATCCCTCACAGACTTTGTATGGCTTTTTTTAAGGAACTTCAAGAAAAATAGACCTAAGGACAGTGACACTTGAACACTGACATAGGTCACAAATATTGATACTGGGACTTTGATACTGGAACACTGACATTTGGACATCAGCAATGAAACAGCAACACTGATACAAGCAACAGCGACCCTGATACACAGTAACTGGGACTCAAACAAGAGCACAATCATGGGGATATTACCTTGAAAACAGTGACCCTGGAACATTGACAGGGGTCACAAACACTGATGCTGGGATAATGTCCAGAGGCACTGACAGTGGGAGATTGAAAAGGAAAGACTCAGGGGCATATTTATACTGTCTGCCGAATTTGCGTCATTTTTTTTATGCAAATCCGGCGCAAACTCAACTCCATATTTATATTTTGCCGCTAAACCCGTCTAGCGTCAACATTTTGGAGTTTGCGTCATTTCAAGGATGTTTGAAACCGCCTTGCGTCAATGAGATGCAAGGTAGGCGTTCACGTCTAAAAAATGACTCAAACACCCATGCGCCATATTTATCCAACAGGGCAAAAATGACGCACGGGTGGAATAGCGACACAAAAAATGACACATAGCCCGGTTTACATCAAATTTTAACACCTGGGTCAGGGCAGGCATTAAAATTGGGCAAACACACCACTACTTAGGGAAAACATACACAAGCAATATCATTGCTCAATAAGGACAACATGGAGGTGCTACTCATGCAGCACGCATGACGACGCAGAGCATAGGACCAACAGCAGCAGCCACCACCACCCCAATGTGGACTCCAAAAGCAACACCGAAGGCAGGAGAAGGTCTTCAGGACCAGGACAACCCTCCAGGGCCTCAGGGAACAGGATATCATCCGGAGGTACAGATTCAACTGGCAAGCCGTACAGCAGCTGCTGTGCCAAACTGAGCCACAGATAACAGCCAGCCTGCAGACACCATACAGTATACCACCAGTGGCCAAGCTGTCCTGCACATGTTGGTAAGTGGCTCCTTCCAAACAACAGGTGCCCTGGTCGCTGGGGTATCCAGCACCCATTCTCCGTCTTCCTTCCCAAGGTCCTGAATGCCATCATCTCCCTCACACCCCGCCACATCAGCTTCCCAACACACAGCAGAAGCAGCAGGAGACCAAACAGGGGTTTTACCAAATACATGTCTTCCCGCATGTGCTTGGTACTATTGACTGCACCCATGTCCAGATTGTACCCCCTGCTGCAACAGAGCATCTATACTGGAACAGAAACCACACCCACTCCATAAATGTGCAGCCCATAGTTTACCACCAGGCATTGTTTACCAACATCTTGGCCAAGCATCCTGGGAGTGCACATGATTCCTTCGTCTTTGGCCACAGACCACAAGGCAATGGCCTACGTGTCAGTACGTCCAGAAGCCTAGCAATATACACACGGCACAGCAACCCTGTAGGACACAAAATACATACACCACTACATTGACATGCGGGCAGGAAGACACTGAGGTGTGACACAGGTAGTTATGTTGTACACCCTGACTCAATTGGATACACACCTATGGACAAATGATGGCTGACAATTACAATAGATGCCACTCGAGAGCTACAAGGGACCAATGTCAAAGCATACAGTGACAATGACATGGCCTGCCCTGGAAGTACAATTCGGAAGGTGAACCATTTACTATTACATTAGACCACATAGTCAATCCCACACCATCCCAAGCAATAAGTACTGTGGAAGCGGTGTGCAATGTGTGTTGCTGCAGGTCAAACACCATGCGACACATAGCATGATGATGCTGACTCACATGTATGTGACATGGAAATACTGAGGCAGTCCCAACATCACACATCACTCCTGGGGTGGCGTTGCCAGGTAGCAATAAGGAAGTGGGCTGTGCTATGAACACATATTGATGTGCCACTAAAGCAAACTGCACACTGCTGCACAAACTGAAAGAGCCAAGTGTCCATCAAAATAACAGATACAGAGGGAGATGGCCCTTCCTACCCAGATACATCCACCTCCACAAGGCAGTTAGGAAGGTTACCTGGAGCAAGTTAGGTAGTGTAGGTGCACGGTTGCACATAAACCACTGGTAGAGGGAACCACAAAGGTCTACATAGAACCAAGTCACACATGGGACAGTTGTGCATTGTCAATACTGAACACCTCCGTGCTGCCAACTTAGGGAGAAGTGTTGGGCATTGTCACCAAGCCTAATCAAAGGGCCTCACTTCTGGATTTCATCAGCAATGACATATGTCTAAGTGGATGGGATGTCCAGGCCACGTAGTGCAACCATGTTACCACCACATCGGAATCTATTGTGTGTGTGGAAGTATCATGTCCCCTTCAGTGAAGGCACACTAAAACATGTTGCTCACTACACAACGCATGGTACATACATACTGACCAGCAGTTTGGAAACTAAACCATAGATATCAGGTCAATGATCCAAACACAAGTTGTCAAGTCAAACAACCCAATACAGAAAGAACCACACAGAAACCCAGGATCTCACACAATTCCACAAACACATATGAGTCACAGATGACAGAAGATATGAACTGCCATGCTACATGACATTCCTGGTGCAAGCACTAACAACATACTTACTCCTATTTTCTTTTTCAGCTGATCAGGGTTACGGGATCCAGCCATGGATCATGACCCCATTCCCCAACCCAAGCACAGAAGAAGAGCGTGCCTATAATGAGGCACATCGGAGGACACGCACCATTGTGGAACTGACCTTTGGCATCATGAAGTCCAGATTCAGGTGCCTGGACATCACAGGAGGCAGCCTCCTATGTTCCCTAGAAATGGTCTGTCAGATCATATTGACTTGTGCCATCCTGCACAACATTTGTGTTAGGAGGAACATCCCCCTATATGAACCCCAACAAGAACTGGCCGAGGAGGAAGCGGATGGTGCCAGGGAAAATAAGGGGGAACATCCAAACACAGCTGCAGGAATGCATCGCAGACAGCAGATTGTTCTAAACTTTTTTCAGCAATAGTCACTCTAAACACATTGTTAGGATATGTTATTAAACACCTTGCTTTATCACACAATCCTGCTCTGGTTACTTATTTCTCCATCACATGTTCTTTAGGAATGTCAGTATTACCTCAGGGAGCATGTCACAGTGATAACAGGAATGTATGAACAGACCCCTGACATTAGCAAGTGTGAAATTTGCTATCTCTGCAAGGAGCTTGCGTGACAAGAGGTGCATCAATCTTGAAAATGGATAGCATGAGTGTCCCAGGTATGACAAGCAATGGTAACAACACATGCCCTGCGCATTCCATCCCTGGTAATCAGTCCTGCCACTGCCATGTGTTAAGTCTCTGCCCTCCCTATTCTAGGGGGTGCTGTAAATGGACTATCTGTACCTTGGGAATAATCATTAACACTCACCCAGACTCCCATTCTGACTCTAGTTTGCTTCCCTTTTCAATTTGGCATGCTATAGAAGAACTACATTAGCCTGCATAGACTTCAGGTCCATAATGCACTGCTTGGTAGTCGGTAATACCTGTAATCTTCTGTCCATAGTGTCCTATGGGAAAAGTCCGGTTGTCCCCTTATACTGGATTCTCTCCTCCAGGACTTGAGAGACTGAAGCTGCACACACCTGTGAGCTCTCTCGTGTAGCCCAGCCATGTGATTCTGCCCTGGCCTTGCTGCTGCCTGGAACTGCTTAGAATCTGCCATTCCCAGAAGCTACTCATCGTGCCTTGGAGTACAATTCATTTGTGTACCAGAGCCCTTGTTGGATTGTGTTACATGCCTGATTACGCCTGAAACTGCTCTCTGTTTACACAGTGCTGTTCCTGCTTTTTCCAGTCAGACTCTGCTCCCTGTTTTTCAGCCTTGTTCATGTTTGTTTCTGCCAGAGCCTGATTTCTGTTACCTAGACTTGTTCCAGTCTTTATGTCAACCAGAGCCTGTTCCCTGTCCCTGCCTTTGCCTCCTAGTTGGTTTCCTTGCCCTCTGTTTCCTCTTGGGGTATCGTGTCTGGTAAGTGTACTATCAGTCCTCAACTGTATAGAATTGTTTAACTTTGTATTTGTTCTGCCACCTGGTTTCCAGGAGGCTAATCCAGTCTCCATCCTTTGTCTAGTTTTGCATGTAGTCATTAGTGCCTAACAGTGACAGTGTGCTATGGCTGTGTTCCAGGATTTGTTACTGGGTCTCCAGTCCGACAAACAAGGACTAGTCTTGTGTATGTAAGGACAATCCATGTTTGTGCCCTGAGGGTCAAGACACAGATTCACTTCTGCTGCCACCTTTCAATGGGGCTTGCGTGGTGACTAGCTGTAAGATTAATCTGCACAGAGGCACTGATGTTCCCTGTTGCTGTGGGAAGTTATGAGCCCTACCCTATGTACAATCTTAGTGATGAGCCCTGCATGTTTGTCCATTACTGACCCGTTCCATATTTGTCCACACCAAGGTTGCTCTGTATTCACTCTTCTGTATTATCTGTTGTACCATAGCTGCCCTATCCCCTAGTATGCCTTTAGCTGATCTTCTGCTTTGGGACAAATCTCCCTTGCAAGATACTCTGTGAACTCAAGGGTTGCCCCAACAGACTCCTGACTAGACCTGCACGAAACCGCAACACCATGGAGCCCAATACTGGCACAAGGTACACATGCCCACACACTTGAACTGGACACTTTTGTGCAATGCACCTCTGAAAATATGTGAACACAAGCAGCCAGGGCTGCAGGTCCACCACAGCAACATGAGTAACATAGGTAATTTTCATTAGTCAAACTGACGTGTACATAACAATTTCATGATTGGAATTGAGGCTCAGTGTCGCAAACACTGTACCTACCAAACATGTACAAATGGCCGACATATGGGTAGTTTACACACAAGTCACCATGAAGTCGTAGCCAACAATTAATGACATGTGAGGGGTAACATATCCGATATAGCCCTCATCAGCCATCTCGATCATCCCTGTGTATTGTTTGTTGTGGGAAATGTAATGTCCCCTAAGTCAAACAACTACACACAGCAAATGAGTCAACACATATTACAAACACATATCATGACTGTTGTACATCATTGATTGCTATATGATGTTGATACCCATTTGTAACACATTCATACATGACCATTACGCCAAATGTATTGCATGCCGTTCTATCAGAAGCACACATATAGATGTAACAGTTAATTCACACACAAAACACACAGACCATGATTTATACTTTTGTAGCGCAGCCTTGCCGTCATTTATTGATGCAAAATCAGCGCAAACTTACAAATTCCAATTGAATTTAGTAGCTGTGCGTAGCTTTTGCATCAGAAAAAACAGGAAATGCTGCGCAAAGATTGTATAAATGTGGGCCGCAGTTGCATGGCCTACCACATCTGGCCAAACACTGTAACACACACTGCAGGCCATAACATCCTTTCTTCATCTAGATACAGGCTGTATACATGTTAAATATTTAAAATTCATGCAAACACAGTTTGAGTCAGAAATGTTGACGCAAATGCATCGAAAAACCACGCAAACGCATACTAAACATCAATGGGCCCTTAGCGTAAATTCCACCAGCGCACCCCACGCATGCGGATATCCATAAAAATAGTAGTTTCCTGGTAATGTGGGGTATTTTGCTGCACATGTAGCTTATGTGTCGAATATATTCACGCAAACTACGTATGCGTCCCAAAAAAATGCAAGACGGAAAACGGGGTGCAAAGGGGACAAGGAGTGATGTAATAGGAAATCCTGTTTACAGACATGGTACAGTGGGTGTACTTTCACTTTCACTTTACAGTCTATGCTTTTTCTTGACTGTGTGGCTGTGTCTTGCTCTTGTTTGGATTGCGTATATTGTATTTTGGGTTATATGACGGAACACCGAATCTTAAACTACTACTAACCTTAACAACGAGGTCGGAACACCGACCTCGTCTTTACTACTAATGATTTTACCACGAATGCCTTAACAACGATATTTAGTTGTAAAGGCATTCCTGATAAAATCATTAGCAATAGGCACCATTCACCCTACATCCCTCACCCCACCCCCCCAACCCCACCCCAAAACCTAAAACCCCCTGACCTCCCACCCACTCCCCAAAACCAAAAACGCCCCACCCAACCAACCCCAACCTAAAACCTAAAACCCCCTGACCCCCCACCCACTCCCCAAAACCAAAAACGCCCCACCCCCCCAACCCCACCCCAAAACCTAAAACCCCCTGACCCCCCCACCCACTCCCCAAAACCAAAAACGCCCCACCCCCCCAACCCCACCCTAAAACCTAAAACCCCCTGACCCCCCACCCCCTCCCCAAAACCTAAAACCCCCCACTTACCTGAGTCGTCACCTTGTCATCTGCGTCGTCCTCCTCAGCCGACTCCCTTGTTTGTACCTTAACCATGCATGTTCGTTGTTCAGGACATGCGTGGTTAAGGCACAAAATAACGAAGTCTTTGTTAAAGAAAGCGTTGTTCCGCTTTCGTTAACCAGGACTTCGTTATAAAAAATTCGGCATAAAGGATGTTTACCTGTATTTTGTGGTGTCTATCTTTTATCTTTTTTTTTTATTCTATTTCTATATTGTGCCTGTGTAAGTGTTTATGTGTATTTTAGTGTTGTCTGAATTGTATTTGTACTGTCGGGTGTCTGTTTTGGGTGTTAGATTAGTTGGGTTACTTGGGGTTTGCAATTTGGGTTGTAAGCTTCCTTTGTTCTGTTTTTTTCCTTACTTTTTCCCTTTTTTTAAAAAATGATGTACTATAACATGTCGGGATGTCGGGAAGAGTGAGGCTGAGCCACGTGGGTGAGGAGGAGCTTGAGGCCTTTGTGTGGCTGGTGTGCCACATTCTTCCAATGATGCTGGAGTCTGGGGGCCGTATCACACGGAGGCAAGGCGGCTGCGTTGAGCCAAGGTGCTCTTCCACCTGAAACGTGTGTTCAACACCTCAAGGAACGAGCACCAGCTGAAGCATCCCTGGGCTGACCTGGTGGCCCGAGGACAGGACCTGCTGGACCACTTCGGTGTGGTGATCAGTGGCCCTGTTGGTGAGTATCACATTGACAAATGTGTTTAGTAGTATACTCCTGAGTGACAGCAGCAGATGTCTTGACTTGCTGCATGCAATGTTTGTGGCCATGTGGAATGCAAGTAGAACAAACTGTTAGTGTACCAGTACTGAGATGTATTACATATGTTTATACATGTTAACAATGCAGTCCAGAGTTTCGTTGAGCCATGTCCGACTATTTCTTAGAGCCATATGTATCAAGCTATTTATAATTTTCACAAACAGCCTAGTTTTCTGAATTTTTTTGTATACGTCAGGACAAATATTCATTCAAATGCATATTCCCAGATTTGCCATTCTGCTATCACATTGCACAATCACAAAACAGGGTTTGCTAGTGGCATTTAGGAATGGGCGTTCCTATCCTATTATCGAGTCGCAGACCGCTGATTGTTTTTTTCTTGGGCACAAATGCTGGCACTAAGCAATTGCAGTTACCATCCGTTTCAAGTTGGTGCTAACCCATTTGCAAAAGGAGAGGGGTCCCCAAGGGATCCCTTCCCCTTTGTGAATGCATGGGCAAAAATTGATTCTGAGCAGGAAGTTGTGCCAGGGACCAAGGACTGCTTCCAAAAATATTTTTCTGTCATAAAATAGGTTTTTGAAATATTTTCTGTTTACCCCTGCTGAAATAAGGCCACAATTAAATGAATATTTCCATCCCTATTTGAAAGCAGTCATAGACATGGTGGTCTGCTGAGCCCAGCAGGCTAGCATCCCTGTGAGTGCTACCATTCCCAAGGGGTTTGCAAAATGAGACCTACCTCATCATTATTCATGAGGTAGGTCATTTTCTACACCATTTTTGAATTGCAAACATTGAGAGTGTTCTACCTCAGATCATCCAACTTGCTAATTGCTAGTTGCTAAGTCTTGCAATGTGTGACTCACAAAACCTGATCTTGGTACATATGGCCCTGAGTAACACATTTCAGGTGCAATGACAACACCTGTGCCCATGCATTCTGTCAATGATGATCAGCTAAGACACTGTCAGCATACCATATTTCACTGTTTTGGGACAGCAAAGTGGGTTATCCATGTTTAGCGCTACATTGTCATCATTACACACATGATCCCAGCCATCATGATGGCATAGGGGGCAAATACAACTTAGGGGACACTGCAAATGGGGCATTTGTTACCTGCATGCAACTGTGCCACATCTGTTATGGGCCACTGAATGCACGATAATTGCTGACTGAAAATTGACCCACATGTCCATCACACAGTTAATCATTGGCCCTTGATGCACAAGCCACAATACCTGAGTCACTTGTATTGCCGTGTACCAGGGAAGTACCAATGCAATTGTCACCCAATTACAAATCATGACATGGAGTACCATCTGAAATGGATTAGCCACAAAACTTTGTAGTCAGGTTTAGCACCACATGATTGTTGGACCCAGTGCACATGTGCAAATGCGTGTCTATCACTCACTGGGGTGTCAGTGTCAATGCGAGTTTACAGTGTTTTGTATGTTAGAGTGTCTACATGCAGGACCATCAGCTCACGCATATAAAATGTCACACACTGTGATATGTTGTCCACACGTTTGTACAGTGATCAAAATTTGAGCACATATTTCCTTTCCATGTCTTGCAAGTGGACTGGCCCCCTATACCATCGGGAAGTTGCTCTATTTGAGGACCCAGATGTATCCAGTAAGTCTGAAAATGTCTGTCTTGTGTGGTGATTGCAGCTGTTGTGTGAGTGACTCTTGTGTGTTGCACTCATTGCACGATATGATGAGCTGGCATGTGATCTGATATATTACTTGACTGGAGGTTGACATAGTGTTCCAGGCAAGGTTTAGACATTCACAGGCAGAAAGTCATATCTTGGTAGTCTTGTGCTGCGCAATAGGCAGCAGCATGTGAACAAGGTAATTAGTAGCCACACGTAGGCCCACATTTGATTTGGAAGTGCTCCAGTGTCAGAATATTGTCAGCAAATCATACACACATTTTCACAAGACAGTGATGCATCAATTATCAACACAAAATTGCACATCTCTGGATTGTAATGTCCATGTAGGACTGTATGGGTAACTGTCCCCCAGAATCTAGCCCCATTTGTTGTACTCCATTTACGTGACACTTATGTGGTATTGTTAGACTTTTCATCCCTGCCGTGGTCTCCCTTAACTTTTTGCCTCTGTTCCCCAGGTTGTTCATGTGTGCTGGACTCTGATTTTACTGTTTTTGTTACTCTGGCCACTTTACCATTGCTAACCAGTGCTAAAGTGCAAGTGCTCCTGTTTAAAATATGTACGTAATTGGTTCTCCATGACTGGCATCTTTGTTTTACTGTTAAGTCCCTAGTAAAGTGCATTAGAGGGGCCCAGGGCCTGTAAATCAAATGTTACTAGTGGGCCTGCAGCACTGGTTGTGCCACCTATACAAGTAACCCTGTAATCATGTCTCAGACCTGCCACTGCAGTGTCTGTGAGTGTATTTTTACACTGTAAATTCGACTTGGCAAGTGTACCCACTTGCCAGGCCTAAACCTTCCCTTTTCTTACATGTAAGGCACCCGTAAGATAGGCCCTAGGTAGCCCCAAGGGCAGGGTGCAGTGTATGGATAAGGTGGGACATATAGTAATGTGGATTATATGTCCTGACAGTGAAATACTGCCAACTACGTTTTTCACTGTTGCAAGGCCTGTCTCTCTCATAGGATAACATGGGGCTACCTTTAAATATGATTAAAGTGTAGATTCCCCTAGAGAGTAGATGAACATGTGGAGTTTGGGGTCCCTGAACTCACAATTTAAAAATACATTTTTTAGTAAAGTTGACTTTAAGATTGTGCGTTTGGAAATGCCACTTTTAGAAAGTGAGCATTTTCCTGCTTTAACCATTCTGTGACTCTGCCTTGTTTGTGGATTCCCTGTCTGGGTCAGTTTGACAGTTGGGTTGTTTTTCACCTCGCACTAGACAGTGACACAAAGGGAGCTGGGGTGTAACCTGCATTTCCTGATTAGCCATCTCTGCTAGGAGGGAGGGGTGGAGTGGTCACTCTCATCTGAAAGGACTGTGCCTGCCTCTGACAATGCAGGCTCCAACCCCCTGGTGTGTGTCTGAGGCCTTGCCTGGGCAAGGCAGGATTCCACAAGTAGGTGTGAGTCCCCTTTGAAGAAAGGTGACTTTAAAGACTAAAATGGATATAAGAAGGGCACCCAAATCTACAGACTTTAGAAACACTTCGGGAACCAAGAGGAACCTCTGCCTGGAGAAGAGCTGATAGCTGAGGAAGAAGTGCTGCCCTGCCTGTGACTGTGCTTTGTGGAGCTTTCCTGCAGTGCTGCTTCTGCCAGAGTAAGAGGGCAAAGACTGGACTTTGTGTGCCTTCCATCTTGTGAAGAAATCTCCAAGGGCTTGAGTTAGAGCTTGCTTCCTGTTGTTTGAAGTCTCAGGGACAGCAAAGACTTCTCTCTGCCAGCAACTGGGGTCTCTGGAGAGACTCCTGCTCTGACAAGTGGTGCCCTATCCAGTACCTGGGCCCTTGAAAGGAAAGCTGGTGGAAATCCAAGGAAATCGACTTCGGACGACTCCGGACCGACGCCGCTGCTGAATCCGGTGACGCCGCCTGCACCCGACGCCGTAACCTTTGCGGGAACGCGACGCTCTTCGCAGGCCCGACGCCGCAGCAGCCCCGCTGAAGTCCACAACTCCGTTGAAGTCGCTGCACCACGTCGTGACCGACGCCACTTGAAGTGCACGGATTCAACATTTCGCACAGACGCCGCGATCCCCGACTTCGCGAATCGGCTTGTTTTCACTCTTCACCAAAGGTACTGTACTTGGGGGTCTACACAACTCCATGTCCGGCGCCGCTGGTGTCGGCTTGTTGGGAACGACTCCATCACGACGCCGTGTAAACATCTCATCAAAGCATTTTTGTTTCTAAGCGCTAATTTTGGAGTTTAATCTTTAAAAATTCATAACTTGACTTGGGAATGTTGGATTTTTGTCATTTTGGTCTTGTTTTGTTTAGGTAAATATTTCCTATTTTTCTAAACCGGTGTTGTGTCATTTTGTAGTGTTTTCATTAAGTTACTGTGTGTGTTGGTACAAATACTTTACACCTAGCGCTCTGAAGTTAAGCCTACTGCTCTGCCAAGCTACCAAGGGGGTAAGCAGGGGTTAACTGAGTGTTATTCTCTTTTACCCTGACTAGAGTGAGGGTCCTTGCTTGAACAGGGGGTAACCTGACTGTCAACCAAAGACCCCATTTCTAACGTTGGTGAGCAGCGGTTGGGATTTGGACTTGTATTTGTACTTGACATACAGTAATTAAGTGTACACTACTGTTAGAGTTCAGACCACTACGTGACCACATACTACTAGTCTTGTGATTTTTGTTTTTTTTCTATTTGGACTGTTTTTGCTCTGCATTCATTTTTTTCTCGCTGATTCCTTGATTGACTTTCTTTGGAACTTCATTTGGGAACTTGTTTTTCTGCCTTTGGAACTTTACACTTGTTTTTGAATCTTCATCATGTCCCATGCTGGAGATGCATCAGTTGGAGCTGACCTTGACCTTGAGAAATTGGAGAGTTATACCAAAGCTCAGTTGAAGCAGTTCTGTAAAAGTTTTGACTGTCCCATTAAGAGCTCATCCAGGAAGGAGGAGCTGCAAAAGGCGCTAAGAACCTGGGTGACAGCCAAGAGCACTGAAGGGCACACAGAGGATGAGGGAGATGAGGAGGATGAGGAAGAGTGTTCAGTACACAATGGTATTGTGGGTGGGCCTGTTATGTCCAGAGAGAAGGTCTCCAGGGCAGGTAGCAGTGTCTCATCCAAGGGTCTGACACCTGAGGAGTTACAGGACAGACAGGCAGAAAGGAAGTACCAATTGGAGCAGAGGAGGCTAGCCCTTGAGGAGAGGAAGCTAGCAATGGCTCATGAGCTTAGCTGGAGAGAGATGGATCATAGAAGCCAGTCCAGTAGAGATGGTGTCAGCAATCCTACAGTGCAGCCTGAGAGAAGGGTACACATCCCAAAAGACCTTGTGAGGGATTATAAGAGGGAGGATGATATCTACTTGTGGTTCAAGGGTTATGAGTCAGCTCTCCACATGAACCTGGTCCCTGAAGCTCATTGGGGGGGCAGCCCTGTGGAAGCAATTTGAGGCAGAGGGGAGGGACACACTGACAGCCTTAGCGGATGCTCAGGATCTCACCTACCCTGTCATGAAGGAGGCCTTACTCACTAGGTATGGTCTCACCCCTGAGCAGTACAAGGAGAAGTTTAGATCCTACAAGAGAAAGGAATCCCAAACATGGTTGGAATGTGTTGATTCTTTTTGCAGGTCACTGGATGGTTGGGTGAAGGGCAGTAAGGTAAACACGTATGAGGGGCTTTACAATTTAATTGCTTGGGAGCACTTGTACAGTTTATGTTTTCCAGAACTGCGCCACCACCTCAGTGACAGCAAGCTGACTGACCCCAGGAAGCTTGCACAGGAAGCGGACCGCTGGGAGAGCACCAGGGTCCAAAAGAGGTATGGGGGAGACCACGCCAAGGGTAGGCAGGGTCCCTCTCAGAAGAAAGGGGGGAGTAAGGGCAAACAGGGGGAGTTCTCTAAAGGGCCCCAAACTGATTCCCAGGGTAAGGATTCCCAACCCCCCAGTGAAAAGAAGCCATGGCTGTCCAAAGGGAAGCCAGTGGCAGGTGGTCCCCCACGTAAGTGCTATGCATGTGACTAGGTGGGTCATGTGAGGGGGGACCCCAAATGCCCCAAAAGTACACCGGCACCCACTGGTGCACCGTCCCAGGGTTTGGCCAGTGTAGCGCTTGCGGAGGAGTTGGTTTCAGGTGGGTGGGAACCAGCAGAAATGACCCTTGTCTCACTAGGGGACAGTGAGATGGTCCAGAGAAACCTAGTGCCTGATAACACTAAGAAGTACAGGCAATGGGTGACCATCAATGGACAGAGGGTGGAGGCTCTGAGAAACACAGGAGCCAGTGTGACTACAGTGAGGAGTCACCTGGTGTCTGAAGAGCAGATTGATCCCCGGGTACTTCACCAAGTAGTTGCGGTAGACAACTCTGAGCGCCTCTGCAGAGTGGCGCAGGTTCCCTTTGAATGGGGGGGTCTCAGGTTCCTGGAAAGTAGCTGTGAGTCCCACCATGCCTGTTGATTGTTTGCTAGGTAACGACCTGGAGGATTCTCCTTGGAAGGAGGTGGAACACAGGTCTCACTTGGAGATGTTGGGTCTGCCTGGGTGGGTATGCGTATCCACCCGGTCTATGGCAGCCAATCAGGGTAGTCAAGAGCCCCTGGAGCCTGAAACAGTGGCCCAGGGGACCACCAAGAAGAGGAAGGACAGGGGGTGCGGGAAACCGGCCCCAGAAGTTCCCACGGTCCAGGAGGAGGCAGAGCCTGAGGGTGATGCCCCGGAGCCTACAGGGGAACAGGTGGCTGAACTGGGGGAGGTCCCTGAGCTGTCGCAGTGGCAGCAGGAAGGGGGGCCCACCAGGGAAGCATTCTGTGCAGCACAGAAGTCATGCCCTGCTTTGGAGGGTTTGCGGCAGCAGTCGGCAGACCAGGCGGCTGGCAAGGAGCCAGGATCACACCTGAATTAGTGGGAGGACGACCTCCTGTATAGCGAGCCTAAGGTTCCTGAGCCTGGGTCAACCCGTGTGCTGGTGGTACCCCAGTGCTTCAGGGCCTTCCTACTGGGGTTGGCTCATGATGTGCCGTTAGCTGGACATTTGGGGCAGGACAAGACCTTTCAGAGGCTTGTCACCCACGTTTACTGGCCCCTAATGCTCAGGCACTCAGATGCACATTGCAGGTCTTGTCAGACTTGTCAGGCAAGTGGCAAGAGTGGGAGGAAATGTAAAGCTCCCCTCCAGCCTTTGCCTGTTGTCAGTACTCCCTTTGAACGGGTAGGAATTGACATTGTGGGGCCTCTGGATCCCAAGACAGCCTTGGGCAACAGGTTCATCCTGGTCTTGGTGGACTATGCCACACGGTACCCAGAAGCCATTCCTCTAAGGACAGTCACTGCCCCCGTGGTGGGACGTGCCTTGATGGGAGTTTTTACCCACATGGGGTTCCCCAAGGAAGTGGTATCTGATAGAGGTACAAACTTCATATCTACTTATATGAAGTCTCTGTGGAAGGTGTGTGGGGTAACCTACAAGTTCACCACCCCTTACCACCCCCAAAGTAATGGTCTGGTTGAGAGATTCAACCGCACCTTGAAAGGCATGATTCAGGGCCTGTCAGAGCCCTTGAAGCATAAGTGGGACGTCCTCTTGTCATGCCTTCTGTTCGCTTACAGGGAGGTGCCTCAAAAGAGACTTGGCTTTAGCCCCTTTGAGCTCATCTATGGCCACCCTGTGAGAGGACCGCTCAGTCTGGTGAAGAAGGCTTTGGAGAAAGCTCCTAGTAAACCACCCCAGGATGTATTTAGCTACATGCTGGCACTAAGAAACCAGACTGCCCGCTTCAGGAGTCTCGCTCAAGAGAACCTGGAAGCAAGCCAGGAGGATATGAAACGGTGGTACGACCAGAATGCCACTCTGGTTGAGTTTCAGCCTGGACAAAAAGTGTGGGTCGTGGCACCAGTGGAGCCTAGGGCTCTCCAAGATAAGTGGACTGGGCCTTTTGAGGTGGTGGAAAGAAAGAGCGAGGCCCCCTATCTGGTAGACTTGCAATCCCCCAGGAACCCTTTGAGGGTCCTACATGTCAACCGCCTCAAACCACACTTTGAGAGAACTGAGCTATCCATGCTCCTAGCGACAGATGACGGGGTGGAGGAAGAGAGTGAGCCTCTTCCTGACCTCCTGTCTGCAGGTGAGAAAGACGGGTCTGTGGAGGGAGTGATCCTCTCCCCCTCCCTGACTGAGGAACAGCAGAGGGACTGTCGCCACGTGTTGGGACAGTTCGCCTCGCTGTTTTCCCTGATCCCAGGAGTCACGCACCTGTGCACACATGATTTGGACACTGGGGACAGTACACCTGTTAAACATAAGGTTTACAGGGTGACTGACAGGGTCAGGGCTTGCATTAAGGAGGAAGTCTCCAAAACGTTAACCATAGGGGTCTTTGAGCGCTCCAGCAGTCCTTGGGCCAGCCCAGTGGTATTGGTCCCGAAGGCTGCTGCTCCTGGTGCCACTCCACAACTTAGGTTCTGTGTGGACTAACGGGGTTTCAATGCGGTCAGCAAGACTGACGCACACCCCATACCCCGAGCTGATGAGCTCATTGATCGGTTAGGAGCTGCCAAGTACCTCAGTATGTTTGATTTAACATCTGGTTACTGGCAGATTGCCTTAACTGAGGGGGCAAAGGAGATGTGAGCATTTTCTACCCCAGATGGGCACTTCCACTTCAACGTGATGCCCTTTGGGATGAAGAATGCCCCTGCCACCTTTCAGAGGTTGGTCAACCAGGTGTTGGCAGGACTGGATGAGTTCAGTGCTGCCTACCTGGATGACATTGCTGTGATTAGCTCCACATTGGAGGAACACCTGCAACACCTCTGGAGAGTGTTAAAGGCCCTGCAGAAGGCAGGCCTCACTATTAAGGCGAGCAAGTGCCAAATAGGGCAGGGTTCTGTGGTGTACTTAGGACACCAGGTGGGGAGTGGCCAGGTGGCACCCCTACAGCTTAAGATTGACACGATTCTGGCGTGGGAGCCTCCCAAGACCCAGACTGAAGAGAGAGCCTTTTTAGGTCTCACAGGATATTCCAGGAGGTTTGTTAAGGGATATGGTACCATTGTTACCCCCTCAACTGAGCTGACTTCTAAGAAGCAACCCAAGAAGGTGATCTGGACAGAGGCTTGCCAGAACACCTTTGTTGCCCTGAAGGCTGCCATGTGCACAGCACCTGTGCTGAAGGCACCTGACTTCTCCAAGGAGTTTGTTGTGCAAACAGACGCCTCAGAGCATGGTATTGGAGCAGTACTCTCACAGCTGCATGAAGAGGGCCTAGATCAACCTGTAGCCTTCATTAGCCGGAGGTTACTACCCAGGGAACGTAGGTGGAGTGCCATAGAACGCGAAGCGTTTGCTGTGGTCTGGGCACTGAAGAAGCTAAGACCATACTTGTTTGGGACTCACTTCTGAGTTCAGACCGACCACATGCCCCTCAGATGGTTAATGCAGATGAGGGGTGAGAATCCAAAACTGTTAAGGTGGTCCATTTCCTACAGGGGATGGACTTTACGGTGGAACACCGTCCTGGTACAGAGCACGCCAATGCTTATGGTCTGTCCAGGTTCTTCCGCCTTAGTGATGAGAACTCCCATGAGGTTGGGTAGTTGCTCCCCACTTTTAGCTGGGTGGACACGTGTTAGACTTTTCATCCTTGGCGTGGTCTCCCTTAACTTTTTGCCTCTGTTCCCCAGGTTGTTGATGTGTGCTGGACTCTGATTTTACTGTTTTTGTTACTCTGGGCACTTTACCACTGCTAACCAGTGCTAAAGTGCAAGTGCTCCTGTTTAAAATATGTACGTAATTGGTTCTCCATGATTGGCATCTTTATTTTACTGTTAAGTCCCTAGTAAAGTGCACTAGAGGTGCCCAGGGCCTGTAAATCAAATGTTACTAGTGGGCCTGCAGCACTGGTTGTGCCACCCACACAAGTAACCCTGTAATCATGTCTCAGACCTGCCACTGCAGTGTCTGTGTGTGTATTGTTACACTGTAAATTCGACTTGGCAAGTGTACCCACTTGCCAGGCCTAAACCTTCCCTTTTCTTACATGTAAGGCACCCCTAAGGTAGGCCCTAGGTAGCCCCAAGGGCAGGGTGCAGTGTATGGATAAGGTAGGACATATAGTAATGTGGTTTATATGTCCTGACAGTGAAATACTGCCAACTTCGTTTTTCACTGTTGCAAGGCCTGTCTCTCTCATAGGATAACATGGGGGCTACCTTTAAATATGATTAAAGTATAGATTCCCCTAGAGAGTAGATGGACATGTGGAGTTTGGGGTCCCTGAACTCACAATTTAAAAATACATCTTTTAGTAAAGTTGATTTTAAGATTGTGCGTTTGGAAATGCCACTTTTAGAAAGTGAGCATTTTCTTGCTTAAACCATTCTGTGACTCTGCCTTGTTTGTGGATTCCCTGTCTGGGTCAGTTTGACAGTTGGGTTATTTTTCACCTCACACTAGAAAGTGACACAAAGGGAGCTGGGGTGTAACCTGCATTTCCTGATTAGCCATCTCTGCTAGGAGGGAGGGGTGGAGTGGTCACTCTCATATGAAAGGACTGTGCCTGCCTCTGACAATGCAGGCTTCAACCCCCTGGTGTGTGTCTGAGGCCTTGCCTGGGCAAGGCAGGATTCCACAAGTAGGTGTGAGTCCTCTTTGAAGAAAGGTGACTTCAAAGACTAAAATGGGTATAAGAAGGGCACCCAAATCTACAGACTTTAGAAACACTTCGAGAACCAAGAGGAACCTCTGCCTGGAGAAGAGCTGATAGCTGAGGAAGAAGTGCTGCCCTGCCTGTGACTGTGGTTTGTGGAGCATCCCTGCAGTGCTGCTTCTGCCAGAGTAAGAGGGCAAAGACTGGACTTTGTGTGCCTTCCATCTTGTGAAGAAATCTCCAAGGGCTTGAGTTAGAGCTTGCTTCCTGTTGTTTGAAGTCTCAGGGACAGCAAAGACTTCTCTCTGCCAGCACCTGGGGTCTCTGTAGAGACTCCTGCTCTGACAAGTGGTGCCCTATCCAGTCCCTGGGCCCTTGAAAGGAAAGCTGGTGGAAATCCAAGGAAATCGACTTCGGACGACTCCGGACCGACGCTGCTGCTGAATCCGGTGACGCCGCCTGCACCCCACACCGTAACCTTTGCGGGAAAGCGACGCTCTTCGCAGGCCCGATGCCGCAGCAGCCCCGCTGAAGTTGACGACTCCGTGGAAGTCGCTGCACCACGTTGTGACCGATGCCGCTCGAAGTGCACGGATTCAACATTTCGCACAGACGCCGCGATCCCCGACTTTGCTCATCGGCTTGTTTTCACTCTTCACCAAAGGTACTGTACTTGGGGGTCTACACGATTCCGTGTCCGGCGCCGCTGGTGTCGGCTTGTTGGGAACGACTCCGTCACGACGCCGTGTTAACATCTCATCGAAGCATTTTTGTTTCTAAGCGCTATTTTTGGAGTTTAATCTTTAAAAATTCATAACTTGACTTGTGTATGTTGGATTTTTGTTGTTTTGGTCTTGTTTTGTTTAGATAAATATTTCCTATTTTTCTAAACCGGTGTTGTGTCATTTTGTAGTATTTTCAGTAAGTTACTGTGTGTGTTGGTACAAATACTTTACACCTAGCGCTCTAAAGTTAAGCCTACTGCTCTGCCAAGCTACCAAGGGGGTAAGCAGGGGTTAACTGAGTGTGATTCTCTTTTATCCTGACTAGAGTGAGGGTCCTTGCTTGAACAGGGGGTAACCTGACTGTCAACCAAAGACCCCATTTCTAACAGGTATGTTATAGGCGTACATGCAGGTCAAGGCCAGATGTGTGCTGGCATCAATGTGGGTGATTATGGAAATGTGTTGGCAGATCAGGTGTTGATGGTTGTCCACAGATGGAAACATGAATGTAGATGTGATTGACCAATTGATACCTCACTCCTAGTTGGCAGGCCTCCTCACATGTGTTACACTCACTAAATCCATGTACAGGTGGACATGGCTTCGGGGTTGTCCTTGACAGTTATGATGATGTATTGTATGCCCATCCGCCCTGAGGCACACGGATAGGGCGAGAACATATATGTAGGTAGGTGTGATGGGCACAGGGTAGATTACAGTCATCTAATTCAAGCATGCATGTGTCCCAAACAACACCGACCTCTCATGATTGGCAACGGCATCCCATCCTGCCAATTACATCTACAAATCACTGGTCTTGAGTGCCTTGAAGTTGATCCAGATGATAGGGATTAGTCGGCCTGGCACATGTACTTGCTGCATTTTGCATTGTGACACATTGCACTACATAAATGCACAGACCACATTATTTGGTACACCCATTGTTGTGCTTTGCTGTGCTGTTAAATACTTATGGTTAGGCAGTGTTGCCATGTCATTTCCCAGGGACATTATATCATCTGTACTGTGATTCAGAATGCATGTGCAATTTGTGGGAGAGTGTTAGATTATCATCTGTACATGCATCCCACAATGGTGACACTAATGGTTGCCTGTCTCATTTTTCAGCTGCCAACATGAATGCCGTGGAGATAAGAGATTTCCAGAGGTGGGCAGTGAGGTACAGGCACATCTTGGATGTGGAGTCTGGGTTCCGGATGATGGCAAGATGCTATCAGAGGGAGAGCCAAAGGAGCATGGTGGTCGTCTTTCAGCCAAGGGGGACCGGCATTGGCCACAACAGGTGGAGCCACCACCACAACTGCAGACAGTAGCACAGTGGCCACCAGTTCATCAGCACCACGTGCTGCACCCTCAACCTCGGGACCACCACACACAACACCTGCTGCACCTTCCGTTCCAGCATCCCCGACCATGGCACCTGCAGGAGCAACTACGTCAGGGACACAGACCACCACAGCAGCTGCTTTAGACATGGCCGCAATAACACAGCTACAGAGGGACATGAGGAAGGTACTAAAGAAGATTAACACTTTCCAGCGGGACGTGGATGGGAATAGCCGGAGGCTAAAGTCAATCAAAGAAAACTCTGAATAGGGCAAACCTCTGAACTCCTGCCTTACCTCACCCCTAATTCGGTCCCCTCCCTCCTCTTTCCTTATCCAGGTTTTTAGTGGGATTAGTGGGTTTAGTGATAAGTTATAGTAGGCTAGTAGTTTTGATAGGATAAGTAGGTTGGTGGGTTTCATATTATTACATGTTAGTTTGTGGGTGGGTGTTAATGTTGGGGCTTTTGTGTATTCTAATAAAAAAAAAATATATACAATAAAATATGTATTTGTTTAGTACTAGTTAGTATCTGTTTAGGTTAGTACATGTTGTCCTACATGTGTCCCGTCATATAAGGAGGGTGGGGGGTAAATGTTTAGAGTGTTTAGTTAAATGTGGTAAGTAAGTTTAGCATAGTGTAGTTAGGGCCAGTTGTGGGTAGTGTATTTAGGATAGGTTAGGTTAGTATAGGTATGTGACATAGTTTTAAGTTCTCTTTTAAACATAGTTATTAAAGTTTTAGGCACTCCTTTACGGCATGTGTCATATGCTTGGGGATCTGGGTCTTTGCATGAGGGTACATAGCCAATTTTCTGTTGGCCTGTGTATTCCGTCCTTCATCCACATCCCACTCTTGACATGTTAATTCCCACTTCCAACTGAGCTGTCACATTGGCAGCTACAACAAAGCTAAATATCTATGCATCTGCCATCCATTTTACCCACCACTGAAGGTGACCATGGTTCCCATGTATTGGACAGGTAGGTGTGATTTTAAAGCTGTCATTATTTTGGTCCTGTGTTGGAATCTTGGGCACTGTGGGATGTCTGCCTGCAGCCTAATGTTCATGTGACCACTGCTAAACTGAGTAGTGTAAATTTCTGATGAGGTCAAGTATACCAAATTCACGCCTAGGTGTTTTAATCGTACTCCCAGCTGACGTAATTGGCCAAACACTCTTACACAGCCATTCCTGCTGTATGTTGTGAGTGTGGGATGTATGTTTTGAGGCAAACGTCACATACACAATGGCTGTCTTGTAGGGGATGTGGCCAGCATTGAGTTTCATCTTGTAGATACCTTGGGCCTGAAATATACTATTATTACACTGCATTTGCCTCATTTTTTAACTCAACAGCAGCGCAAACGTACAAATTACAATGATATTTTGTACGTTTGTGCTGCTTTTACTTCAGAAATGAGGCACAGGCAGTACAGAAGATTTAGAAGTCCTGGCCCTTGTGCGTAAATATCTGCCCACATTTTTTCTGCACTCTGGCATTGACATGTTACATGCATCACAAATCTCCAGCAAAGTAGATGTGTCACATTACACAGAGACAAGGTGGTTGTGTAGGTGCTGTTTATTTTAAAGTGTTGTAGTACAATATTTACATAGTCCAGGTTTGTAAGCCCATTAGTGTAAAGCATTCAATTGTGATGCAACACAAGTGCAAGGTTGAGAGACATATCATTGGACATGCTGAGATGAAGTGTTGTTCAATGCAGAAGAACATGCATTGCCAATTGGGCAGTGAGGGACAATTGCAGTCCATAGTGGTAAGGTTAACAGTGTGTCAGTGAAGAGTGCATGTCACCAACTGTAGCAACCCTGGCATGTTGTCAAGCACAGGACAAAGGAAAAACAGTGCCCATGTGACATGGGCTGGTGCTACTGGGTACTCCTACGGATGATCTGTTCCACATCTTCATCCTCTGATGTGTGTGTTGTCCCCTCTGCCCTTGGTGGTGGTGGGTTTGAGGGGGCAACACACACTTCAGTGGATGGAGAAGTGTACTCTGAATTCCCCGCAGCTGCCATCTGTGGAACTAGATATTGCACAACGGCAGCAATGAGGAGCTGCTGGTGATTGAGTATGGCAGCAACATCCTAGTGGTAGGCAGCCATGTCTGCCCTGAAGGAGTCCAACTTGTTGTCATGCATGCAGCTGCAAGATTTGGAGGGCAGGTGTTGTTGCAACACCCTCACATCAGTGGCGAGGTCCCTCACACACTGTTGGACTCCTTCCAGTAGTGGCTGGGTGACTTGTATGGCTGCTGACTGTTCTGCGGATGTCATCATGCGCATTTCATTAAGCTGGCTGCCATAGTTTGCATCCCCAACCGCACCTCCTTGGCCATTTCCCTCTGTACTCCCACAACTGTCCTCTCAAAGGTGGTCCCAGTCATCAGAGTTGTCAGCCGTGTTTGAGCTGGCAGGTCGTACAGTTGGGGTGGTGGGTGGGTCCTCTGGGATGGCTGCTACATGTGTGCTCCTCCTTGCGACTGGAGGTGGTGTCTGGAGGGTTCCCAGGACATCTTGGAGGGTTTCCTGGCTGATGGTTGTCAGCTGGTCATCCATGTCATCAGGGTAGTCCAGGACAGACAGATCCACAGGAGAGCCATTGTCCTCTGCAATGAGATATTGTACAATTAGTGTCTGTGTTGTGCTAATTGTAATGTGACATTACTGAATTCCCATTGGTGGTACGTTGTAATGTGGGTTCCCATGCATTGTTCCTGTCATTAATGTTTGCAGTCTCTCAGGCCTATGCCCCACCTGCATGTCACATGCAGTGTGGGCAGTTGGGGTATTTGTCTGCGTCACATCTTCTAGGTGTGGTTTCTGTCCAAATTGTGGCTTGCCACCTTCTTGTCCTAATGAATCCTCCCTCTGCTACCATTAGCATGGTGAGGCCTTGCAATGGTTGTTGGTGTGCTGATGCCACATGCACCACACATAACAATTTGGCCCTGTCCCAGTCCGGTGCTGAGACCTAGCACCATACCATGTATTGCATTTCCATGAAACAATACAGGTGTCACCATTGGTAGTTTCTCATGTTGATGTTTGTGTATGTGTGCTATGTTGCATTGCACTGATGGGCCATGGCAGAGTTCCATTTTCTCTTATGACTGTGCGGGTGTGTTTTCCTAGCTACACACATATGTCCTCCCCCTCAATGCAGTTGTCTAAGCACCATGATACCTGAGATGTTGCATGGTGCCATTGCAGCTATTGTGACACAGGCACGGGGTAGACCCTGGAATGGGCAGCACGGAAATTAGATTACTGCTGTGTACTTCATAATGTTTGTAACAGTGCCTGATGTTTATTGAGTCTATGGACAGGAACAGTTGACATGATTTGCACTTGGATAGGGATTGATGGGGATTGATCACGTAGTCATACTGATCCCTCATTCTGAGTGTGCTTGTGCCATGGGCGCCTAACTGCCATTTCCTATTTGACCAGCACACACAGCACAGGTAGTAGTGGCAAGTGTTGTCAATGGTAAATGCTGCTTGAGCCAATGGCCTGAGACTGGGCATTGTCCTCTAGCTTACATTCTGACAATATCAGCTGTCCTGTGACAGCAGCCCAGTTTTACATTCTTCCCTACTCCCCTGGTCCGCTCCAGCATTTCCAACAGCATTGGCATGGCAGTGTACCCCCATACAAAGGTTGTTGATGTTGAGTTTTGCTGTGCCCCTGGATGCCCCTGCACAGCCCATGCACCCATATTGTGCCCCTGTGCCCTTTCCACTGCCTGATTTTCAGGGCTGACATGCATTGTGTAGTAGGTATGTGCCTCCCCCTCTTTTGTCCCCCATGCACCTTACCCTGCATATATGTTGTTTTCTGGTAGTCTGCGCTGTCCTGTCCTGCGATTCTATGACAATCTACTCCAGGATGACGGCTGCAACCATCTCCTCCATGTCGTCCAGGTCCTCTTGCGGTGCTGGACTCCCACCTCCGGTCTGCAGTGCTGCCTTCCCGTTCTTTGCCATGTTCTCCTTTGTCTTGCACTTGCAGTCATGCCAGCGTTTCTTACACTCGGTGACAGTTCCCCTGACCTCTGCCAACCTGTTAATCTTGTCCACAATTTGTTGCCAAATTGCCTCACTGCTCGCAATTGGAAATTTAAAGGTGATGAATAATTGATGTGGTGCTCCGTCAGCTCTCTGACCAGTATTTCATGCTCCTCTGCTCTAAAGCGACACTTCCTCTTTGTGAGAAAACAGGGCTGATTGCAGAGGCCCCCTAACTTTTTGCCCCCATTTTCCACTTTTTGCTGGTGCTTTCCTGACTCTGATGGTGCCCTGGGTACTGCTAACCAGTCCCAGGGCCTGTGCTTTGTGTAAAATGGATATGCAAATTAGGCTAATTATAATTGGCTAAGTTAACCTACCTATAAGTCCCTAGTATATGGTAGGGCATGTAGGTTTAGGGACCACAGCATAGGTGGTGCACACCTAGGTGCACTGCTGAGGTGCCCAGTGTCATTTTAAAGGCAGGCCTGCCTTGCTGGCTGCTTTTAAATTAAAGTTATATGCAAATTCGACTTTGGAATTAAAAGTAGTTCCAAAGTCTTAAACTACCTTATTTTTACATATAAGTCACCCCTAAGGTGTGCCCTATGTGCCCATAGGGCTGGGTGCCATGTAACTATAAGCAGGGACTTTATAAAAATAGATTTATAAACCCTGGTGAGGTAAAAACAGCCAAATTCGTTTTTCCCTCATGGAAGTAAATGGCCTTCATAGACTAGAATGGGGAGACTTTATTTTAAATTTTAAAGTCTCCTTAAATGTTGCATACCAAGAATTTGGTATCAAATTAATTGTTGTAATAAATCCCACAACTTCCAGTTGTTGGATTTAATATAACTTGTTCAGGTAAAGAGTTTTAGACTTTACCTAAAAAGTTGCCAATTTCAGCCCTGCATTGTTTTTGCTGCTGTGCTCTGATTGGCCAGCCTGCAGCAGCTTAGTCAAAGCTGCCTTGATGAGGTGTGAAGTGGCCTGGCTTCATACAAAGGAATGTGCTTGGGGGAGAGAATCTCCCCTAAGCAGATGGTGAGGCAGGAAGGGGGAGGGCTGCCAAACTGGTCTTCAAAGGCAGAGAAGGACATTTGGAGCACCCAGCAACACCCCCACGTCCTGCAACCCCAGACAACTAGGTGCCCCCTTGATTTGATTAGGAGAGGGCAGGAGAGGGATGTGTTTATGATTTTTAGCCACACCAGTGGGTGGGCTCAGCCAGATGTAACCTCCAAAAATCAGATTCAGCCATGTTGGATTTTTAGAGAATGTTGCCTTTTGGGATGGATTTTTGCCACACTTCCCAGGAAGTAGTGATCACAGGGGGACGACCCTGTACCTGATTGGAGAACCAGGACCCCCCTGCTTTTCACCCAGGAGCAAGGATAAAACTGGCAGACCTGCCCCCACACCTGAGATCCCCACCAGATTTCAACAAGAAAAGAACTAAAGGAGAAGAAGGACTGCCCTGCTGGACCCCTGGCCTGCACCTGGAACCTGCACTCAGAAGGACTGCACCAGCTGCACACTTGGGCTTCACCACAAGAAGGACTTTGCCTGGCTTCACCTGGTTCAAGGAGGGACTCCCTGTTTGCTACAGGTGAAAAATTGCTATCCAGAGTCCCCTGCACCAACTCCTGAAAAAAGTGACCAGCTGACCACTGTCCAGTGGCCAAAAAGGAGTTTGCGCCAGGTGCATTCTGGGAGTTGAAGTCCGCACCCCCCAAGGACCATCTCAGAACTTCTGGACCCTTGGGGTGAGCTGTGGACCCCAAAAGAACCTTAAAAGAACATCTGGGTGAAGCCCCAGAAGTTTGGAGAAGATTTGAGAATTTTTGTAAAAAAGCTCCAGAGAGGGACCGACCCGCCGCGGAAATTCTAGCCGGCTTGCCTCAACCATGACCCGGCCTGACTTGGTGGTTCGTCCCGGTAAAGAAAAATCTCCGAAAAAGAGACTAAGTCCGAAGGTAAAAAGTTGACCGGGACCTCCCAGCCATCGTATCCGAGAAGGGCTCCACGGACGTCGGATCAAGATCCAGGTTTACCCCGGTCAAAGGATTTTCACCTCGAAAAAACGACTAAGTCCGAAGGTAAAAATCTCCACCGAGGAATCCAGCATCGCGTATCCGGACAAGGGCTCCAGGAGGTCGGATTCGACTGGCAGGTTCGTCCCGCTGAAGAAAATCTTCAAAATAAAGACTAAGTCAGAAGGTAACTTTTTAACCAAGGCCTCCCGCGACTTGTAGCCGAGCAGGGCTCCATCGCGGTCGGCCTGAAACTTTGACTTTGCCCCAGTCGAGGTGCAACCAGATGACCCGATTGGCGCTTTTTGTTTCTAAGCGCTAGAAAAATAATAATTCTTTAAAAATTCATATCTCCGGTTCCCTTTATCCGATTTTATTCGTTTTTGTGTCATTTTAAAGATAAAAATATAAACTATTTTTATAAATTGGTTTTGGATTTTTAAACTGTTTCCTGTGTTTTATTTAATTACTGTTTTGTGATATTTGAATGCTTTACACACTGTCTCCTAAGTTAAGCCTTGACGCTCGTTGCCAAGCTACCAAGGGTTGAGCTGGGATTAATTTACTGAGACCTAACTGTACCTAAGTGGAGGTTGGTGGCTTGTTGCTAGGTGTAGGTACCTACCTGCCATTACCAATAACCCATTTTCCAACATTTTTGGTGGCAGCAGTGGGATCCTGTACTTGTGTTCAGTATCACGTTATAGTTTTAAGTAAAACGAATTACAAATCCTTTAAATTGTCCTAGTGCAAAAAAAAAAAAATTTTAATTAACATTTTTTTTTTAAATTAATTTGGATTAATTTCAATTATTGAATTTTTGTAATTTTTCTAAATTTTTGTTTCCAATTTTTGCAAAAAGTTTTTGTTGACACAAAACTAGGGAACCATGGAGCTTGATCTGGCTAGCCTACCCACACTGACAGTAGTCCAGCTTAGGGAGTTGTGTATTGAAAGAGGGTTGCCTGCAACCACTGATCTCAGGAAGCAAATCCTGATCAAATCCCTGACAGCATGGGCTGAGGCCCAAGAGGGAGAGTCAGAGGAAGCTCCAGAGGAGGGAGAAAAAGGGGAGGATGCTAGCTCTAACCACTCAGGGGAGGGAAGGCATCTGAGCCTAAGTGAGGATGAGGAAGAACGGTCCTCAGTAAATACAGTCACTAGGGGCAGGCCCAAAGCTAGTGGTGGGAAGGGGGTCCTTTCAGGAGGAGAGAACCCAACCATCAGAGAAAGAGAGCTGGAGGCCCAGCTAGCATACATAGCTTTGGAAGCAGAGAAGCTGGCCCTAGAAAAGAAAAAGTGGGCAAACAAAGAGAAAAGAGATGGTGGCAGCGAGAAAGAAGCTGAGGTGTCCATGGGTGGGGTTTTTTCCCCCAGATTACCCAAAGGGGTGGTTCCTGCCTATGTAGAGGGGGATGACATAGATAAGTGGCTGGGGGCCTTTGAGAGGGCCCTCCAGATGAGGAGAGTCAAGCCTCAGTACTGGGGTTCACTTCTTTGGGAGTTAGTTCCCAACTCTGGGAGGGATAGGCTCCTAACCATGAGTGGGGAAGATGCAGACTCATACCCCAGTATGAAGAGTTGCTTGACTAAAAAGTTTGGTCTGACCCCGGAGCAGTATAGAATGAAGTTCAGGGACACCCAGAAGGTCAGTACCCAGTCTTGGGTTGACTTTGTAGACACCTCACTAAAGGCACTGGAGGGCTGGATTATTGGTAACAAAGTAAATACTTATGAGGGGTTATACAATCTGATCATGAGAGAGCACATTTTGACCAATTGTACCCAAGAAAGGTTACACCAGCATCTAGTGGACTCTAAGCACCCCAACCCTAGAGAGCTAGGGGAGGCAGCTGATGAGTGGTTGAGAACCAGGGTGGTTGTCAAGTCCCAGGGGGGAGACTCCAAGAAGGGGGGGTCAGGTCCCCAAAAACCTAAGGAGGGAGGTGGTAAGCCCACCACAGAGACTCCCTCTGTACCCCAGAACCCTAAGAAGGAGGAGAGTAAATCCCACTCCCACTCTGACAAGCAGAGACAGGGTGACCCAGGGTTAAAAAAGCTCTTGGACAGTAGGGCTTGCTTTGACTGTCAGCAGACAGGTCACTTCAGAGGAGATGCAGCCTGTCCAAAGAAGGTGGTTAGCACTGTGCTGTCCAGTGTAGCCATGGAGGAGGACTCCTCAGATGATGAAGTCCTCCTAGCATTGAGCTGGGAGACAGGACCAGATGGTAAGCTGGTGATCCCTGAGGGTGGGAGTAGGCACTTCTACCACATTCAAGTGAATGGGATCCCTACCACTGGCCTGAGGGACACCTGTGCCAGTCACACTATAGTGAGTGACCGGTTAGTGACCCCAGACATGTATGTCCCAGGAGAGACAAGGAAAGTCAGGGTAGCCACAGGGGAGGTCACCACCAAACCTGTAGCCACAGTGCCCCTAGAGAGGGAGGGTATCCTTGACTGGTTTAGGGTGGTAGTCAGTGCTGACCTCCCCCTAGATTGTATCCTGGGCAATGACCTCCCAGAGGTGAGTCTGGTCCCAGATGGGGCGGTCGCCCAGGGCGCCCCCCCAACCCAAAGTCCTGGGGAGTCAGTCCCTACAGTTAGGAGACAGGGGTCCCCAAGAAAAGGAAAGAAGAAAAGGAAGGGTAGGCCACTCTTAAAGAGAGTTCCAGGGAGCCAAAGGCCTTCTGCCCCAGTAGGGCGGGAGCCCAGAGTTGGCACTGGTGAGGCCTCACCTGACCCCAAGGAAGTCCTGAGTAGTCAGGCAGCTGTCCAGATGCAGGGTGTTGCCCCTGCACTGACAGAAGGGAGAGTGGAAGGAGGGTGTCTGCCACAAGAGGTGGTAGCCCCCCACTCTAGACAGCAAGAGGGGTGCCAGGACCCCAAAATTGCCCCTAAAGCAGCTCAGCCACCTGTCAGTGGAGAGCTTAGGGTGTGGTTCTGGGTACTGACAGCTGTCAGTAGCCTCTGCTGGGTGCTAGCCTTCCTGGCAGCACTGTACTTGGCCTGGGAGGCAGACCCCAGGGCCAATAGCAAAGTAGGCCCCCTGACCCTATTGGTCATGGTGGGGTTGCTCAAGTGTTGGGTGACCTCTTTGGGTAAGCTAGGTGTTACCCTAGCAAAGTTTGGAGTAGGGGAGGTGGGCACCTCACTACCCAAGTTGGCAGAGAGAGAGGAGGAAGACCCTCCTGGAGGGAAGTTTCAGTTTGAGATGGGTCCTTTCATTGTTGGGGTGGGTTCACTACCCAGAGGGAGGGACCCTGACAGGAGGATGTAAGGCAGAGTAGGCCCTGCAAAGGGACAGCCAGTTTTCTTGACTGTCTTCCTCGCCTAACAAGCCAGGAAGACTCTCCCAGGGTTGGGCTGAGTCTCCTGGGCGTGTGGGCTGGGGGGGGGGGGGGGGAGCTATGTGAGAAAACAGGGCTGATTGCAGAGGCCCCCTAACTTTTTGCCCCCATTTTCCACTTTTTGCTGGTGCTTTCCTGACTCTGATGGTGCCCTGGGTACTGCTAACCAGTCCCAGGGCCTGTGCTCTGTGTAAAATGGATATGCAAATTAGGCTAATTATAATTGGCTAAGTTAACCTACCTATAAGTCCCTAGCATATGGTAGGGCATGTAGGTTTAGGGACCACAGCATAGGTGGTGCACACCTAGGTGCACTGCTGAGGTGCCCAGTGTCATTTTAAAGGCAGGCCTGCCTTGCTGGCTGCTTTTAAATTAAAGTTATATGCAAATTCGACTTTGGAATTAAAAGTAGTTCCAAAGTCTTAAACTACCTTATTTTTACATATAAGTCACCCCTAAGGTGTGCCCTATGTGCCCATAGGGCTGGGTGCCATGTAACTATAAGCAGGGACTTTATAAAAATAGATTTATAAACCCTGGTGAGGTAAAAACAGCCAATTTTGTTTTTCCCTCATGAAAGTAAATGGCCTTCATAGGCTAGAATGGGGAGACTTTATTTTAAATGTTAAAGTCTCCTTAAATGTTGCATACCAAGAATTTGGTATCAAATTAATTGTTGTAATAAATCCCACAACTTCCAGTTGTTGGATTTAATATAACTTGTTCAGGTAAAGAGTTTTAGACTTTACCTAAAAAGTTGCCAATTTCAGCCCTGCATTGTTTTTGCTGCTGTGCTCTGATTGGCCAGCCTGCAGCAGCTTAGTCAAAGCTGCCTTGATGAGGTGTGAAGTGGCCTGGCTTCACACAAAGGAATGTGCTTGGGGGAGAGAATCTCCCCTCAGCAGATGGTGAGGCAGGAAGGGGGAGGGCTGCCAAACTGGTCTTCAAAGGCAGAGAAGGACATTTGGAGCACCCAGCAACACCCCCACATCCTGCAACCCCAGACAACTAGGTGCCCCCTTGATTAGATTAGGAGAGGGCAGGAGAGGGGTGTGTTTATGATTTTTAGCCACACCAGTGGGTGGGCTCAGCCAGATGTAACCTCCAAAAATCAGATTCAGCCATGTTGGATTTTTAGAGAATGTTGCCTTTTGGGATGGATTTTTGCCACACTTCCCAGGAAGTAGTCATCACAGGGGGACGACCCTGTACCTGATTGGAGAACCAGGACCCCCCTGCTTTTCACCCAGGAGCAAGGATAAAACTGGCAGACCTGCCCCCACACCTGAGATCCCCACCAGATTTCAACAAGAAAAGAACTAAAGGAGAAGAAGGACTGCCCTGCTGGACCCCTGGCCTGCACCTGGTACCTGCACTCAGAAGGACTGCACCAGCTGCACACTTGGGCTTCACCACAAGAAGGACTTTGCCTGGCTTCACCTGGTTCAAGGAGGGACTCCCTGTTTGCTACAGGTGAAAAATTGCTATCCAGAGTCCCCTGCACCAACTCCTGAAAAAAGTGACCAGCTGACCACTGTCCAGTGGCCAAAAAGGAGTTTGCGCCAGGTGCATTCTGGGAGTTGAAGTCTGCACCCCCCAAGGACCATCTCAGAACTTCTGGACCCTTGGGGTGAGCTGTGGACCCCAAAAGAACCTTAAAAGAACATCTGGGTGAAGCCCCAGAAGTTTGGAGAAGATTTGAGAATTTTTGTAAAAAAGCTCCAGAGAGGGACCGAACCGCCGCGGAAATTCTAGCCGGCTTGCCTCAACCGTGACCCGGCCTGACTTGGTGGTTCGTCCCGGTAAAGAAAAATCTCCGAAAAAGAGACTAAGTCTGAAGGTAAAAAGTTGACCGGGACCTCCCAGCCATCGTATCCGAGAAGGGCTCCACGGACGTCGGATCAAGATCCAGGTTTACCCCGGTCGAAGGATTTTCACCTCGAAAAAACGACTAAGTCCGAAGGTAAAAATCTCCACCGAGGAATCCAGCATCGCGTATCCGGACAAGGGCTCCAGGAGGTCGGATTCGACTGGCAGGTTCGTCCCGCTGAAGAAAATCTTCAAAATAAAGACTAAGTCAGAAGGTAACTTTTTAACCGAGGCCTCCCGCGACTTGTAGCCGAGCAGGGCTCCATCGCGGTCGGCCTGAAACTTTGACTTTGCCCCGGTCGAGGTGCAACCAGATGACCTGATTGGCGCTTTTTGTTTCTAAGCGCTAGAAAAATAATAATTCTTTAAAAATTCATATCTCCGGTTCCCTTTATCCGATTTTATTCGTTTCTGTGTCATTTTAAAGATAAAAATATAAACTATTTTTATAAATTGGTTTTGGATTTTTAAACTGTTTCTTGTGTTTTATTTAATTACTGTTTTGTGATATTTGAATGCTTTACACACTGTCTCCTAAGTTAAGCCTTGACGCTCGTTGCCAAGCTACCAAGGGTTGAGCTGGGATTCATTTACTGAGACCTAACTGTACCTAAGTGGAGGTTGGTGGCTTGTTGCTAGGTGTAGGTACCTACCTGCCCTTACCAATAACCCATTTTCCAACACTCTTCTTCTTGTTTCTCCTTTGGGTCTTGTCTGTGTCCTCCTAACTGGTTGATTGAGGTCTCCCTGGGGTCTCTCCTTGCTTCTGGGATCCTTTTTGGGCTCCTTAGCACTGTTTGCTGCGTTTGCGTTGCTTTTTGACACTATTGCGGTGACAAATGGCGCATATCAGTTTTTCCACGTTTTTCCATGTCGCAAACCAGATTAGAGTCATTTTTCCTACTTTAAGTAGCCATTGGGGATTTTTTACAGTGTGACATGTGTTTCGAGGTCACCTTCGTCCAACTACTGTACTTCTTTCTTCAATGTGGCTGGATTATTTGGCCATCATTTCATCATGATGTAGTGTTGGGTGTATGAGGATTGGCTTGATGCAGGATCTTGTATGGGATCTGTGAGATTGAACTTGCCATTGCTAGACTATTTTGTGACAACAGGTTACTAAGAGATGCTACATAAACCAAAGCATTCAAGGTGATAAGGTTTCCTACTTGCTCCATGGGCATTGTGATTGCACAACTTCACCCATGCAATTGAAGTTGCCTGTAATATTGATTAATTTTCCTGTGGGCAACTGATCACAGTTCATGTAACATGCATTCATGTGGCATAGCAAATGTTGGTGTCACTTTGCTGAAGCTTGTAGCTGGGTACTAGTGTACATTATGGTAATGTTTGGTAATCAAAGTTGTTGTTCAAGGGTGATCAGTCACATGTAATGACCCTATTTATCTTTGTAATTTCAGCATCTGCACAAGCAAATGGAAGAAACAGGGCTGAAACCAGTGGAGAAGCAGTTGGACACAGTACCTCCAGACACAAGACATCAGGCACAGAGGGGCCCACTGGCCCGGAGGGTGAGGAGAATGCCACAGAGGACACAGGATCAACATCATCATCTTTGGATTCTTACTCCAGTGGCCACTTCCTAGTGGTGGCGGATCTATACCTGTTTCATCCTTGTCCACCACCCACAGTTCTATCCCCACCTTCCCTGATGATCCCCACCCAGTTGGCTGTGCCCACTCACCCAAGAGGGTGCGCATCTCCTTCATGCCAGCCTCACCCTCTGCCCCATTACCCCTGCTGCTCTGAGAGAGGAGGCTATTGACTTCCTGAGGAGTATCTCTGTGGGTCAGACTACCATTCTGAAAGCCATGCAGGTGCAGGGCAGCCAGCATCAGCAGGTGGTGGCATACCTGAAGGCATTCATAGTGTCATGGCTGACCTACAGAAATATCTTCAGGGTCTGGCCACTTCACTTTTGGCAGCTTTCCACCCCCCACAATCCTACCCCTCAGCAGCTACTTCTTCCCCATCCAATTTCCTTCTTACCATACATGTGCCAAGCACACACACACATCCACAAACGCCCACCTCAACACACACAAGCAGCATACATAAGCACAAGCATCACAAGACACACCGGCAGGCAACCACTCAACAGTCACTCAACCACACCACCACATATAACATTCCCCTAGATACCAACCCTATCCCCACAGACCCACACACCACATACACCATACCCCCAGAGACCACCCCAACACCCAAAGACATAGCCACAAAACACACCATACCCCCAGACACCACCCCAACACCCACAGCCACAGCACCATACCCCAGACATCTCTCCCACCCACACGGACCCACAAACCATAAACACTATGCTACCAGACACCACCCAAACATCCACAGACCCACATACCATACCACCAGACACCACCCCAACACCCACAGACCCACACACCTCACACATCATAACCCAGACACCACTCTAACACCAACAGACACTGCCACCACTTCCACCTTAGCCATCACCTCCACCTCACACCCCCAAGAGATGCAAACACCCCCACACTCACGCAGGCAACAGATACCATTCAAACCCAAGCATACCTCAGACACACACACCAGCACCAACAACACCCACAGCCGACAAAAGCACTTCCTCAACCTCCCAACCACTAATCCCTTCTGTGGACCCTACCCATTTTCACAAACAAAGTTTCCTGTTTGACCTTGCCTTTACCCCTATTAAACCCCTTCAATACCAAAAGGACCCTACCAACATCCCGACCCATCCCTTCCATGTCCAAGTCCTTCCCTGTCACACCTGCCCCTGCTACCCCTGAATCCAGTCATACCCCTCCCACCCCCAAGAAGAAGAACACCCTTCCCAAAGTTAAGCCCACCCCACTCCTCCCAAAACCAAACCCACCTATCCTAAATCCAATCCCACTTCACCCAAGTGTGATCATTGAGGTGCCTGGCGTGCCCACTTGATGCCCCTTCCTATGGAGGTTCCAATGACAGTGATCAGAGAGTCAAGTTGTGGTGCATAGCAGTGTGCATGGACTATTATTTGAGGATTGGTCTTTGGCCTTTACTCATATTGGGAGTTCTTTAATAAACCTAAGCTGTTTTTTTGGGTTCACATTTGTCCTGCCATTACCTGCCTACCTTTTTGCTGTTCCTAAGTAATTTGTGATGTATGCTTACTGTTGTGTTTGATTCACCCTGATAGCTGAGCCATTTGCTGTGGTTGGCAAGATCTGACTTTGGGAGCAGTGCTGGTGTAAATCAGGACAAGGGAGATGTTCAATGGATGGATATGTAGGTGGTAATCCAATTGGAGTGTCATTGCATTGTGTATTATCTGATATGGTAAGTATTTGACCTTGGCTTGGCCAATGTCAACATCTATTGGGTTACATTTGTCCCCCTGCTGTAGCTTGGACATTCGTATCATGTGTGCAAACTCGAGTTTTGTTTCTCCACACATAGAAGGTGGTCAATTATGCTACCTTTCTATACATTTCACTGACCATGTGTCCATTTTCACGTGTGTACCTTCCAGTTACTTCATCTACATGTGTGACCCATGCTGTTGCTTTTGTATTTGCCTTCTTGACTTGCACTTACACATTTTTCACATAGGCATGGCACTTAGTTACTTGGTTGTCCCTGAGATACATGAAGACCCAGTTCCTGTGCACATAGTGTTTTGGGGCCATTGCAAAGTGAAATGTGTACCAGGACACCATCTTTTCTGCCCCCCCCCCGATGGTGCCATGCCTATTCTGCAGGTATTGTTTACATTGTGAGCTTTGGATATTTTTCTCACAAAATATTGTACATCCCATTTACCTTACATTCTCTTGCAATGTGGATGGTATGTGTGGGTCCATTACAGGGATGTTGCATGGAAGGGTTTTTGGGGTTAAATGACACATCCATTAATATATGTCTTCAATATGATGATAGGCCATGGCTTGTGAGCCAGGTGAGGGTGTCAGTTCAATTAGTAGGTGTGATATTGATGTGGTGCTGCTGTTGTATGACACAATGTTATGTACACTTTCTTGTCCATGAAACTGGGACGTGCAGATATGTCTGGTTTTGTGAAGTGTGGCGGTGCAGTGTCAGTGACCTGCCCAAAAGGGGTAGTTGGGTCATACCTTATGTACAACTCCGACCCGGGACACAAAAAAATATACTTGCTCCACGGAACACAGCCCCCTACCAGGTAGATGGCAGAGTGTTGATTTGGTGTTGAGTTTGGGGACACGGGTAGGTGTGTGGTCTTACCATTAGTTAAGTCTATGGCGATGTTAAATTTGGGCTCCATCTATCAGCAGCAGCAGGGACAGGATGTGAAGCATCGGCTGCATGGCAGCACAAGATATGTGAAGATGCCTCCACTTCTGTCAGCTAAGACATGGTGGTTGGACTGCCACAGTGATGTTGGTGGAAAGCAACATCATATTATGTCTAGCAGAAACACTAGCAGTCTGTCCTCTGACAGCCTCATTGGCCTATCTCGCATCAGTTTGCACTGCCTGGTGGTGCCAGCCGGACTGCAGTGGTCTTTTGTCAATAGAACTGCATGCACAATAATACAGTGGTCTGTCTCCCAACCCAAGGGCGGTTCGACCGCCAACCCAACAGCAGTCGGACCACCATCATTGCTATCCATGGACTGCCAGACTCGTAATCAGGCCCTTAGTGCAGATTTCTGTAGGTGACGCAATAGCCTTTTGTTAAAATGGTACTAGCATCCTAGTACAGCTGTGCAGGGGTATATTTTTAGGATAGAATGAATCATAGCTTGTTCATAGTCAGTCATAATTATTTGAGGATTGTAGTTGTTTGTGTGTTGTTTTATATGGTTTAGCAGTTTCATGTAGGTATGCCTTGTTTATTAGGAAGTAGAGCATAAACAAAAGGAATATTGGTGTTCTGAAATTCACCATGTATGGTGTACAGTTGATGGAATGGCTTAAGACACATTTTAAATGTCCCATCCTTCATCCATGTTTGACATTGGTACTGTTTAAGTAAGTTGTTATCATTTGTCATTATTTTTATTGTCATATAGTAGAAACAGTTCCTCTCTATGGTATGTCTATGTCCCTGTATGTTTTAAGAGCAGGTGGGATGTCACTGGTGACCTATTTAGTGTGTGCTATTAGGCATTTTAAGGTGGGTATTGATGATAATTGGCCTGTTATATGTTCAGGCACTTTGGTGTAGTATAATCTTTAGTATTTGTGCTGTGGGTTCTTGAGTACTAGTGCTTCCTTCTCTCATATTTTGTAAAACTTTTCTCACTTCTATCTCTGTGACATATGGGGGTATGCTATTTTATGTTATTTACTACAGTGTATTTAGTAGTTGCCCTCCCATTACATACAGTGGAATAATATTTTGTACATTTCTAATTAATATGTTCAGGAGGAGCATTTTCTTGGCTGTAGGTGTATCCCATGTAACATAGTAACATTTATCCCTTTTGTGATGTTATAAATTTAGCACCTCCGTCATTATATTTTTAATTATTGTAATATTATGAAAAATAGTTATTTAATATCTTATTTATTAATATGCAGGTAAATATACATTTACTATTTGTTTATACTTACCTGTATGATGTTCAGAGAAAGTGTGTGTTGTTCTGAGTATTTTCTTTCAGTAAGCCTGATCGTGAAACAGGTCTTTTTTTTCTATTGGAAGGGAAAAAGTAATTGTATTTTTTGCGTGTGCTGTACTTTTTATGTTTGACTACGTTTAGGTTACTAGTAGTTTTGGGCGTTGCTGTTGCAGTAAGTTTAAAGTTGTTATTTAAATATACTTTATTTTGTGTTCTTTTATGTGTAGTTATAAATGGTGTTTAGTAGAAAATTGGATAATCTTTGTAAAGGAGAAATGTAAAAAAGTGTGTTACACATTGTTAAGTAATCTTTTGGCAAGTTACAATTATTTTACTTTTTATTTTAAATACAATTAATACTTACTTGAAAATGTTGTTGTATAGTTGTAAATTTTGAAGCCTTCTATTTTGTTGGGGAAAAGCAGCAGAGTTTCCTACTCTTCAAATGCTTGTCGTTTTTGGATATATTTTTTGCTTTAATTAGACTGGCTTTGACATTGTTTGTTTAATTCTTTAAGCTATTTTATTGGTTTAAGTAGTGTACAGTATAGTTTAATTTTATTGGTTGTTTTACGCTGAAATTATTTTTTGGGCAGTTATATCCTTAATTGATAAACGTTAATTAATATGTTTTATGTTCATATTATATATATAAGTTTATTTATTTAATATTATATTTATGTTTAGAAAATATTATGGTTTGTTAATATAAATGTTTGATGTATCTAAATGTAAATATATGTACTCTATATTTTAGAGACATCTTATGTTTCTATTGTTTATGCTTAAGTTTTTTGTGGAGTGAAATATAAATATGTTTATATATTTTTGGAATAGTTTCAGCATCTATTTATTGTTGTTTGTATAAATAATGGTGGTCATTACAACCCTGGCGCACGGTGTTAAAGGTGCAGTAATACCGCAAACAGGCCGGCGGACAAAAAAAGGGAATTATGACCCTGGCGGAAACCGCCAACAAAGACAGCCACTTTAACACACCGCCCGCATCGGCGGTACAGACAAGCAGCGCGACGGTCACCGCCAACAGACAGGCGGAAGACAATGTACTGCCCATAGTATCACAACCCACCAATCCGCCACCTTTTCCGGGGCGGTTTCACAGGTGGATAAAAACACGGCGGAAACAGTTTCTGCAATGGGAAAACGCTCACCTGAACACATCCCACGAGGAAGGAGGACTCCATGGAGCCGGAATTACAAATCCTACCGGCCCTTGTATTCCTACTCATCTACAAAGAGCAACGCCGGCGCCGGTGAAGACAACGGTGAGTACTGCACCTATGACATAGGGGAGGGGGAGGCAAAAGTTAGGGGGACACACACGCAATACCCCCACCCTCACCCCCACCCTCGCATAGTACAACACACACACCAATACATTCACAAAAATCTCAGGAACAACCCACAACCCCCCCGGAAGAATGCAAAGACAAAACAAAATCAGTTCAAACATTTTAATGTATCAATATACATGTCTCAAAAATGTACAGATATATCATTAAATCAGTCAAAAGTATATACATTACGAGAAGTAGTGGAGATATGCACATATCAATGTCCGTGCACCACTAGTCCAAAAATTCATGGGCGAGGCCCACAAAAGATACCTGCCCACAAACGGAGAGAACACTGCCGGGGCATCAGATAGAAATACTACAGGCACCTCAAGGGGAAGGGAAGGGGTGGCAACTAAGCCGGATGAGTGCAAAGCCAGATCCACGCCCATTGATGTATCCTGGGGAGTGCAAAGCCCCACTCTCTCAAGTCTCTACAGTGGGTGGGTTACCCACTGAACTATCCTGGGGAGTGCAAAGCCACAGTCTCTCAGGTAGATAACTCCACTGGTTCTATAGGGGGACTGGTGCCCAGACTGGATTAGACTCCCCGTGACAGTTCCTGTCCCGTCACTGTCCCAGCTGCACATGGGATAACGATGCCGGATGTGGCGGCCTTTTCATTCTTCCCCGGTGCATGCCCTGTTCAGTGGTGCTTTGCCATGGCGGTCCCTGGACTGTTCAGCAGTGCTTTGCCATGGCGGTCCATGGACTGTTCAGCGGTGCTTTGCCATGGCGGTTCTGGACTGTTCAGCGGTGCTTTGCCATGGCGGTTTCTGGACTGTTCAGCAGTGCTTTGCCATGGCAGTTCCGGACTGTTCAGTGGTGCTTTGCCATGGCGGTCTCTGGACTGTTCAGCGGTGCTTTGCCATGGCGGTCTCTGGACTGTTCAGTGGTGCTTTGCCATTGCGGTCCCTGGACTGCTCAGCGGTGCGGCGGTGCTTTGCCATGGCAGTCTCTGGACTGTTCAGCGGTGCTTTGCCATGGCGGTCCCTGGACTGTTCAGCGGTGCTTTGCCATGGCAGTCCCTGAACTGTTCAGCGGTGCTTTGCCATGGCGGTCCCTGGACTGTTCAGCGGTGCTTTGCCATGGCAGTTCTGAACTGTTCAGCGGTGCTTTGCCATGGCGGTTTCTGGACTGTTCAGCAGTGCTTTGCCATGCCGGTCTCTGGACTGTTCAGCGGTGCTTTGCCATGGCGGTCTCTGGACTGGGCATTGGTGTGTGGCATGACGTTCTGTGGACTGGGCATTGGTGTGTGGCATGACGTTCTGTGGACTGGGCATTGGTGTGTGGCATGACGTTCCCTCATTGCCCAGCGGGGCTGTGGAAGCCGGGGCCCTCCTGGGCACTGACTCTGGTGGTGGTCTCCTGACCAGTGACAATACTTGGGGCCTCCTGGGCACTGACTTCGGCGGTGGTCTCCTGACCAGTGACGATACTTGGGGCCTCCTGGGCACTGACTCCGGCGGTGGTCTCCTGACCAGTGACGATACTTGGGCCCTCCTGGGCACTGACTCCGGCGGTGGTCTCCTGAACAGTGATGATACTTGGGGCCTCCTGGGCACTGACTCCGGCAGTGGTCTCCTGACCAGTGACGATACTTGGGCCCTCCTGGGCACTGACTCCGGCGGTGGCGGTGGTCTCCTGACCAGTGACAATACTTGGGCCCTCCTGGGCACTGACTCCGGCGGTGGTGGTGGTCTCCTGACCAGTGACGATATTTGGGCCCTCCTGGGCACTGACTCCGGCAGTGACGGTGGTCTCCTGACCTATGACGATACTTGGGCCCTCCTGGGCAATGACTCTGGCGGTGGTCTCAGGACCAGTAACGACGGTGCTGGCGGTGGCGTCCCGACCGCCGGGAAGGATGCCGCCCTTCTCTGCCGTGATGCTCACACCAGGCTGTGCAGACTTCCTCTGGCCCTTCCCCACCTTTGGAGGAGTCACAGCTGCCTCTGCAATCCCCCTGGAATCCCTGTGAGTTGTTTTGCCTCCAGGAGTCTTCACCCGGTCCCGTCTGCCACTTTCCAATTTCAGAGCCTTTACAGGGGGGTGGGCTGCCAGTGCCTTGGCTCCGGGTCACACTACCTGCCCTGGTGGCCGGTGCACTCCACACACCTTGAACAGGCACCACTGGTACTGGAGGCTTTTTGGCTGAGGCGCTACGACCGGACTGATGAATTGGAGGGGGGGGCAAAAAGGTAAGTTTTGCAGAGGGACAGTTTCTGACGAACACTGGGATGGGTAGTTGGAGGGGGTCTGGGAGTGGAGGAAGAGGAGGTGGTTGTAGGAGGTGTCACTTTAGGTGTTTTGGGTGCAGTTGCAGGTACTGGAGGCTGTCGTGAGGTGGATGGATGTTGGGTACACACCGTCACGTGGTTGACGGGCTTTGTGTACTTTGGGTGGGGGCGTCACAGACACACTGGGAGAGGACACAGGGGACGTGTAAATGTGAGTGGAGGTGAGCGGGTTATGGTGCTGGGTGTCCTGGTGCGATTCCTGGTGCCTGTAGATGTAGTGCATGCAGGTGAGAGTGTAGACAACACTGGGAGAGAGGAGGCACACGACGAGGAGGGGGACACAGTGGAGGCAGTGTGTGTTGGTGTGTCTGCATGTGGGTGATGCTTGTTTGAGTGCCTGTGGGTTGTGTGGTGCCTATGTTTGCCAGAGCTTCCCTTGGGTGTTGATGTGTGTGCATGCTGGTCTGTAGGTGTGCTTGGGATGGGCTGGGGTACAGGGGATTGGGTCTGGGTGGAGGAGGTTGGAGGGGGGAGGCTAGACACAGGGACAATGGCTGCCATCAGTGCTGAGGCCAGAGATTGCAGGGTTCGCTGAAGGGGAGCCTGACCAGAATGAATGCCCTCCAGGAATGCATTACTGTGTTGCAACTCTCTTTCTACACCCTGGATAGCATTCACAATGGTAGACTGTCCAACAGTGAGTGACCTGAGGAGGTCAGTGGCCTCCTCACTGAGGGCAGCAGGGGTGACTGGGGCAGGGCCTGAGGTGCCTGGGGCGAAGGTGATGCCCACCCTCCTGGGTGAGCGGGCACCGGGCGAACGCTGAGGGGCTGCTGGGAGTGCGGTGCTGGTAGAGGAGGTGGCGGTTGTACCTGTAGAAGTGGGGTGCACAGATGGTGCCGCCACCACAAGGGAGCTCCCATCGGCGGACGAGTCTGTGTCGCTGGTTGGTGATCCGGTGGCCGACGTGAAGCTCCCCTCGCCCTCCGTCCCACTGGTGCATTCTGAGTCCGTTGTGTGGCCCTCCATGGCCATGTGGGATGCAGCTCCCTCGTGCTCCGGTGCCACTGTACCTCTGCCTGATGATGCTGATGCACAAAAGAACATGGAAAGCACAAAAAGGGTGGGGGGAAGACAGAAGAAGAACAGGTTGAGTGGATGGCATACCGCTACCGTTGTTGGACAATACAGACACAGCTGCCCCCTGTACTACGCCGTGCTCCTGGCCTCTGCAGATGCAATTCCTGGGATGTGGCCTACATGGCTATGGTGGACATCTGCACACATGGATGTCACAGGGGCATCTATACCTGTATTTGGCACTATACTGCAGTGGGGTAGAGTGCCACATGGCCTGCATTACAGAGGGGCCTAGTCTACGTATTTCTGCCTGGCCTAGGTACACCCACAGGCCTCCTCCCCCAACCAGACCCCTCCACTGCGCGCAAAGTCCGCAGAATGAGGTTGTACTCACCCCCTTGTGTGTCTGCTGTGATGCTTTCAAGCGCCCATCCAACTCAGGGTAGGCCACCGCCAGGATCCGGAACATCAGGGGGGTCATGGTGCGATGGGCACCCCTCCCATGTTGGGAGGCCATCCCCAGCTGAGCCTCCGCCGTCTTCTTGATGCAGCGGCGAATGTCCTCCCATGGGCCCCCAGGGTCCGGACGTCCTTGGCGATGGCACGCCAAATGTCCTTCTTCTGGTGGGAGCTGACCTACATGACATGCACAAGGGAAGAAGAGAAGTCATTACCAACTGCACCGTAGATGTAAGTGTCCCCCCTCCCTACCCTTGCCATTTGGCACATGCATTCATGTTCCCTGAACTCTGCCCCCTTACCTCTTACAACCAGCCCTCTCCACCCAGGCCTAGCCCATACAACGTGCTCCTTGTGTACTTACCTGTTGGTCTGGAGGACCGTAGAGTAACGTGTACTGGGGGATGACCCCGTCTACTAGTTTATCCAACTCCTGAGCAGTCAAGGCAGGGGCCCTTTCCCCAGACGCAGCAGCAATCGTCGCTTCCAGACCGAGGTCACAGCAGCACTTGCAGTGTAGGTCCTCTCCTGTCGAAGGTCAGGTATCTTGTGATTGAACAGATAGAAAATGGCGGTGACGTCCGTGGCGGTGACGTCCGCGGCGTTGCGTATCATCACCGCCGGCGCACTTGTTCATTGGCTCCTGGGACCCATAGGGTCCGATGTTAACCAATGCAGCATTGCGCAGCGGTCTACGACCGCCTACCGCGACGGTGTGCAACGCCAATGCAGTTACCCCACAATCCCATTGTCCCAGTGTAGAGGTCAGGCAGCCGCCATTTCAGGGGCCCACATGGCTTCATTTACTTCTGCGTCACACATAGCTAGGCCTACACTCAACACACATGCAGGAAGGGTTTTGTGTTTGGTGTCGTCTTCTTTGTAACTGTGGGTACATACCTTGATAAAAATTGACTCGGTCATCGCTGTTGTCCTTCCTAGGTGCCGTCAGCTGGGACATTTGAGAAGATGGCGGAATCCTCCGGTGTACAGACCGCTGGTTGACCTGTTGACAATGGAGGAGCGACATGTAATCGTCACCTACCGGTTTGACCGTGCCACAATCCAAGAACTATGTACCCAGTTGGAGCCAGACCTGATGTCACCAATCTGCCATCCCACTGGAATCCCCCCTGACGTGCAGGTGCTGTCAGTGCTCCATTTCCTTGCAAGTGGCTCTTTTCAGACAACAGTGGCCATGGTATCAGGGATGTCCCAGCCAATGTTTTCCAACGTGCTGTCCAGAGTATTGTCTGCCCTGCTGAAACACGTAAGGAGATACATCATTTTCCCTGAGGTGGAAGATTTGGCTACAGTGAAAGGTGACTTATATGCCCTTGGACATATCCCCAACATCATAGGTGCTATTGATGGGACCCATGTAGCTCTGGTCCCCCCCACAGGAGTGAACAGGTGTACAGGAACAGGAAGAGTTATCATTCTATGAATGTACAGATGGTCTGTTTGGCAGACCAGTACATCTCCCAGGTTAATGCTATGTTCCCTGGCTCAGTGCATGACGCCTACATCCTGCAGAATAGCAGCATCCCTGATATGATGGGTCAACTCCAGAGGCACCGTGTGTGGCTATTAGGGGACTCTGGTTACCCCAACCTGTCCTGACTATTGACCCCAGTGAGGAATCCCAGGACCAGGGCAGAGGAACGGTACAATGAGGCCCATGGGCGGACTAGGAGGGTGATCGAATGGACCTTTGGCCTCCTGAAGGCCAGGTTCAGGTGCCTCCATATGACAGGTGGTTCCCTATTCTACTCACCGAAGAAGGTGTGCCAGATCATCATCGCCTGCTCGATGCTTAACAATCTTGCATTGCGATGCCAGGTGCCTTTTCTGCAGGAGGATGGTCCAGATGACGGTGTTGTGGCAGCTGTGGAGCCTGTGGACAGTGATGAGGAGGAAGCTGAGGAAGAAGACAACGACAACAGGGAGTCAGTCATACAGCAATATTTCCAGTGACACAAAGGTGAGAATTTTCTTTTTTCCCATTACATTCACTGTCACACGTCTTCCTCTATCCTGTGTGTAATTTCATAGCATTATTTGGTAACTGAGTTGTTCCTTTCCATTACGGTTTCACAGGTGTGGTTACCAACGTGTGCTATCTGCATGCATCCTTCAAGGACTTGTGATGTGTGACATAGGTATGTTGCCTTTACAAGTAGAAACGCATTTTGACACCGTCATTGATAATACATATTACCAAATCATAGATAGACTCCAGATTGTTTTGTGGTTCAAGGGTGTTTATTGAAGTGCTCAAAAATGGAGGGGGCTTGTAAAATGGTGAGGGGGGATGGTGGAGGAATGTCCATGGCAGAGTCCAGTCTATTAGTCTCACAGGTACACTGCCCATCTAGGCATAAGCAGTGGAGCTGGGGCAGTTTAAGTATGGACAGGGTAACAAAGTGGGACAGTGGGAGGACAATCAGGGTGGTCTCATTTCCTGGCGTGGCTCTGCTGGTGTTACCAGAGGGTGGAGGGTCAGTGTTGGGCTGTGCCTGTGCAAGGGGAACCGACTGTCCCGAGGCCCACGATGGTCGGGGCTGGTCATCAGGATCCAGTAGGGCAGAGCTGCTATCGTGTGTCATGGTGTGCAATTGGTGGCTCACCGTGTACCCCAGTGCAAGCATTCCTGTGTGGGGGCTTGCGTGATGATGGTTGGGGGGGTGCTCTGGGTATGTGCAGTGAGCATGCTTTAGTGATGGGTGTCCATGCTTAGTTGTGTCATGCAGGGCTTGGTGTTGGTATGTGTGGTTTGTGTTATGAGTACATTAGTGAGGATTTGGAGTGACAGGGGAGGGGGTGAGGGTGGGGGTGTGTGATAACATACAGGTAGGGTGGGGGATATGAAAGTTAAGAATTGACTTACCAGTGTCCATTCCTCCACTCACTCCTCCGAGGCCCTCTGAATGCATGATGGTCAAGACTTGCTCCTCCCATGTTGTTAGTTGTGGGGGAGGAGGTGGGGATCCGCCGCCAGTCTGCTGAACCGCAATGTTGTGCCTGGAGACCACGGAACGCACCTTCCCCCGTAGGTCGTTCCACCTCTTCCTGATGTCCTCCCGATTTCTTGGATGCTGTCCCACAGCGTTGACCCTGTCCACTATTCTGCGCCATAGCTCCATCTTCCTGGCTATGGATGTGTGCTGCACCTGTGAGCTAAATAGCTGTGGCTCTACCCGTAGGATTTCCTCCACCATGACCAGGAGCTCCTCCTCGGAGAAGCGGGGGTGTCTTTGGCGTGACATGGGGTGGTGTGGGTGATGTGTGGGGTGGTGTATGTGTTGATGAGTGTGGTGATGTGTAGTGGTGTGTGGTGTTTTGTGCGTGGAAGTAGTGTGGGTGATGGTGTTGTGTGCCTCTGTGTGGTGGGATTGTCTAATCTGTGCTATCTCTCGGGCCTTCGTCTCTGATTTTTGGTTGTAGGGGTTTGTGGGTGATGTGGGTGTGTGTTTTATATTGTATTGGGTGTGTGGGAGTGGTGTTTGTATGTGTATCAGGTGTGTGTATTTGGAATTGTCCAATGTGGCGGTGTGTTGGAGATGTGTGTGTATTTTGAGCGTGGCAGTGTGTACCGCCAATGGAATACTGCGGTTGTAAGACCGCCGCGTGGATTCGTGGGTCGTAATAGCATGGGCGTGTTTCTGTTGCCGTGGAGGTGGAGGTTTTGTTTTCGCCAGTTTAACACTGACCTTTGGTGTGGCGGACTTGTGTAGGTGTCTGAATTTCGGCGGATTCCGAGATGTGTGTCATAATAGCTGTGGCAGAGTTCTGCGGCCGCGGCGGTGTATTGGCGGTCTTCTGCACGGCGGTAAGCACCTTTTACCGCCAATGTTGTAATGACCCCCAATGTGTTTTTAGCAATAAAAAATCATATCAACTAGCTGTTTTTACAAAAAATATATGTAGTCGATATTGTTGTTTTCAGTATTTTGGGGACTCGATATTTTTGTAATGATACATTTTTGAAAATTTTGTGAGTCAATATTTGTTGTCTCAATACTATGTCACTGATCCTGTAGTACAGAGTAATTGTTTATTCCTTACAAAAAGAAAATCGTCAAATGGGATTTTCTTTTTATAAAGAAAGACATATAGGGGGTCATTCTGACCCTCAGCGGAGACAGAGTAGTCTTCGCCGTGGTCAAACTGAAGGTCACTCGCATTTAAAATAGGGCGAGCAGACCTCCATGTCGGAGATATGGAACTCCATCTCTGTTGTGACTAAGGACACATACGGTCCAATATAATAAACCCCTACCTTTATTAATAAACAGAGGCTTCAGCTGACCTCAAGTGCTGCTTCTCAAGACAATTGCCATTGTTTCAAATTGCCATGTTGATCAGGGTATATGTCTTGTAAGTTGTTGGAGAAAAAAGGAAAAAAGAAGGTCACGTGTGATGGGGAGCCCTCTCTCTGCATGGGAGAGACTGGTTTCAGGTTGATGTAGGGCAATGTATTTGTAGAGGATCAGACTAATAATTAAATGGCAAGCAGTTGCTTTTGGGAAACATTAGACTGAAAGTATTTCATTTTACACCTGCATTCAGAGCAGGGATGAATGCATCGAGGAGCCATTCATTCTTTCTAGGACACAGATTAACAAAACGGCATGATCTAATTGGATCCTGAGACTTTCCCACTATCTCCCTCTACTTTTTTGCATTTATCAGGTTTAAGCGCCATTTTAAGCACTAATTATTCTCACTTCTCATGTAGATGTATTGACCCATCACTACAACGGGGCGAAGTAACACAGATAATAACAACCAATAGTTGCCAATTCTATGAGCTTAATAAAATGTAGTATTCAAAGGAGCAAATAATATAGTAATTTCGAGGGTAGCTTATGCAGAAAAAGTGATTTCAAGTCAACAAATATTGTGTTGAAATTCTAAAAGGCCTGGAAACTGGAGCAATTTTCTCAAAGTAGAGAACAAAGAGGAAGCGAAAAGCAGCCCAGCAGATAGTGAGACGATAAGTATCTCATACGTTTTTTGCCACATACGTTCCTTTTTGCATCAGTGTAAAACATGCTTATGAAATTTTACTGTTCCAAACAGATAAAAAGTTGTGTTTGTGCCTTGCAAATAAGCTCAGATTAGGTTGTAGCAAATGTTGCCAGAGTGGCAAATTCTACAAATTGCCATGGTAGTTTTCCTCTGGGCAGCACCAGGAAGAGTTGTGGCCTAATGATGCGACAATCTACGTTTTTGATAGCGCACTGCGTTGGTTACAAGTTGGTAGAGTATAAACACTAATTAACAGGGGGATGCGCCTCACCACAGGCACATTGAGTCGGCCTTTGCATGTCCTCGACCAGCATTCAGATACCCCCAGTTGGTCCTCAAACACCCTACTTTGTCATTAAAAAAATTCGGACAACCCCAAACTGATTCTTTGACTTTTCGACAACCATCATTACTTTGGAAATTGCATATATCTTGCTGACACTTCAGAGACACTTGTCATGCAGTGAGACACACCTAACTGTCCTTTAGAGGATCTAGGCCAGGACCTGGTCTGTTTTCAAATATCCCCAACCAACTCCCAAAGATCTGCAGCCTTGCGGCTCTCAGGGGTCATTGCTACTCCTTCAGAGAGACTCGGGTACCATAAAGACTCTCAGCCTTCCTTTTGACAAACCTGTTGCACTCCACCTTCCTCAGCTAGGCCACAGAGAACCTCCAACAGAACCTCAGATGCTCTGATTTTGGATTTCACAGGCCCCAGCTGACCTTTAAAGCTCACCTCTAGGCAGTCAGTGGCCCTCAGAGAGTATCAGCTGGCCTTCAAACACCATCCATTATTTTTTAAGTAACCTTATCAACTGGCCCTCATACGCCCTGAAATATCCTGTTCTAATTTGGTGTTCAGACATTGCAGTCCATCATCAGACAACCACCTAAAGCATCTTTGAATATGCAGTTTTACTCAACCTCTCTTTTCTTTTGACTACTCTATATCTATTGATCTCTTCACTTCTTTAGTTTATCTATTTTATAGTGCTGACGATCCATGTCTTCCTCACACACCCTCTGTGTGTATGTCTACAGTTCCCCTTCAGGTTTTATTCCTTCAAATGTCACTCATGTCACATCACTCACCTAGCCGATGAGATGTCGATGGTAGACTTGGAGGATTTCACTGGCATGTTGTCCAGTAGGAGTCTTGGCCATCCCCTTACTCTGTGAATGTGACTAGTCCAGGCCGGAGTTTCAGGATGTGCACCTCACACCACTAGCATTACTAGGTGGCTTGGATGAGTCTGTGCAGTCCCACTTTCTTCACAATTGCAGTTTTATCTGATGAAAAACCTCTGGTACAATCCATTCATTGACTTGGTCTATTATTAGTTGATACAAGTACATCAGACCATGTTCTCATGAATGTGCCAGAACCTATTTCGATCTAACAAAATCAGACAAAAAAGATTTGAAGTGTATGTATGTATGTATGTATGTTGCATTTATAAAGTGCATTCCGGCTCACAAAGAGCATCGAAGCGCTAGCATAGGTAAAAACGACACCGAACTCATCAGGAAACCCCCAACCCACAGAAAAGAAAGGGAAGACTAGCTAGGAAAGAGCCATGTTTTAATCAATTTCCTAAGGAGTAAATAACTAGTTTCTGCCCTAATGTTTAGAGGGAGGGAGTTCCAGCACTTAGCTGCAGCTACAGAAAAAGCTTTATCACCCCACGTCACTCTGTTAGTCCGGGGTACCTGAATGTTATAGGCTGTGGATGATCTGAGATGTCTCTTTGGTTTGTACCAACAAAATTTTGCAGTCAAGTATTTGGGACCCTGGCCATGCACTGGTTTAAAAGACAAGCAAAGAGATTTAAAAATAATCCGCTGAGCCACCGGAAGCCAGTGTAATTGTCTAAGACTACTTCTCACTGAGGTCCAACTAGAGAGATTAAGAACAGCTCTGGCGGCTGAATTCTGAATCAGCTGCAGCCTATTGAGAAGGCCTTTCTCTAAATTGAGAAACAAGGCATTGCAATAGTCTACTTTAGACATTACCAAAGCTAAAGTGGCAGAAACCCTCCATTTATACTGGAGAAAAGGAAAAACTTTCCTTAGCATTTTAATCAACCACAAACATGTTTTTACTGTGTGGTTTACCTGATATTTGAAAGACAGTTGATCATCAAACATAATACTCAGGTTCTTACTGACATTGGTAAGAGTAGGAAGGGAGCCACAATTTGTTGGCCACCAGCGTGGATTCCATTGTTTAATACCAGACCCAAAACAAAGAATTTCAGTCTTAGCAGCATTCAATTTAAGCCAGTTGGTCCCCATCCAGTTACTGACTTCCTTCATACAATGGTTAAAACAGTCTGCCACCTCCTCACAGTTTTTATTAACTGGGATAATAAGCTGTGTATCATCTGCATATGAGGTGGGGATGAAACCAAAGGCTCGGACCAAATTAGCCAGCGGGGCAACATAGATATTAAACAAGGTAGGGCTCAGTGAAAAACCCTGTGGAGTCCCACAAGGTAATAGATACGGTGTAGAATCAAAATTACCACATCTTACAGTGGTCCATCTATTTGTTAGAAAGGATTCCAAAAGTTTCAAGGCCCTACCTCTGATGCCTACTTGATAAAGGCGGGTCATCAAATTCTGAGGAGATATAGTATCAAAGGCTGCCGACAAATCTAAGTGAAGTGCAAATCTTCACACTATGGACTATTTCACATACAATGCATCCCTCACAGCCTTTGTATGGCTTTTGTTAGGAAGTTCAAGAAATATAGACCTGGGGACAGTGACACTTGAAAACTGACATGGGTCACAAATATTGACACTGGGACTTTGATAACGGAACACTGACATAGGGGCATCAGCAATGATAAAGCAACACTGATACAAGCAACAGCGACCCTGATGCACAGTCACTGGGACCCAGACACAAGAGCACAATCACTGGCATGGGGATATTAGCTTTAAAATAGTAACACTGGAATGTTGACAGGAGGAACAAACACTGATGCTAGGACACTGGCCAGAGGCTGTGAAAGTGGGAAATTGAAAAGGAAAGACTAGGATACTTACACTAAAATACTGACACTTAAACACAACACCAGGATAGTGAAATGGCACAGGAACACTAAAATGTGGGCACTGACTAGAGGGGCACAACACTGGGCTACTGGCCTGTGGCTGCCTACATGGGTCACTAACATTGAGCTACTCACATAAGGGCTGTTGTAGTTTGACTCTTGCTCTAGGCAAGACTGCTGGTTTAAGGATGACAGCACTTATTTTTGTATGGCGACTATGCCAGTCCTACAACAAGTCACAACTGTCATCCCAACCCTCCCGGCTCGCAAGCAGCACCTCACCAAAAACCCAAACAGTAAAAGGTGATTTATGGCTGCCTTCACGCATGGACTCAAGAGTGCGACATCTCAGGGAGTGTTGTGGTTAAACGGAGGTTACCCCTTTCTCACATGAACAACATGTCTAAATCAAACACAGGCAATGAAGGAGATGCAGTAAAGTTTTCAATAGGTTTTAATAACAAAACTGCAATCTACAATAAGTTGCATGGGCTGCAATGATAAGGATAATAAATAATGCAAGATATAGAATGGCAGACAAGAGTCATGAATATAAAGACCCCCACCATCTTGCAGTAACATAAAATTACATGAAATATGTCCTAATACGCTAGCATGATGAATCTAATCTCTAACCTAAAGAGAGCTAGATGTGTTAAACCTAATCTGCCAATGCCATGTCCATATGAAGGGGCCCCCAACTCTCGTTACCTTGGAATGAGGTCTCTTGCTCAGACTCCATATGGACACAAAGACTGGGTCAGCGTCAAGGCGACGGACAGCATGGATAGCATCAATGGCATCTGGAAGGAATCCCTCTTTCTGTCTATGTGAGGTGCGTTTGGGGCGGCAACTACATAAACAATTCCTCAAAAGCTCGAAATGGGAAAGTGCCTAATGTGAATACCTACATCTTATCTATCTACTGGCGCTGATAGTGATGCCTTAAAAGGGTAAAAGTCGCTGGGTGACGGGGACACAGGCCTACAAGCCAGAAGGCTAAGCTAACTCGTGTTTCCCAGATAAAACAAGATAGGATTCACTACAGGGCTGTGTCACAGGGACATTGACACAAGGACACAGGTACTGGTGTTGGTACTTGACATTAGAAGTCTGCCAATGGCACATGACCAATGACACAAATTAAGTTTAATGGGAACAATGACCCTGGGACACTAACACTGACACTGAATAGCTAGAGAAAGATATGGTCCCACTGTCATTCATCAATGTGTTCCTTTGGGAAAGACCTCAATAGAACACTCAGCAGGAGAAAAGACAAGGTAGGCATAGATTAAGGGGAGAGCATGGGCACTGGCCAGATAGTAAATGTAGCAATGTGCCCAGTTCTACAAATCATAGAGAATTGGCACTAGCCAGGCAGCTATCGCCAGAACATTGGGCATACTGCTTAGTTTGTGCCGGTGGTTGGAGGTGACAAACACCAGCACCTATTTCAGTGGATCCAAACATAACATCAGCCAAAGAAAACCAGAGGAAACAATAGTGAAAGTCTCAGAGAAAGATGGAGTAACAGTAACAAAGGAGGATATAAGGGAAGAAAGTTAATCTTCAAGAAAAAGAAACAGATAAAGGATGTGTAGGGCGGTGGGTGAAAGAGGCATGAGGTGGAATCAGAACTAGCCAGCCTTGCTATTGAGAATCCTGACATTCAGTAATGATGTGACAGCCTTAGGATCCTGCACTAATATGTTTAACAAATATGAACTGATTGGACTCCAAAATACTGACTGGAATGACAGTGATACATTTTGGGGCCAGGTCCTCCCTCTGTATTGGCCTTTCTCTTCAGATGGCTGCTTGCAGAGTGCTTCCAAATTGACAAAACAATTTGAATCATGAAGGATGCTATAACAACAAAGGAGATAATACCCCTATTCGCTTTTAAATGCAGCATGCTAGCTTGATGGAATCACCTTTTCTTTACTGCGACAGCAGAAAGCATTTGGCCTTCTTGGAACAAAAAAGGTGCATTCTGAGAACTAACATTGACTGATGCTGTGTTCTGGTTATTTTGGGCAGGGCTGAGGGTCATTGTGTTTGAAAGGTAATAGGATGTTTTATTGTGCAAAGAAGAAAGATTAGGAAGTATTGCTAATGAACAGCATTTGCCAACATTATTGACCTATTGGCACTAGGGCTTGTTAAAAAACAATGTTGTTCAGTTGGGAACATGGATTTATTTTTTCATATGCCCATCGATTTATTTTTTCATATGCCCATGCTCATGGGGTACCTCACAGGTTTAGAGCCTGATTTAACTTTTGGCAGTTGCCACATCCTCGCCAGGCTGATAAAATAAATTACTCTGTCACCCTGGCCAAGGTGCCAACAACCAAATTTTTAAATGTTCTTTGGCCCAGCAGACGTTTCAAGCATTGACTGGAACCACCATCGATGTGGTTTCTGTCAGTGCAAGGTAACTTTGCTGGATGGTTCCATCAAACATGATTTATTTATTTTCGAAAAGAAAATCCCAAAGTAGGAATTGTTTTGCCATCCTCTTTCCCTTCATTTTAAGTGCATCACCAGGGTTATACGTAAATCCTGCAAATCTGTCTAGCAGGATTTGACATTTAATTCAAGCAGAATGTGGCACAATGTGAAAAAGGATGCCCACAGCCCACCCTATATATATTCTATCAGGTTCAGAGGAATTATCTGTGCTAATTCAGGCCAGCATATTTTTTTGCTCCTGGGAGGCATTTCACACCTATTCACACCTATTCAAATGTTAATTACTGGCTGGCAGAAATTTAGAAGCAAATGATAATGGTCCTCCCAAAGCTTTAGCCAGAAAAACTGGCTAAGCATTTACCATCAGCATTTATCATAAATCCAACTTTACCATTGAATTGGATGTTAATAATTATTACAAATAGTTTTACATAATTTTTCTATTTCTTTCCTAACCAAAATTAGCATTATTAAATTTAAAAATTTAACCCAGTGTTTTCATATAGAACAGTCAGCCTTGATACAGTGAAAATACCTTTTGGGCTCTTTCATTTGTGAGGACGTTTATCATTAAGGGCCAGATGTAGGAAGGCTTTTGCGCCTCGCAAATGGCGAAAAACGCTGTTTGCGAGGCGCAAAAGCCCTTACTCGATGCAGAATCACATTTTGCGAGTCGGTACCGACTCGCAAAATGTGATTTCGACTCGCAATTAGGAAGGGGTGTTCCCTTCCTATTTGCGAATGCATCGCGATGTAGAGTTGATTTGTGACTGCGAAATCTGGTCGCAAATCAACTCGAAGTTACCATCCCCTTGAAGTGGATGGTAACTCATTTGCAAACGGGAAGGGGTCCCTATGGGACCCCTTCCCCGTGTGAATGCACACAAAAATATTTTTTCAGAGCAGGCAGTGGTCCTATGATCCACTGCCTACTCTGAAAAAAAACTAAACAAAAAGGTTTCGGTATTTTTTCTTTTTGCAGCTCGTTTTCCTTTAAGGAAAACGGGCTGCAAAGAGAAAAAAAATAATGCTTTATTTAAAAGCAGTCACGGACATGTTGGTCTGCTGTCTCCAGCAGGCCACCATCCCTGTGAGTGCCTAGACTCGTATGGGGTCAGAAACTGCGACCCACCTCATAAATATTTATGAGGTGGGTCTTTGCGACCCCATAGCGAGTCGCAGAAGGTGTCTGAGACACCTTTCTGCATTTCCTTTTGCGAGTTGCAAATTGAGAGTCGCTGGGACTTGCAATTTGCCACTCGCAAAAGGATACCTACCTACATCTGGCCCTAAGTTCCTAAGGGCCAGATGTATCATGAAATGGGCTTGCGAATCGCAAATATCGATTTTTAAGAAATCGCTATTTTCGAGTCACAATAGGCCATGTATCATAATTGCGAATCAGAATTAGCGATTTCTTAAAAATCACTATTTGTGGTTTGCGAGGCCCAAATACCGAATTGCAATTTGCATATTTGCAAATTGCGATTCGGTAATTGAAAATCGCAAATTGCGAGAACGCACACCTGGAGGAGCCTGATGACATCACAAGCAGGAAGTGAGTCATCCCAGGCAGTTTGCAGGTGCCACACCCAAACCAGCACTCAGAGAGAGTCAGCCCAGCCACACTGAGCAAGTCTCTGAAGAAGGCAGCACAGCAGAACAAACATGGACACCTCTGCCCAGGGAAAGGAGAAGGGAGAAAGGAAGCGCAAGCTGAAGTTTATTGCGCAAAAGCTGGAGGTGCTCACAGAGGAGGTGGTCAGGAGCCATGACCGGTTGTTTGGCAAAAGCTCACTCCAGGTGCCTGAGAGTGAAAAACGCAGACTCTGGGCAGATATCCAGACAAAGATCTGCGCTGTTGGAGTGGCGCAGCGCTCTGTTGACAAAATCAAGAAGAGGTGGTACGACCTGCTGTCCCGTGCCAAGGAGAGGGTGGCAATACGACTGCAGGAGGCCAGGAGCACAGGAGGCGGACCACCCACAGAGACACCCTCCACCTCGATAGAAGACTTAGTGGAGTCTACACTCCTCCCGGACGCAGTCAACGGGGTCACTGACATTGACACATCTGGCACACCAAGTACAAGTAAAGGTAAATGCAATATTGAAATGTAACCCCATATGTGTATGCACAAAAGCTCCGTAGGAATTAGCAAGGAATATAAAACATTGTGAGAAGTAGTCCATTCCACATCTTAGAAGCAGCACAACAATGCCTTATGGGAGTTGTAGTCCACAACCCAGAGCTGAAAGTAGCACATACAAGTAATAGGCAGAGCAACACACAGAAGAACACAACACCCACAACATAGTGGTGAGAAGTAACTGTACATTTATTACCATTGTGTGACCTTTATTGTAACAAACATAACTGACATGCTGCATATTGTCGTTGCAGGTGGGCCAGGCCCAGCAGCCACAGCATGTGCCAGTGCAAGGGATACAGACACCCACCCTGCTTCAGACTCCAATACGAGTGAGTCTCAGAACATTGCGCCACTCTGACGCAGGCCTAGGGCACTGCCACTGCCAGAACTGAGTCAGGACTCTGATGAGCAGCAGGAAGACTCACAAACACCGTCCTCAACTGGCAGATGCACTCGGATGCAGTAGTCCCGTTCGCAGCAGAGCGCAGCACTCCGCATGATGCCTATATATGCAGGCACACAGGCTTTTGAGGCAGGTGAGGGAACATCGATATTTGGTGGCCTGGAATCGGCTATGTTACGGCAGCAGCGCATGCAAAATAAAAAAATCACGGCATTACAAAGGCAGATGCAGCAACATAATGCAAACATGGGGGGCCTGCATCGCTAGCTAGAGTGCCTCACTGCCAACATTGAATAGCTGCATGAGGGACAGGTCCAGGAATCGCAGGATACAAAGGAGCTGACTACTGCTGTGAGGGAACTATGTCAGGAGCTGCGCCATGACAGGGTAAGCCACAGCAGGCAGGAGCGACGCTTCATGAGCACGTTTGGAGGTTTTTGTCACTCTGTGACTAGGCTGGCTAATTCTACATCCCTAATTTCACGTTGTGTTGTGGCTGCACAGGTTGAGGCAGCAGACAGCAGCAGGGATGTTGCCCAAAGACTTGTACAGATCACTAATGTGATAGACAATATAATGGGTAGCCGGTCAGCCACACCTAGTGAACTTGGACTGGAGGACACGGATGACACATCAAGCCTCAGCAGCCTAGCTGTGCCCGCAATGGACACCAGACATCGCACTGCCAGGCACAGCACTGCCACAGAGGCAGACACTCGAGGTGCCAGTGAGGCAACTGCCCACTCGAGTGGCGTGCGTGGCTGAAAGAAGTGAGTGTAGTGGCCACAGGGGACTATATATATATTTCAGGAATGAGGACACTATGAAGGAATAGTGCTTTACTGTGAACTGCTATTGATTTTTTTCACAATAACTTGTGTTGGTACTCGTGGAACTTATATTACCTGACATTAAGGTAATACATTTACTCACTACAGGTACATTTGCCAGTGGATTTGTGTTGTTCATACTTACATCTGAAATGGTTGTGTATGATGTCAGCACACCTTTGCCTGCCCTCTGCTGCACTGGTCCTGTCTGCTGGCTGTAGGGATGGTATGGGATCATCTTCCTCATCTGATTCAGAATCAGATATTTCCACAGGTATGCCCCTGGTGGTAGCTATATTGTGCAAGATTGCACAAGTAGCCACTATTCTACATGTTGTCTCTGGGCTGTACTGTAGTGCCCCTCCACTTTTGTGGAGGCACCGGAAGCAACTCTTCAGCAGGCCAAAGGTGCGCTCCACCATGTTGCGTTTCGCCTTGTGTGCTGCATTGTATCTCCATTCTGCTGGTTTTGAAGGATTTAGGTAGGGCGTCATCATGTAGGTGCGCACTGCGTAGGCACTGTCTCCTGGAAGGGACAGAGGGTATAATGACTAACTGAGCCATCTGACGTCACACTGCCATCAATGTGCCAGTGTACAGAGGGACAATACCTAGTAGATATCCTTCACCAAACTCCCTAGCTAGCAGTCTTGTGTGAATGCCGCTGTGGCAAAAGATGTATGAATCATGGGTGCTCCCTGGGTACCTGGCCACGAGATCAGTTATGATGTATGAGGCATTGCATATCACATTGAATGTTGGTATTTACGGTTGCGGTACACATACTCTGTGGCTGATGGTGGACAGATTGCAACATGTGCCCCATCTATGGCACCTAGGACATGGGGGAACTGTGCTATCTGGTAGAAATCAATTTTAGTCTGCTGTATTTCCTGTGGGGTGTCGGGGAATCGGGTGTACTGGTGTATTCTGCTCAGCATGGCGTTAATAAATGCATTGAAAATCTAGAGAAGGTATTCTGTGATACCCCTCCAGCTGCTGCTATGACCCCTTGATAGCTCCCTGAGGCTAGTAGGTGGAGGGAGCATAATACCTGCACATGGGTGGGTATGCTATGAGTCCTATGTGTTCTGCGCTGCAGTATGGGTTGTAGCTCAGCTATCAGGTCGAGTATCATGGCAGAGCTCAACCTATACCTCTCAAATATTTCCTCCTCAGTCTGGTCAAAAAGTGTAATGCGCACTCTAAAAATGCGCTCCTGTCTCCTCCTTCCTCTCCTCAAACCAGCCAAGATCCTCATACTCCTCGCCATGGCGTAGAGTGCAGCCATTGTGGAAAAGAGTCTGAGGCATTCTGGGCCTCTTTATATAGGTTGCCACTGGTTACCACCTGGTTTCACTTCGTGGTATTTTGCATGTGCATAATGCCATTCTGCGAAAAATCACAATTTGCGATTTTTTGTTGCATCGAATTGCGACTTGGTTTTGCGATTCGCATTTTGCGCCTCAGAATTTCCTACTTGAAATACCGAATCGCAAAATGTGACTCGCAAAACCAGGTCGCAACGCAAAGAATCGCAATTTTGGCAATTTCTTATTTTTGGTCTGCAAATGCCTTTCATGCATCGCAGACCACGTTTTTGGATTCGCAAACGGCCAAATTTTGCGATTCGCACCGTTTGCGAATGCAAAACATTTTGATACATCTGGCCCTAAGTGTCTTTCTTTTAAATGCAATGCATCCTGCTTAGCAGGCAATAAGGCCTGCATATGGATGCCTTACAAATATATATATATATATATATATATTTTTTTTTTTTTTTTTTTTTTACGTGCTTATTATGTTCAGCGTATTAGACATGGCACAAGAAGAACAGTACATTTGCATTTTGTATCATGTAAAAGTGGCCCGTCCCAGTACAGAATCACAGTGGTTAGTGTGAGCAATATCCAAGGCCAGAAAAATTAATATTGTACTTTAGTATCATCAAACAACAATAGTACATCAACAAGAAACTAGCAGCAGCAGTGAGAAGATACTGAAAGCAGGCTTTCATTAACAGGAGTTCTCCCCCTCCACATATCCGATAACTATTGCAGTAGGGATGACTGGGCAAACAAATATTAAATCAGGGGGTGGGGAGAAGAAGAGAATCCCCTCTTCAGCGGGGGTGTCGAGAGGGGAGGGGCCACAAACCACTGCAGCAACCTCCACCCATGGTCCGTGCTGCATCCCATGTCATTTGCTAATGTTCCTTTATCCAAACCTGTCTCATGGGACCACATCTAATCTTCCATTGGTGTGGGCTCAGTGTCAGAGCCCCAGGAGGCGGCCGGAGCATTGTCTGCCAGCATATCCACCACAGCCAAACTATCCAACATCTTCGCCCATATGTCTTAATCCTGTTCCGCATGTGTGTCAGTGCAACCCCCTCTCCTCTGCTACACCCCATTCCTGCAGGTCCAGAATCCAATCCTGTGCCTCCAGGGCATGGGGCTGCATCCAGGAATGGCCACCCAATGCATAGCAAGAACCAGGCCTAGGAGAGCAATCCAGCAGCTCATCTTGTTGGTGCGCTGGGTGTCACGAGTACCCCAAGTAGACAATGGGCGACGGAGGATTCCAACAGCATATTTGTGATCTCCCGCAAAACTTCCAGCACCACCTCCAAAAATCCCGTAGTCCACCACAGTCCCATCTCACATGTAGGAAAACATCAGTGTATACCCATATCTTGGGCAAGCAGTAGACCGAGATCGGTTGATTACCTGTAGCCGCTGTGGCATTAGATAAGTGTGATGTAAATAGTACAACTGAGTTAGTTTGAATCATGCGTTTCTCGCCACTTCCCTGACCTGGGCAAGAGCTTGTCTCCAAGCACCATCAGAGAGCAGCACGGTGCAGAGCAGCAGCCCATTTTTCATGAGCCCCTGACAAGTCAGCCTGGCAATGCAAGAGATCAATCCCTAAGTCGACCCGTGGTCCAGTATCAGCAGCAGTGGCTGGGATTCCATTCGTTACCCAGGAAAAACAGTCTATATTTCCCGGCATGTGCAAGACACCTCTGAATATTGTGAACACTGCCATAGTGAAGACCAAACAGGTCTTGCACCTCCTGGACTGTAATTAAAGACCCATTTAGGTAGAGGTCACCAGCCATGAGGCAGCCTTCCTCAGACCACCAAGACATATCCATCACACACTGGGTATCGGGAAAGGCTTTCAGCTAGTGGAGGGGCAGCAATGTAGAGTAGGGCACCCAGTGCAATAACAACATCACCGTACAGTCCCAGGCCACTGCCATTCAGTCCATTGCTGCACCACTGTGCTGCATATTGCAGTCAGCTTGCAAAATAATATAATTGAAGATCCGGAGGCCCAAGAACCCCGAGCTTGGTATCCAATTTGAGTACATCCAATTTAACCCTGCTCCTCTTACCAGCCCACACCTTAGACACAAGGAGGCTATTCAATTTTGTGACTGTGGATCTGGGGACAACGTAAATCACATTCAGTAGCGCATATAAGCATCAGGACAATAGAACCATTCTGCACATGTCCAATAGGGGCAACCAAACCCAAAATTTGATTGATTCTTCAAGGCTAGCCAAGACACTACCCATATTAAGTCAGAAGTGGGTTTCAATGGTGTTAGCCACCTGAACTCCCAAGTAGCAGAAATGATCCATGTCCCACCAGAGCTCAGTCACCAGGAGGTTGAATAGGGGCACACGCGCCATTGCCACCAAGGGGAATATTATTGTCTTTTGTTTATTAACGTGTAGACCAGATGCAGTGCCAAATTCAGTCATAATCCACAGTAGTGCAGCTATAGATCTCTCTGAGTGCGTGACATATACCATCGCATCGTCAGCATAAAGGGAGATTAAGTGGGTTATGCCACCCAGCTCAATACCCCACTTTGTCTTGCCTATACGAAGGGGGATCGCCAGAGGCTCCATTGCTAATCAAAAAGGAGCAATGAGAGGGGGCAACCCTCTTCGGTGCCCCTCCCAATAGGAATGCTCTCTGACACCACCTGTCCAGGATGCACTAGGATGATCTGGTCTATGTAAAGTAGGTATACAAAGGACAAAAAGACTGGGCCCAGTCCCATCCTCTAGACAACCACCCAGAGATAATGCCAGTTAAGGCTATCACATGCCTTTTCGATATTGAAGGGAATCAATGATGCCTCCAGGTCTTCACCAGTGATGGAATGAAGAATGGGTGACGACTTCCTAAGATTCATGTGGGTTCCCCTAAAAGTTATGAAGCCACACTGATCTCTATGCACTAAGAGAGCCACCACACCGCACAATCTGGTCGTGACGGCCTTCGCTAGTATCTTAGCATCCACCCTCAATATCGAAAGTGGTCTGTACAATCCGGGGTCTTACAGATCTTTACAAGGCTTGGAGACCATAATTATTTGAGCTCTTGCATAGCCTGGGGTAGTGTTCAGTGCTTCCACGCCTCCTTAAGTTTTTCCAGCAGACAGGACAGGAGTAATGCCTAATATGCCCGATAATACTCAACTGGGAGTCCTTCCGGGCATATGCCCTTCATCAAGCCATATCCTGAGGTGCTTCCTGCAGCTCCTCCACCAGGAGCTCTCTCCCCAGATTCTCCACCTGAGCAGTTGTTAGGCGAGGAAGCGTCAGGTCATCCAAGAAGCTGGTGGTCCTCAACAAAAAACCTTCCCACTCTTCCCTGTAAACAGATGCAAGGTGATCCCACAGGTGCAGATTGATGCTAGCCTGTGATAGATCCGTTCAGTCACTTTAGAGAATGGATAAGTGGGGAGGGTGTTTTCTCTTAAGCAACTCTGCCAGGAGATACACGCCTTATCTCCCTCCTCATGAAGTAATTGACAGTAATCACGTCGCATCAGTCAGTTTAGTCTATCTCAGGTTTTCCCCACCGACCAGTGTGCTTTTAACAGTGCCTCCTATTGTGCCTCCAGTGTGGGGACATCTTGCTGCAGGACCGCCAATTGCTGCTCCTCATCAATTAGCTGTGCTTCAAATCAGCACCTGGTGCTGCTGACATGAGACAGGCACTTCCCCTGAGTCACTGCTTTTAGGGCATCCCATTCCACCTTCCATTGTTTTGTGGTTGTCTAGTTGGTCTCAAAGTAACCAACAGTTACCATTTTAAGTTCTTTGCAGAGTTGTGTGTCACCAAACGTTGCGTGGAGCAAGAGCCACAGCAGCACCCTGGGTCTATCTCCACACCCTCCCCAGTCCATAAGCAGCAGCACATGGTCAGAGAGAAATCCGCAAAGAATCTGGATATCAACTACCTCTGGGGCAAGATACACCGACAGTAAGAGTCTCTCTAGGTGGCTATATACGACATGAGTTGGGGCATGGCAAGTGTGCTCTCTAGACTCCAGGTGAGTGGTGCGCCAAGTATCCAGACAACCAATGCACTCCATCACACCGGAAGCGCATACACCATGTCGGGCTTTGAACCTCATCTTGGGGGTTGGCGATCCCTGTCCCTGTCCACCACACAGTTGAAGTCCCCAGCCCACAACAGGGAGATCCCAACATAAGGGATGAGCTCCAGCTCCAGTGCAAGATAAAAGTTACCGTCATCTGCATTGGGAGCGTAAATGTTCAAGAAGCAGATCTCTTGCTCATCCAAAGTGCCATGTAACAACAGGTTAAGCACATCTGCTTAAAAATGGCAAACTCTGAATGAAACATGAGGGGCAATTCAAATTAAAAACCCCTGAGGGTAATTAGAATAGGTAGCTGAGAACATCTGCCCTCTCCATTTTCGCTAAATCTTCTGAACCTCACTATCTATCAAATGGGTCTCCTGCAGGAGTGTGATCTCTATTCCCTGCCACCGAAGATAGGTCTGGACCCTATGCCTCTTGACATAGGATTTGAGCTCTGCAAGTTCTGTGTGACTACCTTAAAGTGGGTGGCCATATTTGCATGTGCTCAACCGTCCCCTCTCGATACTCAAACCCTCCCCCACTCCAAGCATCCATTCACTACCACCACTGCAAAACCAAACAGAACTAATCCCAAACATCATAACCCTCCCACTGCGTAAACACAATCAAACAAGATGTGTCTCCCCAAATAACATAGCCCCATTGTACCCCGCCTTGATAGAACCTCTCAATCCACTATACAGTTCAATCTCCTCCAACCCTTTCAATCTGCAGTCAACTCACAAGGTCAGCAATATTGAGGGGAAAAAGCTGCACCCAGTGACCTCAGCTGTGATCGAGGACTTAGGAAACAACCCAGCGCAACACACACCCTTCTGTCACTTCACTCTTTCTCAAACGCTCCCACAAATCATATGTACCACCAAGTACCACCACACTCTTCAACTTAAACAGACTCTCCACTAACCAAAAAATAAAAAGAAACAATTCTTGCGGTGCCAGCCACAGAAGATTTTTGTTTTTTTTTAAAGAAAGGAAGACGCCAAGAAAGGAAGAAGAGATCAGGAATAGACAAAGAAAGAAAAGGGAGGCGGAGTGGCATAGAGATCCACTAATTTCCTTTGCAGTGTGTCTCTAATCTGTTGGCTATGCAAGTCGATGTCACATGCAGCAGCAGAAAGAGGTCCCCGAGGTGTACCACAGGAGAAGCATCTTGGTCCCACCAGGGCCTGGCAGCTTCCTATGGCCAGGCAGTCAACACACAATGGCAACCTTGGGTACATTTCCATGGTATCCGGAACCTCACAAGGCCCCAACAGCAGAGTCCCAGGGCAGGGTCTCCACTCAGCCCTGGAAATTACCAGTCAGACAAGTCTGGTGTTTCCTCTCTCACCTCTGAGCCACCGTCTGCAGATGTCGCCAATGTGACAGCCCCCATCAATGCTCCCACCTCCTCCTTCTCCATGGATTGTTGTTCCATGTCCTGTGGACCATCAGGTCTGACCACTACTCAGGTGCTCCAGTGTGACTCTTTCACTTGATTGCCAAGTCATTTCCCCACCATTCCTCTCTGATGAGAACCAAACGACCAGCGGGAGGCCCCTCCACCACCAGGTACCGGGATCCGGGCATCTCACCGAATATACAGCCAATCCCAGACTTTCTCAAGTGTCACAAAAAAGTGAGACCATCCCTCATGGAGGACTTTTGACTTTGCAGGGAATAACAGCATATACTTTAAGCCCATGGCCCTCAGATTTTGTTTCACACCCCCAAATGTTTTCCGCATCTGCTGCACATGCTGGGTACAATCCGGGAAATCTGAATGACTCGGCCCTAGTAGGCAGGGCCCCTGTGCTGGCGCACTGCCTGCAGCATAACATCATTGTCCCAGTAATAAAGGATCTTGGCGATTACTGCTCTTGGTGCTTCCCTCAGTGGTGGCGGCAACACCAAGGTCATGTGCGCACCTTCCACCACAAAGACAGGAAGCAGCTTGGTTTAAGGGAGTGTCCTCCGGACCCATTGTCCTAGAAAGAGTTCATATGTAGTGCCCTCCCCTCCCTCCGGAAACCCCACAAACCACAAATTACAGCAGTGGGAGCAGCCCTCCGCACCCTCCATGCACAGGCCCCCCCCTCGAGTTTCGGTACATTATGTCCTGTTTCCAGAGATCCCTTGGCCAAGTTACACAGGTCTCTATGCAAGAAATTTACATCCAGGGATACTGAGTCTATCCTAGCCTGTACATTGGTGATGCAGGCTTGGTTGCAGCCATAATCTGTGTGCCTGTAAGGCCCTGATGTTCATCTGGGCCCACTCCGCCCCCGCCACTGGTGGGGCTCCCCGATGCCTGTGGCCATGTACTTGTCAATTTTTGTCTGTTGAGTACCCCGTGTCCTTCTGTCTTTACTCATCCCTGGAACTGGCCAGGATCTAGTGCCGCTCACACAGCAAACTGCTTCCACAAGGTCTCCACTTTGACCAAACGTCAACTGCGTGCCACCACCACCGCGCCTCCAAGAATAGGTCCGCTACAGCCACCACAGTGAAAGCAGCTCTCAAGTTCCACCAATTCTTTCAGGAGACCCGTACAACAAACGCCCCTCCATGTACACTCCAGGATGGACCTCAGTAGTGTCCAGCAATGTCATGCGGCTTCAGGCAGCCAAGATGCACCCCCAATTCAAATCCACCCCTCCTCTGCAGGGGGGACAGGTCATACCTCACAAAACTCTCTGTGGGGTTTGCAGCTTCCTCACTGCAGCCTTGGTGTCCGCATTGTACTCCAGCAGTCCAACGCAGCACAGGAGGCTCCCACTGGCACCCGATCACCAGTCCCAGTAATAGACTCCTCCTGGGCAGGCACACAAAGCAACATGGCCACCGCTTGTGACCCCCTGCAGCAGTGCCAGATTGTTCAGTCCTCTGTTGTAGGCCACCCCTGCTGTCTTCGGCCATCACATTCAGTTTTCAGCGTCACACTGCACCCCTCCTCTGTGGTCCAAGCTGGGATGACCTGGGTCCCTCCCAATGTAGATTCACTCGGGCTGCTCCGATTTGCAGCAACCTGGACTGCTGCCCTATGAAGCCTCAATAGCCATTCAGAATTGGGCCAGTTCCTCCAGCGTAGGCCCATTATATAGCGCTGCTACCTTCACTGGTCTGCCTAATAGCAGATCCGCTCCCCCATCCAAGGAATGGTTTTCACAACCTTGGGGTGAGGGGAGAGGAATACTCTAGCACCCAGATCAGAGGGCCACCGCCACCTCTTTCAGCCCCACCATCCATGCCACATCATCTTCGCTACACCACTGCTTACCACCATGGGCAGGGCAGAGAGTTCTTGGGGCCTACACCCCCACCCATTATAGCCTCCTTGTTCAGCCAGACACTAGATTGCTGCTCTCTGTGGGACAGGGAATTGTGTTGCACTCGGCGGGCTCCCATCAGCACTCACTCTGATGCTGCCAACTGGTAACACCCTTGAACACACTTCCAGAAAGGCCTCAGGCCATCCATCCCTCTCCAGGTCACTCGGTGTTCGGGGTCCGGGCAGCGGTGAAAAGCACCAAACAAACCCAGGGGGTCCCCGGCAGCCTCAGGATGCCACTGTACCACCCAGCAGAGAGACTAAAACAGTTGTGGAGACAGGATGCAGGAAGATGTGTTTGCCGGGCCTGGGGCTCTCGTCTAAAGCTGCCAGTCAGCCTTCATGCCGGCCACACCAGTGACATACATATTTAAGAGGATGGTTTTGCCTTTCAAAGGGGGTTACATTCATCACAACATAAAATGATGGATGGAATGTTGAAACTTTTCAAACACTCACCCCTAGTCACAGACCTGGGTTTAATCCATTGTTATTTTCTTCACCACGTCACCTCAGTGTGGACCCAGCCATATGCAAATCAGTCTTGACCTTGCTCCCTATGGGAACAGTCCATCCCAAACTGCCAAGCCAGATCCTGCTTGGACTGGAGACACGCATCATGGGAGCTTTTTCGGGGTTTCACCCCTCATCATGCAGGCTAGCTTAAATCCAGTGGCGTAGCAAGCAGGGGACCCACGTCTGCGCATACCCTAGCTAATTAGGGCTCACATATCAACATTACAAAACAAAATGATTGACGGAGTGTTTAAACTTTTCAAACCTTCACCCCCAGTCATAGATCTGGGTTTAATCCATTGTTATGTTGCGTGCCACGTCGCCCCAGTTTGGACCCAGCCATATGCAAATTAGTCTTGACTCTGCTCCCTATGGGAACTGTTCGGCCCAAACTGCCAAGCCAGGTCCTCCTTGAACCAGAAACAAGCATCCTGGGAGCGGCTTTGTGGTATCACCTCTCATCAGCTAGGCTAGCTTGAATCCAGTGCCATAGCGAGCAAGTTAGGGCACACATAGCGAAATAAAATGATGGAAGCAGTGTTGAAACTTTTCAAAGGACCTGGCCTGGCAGTTCAGGCTGAACTGTTCCCATGGAGAACAGTCGAGGTAAATTTGCATATGGCGGGGTCCAAACTGGGGTGGCATGGTTAGCAAAAGAACAATGGATTTAACCCAAATCTGCAACTGGGTGTGAGTGTCTGAAAAGTTTCAGCACTCCGTCCATCATCCTGTTGTGTTGCTAAAGGAGGTTATTTTGACAGGTCAAATTTGTGTTTTAAAACTGCAGCAACCATGCTACAAATGGTAGATCTGCTGTCATGTTTGCTCTGCCGCTGTAGTGAATGACACAATGGGTGCTGCAGTATGCTAGTGACATGTAACTTAGAGGCCTTAGATACATTTTGTACCATATGCTAGCGTTTTAGAGATAGGACCACTCTAACTATGCGATTCTGTTGCTGCATAATTTTTTACATAATAATGGATTTGCCACATTTGCCACACAACTCATCATCTGCTGCATAACCTGGAGACTTTAACAAAAACAAACTTTTTTGAGCTCAAATGATTCAAACTTTCTAGAAAATGTGACCACCTGTTCACGCACAACGTAAGGCCCTTTGAAAAGGTTAACTGGTCATCTTGCAGTTGCTTAATTCTCTATTTGGTTGTTAAACTGGTACTAATGAAGTGAAATATTTGCTCAGACAGTGTTACTGTGTGTACAAATGACAAAATAATTAAGTAATACTATAAAAGAAAGGTGCTGAATTATACCATAAAAGAAATGTGCTGCTTTAGGTCACATAATTTGCCTTTTTCTGCTGCATAATTAAGTCAACCCTGCTGCACAATTTGGTGCTCCCCTGTCGCATACTTCCAGTGGCTCTGCTAATGAGTAAGTTAAATATGCCAATCCGGGGCATGGTAGTTCAAAAAATGCTGAAAAGGGGAGTACAGTTAATTTATCACTGGGTAGCAGGGGCAAAGTGCGCAGAGTTCTACAGTCAGCAAAAATATAGGGTCCAGCAAATGACTAATAATCCGAGGTCAAACATTAGAAAGGGCAAATTTCCTACCTTGCACTTGTGGACTTGCTGGTGTTTCTGCGTCAGTATCCCGACGTGAGTGTTAGTGCAAATGTGTCAGTGTCCCTCTGTTTGTTTCCCTCATCAGTGTCCTAGAGTCAAAATCAGTGCCAATATTTCTCTCTCTATTCAGTGTGAGTGTCCTAGGACCTTTATCCCCATCTCACTTTTTTCGTGTCATTGTCCAAATGCCAATAACAGCATCCCAATGTCATTGTGTCTGTGACGGTGTCCTCATTTACCAGTATCTGTGTTCCCAGACAATGTCACTGTGGCAGTACCACATGGCAGTGTTGCAGCCGCTCGTGTCCATGTTAGTGCCCCGTATCATTATCAATGCCTCCTGTGTCCCTATGTCTGTGTCCTTGTGGTTGGGTCTTTGTGTCAGTAGCCCAATGTCAGTGACCCATGTAAGCAACCACAGTCCAGCAACCCAGTGATGTGTTTCTCCAATAAGTGCCCATGTGTTCATGTCACTGTGCCATTTCACTGTCCTGATATTATGACTAAGTGATAGTATTTTAGTGTATCCTAGTCTTTCCTTTTCAATCTCCAAGGGTCACTGACACTGAACGTTGTCCCAGCATCAGTGTTTGTGCCCCCTGTCAGCGTTCCAGTGTCACTGTTTCCAAGTCAATACACCCAAGTGTGGGTTCTCTTGCGTCTGTGTCCCAGTGGCTGTTACATTGTATCAGTGTTGCCCTGTTATTGTTGGAACCTCTATATCACCGTTTCAGTTGTTAGTGTCCCAGTTTCAATGATTGTGGCTAATGTCAGTGTTCAACTTCACTGTCCCCATGTCAGTGATGTGTCCCAGTCAGTGTCCATGTCTCAGTGGCAGTATCCTAGCATCAGTGTCTCCCTGTCAATAGCTTTGTGCCAGCGCCCCTCTCAGTATCTTCATATGGGTATAATATTATCTCATCCTCCCAGTCAATGTCCCTATGTTACTGTACCAGTGTTGTGTCCTACTGTCTATATCCTTGTGTCCTAGCATCACTGTGTCAGTCTCCCAGTAAAATTACTTGATGCCATTGTTCCAAAATGTGTAATTGTGCCTCGGGTCAATACCCCGTTGCCAGTGTTCTCATGATAGTGTTGTTACTTGTGTTTCAATGCACCCTGTCTCAGTGACCTAGTGTCAGTAGTGATTTGCCTCTCTCATGATACCCGTGAAGGTTTCTGTTTGTCATTGTCCCAGTGTTAGTGTCACCGTGTCAGTGTCAGTCTACTTTTGTTGCAGTACCCAAATCAGTGCCCCTATGTCAATGTTGGTGATCTTGCGGCAGTGAACTAATGACAGTGTTAATGCCCCCTTGTCAAGGGCCCGGTGTCATTGTTGGTTCCCCTGTGTCTGTTTCATTATGTCAGTGTGAGCCCCTTTGTCAGTATACCAGTCTTGGAGTTCCACATGTAGTCACTGTTTGCTTATAAATTGCTTATCCCACCCTGAGTCAATGTTGAAAAACTAAGGAGGTGAATGAACACTGGTGGATGACGATAAATATGAAAAGTTTTGGTAGTCTAAAAATGGACGAGAGGTGATGAATGTTTTAGGAAGTATAGCTTGAAAATCGTTGTGAAATAATGGGGCAGATTTACTACACTTTAGCACGAGCAGTACAACAATTAAAGTTGCTACGCTAGGTTGCGCAAGAGGAAGAAAATGGTGGAGAGCACTATTTACTATAAATGGCCTGCTGCTACTCTTTTCTCCAGTGCTGGCACAGAAACAGGCTGCCTAGTGCCATGCGCAGACCTTTGCATCAGGGTGCAAAGGTGTGTGAAGTCTAGCATATGTTTTTCACGAGAAGTGTACCTTTTCAGTTTAAAAACCTATATATTTACAATTTTTATAAAATTCTACACATCTGAAGTGCTTTCCTGCGCAGTGCAGCACACAAACGATGTGTGAAATGTTCAAAGAGCTAAAATCATTTGTCCAACCCGCCACCCGCTTTAAGGGGGTGTCATTTTTTTGATGCAAGGCCCAGTCTGGCTGTCTAAGTAGATCGGGCTTTCCGTCAAAAAACACATGGGTGCTTGTACTATGATACTCCTTCTTAATGCAAAGTGGTAAAAAGTAGTAGAAATCGCTATTTGTGTGAAGAAAGTGGCACATTTCCTACGTAAAATACTTTTTGCATTTGAAAGTAAATCCTTTTTCCTGCCTTTGCTTGGTGCAAAGTGTTACTAAACCTGCGAGATGTTTTTATTTTTGCCACAGAGAGAGAAATAGAGGCCCACTTCAAAAAAGGGTAAGTTGATAAGTAAAACCTACATACATTAGAGTGACTCGTGCAGCATTATGCTTAATCTCTATATAGTACTAGGAAGCAGAATTACTAACAAATAGCACAGACTTTGAAGCACAAAAGTGAGGGAGCCCCGCGAAAACTGTTGATTTCAAATTTACTTTCCAGCGCAATACTTTGTCTGTGTTGGAAAGTAGCCTTGTTGGCATTAGGTCTCTATTGCTGCTAACCAGTGTTAAAGTGCTTGTGCTCACTCCCTTAAACAAGGTAAAATTTGCGTACACCTGATTGGCACATTTGATTTACTTGTACGTCTCTAGTAAAGTGGCACTGCATGTACCCATGGCCTGTAAAGTAAATGCTACTAGTGTGCCTGGAGCACTCATTGTGCCACCCACTAAAATAGCACTTTAAATATGCCCCAGTCATGCAACTGCAACCTGAGGTGCAGTTTTAAACTACCAATTCCACCTAGCAAAATAAACATTTTGCCATGCCTACACCCTCATTTTTAATACATATGTCACCCCTAAGATAGACCCTAAAGGTCCATAGGGCAGGGTGCATTGTAGTTAAAAAGCGGGATATGTGGCTTTGGGTTTACATGTTGTTGTAGTGAAAAACTCCTAAACTAATTTTCACTACTGTAAGGCCTACCTCTCCCATTGGATAACATTGGGGTTACCTTCTCACATTTAATACATTCTAACTTTTGATTGGTAGCAGGCACACATTTGATGTTTAGACTCAAGCGAATTGTACTTTAAAAATCCTCTTTAATGTTAAAGTCGGATTTTAAGTCACAATTCTGAAAATGACACTTTTAGAAAGCTGGCATTTTCCTGCTCTCACCATTATTGTGCCTTTGAATGGCTAAGCTGTTGTACTCTGTGGATTCCTGCCAGCCAGTGAGCGAAAGGGGACTGTGTTTAGGGAGGATGGGCCATCCTGCCTCTATGGCTGGGGCTGAGCTGTTCCCTGGCCTACTTACACTACAAAGGGTTTGCCTTCAGTACACACAAAGGAAACTGACACCAGTAGTTTGTCACCCCAGACTTAATGTGGGGATAGCCCAGGATGTCACCTTACTTCAATGGCTGACACCAGATATAATATTAGACCTCCAGCACACCGCTTCAGTACACCCCTGGACCTGTGGAAGATTTCATAAGGTGTGCCTTGACTCCAAGAGGTCTACCCTGTTGCTACAGGAGGACTGTTCTGCTGCTTGAAGACCTGAAAAGCAAAAGGTAGCCAGCCTCTGGAGCCATCATCGGCAAAAGCCTGTACTTTTGTCCCACTGGAGATTTTTTACTTCCAAAAAAGTAACTAAGTCCAAAAGTAAAATCTTCTCTGCGACTACGTCCAGGATCTCCCCAACAACAGTGTCGCCTCCCTGGATATCGTTTGCTGCCTTGCCCCGCCAAACTCTACTTTCTCAGGAACATTTCTTCGAAGTTTTTTCTAAGCCAGAAGGTAAACCTAGACCAGGCCCAATCTACTCCATGTCTCCAACTTGCACTCCATCTTGGCAGGCCTTAACATTTGACTTTTCCCTGGTCTCACACTACCAGATACGTTGATTTCCACTTTAATCTTTCAACTGCTATTTTGTATTAAAATCTTAAAAGTTCATAACTCTGTTTTCTACAGATTGGATTTAATTTATTGTGGTGTCATTTTATTCATTAACATTTACTCTGTTTCTAAATTGGATTGGGATTTGTTTGTGTTTTTACTTTATTACTGTTTCTGTGCTGCAAAAATACTCTACACTTTGCTTCTACGTGAAGCCTGGCTGCTTTTGAGCCACACTACTGTAGAGTTAAGTGTGTCAATTCAGTGACTATTGTGGTTCACCCTGACAAGGACTGTGTATGTTGATTGAGTAGAGTTTTCATCTCACTACCCCAAAATCCCAATTTCAATTTAACAGCTCTAGTTCCTAAATATTGTAGCTGGAGCTTTACACCAAAAAATAATGCCTCTTCAAGGCATGTGTTACAAAGGAGAAAAAATGTTCTTTATGCCAACTGTTCCAGTATTTGCATGTGTGCTGTACTGTACAACACAAATCGAATGTGGAAAGAGTGTTAAACTATGTCTAAGCATAGTATTTTGTACTGAATGGTAGCCTTCGTTAGCGTGTCTGACCTTATTTGTTTCTTATCTTTATTTTATAAGGGGATGCGTTAGAGGTTCGATGGACACTTTGACTGCGCTTCTATTTATTACAACCCCTACTGATAACTTCACTACAAATCATCAACAAATAGCAATCAACAATGTCAATAATCTTTGAAGTCAGTAATTCTCACACATCATGACCCCTTTGGCCATTAATAACCACACCTTATGTAAAGTTAGAATGTTTATTTCCTTTTTATTAACAACACTGATATCACGTAACTTAACCTCAAAATCAAATGATATGCACACAAAAACAACACTGGTTGACCAGTTCTTCTAAAGAATCTCAATTTAACCAAAGCATGAATTACTACGCCCTCAAACGTTACAGTACAAATCAATAGTAAGAACAATTGCACAATAGAAATAGCATACATTTAGATTCAGCAACTGAGTAAAATCATTTATTTATTAATAACAAACTAATAGCATTTAGGGTTTTCCCTCACTAACCTTCTGATTAGAATAGCATGTTTGGACTTCATGCAAACAATTAAAGTCAACATAAATTTGGAAACACATCTAGCTATGGCTCTATCAAAATAGCGGTTGGTACCTAAAAAAAAAAAAAGACAAATTTCAACAAGAATAATAACATTCTGTCATACCTCTCCTCGGTATGGATCAGCAAGCTGCGACTATCTTCGCCAATCGGACATCTTTTTTGTCAGCATCAGCATCGGGCCATGAAAGGGAATGGTCAGAACATGGGACTCCTAGCTATCTGAACCATTTGAAAACAAAATCTAAAGGATCAGCATTCAGCATCAAAAGTTTAAGCAATACAGTTAAAGACAGAATTATCCAAGTAAGAGAATCAAAATTTAGAACGTGAGGCAAAGATGATTAAAATGGCGCTTATCAGTAAAGGATTAAAAAAAATGAGCACCTCTCTCTCAGTGCAGTCGGGCTAAGCTAAAATCACCTGAAACACTTACCAGGCTGCCATTGGTCAAAGAATCGTATGTTTACATTTAGTCCAATGAAGGTAGAACTTCAAATGTAAGATATAACTAAACTGTCTTTCACATGTCGATAATTGGCGCCTCTTCTCCTGTTCCCATTGCCAGGCTCTTAAGGTAACAATTTTGTATCCCTCTGTTCTTCAGTCAGTGCATTCATTGTTAGCTCCTGGGAACATGGCTTTCTCACACACTGAACTATAGATTGTATCAGTAAGTATTACAGCATATTCTAGCAAGGAGCTCTCATGGGAAAAGAAAACATTTTCTATCGTTTGGTAATTCACATATTAATTTCCTCAAGCAAACATTTCTCACAGCATTATTTTAACAGCACAGTTTAACATCAGGCTGTGCAACTAGGCCCAAGACCTTGCTAACATAAGGCCTACAATTAATAAAGCAAACACATAATAAGCGATCATTAATATTGCATACTACTACATTCATCTAAACATGAGCACTTCAATTTATTTTAAGAAGCATTTAATGAGGACACTTCGTTGTTACTGAAGGCCACTCAAGTAGGCACGTTTTCTAAGTCATGCATTATTTTCTATATTAAGTTGAATTTTATGCACATTCAACATTCAGAATACATGAATATTTATTAGTAAAAATTCCACATTCACACCTTCTAGGACAATGTGGTGTATGCCACACTGTTTTTTACCTGGGTGCTGTGGGGTTAAATAACACACTGACACAAAGGTTGGTTTTCCACATATGATCGGGTGCTGCTCAGGCAGGTTCAGCTACAGTACCTACGTGTCCTTCGCTCCTCAGTTCGCGCCTTACTGAGCCTCCCGACCACACCCTTTTATTTATACTTATGCCCCTGACCTTGGGGCAAACCACAGTACACCTAAACACAAGTGTGGCCATTCAACTGTGTGCGGGCGCGCCTTAGGGAAACACCCCTGGCCGCGCCCTTCTGTTCTTGGTAGTGTCCGGTGACCAGTTACGTCACCGACCTGCGACACCACATTCCTCCAAAAACCACAATAAAGAAAAACAAACAGAAAGCAATGTCATTTCACCTGTCCCACAGGTGGTTGCGTAATCGTGTGGATGGAATGGGGTTGTTGCGCAGATTGTACCTGGTGACTTCTGACCTTCCTTGGACAGAACTCGGACCAGAGTTGTGGCTTGAGGGTTCACTCTGGGTCGGACATGGGGTGTCTTCCCGTGTTCTGTCAGAACATGGATTACTGTCATTGTCTTCATTGGGTAATGACGCCGAGTCATCATCATCGGGGTTGGAAGGCTCACTTAGGGGATTGTCATCTGAGGGATAGAACCTCTTGAACAGTGAAACGTTGCCGGTGATGGTATCTTGTCCGAGCTGTGCTACTATCGCTGATCCGTTTCCATGGATGATCGCCCATGGAGTGGTGCCAAATGGCATGCGGAACTTACTTCCAGAGGATACTTCTTTCAGCAGGACTTTGTCCCCCACCTCAAGGTCGGACGACACCGCTCGCCTCTTCAAGCTGGCATGCTGGTTGGTGGCTGACTGCCGTTCCTGAACATGGTCTCGATTCAGGGCTGGAGGTTTCCATGAGTGGTGGTGTGGGATTGAGTCAACTGCAGCTCTCCCAAATGCGATGTGGCCAGGTGCTCTGTTGGTCGTTGAATGAGGCATCTGTCGGTAGTTTCCCAAGAACAAGTAGATGGCATAGTCACTCGTTTGGTTGCTGGCATGGGCAATGAGAATTACTTTGTTCAGTGTTCTCATGAACCTTTCAACATCTCCGTTGGCCTGAGGCCATCTTGGTGTGATCCGCCGATGTCAAGTGCCTGTGCTGCTTAGATATTCTGCTAGTTCCTGACTTTGGAACAGGGGGCCATTGTCGGTCTTTATCTCCGATATCAAGCCGTGGGTGGCCATTGCCTTCTCCAAGCATGATATGACTACGTCTGCCGTGAGGGTCGAGATGAACTCTACCTCGGGGTACTTGGAGAAATCATCGATTAGGACAATGGTGTGGCAGCCATCGGGGAGGCTTCCAAAATCTAGACTCGCAGACGCCCAGGGTCCTTTGGGGCTAGGCTCGGTCTCTACTGGTACTGGCCTGTTTGGCTCTCCAGTGGCTTGGCACCATACACACGACTTCACAATGTTCTCGACTTGTTGGTCTATGAGGGGAAACCATACTTTCGTCCTTAGGCGGCTTTTTGTCTTGACCATACCTTGAGGACCGTTGTGAGCCAGTTGTACAACTCTGGTGGTGAGGGATGATAGTATGACCAGCCTGCACCCTTTCAGTACACATCCCTCCGTGTCCGCAGTGAGCTCATCTTGCACATTATATAAGCTTCCTCATACGCATTGTGCGTCCAAGCTCAGCGTGGGTGGTTGTCTTTTTATGACATGCCACTGGCTGGTCTGTATTGCTGTCAAAACCTTATGCAGGCATTCATCATATTTGGTGGCTTGAACAATTTCACCCATTGATATGGGTAGGGGTCGGGACTGATCAGCAACGTACCTGACATACTCTTCTGTTTCCAGTGGGTCGTGCATTTCTATATATGAGGCTGCTCGGGATGTCTGGAAAGGTAGTCAGTAGGGTTTTCCGATCCTGGACGGTATTTTAGTTGACAACTGTAGTCTTGCAACTGAAGCATCCACTTCTCTATTCTGGGCAGAGGCTTTGAGGCTGTGCCATTGAACAGAGGGAGTAGCGGCTTATGGTCGGTGGTCACTATAAAAGGGCATGCGTAGACATAGATGTGATAGTGTTTACAACCCCAATCTACGGCTATCGCCTCTTTCTCTATCCGAGAATATCTTTGTTCCGTCTAAGTGAGTGATCTGCTGGCATACGCTACTGGGGACCATATTCCTTCCACTTGTTCCTGCAACAGTACAGCCCGAGTCCTTTCGGTCCTGCGTCTACAGCGACTTTGGTGTTCTTTTTTGGGTCACAATATCTCAGTGTGGTCTCGCTGGATAGCGCCTCCTTGATGGCTTCAAACACGGCTTGCTCCGGAGAGCCCCAGGTCCATGTTTCTGAGGTCTTGGTTATGTTTCGGAGGGACTGGGTGAGAGTGGATAAATCTTTGATAAATCGGCCACAGTAATTACCCATGCCCAAGAAACTTCGGACTTCTGTCACACTCATGGGAGAATGTGCATTCTTGATGTCACTCACTTTGGCCGGATCTGGTGCAACACCGCTGGCTGAGAACACATACCCAAAGAATTGTATCTTATCCTTTAGGAACTCGCACTTCCTCCGGCGCAATGTGAGCCCTGATTCTTGGATTAGTTGGAGTACGTTCTGAAGGCGTGAGTGGTGCTCTGTGATGGTGGGCGCATAGATGAGAATGTTGTCACTGACATTTGTTGCCCCAGGTAGATCAGCCAGTAGCTCCTGTATGACATTCTGAAAGACCTCCGCGGCGCTGGAGATCCCGAAGTTTAGACGCTTATTTCTCCTCAGTCCTACATGTGTGGAAAATGTTGTGATGTAGCGCAACTCTTTCGCCAACACCAGCTGATGATATCCGGACCGAAGGTCTAACTTGGAAAACTAGCAGGATCCGCTGAGTTCTCCCAGAATGTCGTCGATTGTGGGTGTCAAATGTCTCTCGCCTTGATGGTGACATTAGGAAGGCACATGTCCACGCAGATGCGGGCCTCTCCGGGTTGTTTGGGTTTGCGCGCTACCACAAGGGGTGAAACCCATGGTGTGGTTCCGGATAATTTCTCAATGATGCCTGCTTTCTCAAGGTGATCCAGCTCTTTCTCCACTTGTGGCCGGAGATGAAACGCGACGCGTCTGTGGAGGAGAGCGACCGGCTGCAAGGTCTTGTCAATGTGGAGCTTTATCTCTCGGCTTCGTAGGCATCCGATTCCTTCAAACACTCCCTTGTACCTTGCCAACAGTTCTGTTATGGATTCCTATTGGATGCTGAAGGCGAACATGACTACTCCTAGGTCTTCTGAAGCCTTGCAGCCAAGCAGCATCCCCTGTCCTTCTTCGGTCACGAAAACTTTTGCTGGGATGGTTTGTGATCCATGGGTGAGTGTAATTTGGAAAACGCCCTTCAGGGCGAGTGGCATGTTCTGCCCATATGCGTTGACTTTCACATTGGCCTTTGTTAGTGTCGGAACAGGCACCATCCAGCTGTGTTCTTCTGCAGCTAGGATGTTGATTGACGCTCCGGTATGTACTACTGCTGCTGTCCCGTGTGTGCCTATGTGGATCTGGCACCTCGGTAGTTTTGTTTGTCGAGGGGTGTATGCCCAACAGTGAATAGGGAGTGAATCACGTGCACCATGGCTTCGTTGTCGTCCATATCACTTCCATGCTCTGACTTGTTTGACGCCGTATTGACAGATGCGTTTCCTGCTCAGGTCCTTCTTGACCTGCACACTTTCGCAAAGTGGTTTAACTTCCCACAGCTGGAACACTTTTTGCCTCTCGCTGGGCACTCGGGCGATCTGTGTGGGGTTCCACTGCAGTATCCACATTGTCTTGTCTGAAATTTGTGGGGGCGGTGTTTGGTTTTGTTTGCAGATGACGTGACTGTGTTGGCTGCTTCCTCTTTTATGGGCCTCTGTAAAGCTGCTTCGGTGTGGGAAGCACGGGCCTTCGACAGTTCTTTTGTTTGCCCCATTTGCAGAATGTCGGGTAGAGACCTTCCGGACTCTTCCAGTATGCGTTCTCTGAGCCTCGGTGACGCACATCCTTGGATGATTTGTCTTCTTATTGCCTCTGTTTTGTCGGTAAACCTGCAGGTGCAGGCTAGATCCTTCAGACTCACGTGGAAGGCGTCTAGCGATTCCTCTGCCTGTTGCCTAGATTGTCTAAAGATGAAACATTCGTAATCGGTGTTGGCCATTGGTTCGAAATGCCTGTTTAAAGCGGCAATGAGAGTCGTATGTGTCTTGGGAGCGTCTCCGACAAGGTTTTTTGATATTTTGTATATGTCCTTCCACCCTAAATGAAGGAGCATGGCACGCTTCTGAGTGTCCTTGACCTTGGTAGCTTCGAAAAATAGGAGGACTCTCTCCACCCACTCTCTCCACTTTGGGGCATGCGCAGACGGGGCTCACTCGACGAGGAATGGCTCAACAGGTGGTATGGCAGACATGGCGGCAGGTTTGGGTGGTGACTAGACAGGGGTATTAAAGTGCTGCACTCACCAGGGTCTCCGGGTGTGCCGCTTAGCAGGACGCCTGGGTGTACTGTCTTTTAGAGCTGGCACACTTAGAGCACGTGGGCCGCTTGGCAGGATGGCTGAGTGCACTTTCCTTAGATGTGGCGGGCATAGAGCACGTGCAGCAGGGGCTGGTATAGTAGAAGGAGTAGCTCTCCAATCATGTGTAAGGTCGATGGCAGCTGGAGTCCCCTCTCTGGAAGGTGCAGGGGGAGGGGCGGTCAACCCTGGGTGGGCCGGGTGTGAAGCTTCGTGAGGGAAGGCATCGAGGCCTGGGTCCCGGAGTTGCGGGCGGGGCTACCCACATAGGCTGCGCTAAAAAGCGGGTGCGTCAGGGCAGACGTGCGCCGGCACTTCTGTGTAGCAGAGCGCATTGTGGCGTCCTGACAAAGGGCCTGCCTAGGGTCACACTCATGTGGCACGAGCACCGCGCCTATAGCTGCAGCCGCGGAATGGACGAGGAGCACACTAGGTCGCCGCTCCGCTCTCGTCGCCAATGTGGTGTACGCCACACTGGTTTTTACCTGGGTGCTGTGGAGCTAAATAATACACTGACACAAAGGTTGGTTTTCCACATGTGGTTGGGTGCGGCTCAGGCAGGTTCGGCTACGGCACCTACATGTCCTTCGCTCCTCCGTTCACGCCTTACTGAGCCTCCAGACCATGCCAGTTTATTTATACTTGTGCCCCTGACCTTGCGGCAAACCACAGCACACCTAAACACGGGTGTGGCCATTCAACTGTATGCGGGCGTGCCCGAGGAAAAAAACACCCCTGGCCGCCCCCCTCTGTTATTGGTGGTGTCCGGTGACCGGTTACGTCACTGACCTGCGACACCACAGACAAAACCTATGCAAGACATAGCACACACACTCTGCACTATGTTGCAAAGGTGTGCGCATGGCGCTGGGGATGAGAGAAACAGTACCATTCTGATCCCTCTCTTTTATGCAATATAGAATAATAACTTTGGTGTTGTGTGGTGTTTTTTTTAATCTACCCCATATTATTGTAGATCACGATGCACATTCAGTTTGATGTATCATTTGAACATTAGGGAAAGGGTATAAAGTTTGCTTCACGGTGCAATTTAGGTCTTTCGTTCTGATGCGGTGAGGGGCATATTATAGCACGTCGAAGTCCACCAGAGGCTACATCCCTGCCCTTCGACATTCTGTTGCACCTCCACGTCTTTCGCCATACTCAAAATACCCCATATTCTGCTGTTGCTCTAATCTAGGCACCCAGTTGCTGCCTCGCATAACCACTTTAGCGACTAGGGCTGCCGATTTTGGGTTTTGAAACAGGGGAGCCAGGTTCAAGCCAAGTCTCGGTCAACATCCTGTGTTTGTGGGCTAAGTATCTAACCTCCCCATGTTTTAAAAATGTGTTGTGTACAGCACGTGCTCTATTGCCCTTGGGGCAAATTCGTACTGTATAAAATCTGCAAAAAAACGCAAACACTTGACCAGCAACAAAGGCGCATTTGAAAGACCTATGTAATAGTTGCTATATGTTTCACTCATATGTCCTCGACAGATGTATGTTATACGGTTTGTTTTACTCTGTGAAAACTGAAAAAGAGATATTTTAAAAAAAGCAAGGCCTATTTGATTTGTCTCTGCTTATTTTCTGGAATTAAACTTTAACCCCTCAAATCCGCTGTTTCTCTGCCAGTCAGAGGGCCAAACTGCTCCACCGTCTCACCTATATAACCCCAGCATCTTATATGGGTCCTCCAAGTTATGGGGAGACGGGTGTGAAGTACCGCCGCTGCAGATACAGGCTGATACCACTTTAATGTTGGACAATTAGTGTTTAATGTGTGCTTGTTGTTTCCGGTGCGGATCACCGGCACGTATTTTTGAGGGCCGGCGCTTAATTTTTTGCCTAGTAGGGCTGACGTTTTACCCATTCTCTAGCTTTGGGGAAACGCGTTGATATATAACGGCCATAGCTGTTATCTTCTGAGCCTCTGCAAAATAGATTGTCCACAGTGCCTAATTTGTAATTTAAAACGTGCCGGTGCTCAAAGCCCGCCTCTTAAATATGCGGCTGCTATAATTAAATGTGCAAACACGGAATACTGAGGCAGCGTAATCCTGAAGCCATCTCGGGCCTCTTCAATCCATTTACAGCCACTCCCTGATCCTTCAGCTCGCTCCTGCAGCTTTCTGCTCCCTCCCTTTGTGACGCTTTTTCGTTTTTCTCTTCTTCCGTCTTTCCCAAACGTGTCCTTTGTTCGCAATAAATGCATTTGCGACTGTGCCTTTAGGGCAAAATCAGATTGAAAGCTTTTCAGTAGTGCAGTGCGCATTCTGAGCAGGGCCCGACTGATATCTAAATGCAATCCCCCCCCTTTGCAAGACGTTCACTGCTACAGTCATGTGGTTCATTTGGAGCATGAGGGGATTTTCACTGACCCGATATCCTCTTCTTTGTTTTAGAGATTAAATACATGTTTTTACATTTTGAATTCAACTTATCATGAACAGATAATGAACCATCACTAAAAGTGGACGAAGCATGATAGAAAAACAGCAGCATTTTAACCTAATAAAAAGTAAGACTCAAGGCACCAAAGCATATTATAGCTTCTTGAGCTAAAGATGCAGCAAAAATGACTTTATGTCAAAACAGCATTCATTCTCTAAAAGCAGAAGCACTTACTGATAAGACAGATGGGGAAGTGGACATAACTAAATCAGCTCTTTAAATATCTAGTTTAAAAAAAAAAAACAGATAAGTCTTCTGAAATGTTGTATCCCAAATAAGGTCAAATACGCTCCTGCTAACTCTCCCCCTCCATCCCCCTTTCTGTTTACATTTGGTTTGGACGCCAGTCTTGCCTTCCCTTTCCACTAATGGCCTGTCCCCTAGGCCGTGTTTTTTTTACTTTTTTTGAGGTTATCTTTCATTTTATAGCCACAACCCTTCCTTATCAGCTCGATCCAATCGCAATCAAGTTATTACTTTCAAAATCTTCTCGGATATGGAGGGGGTGGGGCAGCAAGAGAGAGAGAGAGATAGAGAGGAGGCTGATGGGGTATGATACAGAGTGGGGACTGGGAGAGAGAGTGAGGGGAGGTGTTTATATACGTGTGCTGCATTCCCTTCTACTCAATCGAGCAACAATCCCTGCTTGTGAGATCTTCTTGACTAAAGAGAGAGTACAACGAGATTTGAAGTGGCTTCTCGTACCTGCATAGGTAGGTTAAGTACTTTTTTGATGAGCGAGCTGTATACGGGACGTGTCTCGCACGTACTCTCTAGTTCAGGATGTTCGTCAGCCATATTTGGTTGTCCGTTTTTCTTGCTCCTTTTCTGATCTTCAAAAGTCGTTTTTTAGATCATCCATTTTACATGCGTCTGTTTTCTTCCAGTGTCCAGCACATCTTTTTATTATCTTGCTCAGTCTCCTCTGTCTCTTCGGATCTATGTTTTCTTCTAGGATCCTCTACGTCACTTCTTTCTGTGTTTACATTACCTCCCAACAATACAAATCACACTTTTGTGTATTATATTCCAGAGTCATGTCTTGAAATATCTCTATTTTTCCCCCATTATCCCGAAGTTCCTTCTCTCTGTGTCTCTTTTATCTTCCACTGCACCTTTGCATGCTTCTTCTGTCTTTAAAATGCCCTCTCTCTTACTTTTCTATGTGTCCCTTATACCTTCAAATAGCTTTATGGGACATACGCTGAAGGCCTTTTCTTCTCCAAATTGCCCCATGTCACTTCTCAGCCCCCTCCTTTTCCTTCCAGTGCTCAATATAACTCCAGTTTCTCCCTCAGTCTTTTCCATGTATGCCTCTTTCAGTGCCTCGTCACATCATTGGATATCTATGCTATATTCCCTTATCACCCCAGGGATTGCTCTGCACGTCTCTTTAACCTCCCCATGTCAGCCTCCCGTCACTTCTCTGCATAATTTTTATACCTTCAAATGCCCCCTCTGTCACTTCTTTTTAGGTTTCTTTTACCTCCAAATGTCCCCTCTGTCACTTCCTTGCGGGCTTATTCTGTCTTGGCAAGTTCCTCTGGTACTTGTGTGCTGTAACACAATTTTTATATAGTGGATTTTCACTAATTACTTGGTGTCAGCGCTTTGGTGCAGATATTTTCTGCAGCTATACACTTACCCAAGTGGCAGAGGGTTCTTGAGAGGGGAGCCTGACGACATGCCCTGGTCCAAAAAATAGGTATGGTGTGAAATGAGTGGAGGGTTTTGATTGGGGTTTGACCTGCCGTCCTTACCCCCGTGGAGCTGACATATGTGTAGCTGTCTCCTTCTTCTGCTGAACCTAGAGCTGTCACATTAGTAGAGGGGCTGTGATTTCTCTTTAGATATGGAATTAAGCATGGTGTTTATCTCAGTTTTTTTAAACAAGTTTTTCTGGTATCGTCAAAAAGAGAAAAACAAACGGGTTATAACAGTACTTCAGATATTTAGAGCACTAGTTCAATCTTCAATCAATAAGAAACAAAATCTGTGATATTGCCTGTCCTGTCCCAGCTCCTAGATCCGAACAAATCCCGCATTGTAATTGGTTTCGTTTGTTTCTAGCCTGTGTTAAGTGTAGGCTTCCAACTGATCAGCTTTAAACTATGCTGTTGCTACACTGAATATTTCTGCATCATTCATTCAATCCCACATACCTATTGCCCAACCCAACCTCACAAATGGTTTGTTGTGTATCTCACATAGGATGTTAAATCGTTCCTGGGTTCTAAACAGTGAAGCTGGAACAGGAAGTGCTGCAGGTGCTGCAGCGCCCTCATATCAGCTAGAAGTTTAGGTGGAGAATGGAAAATAATATTAATTCTACTGTCATGTAGTATTTCTCTTAATGAAATAATTACTCTCTTTAGAGAAATGTAACGTAATTGTAGGACAACAGATCGATTTCATTTGTGTCATTGATACTCTGTAAGTGTGTGTAGCTCCTTTCAAGTTTGGTCTTGAAACTTCCATACATTTGCACTGTATGTTATATCATGCACTGCGAGGCTATGTTACATTATGGTATTTTCTGCTATGTTATGGCAGACGACTTTCGGATGTATAGTCTTTTTTTTCATCAATCAGAAGTATTTTGTAACTTGTGTGTTAGGGGTACGAACCACTGAATTGACTTACTGTACCATTATTTCGCATCTAACCACTGACAGAGAGCACCCTTTTGTGACTTGTGTCATCAATATTGCTCAATATTGTACATTTATACATTACATAAATGTGCAGCTTTTCAGTTTTTTAACAAAACCTCAGTGTCTGCAGTGCCTGTGCTTTTGTACTAAGTCTGTGCGAGTACAGCAGACATCACAGCATGGAACCATCGAGTGACAAATAACAGTCCATTTCTGTGCTATGCTGCCTTCACCTCAGATGCAGAAAAGGGGGAGGTAAGTGTGTTAGCTGATGCACTGCAGACATTAACATTTCATTAGAAATAGCTCACACATACCCTCCTGTGTTGCACAGTTGCGAACATGATAATGATATAGACCCTGGATCTTCCAATCTTGAGTGATTCGATGTTCATCTAAAATCCATTTATGTTTGTACAAGGGAGATCACCAAAATAAATGTTTTTTATTCTGTTTAGACTGCCTCAAATGACGAGGTATGATGTCAGAAATATAGGGTCCGATGTAAAAGGTGAGGGTACTCCATCTCAAGTGCGATGGAGTACCCTGCCCATCAACAGCTAGGTCAATCTGCTTAATTTAGAGACAGGTACACCTTTAGGTAATCCATTCATATCACCCCCAATGGCTCCATCGATGGAATACTTCCTATGACAACCCAACAAAGTGTGGGCCGTCGTAGGAAGGACATTACACTGCCTGCACAATTTAGGGTGGTCAGTGTAATGCCTTTTTTCCCTGTCTGTAACTGCCAGGGAAAACCTGGTGGTGAGGGACAGGGAAAAAACAATACTGACCCCCTACTCCCAGGAAGAAACCTCCCAGGGTGTGGGGTTCATCAGTGGTTTTCTTTTCAGAAACAAACTCCCTCTGGTGGAGTTTGTTTCTGAAAAACAAACAAATGTAAAACGTTGGGTAGGCTGCCATCAAAACCCATGGCAACTGACAACCAAACCTTTAGAGCATTGAAAGGAACCTCCTTGTACAGAGGGGACCACTGGCCTGACAGTCATCTCTAAATTTGGTTGATCGAGTACCGTCAAGATGGACAAGGCGATATCCTCCGCCATCCCGATGCGCACTACTGCATCCATTAAACCCTAAATCAGGCCAATAGCAATTACCCAAATCTTCACAGATTCATAAGCTCACAAAAGAAAGAAAGCACACACTTCAACAAGAATACAGGTCAAATGACATTACTACAAGCTCTAATTTTCTTAAACATAAATTAATGCACATGTTCAGGTGTAAATATTACATAACCAAATGTAAATGCACTGATCACAATTATTATAAATGAGATTTTGGAGAATTCATCCCAGAGGTGAGAATAGTCACTGGCTCAAAGGGAGACTGGGTCTCGCTATAATCCTATGGCATGTCGTCTGGCACCATTATTTACATGGTCCATGACACTGACAGGGATCCACCTTGAGTAACCATTAGGCAGTGGATGTTATTGCTCAGCGTGGGACCTTCTATAAAGGACAACGTCCGGAGAGGCTTTATTTGTGTTTGGGAGCATGAGATAGGAAACGGCACAAAACCACTCATTTGGATAGAACCTCTTACTGCCAAAAGATGAACAGGTGACAACTGCAAGCCCTGCTGTGAGAAGGGGCTCTAACAGAGTGTTAGCATTATCAGGAGCGGAGCCCTGAGTTCCTTAGCATTCTTAGATGCACAGCCTAGAGTGACTGGGTATTATGACGAGAGGAGGTAAGAAGAAGCATGAAAAATGTATGTGACACATCAGTACTAAAACTTAATTTCAGTAAACTATCGGCTCACTTTGAATGCCAACATACTGCTAACACCATTAAATGACACATATACTCAGTTTATAAGAATTGGTGCTCCACAATGTATAATTAGACCCCCATTTTGTATGGCACCCTTTCACACTCATTAACACACTCATTAACATTAACAGCCCCTTTGACTTAAGTGCCACCAGCCAGAGCCCCCACCCTGAAAAATAGTTGCAGCATCGCTGACTCTAACCATTATTAACCCTGGCCTTGGGACCCAAGTTCACAAGTTTCCCCTGTCCCACTGTATTTCCCAAAGGCCCAGTTCAACTTTACTCATCCCTTTTGCACTGCGTTTGGGCCAGTTTGGTTATGTTGAAGGTTTTCCTTCATAACTTCTTACATTTTCTTCTTGAATCTCCTTCCTCAGTTCTTATTTTTGTGTCTGGCCAGTCATAGATCTTGGTAGGGGATCCATTCCGTAATGGGCTATTCAGATGTTTGTGTGGAGGTACATCATTGCACGTCCTATGAGCACTGTTGGTGTAGTACAGATGTTTATGTACCAACCTCTCTTGAAGCCAGGCAATTCCATGATAAAAAGCTAGAGGCAACGCAATGCAAAGAGCCCCATGCCCCAGTTATACACGCAAGGATCAAACTACAGCCATTTGAGCTAATCTATATACATTAAACACTAAATAAGCAAACATCTTTCTCCATGTTGGCATCCATTTGACTGTTATCCCTGAGACTAAGAATCCCAACATGGAGGACAAAACTGTAGGCCTGAGGTGCTCAGGACCTGTGGCCTAACAGAATCAGTAGTCGTTGAACAGCTCCATCTCATCGCAGTCACCTCATACATGAGTGTCAAAGAAACTGGTACTCAGAGGACCAGATGGAAAAGTTTCCCACAGGGAGTGTAGAACCTGAGTTCTGGGGATATGCGCTAGCTCCAATAGGGCCTAACAGGAGAACACTCACACTCCACTCATTCGGAACTGCTCACACTCACAGTTACTTTCACTCTTCTAGGTCTCAGAATTCTCCCATTCTCATAGTCTTCTCTGACTTCTATCACTCACACGCTCTCCTTTCCCTTACTCCCATGTTATACTCATTGCTCTCCCTAACACTCTGTCTACAAGCATCTCTCACTCTCATGCTGAATCCCATCCACACACTCCACACATTCTCCCTTTTCCTCTCACTGCCACACAATTGCATTCACAATACTCCCAAACTCTTGACATCTGAATAACCAGCGCTGACTGCAAGCCTTAGAATGGGTCCAAGTTTAGCTCTCATTTCCCGGCCAAGGTGGCTTGGATTAAATTCCTTCCTTATTCCCAGTGTTACAACCTATCATAACCTTAATTTCTAGCTGCAACCTCCTGGGCATTGCAGGTACCACCAGAGGAAGTCTGCGAAAGCCCCAAGGGTGAGATTGAGGTACTGAGATGGCGGCACAGATAATGATAATTACCCAAGGGTGCGATTGAGGTACTGAGATGGCGGCACAGATAATGATCATCCACTATACAGTGTGCTGGTACAGTAGAAGGACTCAAGGGAAAAGAAGGGTGCGGAAATTAGAGAAACAGGGTTCACTGTAAGAAACATAGATATGGGGTGAGGTGAAGATAGAAGGAGAGGACACATTGCAAAACAGACCACTGAAGATGGAGAAAAACATCAGAGTGGGAGGAAATAAAAGATCTTAAGAGATATACAATCAGGTAAACTCCAACTAAGGAGAAGTCTTACCCATAGTAGCCACACGTTAAGATCCTAACCTTGTCCATCCGCTAGTGCTCCCACTGCTGGTGCATCCTATGCAGAAAATTAATTGCCAGCTATATTGCTGTACATCTCAGGGCCCCTCTGTGACCTCAGGCCTAAACTTTGGTGTCCAAACAATGTCTAAGATCGCCCACCTCCCCCACACAATCTTTAACTTTATGTTGGTGCACTTTCTCTCCTGGGAGGACAGACCTAAATCCATTAGAACAGACTCAAATCCACTACCAGAGCGTTAATCCTACTGCATAGTCACATTTGCTAATGAGGAGAGAAGCCTTGATAATCAATGTGAAAACTGGCCACAGTGCAAAAAAGACATACATAATGCTGTGAAATGTACTCTCTCATTATTTTATATGGTCAGTAAACACATGGTCCTGGTCTCTTGTGCTGCCAAAGGAAGTTTGCTGCCATAAACTTTGGGGTTTAGCAAATACGGTTATCACTTAGATGATGTTCGTATAGGTCTGTCAAAGGTAAGGGCAACCATTTCCAGTAGCTAGGATGCCGCTGACAGTTGTACCTCAAGCAGGTAGTGCCTTCAGGAAGGAGCCCAAGGAGGAAAGGCTATGGAGGCGAAACCACCCTGTAGTTTGAAGAGACTGATTCAGGACTCTAGAGGCATAATGGACAGGCCACTGATTACACCTTCGGACAAAAAGAACTGGGTCCAAGACTGGAAGGACTGAAGGAGGGGTTAAAGTCACAAGAAAGGGGGTCAGGCAATAAGAGGCTGAGCAAGGAGTATTATCAACAGTTGAACAGCCTAGGCGGAATACAGGTTGTGTTGATGGGATTAGAAGTTGTTTTGTAGCCCCTTTTGCCAGATTATTTAATAAATGTTTGGTGAATAGCTTCCCTTCAAATGTTAAGAGGGTTATTATGCGATAGTTGGCTGGATCTTTTTTGGCCCCCCTCTTATAGATAGGATGAGTTACTGCACCTTTCCATGAAGTAGGAACCCGCCCAGTGTGGTGGCATTAAGAAATAGCTATTCCAGTAATAAACTCCAGAAAGGCATATCAAGTTCAACTACGTTTATGAGTATGCCTTTCTGGCCCCCTGCTTTAGAAGGACGAAAGCTTTTTATTAATTTTATTTCCTCCTTGGTAATGACTGGGTATGATATAAAGTCTGGAAAGGGTTTAAATGGGACATTAAGAACTGATTTATTGCGGAACTACATGTAGATTTACCATTAACGCTTGTAATAAACAAATAATTGGGCTGCTGATAAGACCCGGAACCTTCACCAACCCGGGTCAAAAGGCCCTTTCATTTTCACAATGGAATGGCGTGTGTTAGTTTCGCCCAAGCATTTTCTCGGTTATCATGTTTTATTTGTGCAATTGTTTTCTTAATCACTGCGTTCCTTCGAAAGGGTTTGTTTTAAAATATTTCATAGTGTCCTACGATGATTCCTTTTTGCGTGGCTTATTTTGTGAGTAATCGATGTATAGAAGAATTCTATGTGCATTGGGTAGCTTTGTAATCGAGATAGCCAGAACGTTCTCTAGAGTATGATGCCAAATTTGGATCCGGTCCCTATTAGACAAGGAAGTGAAATGCTTATTTTCGAGGTATGGACTTAATGGATGGAGCTCTTCCCGTAGATTTGAAACGTTATTCTGGCGAGCGATATTCCATTTGAGCTTCCTGGAGTTAACAACTGTCATGCAATTACTATTTGTTGTTTTCCTAGATTCCAACTGGTTTGATGTATTGTTGAAAACTATCTTCTGTGGATCAGGATCATTCTCGAACCACTCCATTATGGCAAAGCTCTTTCAGGTGGAGAAGTTGGAATAATGAATGAAGGTGTAGTCAATTGTGTGTGCAGTCGGGCTCCAAAATGTGGGTTTGCCGGGCTGGTCATCTAGCTAGTCTACCATTAAGTGTCTTATAGACTAAATCAGACAGGATATTGTAAGTATGTCTATTCTGAGCGTTTAAGCCCTTAGATTTCCCAGGCGAATTATTTTAGGAAGGGGGATGTTATAGCTTAAGTCCGGTTACTGAGGGGAAGGGGTATAAGTCACTGGAGGCAAAAGATATTGGTCAAAGGCCTTCGTAATGATGATAAAAAGCTGGAATAGTATTGTTTACTGCAGGGGCGACCCTCAAAAGATGGCGGTATAGCAAGGTCAGTCCCTACGTCTGGACCCAGTCAGGACCTCTCACGTCAGGAGCCCGTGCACAGCTCCTGGGGGGCAGTGCTTTATTTGTAAAATTATAAGTACCGCTGCTGAGACACCCACGATCTGGCGCTATAAAATGTCAGAGCAGGAATAAATAGCAAGGGTGCCCAGTCCCGAATCCACTTCAGGCCTCTTCACTGCGAGGCACGCCCTGCTCCATTATCTCACTATTACAGATGTCTGCTTTCTCTTCCAGTGATGTATTTCTCTTCTTCAGTCTTTTCGTTTTGTTTGTTTTTGTCCTATGTTAGTCTCGAGAAAAGTCTAATGTGGAGAAATAAGCGCCGGCCCCCAAATATAAGTGCTGATGCTCCCCACTGGCAATCACTGGCTCAAATTAAGCACTTCTGGGGTGGGAGGAGGCTGTTAGGCCACTGATTCGAAGGAGCAGGCAGGCAGGCAAGAAAAGGGAAGCAAGGTGGCCCTGACGATCGGCTTGCTGTGTGGGATCGTTCCTTCTCCGAGGCAGCAGGCTCAATAGTAGTTTAACCTAGTTTTCTAAAAGAGGCAGCCCTCCCCAAAAACACTGAGGATGGAAGGATCTCGCTACATTTTTTAAAAATGCCGTTTTATTTAGCGCAAACTCCACCGGAAGATGTTGGCGTGCTTTACCTGGACACCAGTTACATTACACAAGGTGAAGGGGAGAGGTAGGGTAACGAGATAGGTCACCTGTTGTCCCCTAATAAGAACGTTTTTGAGTCGCGTAAACAACTTCCAGTTCACAGAGAAAGGAAAACAGTTAGCGTGGTCTTTTCTTGATCCGGACTGATGACACACACCACCATTCAGCTCTTTTCTGACTATTTCTAAATCCACTACACATACCCTAAAATGCTGACAGGCCTATTTTAAACATTTTTAGCATGGGATGTGAAGTTCTGTCAGCAATGATTGAACTGTCTCTAACTCGTTGTACACAGATCCAGACAGCAATGACGCAGTTTCCCAGGACACAAAACCCTGCACCGAGCCACCCATTACTCGAGCTACTGAATCTAACATGGTGTACTCTGGAAGGGATGGTCTCTGCCATGGCATAGGTAGTGTATTCTGCCTTCATCTAGTACTGGCTTGACTGTGTAAATAAAAACATGCATCTCCTCACAGGACAGCTTGTCTCTCGGATTAAATACACTGCTTCATCAACCAGCAATCCAGCTGTCTCCACTGTGTACCACACATCTGTATCCAGCCCTCTCTCAGTTGCCTCCAGTGCGCAACACTCATCCCCATCCAGTCTGTCTCTGCAGTCTCCAACGTTTAACACACATCTCCATCCAGCCTGGACTCAGGTCTTTCAAGCCACGTAACACACATACCCAACCCTTACTCTCTCAATTGTTGGTTATTAGCACCAACTGACAACATCTTCAATTGTTGGTTATAAGCAACCAACTGACAACATCTTCTCTAAAAATAATTGTGTAAAACTTTGATGACCGAGGTGGGAGTGTTGGGGAACTGAGGTTTTCTTGATGAGGCGTCAAAACACAATGAGGGTTTACTAATTCCAAACAGACTTTGCGTTTGACCTGGCCTATGTGTAGAAAGGCTTTTTCACATTTGTAGTGTAGCGTTTGCAAATTAAAAAGTTATTGACAAAATCTCTCACGCAATGCCTCCTATTTCAAATATAGTGTGAATAACTACATTGTAATCAGAGGTCTGATATATTGCTTTTTTATTTGTCCCACATGTATGTAGTTCAGTGCACACTGTGTGTATCTCAGTGGGCTATAGCACTGGTGTGTGCATTTATGTTATGTGGTATCTTAATAGCACCAACCTAGCCAACAGGCATTGGATCACTGCACAGGGTTAAAAGGCATGTTATCGTTACCCAGGAGGGTGGTGGGATAGCCTTATGCAAAAAAGCACATACATCATTAATTGTATAATTTAATCATTTAACAGTGAATGTGTCTGAATTCTTCGAAGGAGCAAACATTAACAAAGCCAATGTTTCTCCCTTTTCATAGCTGAACGTGCTTCTTCATAGTTGTATGTCAGAACATTGAAGTACAAAATATCAACGTACAGCAATATCGACTCTGGAATATTGCCTGCCAGTATATCATCAGGTTAATCTACTATAGGCAAGCACAGGTATACAATTCTTAACTTCATGTATACTTGCGTTTCAGGTTTCCATCATTCTCTGCATGCCTTTCTTATCTCCACTATTCAACTCTGAGTTACTTCTCTATATGCCACAAATAGTGGGTGAGTTTTACGTTCGTCACGTCATTCACTCACCTGAGGCGCCAGGAGGCAGGAGGTGGAGCTTGGTGCTCGCCGCGCGCTGCCAGAGACGCCGGAGCTACACGCTGTCAGGAACACTGGAGCTGCCGGAGACGCTGAAGCCAGTGTCCCGCTGCAGGTGAAAGCGAATGCTGCAAGGCGGTAAGGACCACCGCATGACCCTGCAGGACCCCCCTACAAGGACCAAGAACCTCCTGCACGAGAGTGGTTTCTATGTTATATCGGCCCCTGTCTTTGCGGGAGAAACCGCGTGGGGAGTGCAGCGCTGCAGTGTTCTTGGGGGCGACTTCTTTGCTGGATCTCCTGTCTGTCCCCCCCCCCCCGCCGCAGTGCTTTGCTTGCCATTGGTTTACCTTGGGCAGTGGTTGTTGGTCCCCGGGACCTGGACTCCTGGCCTGTGCGTGTAGGGACTCCTGGATTGGTGGGGTGCACAAGGGTCTCACTGGGTCAGCCACTCCACCTCACGACGGATGGCCCCTTGGTGGAGAGGAGCCTGAGTCTGGGCTACCATTGACCTCCTTAGGACTTCTCAGGACTGCCTGGACTGCCTGGGCGGGAGCTACATAGGAGCCACATAGGAAACGGTGGCTTCAGGCAAGTGCTTAACATCCTGCAAGTTGGCCCATGTGAAAGTGTCGGGAAGTGTACAAAACTGTTGCATAGGCTTTAGGTAAGTGGTTTTGGACTGAGGCGGCTGGCGTTAGGCCAGCGCGGCTTGTCTGGACTGTGTTGCCTTGCTCCTCATGCCTTCCTGCCTCCTTCTGCTCTTCAATCCAAACGGGCCTCCCTCCTTCCTTCCTTATTTGAAGTCTGTAAGTCTTAATTGGAGCACAGATATTTCATAAGTGTCGCAAAGCGCTCCTTTCAGGATTTAAGGACTTATTCACCTACGCTGAGCGCCATATTTCCTTCTCTGCGTTTCCCCAGATTTGAAGGAGGGCTTTGAGCCTGCTGCACTATAAGGTCTGGTAAAGTAAGGAAGGAGCACCCAAATCCTCAAAAGCATAAGAAATGGCGCTGTGGTGTCGATGTGGGCAATGCCACTTCACATTCATCATCAGCTTCTGAAAAGTGGTCTTATTCCCCTTCACCATTTGCAATTACAGCGGCACTTCTTTCACCGGCTGCTGATCCGCCTAGTTCAGCAGTTTTGAAGTCTCAACCTTCTGTTGTCCATATGCCACATTCATGCCCCTCGAAGCTCCGCGAGTCTTCTCTTCTGACTTATTTAAAAAAAAACAAAGTTGGAACTTTCGGCAAATGGTGGGGAGATTAAGCCGGAGTCAGGCCGGAGTGTCCCCACTGAGCCTGCAGTTACCGATTCTTTTACCCATTGCTTGTGGTTATCTCTTATCAGCAGCACAAGTCTACTGTCCAGTTTCACCTGTATCCCCCCAGTTAGTATCTCAGAGTGAAGTAAGCCATTCACTGCCTCATGAGGACCAGCCACCTGCATTTCTGTCAAAACACGAACTTTCACCAATTATTATCTCTAGTAACCATTTTTTAAACGCAGAGGAGCAGGTGCCTTCTTTAGCGGCCTCTCCAGCAGTTCCCGATCGGTTGGCCGGGCAGGATGGGCTGACTGTAGGCTGCCACGTCTCCCCACAGGATCACAGCATCCCCCTGCCACCTAGCCCTCCGGCAGCCCAATGGAGCCAGAGTTCAACTGGCAGCATTCATCCAATGTTACCAATAAGGTCTTCTAGCAGGGCTGTTCTCAGCCCGCAAACAGAGTTTATTGAAGGCGAGCTCAACAACCAACCGCTCCTTGACCTTTCTTGTCTTCAATCTGATTCTTTGAGTGGTGCTGACAGGGAATTCAACCCTGTGCCCTCTCCTACGATCATGGCAAATGGCTCTGCCTGACCTCAGCTTTTGCAAACCCTCCAATCCACTGTGCTGGCTTTGAACTATCACTCCGACAAACTGGACGTCCAAGTTGATCTGCTGAGCACATTGGCCTCTTACGTAGCTGGTATTGATCAACAAATTGAAAACCTCAATCAGCTAATTACTAGAGCACAGACAAGCTCTAATTTTGTGCAACCAACATGTTGTTGTTCTCCAATTGTTAAAAGCCTTTCATCTTCACCAACCTTTTTAAGTTCGGTTGTATGTGAAATCAAGAGGCTATCTATAGCTCCTGTGCCCCTGGTACCCCTGCTGAATCCAAGCTCCCTCTCTGATTAGGCCCGGGGGCCCACTCAACCAAAATCATTGGACGACCATTTTCTTTCAGCCAAGAGTGTAACCTCCATCAATCTTCCTCGGCCAGTTGCTACTGGAGTCCTGGAGCATGTCATTGCGGCCAACGGTGGTTCCACAACTTCTTCCTTACCCGAACTTGAGTCCACAGTGCCTGCCTCTTCCCATTTTCCCTGCACTCCTGCACAACCTGTTTCAGGTCAACCAATGCCCTCAGGAGTTGATCCCGTGGCCCAACCTCGTTGATCAAGCGGGAAAAAAAAGACTCTGTAAACAACGGAACAATAGGCGGAGCCAACCCCGCAAGGATTTTCAACAAACGTTCAACTGTTGGTTCGTCCTGAGGCGCAGCAGCTCTTGCAGTTGCAGGGTGCCCCTAGGGTGACATCACCATCCAATTCCTTGTTGACCTTACCTGTTGGCTTTCCCCTCCAGATTGAGCCTGTTAAGGACCCTTCGGTTGGCACTACTGTGCAGGAAACTGAACCCCTCTTCAAGGACCATTTGATCTCGGCTGTAAAAGGCAACCGAGGCAGTGTGTCGGTTTCGGTAGCCCCACTTTGGGATAGTGGAGTGCCTGCTTGCCCTGCCACCACACTGTTTGTATCCAAACCTGTTCATGGATGATGATGTTTTGGACTTTGGTTCTTCCAATTTCCTCAAATTGCCGTCTGATAATAGAAGCAGTCTTCCTGTATTCTGCCACCAAGCCTCCGGTCCGTCTCTGCCGATATTCAGGCCTCAGGGGCCCTGTGGACCTATTCAATGTATAGGAACAGCTACAGCCCTCATTCCCCCTGTGTCCCTCCACTACCCCAACGGAACACTCAACTCTTAAACTTGTGTTTACCCCAGAATATCACTCCAGGGGCCCTCATGACATATTGAATAGGAGGAATATTTTAAGACTCTTTAATGCCATCCCAGATCTTAACTACATTGGTTCCAAGGACATTGCGTTCTTAGACTTTTTGGACTCTAGGGAGCCCTACCCAAAGGAATCCACCTTGGTTTTGTTAATTTCTGCCACAATAGCTTACTCTATTCTCTCTAAGAGAGATTTATTTATCTTGTGGGGCATTACTTCCTATAAGGAGTCTGGTTATCCTGTGTTACTATCAGAATCCCAATGTTCAACGGCTCCCATTGTATTGAAGCACTTTTAAATCTTGAAAAGTGCCCTAGGTGGCACCTCTACTTTTAATGGCACTTCTCGTACCGATTCTGGTTCCCAAGGGTCTGCTAATTGGGATTGGTTGCCATCTACCCTCTTGCATGGACAGCTCTATTGACCCCCACGGGTGGGTGGTTCTGTTCAAACACTTGGATATCTGTCCTTATGTTCATGGAACATCAATGGGGTTGCGCATAAGCTTGCCTTGGCTGACCTTTTAACATTTCTTAACAGTTACAACGTAATCACTCTTCAGGAAACCTGGGCTGAGCATAGCTGTCCATTGCCAGGGTGTTTAGAAATATGGAAATTGGCCCATAGAACAAGCAAGAATGGCCGTGCCAATGGAGGATTGGCCACCTATGTAACTGTTAAATTAAATGTGAGTATATTGCCACTGGTTTGGGGTGATAACTGGATCCAGGTTATTGTCATAAGGAACGGGACTGCACAGCAGACCCTCATAGTAATTAATGTTTACATTGCTCCCGGAACAAAGGAAAAAAGGGGCAGGTTTTCTAGACTGATGCAGATTGTGGGCAACTTAGTTGGGGAATACCCATGTGCTAATTATCTTATAACTGGTGATTTTAATACAAACCTGTTTCAGGATACAGTGGAGGCTCTTGAATGTCCTGATTGTGGTAATCGCCAGTTAATTCCCAAACAATTAAGGCCCCAGGGTTGTCTGCATTGCCCGTTGGGAGAGTATTTAGTAACGCACCTTAACAGCATGAGCTTTAAAGTCTTGAATGGCCATTCACATGACAATGCCCTCCCCCCGTGGACAATGTCAGATGGTCAATCCCGCTCCTAGTTAGACTACACCATTTTCAATACTGAGTTATTTCCTCTCATTGAAAGGTTTTTGATTCTGTCCTGAGTGAGAGCGATCATTATCCACAAATTGTATCTATCAAATCTAGATTTCCTGTACACAATGTTATGCAGGCAGTGGGTGGTGGTGTTTGTTTTGAGTTACTAAAGCACATAAAATGGAATGCTTCTATTGGCGGCATTGTATTGACTGAATGTATTACTTTTTTTTACTCTGAGGGATCGGGCTGTGTGACCCCAATTCAGTTATGGGTTAAACTTTCTTGCCTTTTATGGTCAAAGTTCCACCAATTTGCAACTAATTGCGCTCCATCCTGGTCTTTTGCCATCTCTAGGGAAACTAGGAATTTAAAGAAAGCGTGTAATAGGCTAGCTAGGGCAATTAGAAAAAAAACAGATTCTGAGGTTTTATTCATTGAATACAAACAACAGAGGAAACATTACCGGAAGGCTGTTTATGATGACCACCAGACCTATCTTAGTCAGTTTTGGGCTAAACTTTTAAGCACAAGCAAAGATCCAAATCCCATGAAATTTTGGTCCCTTATTAACAACTTAAATAGCAACCAAAGGGGCACTGGCATTGTCGACATTTCAGAAGGAGCTTGGACGTCTTACTTGACTATCCACTTCTCCGCTAGCGAGCAGGATGGAAAACTGCTGGATGAGGGGCCCATAGATCTACTCTTTCTTTGTTTAATACATGTCCCTTGTTTATAGGGTCTTTAATTCCCTCGCAGGGAGTGAGGACGTTTTTTCAATTACGCCTCCCCCATATCATCTCGGGGGCTATGCAATTTGTAGCCCCTGGTCCCAACGGCCTTCCACAGACACTATTGAAACAGGATCCTCTCTTTTGGTCTAACCATCTTACACATCTATTCGAGCACTACCTCTTGACTTCAACAATACCTGAGTCCTGGCGTGGTGCCATCCTTTGTCCCCTATAAAAGTGGTTCAAGATCAGACCCCGCCAACATTAGGATAATAGCCCTGCTGGACAATGAGGCTTAGTTCTAAGCTAGACTTTTTCTGCAAGATCTCCGTGCCTGGGCTGAATCAAAGGCTTTAATTTCCATTGTCCAAACAGGGTTTTCTGCTGGCTCAGGCACTTCGATCAATCTATTAGCACTTTCTATTCTGATCGACAGGGCGATTGTGTCAGGTCTGATGCTGAATTGTTGTTTTGTGGATTTTAAGGCAAACTACAAAACTGGGGCAACCCCCCCAATACTCTTGGGTGCTATTATAGAACTCCATACAAACACCTGGGTCCGCATTGAGCTTGGTGATGGGTGCTCCCTCTCTAGGAAAATTCCCACCACCTGTGGTGTGAAACAAGGTTGTGTACTTGCTCCCCTACTTTTTAATCTGTTTATTGCAGACATGTCAACGTCTCTTGATGCCGTTAACTCTCATCCCCCGAAGATTGGTGGTCTTAGGTTTAGTCATCTGCTTTATGCCGATGATCTTACACTATTTAGTTGCACTAAGATTGGCCTCCAACGGCTGCTTAACCAACTTGCATCTTATATTTCCGTGAATCAATTGGAAGTTAATTTGCTTAAAACAAAAGTGGTCTCCTTTGGGAGGAAAAACACTCGGGCTTTAGTTGGTATTATAAAAGCTGCAAACTTGTCTTTGACCAGTCTTATAAATATTTAGGGGTACATTTCGATTCCAGGGGCAGTTTTGTTAAACATAAGAAGGAAATTGAACTCAAAGCTGTGGCATTGCAGGTGGCCTTCTCTAAACTATCTAAAGTTTTAAAGGGGCCGACCCTTCTTCCCCTAATGGAAACTATGAGAGCACAGATTATCCCTTTGCTGGCCTATGGCCAAGAAATTTTGTTGGGCAAAGGTTCTTGCCTACTAAATAGGCTGGTCAATAAAATCTACAAGATAGTCTTCCATGTCCCGCACCTGGCTTCACCCGCGCAGGTACGGTTGGAATTTGGGGTTCCGGATTTGGTGGCAGTTGGTGCTGGTAATTTTTTGAAGCTTTGCTATAAATTGCGTCAGGCCAAGGACGGTCACTTGGAGGCAGTCTTGGGCAAGAAATTAGTGAGTCAAAATCAAAGTGTACTTATTCTCATTTCTTGGTTGAATGTAAACAGCGTCTAGATGCTGGTGATCTTTGGGCAAGTAACCCCTCCTATTCTCTGTTTAAACTAAAAGGCTTATTTAACTGTATTCTTGTCATTCAGACTGTTCCCTCCTCGTTCAACGGAAGCATGCCTGGGTAGTGATTGAATACTTTAAGCCAGGTATGTGTTCTAGTTTTTTCTCTTGCCCTTATGGGTTTTGGTTGAAAAAGGCCTTCATGGCCTTAAGGATGGGTGATTGGAGTTTTTTAAAACATCTGCCCCAATGGCAGCTACCCCCCGGGGATGGTGTGGAATGTAGAGGTTGTAGTAACACAGACGAAACCATTGATCACGTGGTTTGCCTGTGCCCAGCTTTATCAAAGGAACGTAGATTTTTGCTTCAGAACTGGGAAACCGCTCCTGTCGACAGGCTATTATCCAGTCTTTGGACCCAGGCAACCCAATGCTAAATGTGTTATTGACTAAATTTATTAAAATTGCACAATCTAAATTCAATGGCACTGCAAGCAATGAACAGGTATAATCAGAATCTCTTTCACGCTCTTGCCACATTGCCTGTTATTGGTTAGGTTGAGGAGTTCTAACAGCATATGTTGATGTTTAGTGCAATTACTATTTAATGATTCATGCACTTTAGGGCTGTGCCTATGTATTTTGTCTTTGTGTACTATGCAAGGTTTTAGGTTGGGTGGCTTGTTTTATTTTTATATCTCAGAATTGTCTTACAGTTTTAGGCAGGAATGTCTTTTTTTAATATGTAATTTGTGGGTTCGATTCCCTGTCAGGGAACCGTCTAAATTATGGTGTGTATTTAGCATGAATTAAGTTTCTGAGGGTATTTATTCTCGATTTCTTCTTTGCTTTCTTTGTATTGGATTTAATTATCTTTACAATAAATTATTATAAAAAAAAATATGCCACAATGTTCCCTCAAATTTTTTTCCACTGTGTGCAGCAGTGTAAGGTCTCTGTGCGCTGCAGCCACGGATACGTGCGCCAAGAAATTGACCATTCACATGAGCGCAGCCCATAACTACCAAGATCTTTGGCATTTGTCTTTCCATAGCTTTGTTTTACCACTAAAGCAAAAAAGGGATATTTGTATAAACATTGCTCCATATAATGGGCCATTAAGGCAGTTTGGTGACCTGGTGGCACACCCCAAGGACATGACCTGTTAAGTGCCACCTACACTCCAGTTAGAGAAAACAGAAATCAGGAGGTTGAACCATTGTGAAACTTTAATGAATACTCTCAGAGTGCTGCAGAGGGCCATGCACATCAAATAAAGCACGTTGTACAATTAGTTAACATTTACAATTTGATGAACACACTACTGATGAATGCCATGATGCCCCTGCCAAGAGACAGGATGAGAAATGTTCTTACCCAACCCACACATGGACTGTAAGAGAAGCCACATCAGAGTTTAGAAAAGTCAGGTGCCAACATTAGATGTGTGACATGTTTGTTTTTCTCGCCAGTCCTTGCCGTTCTTCCAGTGCTGAGAAACTCGTTCTAAGTCAACTTTCCCATTTGAGAGGTAGGCCTTTGTCCTAATCAGCATATCTAGGTGACTCTCTTCAAGTCTGTTTCTTAATTTGGACTTGAATGAGTTCATGAGGCTGAATCCTCGTTCGCAGTCTGCACTTGAAGCCTGGAAAGTTGCACAGACATCAATAAGCTGAGATACAACACTATACTGTGCAGCATTCCGCAGAGTGAAATTCACCATGTCTTGAAAGGCCCTAAACAATCTGCTTTTTATATTTTCTGCCACCACATATTTATACTCTTGGTATTGCTGAACAACATCATCAGGGGTGTCACAATCACCCAGGACCAAGACCTTCTTATACTTTTCAAAAAGTCTGTACATTCTCAGTCCCAAAATCAAACTGTGATTGTTCTGTTACAGCATGGAAATCAAAGCTTGTCCATTCCTTCAATTCATCTTCTGGGAACCTTCTTTCCATGTGCTCACAAAGAAGTTTAATGAAAGATAACATTGGCTCACTATCATACCGTCTGTCCTCTCTGTACAAAGCCATCAGATCTCTTACTGTGTTGCTCCAAAAGACAGTGTTGCCCAAGTACAGTCCCTTTATTTGGCCAATTTTTGCTCTTGCATACTGTACAGCTTCAACAGTGATCAAAGAGCATTTCTGAAACAGCTTGCACAAAGATGCAAGTTCACCCAGAATGTCGATCAGTTCTGCAAAGGAAATATGGTAGTTTGAGTCAGATAGTTTCTTTGTAGCAATATTCAGCAATTCTGTCATTCTCCTCAACTCTATCATGATCAAAGTAATTGAGAGCAACCTCATAATTACGCAAGAGAGCACCAACAGCAAAATGCCTTGAAAGCCACCGCACTTCATTGAGTGGCCGAAAGGAGACCGCTTCACATTCAGTGACCATAGCTATTTCGTACAGCTTGGACTTCCTTACAGGTGAGCGGGAGAACACAGTGTAGACAGTCCTCAGTAATGTTTCCATTTCCCTGATCATCAGCACTTTTTTCCAGGCATCAACTCCCAAATCTTCTCAGTGCACAACACAGTGCTGCTCAACTAGATGGGAAATGGATTGTTTGAGACGGGTAGCAACACCATTGTTCTTTCCCAACATCGCTGATGCACCATCTGATGTGAACATGACCATTTTCATAAGGTCCAGTTTATTGGCAGCGTAGAAGTGTTTTACAGCTACAGTGATAGCCTCCGCATTGCATGTACTCAGAGTTACAATTCCCTCCGACACTGTTTTGTGCTCTGTTGATGTTACAGATCAGAATTTGAAGTAGAGGATGAGCATTTTTGTAACTGAAATATCTGTGCTCTCATCAATTATCAATGTGTGATACCGAGCACTGAGAAGTTCTGCCATGAAGTCAGAGCGTATCACGCTGTTGATGGCCTCCAAAAACTCAAAGGCATAGTTCTTGCTCCTCCAGCTGTCTGGTATCTTCACATACAATGAGACGTGATCATGGATGTCTTGAACAGATAACATTGACGTGTTAATTTTGACTGCTAGCAACACATTGTTGATGAGAATCGTTATCTCCTCATGCATGGATCTTTGCCGTTCAACCACTTCTAGACTATTTGCTCTGTCACTGGCGGTTTCCGTCAGCATGGTGCACACTCCAAAACCCAGCCTGACAGCAGCACTTTTATTTCTTAGGGTCACCAAAGCAGATTCATGAACTTTGCTAAATAGATGGCGTTTCAAGTAGTCCAGCTTCCAGCCATCACTCCATTTCTTCCCAGTAGAAAAGTCCCCTGCAATCTTTGCTTTTGCACATACTTTGCCCATCGGGCCTACTTCTGGATTGTATAGAAATGTATCTCCCAGTTGTACGCAAAACTTGCTCTGTGACTTCTGTGTCTCAGTCTCCACAATTTCTTTCAGCCATTCTTCTTTGAACACAAGACAGCATTTCTTCCTTTTTGGCGAAGCACTGCTCTCTGCAGAAGTCACAGCTTTGCGCTTGAACATTTTGGTGGCAATCAGTCTGAGCCTACTATGCTGCAAAGCCTGCAAAAAAACAAAAATCAAAAAAGAGATAACATTATTTAAAGTGAGGAACATTATTTAAAGTTTGTTCTTATGCTATTGAATGCAATCTACCAGACAAGGCTGAGCTATCTCTTGGAAAATGTAGCAAGTAATTACCTAGGCCTTTCTAATGGTTCTCACACCTGCCTGTAGATGTAACAAAAAAAAGGGTTGACGAATGTTGTTATGTTATAATGTACTAGGTGCATCACAAGTGAAATCAACCAAATAACTACCTTGTCTTTCTGCTTCTACTCACATGTGCCTTTTGTACTCTATGAGTAGTGCTGTCGGAGATGTCTGCAACAGAAGAAAAGGTGATTAAAGTAGGTTTCATATTCCACTGTACTAAGTGCACCACAAGGAAAATCTGCTAAATTACTACCTTGTCTTTCTACTTCTACTCGCGTATGCCTGTTCAAATTTATGTGTGGCAGGGTCCAAGATGCCTGTTAAAGAAGAAAACATGATTAAAGCACCTGATCGTTTCAATGTGTCAGATGCACCAAAAGGAAAAACTAGCAAATAATAACCTTCTCTTTCTTCTGCTACTCCAGTCTGCCCGTCCTCATCTATGAACAGTACTGTCTGAGATGCCTGCAACAGAAGAAAATATGGTTAACATTTGGTTACAGCATGTTGTCATATTATAATGTGCCAGGTGACCCAGATGGGGTACCGACCAAATAATTACCTGGTCCTTATGCTTCTACATATGTCGGTCCATTCAAATTGATAACGTGCTCAGTCCGACAAACCTGCAATATAAGCAAAGGTGTGGTTCATAAATGTGATTTATCTAGAGACCCTTAATCCCACCTGGAACGTCTACAGAATTACCTGGGCTTCCTTGGTACTCATGCCTGCCCGTTCAAATCCAAATGTAGACCATCTGTAATTGGGAAGAAGATATTTAGCATAGGTTGTAGGAGTTACAAAAACATTATGCATGACAGCTCCACAGCAATTGAACAGTTACCTAGGGTTTCAGTTTAGCTGAACTCCTGTTCCATATTATCATCCATTTACAAACCTATGTCATGCTTTAGACCTTCAATGGTGCAGCCTTTACAGTCCTCAAGTTATCTGCTCACCCACTCGCCCTGACTAATCGGATTTTATAAGCATTTTTGTGCCATTTTTTCAGCCCCTCCTAACCGGGGAACGCCCCATTTACATATATTATGTCTGGCACAGACATAATGTAGTGCGAAGGGTTACAAAGTGACACAATGCATGCATTGTGCCACATTGTAAATTTGGGGCGGCGATTTTGGCCTCATTGGGCCACCTTATTATAAAAACAATATGACGCTAATGTGGCGCAAGGAGGTGCTAGGGGCTCTTAAATCTGTCCCTATGTGTCTCTCTTCCTCTGGCAAGAAAAAAAGCATTTAGATCAAAACACAAAAATATAATAATAATTGATTAAAGCAAGTTCAATGTTTCTTTTGTTTCTAGACGGCCAGCGGATGTGGGTCAGTCTCAGCTTTCAGTTGTTTTTGTGCCCCCGTTTCTGAAAGTTTAACGTGTTGTCGATATTGTTGGCACCATGATTGCCAGAAATATCTGAAAAAGGATAATACATTTAAGGTTGTTGGTACAGAGGGCACCAAATTATATGTTGCCTGGGGCTCCAAAAAGCCTGAAGGTGGCACTGAGGGAGTAGTTGGGATAAGCAGTCCTGGAACTTAACAGGGGCATGCAGAGGGTGCAAAAATAGTTTGGGACATGCCATGAATGGCATGACAGATGGGACAGGCCAAGGGGATCCGTGAGTTGAGGGAGGTGTCCTGCGGGATGTCTGGAGTATGCTAAGGACAGCCGTGGATGGTGAGAGTGGGGGAAGGAGTCAGAATGTGCTTGAGATTGTCTAGGTTGTGAAGGCACATAGGAATGTCGAGTAGGGCTGATAGAAGCATGGGACATTCGGGCGCCTCTAATGAGGGCAGGAGGATGCTCAAAAAAGTTTCCAGGGTTGGTGGTGTTTGAAGGGCACTCTAGACAGATGAGGGTGTCTGGGGTATAGAGAGGCCTTTGCGGATGAGCAAAATGAGACAAGATGGAGTCCAAGTTGGCAGTGGGTGAGCGAGCGGTAAATATAGTGGACGTAGGTGTGCTCAGTTGGGATAGGGTGTGGAGAATGTCGAAAGGTTTTTTTTGGAACTTGCCACTGAGGGCTTTGGACTGGTAAGTTACAGGATGTCATTAGGAGCTGGAGCCGAACTATGGGTAGGTAGGGCTCATCTGGGTTGGTGGCTCTGACTGTTTTCTTCATCACAGCTGAGTATAAAATCTTTTGTGTGCAGCTGTGAATGGCAGATTTGACCCCACAATACCAAGCATTCCTAATCAGACACCCCTCCTGTGCCTCCTGTGACCCGTGTGTCCTAGTAAAACAGACCCCAGCGTCGTGCAAACAGGGCCCCCTTTCAGTGGTCCATCTTTAATCCCTTTAAGAAGGGCACGGTGATGACAGTGATGGAGTGGTGGTCCTATTTCCCAAAGCCATGGCCGGTAGGTGTGGGCCTGACAGGAGCATTCTAAGGCAGCACAGCTGTGTTTAGATGCGGTGTCTGCCAATCAGGGTGCTCCCAGATGCTACCCGCCTGAGGGTTACCGCCCAGGTATAAGAAGGTGCACCCCCCCCCCCACTGCTGCACAGATGCACCTGTAGCTCCTCTAAGCGACGAGACCGGACTTCAGGCTCCCTGCCCTCAGGTGCAAGCAGTCTTAGCAGAGAGGCCTAGATGTTAGATCAGTTTTTTTCTCATATTTCCAATTGCTCTCTGTTTTTTTTAGGATCTTAACACAGTCATCAAGTGGACCGGTCGATATAAAAAATTGGGACTTTTCAATCCAAACTCCACAGTTTATTCACTGGGCAAGATATTAACTGCACTTGTTTTCCATGCCATATATTAACTCATGTGTGTGGGTTTTTGTGTAGCGCCTACATGCAGCCTGTCTAGTGGCTTCACAGCCATGTGCTGAACATATTCTTGTAGGAGGACCTAAAGTAGCTTGTGTTTTGCTCCTGGGCATGTTGCAGCAGGCGCTCTAAGTACTACATGGAGTCCTTAATTTGTAATAGAATGTTTGCCGGTGCACAAAACTCTGCTCTGGAACCTATGTGCAGCCAGTGGAATTAATTGTCGGCGCACCCAACACCAAGGCTGCATACTCATGAATCCATATCATGCATTTTTAATCCACCTCATACCTGCCACGTTGATTTCCAGAGCTGCTGGTGCCACCTTGTCCTGCCGCAAAGAGAGTGACCGTGATTTCGCGCTGTTTGTTTTTCAAGCTTAGCACTGAGGTACGGCTTCACTCTCTCGTGTTATGCAGGAAGTGACGTGGCTGAAAAGGGCGCACTTGGGAAAGAGGCCTGCGCGGTGGGGGAAGGAAAGGTGCGCGCGCTCACCTTACAGGGAACATTGGTCAGCACAAGGTCAGCCATGGTTGACCATGGCTTACCCTTGTTTTGACCATGCCTGTGACTGAGGCACAGTTTGTGAGATTCATCTTACTGGCCTGTTCAAAGCTCTGTGTCGCTCTTTCAGTTTAGAAACTGTTGCATAATATGAGAGTTGTTGGTGGAATTGACTGCTGCACATATGTTTCAATATTTTAAAGCATTAAAGGATTAGTTTTGAAGATATCTTTGATTTCGCTATACAAGGTTTGCATTGATATTTATTGGCAAAAAGATGTCCTCAGATGGAAGGCTCTATTACGTAGAAGGAGCCGCCCATGGCTGTGACTACCATAGCAAAAGATTTCATGAAGGTAGGAGGCTGGCTAAAAATTCACTGTCCCTCACTCAAAAACACAGACTACAGAAAAGAAAATAGACAAGGAACATGGGTTTTAAAGCTCAAAGAGGCAATGAATAGCAGCAACGTGCAAAAAAGGGAGAGGCGCAAGCAAACTTTAATTCGCATGGTTGAACTACGATGTTAGTCCTTAGTTGAGTGAAAACCTTCAAAGTCAGCACCCCTTCACATACTCATTAAGCAACACTCATTTAGTGGAAAATAAAAGGTGTTATGTAAAAGAAACTAAAACAGATTTCACCCTGATGCCAATAGGCAACAGCTACAACCAAAGGCGCCCCGTGGACACCTAGAATACGTAATACCAAAAAGTATAAGATACAGGAGCCGACCTGCATCCCTGGACTACATAACGCCATAAGCCATTTGTCTGCTGTAGAAGAAAATCTTTTTATGTGCCTACTTGAAGACTGAGGTGGTGATTCTGACCGCGGCGGACGGCGGTCGCCGCCCGCCACGCGGTTCCCGCCGAAAGACCGCTCTGCGGTCAAAAGACCGCGGCGGTCATTCTGGCTTTCCCACTGGGCTGGCGGGCGACCGCCGAAAGTCCGCCCGCCAGCCCAGCGGGAAACACCCTTCCCACGAGGACGCCGGCTCAGAATTGAGCCGGCGGTGTGGGAAGGTGCGACGGGTGCAGTTGCACCCGTCGCGAATTTCAGTGTCTGCTAGGCAGACACTGAAATTCTTTTTGGGGCCCTCTTACGGGGGGCCCCGCGGCACCCCCTACCGCCATCCTGTTCCCGGCGGGAGAACCGCCAGGAACTGGATGGCGGTAGGGGGTGTCAGAATCCCCATGGCGGCGGAGCGCGCTCCGCCGCCATGGAGGATTCTCAAGGGCAGCGGAAAGTCGGCGGGACACCGCCGACTTTCCGTTTCTGGCCGTGGCTGAACCGACGCGGTCAGAATGCCCAGCGGTGCACCGCCAGCCTGTTGGCGGTGCTACCGCCGACCTCCGCCATGGCGGTAATTACCGCCAGGGTCAGAATGACCCCCTGAGTCTTGATGAATTATTACACAGTAAATTCAAGATCAGAGAGTCACAGATTCGGTGAAAAGAGGCCCATCCTTCGCCTGCTCAGCATGAAACGCTAAAGCACAGACATTCATAAATTGCTCAGATGAAGATCACGTGCAATACACAAGCAGGACGAGGTGGAATACACCAGCACAACGAGGGTATTGCAGGTGTGCAACAAAACTGCGAGACATTGCACATTCGACCTTCAGATGATACCAAAATGTAAACTTTTCAGTTCTGCCCCAGCTCCTTGAGATTACACACCTACTAATTCCAAGCATGAAAATAAAGTGTTATGCTTCAGAGGCAGAAGAACTATCATTAGCTATTAAAATGGAAGTGGTGATCGCAGTAACATTATAGTAAATCTGAAAAAGTCTCACAATCCACGCAGTCTATTTAATTGGGACAGAAGTCTCCCTCTGATGCGATTTCGGCACATCTTGGGCTGGACACCTTCTCCTGAAGGAGTAAAAGTCAGGGCCCATTACGGGCTATTGTATTACCGCACTCACCTCATACCTACTACGCTGATTTCCAGAACTGCTGGTGCCACCTTGTCCTGCAGCGAAGAGAGTGACAGTGATTTTGCGCTGTTTGTTTTTCAAGTGCAGCTGTGACGTACGGTTTCACTCTCTCGCGTTATGCAGGAAGTGACGTGGCTGAAAAGTGCGCGCTTGGGAAAGAGGCCTGCACGGTGAGGGAAGGAAGGGTGCACGCGCGCCCGTGCGCACACCTTACAGGGAACATTGGCCACAAATATCTTCCAATACCTCCTCTGTCACTTCTCAGAACACCCAATCTTTCTACCAGTGTTAACGTCATCACTCTGTCCTCTAAATAGCCTTCCACCTTCTGATGCTCCCCGAGTTACCTGTCTATCTGCTACGTAAATTCTAATGCCTCCTCTATCACTTATCAGCATGCCAATTCCTTCACTCAGCCCTCTACATACACAATCTCTTTACCAGTGCTCTTTCCGTCATTTCTCAGCATGCCTTTTCTGTCTTCCATCATTCAAATCCTCAATTTCTTCTTTTTCTGTCTCTTTTATTTCACACTGTTCTAACCCTCTGTCACTCCCAGCACATCTTTCTGTTTTCCATTTTTCTCACCTTCAGAATTCTGTGCATGTCACGTGTCTTCATATTCTCAGCCTGTCACTTTTCAGCATGCGTCATCTATTTTTCAGTGTCCCCTACATTGCTCAGTCCTTTACAAACCCCTTCTCTCTTCTTCTCTGCGAATCGACCCATTTGCGACTTGAAAAATGCTTCATACATCTGGCCCATTGTTCTCTTCTGTTAAAAATAGGCCCTTTCTGTTTGGCGACAAGCTAGTTCAAAGTGCACCTTTTTATTTTATTTTTTAGAGTTACTTCACACAGTGGGTATATTGCCTGCATTTCAAGTGCCCAATTAAATGGTGATCTATTTTCCACCTCCTTTTTAAAATGACAGTTATAATGTTACACTTTAACATTGTAATTGCCTGCAAGTTGATTGCTCGGTTAAGTAGTGATTTATTTAGTCCTCTCTCCTTTATACATACATGGAGGATATGGAGAGGTTTTAGATGGGATCTGGCACTCATTGCCATTTCTTTGACATATAGATAAAAGTAGAGAAGTCCATCGAGTTTGAAGCCAATAGATTTAGCATAGGTAATACTTTTTGGTTTGAGGTTCATGCCCTTAAATTTAGTAGATCACTTAAATGGTAGTTGTGTCGGGAATCAAGGAGAAATCCAGTTATCTGAGTGTTTAACTTCAGTTTCATGTTTGTCATCCAGTGTTGAACGGCCCCATGCAGGAGGTGAGAGTCTTGAGGTTGTTGAAGCATTCAGGTTTTTGTATTTATTCATTCTTTATTAAGTTAAACAAACTCTCAAATTCAAGACATTGTTTCATTCAAAAGTCTGCAAAACAGCAGTTTTACAGGATTATAGTTGTACAGACATCGAGGGTGTCACGCATAGGAACCATTCCAAATCACTTGGCCCAGGTGTCTAGGTCTTTCTGTATCACTCCTTCAGTCATATATATGTGGGTTTGCTCTTCTTATCTTCAAAAATAAATCAGTGAATGCATTGCTATGCTTCATCAAAAATGAGAGAAATGTATGCACACCTCAACAATGTGAAATCCGTGACAGAGGAGTCCAACACTTAAATCGTATAGATCTTTTAGATCTTTTAAGTAAACAAATAGCTTGCATGCTTGTGATGTCATGGATATTGTGGCCTGCCTATTCTGTGACAATAGTGTTCCTTCACCCCTGGGTGATGTTTTGTGGCAATGAGAGTCTCAGTTAATGACCTCTATCCCAAGGTCTGTGCACTTGCCGTTTTCTCCCCTTCCATGTACATCTTTAGCAGTCCATCTAGGAAACAATGCTATGGTCGGTGTGGTTAATGATGAGCTGAAGTCCTCTAGTGTGTATGCGCCTCTTGTGGTGTGGTATTTTAACATGCCGAGAAGACCATTTTCACCCTTATGAATCTGTCAACATTTCTATCTAGCTGTCACGGTTATGTAATCTACCCCAAGTTCTGTCAAATGTTCTATTTGGTTGTTTATGCTGTATATCACCTGTTCATATGTGGCTGTTTTTGGCATTTCCCTTATCCACATCTGTATGTTCGGGCTGTGAGAGGATCTTCACAACTGGAGGATGCAAAGCTTTGCAGTCTCTATTGCAGTAGCTAACTGTTAGAAAGGGGGTCTTTGGTCGGCAGTCAGGTTACCCCCTGTCCAAGCAGGGGCACTCACTCCAGTCAGGGTAAGTCACACACAATCCAAATTATCCTGTGCCCACCCTCTGATAGCTTGGCACTGAGCAGCCAGGCTTAACATAGAAGGCAATGTGTAGAGTATTTGTGCAATAAATCATGCAATAACACAGTAGAACACCTCAAAAATACACCACACAGTGTTTAGAAAAATATATAATATTGATTTGATAAGATGCAGGTCAAAACGATTAAGATGCAATAAGTATATGTTGAAACATCACTGTAAAAATGATATATAGTGTCTTTAGTCTCTTAAAAGCAAAAAATATCTCTTGCAGGCGAAAAGTACCTTTGCGTTCAAATTCTCCGCAAGGGACCACAGAGCAGGAGGTGTATGGAAAACAGGGAGGTGTGCGGAGATTTTTCCGGCGCACACAGGCGATGTGTTGTTTTTTCACGCAGAGCATGCTTTGCATTGATTTCTGGCATTTAGACTGGCATCCTTTCGGGATGCGGGGTTTTCGGACGTCCCAGGGGTGATGTGTTGGAATCCGGCGCTTGCAGGACGAAGTCACAGGGGCTGCGTCGTTCCGGTGGGCGCTGTGTGGAAATTTCTACCGAACGGCAGACGCTGTGTCGATTCCTCTCAAGAAGTCGGGCTGCGTCGTTCCCGATCGGCTTTGCGTCGATCCAGTGGGCCGTGCGTCAAATTTCCAGTCGCTATGCTGGCACAGCATCGATCTTCTCCTTCCAAAATCAGGCTGCATTGTTCCGGTTTGGCGTGCAGTGATTTTTTTCATTGTGATGCAGGCCGTGCGTCGTTTCTTGCAGGCTGTGGGTCAAATTTTGCCGCACAGGGAGTTCTTCTTGCAGGTATGAAGTCTTTTTGGTCCTGAGACTTCAGGGAACAGGAGGCAAGCTCTATCCAAGCCCTTGGAGAGCACTTCTTCAGCACAGCCGGAAAGCAGCAAGGCAGCAGGGCAACAGCAAGGCAGCAGTCCTTCTCAGAAAGCAGTCAGGTGAGTCCTTTGGGCAGCTAGGCAGTTCTTCTTGGCAGGTTGCAGGTTCTGGTTCAGGTTCTTCTCCAGGAAGTGTCTGTGACAAGAGCGTCTTGTCAAGAAGTGTCTAAGTTGGTAGGGTCGGAGACCCTGCTTAAATACCCAAATGTGCCTTTGAAGTGGGGGGGGATTCAAAGAGTGGCTTAGAAGTGCACAAGGTCCCCTTTCAGTTCCATCCTGTCTGCCAGGGTCCCAGTAACGGGTGTGTCAGTCCTTTGTGTGAGGGCAGGCTACTGTCCTTTGACATGTAAGTGTCAGGCCCTCCACCCTCCCAGCCCAGGAAGACCCATTTAATATGCAGATGTATGCAAGTGTGACTGAGCATTCTGTGTTTGGGGTTGTCTCAGTGAATGCACAAGGAAGCTGTCAACTAAACCTAGCCATACGTGGATTGGTAGGCACAGAAGGATTTAAGTGTAGAGAAATGTTCACTTTCTAAAAGTAGAATTTCTAAAATAGTAATATAAAATCCAACTTCACCATTAGGCAGGATTTTCTATCACCATTCTGGCCATACTAAATATGACCTGGCTACTCCTTTCAGATCAGGATCTACCACTCAAACAGTATCTGAGGGTAGCCCTAATGATATCCTTTGAAAGGAGCAGGCCTCACCACAGCAGTGTAAAAACAAATTTAGGAGTTTTACACTACCAGGACATATAGAACACACATGTTCATGTCCTGCCTTTTACCTACTTAGCCACCTGCCCTATGGGTTACCTAGGGCCTACCTTAGGGGTGACATATGTGTAGAAAAAGGGGAGCTTAAGGCTTGGCAAGTACTTTTAAATGCCAAGACGAAGTGGCAGTGAAACTGCACCAACAGGCACTGCAGAGGCAGGCCTGAGACATGGTTGGGGGCTACTTTTGTGGGTGGCACAACCTGTGCTGCAGCCCACTAGTAGCATTTAATTTACAGGCCCTGGGCCCATGTAGTGCACTTGACTAGGGACTTACAAGTAAATTAAATAAGCCAATTGGGTATGAGCCAATGTCACCATGTTTTAAGGAGAGATTATATGCACTTTAGCACTGATTAGCAAAAATGAGGTCAGAAAAAGATGAGGAGGAAGGCAAAAAGTTTGTGGGTGACCCTGCAGAAAGGCAATTTCCAACACATTAACATCTAGACATCTAATGTGTATTGTCTGGGTAGCCGTTATTGTCATGCAAGAGAGCGGTGTGGCAGAACAGTAGGTTTGGAAATTCTTATACAGCATAGATGGTATTCTATCTACCTTTGCAGTATTGCCCTATAGAAGGGCAGTCCTAAAGAATATGGACTATACCCACTCCTCAGTAGAATTAATCACCAACAAGTGGCCCCTGGTTCTAGTTGGATATTATATAGTTGTTTGGGAGCCCTGGGCCAACTATGTTCTATTTTAAAATAGCTCAGTTTGAGATGGGCTTCTCATAAGACTTTGTCATGGCATGTTGTAATTATGTCTGGTCTTCCTCTGTGTACTGCAGATGTAATTCGTCATACCACCAGGACCTCAGGTGCTGTGGTGTTGGATAGGGAATGTGTGGTCTATAAGGATCCTATATAGTCCTTAAACCACCCATTGAATGCACAGGTATTTGAGTATTTTGGAGTCACATAGAGCTATGGGAAAGGGTGCAAGTGTCAAAGCATCTAACCAAGGCAATGGTGCAACCTTTGGAAATCCCAAATCTCGTGAGAGATGGAACTCTTCTTGGGCTTCCACAAAGATATTTAGCCTTCCACCCTCAATGAAATGATCACTTGTTCTAATGTCTTTATCTCTGAATCATTTGCATGACAGCTCAGTGCTTACCATACATATGTTTGCAGTTGCCTCAAATTGTTGAACTAGTGTGCGGGCGGCGCCATCCCCTAATACAGTGTGTTCCGATGCCACACATATATTACTCTGTGTAGGATAGGGTTGAAAGTCTGTACGTTTCTGGGTTTACGGCGTACAGCAGGTATAACATTCATATTCTTTCCCACAATTATCACTCTTGAGTACCCATTGGGGCTAACTAGGCTACTGTGTAGCATGTAGTGTATTCTGTGCTGGATCAAATGCAAGCCCATACACCTCCATACTCAGTGGCAGCATATAGCTTACATACTTTTAGCCTTGGTTTCCTTCCTGCCCTAATGAATGTCTTCATTAGCTTGATCAGTTGTATCATGCATGTAGGTATTCGTAACTGGAGCATGGCAAATACGTAAGTTTAATGACACACCACATTCATTTTGTAGACTTGGGTATTACCCCTCATAGATAAGTTAAGTGAGGACAATTTAAATGTGGCTGTCTTTATTTTGGAAGTTAGAGGGACTATATTAATCTGAACCATAGTCACTAGTTCTGTGTTCATGAGGAACCCTAGGTATTTCAGGATGGATGGTTCTCATTTAAAGTAGTTATATGCTATTGAGGCTGCCATCATGGAGTGTGTAAGGAGTAGACTGTAGAGGGTTCCAGGATATCATCTGTGAATAATAATGCCTTGTGTTCCCCTGCTTTGGTCACAAGTACCTTCAATGTCCTTTTTTTGGCTGATAGCTTGGGCTAGGGGCTCCAACGCTAATATGAACAGCAGTGGAAACAGTGGGCATCCCTGCCTCATTCCTCTATATATCTCTGATTTGTTGGGGGCATGGCCAAGCAGCTAAGATGGCGCATGCTAGAGCGCTCAGCTCCACAGGGGCCTATAATTAATCTGATGAAAATTTCTCACAACCTGGACCCATCGGCTCCATAGGTCGGTGCCTGGGGGGACTGAGCCCAAGCAGGCCGTGTGGAGACCCATTCCGGACATCAGGGGGGCACGGGCGTGCCAACATCGTGGGGCCTGTGGCCGGCACTGAAGCCGGGGCCTAAAGTGAGCACCGGAGAGCCCGGGCCTGGAGACCTGAGTGCGTGGCGGACCTGGCCTGCGCCCAGCGGCGGGACCGTGTGACAGGGCAGCGGTAAGAGGGGATCCGCTCCTTGTGGGCTGGACGTGGCTGACCCGACTCGACCAGGCCCGCGGCCGGCGCTGGGGTCGAGTGTGGCTTGCAGCCCGGGTCGGAGGGCGACTCACGTGAGGCGGCGGAGGGAGCTGGGTCCAGGCCCGAATAAGAACAGGCTGCAGAAGAGGAGGAGGGGTGCCCTCCTCCGCGCTGCTGCAACAGCAGAGGGCACGCACTGGCCTCCGAGGAACGGTGGAGAGGGCCGGGGTCGGACCCGAACAGGAATAAGCTGAGAGGGAAGGGTTTCACCCCCACCGCGCCATCGAAATAGAGGAGAGCACGGACCAGAATGGTGGAAAGGACCGGGACTGGGCCCAAGCGAGGAGGTACTAAGGGGGGTGGAATAGCGCGCCCCGCGTCTCTGAAAGAAAGAAGGGCACATATTGGTTATCGAGGTGGGGCGGCCCCAACCCCATTCAAGCAAAGACATTCACCGGAGAGCAGAAGAAGGAAGAGGGCATCGGCGGGCCCGAAGAGGGGCCCCCGGCGCCCGACACCTGGAAACGAAGAGTCAGCAATAAATAGCACGGGCAAAACTGAGAGGAATTGGGCGACTACTGTGGGTCAGCGCTCTGGCAAGAGCAAACAAAGCAACACAGAGGCACGCAGTGGCAATACAGTGACCAGGCACAACTGATATTGACTGAGAAGCCCTGATCTGGTGGGGTCTCGATGGGGTGGGGTCTGGCCCGCGACACTGAGAAGGAAAGCACAGGGAAGACCCTGAATTGGTGGGCCCAAGAAACACAGAACGCTAATCACAGCAAAGATAAGAACCGAGTAGTGAAGGAGACAGCGGCAGGGCCTGGGGAACCCCCTGAATGAGAGACCCATGTGGGAGAGCGGATTGCCTCGAACACGTACACCGATGAGAACGACGAGGGACAACCTGTTGAACTGTCACGGATTGTAACGGTGTTACTCATTCTTTTGCTACAATCGCAGTAAAGTATAGCTAACCTGATGACATCTAACCAACACAGGGCCAAAAACATGGAGGGCCTGGCAACTGCTGAACCCAAGGAGGGGGACCCTCAGAACCTGTCACAAACGAAAGTCCAAGACAAAATACTAGGGGCAATAGAGGACACTAAAGCCACACTGCAGCATGATATCAACCAAGTTGCGGTGGAGGTGGGACTTCTGAGAGCAGACCATCAGAAACTCTCAGATAGAGTCAGGGAGACTGAAACAACACTTGCAGACATCACCCCCAAGCAGAAAGAACTAACAGCCACAGTAGACAGCCTTGGCGATATAGTGAAACTACTGGAGCAAAGGGCGGAAGATGCGGAAAGGAGAAACTGAAGAAATAATGTGCATGTAGTGGGTCTGCCGGAAGGAATAGAGGAGACGAACATGGTAGCATATCTGGAGGACTAGTTGCGCACAGTGGTAGCGCCAGAGGTCTTGACCCCATTCTTCACACTGGAACGAGCGCACTGAGTGCCCTCAAGACCCTTTGCTCCGGGCAGACCACCCAGAGCGGTAATTGCTAGAGTACTGCATTATAGAGACAGGGATATCCTACTCCAAAGAGCTAGGGAAGCAGGCCCATACAGAGTGGCGAACGGAGAGGTGACGCTGTTCCCGGATTTCACATTTGAAGTCCAGATTAAATTAAACTCCTACATGGCAGTCAAAAAGGCCCTCAGGGTGGGGGGGGATCCAGTACTCGCTCCTCTTCCCTGCTCGCCTGAGAGTAATGCACAAGAGTAAATCTCTGTTCTTCCAGCAACCAGAGGAAGCGTGGGACTGGCTTGAAGCCCAAGGGATACAGTCGACCCGGAGGACAGAAGTCAACACCAGAGTACAAGGGAAACCGAAGAGACAGAGAAGCAGAGGCCACTCCCGGGGAGGGCCAACGCAGACACAGAAAGAAATCGGACGGCTGGCGGCCCTGGAGGCGGTGGCAACCTTGAGCAGCAAGCCGTCATCTCTGGGGGACTCCGGAGTGGAGTCGGGTGGCACACCGGTGTCCTCCATAGGATGCTCGGAGTCCTCGGTGCGGGCCCCGTGAGTAACCCCTCAGACGAACTCTGACAACGGAAGAAGTGTACTGGCCCTGAGGTGAGATGACAAGTCTATTCGAGGCCCCTCCGGACGTGGCCCCCCACCTGAATTCTTGACCAAACAATTAGGATGGCGAGAATCCCTAAGACTTTATTCAACATGTTGCATTGTTGCACAATTTGCTGGGCAACCTTCTGTTCACAAGGCGCCCTGGGGAGAGGGAGTTGGGGTTTGCAGTTACACATTTTGATGGTACACCGGATGGGCTGGATGGAGAATTTCAGACATGCACTGAAAGTTAAGGGGTTATGTCCGCAGAACGGGATCTGACAAGAGGTAATGCTAACAAGACTGTATATGTCGGAACATAATATACTAACATGGAGTATGGGCTCTCCATCCAAACGACATAGAATATTATCTTACCTGAAACGAAGGGGGGTACACATAGCAATGCTGCAGGAGACCCACTTAATCACGGGAGAGCTAGAAAATTAAGACGCAGATGGAGAGGACAAGTGTTTGCTACTGGCTACTCAGCTATGCGAGGGGAGCTTTGATTTGGATTCGGGCAGGGGTCCCCTTTGAACTAATATCCAAAGAAGATGACCAAGAGGGAAGGTATGTGATTGTGGAGGGAAGGCTTAATGGAACTCCTGTGGTCCTGGGTAGCGTGTACGCCCCTAACCAAGACCAAATCACCTTTATGGCGCGATTGTCGAGCCACCTCACATATCAACAGTTTGGGGGAATATTATTAGGAGGGGACTTTAATGGAGTGCTGGACGTGAACTTGGACCGCTCCTCTCCCCCACTCACAGGCGCAGCGACACATAGGATAGCGAAACATTTAAGGGAGTGGATGAAAGCATGGGGCCTCCTAGATGTATGGTGGGAACAGCACCACACAGACAGAGACTGCTCATTCTACTCGGGACTGCATAAAGTGCATACTAGAATAGACAGAGTGATGCGCACAGCAGATTTAGCGCAGAGCATGATTCGTTCGGAATACCTTGCTCGCACTTTGCCAGATCATAATCCCCTACTGTCACATGGAAGACGACACTAGACAGACCCCCCGTCCCAACATGGAGACAAACCCCCTCAACGCTAGAAGATCAAGCATATAGAGAGGCCCTCCGCATATATCTATACGATCACCTTAGAATTAACAAGGGAAATGCCTCCTCAAGGTCACTTGAATGGGAGACCCTTAAAGTGGCAACTAGAGGCTTTTGTCCAAGTCAAACATCAGGAGTGAGACGCACCCTTGAACAGGAATTAAATAACTTAGAGACGATAATGCATGAAGGGGAGCGCAACAGGGAGACTGGGGGGGGTGGAGCAAGATAAGTACGATCAGGCGTGAAAGTCCTATGCTCAGGTTGAAGAGCAGCTTAGATGTCACAGCCTCCGGAAACACTTGGCCTCACTCCAAGCGGAGGAGGGACACTCTGGCAGAATGCTGGCATGGTTGGTAAGAGCAGAGGGGGAGAATGCCCCCATCACAAGTGTGCATGATAGGTGGGGAGAACGTCTATGGAGACCGGGGCCCATAAACAACACCTTTAAAGATTACTACTCTCATCTCTATAGAGACCCGGGGGACCTTCGGGCGGAGGACTTAGACGACTTCTTAGGCCCACTCCCTCTGGCCACACTACCACCTGAGGAACAAGAAAGCTTGAGGGGTCCGCTGACGGAAGATGAGGTACAAGAAACTATTAAGCAGTTGGCCCCAGGTAAGACCCCGGGCACAGACAGGTTACCAATGGATTTTTACAAAAAATACTCCCCACCGTTGACCCCCCAACTAGTGGAAATGTATATGGAGGCGCTGCGACGTGGAGCTTTGCCAGACTCATTAAGAGAAGCTCTAGTGGTCCCTCTGCCCAAATCAAAGTCAGAGGAGGTCTCAGTGACTGACTTTCGCCCGCTATCAATGCTAAATAACAACTTTAAAATCCTTAGTAAAGCCCTGGCCAATAGATTACTACGTCATATTACCAGGTTAGTACATGCAGATCAAAATGGCTTTGTACCGAACCGCAGCACCTCCCTGAATTTGAGGCGCTTATTCACTCTCCTGTACATGCCAGAAGAGGAGAAGCCCAAGGCGGGGATGCTGCTTGCAGTAGACTTTGAGAAAGCTTTCAATTCAATTAGATGGGACTACCTTAGAAAAGTGATGTGTCGGATGGGTATGGGTGAGGGCTGGATAAAGTGGGTAGACTTATTATACTTGGCACCTCTGGCGAGGGTAAGGACGGGCAGAGTGATCTTGGACACTTACCCGATTCAAAGAGGCACGCGACAAGGATGTCCGCTGTCATCATTATTGTTCGCCCTGGCCATAGAACCACTTGCTGCTGAGATGAGATATAGGGGGATGGGCAGGGGAATAAGTTGGGGCCAGTCAGAACATATTATTTCACTGTATGCACACGACATCATTATATATGCCAAGGATGGGGATTCGGACTTGCCCTGGGCTTTGACGACCCTAGACCGATTTGGTGCACTATCAGGCCTACACCTTAACAGAGGTAAGACATGTGTCTTCCCCTTCACACAAAACCTGGGGTGACCTTCATCGTGCCCGGAGGATTTGGTTTGGTCCCCATGCACCTTCAAATACTTGGGCATACAAATATACCACGAGTTCGGAGACTTGCGGGACGCGAATATTGGACGGGCGCTCCGCTCCTTGAGGGCTTCGTTTGGGTTCTGGCGCTCACTAAAATTAACCATAATGGTCAGAATTTCATTGTCTAAAATGATTACGCTGCCCTGCCTTCTTTATTATTTTGTCAATCTACCGTTATTGATCCCACCGGACTGGTTCCGTGAACTGAATACATTACTTAGAGAACTTATCTGGGACGATGGCCGCAGACGTACTGCTCTTGTGACCCTCTGTAGACCTGTGCTATTGGGATGCCTGGGGGGCCCTGACTTCGAGACCTATTATGTATCCTGCCAATTGCAATGGGTTGCCAGCTGGCTTGCTGGGAAGGGATGTCTGGAAAGATGGAGTACCACTGGCGATGCGGGCACGGACTGGGTCATAGCGCAGATGATTAAAAGGAAGGTAACCAAAAAGGCAGACAGTAGGATGATGAAATTTGCCATTTCAAACTGGAAGAGGTGCAGTAAACGAGTGGGGGTGGGGCCCCCTTATTTTCCGGCTCTAACTCTGACTATGTTATTAACAGACTCGGGAGAAGAGGGCTTGACAGGCACAGGTCTCGGGACCTGGAAAAGAGCAGGGGTGGAAACAGTGGGTTACCTCTTCTAGGACGGGGTGCTGAAATCATTTTCTGACCTAGCTATGCGAGAGGGAGTCCCGCCGGGGCAATTTCTTCTATACCAGAAATTAACACATAACGTGCGTGAACACTGGGATACGGTAAATGCAGAACCCACCACACATCAAATGCTACACCTCCTCTTGACACTAGGAGATGATTCCCACTGCGTTGCTAGATTGTACCGAGCACAACAGGAGGGAGCGCTTGACCCAATGCAACTTTTAAGAGAGAGATGGGAAAGATCCCTAGAAAGTGAAATAACAGGCCCAGAGTGGAATAGAGTACTAGCACACTCCAAGGAGGTCTCTAGAAACACGAGGCTGAGATATACCCAATACAATTACACTCATAGGACATACCTCACACCACACCGCTTATTCTTAATGTACGGGGGAGAAGCCAAGACATGTCCCAGGTGCAGTAATGTAGATGCAGATTTTGACCATATGGTATGGAGCTGCCCCTAAATACAACGAGGCTGGGGCAGTGTGTTAGCAGATTTAACTAGAGTGATTGAAAGGGAATTGCCCTTATCTCCCTCCTGGGTATTAGAACAGGACTGCCACGTGGGAAAGTGAGGAGTCGATTCATAAATCTAGCTTTGGTCCTATATAGGAAACTGATAGCAAAGGGATGGAAATCCTCAGGGCCCCCCACATTCATGGAATGGAGGGGTGAGGTGGAGAAATGGTCCAGAGCTGAATTGCAGGTGTTAAAAAGAGAGGAAGAACGAGGAATTCACCAGAAACTCATTGCTCCAGCCTGGGAGGAGATATTGACAAAATGGGAGAGGACAGTAAAGAGAGGAGATCTACCCATAGAGGGAGTAACTTAGGAGCTGAAGAGGGGACAGCAATAGAAGGAAACAGGGACACAGCACATACACTGGAATGGGATGAACCCGAAGCTCTCACCCTAAACAAGTACTAAGAGGGAAATGACCACAGGCACCGGAATAAAGTCTGGGAGCACAAGTGAAGCAATCCATGATAAGTAAAGTTGGACATGGCAGGAAAGATTAACAGTCTTAATTAGGACGATTAACACAGAAGGACCTCACCCAATCCTGAAAAGAGAAAGATAAGTGACTAGCCCCAAATGAGTGACAGCCGATCCACCAGGATACCATCACGTTATAAGTTGAATTTAGAATTTAGTTTGATGCTGTCCAAGATTGATGAGAAAACCAAAAGACTAAGGATGTGGCACTGATTTATTACACAGATAGATACAGGAGGAACACCAGACCTGAATTAAAGAACACCAGTAACTGAAGTAATGTCGCAACGAATTGTGAAATGAGTTATAGAACTTTGCAATGATCTGAAATACCGATGTACGAAATAGCCAATACTGTAAGATATAAAGTATATTTGTTACAGCAAAATGTTAATAAAAAAATATTTTAAAAAAATATATATCTCTGATTTGTTGATATGTGCCAATTGCACCCCACTATCGAGCCCTGGTGGTAGCTACGAACAGGTAGGCGTGGCTGCTGAAATGTCACTGCTTTTGCTGTAATAATAAATACAGACACCACAAACTGGGTCACATGGTGAGTGCCTTAAGTGGTCAAACCTGCATTTATTTATAACCTTGAGCCAAAGCATGCCCTCAGGTTGTATTTTGGTAAAAATGTATGGTAGTGGCCGAATGACATTCTGTATCCCATCCCACCTTAATTTTGAAACAAAACAAAAAAATTAATGACATCATACGCTCATAGTCTATGAGCAACTGGCTTGGTGCTTGGTTAGGGTGAAGACCATACTTCTGGCTCCGGCCCTATTCTCCACCTGCATCTCGTAAAGGGATGCCTCCAGTTGGTGGAACCACAGTGGCCCTCAAGCACTGATGATCACTGGGGGACCCAGACCATCCATCTGCTGGCGTGCCTTGCTGGTTGCGAGGTCTCCGCTCTGTGTCAGCCCCTCCAGATTAGTGGCCGCCTCAGATGATCCCACGTCTTGGCTTGCTTGCACTTCCCCCCTCTCTCCGCTTGAGGGGGATACACACTTGAACCAGGACATAGTCAGAGCAACAGTTGACATCCCCCGCTTTGCGGTGACCTTAGTTCCTTAGTCCAGTAGTCCACAATTCTTTCTCAAACATTGTTCGGAATTTCCACTTTGGGTGGTGATCCCGCAAGACCACTGGGTCACCCACTGACAGTGTTGGGGCAACGGTGTGCCCGGCTTGGATGGCTTAGTAGTTGGTCTTCCTTCTCTTTTCTTAGGTTGGCTGCACGTCCAGGACCACTGGCTGCCAGCCTGGTCTGGCAGGGAAGCTGTTTCTTCCAGGTTGTTGGATCAGCAGGCTCATCGCTACAAAGTAAGTGGTGCTATGCGGGGTCAGTCGACAAGCTCGCAGAAATCGATTAAGACAATTCTGTGTACTCATAAAGTGCTCCACCTCCCTGTTCACTTGGGACCACTGTGGGGTCACCTTGCGATGCTGAGATACTGCTGAAAGTCCTGCCCCTGGAACAGAGGCCTATTGTCACACAGCTGTGCTTTCGTCTTCACTGGTGGCCTTGGTGCACCAACTCAACTGACCTCACCCACAGGCAACAGAGCATCCCTATGCTCTGTGTTCACAGTAGCAAACCCTCATCATTTGTGCTCAGTTCATCTCTGACTCTCCAGAGTTGAGTCATTGTTGTCTGATCCACCGGGTTCAGTGACCCACCTCCTTTCAGAAAGTTCTTTCATTGCTTCTAAGAGAGTGCTTCCTTGGCCTTGGACAGACTCGTGTCCAGCATGGTTGCCTCCTTAACTTCCTCGATTGACAGCATTCGGGGGCATGCATTTTGCACTACGATTTGCATGTGCCTTTCCGCCCCTTCATCTTCCTCACTGCAAAGGGCACCCAGCTGGTTTTGAAGATGATGAGAAAGGTGGTCAACTGGGCTGTTAACACATGGGAGGTATATCACAGTGAATCAGTAGGGCTGCTGCTGCACAGCCCATTGCTCAATGTGGGGAGGTGCATGTCGAGATGTCCCTGCGAAGAGGGGTACTAGCTGCTTCTGGTCTGTGATGTCTTGGAACTGCTGGATGCATAAGTACAGGTGGAAGTGGCAGCATGCCCACCAAATTGCAGGTGCTTCCCACTTAATCTGAGCATGACAAGTCTATGTGTCTGATAGCTCTCTGCTCACATATACAATGGTTACCCATGACCCTGCACTTTTCTCTTACAGGAGGACAGCTACTAGCCTGACGGGGCTAACATCCACAGTTCAGTTTTGCACCTCGAGTCAAAGTATGCCTTGGTGGCTTTGGCAAGAAATGCCTCTTTACCTGGCGAAATGCCCTGTCAGCATCATCAGTCCAGTCCCATAAGTATCTGACCGTGTTAACATTCTCAATGGCTCAGATAGAGTAGCTAAGTCTGTATGAAACGGCCACAATAGGTCACCATTCTGAGGAAGCTTCTCACCTCTGTGGCATTTCATGGATTTACTGCTTTACCTATCAGTTCCTCCTTCCAGGAGAACACTTTTAGCCCTTCTCTCAAATAAAATCCAAAGAAATTAATGGAGTTTTCATAGAAAGAGAATTTCTTCCTATGGAGTGTGAGCCCACAGCTGGCCAGCCTCTCCAGCATCATTGGAGACACACATGGTGCTCCTCTAGGGTCTCAGAGAAGATCAGGTCTTCGTCCCTTATATTTATGACACCTATCAGGCCAGAAAGGGTCTCCAGGATGGTGTTATGGAATACCTCTGCTGCCAATATGGTACAATTCAGCCTCTGATATTTCCTGAGGCCCACGTGTGTGGTGAATGTTGTCATGTAACAACTGGCTGGGTCCAGCTCCAGTTGGTGATAGCCAGCATTGAGATCAAGTTTTGAGAACCATTGGGCGCCACTGAGGTCTGCCACAATGTCAGCAGTGATTGTGGTGAGGTAGCATTCTCGCCAGGTAGCCTTGTGGGGAATCCGCATGTCTACACAGAGCCTGATTGCTCTGGGTTGCTTGGGCTTTGGCCCGATGACAAGGGGCAAAATCCATGTGCGGGCCCAGTGACTTTTTTGATCACTCCTTGCCTCTCCAAGGTCTGTAACTCCTCCTCTACCAGTGGTTTCAGGTGTAAAGGCCCCTTCTGGTGTCGGAGTACCATGGGTCCTATGGTGTCATCAATATGTAGCTTTGCCCTGGTGTTCTGGAGGCACCCAAGCCCTTCAAACAATTGGGGAAATTCTTGCACGATGGCCGAGTTGTGTGACTCATGGACCTGCCGAGCGAAGAACACTAGTCTCAGGTCTTCTGTTGTGTGGCAGCTGAGAAGGGTGCTGGTCTTGCCCTTGGCTACATGAAAACGACCTTTCATCGATCGGCCCTCACTCACTACCACTATTTCCACCACTTCCACCAGCAGCAATGGTTCATTGCCTCCATACATTTAGATTCATGCTCTGGTGGGAGCAAGCTCAGGACAAGGTATAATCTTGTTGAGTTGTGTTGTGTCCGTGATCTTGACTGAAACCCTGTGTTGATTAGAGCTCACACAAACGAGTTTCAGATTTCCACAGTGCACATGGGTGGAAGGTGCCTCAGGTTGCCTTCATTGCCCACAAAGGACATCATGAAGACCTCTTTGTTGTCTTCCTCTTCCAGCACTATGAAAGATCTCAGACTATTCCTTGGAGGATCATCTTCCTGCTACACATCGTTAAGGACAACTGATGCCAGGCTCCTCTCACTCTGCCCCTGTTGGCTGTCCTCTCCCCTCTCCCTTCACTCCGGCATACTTTTGCAAAGTGGTTATTTCATCCACAGCGAGAGCATGCCCCTGGGCTGGGCATATGTTGGGCATTCAGTGCTGAAGGCCACAATTTCCATACCTACTTTCTGCCTGTCCCGGAGTGTCAGGGAATGGGGCTATCAAAATGGCTTGACAGAGTCACTTCAAACAGTAGAGAGCCATCCGTGAGGGAGCACGGCTGGCCACGGAGTTGTAATGATCCCTGTTACAGTACCTTGGAAAACAATGAGGAAACAAAGATGTTGCATCGAGTCGAGGAGGTGATGCGTCATTGGAGCCAGTGCAGGGTTAGTTCTTTACTGCCACCGGGGAGGTGAGGCATCGGTTCCTTACTGCTAGGCAGGGGAGGTAAGGTGTTGGTTCCTTCAGGTTGCAGTGGAGGTGATGCAGCATTGGCGGCGAGGTGTCAGGTGCTTATGACAAGGAAGGGTCAATGAATCCAGCAGGTCAAGAAGCAAGGCGTCACCTTCGTGGTGTAGTGATCACGCCACGGGGCCACAGGTGCAGCTACAGAGTCAGAGTCTGGTGCCACAGACGTTGGCAAAACTGAGGGCAACAAAAGCCAAAAGAACAGACAGAGGGGGTCATTCCAACCCTGGCGGTCGGTGATAAAGCGGCAGCCAACCCACCAACAGGCAGGCGGTCAAAAAAATGGGATTCTGACCCTGGCGGGAACCGCCAACACAGCCCGCCACTTTAACACTCCGACCGCCACGGCGGGACAAACAAACAGCGCGGCGGTCACCGCCAACAGGCAGGCGGCAGACAATGTACCGCCCGCCCTATCACAACTCACCAATCCGCCACCTTTTCCGGGGCGGGAGCCCCGCCGATAAAAACACGGGGGAAACAGACTACGAACGAGAAAACGCTCACCTATACACACTCCACGAGGAACGAGGACAGCATGGAACCCAAATTAAACATCCTACCAGCTATTGTCTACCTGCTTATCTACCACGAGTACGAACGCCGGCGCATACGACAACGGTGAGTACTGCACCTACGACACAGGGGAGGGGGGAGGGGGGAGGAGGAAGGGTTACGGGCACACACATACGCGATACACCCACCCCCCCACCCCAAATACCTACAAACCAATGCCGAGCAACAAGTCAGATTGACACCCCCCAAACCCCATGAAATAATGCAAAGACAAAATAAAATGATCATTGAAATTGAAGTATATTATAGCACAAATGAAGTAATGTGAAATGTGAAATATGAAATATGAAAGATACAAAATAAGGAATGAACATAGTTAAAAATATATACATATGCAATAAGTCCTGCCCATTCTGTCAAAGTTCCATAGTCCGTGGGCCAATGTGCACAAACACAGGGGCAAAGCCCACACAGGAGACCCGAATCCATTGGAGAGAACACTGCTGGGGCATCAGATGACAAAACTACAGGCACCTCAGGGGGAAGGGAAGGGGGGGCACCTCAGCCACATGAGTCCACGACGCCAGATCCACAAGGGGCCTCCATGCCCACTGTACCATCCTGGGGAGTGCAAAGCCACAGTCTCACAAGTCTCTACAGTGGGTGGCTTGCCCACTGTGCCATCCTGGGGAGTGCAAAGCCACAGTCTCACAAGTCTCTACAGTGGGTGGCTTGCCCACTGTGCCATCCTGGGGAGTGCAAAGCCACAGTCTCACAAGTCTCTGCAGTGGGTGGCTTGCCCACTGTGCCATCCTGGGGAGCGCAAAGCCACAGTCCATCAGATGGATTATTGACTCCACTGTTAATGGAGGAGGCACGGTGCCCAGAGTGCTACGTGAAGCCCTGCTCGACACAGAACCGGCACTGTCAATGGGCCAGCGGTGCTTGAGACGGCGTTGCCCAGTGGAGCGGTGCTTGAGACGCGGTGGCCAGTGGAGCGGTGCTTGAGACGCGGTGGCCAGCGGAGCGGTGCTTGAGATGAAGGGCCCAGGGGAGCGGTGCTTGACAGGAAGGGCCCTGTTCAGCGGTTCTTCTCACGGCGGGCCCCTGTTCATCGGTGCTTCTCACGGCGGGCCCCTGTTCAGCGGCGCTTCTCACGGCGGGCCCCTGTTCAGCGACTCTTCTCACGGCGGGGCCCTGTTCAGCGGTGCTTCTCACGGCGGGGCCCTGTTCAGCGGTGCTTCTCACGGCGGGGCCCTGTTCAGCGGTGCTTCTCACGGCGGGGCTCTGTTCAGCGGTGCTTCTCACGGCGGGGCCCTGTTCAGCGGTGCTTGTCCTGTGTTTCTAGGGAGCCAGACCTGGCGAAGACTTCCCGCTCACTCGGCATCCGACGTTGCGGTCGCGGGGCCGTCCTGTGATGGAGTCCTGGGCCCGTGGGTGTCGTCCGTCACAACCGGAATTGGGCTGGTGGGGCCCTCCTGGGCAGCTCGCCTGCTGCCTGACTTCTCCGCCCTGCTGCCCTTGCCCTCCTTCGCTGAAGCTCGGTGGCCCTTGCCTCCCTTTGATGATGTGGCAGGTGACGGGGCAAGGCTACTGTCCTTGGTGGCAGCCGTCACAGGCTTGTCGCGCCGGCCCTTATTCTTTTTTGTCCTCTTCCCAGGGGGTGGGCTGTCTGTCCCCTTGCTGCTGGCCGATGTTCCTGCCCTAGGAGCTGGTGGACTCCAATAGCCCTGCACTATGGTCACAGTAGATGCAGAGCTGGTGGTGGCTGAGGTGCTGTTTGGACTCTTACCAGGTGGAGGGGGTGGGTCAGGTGAGGCAAAGAGGTCAATTTTGGAGAGGAAAAGTTTTTTAGGAGCCATGGGAAGGGTAGGTGCAGTGGGTATGGGAGTGGAAGAAGAGGATGTGGTTGTAGGAGAGTCAAGTGTGCTGTCTTTGGGTGCAGGTGCTTGTGACGGAGGCTGTCGTGAGGTGGATGGCTGTTGGGTGGGTGGCTGCCTGCGTTTGTGTGGTTTGGAAGAGGGGGTGACAGACACACTGGGAGAGGACACATGGGACGTGTAAATGGCAGTGGGGGTGGTGACTGCACGTGTGCGGACTGTAATGGAGGGTGTGCTGGTGATGGAAGTACTGGATGATGGTGGTGTGCATGCAGGTGTGAGTGGAGATGTCACAGGGAGGGAGGAGGGAGATGAGGAGGTGGGGGACACAGAGGTGGTAGTGACTGTTGGCATGTCTGCATCTGGATGTTGCTTGTGTGAATGCTTGTGGGATCTGTGGTGCTTATGTCTGGATGAGCTGCCCTTGGGTGTTGAGGTGTGTGCAGGCTGGTCTGATGGTGTGGATGGGATAGGCAGAGGAACAGGAGACTGGGACTGGGTGGAGGGAGTCAGAAGAGGGAGGCTGGAGACAGGGACAATGGCTGCCGTCAGTGCTGAGGCCAGAGCGTTGAACGATCGCTGATGGGCAGCCTGACCCGAATGAATGCCCTCCAGGTATGCATTGCTCCGATGCACCTCCCTTTCTACACCCTGGATGGCATTCAAAAGGGTAGACTGCCCAACAATGAGCGTCCTGAGGAGGTCAATGACCTCCTCACTGAGGGCACCAGGGGTAACTGGGGCAGGGCCTGAGGTGCCTGGGGCGAAGGAGATGCCCGCCTTCCTGGGCGAGCGGGCACGGAGCGAAGGCTGAGGGGCTGCTGGGAGGGCGGCGCTGGTGCGCTGGGTGGCGGCTGTACCTGTTGTGGCGGTGGGAACGGATGTTGCCGCCACCGCAAGGGAGCTCCCTTCCGAGGACGTGTCGGTGTCGCTGACGTCTCCACGGGTCCCCGTTGTGGAGCTCCCCTCGCCCTCCGTCTCACTGGTGTACTCGGAGTCTGTTGCATGGCCCTCCGGGGCCATGTGAGATGCTGCACCCTTGTGCGCCGATGCCACTTCTCCTCCGCCTGATGATGCGAATGCACACATGAACAGGAAGACAAAGAAAATGGGGGGGGGGAGAAATGAAGACAGGTTGAGTGCATGCATTGGCAACACCGTTGGCGGAGAGAACAGACACAGACGCCCCCTGCACTAGGCCGCGCAATCGGGGTACACTACTCAGTTATTATGACTAGGCCTACAGGTCTATGGACGACAAATGCACACATGGGTGAGGCCGGACCATGGATAGCTGTACTTGGCACCCTACAGAGGTGGGGGGCGGGGGCACAGGGCCATGCCTAACGGAGGGGCCTAGCCTACAGAATGCGCCCTGGCCTAGAGATAGCCACAGCCCTCCTCCCCCACCCAGACACCTTCACTGCGCGCAAAGATAGCAGATTGTGCTGATACTCACCCCCTTGTGTCTGCTGTGATGTCCTCACGCGCCCATCCAAATCGGGGTAGGCCACCGCCAGGATCCGGGACATCAGGGGGGTCAATTTGCGGCTGGCACCCCTCCTACGTTGGGAGGCCATCCCCAGCAGAGACTCGGCGGTCTTTCTGGTCCCGCGGCGGATGTCCTCCCACCTCTTTCGGCAGTGGGTGCCCGTCTGTTGTGGACCCCCAGGGCCCGGACGTCCTTGGCGATGGCACGCCAAATGTCGATCTTCTGATGGGCGCTGACCTATGTGACATGTACAGGGTGGTAAAGGAAATCTCATTACTTTTCTGCCTGGTCAATGTGAGTGCCCCCCCCCTCCCCAACCTTGCCTTGTGGCACATGCTCTCATCTTTCGTGCGTTGCACTCCTCATTCGCTCACCTCCCCACCATCTTACATCCACCCCACTCAACACAGGCATAGCCCATTCAATGTGCACCCTGTGTACTTACCTGTTGGTCTGGAGGACCGTAGAGTAGCGCATACTGGGGGAGGACCCCATCAACAAGTTTCTCCAATTCTTCTGAAGTGAAGGCAGGGGCCCTTTCCCCAGTCGCAGCAGCCATTGTATCTCCCAGAACGAGGTCACAGCAGCACTTGCGGTATAGGTCCTCTCCTGTGGATGATCAGGTCTCGAGTGATTAATCAGATAGAAAATGGCAGTCACGCCCACGGCAGTGCGTACCGCGACCGACGGCGCACATCGTCATTGGCTACTGAAACCCGTAGGGTTCAATGTTAACCAATGCGGCTTAGCACCACAGTTTTCGACCGCCACGGTGTGCCACGCCAGCGCATTGACCTCACATCCCACTGTCACACTTCACAGGTCAGGCAGCCGCCATTTCAAGGGCCCACATGGCTTAATTTCTACTGCGTCACACAGGCCTAGGCCTTGCATTGCCACACATACAAGCCTTTCAATGCATAGCGAATCGTGTACTGTGCAAGCTGTGTGAACGAACCTGTGGGTTGCTTGACTGTGTGCTCCATGTTGTCCTTCCTAGGCACCGTCCGCTGGGACTAGCGAGGAGAAGGAGGAATCCTCCCGTGTACCGACCGCTGGTGGACCTGTCGACAATGGAAGAACGACATATCATACTTACATACCGGCTTGACAGAGCAACTATACATGAACTATGTGCCCAGCTGGAGCCAGACCTGATGTCCCCCATCCGCCAACCCACAGGGATTCCCCCTCTGGTGCAGGTTCTGTCAGTACTCCATTTTTTGGCAAGTGGGTCTTTTCAGACAACAGTGGCCATATCATCAGGGATGTCTCAGCCTATGTTTTCAAAGGTTTTGTCCAGAGTGTTGTCTGCCCTGATGAAATACATGCGGAGCTACATTATTTTCCCTGAGGTGGGCGATTTGGCTACAGTGAAGGGTGATTTCTATGCCCTTGGACATATCCCCAACATCATTGGTGCCATTGATGGGACCCATGTGGCTTTGGTTCCCCCCAGTGAAAGTGAGCAGGTGTACAGAAACAGAAAAAGTTATCATTCGATGAATGTCCAGGTGGTCTGTTTGGCTGACCACTACATCTCCCATGTAAATGCCAAGTTCCCTGGGTCAGTGCATGACGCGTATGTCATGCGAAATAGCAGCATCCCTTATGTGATGGAACAGCTACAGAGACACCGTGTGTGGCTAATTGGTGACTCTGGTTACCCCAACCTGTAGTGGCTACTGACCCCAGTGAGAAATCCCCGGACCAGGGCAGAGGAACGGTACAATGAGGCCCATGGGCGAACTAGGAGGATCATAGAAAGGACCTTTGGGGTCCTGAAGGCCAGGTTTAGGTGCCTGCATATGACAGGGGGATCCCTTATGTACTCACCAAAGAAGGTGTGCCATATCATCGTGGCCTGCTGCATGCTTCACAATCTTGCTTTGCGACGCCAGGTGCCTTTCCTACAGGAGGATGGTCCAGATGGTGGTGTTGTAGCAGCTGTGGAGCCTGTGCAGAGTGAAGAGGAGGAAGACGACGGGGACGACACGGACAACAGGGATACAGTCATACAACAATATTTTCAGTAGCACACAGGTAAGAATCACCCACGCCATATTACATTTACTTAAGGCCTCATGCGTCTGTACTGTCTGTGTTTCCCCCCAGTTCCTGTTAACTGATTTGTGACTTTCCCTTCCCTTTTCAGAGCTGTATGACCCACTGCGTGACTTCTGCTTTGTTTGCCCATGGACTAAAGCTTATTGAAATTGGTATGTTGTTGTCACAAAGTTACTGGACATTATTGCACTGTTATGTGTAATACATTTGTTAAGAATACAAGCAGACTCCTGTTATTTTAAGTGCAATAAGTGATTTATTTTAAGTGCTACATATTGGTACATGATTGTAAAACGGTGATGGGTGGGGGTGGAGTAATGTCCATGGCAGAGTCCAGTTCTCAGACGCACAGGTGCATTGTCCATATGCCTGTGGAAGGATGGAGCAGGGGCAGTTAAAGGTTGGACAGGGTGACAATGTGGGACAGTGGGATGACATCAGGGGGTATCTTATGCTGGCGGGGGTCTTGCAATCCTACTCTGTCTTCTTGTGAGATCTCAGGTTCCGCTTGCGGGGTGGTTCTTCTTCTGCAGGAGGTGGGGTTCTGGTGGCCTGTTGTTGTGTGGGGGCCTCCTGTCCACTAGCGCCGGCGGAGGTGGTAGGCTGTTCCTGGCCTGGGCTAGTGACAGGGGCCCTTTGGGGTGCCACATGGTCCCGCAATGTGGTGACTATCTGGTTAAGGGCCACGACGATGGTCCCCATTGCGGAACCGATGTTCCTCAGTTCCTCTCTGAACCCCATGTACCGTTCCTCCTGCTGTGCCTGGATCTCCTGGAACCTGGCCAGTACCGTCGCCATCGTCTCCTGGGAGTGGTGGTAAGCTCCCATGATGGAGGAGAGGGCCTCTTGGAGAGTGGGTTCCCTGGGCCTGTCCCCCCCCTGTCGCACAGCAGCCCTCCCAGTTCCCCTGTGTTCCTGGGCCTCTGTCCCCTGGACGGTGTGCCCACTACCACTGCCCCCAGGTCCCTGTTGTTGTTGGGGTGGTGGGTCAACCTGGGTGCCCTGTAGTGGCGGACACACCGCTGATTGACGTGTCCTGGAGACAGAGGCATGGGCCCGCTGGGTGGGAGCTGTGCTGGTGTTCCCAGAGGGGGTTGGGTCTGGTATAGCCTGTGGCTGTCTGTGGGGAACCGACTGTCCCGAGGTCCCCGTTGGGCCGGGCTGGTCATCTGGGTCCAGGGAGACAGAGCTGCTGTCATCGCTGGGGGCCTCTTCTGGGGGTGGGATGGACATCTCTGTACCCTCCGTGGCGGTGTGGTGGCGTTCGGGTCCTGCAGGGGTATTAAGGTATGGTTATTGCTTCTGTGTGTGGCATTTCGTGTGATGGGTGGGTGTCCGTGTACCCAAGTGCAGGCATTCCCTTGTGGGGGCTTTTGTGAGGGTGGCTTGTGGGGGTGATGTGTGTGTGCAGTGGGCATGCTTTGGTGATGGGTGTGCATGCTTTGTGGTCGCATGCAGGGCTAGGTTTTGGGATGGGTGGGTTGCGATGGTGAGCCATTTGCAAGGAGTCGGTGTGATGGGGGTGAGGGTGGGGGTATGATTTGGCATGCAGGTGGGGTGGGGGGAATGAAGTAGTGAAGATTTGACTTACCAGAGTCCATTCCTCCGCCTACTCCTGCGAGGCCCTCAGGATGCAGGATGTGCAAGACTTCCTCCTCCCATGCTGTGAATTCTGGGGGAGTAGGTGGGGGTCCGCCGCCAGTCTTCTGCACCGCAATGTTGTGCCTTGATACCATGGAACGCACCTTCCCCCGTAGGTCGTTCCAGCGCTTCCTTATGTCATCCCGATTGCGTGGATGCTGTCCCACCGCGTTGACCCTGTCCACTATCCTTTGCCATAGCTCCATCTTCCTGGCAATTGTGTTATGCTGCGCCTGTGCCCCGAAGAGCTGGGGCTCTACACGGACTATTTCCTCCACCATGACCCTGAGTTCTGCGTCACTGAACCTGGGGTGTCTTTGGGGTGCCATGGGGTGGTGTGGATGAGGTGTGGGGTGGCGTTTGTGGTGATGAGTGTGGTGCGTGTGGTGGTGTGTGGTGTTTGGTGCGTGGATTCTGTGTGGGTGATGGTGTTGTGTGCCTCTGTGTTGTGGGATTGTCTATTCTGTGCTCTCTCTCTAGCCTTCGTCAATAATTTCGGGTCGTAGGGGTTTGTGGGTGATGTGGGTGTGTGTTTTATATTGTGTTGTGTGTGTGTTGGAGTGGTGTTAGTATGTGTATCAGGTGTGTGTGTTTCAAAATGACCAATGTGGCTGAGTTTTCTATGTGTGTGTGTATTTTGACCGCGGCGGGTGTACCGCCAATGGAATACCGCGTTTGAAAGACCGCCGCATGGATTCGTGTGTCGTGATAGTGTGGGTGTATTTGTGTTGGCGTGACGGTGGAGGTTTGGTCATCGCCATTTTTTCGCCGACCTTTGGTATGGCGGACTTTTGTGGATGTCGGGTTTTTGGAGGTTTGGCAGTTGCGGGTCAGAATGACCGTGGCGGTTTACCGCGTCCACGGCGGTGTTATGGCGGTCTTCTGACCGGCGGTATGCGCCTTTTACCGCCGAGGTCAGAATGACCCCCAGAATGCTGAACGTAGGCCCTGTGCTCACTGCACCACTGGATTCAAGCTAGCTTGGCTGATGAAGGGTGATACCCTGAAACTGGTCCCAGGATGCTTGTTTCTAGTCCAGGGAGGACCTGGCCTGGCAGTTCAGGCTGGACTGTTCCCATGGGGAACAGCCTCAAGACTGATTTGCATATGGCTGTGTCCAAATTGGGGTGGCGTGGTGGGCAAAAAAAACTGTGGATTAAACCCAGAACTTTGTGACTGGGGGAGAATGTTTGCATTTTTCAGCATTCTGTCCATCATCTGTTCTTTTTGCTTTTGCTACCCTATGTTGGAAGGGTATGCCCAGACTTGAGTCCCGTGCTCACTGCGCCACTAGATTCAAGCTAGCCTGGCTGATGATGGGTGATACCCTAAAACCGGTCCCAGGATGATTGTTTCTGGTTCAGTGAGGATCTGGCTTGGCAGTTTGGGCTGAACTGTTCCCATGGGGAACAAGGTCAAGACTGGTTTGCTTATGGTTGGGTCGAAACTGGGGTGCCATGATGGGCAAAAAAATGATGGATTGAACCCAAATCTTTGTGACTGGGGGAGAATGTTTGCATTGTTCACCATTTTGTCCATCATCTGTTCTTTTTGCGTTTGTTGCCCACAAGAAGCATTCGATTTACAGGCCCAGGGCGCATATAGTACACTTTACTAGGAACGTATTAGTAAATCAAATATGCCAATCACAATAAAGCAATCGCTACTACAATTTAGACAGGGAGCACTTGCACCTTAGCACTGAATAGCAGTGGTAAAGTGCCCAGAATCCTAAAGCCAACTAAAACAAGTAATTAAAAATAGGAGGAAGAAGGTAAAAAGTTTGGGGATACCCCTGCAAAAAAGGCCAAGTCCAACACTGGGTTTAGTTGGGGGTCGAAATGCCTGTACAATGCTGCCACTACGGCCTCATCACCTGTATTGGGAAGGGATTCAAACAGCTCATATATTTGCCCCCCCACTCCCTCCCAAGTGGAGCAGCGGCGATCTCTTCATCGCCCCATCCGTCTCCCTTGACACATGGAAGTAGTGCTTCAGCCTTCCGAACCATGAGTGCCATTGTGGTGCATCTGTCGCCGGGTCTGCAAGCTCATTAACTGGCACAGTGCTTTGCTAGAGGAGTGTGTGCATAGAAGGGTTGGAGGAGGTGCAGCAAGTGGCTAATGTAACATCGCCAAAGATTTCGACAGCTCCTCGGCCTCCAAGCACTCTTGGTTTGGCAGAGTATGGGCAGCAGCTGTGGAGTTAAGCGAATAGCAGGTTGGGTGTTCTTACCAGCCCCAGTGGGTAAAGCAGACCTGCAAGACCTTTCGCAGACATTGCATGTGTCTCAGCTCCCATGCAGTAGCATACCTCTCCCAACAGGCAGTTTAATTCCTTATTATCACAACTTGGCTGTACTCCAGAACACTATTCAAACACTCCTATGGGCCCTTCAGGCCTTACCTCCAAAGTCCACAGTGAAAGTCCACAATGATTTTGCAGGCGCCTCTTCACGTGTCCCTATTCTGCTTTAGTAATTTCTTAATCCGTGGCGGAAGGCAAGGCTGGTAGTACACAATGAGGAGGGTGCGGTGCACCTCATGCACCAGTAGGTTGCACCAATCAAAAAAAGAGTGAGTGGGACCATGTGACTTGGCCCATGTTCACTCCCCTGCAGTTACAATCACAGGAAGAGGCTGACGGTGGCAGAAAACACATGTGCCTGGCCTCCTGTGAGGGATGCGAGAATCAGGGCTGTCGCTCAAGCCCATGCAGCAGACCGCGCTGCACCTCCTGATGTCAGATGGCATCAGGATGGGGTCACTGTAGAAAGGTACCATCTTTCTTGACATGTTACCCCCAATTTCTGCCTATTTGTCAGTGTGTTTTTACTGTCTCACTGGGATCCTGCTAGTCAGGACCCCAGTGCCCATAGTTTGTGGCGTATATGTCAGTCTGTTTTACTGTGTTGTCAGTATGCTTGACTGTGTCACTGGAGTCCTGCTAACCAGACCTCCAGTGCTCATGCTCTCTCTGTTTCTAAATTTGCCACTATATTCTAGTGACTCCATATTCCACCCCAGATTGGCATACTGGACCACCCTTATAAGTCCCTAGTATATGGTACATAGATACCCAGAGCATTGGGATTCCAGGAGATCCTTATGGGCTGCAGCATTTCTTTTGCCATCCATAAGGAGCACATACAAACACTTTTTCAGGACTGCCTTTGGAGCCTAAGTGAAATAGTGTAAGCACTATTCCACAGCCATTTTCACTGCAGCAGGTAACTTGTAAGTCACCTATATGTCTAGCCTTCAGTTTCTGAAGGCTAGGTGCAAAGTTACTGTGTGTGAGGGCACCCCTGCACTAGCAGAGGTGTCCCCACATTGTCCAGGACCAATTTCCCGGACTTTGTGAGTGTGGGGACACCATTCTAAGTGTGCACTACATATAGGTCAATACACATATGTAGCTTCACAATGGTAACCCCAAATATGGCCATGTACGGTGTCTAAGATTGAGAAATTGTACCCCCAGTCCAATTCTGGTATTGGGGGGCCAATTCCATGCACCCTGGGGGCTCCACCGTGGACCCCCCAGTACTGCCAAACCAGCTCTCTGAGGCTTCTACTGCAGCCCCATCTGCTGCCACCTCACAGACAGGCTTCTGCCCTCCTGCGGAATGGGCATCCCAATCCCAGGAAGGCAGAACAAACCATTTCCTTTGGGACAGGGGTGTTACACCCTCTCCCTTTGGAAATAGGTGTTACAGGCATGGGAGGGGTATCCTCCCAGAGCCTCTGGAAGTGCGTTGAAGGGCACAAACGGTGCTCTCCTTGCATAATCCAGTCTACGCCGGTTCATGGAACCCAAGTCCCTGCTCTTGCATGAAATTGGAAAAAGGAAAGGGGAGTGACCAATCCTCTGTCCATCACCACCCCAAGGGTGGTGCACAGAGCTCCTCCAGAGTGTCTGTGGTGTTAGCCATCTTGGATTCCAAGGTGTTGGGATACTCTGGGAGCATCTGAGTGGCCAGTGCCAGCAGGTGACGTTGTAGACCCCTCCTGGTATGTGCTTACCTGGTTAGGTGACCAATCCCCCTCTCAGGGCTATTTAAGGTCTCTCCTCTTGGTATTTCCTCAGATTTGGTTTTGCAAGACTCCAGCAGGAATCCTCTGCAACCTCTGCTTCACCTTCTACGGTCGGATCAACCGCAGAACTGCTCCAGGAACTGTACAACTGCAACAAAGTATCCAAGAAGGCTACTGTAACTCTGTAACTTCAGCTCCTGACAGCAACTGCAACAGTTTCCAGGTTGTGCACGCTCTGAGGACCTCCTGTCTTCATTCTGCACCAGAGGACCAAAGGAATCTCCCGTGGAGTGACGGAGCCACTTCCCTGCTTCAGCAGGCACCTCTCTGCAGCAACGACTGGTACTCTGGGTCCCCTCTCCTGATGGCGAGCATGGATGCTGGAGCACAGGTGGTGGACCAAAGTGACCCTGACTGTCCAAAGGTCCACCTGTCCAAATTTGGTGGAGGTAAGAGCTTGCCTCCCCGAGCCAGACAGTACCCCTGTGCACCGCATGTTGTGGAGCTCCTAGAGCTTCTGTACACTTTGTGCACAGAATAGCCCAGGTCCCCAGCACTCTATCCTGCAATACTCAGCTCCCTGAGTTGTTCTCCGGCAGCATGGCATCCCTTTGTGTAGTGCTGCGATGAATGCCATTTGCGACTCCTTTGTCCACATGTCCTGCGACTCCTGTTGGTGCTGCCTGCTCTTCTGAGGGCTCTCTGCTAGGTCCAGGTAGCGCCTTTTCTCACCAAACGCGTCTTTTGCATGAGCCAATGCTTGTTGGCGGAATCCAACAACAAAAACCAGCCTGCTTCTTCTACTTGAAGTGGGACATCTCTTGCACCAAGCAGGAACCCACAGCGTCTTCTTTGGTTTATTTCTGACTTTTTCTTCTAACCGGAGAATCCACTTTTGAACCTTCATCCGAGTCAGCAGGGCCTCCTGTTACTCCTGGACTCTTCAGCTGTTTTTGGACTTGGTCTCTTCTCTCCACGGGTCTTCAGGTTCAGGAATCCATCATTAGTGTCTTGCACTCTTGCTTGTTTTTTGCATAATCCTTTATAACGACCCATAGTGTGTTCTGAAGAAACTTGCTGTACTTTACGCCTGTCTTCCTGGGCTCTGGGGTGGGGTACTTTACTTACCTTTGGTGTTTTCTTACACTCCCAGCGCCCCTCTACACACTACTCTTTCCTAGGTGGGAAACTGACATTCGCATGCCACTATTTTAGTATATGGATTTGTATTGCCCGTAGGCCAATAATAGCCTATAGTGATTTTCACTGTTTGCACTATTTTATGACTGTTTACTTACCTGATTTTGGTTACTAGTGTATTTTTTGTGTTTAATACTTACCTCCTAAGAGAGTATAGCCTCTAAGATATTTTTGGCCTTGTGTCACTAAAATAAAGTACCTTTATTTTTGGTAATACTGAGTATTGTCTTTGTTGTGTGTGAGTACTTTGTGACTACAGTGGTATTGCAAGAGCTTTGCATGTCTCCTAGTTCAGCCTTGGCTGCTCTGCCTACAGCTACCTCTAGCAGTCTGGCTTCTCGACACTGCCTACACTTCACTAATAAGGGATAACTGGACCTGGTATAACGTGTAAAGTACCTTTGGTACCCACTACAAACCAAGCCGGCCTCCTACAGTCATCGCACCAGCAAGCATGCAAAAGGAATCACTTCTTATCACCAGATGAAGCGCCCTTGTGGGGGCTACAAACAGGTAGGCCTGGCTTCTGAAACATCTCTGCTGCAGCTGTGATAAAATACAGAGACACTGTACATTGGGACCTGTGATAAGTACCTCGAGCAGTCACTTCCACATGTATTTATACCCTTGGGCCGAGCCCAGCCTTCAGGTTGTATTGCAGTAACAATGTATGGTAGAGGGTGGGTGACACTATAAAACAACTACCACTGAAGGGTTCATGTACAGACATCAGACTTCGATCAGGTACTTTTCCCCCGTGCTGAAGCCTGGTAGAGCATAAAATAGATAAGACCACTGCACCCTATTGAACAACTTATCTGCATCCAATGACAGTGGCACCTTTTTATCAGAATAATATTTTACTTGCCACAACATGAGGCTGAGTGATCTCAAGTGAGATGCGGAGGTGCATGAAGCCCATCTGATCTCTTTGAACAGATTTCGATACAACCCATTTTAGCCTGGAAGGACACTCTCACCAGAATTTTCATATCAATGTTTATTGTTTCAATAACAATGTGATCTTGGTCCTATTAATTTCCCTTAGAGGAGGTTTGCCGTCCTTAAGTTCCTCAAACAGTTTGTATGTCAATGGTATTAATATAGGTTTGGTAGACAGACAGTCTTCTGACTGGTATCTGTGGCTCCTTGGTGTATGGGAGTTCATCTATTACGTGCGTTATCTCGTCTTCAGTGATTTCTTGATTAGTGGAGTCCGTGTGTTCAGATGTAAGTTTTGGCAATGAAAATGATAGAGTCTAGAATTCTGACACTCTCCTGTGTAGAGTCCACAATTGTATTCCTTGTAGATATAGCGGGTCTCTAGCTATGATGGCTCTTGCGTCACATATGGCAGAGCTGAAATTTTGGGACCCTTCTTTCCTGAACTGCATAACTAAAAGCATCTCTGCCTTTTCCCCATTTTTCGAAGTGGCGATGTTTAAGACTGAACTGAGGTATTTCAGATTGAGAAGTGAACGATTGGTTCAAAGCATATTTTGCCTGTAGAAGGTTGTGTAAGTCTGCAGTGGCATGCATATTTTTGTAAATTGGGGTGAGGGAAGTCCCGTGGGTTTCCAGTTGGGCTTTGTTTATTTGTGTTTCACATTCATTGAGGGGTGCGTCTTTCATTACTTCCCTTCAGACACTTGCCTTTCCTGTTGCCCAAGCTGTCTTGGTGGAAGTGACTGAGCATTCATTCTTATCTGATTATCTGAGTATGTACGTAGCATGAGAGTGAGTTTTTCGTTTAGCATTAGACATTCAGTAGTAGAATATGTTGAGCCGTCACTGTCCCACTGGGAGATTTATTAGTCCTAAATCTACCTTTATTGTTTCATGTTCAGACACTCCGTTTGGTTTCATGGCGTCCATGATTCTGCCAAGGAGTGGGGCCATGATCAGGATATATTCAATACAATCAATACAAGAACATGTCCCCTGTACGCAGAAGATGAGTGTATATTCCCTATCTTGGATAGGAAGAGTCTCCACGGATCATGAAGGGAGAAGTCAATTTGGAGATCCTGGAGTAATCCTTTGTCTGTCAGGCTCTATGTTAATGGGTGTTGAGATTTGTGCAAATACAGGTCAGGAGGTAAGTTCTATTCACCCCTGAGTAAGATTTTTGTGCATGAGTACTGGAGCAAGATCCTAGTTATATCCCTAAAAGTATCCCTCTGAGTTCAAGCAACCACATATAGTAGAATCCAGTGATGAAGTTTGTTCTGAATTGTCACTTTAAGCAAAATATAGTGAGCTTTCAGGTCTTGCCATGTTGTTAGCACTTTAAGAGGCAGGCCGTTGCATATGAGATGGCATTTTTTTAAAATGTTTATTCACAGAAGACTGCGTGGATTCCTTGAGGTCTCGCCTTTTTGCATGATATTAGCTGCCTACCAGTCCCTGCACAGTTTTAGACTAGCCTCATCAAATAGATGTGTCTCTTGCATAAACGCTACGTCGGGATGCAGTGTATGGGGGATGTGCAAGTACCTTCTTTCTTTTAATGTAATTTGTCAGCCCATAGACATTCAGGGAAATTATATTGAGGCTGTTTATAGTGTGCATCACCCAGTTCAAAGCGATGGAAAGATGCAGCTGGTGATTTGGGTGGATGAAGGAACGGTAACAGAATGATCCTATTAGTGATCTAGTCTATGTGGCGACTGTATATCTAGACCTGGCGCTTTAGTCGGGTTGTAGCTTATCTCCCAGGGACGCCACTTGCATCTCCCAACAAAAGTAAAGTTGTCACTGCAATAATATGGGATGGTCATGTATGTTAAAATCGTGACCATCGTTCTTGGTGACATGTTGTAGATCTCGGAGTCTCTCCCAAAGCTATACATAATAAACATTCCATGGTATTTAGGTTTCTAATCCCACAAGAGTGCCTAGTGTCTTCTGACCTATTGTATAATGAGTGGGACCCTAGTGCAGGATTGTGACAATCATATGCAACATCATTTGTACCTATGGTTAGGTGGCCCAGAATATCAACGCCTACAAAGGTGGCCATGCCTTGTGCCAGAACCCTGATTCAAGCCATCTGTGTTTACTATAAATATGTAACGGGAGAGTGTAGAATAGGGAGCAAAAGAAACAAAAGGTCTAATTAATGCATTAGCAGCTTCTTTCCTGGAATGGGATGCTGCATCCAGTAATTGAGGTGATTTCAGTGGTGATCCGGATTTGTGTCATGGTGCTGATTGCTTAATCGTGTGTTTATATTTGGGACCCATAGGCACTGCTGTTTCAATGAGTCTAAACGGTCACTTTCAGTTTGTTGAAATGTTCTTGTTCCTCCTCTGGCTGAGTCTCTTTCAGGCGTGTCCTGTGTTGGCCTCAGTTTTGAGAAGCAGCCATGTCTTCTTTGAGGGTGTGGAATAGGCCTTCTGGTTGAACAGGATCATCATATTCTGAGGTTTTTATATGGCATGTAATTAGCATAGTCGAAGGGTCCTAAAGGCCATAGTGGATACCCAGTTTTTTAAAGTCTTGGCCTGAGAGTCCGGAATCTTTTCCTACATTGGACGATCATCTTTGAAAAATTTTGGATGATGATAATCTGCATATCTTCATGCCCAAAGGGGCAAGCCACTTCACTTCATGAATGGTTTTCCTCACTTGTTGGTGGTATAAGAAGCAGGTGATGGTCTGTCGTGGGCTCCCTGCAGACTCTGGTCTCTGTGATCAGACCCTGTGAGCTCTTTGTATTTCCAGGGATGGACAAATGTCAATTTAATGAGCTCAGGTATGAATTTCGTCAGAAAACTAATGATGTCAGTGCCTTCCAACTTTTCTGGAATGCCGGAGAAGCAGAAATGTTCTTCTCACATATTCTCTATCAGTTTGATAACCCTTTTCTGTAGAAACCAGTGGTCCTCAGTCTTTGGAGGCCATTATCCTTTGTTTGACTTGTAAACTTTCTTCCATTTTCTTTATGTGCTCATTGTAGGAGACAATGTCAGAGCAGATAGACGGGATATCTGCTGAGGTCTTCATGGTGTTATTTTCTACTATGGATATGGAGAGTCATAATGTAGTAAGTTCTTTTAGTATGGCCTCTAATGGTGAATTTGTTGCCAGTGTTCCTGAGTCAGATGTTGCCTTGGAGGATTTCCTAGTCACCGCTTCAGTAAAAAGTACCTATCTTGCCGGTTTAGGCATGGTAGCTTTGGTACAGTTCTGAGTATAATGAAAGAGGAAAGATCACAGTAAGCAATTAGGTTATTGGTTGATGGAGGAGTGATCCCTGCACAAGCAGCAACCACAGTCCTTGTCTGGGCACAAGCAAACGCAACATTAACCCTTGCTCAACCCTTGGGTAGCTTGGCACAGAGCAGTCAGGCTTAACTTAGAAGGCAATGTGTAAAGTATTTGTGCAATGAATCATACAATAACACAGTATAAACACCACAAAAATACACCACACGGGTTTAGAAAAATATAGAAAAAATATAGAATATTTATCTGATTAAAATAAGGTCAAAACAATCAATATTTGATAAGTACAAGTTGAAATATCACTTTGGTAATGATAAATAGAGTCCTTAGTTCTTAAGAAGCAATAGGTGTCCTTTGTAAGCACAAAGTACCTGGTTTGCATCGGAATTATCCAAACAGGACCGCAGAGGAGGAGATGCGTGAAAAATGGGGAGGTGTGCATCGGTTTCTCCAGGCGCACACAGACGATGCGTTTACATTTTTCCACGCAACAAGGGCTTTGCATCGATTTCTGGTGCACAGACTTGGATCCTCTTTGGGTTGTGGGGTATTTGGATGACCCGGGGACGATATGGAGAAATCCTGGGCGTGCAGGACGAAGTCACAGGAGCTGCGTTGATCCGGTGGGTGATGCAGGGAAATTTCTATCGCACGGCAGGTGCTGCGTCGATTCTTCTCGCAGGAAGTCAGGCTGCGCCGTTCCGGCTCGACTATGCGTCGATCCAGTGGGCCATGCGTCGAAGTTCCGTTGCAACGCTGGCACTGCGTCAATCTCCACTCGGGAAGTGGGGCTGCATCGTTCCAGTTCGGCGTGCAGTGATTTGCTCACCATGATGCAGGCTGTTCGTTCATTCTGGCAGGCTGTGCGTTGTTTTTTCGCCGCACAAGGAGTTCTTTGCAGAGATGAAGTCTTTTTGGCCCTGAGACTTCAGAACACAGGAGGCAAGCTCAATCAAAGCCCTTGGAGAGCACTTCTCAGCAGAGCCAGGGGGCAGCAAGGCAGCAGGGCAACAGCAAGGCAGCAGTCCTTTTCAGCAAAGCAGTCAGGTGAGGTGGGCAGGTTGCAGGTTCTGGTTCAGAGTTTCTTTCCCAGTAGGTATCTGTCCACAAGTGTCTGAATTGGTAGGGTCAGAGACCCGGTTTAAATACCCAAATGTGCCTTTGAAGTAGGGGAGACTTCAAAGAGTGGCTTAGAAGTGCACAAGGTCCCCTTTCAGTTCCATCCTGTCTGCCAAGGTCCCAGTAGGGGGTTTGGCAGCCCATTGTGTGAGGGCAGATCACTGTCCTTGCAAATGTAGGTGCCAGGCCCTCCACCCTCCCAGCCCAGGAAGACCCATTCAGTATGCAAATGTGTGCAGGAGTGACTGAGCATCCTGTGTTTGGGGTTGTCTGGGTGAAATGTGCAATGGAGCTGTCAACTAACCTAGCCAGATGTGGACTCTAAGGCACAGAAGGATTTAAGTGCAGAGAAATGCTCACTTTCTAAAAGTGACATTTCTAAAATTGTAATATTAAATCCAACTTCACCAGTCAGCAGGATTTTGTATTACCATTCTGGCCATACTAAATATGACTCTGTTACTCCTTTCAGATCAGAATTAACCACTCAAACAGTATATGAGGGTGGCCCTAATGTTAGCCTATGAAAGAAGCAGGCCTCACAGCAGTGAAAACTAATTTAGTATTTTTACACCACCAGGACATATAAACTACACAGGTATATGTCCAGCCTTTTATCTACATAGCACCCTGCCCTATGGGTTACCTAGGGCCTACCTTAGAAGTGACTTATATGTAGAAAAAGGGGAGTTTAAGGCTTGGCAAGTACTTTTAAATGCCAAGTCGAATTGAGAGTGAAACCGCACACACAGGCCTTGCAATGGCAGGCCTGAGACACGGTTAAGGGGCTACTTATGTGGGTGGCACAATCAGTGCTGCAAGCCCACTAGTAGCATTTATTCTACAGGCCCTGGGCACAAGTAGTGCACTTTACTAGGGACTTATAAGTAAATTAAATAAGTCAATTGGGTATGAGCCAATGTCAGCATGTTTTAAGGGCGAGAGCATAAGCACTTTAGCACTGGTTAGCAGTTGTTAAATGCGCAGAGTCCTACAACCAGCAAAAACAGTGTCCAAAAGGAGGGAGGCAGGCAAAAAGTTGAGGGTGACCACCCTAAGGCTGTGAGGTCTAACAGGTTGGTTTCTAACAGTGGTGCTCTGGATTTCTGCATCCACTGCTGATAGTAGAGGCAGTTCAAAGGTTGTATGTATAATCCAGTGTACAAGAGGCACTATGCAATACTTGGCCAATATAAATATCGCTGTATACTTTATTTGGCTGAAAACATTGTGTTGTGCACATAGGAGTACATAAAGACATACAGAGATTACTTATCTTACAATAATTGAGAGAGCGGAATTACTTTGAAGAATGGGAGGATTAATGTGATATCTGAAAATATTCTGACCCTATATACATGGCATTGCGGTTGGTGTGTATAGATCTACTCCACTCTGAAATCAACAAAATTCAAACAAGAAACGTCACCATATTAAGACACAGTGCTACCTGTGCCACATGTGTTTGATAATGAAGTGTACACTTTAATTTTAGAAGCTTTAAAAGACTACAGGTTATATATCTGATTTTCAAGAATGAAACAAATGTTATTTTAATAACCGTCCACAAATGTATTAACATGCTGTCCTGACTCAGCCTTTAATACGGAAAGGGTGTGCTCAACCCTCCTCTCACGCTGTCAGTCTGTCGACCTATCTGTTTCCATATGTTTCTAGTTGTTTGTCTGTCATCTAAACTTCTTTATCTGTCTCTCTCACTCTTGCCACCTTGTCTATTTCACAATTCGTACTTCCGCCGCCTTGAAACCAAGATTAGTTTTGTAGATTTACTTCTTTGGGGTAAAGCTGGAGAGGGGATGGCTCAGTGGACTAATGGGCCTGCTGAGGTGATCAATGAGTGGTCACAGGGGTCACAGGTTCAATCTCCGTAGTTCAACTCAGTGTGCTGTTTTAACAACTTTTCTGAAATTAGTACTAAACCATAGGAAAAGGTAATACCTGTCGTTGAGACGGTTTACGATTTCGGAGGTCATTCAGACTTCAGCAGATGGCCCCATGTAAGCAGATGCCCTGGGCTCCACTCTGCTAATGAAGGGCTGACCTCCATCTTGTCAAATTCCCACCTGCCTAACAGTGGATCTGCTGGTAGAGCACTATAGGAGGAGCGGTTTGCTGAGGGAGCGGTGAATCATTTATTTATTTTTTTACTCATCTCATCAAACTTTTCTGTTTTTCTAAGGCACACTCCGGAAACGGGAGTTTATTTTAGAGCAACAAAAAAGCGATGGCCCTGACGTGCAACTAGTTTTCTCCCTGCACAACAGAAACCCTACTGCTTTAGTATCTAGAAAAAGGACAAGGGAACAGCATGCTCGGGAAGTGAATTTCCACACTTTTTTTGCAGATTTCATACATCTGCTGAAGTAAAAATCTTCCCTTTCTATGCTAAAGAACTAAGTTCACGCTAATTATTAGTTAACACTCTAATTTTATCCAGTGATGCTCTGTAGTAAGCGTCAGTTAAGATGAGAACTTAAGTTACTCTTGTCTTATTTCAAGGATGAGAACCTAAGTTACTCTTGACTTATTTTAAGAATGAGAAACTAATTTAGTTTTGACTTATTTCAAGGCTGAGTGCATTTGTTTTCTTCTTAGAGCCTGTTATTACAACCTATTACAGTATTTTCAAGGCCGGTATCTCAAGTTTACTCATGAATTCAAATGACTCTTTGGCTACGCGCACTTGAACTGTGCGCTAGCTCAATGGCCTCTGCGCTATGTTAAATCTCTGGGAGATCCAGGCAAGGCTTGTGCCTCCTCCAAGTGATTATATGGAGTCCCTACTAGTCTGACGTTACGCCCTAAATCTGTTTCTAGTGAGGGCATAACATTGAAACCCCCAGCTCTCCACCATTTCCCTCTTACAAACCTTTTTCCTTTCCCAAGCTCTTATTTCCCATTCCTGGGTATGGATAGCATGAATATTCACAATCTGACATGTCTCCTCTGCAGGTGACTGAAGAATGAAGAGGATGAGCATCCTGGTCCTGTTTCTGCTGCTCACCTTCGTCACCATCGCCTATACCAACACGCAATGTGGAACCTACTATTTTTCAAGAAGCCACAATGACCTGTTTGTAGAAAGAGGAGGCTGGAGGTCAGAACCAATCAGGGGAAGTGATAAGGTGACAAAACTTACTGTAGAAAGGAAGTGCTTGCTATTTGCTAACAGTCTTATGTATGGTCCAAATAATGGTGTTCCTCACATTATAAACCAAAAACTAAAACAAATCGAATGTTGTTGTGAACTGTGGAACTCCCCTCATGAGCGTTTTTTGAACAGGCATGTGATCGGGAGAGTGCCAAGTACATGGAATGATGACATGAAAGGGAGGTGCATCCCCATCGAAGGTCGGCTGACCCAGACCTTTATACTGGCCACTGAGAGAGAAGTGAACAAAGTGTGCGGAACCCAAGGTCGCCAAGAGAAAGACTGCCTGAGCCAAGACGCGTTTACCCTCTACAGTATTGAACGCAAGCCAAGTGGACACTATACGAATAATCAGGAGAAAACTAGACACCAGATTGTGGTGCACTGTGACGATCTTCTCCCAGTTCACTTTCAGTGCATCATGGGTGTGAATTGTGATAGGGAATATCGCACGTGTAACTAGGAATACATCGGCCGGTCCAATTTTCTGGCCTCTAGGGAAAGAAAGCGTGCTTTGCAGAGGTTGCGATTATAAAAATAAACATATTGTAAGGGGTTTGCACTGTTCACCTCAATCAAAAAATGTGACAATTCACACTTCACTAAAATGAATAGTTTTGGTTCAGAGAGAGCTCTGGGACCAGACGCCAGCCATATGTCACCGGCTCAGACAGCACAAGTTAACAGCCGCACAAGTAGACCACAAAAAATAACAGGGGTTGATCCTGAGTTTGGTGGAGTACTACTCGAAACAAACGTGACGTATATCCTGGTCGCCTTATTATAAGCTCCTTAAAATATCATGCACTTCACACCAGGCGCATGGGATATCGTCACGTTTGTGAAATCAGTTCCAAGGGGGTTAACAGTCCATGTGAAGAAAAGGAGCCGAGAGACAACACTGGTGGGGGTACTGTCCCAGCATAGGCAGTGGAATTTGTGCGGATGTTCAACAGGTTGGTCACGCGTGTAGCACAGACAGCATATGACTATGCATGTTTGTTGGTATTCCGAGCCATGCTCAGGCAACATCTGCAAAAAGTAGGAAAGCTTCTGGTTTCTAGCACATTTCCAAGACTGAGTCCATTTAAGGAGGATGAGCGCCTGTGCACTGGGAATAGAATAGAAATAGAAAACGGCCCTTTTGGAACTGTCACTGATCACAAACATACCAATATTATTGAAAAGAAGGTGTGAAATGTACCACAAACCAGCCCTAGATGTTTTAACAAACACAAACATATCCTTTCAACATTGGTGAGCTGTCTGCAGCGCAGAGTGCACAGCTCCAACCAGCAGGTTCCGGCTGTCTCCAACATAGAATCTGGACTGATAAATCCCAGCAGCAGCCTGCATTTCCCCGACTATTTCTAACATGGACTACACAGACTCTAACAGGCTGACGGGCTGTTTTAAAATTGTTATCATGGGATGTGAAATTCTGTCAGCAGTGACTGAACTGTCTCTAGCTCGCTGTACAGAGATCGCTTCAGGCTCTTCCAGGCATGCAAACACTGCACACAGGCCCCAGCACTGGAGCTACTGAATCTACACGGTGAACCCACTGTACAGAGATCGCGTCAGGCTCTACCGGGCATGCAAACACTGCACACAGGCCCCAGCACTGGATCGCGTCAGGCTCTACCGGGCATGCAAACACTGCACGCAGGCCCCAGCACTGGGGCTACTGAATCTACACGGTGAACCCACTGTACAGAGATCGCGTCAGGCTCTACCGGGCATGCAAACACTGCACGCAGGCCCCAGTACTGGGGCTACTGAATCTACACGGTGTACCCAGCAGGGGGTGGTCTCTGTCATGACACAGGGAGCCCCATGCAGCGTTCTCTAAATTAAAACACATCGCACACTGCCATGGCTTGGCTGCCTCTCGCAGACTACCCACATACATCTAGTTCTTGCTTGGCTGTGTAAATAAAAAAAATATATACAACCCCACTCTCCCCGGATAGATAATCTTGTTGATTAAAAACACTGTTTCATCCAGCAATACTCTGGCTGTGTCCAACATATAACACACATCTTCATCCAGCCCTGTCTCAGCTGTCTCCACTGTGTAATCCACAACTCCACCCAGCCCTGCCTCAGTTGGCTCTAAACAAGAAGACACAGCTCGATCCACCACGGGAGGGACTGTCAATAATAAATAATACAAAACTCCTTTCAACATTGGCTCATCCCCTGCAGCAGTGACGGATCAGAAGGCTATGGGTTGTAGTTGGTGGGTTGCTTCAGCCTTACATCAGCCAGAGGTCGATCAGTGAGTTCTCTAAATGTTGGGTTATAGTAACACCTCTTGTTAGCACCAACTGATAACTTCTCCGTAAAGGTTTGTGTGTCCGTGGTGGGAGTGTTTTAGACCTGAAGGTTTCTCCATGTGAATTAACTTGATACATAATAAGTCTACTTATTCCAACTCGATTTTGCAGTAAACATGACCTAATGTAGAAAAGCTTTAGCTTCGCTAGCGTTTGCAAATTAAAAAATCATTGACACAATTTCTCGCTCAATGTCTTTTCTTCAGGATATACTGTGAATAACTATATTATTATCGCAAATCTGATATGTTGTTTCTGTGTATGTCCCACGTGTATATAGTACAAAGCAGATTGTGTGAATTTTAATGGGCTATGGCACTGGTTTGTGTATGTATGTTAACAAAGTCAATAGCTCTCCTTTTTTAGATCTGAAAGTGCGTCTTCACAGTTATATGTCAGAACACTGAGGTACAAAATATCGACCTACAACAATATCGACTCCAGAACATTGACTACCAGAATATGAAGATAATCATGTGTTGTCAAATATAAACATATTATTCTTAATTCCATGCCCACTTACCTAGACCGTGTCATCAAGGTAAGTAGATGTGGAATTAAGAATAGTAAAACTTTGCATACCTATATATACTTAACTCAATGGTATAGCAGTAGTCGATATTCCAGCGTTATTATTGTCGGCCAGTATGAAAAAAACAATATTATGTGGGAACGCCTTTTTTCAATGCCTGATTAGTTTGTGTGCGTGGCATTGTGAGTAGTTGAGCGTCTGAATTTGAGAATGGTCAATGGTTTGGTGAATGTATAGGTACATTTATGGATGAATGGGTGAGTGAGTTAAGGCATGGGTAAATAAATGGGTGAATGACTGTGCAGGGAATGCAAGGATGAAAGAAGGGCTGACTGACTGAGCGTGTGGAGTAATGAATGGATGAGTGACGGCATGGATGGATAAATAGGCGAGTGAGTGCATGAATGACAGGATGACTAGATATGTTCCTCATAGCTTAACAAGTTTGGGTGAGTGGTGTATGAAAATTTGAGTGGAAAAATATGAAAGTGGGACAATAAGTGCATTAATGGATGGGTACATGTATGTAAGAATGAATTAATTGGAGAGTGACCAAAGCCACAGATGAATGAACTGGTAAGGAGTTGCATGCATGGATAGACATGTATGGATCAGTGAGTGTGTGGGTGGATAAATGGGTGACTCAGTGCATAAATAAATTGCTGAATGACTAGATATGTGCATAGATAGATGATCAGGTGATTGAGTGCATGGATGAATGCATTTACAAATGCAGTATATGAGGCTTTTGAAGTACATGTGCACACATGCACATAAAAGCATTTATGGTAAAGGGCGTAACTAGTATTGGGTGATGCATATTGACAAAGACGGACAATGAACTGCAGACTGATTTATTGCAATATTTTATAGTGATCATGATAAACATATTGTTTGGTTAACAAAACCAATACAGTACCATAGAAAACATTAAAGTAAAAAATCATAACAGCAAAATGAAAAAAAAGTAAAGTTACTCTAAAAAAGCAACAGTATCTATCACAATCGCAGTCTTGAACCTGCTCTCCATAGCAGAAAATGAAAACGTTAGTCAAGGTTTACAGACCTAATCAAGTCGTTCTACCTAATAAGTGGTGGGCCTTCAATATAACTTACTTACAGAAATCTATCAATGGCTCTGGCTGATTGCATATCAGAACCATTAAAACAATGTAAAGCAGAGCCATGGTAGCATTTAGTCATTCGCAGTCATTACAATGAAGGTTTTACATTTTTTCATTCATATGCAAAGGTTGGACAGCATCATAAAATATGGACTTAATTTTCTCACGCATACCTAAGTAAACGCCCCCTGCCTTAGTTTTGCAGGATTTCTAAGAATGTTGAAATTTGTTAACGTCAAAAAGACCAAAATGCAGCCTCAAATGTTCCCTATTAGGCCCTTGATTATGAGTACGTCGGAGGAGTAAGTGTGATTTATCACACCCCATAAAATCTGGTTCAGCCTTTATGGCTCAATACGAGTTGGGCGATCCCAATGCAGGGAGGACACCACCGTCATGGCAGTGGCATTCCCCCCACTTTATTACAAGGTTTTGGCTGGCCTGACCTGGCTGAATGGTGGAAACCTTGAAATTGAGCATTTCCGCCAGTCAGTCTGGTGGGAACAGTGCTACAAGATAGCACTTGGCTTCCATAAAGGAGCCAAGTTCTATCTCCGAGCACAGCGGGGGCTGACCAGAACAATCGGAATGCGCACTGTCTGCTATTCCAATGGTGCTGGGGAGGGGTGCCCGAATGCTGCCCACTACATGGTTGTGGGCAGTGCAGAGGCTCCCCTGTGGCCCTGTGCACTACCTTTCCGCCAGCCTTTCAATGGCGGCGTCCCAGCCATGAAAAGGGAAACATCCTGAACAACTAGGTCTAAACCACTACTTGCCTGAACCACTACTGCTAAACAACTAAAAAGTCTCTACAACTAAGTACTGAACAACTACTGTCTAAACAACAATTGTGCCTGAATAACAATTGCCTGAACAACTAATTTTAAGGTAAGGTTTTCCTTTTGGTTTTTATGGTTTATTAGTTGTTTAGAATATATATATATATATTAGTTGTTCAGGCAATTGTTATTCTGGCACAATAGTTGTTTAGACAGTAGTTGTTCAGTACTTAGTTGTAGAGACTTTTTAGTTGTTTAGCAGTAGTGGTTTAGGCTACAGTTGTTTAGGACCTAGTTGTTCTGTCACATATTCCATGAAAAGGCTTGTGGGAAGGGGGGTTGTAATCAGCATAGCGGCTCTGAGTTCAGTGCTGCCATGGCTGATTATAATCCCGACCGCCGGCATGCCATCGGGAACCATGTTCCCAGTAGGGATGGTGGTCCACCACCAAAGTTGTCATTTGGCTGTCAGACTGTCAAAGTCACAGCAGTCCGACTACCATTGCGAGTCTGGTGGACTGAAGACCACCAGACTCGTAATGAGGCCCTTTATCTAGGGGGCAATAAATGGCAAGTTTTCCACCTTTTTGGGAATAATATTCCATTTCTGGTGATTACTGCACCAAAATCCTTATGTTAAAGGAAATAACATACTATTTTACCCTGTTACATTCCAACAGGTTTAAAGAAATGTAACAAAGGGTAATATATTATATATTTAACACACTCTGTAATTACCAGGCACGATAAAAGCCACATATCCCAGCATTCAGACTCCTGCACAACAGGGGTAGGAGGACTGTTAGATCTGTCAGACTTAGGGTGGTCTTCCCCCAAACGTTTTGCCTCTCCTCCTCCTTTTGCTGGACCTATTGATATTGTCCATAGGACTCTGAGCACCTTACTACTGCTAACCAGTGCTAAGGTGCATGTGCTCACTCCTTAAAACATGACAATATTGATTCATCACCTAATTGATATATTTAATTTTCCTGTAAGTCCTAGTAAAGCTCACTACAAGTGCCCAGGGCCTGTAAATTAATGCTATTAGTAGGCATGTGGCACTGATAGTACCACCCACTTAATTACCCCTTTAAACTTGTCTGAGGCCTGCCATTGCAGAGCTGGTGAGTGCAGTTTACAAAATAAACTTTATTTGCCATGTCCAATCCTTACTCTTTAATACATAAAAGTCACCCCTAGGATTGGACCCGAACAGCCAGGAAGGCAGGGTGCAAGGTATTCAAAGAGGAGAACATGTATTTTTTAGTTTTGCATGTCCTGGTAGTGCAACATTCTTAAATACATTTTCACTGCTGCAGGGCCTATCGCTCAAATAGAATAAGATTGAAGTTACCTTCTTACATACTATATGTGTGGCTTTCAAATGGGAAGAGATAACCCCTTCATTTTTTGTGTCTCCGGAATCACAGTTTAAAACCCTAACTTATGGTGAGGTCGGATATTAAATTACAAATTCTGAAAATGCCACTTTTAGATGGTTAACATTTTCTTGTCTTAGCCATTTGGTGCCTGCAGCCTGTCTCTGGTCACAATACCATGTGTAGTTGGCAGCTGGGCTTTGTGTATTCCTCCTAGACAGCCACACATAATGGGAGCTTAGATGTGAATTTATGGGTCATTCTGGGCTTGGTGGGAGAGAAGAGCCGGACACAGCCTCACTTACTCCTGAATATGGTGTGTCCTGTTCTCACACACAGAGCTTAACAATCTTGTATTGTCACTCCAGACAGCGTGAAGCCAGAGTAGGAAAGGAATTCTTCCACAATAAAGCCACTTTCTAGAAGCTTCTTTCACCTTCTAGAGCCAGGGCACTAAATTATAACTACTGGACTTCAGACACCACCACTTCAGTGCACCTCTGGACCCTTGGACACTCTGCCAGGAAGAAGAGCTGCGGTGCTGCTAAAGGCCCACCACTCTTCTGGACTGCTGCTTTGCTAGATTCCTGATTTGCTGACCTGTGCCTGCTGCATTCTTATCTAGGAGTGAGATGGACTGGACCTGCATCTTTCAAACTGAGAACCCAGAGTTACTCAGAGGGCTAGCTGTCTGGCCTAATGATCTGAAGTCTCAGGAACATAAAAGGCCTCTAACCACCCTGCTCCAGCAGCTGGACTCTGTCATCTGTGAGCTGCCCTGGCCAGTGGTGCCACCTCAGTCCTGGACCCGTGGAAGTGGGCCTAAGGTACTTGCTCCCATGGAACCAACACATCTACTGCTGCAAAAGCAGAACCCACGCATTGCCACTGTTCCATAGAACATAACTGGTTCACCACCGCTACTGCATTGGTTGGAACAAATACAACAGACTTGCATCTTCGCACCTTGGGACCAGCGTAAGGCCTTTGAATACACCACTGCGCAACGCTTTCCCTGGCACACGCTCCTCACATCTCTGGTCAACAGCACCTTCAACGATGATGCCACACAACCGCATCACCGCCAGTGCGTGGATCGAGACCTCGACTGCCCCCTGCAATCCTCAATACTAATCTTTGCATCGCAAGTCCTGTCAACAGGATCCTCAATGTCGACGCATCAGGATCTCGCACCACAGCCTCTCTGCATCTAAGAACTGATGCACTGCCCCAGCTGCACAACACATCTGTGTTTCAGATACAATTAACTCTCCTCCACCAGTATTTAAGATATTTTGGTTCAGCAGGCCTAACTGGGTCCCTCTAGCCAGACCGAAGGGCTTCAAATCCCTTAGAAAGAAATGGGTACTTGGATAGGCAACTTAGATGACGATGACTGGAGGAAAGCCGCTCTGGGTCCTAGAGAGCTAGCAATATCCATGCGCTTGGGTTTGATACAAATTTACTACATCCATGCTACTTACTTGTCACCAGCATGCTTAAAGCAAATGTTCCTGGGCACCCTTTCTAACTGTGCAAGGTGCAGTCTTCCCGATGGTGACTTTTCCACTTAGTATGGGATTGCCCGAAGATACAACTCTTTCGGAAGGCAGTGGGAGGAGAGATATCAACAGTCCTGGGGTGCACAATCAATCTGATTCCCAAAATAGCACTGTTGGGATTGCTAGAGGAGCTGGAAGGCCCACGAGCAGATTGTATTTTCATAGGGATGGCCTGCTTGATAGCCAAAAGAGAGAGAGCCTGCATCTGGAAACAGTCTACACTCCCCTCAATATCAAAGTGGGGGGCGGGGGTTGATTGGTCTGCTCAAGTTGAAAAACCAATTAATGTGTCCTGTGGCTGTCCTCCGAAACATTACAAAATCTGGGGAAATGGTGGGCCTATCATGATCTGTCAATGTAACATATCTGCGTCATGTACAAACAGTTCAGCTCGCAACGTCAAGGATCTGATTGATTATTGTTTATGCCTTGTAATGCAAGGAGGATTTGCACTGTTTGTTAAAATAAATAAAGTTGGTTAGAAAGAAATGGATTTTGAAGTACATTGATACAGAACTGATATGGTAAAAAACACAGATGCTTTTATATAAACTGTTGTTTAGGTACTATTGTCTAGCCGTTCCAGAGCGCCCAAACATATACAAAATGGCCGGTATTTTTCTCTGAAAAAGGTAGCAACTCTATGTCCAATTTGTCTGATCACTTTCATATAAACTTGCAAGTAACCCTTTAACAGCAGATGCCACATCCAATCTATCCCACCATACTGTATCCTTCCACTACCACTCCCTCTCAGAAACAGGAATACTGCCTTATCTATCCACAGATCACTTGACTGAATGTGCATCACTGGCATTATCAACAATAATCGGCATTTCACAATGAGCTTTATTAGAATGATTGGCTCTCACTGCAATAGCCCAGAGTGCAATACAGTAAAATAGCACACTCCTCTTGTGCCTCCATCATGATAATATCACCTTTCAGCCTATTACTCAGATTGAGAATATCTTTATAGCACAAAAATATCTTGCCATTCTATGTTTTATAAATTGTGTAAAGTTTGCCAAAATGTTTTCCTTTGAGTACACTTTGTGATCTAAAAAACATGATTATCAGGGGAGTAGCTTGGCCAGTAAAATAGGAGGGGTGTTAGCTTCGTATTTTCCGATAATTAGGCCGGCATAAAATGTAAAAATATATTATATGACAAGCAGGGTGCATGGGAAGGGCCTAAGGGGCAGTGGAAAGATAGACAAATGCGTATTGGTACGGGTACTAAGCGAGCAAAAACAAAATATTTTGTAAAATTACCAACATTTTGGATGACTTTAAAAACTGAGAGGGAGAGAAAGTGTTTGTGCATTTTTGTCAGAAAGAATGTAAAAATTCCTTGTGAAATCCGGCAGACATCTCCCCATACCTGGCTGAAAGTATCTGTACTCAACTATTTATCAGAAAATTCATTTTTTTAGGGAGGTGTACCCAGCGGCAGCTCACAGGAGGGAAAGAGGCGGGATGGCTCATGACGGAGGGACACAAAAAAAAAAAAAAGAATATAATTTTTCTTTAAATGTACCTTTTTACACTGCATCGCTACTCGCCACTCTGATCTGCTCTTCGACTGGACTGCAGGCACAAGCTCCCATCCTGCCCTGCTTCCAATCCTAGCACAACTTTCATGCTGCTGGCAGTATGAAAGCAGTGTTAGGATTGGATGGAGCACCCAGCCAGGGCGCTCCGTGGCAGAGGAGAAGTCTCTGCCTGCTTTCCCCAACCCCGTAACACAGTGCTTGCATTGCTGGGTTGGAGAGAGCCAAGTGCGCATGTTTGCTTGGCTGGCCCAAGACAGCATGTTGTGCACTACCCCTCGTCCCCGTCACAGCCCCATTGGCCCTGCTCCTTTTACTACAAAACGATAAAAAAAGGTTTTGCAGCTGCCTCTGCCATAGAGGAGGAGCTGCGCCTGGGTGTACCATCCCCCACACCCTCTGAAGCTACACACCTGAATACAGTTTACATATTTCTCTAAAATCTTGCAGCGTAGTCTCACTAGAAGGGCAACCCCTAAACCAATTTTACACAATGGTTACTCTTGACCTAGCACTTCTAGAAAAGAATGCAGCACATCTTTGGCCCGCACTTAGTACGCAGTAGTGATTTTGCTGCTGCTTCACAGAACTACAGTGAGCACTTTTGCAGGTTCATTTGCGAGCAGACTGCCAAACTGGAAAATTGGCTGGCAGAGCCAGAGAGCATGGAAGCAAAGAACAGAAGGTCCATCTTTTTAAACCTCACACCTGGAGTAAGAGCTGCCTCTCTGAAAAAAGGAGGCTTAGTTAGCTTTAAATCTATTCATGTCCAATATGACTGCATTACAGTATTTATTATCAGGGCTCTCAATCCAGATGATGTCATCCCATTTTCATGTGATATCATTTCCAGTCTGACCATATATAAGGAAACCTTAGTCAGACAAGGTTTCATTGCAATGTTCTATTATGCCTATTTTCCGTTGCTTTCCTTGCCACCTTAGACATCATTTTTATCTCTCATTTTTGCTACAGCAGGATTCCTATTGGAATGGCTTTCTGCATTACTTCTTGCTGTGCTCTTTCTTGACCCCATCTGAGGGTAGTTTTGGTGCCTTGCTTTTCAACACTTTCATCATTCCACATCTTCAATCAAGAATTACCAATATTATCAGCATCAATGTCATTTAGGGGATGCCAGAGGTCACAACTGCGACCCCTGACTTGACCCTTGTGACCCCTGGCACATTTTTTGTGACCTTTGGCTCACGGGGAAAGACCAAAGTCTGGAATATAGCAGCAGTTTATCCATAGCTCCTCCTTACTGATTTCTGTAGGGGCGCCATTCTCCTTGTTTTGTGACTGTGTGTGCATATGAAAGGGAAGGTCAGTGTGATGTCACTTCCGCTACCCCTGGCATTCAGGCTATCTGACGTCCATGAATATCAGGGAGGTATTTTCTGCCCTTTGAGCCTTTTTCCTTCTTAATGGAACCCACTAAAGGGGACATTTGTCAACTGCATACTAAGTGTAGGATGGCAAGGTGGCTACAGGGCTACTTTGCCAATCCAGAAGTGTTGAAGATTGTTAGTAGTTAAGGGGAGTGAAACCTTACTCAAGCAGCAGACAGAATTTCTGTCAGGGGAAGCCACAAGCAACCCCAAATTCACCTGTGCTTAACCCTCTGGTATGTTGGCACAAAAGCAGTCAGGCTAAACTTTGAGGCAATGTGTAAAGTATTTATGCAGCTCTTCCAACGGTAGTCAAGTAAAAGATAACACAAGAAAAATCCCCCATCAATTTAGAAAAATAGATTAAGTAAATTATTTGGCACCAAAATGACAAAAGACCAATCAGTAGAACAATAGATAAGCAATTTCAATAGATTTCAGGTAATTAAAGTGCCTAAAAGCACAAAGCACCAATCATAGTTGACAGTCACAAGTTCAGGACAACCGTGCTGGAGCACAGGCCGGATACAGGGACCAGATTAGTCCTGATGAAAATGTTTGCTTCAAAGTCCAGGACGAAGAGTTCCATTTGCAGTGGAAAGAACCACGAGGAAAAGGGAGAGCGTCACAGATGACTGTTGAAGTAGTACGAAGGGCATGCCAGGCATCACGGATGGTTGTCAGTGTAGTGTGAAGATCCTGTCGGGCATTGCAGCCACCACAAGCTGTCAACAGTGTACTGCAAAGTGCAGAGCTCGCATTGTTGGGCGCTGCTGGCAGTCGCTGTAGCACAAAGAGTCAGGTTCAATGGAACTTTATGTTGACAGGTCACAAGATCTTGGCACAAACTGGCCCATTAGCAAAGATCCCAAATCTTCAGGATTTTTCCTTTTCTTAAAGAGACAGCTCAACTGCTGCCACACTAAGGGTCCAGGTCATGAGGGGCACCTCTTGGGGATCAGGAACTCTCTCCAGTGGAGGCCAGCAGGGCTCAGGCAGGTCCAATTTCAGGTCTAGTTGCAGGTCCATGCCAGGATCAGGTCAGCTGGGCAGGTGCAGAGAGCCTCTGGAGCTTGTCATGTCCCTGTAGCTCAGAACAGGAGGTTCAGCCTGGGATGAAGGGTACAGGTCTTCCTTCTCAGCAGAGTAGCAGGGCAGGTGACTGACAGTCCTTCTGGTAGCAAAGTAGCACAGCAGTCAATCTTCTGTAGCATCCACAGGTCCAGGATAGCACTGAAGAGTTAGGTCTGAAGGTCCAATATTTATACCTGGTGCCCACTTTGAAAAAGGGGGCGTTTCTAGAGAATTCCCTTTGAAGTCCTGGATCATTCCTGCCTCCCCTGCCTTGGCTCATGGTATCTGTATGAACTGTGCAGTGGTGACAAGTCCTTTGTGTGAAGGCAGGGCACAGCCTTTTGAGTTGGAAGTGGGGCTGTGCCCAGCTCCAACCTCACCACCCCACTCCCATTCCGGTTGGCCCATCCAGGAACATTTAATCCCTCTATTGTGTGCTGTCTGGGAGGAATAACTGGCAACAACACCCAGTCATGTGAACCTAGTCATGTAAACTAGGACAGGCTGCAGGTACCAAATAGGGCAGGAAAAAGCCAACTTTCTAATGATGGCCTTTCCAAAATGGAAACTTAAAATCTGATTTACCATTAAAAAGGATTTCTAACTACAATTTCGTAGACATTAAACAATATTTTTTTATCTGTTCCCAATCAAAAGTTATCACTTAATAAATGTAACAAGGCACCGAACGTTATCCTATGAGAGAGGCAGGCTTCACAGTAGTGAAAAAAGAGTTTTTCACTAACAAGACAAGGAAACGTTTTAAACACTGCACCCTGCCCTATGGGCTATTTAGGTCCTACCCTACGGATTACATATATGTATTAAAAGGAAGGTTTGACAAAATATTTATTTTGCCAGATTGAATCAACGGTTTAAACTGCACACACAGGATGCAATAGTAGGCCTGAGGCATGTTTAAAGAGCTACTTAAGTGTGTGACACTATCAGTACTGCATGTTCAATATTAGCATTAAATATACAGACCCTGGGCTCATGGAGTACCACTGGTCAAGGGAGGGAGTTAGTAAATTAAATGTGTCAATTGGATGTAAGTCAATTTCACCATGTTTAAAGAGCGAGCACAAGCAATTTAACACTAGTTAGCAGTGGTGAACTGTGTCGAGTCCTAAAAGCCTACAAAAACAGGTTCAGGAAATAGGGCGATGGGAGAAAAAAGTTTGGGGATGACCCTGAAGAAAGGTGCAAATCCAACAAGAAGGAAACGAGAGATCTTAATGGTGTCAGGTCCTCAAAAAACCATTTTAATGAAGGTTCTAATAAACCAAATTTTAAGCTGGCGTTGTACAAAGTTTGCCCACAGCTTGCCCCACAAGACATCCCTACTGTTATTAAAAACTGCTGTGAAATCTCCATGTTGAAAAAGATTCAAGGGCATATTTATGAGCCCCTAGCACCACTGGAGATTCACTTTATATGACGCTCCAGTGGCACTAACCTCTGCTCCATATTTACAAGGAGGTGTAACGCCACTTTTTGTATTGTTACACCTCCTTGCAAATATGGGCCCCTCTGATGCAGTTATCTGTGTCAGAGGGGCGTGCAATTGGTGTTGCTGTGGTTGTGCCACAGCAACACCCATTGCATTTTGATGCTGCCTCAGATTTACGAGATTTTGTAAACCTGAGGCAGCGCCAAAATCTAATGCCACCCTCAGGTATGGCTTTAGCAAATCGCAACGAGGAAGAATACAATTATTCCTCCTCGTTTTATGCTTTTTCTATGCGTGCTGCCATAGAAAGAGCAAATGCCAGAAATTATTGTTTATGTGCGGGATGGTGTCCCTTCCTGCACATAAACAATCATTTGAAAATGACGCTTTGGTACCTATGTGCACATAAACAATCACACCCTTCAAAGCAGACATCCTTGCACGATGGTGCAAGGATGCCTACATTGGCACTGGCAGCTAAATATAGCGCCAGCGCAGGGGACAACACAGGGGCGAGCCATATTCATTTAAACAGGGTGCAACCCGGCGTTGTGAAAATGACGGAGTGCGGCGCTGCCAATTTTGGCGCAGCATTGCACTCTGTAATTTTTCCTTAAATATGGGCCTCAATGGCTCCAAAAGGTCACTATCGTTAAGACTCACTTTACACGCCTCAGTTGCTGGTGGTCAATGGCACTGCCCAGCTCACGCACTCATTTGAGATTTCATAAGGTGTTTCCTAAACTGAAATCCTGGATAAAATGGTCTCTTTCTAATGCGTGAATGATGTTAAAATACGAAATTTTCGAAAAAAATATTATAAATTCTGTTCCATACGCCGCTCATTATCGAGGCTGCTAAAAGTAAGGCTTAAGTTGAATTTAGCTGTTAGGATTAGCTCTGTGCTACCACACTGCTGTTTTAAATCATCACTAACCTCTTCGAAGTTTTTTAATACAAACCTATTTCTGCTTATCAATTGATAGTAAACAATCGGAAGTATGATTTTTCGGCTGGATCCTAGGTGTATTTCTAATTGCTTGCATATAGTGAAAGTCAAGTTCAACCTCAGGTAGTGTAAAATAATGAGTTGTGGACCCATTAATAGCTAGAAGTCTGGAGGCTCCCCCGTCCTAGTTTATTTTTTTTGTGGTGCATAATAAATCAGATTCTATTAACAGTTCACGAGAAAACACAAAAATATCCATACGATTCGCATCTTTCATCAGTTTTTCCCTAACACTCAGGTCCCATACGTACAGAGTTTATTTTTAAGTGTTCAGTCAAAATAGTTTATTTCGGGTTAAAGGCCACTCTTTTTTATAATGAATACAATAAAATACGGGTTCAGAATCTATGTTAAAAAAAACTTAAGACGGCTAACAGTTATCTAACAGTTAATCATTATCGTCATGTCCTTAGTATGGAACTAAAATGATTAATTATGTTTTTTTTTGTAAAGTATGGAAATCAATAAATGCAATTAATAATGAACGCCACCTCCGTCTAACAATAATCCATTAAATATTTTACATGGAGAACGTGCAAGTCACTGTTGATCAATGGCTGGGCATTCACTAACCTTGCAAGTGACCAGCAAAAAGTGTGAGACCGCAAATACCACTGAACTTGAGTTATCAGTTTTGAGTAACTGCATTTACCCTCTCGTGATCAAAAGCTGCTTAAACCATTTTGCTTCCATTTTCTTACGATAATGGCATTACTCCTAGTCCTACTCCCTCGCCTTCCTTTTAACCAATGAGGCCTCCTGCCTCCCCCCTAGACCCTCCCTTCCCCTTTCAAAAACCCCCCCCACCCTTATCCCCTCCTGTACAAAAACCAAGCCCAAGCCGCAACTCGGACAGTCCGTACCGGGAGGGTGGGAGGGAACGGAAAAGGAAGGCGAGGGAGTAGGACTAGGAGTAATGCCATTATCGTAAGAAAATGGAAGCATTACCTCCCGTCCCTCCCTCGCCTTCCTTTTAACCAATGAGACATAGCAAGAAAAACACACAGGAGACGGACATCGAGTTGCAAGACCCTTAGTTAATATCCTGCACCAAGAACATCCCAAACATTATCTCATAGAGGATAAGACCCGGTGACCAAACACCGACTCCAAACCATCCAAGTCCGACAGCCTATAATGACGCACAAACGCCGAAGGAGAAGCCCAAGCGGCGGCCCTGCAAATCTCCACCACTGAAGTCCCCTGAAGCTCTGCCACCGTCGCCGCCATGCCTCTGGAAGACCTCCCCTGAATCCCTAGAGGAGGAACCACCTCTTTCAAGGAATAGGCCAACAGAATCAAAGATCGAACCCACCGACTCAAGGAAGCCGTGGAAGGTTTCTCACCTTAGCGCGCCGGACCAAAAGTAACAAACAGTGAATCCCCTGTACGAAAAGGAGCCACCGCCCGCAGATACTCCAACAAAACCCTACGTACATCCAACGAATGCAAACGGACCTCCTCCCCTGATGAGGGATCCGGACAAATTGAAGGAAGGATGACCGCCTGCCTGGAATGGAACGAAGAATTGACTTTTGGAATAAAGGAAGGCACCGGAACCAGAACCACCCTATCGGGAAAAATCTTACAAAAAAGGAAAGGAACATGCCAATGCCCCCAATTCCCCCAACCGACGAGCCGAAGTAATGGCGACCAAAAAGAACGTCTTCAAAGATAGACGTCGCAAATCACAGTCCCCCAATGGGTCAAAAGGGGCCCCCGTCAACACATCCAAAACCAAGGACAGATCCCATGAGGGAAAAGAACGTACCGGGCGAGGAAATAAATTAATAAGCCCCTGAAAAAATCCAGGCATCAATCGCCCTTCAACTTGAAGATTACGCCATGGTCCCTAAATGCCTGAATAGCCGCCCACTGTACCCGAAGAGAAGCCACTGACAACCCTAAACGAGCACCGTCCTGCAGGAACTGCATCACCTCAAAGAGAGAAGCGCAGGAAGGATCCAACTCACGACTTAAGCACCAAGACGAAAACACCTTCCACTGTCTACCATAAGAAAGCAAAGTTGAACGTCTCCATGAAGCCAGCAAGGTAGAACTCAAAGCCACTGGCACCTAACAGAAACGCCCTGAATAGTTGAAACGGAGGGAATGCATATAAAAGGCCAAGGACATGACATCCCGTCCACCTCCCATGCTTGGGGACACCGAAACCGGGAGCAGAAGCACTCCACTATCGCATTCTCTACTGACGCAAACACATCCAGCACTGGAAGACCCCAAAGCCGAACCAGATGCCGAAACAGAGACCTCCGGAGAGAGAAAAGTTGAGAGGAAGGAATCACGCTGCTCAGTAGATCCGCCCGAACATTTACCACTCTCGCCGAATGACATAAGCCTCGGCCACTAAGTCGTCTGTGCGAACCAGAACCGCCAACCCCCTCAGGGAATCCTGGAAATGGACCAGAGCCAGGAATATAGCCCGCAATTCTCGCCAATTAGATGACCGACTCGCCTCCCGAGGGGACCAAAACCCCCGAATCTGAGCTGACCCCATCCATGCCCCCCAACCGGAGAGGCTGGCATCCGTCGTCACCACCACGGGTCTCAGAGGTGACAAAGACACCCCTACCCTCAGGTGGTCTGCATCCAACCACCATTGCAACTCTCTGTGAATCAATCCGGACCCTGGAACCCCATCCTTCAGAGAACCGGACCCTGGATCCCACCTACTCAAGAACCACGTCATCAAGCACAGGGGATGGAAACGTGCCCAAGAACCCAAAATATCACTGACGCCAAATGTGCAGTCGCAACCATAGAAGAGCTCGGGGAGCAGACAGTAACCATACCTTCTTTACCAAAGCCTGGAGAGCATCCAACCTTTTTTCAGACACAGTCACCAACCCTAGAATAGGCTGAAACCGAGCCCCTAGAAAAACCAGATCCTGGGACGGCACAAAGTCCGATTACACCCAATTGATCAAAAACCCGTGTTATTGCAGGACCCCCAGAACTTGGGCCACCTGCCTCTGCAAAAGGTCTCGTGAATGGGCATGAATCAAAATGTCGACTAGAAAAGGGTGCAGAAACACCCCTTCTGAATGAAGCAAAGCCACTAGAGGAGCCAGCATATTCGTGAAAATTCGGGGAGAAGATTTCAGACCGAAAGGCAGAACGCAAAACTGGAAACGATCCTGCCCCACAGCAAACCTCAGGAACTTTTGAGAGGACCATGCCCCCGGTACGTGTGGGTAAGCATCCGGCAGATCCAGTGACACCAGAAAATCCCCTTGCCTGACCAATGGAAAAATAGTCCGAATGGACAGCATGCGGAAATGCCCTGTCCTGATCCAGGTATTCACCTCCTTCAGATTGAGCACCGGTTGAAAATCCCCCTGAAACTTTCCGCACAAGAAACAAGACCGCATAAGTGCCCTGACCTCGGTCGTCTAGCGGAACATGGGAAATGGCCCCCATGACCAGTAAGTCCCGCACTCCGTCCAATAATGCTCCACTCCAAGACCCCTCTGAAGGCAGAGGTGTGGGATGCACCCCGGAATCTGGAGGAACCGCCACAAAATCTATGACATAACCATTGGTCATCATGTCTAGTACCCAATGATCGGTTACACTGTCCTCCCGAGCTGAAAGAAAGTGACACAGTCATCCCCCAACCGGCCCTCTGCCAGGCCCACAGCGAATGCCAGGACCCCTTCTTGAAACCACCCCGGGTCTCAGGAGTAGACTTCTTAGGTGAAAAACGCGGATGAAAACGCCGTCTCCTAAACGAAAAGGATTTAGCAACCCTAGTAGGAGAAGATCTGGAATGCTTCTTCCACCCTTTACCCGAAGAAGAAACCCCTTTATAAGGTAAGGCATGCTTCCGCTCCTTAAACGCCTTGGAAAGTATGGATGGTAATAGTTCTCCAAACAAGTTACAACCCTCAAACGGCAGTCTCAACAAGGCCGCTGTTTCCCCTGGATCAGCCTTCCATGAACGCAACCAGAGGGACCTACGAGCCCCAATCAAAGACCCAGATGCCAGAGCCGAAGTACGGACTATATCTGAAGACACATCCGCCAATAATCTGGCCAGCTGTTCCATACCAGCCAGGAGCTCCGAACACTCCGCCCCTTCCTGTACAGCCACCGCCAGTTTATCAAAGCCTTGAACCAATGATTGTGACGCATAAGCAGAATAAATCCCTGCCTCAGCGCCAGATTCTCCGCCGCAAAAGCCCTCTTAAGACCTGAATCCACTTTACGGTCTGTGGCATACGTAGGCACACAATCCTCCGGATTGACTGCCGTTTTGCCAATTAGAGTAGCCAGAATAGAGTCCAGGCGTATTGAAGGAGGAAAAACCCCCTCACCCTCAAGTAAGTAAAGTTACTGAAGGAATCGTGGAACCTGAGCCTTCTCCACATCCTTCCACTCACGAAACACCATATCCTTCACAGGTCCCTGGAAAGGCATGGCAAACATAAAAGGCGTCTGATATTTGAGGAAATAAATGAGACTCTGAGTTTGTAGGTTGAAACACAGGGAAACCTAAACTGTCCCGAACATGTGTCATCACTTCCCACATTACCTCTTCTGGAAACCTATTTCCCCCCAGATGACGTTGATGGGGCCTCATCCTCACTCTCCGATGAGGATTTCCTTGCCGCTACCGATGAGTGCGCACGCTTAGACTGATCAGTCCTGGCCATGCCAGCTTGCAGTGCCCTGGTGACAGCCATTTCACCCATATCCTGCACTTCCTCACTAGACATGAGGGGAGTACCCCTGCCAGGTACCTGTGGGTTCTCAGGAAGAGCAATGCTACCCTCCCCTCCCACCTCCGAGGAGGAAGAAGAGACAACCACGTCCCTTTGCTGGAGCTTTAGGCATGGTAACCCAAATAACACTGCCTTTCATTCCAAAACACTACCCTACATATAGGACCCTGGTCCTCCCTAACAGGGCTCCACCAAACCCTAAAAAGGTCACAATCCTTGTAAAAATCCAAAAAACCACGGGCAGAACGCCCGTCCTACCTGACCAGCATCCAAAAATTGAAGTTCCTCGGTCCTCGCGGCTCCGCGGCGCGGAAACCCGGAAACTAACGCCCCAGCCACAGAGGGCCGGCTGACCCCGTCAGCCGGCCCCCAGTACACGCCTCTCGAGCAGCCATGCCGTTCGCTCAAGACGTGACCCAGCCGTAGCACTCCTCGCGGAGCACCGCGTCCCGAGGAGTGCCTCCATCGACGACCTCCAGGCCCCGCCGTGCAGGTAAGAAAGGGAAAGAAAACCGTCTAGCGTGGGCTAGACAAAAGAACAGGAGGGGATAAGGGTGGGGGGGGGTTTTGAAAGGGGAAGGGAGGGTCTAGGGGGGAGGCAGGAGGCCTCATTGGTTAAAAGGAAGGCGAGGGAGGGACGGGAGGTAATGTCCGAGACTAGCATAAATTGGGTTGAAAAAATACAAAGCATGTTTCAGCCTCAACCAGCTGTACGCAGGAATGGCAACATTTTGATTGCATACTGGTAGTGTTCCCGTTGTGCGTAAAATAGCAGAACCTATACTTTACATGCAAAACTTTAGCCTAGACCAGTGGTTCCCAACCTGTGGGCCGGGGACCCCTGGGGGTCCTCGAAGCCTCCTCAGGGGGTCCGCCACTGCTTAAAAAATTTAATAATATTAGGTCCCAGCTATCAGTAATGACTCAGTGGGGGTCCCCAGGTTCCAATAATGATTCACTGGGGGTCCCCGGGCTCCAGTATTGAAAAAATAGGGGTCCACAGAAGTCAAAAGGTTGGGAACCACTGGCCTAGACTTTATTAATCAATGCTCTTATTTAGATTTTTTAATAAGGAAGTCCTTGGTAAACCTTACATTGTCTGGGTCAAGAGTTATCACCCCTCGGAGTCTTTTTTTAGGCACATTTGACATTGAGTGCCAGCCCTGGGGCAAAAGACTCAGGACAGGTGACGTCGCTGAATATCAGTGTTGTCCTGATCCTTTCTTGGTGTCTACAGTTCAAGGAAGTATGAACAAGCCCAGATGATGGTCTTCTGTTAGGTTGCCTTAGCACTGAAATGTTGAAAGAAGTGTAACCATCCCTATGCAGAGGATTTGGGACCCACGTTTGCTGGGCAAGGCCGACTGTATATTTATCAATGAAGTTAAATCATTCTATGTCTCCCAGTTTATATACTAAATAAACTAGCAGTGTCTCGTGTGGCAAAAGCGCACAAATGCCTACCACTGGGGAGAAGTACCCTGTTGTTCACCGCGGAGTTCAACTCCTGGTATAGAATGTAGGCATTCTTGTGAGGAATAGATGGGGTTTTACTATGCAGTAAACGTTTTCTGTTACATGGGCTGACGCTAGGAACAATGACAGACTTCCTTAGTTGGGAAGTATACCAGCCATTCACCTACTAGGCAGCTGTCTGTAGCCTTACATACAATCCTACTATCATCAAGTAGTTTCCTTTCATTTTGGTCCTCTCTAGCAAGATGGAGGTATCAAAGCCTTTACCTCTGAGCAGCCTCTTGTTAGGGAAATGCGAATGACTCTGTAGCCTTAACAAGAAAGGACTTTTCATTGCAGCAGCGTTTACCACATTTATTCCCATGTTGCCCAGAAACACCTTTGGTCCCACTGAGTTAAGCAATGCTCCTGTGCCTCCAACCTGATCCATATAGACTATATCCCCTTAATAGGATGGGATAAAAATTCCATTAAGGTTTTGTCACTCGAGTTCATCAGGTTGAATCCTTCAAAACGCTTCAGTAAGTGTGGCGAGTCACCCATATTTAGGACACGATAAGGGCCTTTGGAAGCATACTTAGGAGTAATATCTCATTTATTTTCATCGTAGGGACCCCGGGTTTTATGCTGGAAATGGACTGTATCTATTCTATCACCATCCAAATTAGCTGGAAAAAAGATTTTCATGTGAAAGTATTCTTGCAGGCCGGGACTGACAAGAAGACAGAGATTCTTATTGGTAGGCTAATTTTTGGTCTGGCAGTTAGGGTTCCTTAAAAGACAGCCATTGTTGGCTAGGGAATAATTCCAGTCTACTACGGTCTGGCTTTTAAATGAAAGGTTGAGCAGCTCCAACAGATGCGTGTTAAGCATAGGAGTTGAAACATGGAAGACGGGCATTGCTGGCATTCTCTGGCCTTTTTTTAAAAAGTAGGTAATGTTTCGATGTTTGTTTGGCAGTTGGTGGGCTATGAGATACCACTTACTCTGATTTTTCATTACAGCTCACACATTTGTAGGGTTGAGCCTCAAGAGAATACGCTAGCGCAGGAGCTCTGGCTTGCTAGACACTATTCTTCACAAAAAGTGTTTGGAGCCCGCACCTTGCTTACCATTTGTTGGCTAGAGTGCCCCTCTTCTTTACAGCCTCTTTAATTGGCCAGTGCTGGCTAAACATCACTTCCGATCCTTTTTGTGATGCGGGGTCCAAGCACAGATTGATTCAACTTAATCAGTGCCAATCCCCTGCTCATGCTGTGATTAAGGTACTTTTTAACCTTCCGCTTTCACTTATTTTAACTGTGCAACATGGCTTTAAAAAAAAGCAGCATACACTATTTTTATTCTTTTTTTGGAGCTATTGTGTTATTTAGCCAGGTTTCTGTTCAGTAAAGCACCTGAGGCATTGCACCCGTTTACCGGGTATTATGGTAAGGCATTACACAGGCCCTTACCTTCTTGAAATCTGCTCCAGGAACTACTGTGATTGAGGTACTTTTACTCTTGCCCTCTACTACTTTTTTTTTTTTTTAACTGTACAACACACTTTAAAAAACAAAAGAGCCATGACGGGGTCAACGCTGGTCACTTTATAGTACTGTTTTTTCCTTGTTTGTAAACCATGCAGAGGCATATTTATGAGCCCCGAGCGCAACTTTATGCCACATTTGCAGCATTTATTACCACACAAATGTGGCATTAAGGTTGCATTTCCCACACGCCATATTTACAAAGTGGTGCAATGTTGCCATTGCACCACTTTGTAAACCCTTGCACCACATTATGCCTGCGCCAAGCATAATGTCTGCAAGGGGAGGCGTTTCCCCGTTAGGGGGCTGAAAAAAATGGCACAAGGAAAATTAAGAGATTTCCTTGTGCCGTTTTTTTCAGCACTTTTAACGCAAGCTCAGAGCAGGGGTTAAAAGGGTGCTTCCATTGTTTTGAATGGGCCCCTATGTATTCTGCAGGAGTAGCGACAACATTTTGACGCTACTCCTGCAGAGTACATCAATAGCGACACATTGAATGAGGCTATTGCACCCTACCCTGTGCCGTGGTGCGCCTTATTTTAAATACAGTGCACACATGGTAGCGGTAGGGGGCGAAAAAGGGCAAAGGGAAAGTGGCACTGCACTCGGGGCAGTGCCACTTTCTATAAATCTACCTCGGAGAGTGGGAGCTGAGTTGACTCAGCCAAGAAACCCCAGGTTTGGGTTGTCGCCGATTTTGCTGGTCATCTAGTAGTGAGATTGCAGGTGAGTGTCAGGTAAAAGAATGCTTACTTGCCATTTCCGACCACGTCATCTCCACCTAGTAATAAGACTAATTTTAGACCTGTGTGTTGCCGTTTTGATAGAAAAGTTTTTACACTTTTTTTTTTACAGTGCGTTAGCATGATGCAACCATCAAACGTGCAATTTAACCAGAATACAAAAACTCTATAATTATGAGGAAGACTACAGGAAATTAAAGCCACAGTTCTCTCTCTGCTTCAAAAAACAGGGATTTTGCAGGGAGGGAGCTCTAAAAGTGACATTTATCTTTACCACGGGCGACATGCAAGTCTGACGTTGTAATGTTTCATTTACAGGGTAAAGTGCACACTGTTCAGGATTACTCATTAACCACAGACCACTATGCATTGTGAAAAAGGCCACTTTATCAGGAATAGCCTCCAGTACAAACCAACTTTGTTAACATATGACACATGTAAGAACCGCCACCGAGCTTCACTATACAAAGTAAACAACATGAGGACCCCTCTACCCTTAAAATTCTTTCCCAATATCAAAAAATTCCCACCTAAGAACTTTCACACGCCTTTTTCCATTTCCCTTCCGAATCTCACGCCTATTCTTGCTACGGCCACTTGACCCAAGCATACCTCAAATGTCTTCCATCTCTCAAACTTAACATGCCGCATCAGTCCCCTAAGGTTGTCCCCCAGGCCCTGCTCTGTGCCCCCACCCCCGAGAGGGTGGATACACCTATTAATGACTTCCCACAACTACCACCTATGGAAAGAACACAACTGCACCTGCCCTAGTGTTGCAAACTGCCCTTGTACTGAAACACAGCTCAAAATATCCACCAAAGCAAACAAGAAAAGGACAGTAAATGGACCGGGTTGGTGGAAAGATCACGTTTATTTTTCCCAACAGAACATCCTATGACCAACTACTCTGGCTATCCAGCGGATCAAAGGTCACCCAAAGAGCCTGGCCCTGACCCTAGACCTATTATAAACCATCATGAAAATCCTGTCCCCCGATCTCAACCTCATGAACATATTCCAACATAGGCTCCACCTCCCCCCTCTCCACAACAGAAACAACAAAAACAACACGCCTCAATCATAATGTGAAGGACATCAAACTTTCTTCCCTACATCTTGGCCAATCGTGCAGCGTCTGAAGCAGCTCATATCCTGAACAAATGATTCTCATTTTTTTTTTGCATTCACACCCAAATAAGTCTTCATAAGAACACATAACAAATAGCCTGCTATAAATCTCTGACCATCTGAATGAAAAAATTGCTCCATGTCTCCGAGGGCACCCCTTCAAATACCTGTGTCAAACCTCTACAGGACAAACATTACATACCACACAGAGTTGGAGCATTATTACCTAACCTCTAACCCTCCGATTGTTTTTTGAGTGAAGCAACCAAATCTTCAAAGATCACTTTCCATCACTACCTCCTGATACTGTAATCCAGCTCTACCCTTAACGTCCAAGAATTCGGAATCCCTAAACTCCCCCCAAAAAACCCAAACCATGCACAGTTGGAAAACCTGCACTTCAAAAATCAATATAACAGCAAACTACCAGTGCTTGCAATAATCATTGAAGCAACGAAAAAGAACCTGTCTCTCTCATGAACTCCCTTCAGCTTTGAAACTTGGACCAACACAATAAGCCTCTCTTCACCAAATCCCCATCAGCTGGGTAATAACCCCAAAACAAAGTACTGTAAAAAGACAGCCTGGCCAACTTACCAGAAATGGTTGAAGTGGATAAACCTATATCAATTAACGTCAGAACAAAATTCATAACATATTCCTGATACTGCCCACAAGTGGTTCACCACTCCATCTCGGACTGGCACAATTCTCCAGAAAATCTTCCTTTGCTTGCAAATATAAAATTCCAGTAGCACTGGATACTGAATGCTTCACCAAACTCAAAACTCTCATTCCCCCAGTAACCAGATATCTTGCAGCAACTCTATCTTCTTGTCGTCTGCTCCTGGAACTAAACCCCAGAATGCCTGCCACTGGGAATGAGATAAAGTATCAGGTATATCACTGTTCACATGCGGGGCATATCAAGCCTTAAACGTGATGTTATGATGCAAACAACCCAGTATAATGCTCCTTAGAAGTTTCAAAACCCTAAAATCACGGGCCTTCTGTTGATTGACCAACTGGACACTGTCATGTGTGCAACATTGTACAGCATCCGCCTATTTACCAGCTCCTTTCCCCGCAACTCTAACTGCAACTCTAATGCCACCAAAAATGGGAAAAATTCTAGGAAAAAATGCTCCTGTCCTGTGGATAATGGAGGTCCACGTCCTTTTATGCGCACTTCACCTACCATCTTATAAAAGGCAGAAACCTGAAGCTCCTGCTAAGTCTGAATTTTTTTTAACATGCTAATAGGTCTCCTCTTCAATAAAAACAATTTAACTCCATTGAAACACACTAACAAATGTTGCCAGACTCTGAAATATGATCTTAAAGCCAATACAAACCTAACTTTGTGATGCAGTAATACTACTCCTGACATGGGCAAGCCAATGCTTCTGCAGAAAGTTATTTCTGCTCACACCACCCAACATGCAAAATGTAGATGGGCCAAAAGACGCAGAACTTTCCACAAATCCAATTTTAAGCCCCAATCACCTCTTCTAGCAAATCCAGCATCGCTATCATCTTATCAGCTGGTATTCTATGTGTTTGGTAGGACCTGCTGTGCTGAAACCAGCTGACCCCTGACAGTAGTCATGCTGGGTCCTATATCATGCAGAGCCTCCACCCGTTGCCCATTGATGTTGACCCACTGCCTATACTTGGAAGTATATGGAGGTATGTGGGCTTTTGGCACCATCTCTGCATCCCCCAGGGACACTATGCTTACCACTATCTGTTCCCCAAAACTAACTTGGACTACCTCCTCCCCAAGCACTACACTAGCCAACCCAGGTTCCTGCCATACAGCCGGGGGCTGTGCCCTTTTGGGACACTTGGAGTCACCCTTAGAGTGACATTACTTAGTGCACTCTATGCGTTGGGGTACAAACCTCCCTGTCTTACTGTCAAAGAACCCTTTCTTTTAAGACTCAGACTGGGACTGGTTACCAATTATTTTGGGGGCCTTTCGAGAACTACTTATTTTTAAGTTTTTCTCCCTCCTCTTTCTTCTGGGGGGAAAACTGACCACGCTTGTGGGTGTCACCCCAGGTATCTTTTTGGATACTCTGGTGCTAGCCCCGAAGTCTCCCTCCTTATTATCAATCTGTTGCTGGCGAAACTCTGTAAAGCAAATACTGAGCATATTCTCTCTCAGGATCAAATTATATAGACTCATATAACCATTTAATTTACCTCCTGCACCCATCCATTCAGTGCCATGCTAGAAAAATCTAAAAGCCTACCCACGTGTGGTTGGAGAGTTTGGTACTGTCCCTGAATTTATGGCGATACTTTTCAGGGTCAGTCCAAACTTGGCAATTCAAATGGCTTTCATGAGCGTGTAACTGTTCTGGTCCTTAACTTCAAAAGTGACAAGTGAGTCCCTCCCAAGTATTGGCACATGTTTCCATAAGCCCACCCCCATTGCTCTTCATGAACCCCATGAGCCTGAGGGAGTGTAGCTCTTATACTCAAAATTAACATGAAATGTTTATGAACGAATGCATAATAATGCTGCATAAAAAATGTATTAATGTGTTATTGCTAAACATGCGTTTGAAATGTGCCCATGGGGAGTGGCCACAAATGTGTACAATGATTAATGAAGCTGACTAATAATGAAATAATATGATTTTGCACTAATATTAAGAGTTATATGTTAAAGTTTTGTTAATAAATCATTAGGCCTTAGTTAGCATGAGTCGAAGCCTAGCTGCCCGGTTTCATATTAAATGTGTTTTTCTAACATGCAGTGTGCTGACTTGCTGAAAGACATGTACTCGTACTTTTCCAAAGCTAAAAGATGAGTCTAACCGTAGTAGATCCGTTCTCATGAAATTCGACTTGCTCAAGGAAACATTTTTGCTGCAACAGTGTAGACTCGTTACAGGTACGAAGCTCCCTAAACCGGTACAGACAATGGAACTACTGACTGAGGATGCAAGAGGACAAGAAATCATACCGGACATTCTACCCGCTGGAGACGTCAATCACAAGAAACAATAAACTTTGTGAGAACTATTATGGGGTGACAAATTTTGATAGTACCACTGGAAGCCCATTGGTGGAGATAGTGAGGTGCCAACCCTACCCAATTAGAAATGAGGGGACTGTACAACAGAAAAGGGATAAAAACCTTTGACACAAGGAGCCATTAGGAGATGCCTTTGCAAACTTTTGCTATGACCCAGACACTTTGTCACTCTGCCTAGAGACTTTGCTGTTTGGTTCTTCAAACCATCCTCGCCCTTATTTTGCCCGTTCTATACTTCTCCTTATGAGGGAAGTGTTCCTACCTACCCCATCTTGCTGAATTCCCTGGCTGATGGCAAATCAACTGATGTCCTGAGGACGAAGATTGACTCTGTATGCTGACCCATTACGGAGGGTAACTATATGATGATGGGATTGTAATTGTCTGTTTGCCTTTCCTTTCTAGGTACCAACTGCTTCTTTTGACAGAGACCTAGATAGATTTTTTCCAAATTCGTGTTACTAAATTGTTTTGCATGAAGCCCAACATGCCAATGCTAATTTGAGGTTAGTTAAGGGGTTCAATAAACAGACGCAAATAGACAAATGACTGAATCAATGCTTTGTTGAATGATGCACTAATGATACTCTGCTAAGGTTAATCCATGTTGACGTCGTGCTATGTTCTAATGTTCGTGATCTTTGCTTTGATTAAATCTTATTCGAGTTGCCATATTATGACAATGTTGATGTGTTTCATGGTTTTGAGACTAATAAACTTGCTAGTAGAATTGTAATCAATAGGGAATAAACACCTCAAAATCATACTAAACTGGTGTGGTTATTCATGACTGAAAAGTCATGGTGGTTTCCGAGTCTTATTAATGTTATTGATTAATCTAATTGATTTGTCATGGTGACTGTTGATGACGTTATTGACTTATTGATTGACATGTTGATTAGTTATCTCATCCTAAGGTGTCTTCAATCAGGGTCAAAAGATTCATTGGCCTAAAACGAGTCCTAGAGTGAATAAATTAACTAGATTGGGATGCGTTATCAAGCCCTTAGTGCAACTTCATAAGCAGCAAACCGCTTGTCAATGTCATCTCCCACCACATAACCTGGCACCACATCTTTGGGTACACAAACGTTTTTGTCTCCAGCAGGCCCTGTATGTATGCTGCCACCATCACTGCCGGAGTCAGACTGCCTAGACTTGAGCTCCAGCTCTTTCAGACTCAGTTCATGAGACAGAAGTAGTTTTTTTTCAGCCAAGGCCCTTTCAGCCTCAGCTTGTTTAGCTTCTCTCTCAGCTTGTTTGGAAGCTCCCTCAGCCTTTCTTTCTGCTCTCCTCTCCTCTGCCTCCATGTTTAATCTAGCCAATTGCATTTGAAACTCTCTCTCCTCCCTCCTTTCCTCTGCGGTCAGGCTGTGACTTGAGACACTGCTTCCTGGTTTAGAAGGGGGCCCAGATCTAGGGGTGTCATCCCCCACTCCTGTTGGCAAATCCTCTGGAGAGTCATCCAATTGCTCTCCCAACTCAACATTCTCTTGTGAATGGGGTTCTGCCCAGGCCCTCAGCGCCTTTTGGCACTCCTCCTTCTTGGAAGCACCCCCGGCAGGTACTCCCATCCACGTGTAGAACCCCTTCAGCTGGCTGACAGTGTATGCCTCCTGCTTAGCTAGGTCAAACTATCCAGCTCCTCCTTGAGACCCAGACACTGACATGTTATATAGGATTAGATTAAAATGTCAAGCAGCAAAATTGCAGCAAAAGTAGAAAGAAATCAAATTGACCTCTAACTGTGGATTTGTAGTGTACATGTAGCTATTGTTTGTCACTGCACAAACACAAGTCCTATGCAGGGATCTTTTTGATGCCCAGGCATGATGTGGGGAAATCTTGTACGTGCTGGAAGAAGTCACAGATGTTGCGTCGAACTGGGAGGGCAATGCATCAAATCTTTTGTCGCACTGCGGGTGCTGCATCGATTTTCCACTCGGGGAATCGTCTGCGTCATTCCGGTTCGGCTGTGTGTCGATTCGGTAGGGCAGTGCATCAAATTTTCTGTCGCAAGGCAGGTACTGTGCGAAATTTCCATTCAGGAAGTTGGGCTGCGTCGTTCCGGTTCAGGTGTGCTTCAATTTCTCGGTTGCAAGGTTGCATCATTTCTGGCAGGCTATGCATAGATTTTTGGTGCACAAGGAGTTTCCTGATGAGATTAAGGGGGTCATTATGACCCTGGTGGTCAAAGTGGCAGTCCGAACGCAACATTAGGCAAACCACCAACACTGGCAGGCTGCTGCCAGCCTGCAGCTGGCGGTCCCAGCGGTTATAATCCACCAGGCAGCGCTGCAATTTTCAATACACATGTGTATTCAATACAAATGTGTGTATGTTTCAGAACTGACAAGCTGGTTGTAGGAAACTGGCAAAGTGTTGCAGTACTCCCTCATACATACTTTTTTTCTGGTCTCTGGATGTAACTTGGACTGGAGTGCACTGGGAGCCTGCTAACCAGGTCACCAGGGCCAGTGTTCTTTCCCTAAAATTGCAAAGGTATTGATGTAATTGGCAATACCTTTAGCTGCTACTATAAGTCCCTAGTAAATGCTACGGACATCCCCAGGGCATAGGGTACTAATGGTAGGCCCCTGAGGGTAGCAGCACAGATTGTGCCACCTTCATGGGCCATGCATCTAGATGCACCCAGCACTGCCGTTGCAGGCTGAGTGTCCTGGTGCAATCCTAAAATACAAACTCAACATGGCCCACAGGGTGTGTGCCCTGTCCACCACACACTGTATGCAATTTAGGTAAGTCACCCCTCTGGAAGGCCTTCCAGCCTTAAGGCAGGGTGCACCATACTGTATGTGTTGGCAGAGATGCACAAGCAATATGCCGCTACTGTGTCCATTCAAATCATGGGACATAGTAAGTGAACACAGCAGCCATTTCAAATGCATGTGCTGGGAAATGGTCAGTGTGAGTTTCATAGCAACATGGTGGCTGCTCTGAACCCTGGGTTGTTTGGTATCAAACAACTCAGAATGATAAATCCAATCTGGTGCCAGTATTGGATTTATTGCAAAATGTACCCAGGGGCCACCTTAGAGTTGACCTCTGCAAAGCTACCTAACACTGGCATGGTTGCTGGCTAGTGACTGCAAACCTGCCACAACCAGATACGATTCTGGAACTCTGGGGTGAGAGCTCCTGCTCTCTGAGTCCCAGAACAAAGCCCTTGCTGGGTGGTGGTGTCACACCTCCCTCTTCAGGAATGTGCACTTCCCAGCTACTGCCTTTGAAACGTGGCCCCAGATGGCAGCTTCCATTACAAACCCCCACTTTTGTTGGGAGCAATGGCAGGAAAACACACAAAGAACAGGAGGAGTGGCCACCACTAGCTTGCACCACCCCTACGCGGTTGCATGTGAAGGGACCCTTTCACTTCATTTTCCTCCATCTTGCATGGAAGGAAAATAGCCTATCAGGGATAGGGAAGTGACGTGACCTCTGCCCACAGCAAGTGGTCACATAGTGGGTGTAGCCACAATAAGGTGCACAGGAAGTGGTCACATACTGGGTGTAGCTACCCTAAGGTAGATGTCCCATTGGTCACTACTAGGTACTCCCCTAAATGCCCACTAAATACAGAATTTAGCGGGCACCCCCTAAACCAGAGATTTAGATTCCAAGGGCACAAGAAGACCAGCAACAAAGAAGACCCAAGGCTAGAGAACTGAAGTCCTGCTGCATCAAGAAAAAGGCCTGCTGCACCCAGGACTGGACAATCACCGCTGAGGGTTTGTACGGACATCAGATAGACTCTAAAATCCCCCAGAGGAGCTCCACTCCTCTATAAAAATACCTAAGATTTCCCTTCTGAGTAAAGACATGACTCTTTTGCATCAAAGTCTCAAAAGCCAGTGAAGTCCAGTTCACTGACCGGCTGCTGATCAAGGAACTGGATGCCGCAGCTGGACCAAATTTCAGGGGGACAAACACTGCAAGTGTGCCAAGTTTGGTGGCACTGAAACATCCAGTGGCTGAACTGTGCAATAGCCAGGGGTACTGGACCCCCAACATTGGACACCCAGAAAGACAGTCCAGGCTTTGCTGCAAAATGACCAGGAGGAAGCCCCAATTAAAGGAACTTCAGAAAACACTAGGACGTCCCACCAGAGTGACCCTGCTGACCTGCAAGCGACACTCAAAGTGACCTACCTCCTGCTTCCAAAGGCACCTTTGTGCACAGCTCTTGGCTCACCGATTCCCTCTGCACCCGGCCACCCTGTGCCCTGCACTGAAGATTCAGCTGTCTTCTAAGGGTCACCCAACCCTTGTGATCTCAACACTCCAAGGGGACCTACTGTACTCATCTTAAATTCCACCTGTGCAGGGCGTTTCAAGTGGTCCCCCATGGTGGACTTGCACCAGCTCCAAAGACTTTCTGCAGTTGCTCCCGCCGAAACCGGGAGCCACCTGAACTTCTCCAGCTGGTCCACAGGGCCCACCGACAACCTCGACCCACAAGAAAGACAAGACATTGGTATACACATTGCTTGATTTTATATACATTTTTAAAGTATTTCTCCATTGATTCCTAATGTGTGTAACTACGCCTAGAAATGAGCCATTTTCGAAAACTTTGAAAATTCAAAACTTAAAAATTACTTACCCGATTTTGATGATCTTGGTCTTAATTTTTTTTTTTAAATCTGAAGTATTTTTATAAATCAATCTCAAGTTATTTTTTTGAGTGTGTGTTTTCGTTTATTGATAATCTGAGTACCACAAATGCTTTGCACCTCTCCAAGATTAGCCTAATTGCTCGACCAAGCTATTATAAAAATTAGAGCAATTGGTGGTATAGTTTTTACCTCTGTAAACCAACATGTGGCTGCCCAGACCCTCTGCACAGTGTAAAATGTTTTGCACACTACAGCGGGGCCAGCCTTCTACAGTGGTGTTTGAAGAAAAATATTTGAATGTACAAAATATATTTAAAGCTATTATTTGAGTTGAAGAGATTTAGTACTCCTATTATTACCTTGGTGCCACAAGGATTACAGCTATGGGATCTATGTATTACCCATGTAGTTATTTCAAATTGTCAGAGCGTTTTTACATTATTGCTGGAAGCGTTGCCGAATGCACTGATGTGATCACTGCTGACACTCTTGCATCATTAATATTAGCAGCTCAGAATGATGTTCATTGAACATGAGTAGCTCTTACCACAGGAACGTTTGGAGACCCCTGGTGTAAAGGCATTGCCTTCCCGTACAGTCATCCCTCCCTGTCATAGCGGAGTCCCCAGTCCTTGCTGGGATTAATTTCCTGTCTGCTGAATGTAGGATGCTTTTGGGTTGACCTGGGCGTGGTTTTGCGGATGGGGATTTTGTAGGGATTGGCCTAGGCTTATTCCTCTCTGTTCATGATATGCCTTTAAGCAGCATCAGCTGGCTATATGGCTCATTCTGTGGCAATAGTAGCACTCTGTGACCTGGCAGTTCCCAACCTCCTTGACCTCTGTCGTTAACACTGGGTGGGAACCCTTTAGGGTTCTGAGGTGGAACTCCTTTAAAGACTGGTGCCATTTGCATGCTTGAGACCAATGTGACCCCTTCGAAGGCAGTCTTTTAAAATTTATGTGGGACCAGCTTAGCGGAGTCTCTCTGAGTTTTCTCCTGCTTTTCCCTGTCCTTTTCCTGTTTCTTTTTATAGTAATGTAATATGTGGGCCTGGATTTTCCACCAGGGGTTGGTGTACAGTCCTACTAACCTGACCAGTCCACTCTGTAGTTTGGTGGATAGCCCCTTTATGAGGATGTTGTATAAGAATGCAACCTGGGGGTCCATGTCGGTCCATGGCTGTCCTGACTCTTGTCCCCATCGTTCCCTACTCTGTCTATGAAGTCAGCCATGTTTTTCCCAGGTTTCATACACTCTGCCATCAATCCTCCTACATCCGGGCAAACAGGTACATTTCGTTCAGAGCCATCTATATCTGGTTTCTGAATGAATTAGTCAGAGTGACGGTTGGGATGCAGGCTCTGGAAAAAACTGACTTAGGGGGTCATTATGACCCCGGCGGTTGGTGCTAATGTGGCGGTAGTACCGCCAACAGGCTTGCGGTACTTACTGCCACATTATGACATTGTCGTGTTGGCTCAACCCGCCAATGTACCACTCCAACTGCCATGGGGGTAGCAGCTGCCGAGCAGGAGATAACTATCTCCAGCCCGGCAGCCGCCATTGTGCCATCGGGGGTTTTATGTCCCTGCCTACCGCCATGGTGATAGGCCCTATCAATGACAGGGAACTCCTTCCCTGTCACTGATAGGAGGCCCCCATACCTCTCCAAACACCCCCCCAGTTTCCCCTACATCCACGCCCCCCATTTGCACACACATGCACACACATACTCATTCACACATACATATACGCATGCATTCATCCATCGTCGCACACATCTGCACACACATCAATACATACACACACACTCATTCCAATTTCCATACAAACATGCACTCACATTTCCATACAAACACGCACTCACATTTCTATACATACACGCACTCACACGCAGGCAAACAACACAAAACACACATTCGCATTCACACACACACTCACACATACATGCACACACATGCATGCACACACAACACTCCCCACCCTCCTCCCCTGTCGGAGACCAAACTTACCTGGATCCAGGGGGTCTTCCGGCAGGAGATGGGACGGGGCGCTGCTACCGCCAGCAGTGCCCGCCAGTAGAACACTGCCAGGCCGTATTATTTTTCATAATACGTCTGGTGGCGGTCTACTGGCATGGCGCTGTTAGTGGTAGCAGCGCCACCTTACCACCATCCGCCAGTATGGCCACAGCCGGATTTCCGCCCTTCTTGTGGCGGAAATCCAGCTGTGGTCATAATATGGTGGACAGATTGTAGCCACGGCGGTAGGCAGTTTTTAACGCCAATGTCATTATGAGGGCATTAGTCTGCTCTCCAATGATGCTGCTGAGCAGACTCTTGGCATCACCTATTGCTAGGTTTATTACCATGGTTTTTTTTCTCAAAACATGAGATCCATTTTCCTGCCCCATCAATCAATGGTGATAGTTTGGTCCTGAGCCTTTCTATGTCCATCTGCGTCCAGTGCACATAGTTGATGCCCTTCTGAAACAAAGGCATATTTAGGCTCGGAGCGGCTTAGTGGGTGTTTCCTCAATGTAGCACCCCGATCTTTTCAGGCATTCCTGCATGTGGGAGAAGTTCCATTTGGGATTTCCACTTCCATGCCAGATGCAGTCTTCCGTGACGGCGATGTCTTCTGGTTCAAAGGATCCCTCCTCCGACCAGAGTTTATCATACTGGCCCTCCCTTTTGGTCCAGAGGGCCAGCAGGTGGCAAAATGGTCATGCAAAGACCATTTTAGGCCCAATTAACAAAGGTAAACTTAGACACTTGGTCTAAGTTTAGACTAAAAGTCTAAGTTTACAACTTTTCAGTATTCACAAAGGTAAGTTATGAGTAGTATCTTTACGTCCACACTTGGGGCAGGATCTCAGCACTTGGGACGGAGTCTTGGCAGTCATGGCTGAATCTCAGCATCTGGGGCGGAGGAAGTAATTTTTCATACTGATACACATGTGTCAATGCCTACCATCCCCCATCCAGCTCCAGCTGAAGCTCCTTAGTCCAACAGCCAATCCTAGCCTTGCTGCACACATAAAAGCAAAGCTGCCACGAACAAACCCTTTCAAATCTTTCATTATGTCACTGAATATGTTTATTGGTTTGGCCCTTACCATGCAACAGGAGGATTTGAGGAGAAGGAGGAGTAGGAGGAGGAAAAGGAGAGTAGAGAGGATTTGCAGACAAAGGATAAACCTCTTTGAAATGTCCAGAAAGGATGCCATGGACAGATACTGTTTTCCCCTGATGTCATCTTGGAGATGGTTTGTGAGTGGGAGCAGGAAATTGACTATGACCTGCCGCTCCCACGCCATCCAAGCCTCTCTCAAGATCCTAACACCTCTCCATTGTTTTGCTACCAGGGCGTTCCAGAGAGTCTCTGGTGATCTTGTAGGCATCTCTCAGGCAACCCAGTCCTGATGCCTGCATCAGATACTGAGCTGCATCAATTGGAGAGCACATCTCCATATACGAATGCCCCATGCACTGACTAGAAAACACAGGGCAGCTAGGGATTTCTACCTCATTTACCACTTCCTACATGTGTGCTATGTATTATTGATGCACTCGTGGCTCTTCAGCCACCTCAGCACAATGCACACATCTTCTGCAACAGACACCACTAGCACTCTATCAATATGGAGGGTGTCTGTGATGCCAGTAGTAGCTCTATTGATGTGCATGCAGTGTTCCCTGTCAGTACCCATGACAGCTATGTATTCCGTATTTGGCAACATGTGGCTACTGGGCAGTACCAAGCACCATACAAGTATGATATGTTTAATTTTGTTTAAATAAATACAATCATTATACAACACTAATCCTCATGCCACATACATGTCCCCCAAGAGACACAGCATTTACCATTTCATACATAATGTACTGTACAGATGCAAGAAAGTCATGTACCAATATTACTCCATTTCCCTCCTCAGTTGATGCTTTATATATACACTCTTCCCTCCTCTCCTCATACCATACAGAAGTGCAACCACTGTACCTCAGCTGAGGTACAATGGTGTACAGATACATACATGAGCCATCATTCAGCTCAGTTTTGGTCTCCTGAAGTCAAGATTCAGATGTCTTAACCGTATAGGGTTGGGGCTGCTGGACTCCCCTCAAGTTGTGTACAAGATTATTGTAGCCTGTTGTGCTTTGCACAACATAGCATTAAATCTTGGCTTACACATACGTCAGGACCCTCGTCTAGTTCTGAATCTGGGCAATCAAGCCATTGTACAAAACAGATGGCAGGGTATGCAGGTGTGTGAAAAGCTGGTTGACAGCTGGTTTTCACCTAAGCAACCTGTTGTGTCATAGCCTTCATGTGGCTTAAAGTCTGTTGTCAATGATGATAGTTGGACTTTTAACACTCTTGTCCACAAATTCCATCCTGGGACTACTTTGTAAGCCATACATGATGTCTATAAACAATAGCTGTTGACAAGAGTCAAAAGACTGGCCATGCAATACGCTATGTCACATCAGTGATTAGTGTGTAGAACATCTCTAAGGGCTCCATTGACTCAGGGATTAAATGTCAGTACATGTGTGACACCTCCCTGGACAGTTTCACAAGAGGGGTCTTATTCACAAAAGGTCTCTGCCCTGGGGGCAGAGGCGCCACAGTAGAGGGTGAGTTTCTGCACTTACTTAAGGTGGAAGTGCTGCAATGAGATTTCACAAAGCAGTGATCCTACCCCAAGTGCAAGGACTTCCCGACAACTGGGGGCCTCTGCCTCAAGAGTAGAGGCCCTTTGTGAAGCAGGCCCCTTGCAAGTGTGTGTACTGCAAAGAATGTGGCAGTGAGGCCATATGTTTGTTGAATGTACACAATAGTGCAAGTGGACCAGTGTAAAGACATAGTTAGTCCATGCTCGTAGCTGCCATGTTTGGCGGCTGCTCGTGTGATGTGCCGCTCCAGGCCCTACGGTTAAATAAAGTGGAAACTGGGACTTGTGTTCCTATTTCACTATGGAATGAAAAAGACTACAAGTCCCGGAATTCATCCCGGTTATCTAGCCTGGATCAGCATATCATGAATGGACCTGGGAAACTTGGCAGGGCTGTGTGAATAGAAACAGTCTTCCTCATGAATCAGACTAACACCTACTGGTCACATTAAAAAATGGCTTTGTAGTTTGTGTTGTATGTAATGCAGAATGCATCACACATGCAGGTCTAATGTACGCCTCTGATGACAAGTCACAGTCTCATGTTAACTTAACAGGTACCTTGCGAGATATGTGACATGGAGTGGCTGCCAATGTCTGAGCTGGTAATGTTGTACTAACAGACACACCCTGCTGTAATGGCACATCTAGGCCCATCGCAGGTACAAAAACACCCTGCCCTGCAGCACGCAGTGAATAAACTCCATTGAGTGCATTCTACAAAGTGCTCCAGGTGCACAATGGGAATGTGCAAGTGCTCTGCACAACCCCAAGTCACTTCGGTATTACAGAAAGGGCCGCAGATGCTTGTGCTGTCCTTTCTGTAATAAAGATAGCACTGGTGTACAAATAGTGCCTGCACTATCACCAGCGGGTATCTACTCATTTGCATGGGCACATAGTCCCATGCAAATGAGGGAATCCCAGACTCACCAGACATCCCCTTGCAGGGGGGTGTAGTCACTCACTGCACCTGCCTGCAAGGGCGCCTCTAATCCCCCTTAAATGTGCATGCAGGTCGACACCTGCACAATGCTACACGGAGATGCTGTTTTAAGACTGCTCTGTTTTTCACTTGACTGAACAGCCCCCCAGTGCAGAGTGAGTTTGCAGCTGCCCTTGGGGCAGCAAATTTAGTGCAATAGGGTGCACTCTCTGTTTGTGCATGGCATTCCTTTCTTAAGCTGCACTGTGGCACAAACAGAGAAAGTGTGTCCTATGTGTAATAAGGCCCAGACCTCACTGTGTGCAGCAGCACTCATCTGTTCCTTTGGGCCGCATTTAAGGCAGAGACTATCTATCAAGCACCCCTCAGTTACTATGTTCATATCCCTTTCACAGAATGTGTAGGTGCCTTGTCCTCAGGTCCTTCAGTCATGTCGGGTGAGGTGGGTTCAACTGTGCAGCAGGATATCAGAGGATCCTGCTTGGAGGTGAAGCTGACTCAGAATGACCGAAAAATGGATGTCTGTCCCTCCAGGTATTGAAGGGGGTTGGGAGTGCTGCTCCCTACTGATGAAGGATGAAATCTAGAAACACATATATGAGTCTGATTCACAATGGGCACCCACACTTGGAATTCTCATTATTGAGATTCTGCCATCAGTGCAATAATTCCCGCATGACAGAGGGGCCTCCGCCACTAGTGTGGAGGTCTGGACTGGCCGTAGCGGACATCAGGCATTTCCCCGGGAGGCTGGAGGTATGAGGGCCACTTTTGTTACTGGGGGCTGTTTCTGAAATGGTGCTCCAATATCAGTCCCCAGTAACAAAAGCAGCAATCCAGCATAATCCACTCACTCTCATTTCCAGTCTCCATGGTGAGGCTGGTCTGAATAAAATTGCCAGAGCTGCTTTGGTTTCCCTGTCCGGCCCTGGATGTTTGTGAATCAGACCCTATGTGGCTAGGGTTAAGCACCACTACCTGCCTAAACGTTTATGAAACACTACAGTCTACTTTGATGTAAGTGCCAAAGGTGGACCGCGTATACTATAAGGCAAAGGGGCAAACTGAGCTGGTATGTAATATAGTGTGTATCTAAATACTCCTCCCTTCCAGAATAGGACTTCTTGCCCTTCTTTCACATATTTTCAGATTTTATACTTATTAAACCTTGTTTTCCATCCCAAGTGCAGAATTTTCATCCGAGTGTGGAGTCTACACCTTGGGTGTGAAGAGTACGCACTGGGTGGGAAAACTCCACACTCAGGTTAAACCAGAGGCTGGAACCCAATGTTGTTATGCAGGAAATGACAAAGAAGAAATACAAGGCAGGAAGTTTATGACAGGAGTTTGCAGGCTGCCATTTTATGGTAATTTTGAGTCACCCTCACCTCCACATAATATCCTGTGCCATCCTGCTGCTCTGTTTATCCAAACTGCCCCCAACATGGCTGCGGGAACTGATGAGAAGGACCCCCTTCAGTGAAGCTGAATTGGACATATTAGCTGGGGAGAGGTATTTGAAAAGTACCCTCAGCTTTATGCGGGTCCAGAGGACCAGCTGAGCAATGCATCATGCACCCAACTCTGGGCCACCATTGCAGAGCGCTGCAATGCAGTGAGCATGTACCACTGGTGGGCCAGAACATGTTGCAAGCACTGGGGGGGGGACCTAAAACATTGGGTCCGTCTGGAAGTCCAGCTCCACTTTCACAGACCCCACCATACACCACTGTAGAGGAGGGTCCTAAGGGCAGACTCGCTGACCATCCATGCCCAGCTGGAAGAGTATGAGCAGCAGAGACCTTGTAAGTGCGCAGCCTGCATTATGTGTCTGGTGTGAGTGGGGGCAGAGCTGTACCATCATGTGTCTCATGTCACCGTTCACGTAATCTGAGCATTTGCTGCAGTACTTCCAAGGCCGACGCCACATTAGAGCACACTGGATGCACGAACCAGAGTGCATCTGGGACTTGTAGTGTTCTGAACACAAATGGGAATATGAACCTCACACTTGCATTTGGATGAATAAATGCAATGGCAACACCATGACTGGTGAACCAAGGGCCTTATAACTGCTGGGTGCAACGACAAAAGAGAACTGACACATCTGACCAGGATGTGAGGATGTAATGGTTGTGTTGGGGTATGTGAATGCTGTGGCTGGTTGGCTGACTGTTGGAAATTGGCAATCCTTGGGGTTGGAGGGAGGCAGTATGCAGGCCAGACCATGTGGAGGCCTTAATGTTTTGTCCAATGAGCCAACAATGGTGGGCAGGGGATCAGCCTATTCAACCACTGCAAACATCAGCTTATCTTCTTCGTCCTTCTCTACTTCATCCTCCTCTTTTGCATTACTGGCAGCGTTTAAGCTGCTTAGAAGAGGAATGGGTTCTCCCCTTTGATTTTCTGCTGCCCTCCACTGGTGGATGGCCCTTCTTCATGAAGAAACTCATCCTCCTCAGCACCTGCAAGGCAGAGGCTACAACAGGCTAAGTATTTTCCTTAGAATATCTTGTGGTGCAAAACAAGGGTTGAGTAAAATGATCTTTGCATCAAGAGATGTTCCACATGACACCTGGATTGTGTACACCTACATGTGACAACTCACACTGTAGCACTGAAGTGTTGAATGCTAAAGCAAACTCACCAGTTTCAACAACAGCTATGTGTGTTTTTGAGATCCCCCTTGATATCAGCTGTTGGACCTGGCTCCTCAAGTGTGTAGCAGAAGATGTGGTCCTCAATCTAGCAGCTTGAGAAGGAAATTACACCATACTTAATGTTCTGAATGAATTATATGTGAATATGCACACTTGACGCACACATCACTGATTGCACACCAAATTCAGATGCAATTCAAAAGTTGCTATATTTGCTAATGCCCTTCCATCAGGATTTGGGTATTGTGCATGAGTACGGTATCAATAGTCTACAACACTATATGACATGCTTACCTGATGGACGGGTGGCAGTGGGTTTGACTGCTGCAGCCAGGATGTCTCCAAAACCCCTGGATGGTGTCATCTTTATCACTGAGCTAGTCCTGCCAGAATTGTAATGTTACATACCTGTCCATATTTAAGTGCAAATGATGATGGCAATGATTCTACATGTACATGTCATAGGTATAGACCAGTGATCTTCAAGCTATGGGTGGGGGGCACATGTGGCCTCCCTGACCTTTACATGCTGTCCCCTGGTCAGCAGCAGCACTGGGAATCTGTTAATTCAACACAGCCCTGATATTAGCCAGGTATCACATTTAAAGGCAGGCAGTGTCCACACTTTTATTTTTAGGGGCAACATGTATCATAAGTATGATGTGATCTCTTCAAATTTCTAAAGGATTTTTCTACCACATGCAGAGCTGTTTCACTTTTGTACACCCGATCATGTTTGTGCATTGCAGAGTACAAGTTTGATATGCAGAATTATCAAACAAGGTTTGGGTAACATTTATTCTACTATCCTCCATCTGGGAGAACATTGCCTAATGTGAACTGGGAGGTCAACCATTTCTGCTCTGCACTCTTTAGCTGGCCTGTGTCCCTACTGTACATGACCAACTATTTGACCTGACACTGAATATGGCTATGTACAGCGCACGTCCTGAAGTCCTGTATTCCAAGGTTTGTTTTTATGTGATTATGGGAGAAGCAGAGGCAAAGTGAAAAAAAACATTGGGCTAGAATCACACAATTTAGTCAAGTGGAGAAGCTGGGCTGATCCCTACCTTCACTGGTTTCACATTGTGCATTTCAACCACTACATGGATAAGCTTCACTTTCTCTGCATCCATCTTACTAGCCCTATCCCCCCACCCCAACTGCAAGCCTGGTGGCATCAGCAGGCCCCTCACCTACATCAATTACTATACCTTTTGGGCCCTGGGATTTTTTCAGCAAGTATCAATGTCACAGGCTTTCAAACCAGTTGTGACTCCTTCCCTCCATAAGAGACTTGGGGGCATATTTATGAGCCCCTTGAGCCACTGCAGCACCACATTTTGTGCTGCTTCAGCAGCCCAAACTACAAAATCATATCAATGAGGCCAGGCCAAGCCACTTTGCATGGCTTTGAATGGCTTCCTAGCTATGGAGTGGCATTCCGTTGGCATTGTGGGGTGGTGTTCCCACACAGCACCCGTGGATTTTGACACTTCCTTAGAGTTACAGAACCATGTAAACCTGGGGATGTGCCAAAACCTTACGTCTCCTGAAGTGAGACGTAATGACTTGTAATGTGAAGACTTTCTGTGCTGCCCTACGCCAAATCCACATATATGAGGGCCAATATGAGCACTTAGGTATGTATACTGTACACATACATTTTGAGTCAACCTTTTATTAGCTAACATGTTATAAAGTGGTATATGAGCCGTATGTGAGCATATGGAGATGAGTGACAACAGTGGTATTAGAGCCACACCACATACCGCTGACATTTAATCCACAGTTTAGGAGCATAAGCATTTGGTAAAGTCATTTTTAGGTATACTTACCAGGGTCTCACACAAGTGTGTGGTGCCTGACCAGATGTCACACCCATATGTGTAGCAGAGATCACTATCGGCTGTGTATTTCTGGACAACATCACAGGGGCTACAATGAAATGTGTGTTTTCAGTTTACATTCTAGTTGACACGTGATGCACATTTCCTAGTTCATTTCACAGGTTTGGGACTGTTCATGGATACAATGTAATATATCTATGTGTTGACTAATAAAGTTGTAGGAGTTAAGAACCTCTCCTGGCCATATTTATGTACTAATTTGTGATGATGGTGTAGGTTGATATGCTCCATGACGTTGCCTCCCTGATGGTGCAGGGACCTCTGCTCCGGTGTGTGACTGGACTCTGGCTGTGTGTGGCAATAAAAGGTAGACCCGCCCTGAGTATGGACCTAAATATAGTACTCATCAATGCCCTTTGAGAATTCCCAAAGGCATAAACGTAGACATTTGGTCTAAGTTTAGATCAAACTTTTAAGTTTACCTTTGTGAATCGGGTCCTTGGTCTAAACTTAGATCAAAAGTCTAAGTTTACCTTTCCAAATCAGGCCCTATTTCTAGGGGGTCAGTCTGTCTGACCTGTGCATTTGGGGGGAGAGGTGGACTTCTTCGTCGGTGCTCTCCTTGTGCATGCATAAAGGTGCCATTTTGCTTCTCCTTTGCCTTAATTGGGTTTACAGTAGGCTACTTTGATCTCTCTTTTTTTGGTAGGCCCTCCTCCTATGTTGACGGTCTGGTGGGATTTGAGTTCCCGATAGGGGTGTCCTTTTGGTTCTACTTCGGACTCTTTTTTGTGTGGATCCTGGGGCCTAGTTCTGGTCTCCTGCAGAGGAGAGTGCACTGCTGTGTACTCCCTTTGCGCTACACAGGCAAGAGCTTGCTCGCTCTCTCGCTCTCTCACTCTCTCGCTCTCTCTATCTCTCTCTCTCTCTCTCTCCTCAACCCTTGTCTTTCTTCTAATTTCCACCTGGGCTGCCTCATTTGCTTGGTGCTACAAGAGCTTCTCCTTGGTGGGAATGTACCCTCAAGCTGACTTTCTGTTGGGGGCGGAGCAAGCCGGCCGGCAAGATGGCTGTCACTGAGTGAGGCTCCGCCGGATTTGGGGCTACTTTTAGCATTTCTCCTGACGGAGTGGCTTGTATAGCGCTCCACCAGGCTGCAAGACTTTCCACTGCGACTGGTGCCCCCGTAGGCATCGGGGCCCCGGCTGTGGACGGGCCTTTTGGCTGGATTGCGAAGGCAGGCCCGGATGGTGTCGGGCCCACGAGGAGAGGTGCACCCTGTGCTCGCAGGCGGCCTCGTGCTGCTGCGGGCACCTGGGGGTGTTTCTTGGCCCCCGCTGGAAAGGGGCGCGTGTTGAGTGTCGCTGGGGGGGCCCTTGGCGGTTTTGGAGGGCCGCGGCCCCCCCCCCCCCGGGAGAGCTGCGCCACCGCCGGCCCGTTGCCTGGTGCGGCCTTGGTGCGGGCGGGACGCCGGGGACGGCAGAGACTGTTCCACCTCCAGAGAGGCAGCCGAATTGCGCGAGCCCGGGTCAGCCGGTGGTGGCCTCCTGGGCAGCGCGGCTTTTGGAGTGAGGAGGCCCCCCGGAGTTGGTGGCAGTGGGGCCTCCTGTGCAGGGGAGTGCCGGGGCTTTGGGCTCCGGGGATGTGCGGGCCTGCCTTGGGCCTCCTCTAATCGGCCCTTGCTGGGAGGGCATGGAAGTGGTGATCGCCGATCGGATCGGGCCGGGGGGTGCGCCGGAGGTATTTTTTGGCATATTTTTTTACACGTTTTTGGTCCTCTGTAGTGAACGGATGCCCCCTTTGGCTCGCTGCTGCCGTTGGTGGGCCTGGAGGTGGTGACAGGGGTGCCCTGGTGGTGGCGGCAGCCTGGGGGTGCCTTCGGGTGGATTGAGGAGGGGGACTTACCTGGAGGATCCCTGGTGCTACTTGTGGCGTGTGTGCTTATTGGCTGAGGGGTCCTGTCTGGCCTCGGGGTTCCTCGGCAGAATGACCCTGGGCCCCATATTTTTTGTTTTTTACATTTTTTGGGTGCCCTGTCTGCTCCGTGGTTGTTGACGGCGTGATTTCAGTTGGACTTGCAGTGGTGCAGTTATGGGCAAGGCGGATCCCCGGCAGGCCAAGCTGTCCTTTGATGGCGGCAAGCGGAGGGGGGGCCCCCCTGCTCCACTGTCTGGAGAGGTGCAGACGGATGATGTGCCCTCGGAAACTTCTGTTAAATCCATGTTTCTATACCTTAAGTGCAGCCTGGCGGGCATTGATGCTAAGCTTGATAATCTGATGGAGCAGATGGATCGCATCAGTGCCCGGGTAGATGACCATGGCGCCCGATTTGACCGCCTTGAGGCGCGTACCTCGGAGATGGAGGATCAGTGGCAGGGTGAGAGAGAATGCTTGCTGCAGATGGAGAGGGTCCTGGAGGTTATCAGGATAAAAAATGAAGACTTGGAGGCGAGGTCCCAGCGTAATAACGTCCGGCTGATTGGTCTTTCTGAGTCCACGGACATGGGTAGGATGGAGGACTTTATGGAGAAAATGCTTTCTGACTTGTTTCCCGGTGAGCTGTCCTGCATGTTGGTGGTCGAGCGGGCTCATCGGTCGTTGGGCCCTAGGCCCCCTCCTGGGACTCCGCCGCATCCTGTTATTTTTCGTCTTATGAATTATCGCGACTGAGATACTGTGTTGCGGTTGGCCAGAGAACGGCGCCCGGTGATTTATAAAAATACAGAGCTGCAATTTTTCCCAGACTACAACCCAGGCGTGCAGGCGGCGCATAATGCGTTCCAGCTGATTAAGCGCTCTTTAAGTCTAACCGCAGCTTGTTTTTCTCTCATTTATCCAGCGAAGCTTCGGATACAGCATGGGGGCACATTACATTTTTTTACGGATCCGAAGCTGGTGGCCACATTTGTCAAGACGCTTCCACGGAGAGCTGCAGCTGGGAAGTCTGGAGATCCTGGCTCGGAGCAGGCAAACCTCAGTGATACTGATTGACTGTTTTTGGCTTTGTGATATTACTGGACCCTTGTCTCTGTAAAGTACCTGGCTGCGTTATATTTACTCAAGTGCTGCTGTGTCACTTTATCCGTTACTTTAGCCCTTTGTCCCTTCCTGCTCATCTGCGTAGCTGATGGGCTGGACGGCTCGACTTCCGCCCCATGGATGAGTCCTTTTGTTCAGCTATGTTGTGGGTTCCCGATCCCTTTGGTTGGGAGATGGGTGGGGGTTTGGCTTTGGCCCGTGTGTGGGGTCAGCGTGGGTGGGGGTGGGGTTGTGCTGTTGGCTTGTTGTATCTCTGAAGTTTGGATCTGTTATCTTTGTCTATTTGTGTTGATTGAGTCTGTTAGATGGCGGCAGGTGACGCTGTGGCGGGACGCATGGAAATGTTGCTGTGACGTGATGGGAGATAATGATGGTGGTTAATTGCTTAACTTGGAATGTGCATGGTTTAAATGATCAGCGTAAGGTGCGTCTGATGTCCACCTACATTCAGCGTCATCAGATTGATGCGTCATCAGATTGATGTATGTATGCTTCAAGAGACTCATTTGGTGGCCTCCACGTTGAATCGGCTGAAGGCTGGGTGGATTCGTGAATGCCATCGAGCGGTGTACTCGCGTTATGCCAGAGGAGTGGCGATTTTGTTGTGTAAGGGGTTGCAGTGGCGTACACGCCGGGCTGTCGTGGACCCGAATGGACGTTATGTGTTGTTGAGTGGAACGCTGTTAGATAGACCTTGCTGGCTGGTGTCTGTTTATGGCCCTAATGTGGATGACCCTGTTTTTTTCAGTGAGGTGTGGCGCCTGGTTGAATCACTGGGGGGTGGGGCTGTGATTTGAGGGGGAGATTTCAATGTGGTTTTGGATCCGGACAGGGACCGAGAGAGTGGGGCTAGGCCCCGACACTCTGCTTCTGCTGCTACCTTGATGACTTTGATGAGTGATGGTGGTTTGATTGATTTATGGAGGGCTAAGCATGGTGATCGACGGGAGGGCACGTGTGTCAACTATGTGCATAATAGCTGGTCCCATTTGGACCGGTGGTTGGGAACTAGAGATGTCGAGCAGTGGATGCAGTCCATGGAGCATCTAGCCTGGACCCTTTCAGATCATTCCCCGGTTAAGCTGCAATTGTCGATCCCTGGGATCCCTAGCACTGCGTTTGCTTGGCACTTGCCGGGGGGGGCCTTGCGGGATGAGGTGTTGTGCAAGGAGATTTGTGAGGCCATTTTACATTATTTCGCTGAGATCGGTTAGTTCGGCTGGCATGCTGTGGGAGGCCTTTAAAGTGGTTATTCGGGGAGAGTGCCTTTCCAAGCAGCATGGTGTGCTTCGCTCTCTGCGCCGTGAGATGGCAGGACAGGAGTTGCAGATAGTGGAACTGGAGACGAAAATTGGGCTGGTGAGACGCTGGCAGCTTTAAGCGAGGCGGTTTCACGATATGAGGAAGCCTCCCAGAGGTAACTTTGTTTTTTAGGGCAATATGCTAGAGCTCAGCGTTATGGGGGGGGAGACAGGGTGGGTCGAACACTGCCGAACATTCTGCGGAAACCTTGGGCGAGTGACTACGTTACTGAAATTGATGGACAGGGGGGTGAGCGGGTGTTGGGCACGGAGGGAGTCCTGAAGGTTTTTACGAGTTATTTTGAGGATTTGTACTCGGCCCCCGATGAGTTGCATCTTGACGCGGTTCGTGCTTATTTTTCAGAGATTAGCTTGCTTTGGTGCGAAGAGGCACATAGAGCTTACTTTGATTAACCTTTTTTGATGGAAGAGATCAAAGCCGTAATCAGTGGATTGCCTGGTGATAAGTCCCCTGGCTTGGATGGCTTAACTGCTGCCTTTTATAAGGAGCATTCCGAGATTTTGGCCCCTCATCTGCAGGAGGTTTATGCTGAGGCGCTGGAGTCTGGGTCTCTTCCTGCCTACCTGCGGGAGGCATTGATCGTTACGATACTTAAGCTGGGTAAGGATCCCTGCCGTTGTGAGTCGTATCGCCCGCTCTCCATGATTAATGTGGATAACAACATTCTGGCTAAGTTGTTGGCACTGCGATTGAGGCCGCTGATGCCGCGCTTGGTGCTTCCCAATCAGTCTGGATTCGTACTGGAGAGGTCAACGGCTCATAATTTGCGCACGTTTTTGCAGCTCTGGGTGGCCTTGCGGCGGAGGATGAGGCAGTGGCGGTGTTCCTTGATGCAACAAAGGCGTTTGATTCTTTGGCATGGCCCTACCTATTTGAGTTGTTGGAAAGGGTGGGTATGAGTGGCCGTTTCATAAAGTTGATTCATTTGTTATACACGGATCCAATTGCGAGGTTACGGTTGAACGGCTATATCTCGGCTCCCTTCCCCGTGGCTCGGGGGACTCGGCAGGGGTGCCCCTTGTCCCCCCTACTTTTTGCTATAGCGATGGAGCCACTGGCGGCCTACTTGCGGCAGCATCATAATGATAGGGGGCTGCAGTTCATGCAACGTCTGACCTTAATTTCTATGTATGCGGATGATATAGCACTGTACGCGCGGGAGCCGGGTGCGAATCTGGAGGTCTTGCTCGCTGAGGTTGTCCGTTTTGGTGTTTTCTCAGGCATAAGGATGAACTGGTCGAAGTCGGCTGTGCTTCCCCTCACGCGTGGCACGGCGCATGTTCGGACGCGTTATCCTATCGACTGGGTGGACGGCCCGGTTTGTTATCTGGGAGTTTGGTTGAGTTGTGATGCGGAGACCCTTTGGATGGCCAATTATGGCAAATTAGTGGCTTGGTTGGAAGATAGACTGGAGGTGTGGCGTTCGTTGCCGCTCTCGCTTCTTGGACGTATTGGCCTGCTAAAGATGGTTGTGCTGCCTAAGTTCTTGTATCTGTTTGTGGCGCTCACTGTGAGTTTTTTGCGGAGGCTTATATCAGCTTTGGTCCGGCTGGTGTGGACGGGCGAGCAGCCCTGGATCTCCTGGCAGAAGCTGACGCTGCCGTTTGAGATGGGGGGTCTCGCTGCCCCTGATCTGGAGCTTTATTATTATTGTGCGCAGGCTCATTTTGCGTACTACTGGATTCGACCTATCAGATATTTGCCTCATATTGCGGCCGAAGATGATGCGATTTGGCCGGATCGGCTGCCAAGGCTTCTGGGATGTGTGTTCCGGAATCGTTCCAGGGCGGTGAACACGGTTGCGTGTACTTCTGGGGCGTGGGCTGCTTTGGTGCGCCGCTCAGGATGTGTGAACCCTTTTCTCCTGTGATGCCAGTGTTGGACGTCGCTGATGAGAGGATGTCCCGCGACGCACGTTTGAGGGAGTTTCTCGTTGACTTAGAGCTGTCCTTGTTGGGGGACTGGTTTGTGAAAAAGCGGTTGATTTCGCTGGAGAAGGCGTTGCAACCAGGAGATGATACTGGGCTACATAGGCTGTATTTACTTCGTATATATGCAATGCTCCGTGTGCGATTTACTGGTCTTCCATCGCTGCCTAAGACCTTCTCCGGCACTTGAATTGTTGTGGCGTGCACAGTCGGCGCGTAGGCTTATTACAAAATTGTATGGCTGCTTGCAGGAACAGCGGAAGGCGGTGGGGAAGGCTGCTAAGATTAAATGGGAGAAGGACGTTGGGGAGGCTATCACTGAGGCAATGTGGAGAAGCTGTTGTGCACATATGAAAGCCTTGTCGCCCAATTATAGGCTGCGGCTCATACATTTTAAATTTCTACACCGTTTATATTATACCCCTCACAGCCTGTGTGATATGGGGCTCCGGGAGGATGCACACTGCGAGCGATGTTCTGCCCCGGATGCAGGCTTTTTACATCTGGCATGGAACTGTGGGGCGGTGCGCTCCTCTTGGGGAGAGGTGATGCATGTGATAACTAGTGTGACTGGATTGGATCTGCCCTTTACTCCAGAGCTGGCGCTCCTTGGGTTGCTGGATGGGGTCCCGTCGGAGTGGAGACGTTTGGTGGGCATGTTGCTTTTGCTGGCAAAGAGAAGAGTGGCAATGTGCTGGGGGAGGGGCCGGGCTCAGCAGAGATCTGATTGGCTACGCGATGTTGCATTTTGCCAGGAGCAGCTGTCAATTTTTGGGGAACTTACTCCTGCGTGCTCCCGCCCCAGAGACATTTGGGCACCTTTTTGTAGTCCCAGACTTGACTGGGGAGGACTTGGAGAGTGCGCATGGACGCACCCATGGATGTTTGCCTTGTATGCTGTTCCTTGATGTGAAATATGTGATGTATGATGGATGATCCTGCTATTTGAGTCTGCCCTGCCGCCTTCTTGTGTACGTTGTTGTGTTTAGTATGGAGTTGTGCCCGAAGAGTTCTTGTATTCAGCTTATTTTTAGGTGTTTGTAAGGAAATGCCTCCTTGGCATGGTTACCCCCTGACTTTTTGCCTTTGCTGATGCCAAGTTATGATTTGAAAGTGTCCTGAGGCCTGCTAACCAGGCCCAAGCACCAGTGTTCTTTCCCTAACCTGTACCTTTGCTTCCACAATTGGCACACCCTGGCATCCAGGGAAGTCCCTTGTATCTTATACCCCTGGTACCAAGGGCCCTGATGCCAGGGAAGGTCTCTAAGGGCTGCAGCATGTCTTATGCCACCCTGTGGACCGCTCACTCAGCACAGCCACACTGCTTGCCAGCTTGTGTGTGCTGGTGGGGAGAAAATGACTAAGTCGACATGGCACTCCCCTCAGGGTGCCATGCCAACCTCACACTGCCTATGGCATAGATATGTCACCCCTCTAGCAGGCCTTACAGCCCTAAGGCAGGGTGAACTATACCATAGGTGAGGGCATAGGTGCATGAGCACGATGCCCCTATAGTGTCTAAGCAAAACCTTAGACATTGTAAGTGCAGGGTAGCCATAAGAGTATATGGTCTGGGAGTCTGTCATATACGAACTCCACAGCACCATAATGGCTACACTGAAAACTGGGAAGTTTGGTATCAAATTTCTCAGCTCTCAGCACAATAAATGCACACTGATGCCAGTGTACATTTTATTGTGAAATACACCCCAGAGGGCATCTTAGAGATGCCCCCTGAAAACATACCCGACTTCCAGTGTGGGCTGACTAGTTTTTCCAGCCTGCCACATACCAGACATGTTGCTGGCCACATGGGGAGAGTGCCTTTGTCACTCTGTGGCTAGTAATAAAGCCTGGAACCGTAACACCTGGTGGTGAGCCTCAAAGGCTCACCCCCTTTGTTACAGCGCCCCAGGGCACTCCAGCTAGTGGAGATGCCCGCCCCCTCCGGCCACAGCCCCACTTTTGGCGGCAAGGCCGGAAGAGATAATGAGAAAAACAAGGAGGAGTCACTGGCCAGTAAGGACAGCCCCTAAGGTGTCCTGAACTGAGGTGACTCTGACTTTTAGAAATCCTCCATCTTGCAGATGGAGGATTCCCCCAATAGGATTAGGGATGTGCCCCCCTCCCCCCATTGGCTACTAACTCTCCAGACCTAAACATACCCCTAAATTGAGTATTTAGGGGCTCCCAGAACCTAGCAAGATAGATTCCTGCAACCTGAAGATGAAGAAGGACTGCCGACCTGAAAGCCCTGCAGAGAAGACGGAGACACCAACTGCTTTGGCCCCAGCCCTACCGGCCTGTCTCCCCACTTCAAGAAAAACTGCAACAGCGACGCGTTCCACAGGGTCCAGCGACCTCCGAAGCCTCAGAGGATTACCCTGCATCTAAAAGGACCAAGAACTCCAGAGGACAGCGGATCTGCTCCATAGAAGAAACATCTTTGCAACAAAGAAGCAACTTTTAAAGACCACATGTTTCCCGCCGGAAGCGTGAGACTTTGCACTCTGCACCCGACGCCCCTGGCTCGACCTGCAGAGAAACAACACTACAGGGAGAACTCCCCGGCGACTGCGACCCTGTGAGTAGCCAGAGTTGACCCCCCAGAGCCTCCCAGCGACGCCTGCAGAGGGAATCCAGAGGCTCCCCCTGACCGCGACTGCCTGCTTCTAAGAACCTGACGCCTGGTAAAGACACTACCCCGCAGCCCCAAGGACCTAAAGGATCCGACCTCCAGTGCAGAAGCGACCCCCAGGTGGCCCTCTCCCTTGCCCAGGTGGTGGCTACCCCGAGGAGCCCCCCCCCCCTTGCCTGTCTGCTCCGCTGAAGAGACCCCTGGTTCTCCCATTGAACTCCATTGCAAACCAGACGCCTGTTTGCACTCTGCAACCCGCCCCCCGTGCCGCTGAGGGTGTACGTTTTGTGCTAACCTGTGTCCCCCCCGGTGCCCTACAAAACCCCCCTGGTCTGCCCTCCGAAGACACGGGTACCTACCTGCTGGCAGACTGGAACCGGGGCAACCCCTTCTCCATTGAAGCCTATGCATTTTGGGCACCACTTTGACCTCTGCACCTGACCGGCCCTGAGCTGCTGGGGTGGTAACTTTGGGGTTGACCTGAACCCCCAACGGTGGGCTACCTTGGACCCAACTTTGAACCCCGTAGGTGGTTTACTTACCTGCAAAACTAACAAACACTTACCTCCCCCAGGAATTGTTGAAAACTACACTGTGTCTAGTTTTAAAATAGCTTATTGCCATTTTTCTGAAAACTGTACATGCTATTGTGCTGATTCAAAGTTCCTAAGTTACCTAAGTGAAATGCCTTTCATTTGAAGTATTACTTGTAAATTTTGAACCTGTGGTTCTTAAAATAAACTAAGAAAATATATTTTTCTATACAAAAACCTATTGGCCTGGAATTGTCTTTGAGTGTCATTTATTGCCTGTGTATGTACAACAAATGCTTAAAACTACCCCCTGATAAGCCTACTGCTCGACCACACTACCAAAATATAGAGCATTAGAATTGTCTCTTTTTGCCACTATCTTACCTCTAAGGGGAACCCTTGGACTCTGTGCATGCTATTTCTTACTTTGAAATAGTACATACAGAGCCAACTTCCTACAGTGTGTGCTTCATGTTGTAACTCTGCTTGCTATAAGGGAGGCCACTCAGATTGGCGGACTTGGAAATGAGGTGGCTCTTCAATTTACAGGGTTTGGTCTTAGCTCCTCTTGCGATATCATGTGCACACTGAGGGGATCCGCCTATTGTGTCTTCGGCTCCCGGGCTATTATTAATGTTTACAGCTAAAATTAAATAAATATAAAAAAAACAAAAAAAAAGCTTACTTTCTGTTGTCTCTTCTGCCGCTTGGGCATACTTTGGGGGAGTGTACATTGGATTATGCCAGCAATAACTACTAGTTATGAGCTCAACTTTAGACAGAGATGCATCAAATAGACTTCACACCATACGTAAAACAATGCATATGAAGAGTCACAACCTGTAAGAGACCGAAATGGTTAATTTAAAGAATTGTAAATCATTTTAGCAGTAGATTGTCAGACATGAAATACATTTTTGTTAAAGAAAGATAGTGACTTCGTTATACACACATTAACTCACCTAACGAGACATAGCATTTCAACTAGAAAGTTGGTTGCAACAGTATATCAGCACTGTAATACCAATAATGCATCAGTTGAGACCCACAGTGGAAATGTAAGAGAAAAGAGAGGGAAAAGAACAGATAAAAAGGATGACTTTGTCCAAAAAAACAAAAAACCCTGAGCCCGCTCCGAGTGTATGCTGCCCGATGCCGACGAGAGCCTCTGCATGGCACACAGGACCAAATGAGCCAAACAGTCTGTCAATATCAGCTCGGGGACAAAGATATCAACAATTTGTGCACAGAAGAACAACTACAGGCCTCCTTGGCCAAGCATAAGCTACACCCAATCTCCAAAGTCCAAATTTTCCCTAGCATCTGAATTGCAGCTGTTTCACTCCCAGGGGCTTAGCGTATGATCTGTGCCACACCCAGTTTTCTCACTTCTTACAGACATCAGCAGTGTTTAAGGGATGGGTAGGGCTGAGAAACCCTTTTAGACTAAAAAAAATAGGATTGAGGTTTGGGCAGTAAACCACACCCTGAGCCTATGCGTACCATCTGTGTCACCCCCAGAAGTCCAGACATTGATGCCTCGTCCATATGTCACACTCAGGAATCACGCGTGCCATCTGGGTCTCAATCAGTGGTCCAAGTGGAACCATATATCACACCCAGGGTCAGGAGTACCATCTGTGTCTCACCAAATGGTCCAAGAGGAGCCCTAGTTTGCCATACGCCAAATGTTGGGCCTAAGAATCAGATGTAGTCTCTTACCCGCAAACGGCAGCTTCAGAATGGACCTCAGTCTCGAAAATTCAAAAAAACGTTCAATCGGTTGCAGCGTCTGTTCACCTCTCTTGTTACGCAGATGTGAATCCATACGGGTGTGACCCCTTCCTTTGGCTGCAGTCTAGGTTCAGAGGACCAATCTCTACTCGCAGGCACACCAAAATGCTGCCTGAATGTGGATTTAACTTAAAGAAATGAAAGACAAGAGATGTTTAGCAAAGTAGGAACAGTCGGTTTAACTAAAGCAGAATTCTGAGCATCTTTTTATTCAGTTCTTGAAGGGTTATAAAATAATGCTATACATTCTTTGCAGGAATAAATCCGGTCCTAGTCATGCAGCTGTAAATCTGACCGTCTGATAAAGTGCTGAGGTGGTTCTCAACCTTGCGTGGACATAGTGTAGGCCAGTAGAACACATGTCCGGCATGCAGAGCATTTGATCACTGCATGTAGTGTGTAGGATGTGTTTTGATTGGCTGTTCCTAACTCAATGTGACATCTAACTTTATGGTGTTTTGGGAAAGGGCACCCAACGCAAAATGTGTTTTAAAATAATATTATTTACAATATTAGTTATAACATTGCATATCACATCTTTTTTGAGACCACAGTAGATGGTAGAATGGCGAGTTATATTTAATATGGTGCAGCTACCTAGTTGAATACAATGTGTTTCGATGTGCGTGAGTTATAATAATTTGAAGGTGTTACATCTAACATAAATTAAAGGTATATGTATAATTTTAGACATTTAAATTATTGTGTACCTTAACTTTGTTTGTAGATAAAGAATAAATAAAGTTATATTAACTGAAATGTGGTGCATAAATTATAAATTTAATGAATAACTATAACCAAAGTATTTCTAATGTTTATGTATTTTAGGTTTGGTTTGTATAGAAAGAAGAAATAAAGTTTTCCTAACTATAACAAAAGAATAACCTTTGTTTTTTTTCACTACATTTAAATGTTTTTTTATTTTTAATAAAATTGATTTTAGAATTGTAGAGTTTACTCTTGTCGAATATTGTGTCATTCAGTGGAGGATGTACAGTTGAGTGAAGGAGCGTGTTCTAAAGTGTCCTGTGGTACAGTTTAGTGTCATTGAGTAGAGTGGTGTGACGTAGAGTGTAATGTTGTATAGTGGAGTGGTGTACAATCAAATAGCATACAGTGGAGTGGTATAGCGTGGAGCCATGGTGTGGAGTGTTGAATGGAGGAGTGCGGGACAGTGGAGTGGCATAGAGTGGGATAGCATAGAGTGAAGAGTTGTGGAGTAGCGTAGAGTGGTGTACAATAGAATAGCATACAGTGCAGAAAAGAGTGAAGTAATGTTTGGAGGCATACCGTACAATAGCATAGAGTGGAGTGTCATACAGTGGCGTGTCATAGAGTTTAGTGGAGTAGAGTGGGGCAGCGTACAGTAGAGTGTCATGTAGAGGAGTTATGTGAAGTGAAGTGCATTGGAATAGCAAGCAGTGCAGTGGTGAGTGTGGAGTTTCATACAGTGGAATAGCATAGACTGGAAAAGGGTTGAGGGACCTAGTGTAGAATGCAGTGGCGTAAAGTGGAGAGGCATACAGCGGAATACCATATGTTAGACCTGACAGCCTTAGGGTGGTCACGCCTAACTTTTTGCCTGCCTCCCTCCACTTCTTAGATACTTTTTTTGCTGGTTTTAAGACTATGCACTTTACTACTGCTAACCAGTGCAAAAGTGCATATGCTCTCTCCCTTTAAACATGATAACATAGGATCATACATAACTGGATTATTTAATTTACTTATAAATCCCTAGTAAAGTGCACTTTATTTGCCCAGGGCCGGTAGATTAAATGCTACTAGTGGGCCTGAGGCACTGATTGTGCCCCCCACTTAAGTAGCTCCTTAACCTTGTCTCAGTACTGCCATTGCAAGGCCTGTGTGTGCAGTTTCACTGCCAATTCGACTTGGCATTTTGAAAGTACTTGTCAAGCCTAAAACTCCCCTTTTTCTTCATATACATCACCCCAAGATATGCCTTAGGTAACCCATGGGGCAGGGTGCTGTGTAGGCAAAAGGCAGGACATGTACCTGTGTGATTTACCTGTCCTGGTAGTGTAAAACTCCTACATTTGTTTTTACACTGCTGTGAGCCCTGCTCCCTTCATAGGCTAAAACTGGGGCTACCCTCATATACTGTTTGAGTGGTAGCTGCTGATCTGAAAGGAGTAGGAAGGTCTTATTTAGTATGGACAGAATGGTGATACAAAATCCTGCTGACTGGTGAAGTTGGATTTAATATTACTATTTTAGAAATGTCACTTATAGAGAGTGAGTATTTCTCTGCACTGAAATCCTTCTGTGCCTTACAATCCACGTCTGGCAGGGTTCAGTTGACAGCTCCCTTGTGCATTCACTCAGACACACCCCAAACACAGGATACTCAGCCTCACTTGCATACATCTCCATTTTGAATGGGTCTTCGTGGGCTGGGAGGGTGTAGGGCCTGACAATTACATGTCAAAGGATAGTAGCCTACCCTCACACAAAGGACTGCCACATCCCCTACTGGGACCCTGGCAGACAGGATTGAACTGAAAGGGAACCTTGTGAACCTCTAAGCCACTCTTTGAAGTCTCCCCCACTTCAAAGGCACGTTTGGGTATTTAAACAGGGCCTTTAACCCTACCCTTAACCCTGCCTTGCTGCAGCCTTGCTCTTGCCTTGCTGCTCTCTGGCTGTGGTGAGAAGTGCTCTCCAAGGGCTTGGATAGAGCTTGCCTCCTGTTCCCTGAAGTCTCAGGACCAAAAAGACTTCGGGGCATATTTATACTCCGTTTGCGCCGAATGTGCGTCAAAAATTTTGACGCATATTCAGCGCAAACGTTACCCCATATTTAAACCCTGACGCCCGAGCCGGCGCAAAAAGAAAAAGCCGCTATGTGCGTCAGTTTCTGGAAGCGGCACCCCGCCCTGCGTTAATGACATGCAGGGTAGGCGTTCCCGTCCAAAAAACGACGCACACAGCCATGCGTCGTATTTATGCTTCCGGGCAAAAACGACTCCCGGCCGGTAGGCAGAGCTAAAAAAATGACGCAAAGCACGAATGGCGTCAAATTTTAACGCCTGGGTCAGGGCAGGCGTTAAAATGGGGCAAACACACCTGTACTTAATCAGAACACACAGAACAAACTACAGAGCAGCAGAGCAGCAGAGCAGCAGAGCAGCAACAGGGAGACATGGAGGTGCTTTTTCTTCAGCATGCACATAGACGCAGAGCCCTGCAGCAACAACAGCAGCTACAACAACAACAGCAGGGACCCCAAAGACAGCGCAGAAGGCAGGAGAGGATATTCCGCCCAAGAACAACCCTGCATGGCCTCAGGGAACGGGACATCATCCAGAGGTACCGGTTGAACTGGCAGGCCATTCAGCAGCTGCTGAGAAATATTGAACAGCAGTTGGCCCCCACTTTAGTGACTCCCCGCACTATCCCAACAGAAACAAAGCTGCTTGCCGTACTTCACCTGCTGGCAAGTGGCTCGTTTCAGACAACTGGTGCCCTGGTTGGTGGAATATCACAACCATCATTCTCCGCATTTCTGCCTAAAGTACTGGATGCCATCATTCGCCTGACACCTCTCCACATCTGCTTCCCTAACACACTGCAGAAGCAGCAGGAATCTAAACAGGGGTTCTACGCCATCAGTGGCTTCCCGCACGTCCTTGGTGCAATCGACTGCACACATGTACGCCTTGTGCCACCTGCTGCGACTGAACACCTCTACCGCAACAGGAAGCACACACATTCAATCAACGTGCAGGCCATAGTCGATCACCAAGGATTGATCACCAACATTGTGGCTAAATATCCTGGGAGTGTACATGACGCATTCATCTTCCGTCACTCTACCATCAACCAACACTTCCAGGATGGACGGTATGGCAATGGACTACTTGTTGGTAAGGACAAAAATCAAACTCATATACACACTGCACAGAAACCCTCTAGGACAAACAACACACACACCACAATAGCAACACCTAGCCAGGAACACACTGAGGTACTCACATCACTAGCCATGTTTCAGAAGTCACCATTGAACCTGTCACACATTGGAATTTACTCTACAGCTTAATGTGAAGACATAAATGAGTGTGGTTGCCTAAATGTCACCTTGCAAATTGGAAGTCTCACAATAACCTGTACACTAATACATTGCATAAGTTTAAAGGTATGGGATGGCCTGGGTACTTTCACATGAACGTTTCAACTACACTTTCATGTTTCAACTCTGCATGGAACTATCATCTCACCCCCAGTGAAGACACACGGACACCTGTATGACAAGTCACAAAGCTAGGGAGGGCACACTGTACTGGAAAAAAAAATACATCCTGCTGACAAACGGTTAGCCAACAAACACTTGCTCAGCCAAGGAAAAAAACTCCATGCAAAAGTTCTCACCAACAACCATAGGTTGTCACATGAGTACACAAAAGAGTCACAGACAACACAAGACAACTACTGCCATCAAAGATCTGTACAACAGTGCCTCCTACATCTAATTGATCCCATTCTGTGTTTTTCTTTCAGCTGATCAGGGGTATGGCATCCAGCCTTGGATAATGACACCATTTGTGAACCCAAATACTGCTGCAGAGCGGGCATACAATGACGCCCACAAGAGGACACGCAGCATTGTGGAGCGGACCTTTGGGATCCTAAAGTCAAGGTTCCGCTGCCTTGACATAACTGGCGGTAGCCTACTCTATTCCCCAGAGATGGTCTGTAAGATCATACTCACTTGTGCCATATTGCACAATATTTGTGTAAAAAGGAACATTCCCCTCCTTGAACCAGACCCAGACATGCCTGAGGATGACGAAGAGGAGGATGCTGGCCTGCAACAGGAGGGGGAACAACCTAACACGGCAGCAGGAGTGCGTAGGCGCCAACAGCTTGTCAATATTTTTTTTTCTTAATTTATCATAATAACTCCTATTGCACAATTGTAAATAAACACAGATAACAAACACCACATCATGCTTTGCCCTATTCATTTCTGACCACCTTTAGTTTGAAATTGCTGAAGAAGAATGACGTCTCATTGAGCAAGAATGCAATACCAATCATCACACCAAAAATAAACATCACAAATGTATGCACAGAGGGTAGGATGTGACATGATACATTACCATACACAGAGGCCAACAGGAGTACAAATGTGGCAATTACACATGCCTGATCCAGACACCGGAGACAGTCTCTCACCCAGCCCAAAAATGTAAATCATTTGAAAGTCTCATCACACGTGTTCAGAGACAGGGTGGGACCATCCATGTGTACGTGACCATGTCATCAATGGCTTCTCTCAAGTGTGTGATATGAGCAATACCCTATTGGAACAACATTAGCTGCCACTAACTCAGGAGGAGACCTTGAAGTGACAGTGACAACATACACCCAGACAGGTGATAGTGGATCCACATTCCCACACACATGTACACATATGTCATACACTCAACCTAATATTTGAAAGCAGCCCATCACAGTTGTTTCCCAGTTTGAACCTAGCAGGAAGAATGTAACATGCCACTAAACCAGGTAATGCAGAAAGGGCCACAGACAACAACTAAATATGTTTCATCAGCACATGAGGAACGCTGAGAGTTTTGCAAACATAGTCATTGGAAAATGGTATGCAAGATTGCTCCAAATCATCAATGCTGCAAACGTCAAATGGGCTAATGAGATGAATGAATGCTTAACAGTCATTCATACCATATGGCCTTACATTAGCCTGCTGCTGCAGGTTTGCCATAACATAATAAATAAAAGCCATGGATACATTAGCTAATCTGGATGGGCAAATCCTAGGGTGCTGGGGGCCTAAGTCCACCTCTACCTCCCCCCAAATATACAAGAATCTTGTACTTGTGAACTAAACACATGCATAAGGCACATGTGTGGGCTACATGTCAAAAGTCAAACACAAATCAGAAACACAAATTCATAATGGGACATGGTTAGCCCCATAAAAACTGTAATTGACTATTGCACTCCCTGTTCGGACTATAGATAAAAGCATCACCATCCTAATTGTGGACACATTTTGGAGAAGGAATACATCATGGTATTCCATCCATCATTTCTAAATAGCCATCAGCAATTACCCAAAAAATGTGGTCAAATATGGTTAATACATTATCTAACGTATCCTAAATATTACAGTGTGAATGCCTTCTATACATACAACAACGGACATGTGTCATATCTAACCACAAATGTGTATCACATAGCACCGTTTGGCCATGACAAATCACCTTCCCCAAGTTTAAAACATGAAGACATAAAAAAAAAAAATCCTCAAATTTCTACGCATACAGCATGGGCGTCATAATTTGTTCACGTACATGAGTGCACAGAATGCAAAGTCAAATATAAATTTTTCAAAAAGTTTCTCATATTGAGCCATCAACTTATAATTTACATCATATACATTTTTGACTCAGCATCATGTGCACTCCTGTACGTGGAAAAAATATGACGCCCATGATGTATGCGTGCTAAATTTGCCGCAACATGGACAATATGTTGGACATCTCATGTACATTATGAAATTATTAATAATCATATCATATTTTTTGACTCAGCATCATGTACACTCCTGTACGTGGAAAAAATATGACGCCCATGATGTATGCGTGGTAAATTTGACGCAACATGGACAATATGTTGGACATCTCATGTACATTATTAAATTAATAATCATATCATATTTTTTGACTCAGCATCATGTGCACTCCTGTACGTGGAAAAAATATGACGCCCATGATGTATGCGTGGTAAATTTGACGCAACATGGACAATATGTTGGACATCTCATGTACATTATTAAATTATTAATATTCATGTCATATTTTTTGACTCAGCATCATGTGCAATGTTATGCGTAAAAAAAAAATGACGCACAATTGTGTATGCGTGAAAATATGACGCATAACAGGAAAATAAATACGGCGGCCATTTTATGCAGGAAGTGATGTAATAGGATATCCTGTTTACTAAATCTGTACTAGGAGTTAACTTTCACTTTCACTTTGCAGTCTCAGATTTATCTAGACTGTGTGGTTGTGTGAAAGGTGTTGTCCTGTGTTTAACTGCTTTTGTGTCCTGTGTACCTTGTATTTTGTCTTTTTGTGATTCTATTCTTGTTGCATAATATTGTCTCAGTCTGTTTAGTTTAGCCTAATCCTGTTTTTGTTTGTATTGTCTGTGGGAGTCTGTTGTGGGTAGCATAGTTTTTGGGGTTAGTTGGGCTATTTCTCTCTTTTTTCTTTTTCCTTCACAACTCTACCTTTCCCCATTTCCCACTTTTACTTTATTATTTCATTTGTCTATATTACTTTCTGTCAATATGTCAGGTAGGCCTTGCCTATCTAGGATGGGTGAGGATGAATTGGGGGGGTTCATTTGGCTAGTTTGCCATTTCCTCCCACTGATGCTGGAGGCTGGGGGCCGTGTGATACAGGGGTATCACACGGAGTCAAGGAAAGTCCGGTGGGGGAAGGTGCGCCATCACCTGGTCCGGGTGTATGGGAGCATGCGTAATGTCCATCAATTGAAGCACCGCTGGGCAGATCTATCTGATAACCAGGGAACAGGACCTGCTGGACCACCTGGGAATCAGGATTGGTGGCCATGTTGGTGAGTACAAATCAATTACATGGGAATAATATAAATCTGTGTGGGGATATGTGATGATTGTTACCCAATCTGCTAGATAAGTAGCTGACTGTGTCTTATGCTAGGGAAACCTAGGCCCATATGTATACATTTATATCCCCAATTTTGCGCAACATTTTCACGCAAAAACAGCAGCAACTTACAAAATATATTTTTATTTTGCTAGTTTGACCCGTCTCTGCATCAACAAATGATGCAAATGCTGCGCTACAAAGGTATACATATGTGCCCTAATGTGTATTTGTTGCAAAATGTGTAGGAAGACCAATGCTAGCAGTCAGATGGCTCATGTGTTCAACACATACCAGATGCCTGTAGCTGTATGTAATGTAGTGTTGCATTTGTGTCAGACAAGCAACACGTGAATGCCTCTATTTGTACTCTACAGGTCTTATTGGCCAGTGAGTAAGTCATGTAGAAACAACATACCTACATATGTAGACGCCATAGCTAGACAGAAAATTAGAAACCCATGATGATGCTATAAATGTGTGTTGCCGTCACGTCACATGAAGTTAGATATGTTGTCCACACATATGTCACATGTGTGTCTGGTTGCTGTGTGTTGAACATGTCCACCTAGCCTGTTTGATTGTGAGGGGTCATGCAGTCCTCATGGAACCAGCTTTTGGATGTCTCTCTGGGATGCACATGCTGAGATGTATGGATTACATTATTCTTGGGGCATACTAATGGAGGGGCAACTTTGACAACACCTGACTGTCCTGGCCACTGCATGTGTGTAGTAGGGTGTGTAACTGTAGCAGGAGACTCATCCAATGTTAATGTTGAATACAAAGTCAGCCATGCAGTATGAGCATGTGGGAAAGTGTTTCATTACCATGTCATATTCGCACAGTGTCATTGTAACTGAAATTATTTGTCAGTTCACCCAGTCTGAGTATATTCTTCCTTTCATGCTTTACAGGTGGACCAGCCCCGTACACCTTGGGAGAGGTGGCACATTTTGAGGACCCCGATACCTACAGTGACTGTTGCCTGAGTGCTATTTTCATTGTTTGCTAGTGATGCATGATGGACTACTGTGTGTTCAAGAGAATTCTTGATTTGATGCGCTGGCCGTTCATTGGCATTGTTGCTTTAGTGTGATATCAAATAGGACTTCTGTTTCTGTAAAGCAATACCTAGCCATCTCTCAGATATAGGGGCTGTAGGTCATTCCAGTTGGGCCGCAATGGGGAATGGGATGAGTCATTTGGAATACACTGGTCAATGTTAGACTTGGTCAGGGACTTGGCATGAACTCAGTCTCCATATCAGACTGACATTCTCCCATATAGCTTTGGCAAATGGCTTTGATGACAAGTGCATCTTCCTAGTTGAGGATGGACTGTGTACGCTGTAGGTTGGATCTTCCGGGGGCATGTACTTCCACAAGGTGAACTAGAAGTGTGTGTGACTTGAGTGCAATGGCCTAGGTGTTCTGTCGACTCATGAGAATGGGTGTTCTAGCTCCTCTGTGTGTGTTGTATAACATGCCTCACTGATAGTATGTCATGTTGGCCTAAGTCATAGCATTTTGACATGTGTGGACCTTGGATGTGAGAATGTTTGGCTGACTCCAACGTGTTGCTAGCCATTCATAGGTGTTGTGTGTGAAGGCACATACTTGTTGAACTTTCTATACACTCCTGGGTGTGCATTGAACATGGGATTGTTGGTTGTTCTTCCCACACCACCCTCAAAGACTGCCATGTTAATGTGAAACAGGGTACCTAGGACTGTAGCAACCACTATGTTACATGTACTTGCGACCTTTTGCGACTTGAGTAAGAACCTAGGGCCAGATGTAGCAAACTGTTTACAAGTTGCAAATGTCATAAATTTCTGTTTGTGAGTTGCAAACGTCTGTTTCCTATGCAGAAATGTATTTAGTGATTCGGAACATATTTGCAAAATGCTTTTCCAAATCCCAAATAGGAAGGGGTTTTCCCGTCCTATTTGCAACTCGCAGTGGTATGCAATTCCATTTGCAACCGAGCACGTGGTCGCAAAGTGAGTAGCAGTTATCATCCACTTGCAGTGGATGGTAACCCACTTGCTAACTGGAAGGGGTCCCCATAGGAACCCTTCACCTTTGTGAGTGGACCTAAATAATCATGTACAAAACAGCCAGTGGTCCAAGGGACCACTAACTGCCCTGAAATAATCCAAGATTGAAGTTTTTGTATTTTTTTCTAAGTGCAGCTCATTTTCCGTTCAGGTAAACGGCCTACACTTGGGAAAAAATAACCTGCTTTATATAAAAACAGTCACGGCCATGGAGGTCTGCTGTTCCCAGCAGGCCTCCATCTCCATGAGTGGCCATAGTCGCTAAGGGGGCGCAACTTGGAACCCACCTCATTGATGTCAATGAGGTGGGTCTTAGCGACACCATAGCGACTCGCAGACGGTGTCGGAGACACCGTTCTGCATTGCAAATTGCTAGTCGCAATTTTCCATCTTCCTACATCTGGCCCCTAGTGTAGACATTTGGTTATGGCCCATGGGTTCATTCTTAGCACACAACTAATTACAAATGGCATTGAGTGAGGAGTGTGATAGTTATCACATAGAGTGACATATGTAGTGAAGTCAGTATGCGGAAGAGGTGCAGCCATAATGTCAGATGCCTTAGGTATGATTTGTATGAGTAGTTTAGGGTGATGTCATCCATCATGTCGAGACATGGATATGCTAGGTGTGATATGCCCTTATGTATGCATGCTTCACATGTACTTCCTCTGAGCCTTTCCGTGAACTATGTTGTGACAATTGCTGCAACCAATACATTTCTAGTAATGTACAAATAACCCATTGTGCTATTCCACCCAATGCAATTCCAAAGGTAAATATTTGCCTTTTCTCTTCACAGCTGCAAACATGAGTGCCGCAGATCGCCACCATTTTGAGCGGCGTGCCATGAGATACAGGCACATCCTGCAGGTGCAGTGTGGGTACCGGAGGATGGCCCGCAAGTACCATTCCGATCGGGCCTCCGGGGCGTAGTGGGCCACACCACAGGCTCCCCCTACATTGCCACCAACAACCACCAACACCACATCCACCAGGTCTCCACAAGTGGCCCCAGCAACGTCTGCAACAATGGACCCTGCCTCTTCCTCCAGACCTGGACCCAGCCGTGTTGTGGTAGCAGGACAGTCCTGTGCCCAACCAACTCCTGCCACAACCTCAACCTCCGCCGGCACACAAACCAGCTCAGACCCTCCTGTGGACCCAGCTGCCTTCCTGGCATTGACATGAAAGATGGACAAGTTGGTAAAGAAGGTGGACGACCTGAGGGAGGACATGAGCTACATTAAAAAGAGGGTCCTCTCCATCAGGCGCACACTACGGAGGGCGAACCTGTAGCACTTTTGCCCTCTATAACTTTTACCCCTCCCCTCTCTCCTCTTTCCTATTTTCTACTGTTAGTTGGGTTTTGGGGATTAGTATTAGGATAAGTATAGGTAATTAGCTTAGTTAGTGTTAGGGAAGAGGGTGGGGGTCCTTATTATTTCTATCTATTTTCTTTTGTGTGCGTGGGGGGCAATGTTGGGATTCCTGTAAAAAAAAATAAAAAAAATATATATATAAAAAAAAATACAAAAAAATATATGTTTGTTTAGGATAGTATAGTATGTGTGTAGGTTAGTAAGTGTTGTCCTGCATGTGTCCTGTCTCATAATGGTGGGTGGGGGGGTTGATGTTTAGATCGTTTCGTTACATGTGTAGAGTAAGTTTAGCTTAGGTTAGTTAGGGACAGTTGTGGGTTAGTAGTAGTCAGGTTAGATTAGTGTAGGTTTACCTTTCCCTTAGTTGCCTCTTGTATTACTCAATAGAAATAAATATATAGTTAACCCTTTACATGATGCGTTAGGTGCTACTTTATCATGGCCTTGACATCAGTGTACCAGAATGTTTTAGTATGACATTTGTGTCCTATGCTCGCCATCCCCAGGAAATTGAGGTTTAACATGCCAGCTACCCGTGTGCTAACTTGTTAAGTATCCACCATTTGGGAGACCCACCATTGGTAGTGTGCATTGTTCACCAAGGTTTTGTGTTGGTATGTATCCTACTTCACAAAGAGTGCTTCCAGACTTGTTATTGTGGGTAAATTGATAGGTCGGACAGCAGTGTGAAGTTCAGGGAGATCTTTGTAGATGAGGAGTTGTTCACACTCTTGTCTTGTTGCTTTCATTGCTGACCTACATCATGTGTGTACTGATTCTGCATGACTTTCCTTCATGGAAGTATACTCCGTAAGGGTGATTGATGCAGTGTAATTTGTTCATGATTCCTCACATTTTGCGGCATTATTTCTTATTTAAGTATTGCATGGTGCCTACATTTCTCAGCCACCATTGGTTGTCTAGGATAGCTATAGATGGTGCGTCATTCTGTCCAACACAGCATCATTGTGTGTGGTTACTCCCTTCATCAGTTATTTTCCTCAGTATGGTAAGGCTATGATGCAATCATGCCCACTGCACAGATGTTTCAGTATACATGAAATCAGGACAGTAGTATCGATAATCTACATGGTTGCCACACAGCCACTTTGGAGTTAGGTACTGCACAGTTGAAGTGTGAAATGACATAGAGACACAATAGGTGTGCAAGTGCTATTTATTGATAGGTGCTGTAGTGCAAAATGTCCATTGTCCATGTTTGCTGAGTCCGTTCTGGTGCATTCTTACATGGTGATCCTACAGAAGGGGTGTGGATGATGCTCCTGACATGCTGGGGTGATGTCACAGACAGTGCAGAGGGACAGGAATTGGCAAATAGTAGGAGAGAGACATTCACTGACAATGGGGACAAGTCATACAGTGGATTGCCGAACAGTCATTGAGTGTAGTTGTAGTGAGACTGGCATTTGACAAAACGTAGGACCTTGGTCAAAGTAGGCCATGGTGCAGGGACTAGTGCTTCCGGGTACTCTTACGTGTGAATGTTATCTGTTCCATGTCTTCCTCTTCTGATGTGTGTGTTGCCTGGTGTGTCCTTGTTGTTGTTGGTTGTGAAGGGGCAACACACACCTCAGTGTTAGAAGACATGGATGCAGACATCCCGGGGGCTGCTCCCTGTGGAGTTATGAAGGGCAGTACTGCAGCAAGGAGGGCCTGCTGGTTTTTCAGAATGGCAGCCACATCACGATGGTAGGCAGCCAGGTCGGCCCTGAGGGGTTCTATGTTGCATTCGTGCACACGTTGACTGGATTGCAGTTGTAGTTGTTGTGTCAACTGGATGACAGCTGTGCAGATTTCCTTCTGTGTTTTGACAAGTTCCTGCAAGAGGGATGTTCGGGCTTGCATAGCAGCTGCCTGATCAGCAGAAGACATCATGCACGAACGCACCCCCTCAAGGCTGGCTGCCATAGTTTGCATCCCCACCCGCACCTCCTTGGCCAGCTCCCGCTGTACCCCAACGACGGTTCTTTCGAAGCTGGTGCCAGTGTCGTCAGAGTCCTCAGCTGTGTTGGAGCTGGCAGGTCTTACAATTGGGGTGGCGGGTGGTTCTCCTGTGGTGGCTGCTTCTTCTGTGCTCCTCCTTGTGACTGAAGGTGGGGTTTGGAGGCTTTCAAGGACCATTTGGATGGTCTCCTGTGGGATGTTTATGGGCTCGTCATCCATGTCATCAGGGAACTCAGGGACAGGCATATCGGCAGGAGATCCATGTTCCTCTGCAATGAAACAGGGTACAATTAGTGTGTCTGTGTTGTGACAATTTTGCACTAAGATACAAGCCTTTGGATGCCTTAAGTTTGTGCTCTGTGTTTGTCTTGGTATCTGCTGTCCGTCATAGGGCATTGTTGTAGGCCTATGGCCCACCTGTGTGTCACATGTATGATATGGAGCTATCAGACTTGTCTGCCTGATCGCCTCTAGGTGTTGCTTTGTAATTATTTAGGAATAGGCATGTTTTTGTCCTACTCCTCCCTCCGTGTTTAACTATTCTTATGGAGGGACATTTTGTTGGGTGGGCTCTCATTATCCTACATGTGATTACTGGCTTTCTAGGCAGCAGGATAGCTAATGGTGTGGGGGACTAAGTCTGACACACTTGTAAATAACTCTGTCACCCTGATTCATTCTTTTTGCTCTGGCTAACTAGCAGTGCCTCTGGTCTCCCACAGCAAAGGAATGTTTAGACATCCGAGCGCATGACATCTTTGGAACTTCTCAGGGAAGTCGTGGTCACTCAGATCCTACACAATTCTCCCTTTTCCGGTATGTTCTCATACACAAATGACAAAGACAGTATTTGTTTAATATGATGTTTCATTGTACAACTGACTTGTAGATATTTAGGTGTGAGCCACAATAACCCAAACAATACAAACTGTTAGAATTGAAATAGTCAGCAGGAGAGTAATACATTAGTACACAGCTATCATAGTGCCTAACAGTTTCTACTCTCCCTCTGCTTGTTCTATTTTTAGCACAGCATGTTAAGCTTGGAGCTTGCCTGTCTGAATCACTGGGGAGACATCATCCCTCATATCAGAGGAATGACCTGTGATCTGGTTGTACATCAGCAGCAAGGCAGGCAGCATCTAATTGTGGTTCTCTGTTTTGAAACTCCCTCTTGCGTGTCTTGAGACAAGGAAGTGATGTTAAAGTCATATGTCATCGTGATGACAAAGTGTCCCTACGCAGGAAGGCCAAATCTTAACCCCTACCACATCTATCGGCAAAGTCCCAGACTGTATCCTTGACTGGGGCACAGAGTGAATATGTTCTGGCAAACTCCAGTGCAGAAGTAGGCAAAACAGTGTGATTTGACTAATTAACAACACCGTAGGACTGGCTATTTGCTAAATTAACTGATAGGAAGGCCAATAAGAAGCATTTAGTGCAAAGTGCTCTGAGGCTCTTAGATGTGAGCAAATGAGTAAAAGTACATTCAGGGTAAGGTGCACAAAGGCCTACAGCCTGAAGCTAATGCGCAAAGTATACGTTACACTTACAACACTACACTTTGACTGACTGTGGGTGTTGTGAATGCCCTGCCAGCACACTTGCCTCTCAGGACCTGCCCCATACACTTTTTATTCACATTGCCCGAAATGTACATGTGACGTGGCATATCCTATGCATGTCAATGTTAGGATGTGGTATGGATGTAAACATTGTTGATGTTTGAAGATGATGTTGGGTCATGTGTGTTTAATTGGATTGGCCTGTTTATCGTATGAAGGTTCTATTTGGTTGTCAGACTTTGCAGGTGTGTTTCAGTGACCAGTTGCCTGTGTCCCCTCCTCAATGTTCTTGTCTGTGCAGTATGACATTAGTGATGTAGCCTTGTTAGCCAGGCACGTGAGGTACCCTGACGTATGCAGCATGTGTGTGTCCTTAGTGCTGTGTGGCTCCTATTGCTGTTTACTTTGGCTTATGTATGTGTCAGGTATGGACATTCAGCATTTGAGTGTACTGGTGCCTTTGTCTTATTTCTATGAATAGTTGCGGATGTCATCTTCACCCCCTAATTTAGGTATGTATGTTCCATGGGGAGGTTCCTGCCATTTGATACTATAGCTGCACAGAGATGAGAGGTGTTATTGTCAACTGTTGTGGCAGTTACATTGCAGTTGTTGTTTTGGCTACTGGATTACTGATAGGGACCTAGTTGATGTAGGATAGATTTTGCAAGACAAGTGCCTGGATGTGAGTTAGACGTAGTGGCCTTCCCACCTGTCGCTGCTTTCCCTTGGCTCTATTGTTGTACTTACAGGATGGCCCCATGGGACTGTTGTTGGTGCTGTATTTTGTCGTGCCCCAGCTTCAGTCTGTGCTGGCCATGCCCCCCTGCTGTGCCCCTTTACCCATGCCACTTCATATATGTGCAGACTTACATGCATTGTGTAGTAGGTATTTCCCCCCCTGTTACAGTCAACATTATTGCATTATAATTCCCCATGTGACTTACCCTGCATGTGCATTGTCTCGTGGTAGTCTGCGCTGTCCTGTCCTTGAATCCCTGTGACGATCTCCTCCGGGATGACGGCTGCGACCATCTCCTCCATGTGGTCCAGGGCCTCCTGTTGTACTGGACTCCCCCCTCCAGTCTGCATTGCTGCCTTCCTGTTCCTGGCCATTTTCTCTTTTGTCCTACGTTTGCAGTCATGCAAGCGTTTCTTACACTCAGTGACTGTTCTGCGTTCTTCAGCCACACTGTTGATCTTGTCCACAATTTGTTTCCATATGGCCTCTCTCCTACTGAGTGGCAATTTAGAGGTGATGAACAGTTGGTGCTGGTGTTCCGTCACCTCTTTCACCAGGATTTCCTGCTCCTCTTCACTGAAGCGACACTTTCTTTTTTTTCTAAACATGTCCTGGTTCCTGTATGGATCCTCCTGGCTGGTTCCTGGTCTGCTGTCATCCTCCTGGGGTCTGTAGTGGCATCTGGGATCCATTTTGGCTCTCCTATGCTGAAAGGGCAGTTTTCGCGCTAATATTTGACGCAATAGCGTGAAAAAAAAAACGCTTTCCGGGTTGCGCTGTCGTAAATCAACCCACAGTGATGTGCGTCGCGTTAACATTGGTTTCCTTTACGACGGAACGCCGCTGTGCGCGTCACGAAATAATGACTCCCACCTGTTGGTTGCGCCGCCGTACGTCAAAGTATAAATTTGACACCCGCACGGCGCTTCAAAATGGCGTTAGCCGGCGCTAATTTTTTAAATACTGGCCTTCATCTCTACAAGAAGGACTCCTTGTGCGGCGTAAATTGACGCACAGCCTGCCAGAAACGACGCACAACCTGCATTGCGGTGAATAAATCACGCATGCCGAACCAGAATGACGCAGCCCAACTTCGCGATCAGAAGATCGACTCAGCGACAGCATAGTGTCCAGAAATCCGACGCACGGCCCACTGGATCGATGCACAGCCGAGAGTGAATGACGCAGCCCGACTTCCAGAGAGGAATCAATGCAGTGCCTGCCGTGCAGTAGAAATTTCACGCAACGCCCACCGGATCAACGCAGCCCCTGTGACTTCGTCCTGTCAGTGCCGGTAATCCACACATCGTCCCTGGGGCGTCCGAAAACCCTGCACCCCGAAGAGGATCCACAACCTAGTGCAGGAAATCGACGCACAGCCGTCCCTGCATGATGACTAAACAACGCATCGCCGTGTACGGCCTGAGAAACTGACGCACACCTCCTTGTTTTACACGCATCTGCTCCTCTGCGGTTCTTTGCGGAGATTTTGAACGCAAACCAGGTACTTTTTGCTTGAAAGAGACATTTATTGTTTTTAAAAGACTAACAGCACTTTATATCACTTTTCCAGTGATATCTCAACATATACTTATTGCATTTTAATTGTTTTTGAACTACATCCTATCAGATAAATATTATATATTTTTCTAAACCCTGTGTGGTGTATTTGTGTGGTGCTATACTGTGTTATTGCATAATTTATTGCACAAATACTTTACAAATTGCCTTCTAAGTTAAACCTGACTGCTCAGTGCCAAGCTACCAGAGGGTGAGCATAGGATAATTAGGATTGTGTGTGACCTACCATGACTAGAGTGAGGGTCCTTGCTTGGACAGGGGGAAACCTGAGTTCCAACCAAAGATCCCATTTCTAATATTAATGATCAGCGGTACGGATAGGCTTTTTATTTGTGCAGTGACATACAATAGCGAAGTGTTCACTACCAACCCACAGTTGAAGGTCAACTTAATTTTTTATCTTTTTCTGCAATTTCATTTTTCTACCTGACATTGTTTAACTAAAATCCTCACTCAACATGTCTCTGGCTGGGTCTCAAGCAGGAGATGAAGATTTTGATCTGGTCATGCTGGAGACCTACACTGTAAAGCAGCTGAAAGGGTTCTGCAAGGATATGCGAGTCTCCATCAAAGGTGCCTCCAAAAAGGTGTAATTTCATATTGCACTGAGGGCCTGAGCAGAAGCCCAATCAGAGGAAGAGATTGAGGAAGTGGGTCCAGAGGATGGCCCCTCAGAGGATTTTTTTTTCCATCAGTGGAGGATGTTACCACTGTAATTGTGCCCCCTGCCAAACCAGGGAGCAGTGTCTCTGACATGACCTGACCGCAGAGGAAAGGAGGGAGTAAAGAGAGTTTCAGTTAAAGTTGGCAAAGTTAAACATAGAAGCAGAAGAAAGAAAAGCTTAAAGAGCAGCCAAGCAAGTTGAGGTTGAGAGAGCCTTGGCTGAGAAGAAAGTTTTGTTGGCTCATGAACTGAGTCTCAAGGAGCTGGATATCAAGGCAAGCCAGTCTGAGTTCAGCAGTGATGGTGGCAGCATAAATGCAGGACCTGTTGGGCAGAGAAAGGTTTGTATACCCAAAAATGTGGTGCCAAGTTTTGGGGTGGGAGATGCCATTGATAAGTGGTTGGCTGCCTATGAAGTTGCACTAAGGGTTCATGGGACCTCTGAGGAGCAATGGGGGGCAGCCTTGTGGTTTTATGTACCAGCAGTGGGGAGAGACATACTCCTTACACTAGATCCACATGATCAGAATGTCTATGCACCCATGAAAGCCACTTTACTGGCCAGGTTTGGGTAGACCCCTGAAAAATACCATCAGAGGTTTAGGGACAGCACCAAGCTTTCCACACAGGCTTGGGTAGACTGTTTTGATTTCTCCAATAAGGCACTGAATGGATGGGTGCGGGGCAGCAAAGTAAATGATTAAAAAGGATTATATGATTTTACTCTGAGAGAGCATATGCTCAGTATTTGTTTTACAGAGTTGCACCAGCACTTAGTAGACAGTAAGCTGACTGATCCTGGGAAGCTTGGTGAGGAGGCGGACCTCTGGGTTAGCACCAGAGTGTCCAAAAAGGTATCTGTGGAGGACAACCACAAAGGTGGTCAGGGTTCCCAACAGAAGAAAGAGGGGGGAGAAAAACTTAAAGATAAGGATCTCTTTAAAGCCCCCTAAAAGAATTCCTAAGGGGGGGTAACCATTCCTCATCTAAGTTTGGGAAGAAACCAGGGTACTTCGATAAGAAGATAGGCAAGTTCATCCCCAAATGCTTAGAGTGTTACCAGCATGGACACTCTAAGGGCGACTCCCAGTGTTCCAAGACAGCACAGCCCACCCCTGGAGGGCAGACAACTGGGTTGGCTAGTGTAGCGCTCCGGAGGGGAGACAGTCCCAGTTAGCTTTGGGGGGCAGATAGAGGTGTCCCACGAGTCCTTGGGAGATAAGGAGATGGTGACAAAAGCCCACATGCCTGCCAATACTTCCAAGTATAGGCAAGTGGGTCACCATTGATGGGGAAAGGGTGGGGGCTCTGCGTGACACAGGAGCCAGAATGACTTCTGTCAAGACTCAGCTGGTGTCAGCAGAGCAGATAGTCCCTAATACATTCCACCAGGTCATTGTCATTGACAATAGTGAGAGTCACCTACCGGTGGCTCTGGTTCCCTTTCAGTGGGGGGGCGGGTCTCTGTTGCTCTAAAGGTAGCTGTGAGTCCGGCCATGCCTGTAGATTGTCTATTAGGCAATGATCTTGAGCATACTGCCTGGAAAGAGGTATAGCTCAGATCCCACCGGGAGATGTTAGGTTTCCCTGAGTGGGTCTGCATGACCACAAGGTCCATGGCTGCATCTGGGGCAAGGAACAATGGCCCAGGCAGCTACAAAGAGGAAAGGCAAGAGGTGCGGGAAACCCGCCTCAGAAGTTCTCATGGTGGTGGACGGGGTCCCTGAGGAAGAGGCCCCTGAGCCAACTGGAGAGGATATTGCTGACCTCGGCAACCTTCCTGAACTTGCTGGCTGGCAAGAAGAGGGTGGGCCAATCAGGGGCAGAAAGAATGCTCCACCCTTGAAGGTCTGAGGCAACAGGCTGACGCCCAAGCAGCTGGTGAAGCCTCTGGCGATCACCATGTCTACTGGGAGAATTATCTCCTTTACAGTGAGCCTAAGGCCTCTGCCATTTGGGCAGCACTTGTGCTGGTGGTCCCTCAGTGTTACCGGGCCTTCCTACTGGGTCTGGCTCACAACATCCCCCTGGCAGGACATTTGGGCCAAGACAAGACCTTTGCCAGGCTTGTCACCCACTTCCATTGGCCTAAAATGCAGGTAGCCTCAGATAACTTCTGCAGGGCCTGCCCCACCTGCCAGGCTAGTGGGAAGACAGGGAAAAGGCTTAAGGCCCCCCTGATCCCACTCCCCGTCATTGACACACCCTTTGAAAGGGTGGGCATCAATGTCATTGGTCCCTTGGACCCCAAAACTGCCTGGTTTTGGTGGACCGTGCCACCCGCTATCCAGAGGCAATCCCTCTATGGACATTGACTGCACCGGTGGTGAGCAGTGCCCTCATGGGAATATTTACCAGTGTGGGATTCCCTAAGGAAGTTGTGTCTGACAGAGGCACAAACTTCATGTCTATGTACAAGAAGTCCATGTGGGATGAGTGTGGGGTGACCTACCGGTTTACCACCCCTTATCATCCTCAATCCAATGGGCTTGTTGAGAGATTCAACAAAACCCTCAAAGGCATGATCTCTGGCCTACCTGAGGTCATGAGGCGTAAGTGGGATGTCCTCTTGCCATGCCTGCTCTTTGCTTATAGGGAGGTGCCCCAGAAAGGGGTGGGGTTCAGCCCTTTTGAGCTTCTCTATGGTCACCCTGTCAGGGGACCACTAAGCATAGTGAAAGAGGGCTGGGAGAAAGCTTCTGGAAGCAGGCCAAAAGTAACCTTGAGGCCAGTCAAGAGGTGATGAAGAAGTGGTATGACCGGAAAGCCACTCTGCTCGAGTTCTCACCTGGAGACAAGGTTTTGGTCATGGAGCCAGTAGAGCTTAGAGCTCTCCAGGACCGCTGGACTGGCCCTTTGAAATCAAGGAGCAGAAGGGGGAGGCCACTTACCTAGTGGACCTCAAGACCCCTAGACACCCTCTAAGGGTTCTCCACCACAACCGACTCAAACTGGAGCAGTTCTCTTCCCTGTTTTCCCTTACGCCTGGACTCACACACCTGTGTGCCCATGATATTAACACGGGAGACAGTCCCCCTGTAAAGAACAACATTTACAGGTTGTCAGATAAGGTGAAGGCCAGCATCAAGGAGGAAGTTGCCAAGATGCTGGCCCTAGGGGTTACTGAGAAGTCCAGCAGTCCCTATCTGCTTTCTGTGAAGGACTGTGGCCTTGCTGTTACCCGGCTGCCTTGCTGATCTCTGGCTGTGGTGAGGAGTGCTCTCCAAGGGCTTGGATAGAGCTTGCCTCCAGTTCCCTGAAGTCTCAGGACCAAAAAGACTTCATCTCTACAACAAGGACTCCTTGTGCGGTGAAAATCGATGCACAGCCTGCCAGAAACAACGCACAACCTACATCGCAGTGAAAAATTCACCACACGCCGAACCGAAACGACGCAACCCAACTTCGCAATGAGAAGATCGACGCAGTGACAGCACAGCGACCGGAAATTCGACTCACAGCCCACTGTATCGACGCACAGCCAAACCAGAACAACGCAGCCCGACTTCCAGAGAGGAATTGACACAGCGCATGCCGTACAGTAGAAATTTCCACTCAACGCAAGACACAGTGTTGGAAAATGGGTTATTGGTTAGGGCAGGTAAGTACCTACACTTAGCAAAAGGCCACTGACCTCCACTTAGGTCCAGTTAGGTCTCAGTAAATTAAACCCAGCTCAACCCTTGGTAGCTTGGCAACAAGTGACAAGGCTTAACTTAGGAGACAGATTGTAAAGCATTCAAATATCACAAAACAGTAATTAAATAAACCACAGGAAACAGTTTAAAAATCCAAAATCAATTTATAAGAATAGGAAATATTTTTAGCTGTAAAAAGACACAAAAACTAATAAAATCGAATAAGGAGAATCGGGGATATGAATTTTTAAAGAATTATTACTTTCTAGCGCATAGAAACAAAAAGCGCCAATCTGGTCATCTGGTCGTACCTTGACCGGAGCAAAGTCAACGTTTAAGGCCGACCGCGATGGAGCCCGGCTCGGCTACAGCCCGCGGGAGGCCTTGGTCAAAAGTTTACCTTAGGACTTACTCGTTTTTCTGAAGATTTTCTTCAGCGGGACGAACCTACCAGTCCAATCAGACCTCCTGGAACTCTTCCTCGGATACGCGTCGCGGAAGCCCACAGTGGAGATTTTTACCATTGGACTTAGTCGTTTTTTCGAGGTGAAAATCCTTCGACCGGAGAAAACCTGGATCTTGATCTGACGTCCTTGGAGCCCTCCTGGGATACGCTGGCTGGGAGGTCCCAGTCAAACTTCCTATGTTCGGACTTAGGGCCAGATGTAGCAAGCATTTTGCATGGTGCAAACTGCAAAAATCGCAGTTTGCGCCATTCAAAATGCCCATCGCAATGCACATTCACAATTTGCGAGTCGGTACCGACTCGCAAATTGTGAATGCGACTCGCAAATAGGGGTGTCCCCTTCCTATTTGTGACTCGCATCGCTATGCTAAATTGCTTTGTGACCGCGAATGCGGTCGCAAAGCAATTCGCAGTTACCACCAGTGTCACACTGGTGGTAACCCATTCGCAAAAGGGAAGGGGTCCCCATGGGACCCCTTCCCCTTTGTGAATGTTGCCCAAAATGTTTTTTCAGAGCAGACAGTGGTCCAATGGACCACTGCCTACTCTGAAAAAACAAAACCAAATGGTTTTGGTATTTTTTTTATTTTGCAACTCGTTTTCCTTTAAGGAAAACGGGCTGCAAAATAAAAAAAAAACTGCTTTATTAAAAAAGCAGTCACAGACATGGAGGTCTGCTGTCTTCAGCAGGCCACCATCCCTGTGAGTGCAGGGACTCGCTATGGGGTCGCAAAATGAGACCCACCTCATTAATATTAATGAGATGGGTCTTTGCGACCCCATAGCGAATCGCAGACGGTGTCTGAGACACCATTCTGCATCCGATTTTGCGAATCGGAAATTGCGAGTCGCACTGACTCGCAATTTATGATTCGCAAAATTGGAACTACCTATATCTGGCCCTTAGTCTCTTTTTTGGAGATTTTCTTCACCGGGACGAACCTGCAAGTCAGGCCGGGTCGCGGTTGAGGCAAGCTGGCTAGAGATGCCGCAGCGGGTCGGTCCCCCTACGAAGATTTTTTTCAGAAGTTGTCCAAACTTCTGGATCTTCTCCTAGATGTTCCTTTAAGGTTCTTTTGGGGTCCACAGCTCACCCCAAGGTTCCAGAGGCTCTGAGATGAACCTTGGGGGTGTGGACTACAACTCCCAGAATGCACATGGCGCAAACTCCTTTTTGGCCACTGGGCAGTGGTCAGCTGGTTGGTTTCTTCAGGAGTTGGTGCAAGGGACTCTGGTTAGCAATTTTTCACCTGTAGCAAACAGGGGGTCCGTCCTTGAACCAGTTGAAGCCAGGCAAAGTCCTTCTTGTGGTGAAGCCCAAGTGTGCAGCTGGTGCAGTCCTTCAGAGTGCAAGGTCCAGGTGCAGGCCATGGGTCCAGCTGGGCAGTCCTTCTTCTTCTGTACTTCTTCCTGGTAGGGATCTGGTAGGGAACTGAGGTGTGGGTACAGGCCTGACAGTTTTATCCCTGCTGCTGGGTGAAAAACAGGGGGGTCCTTGTTCTCCAATCAGGTGCAGGGTCCTTCCACCTGCGATGGCCACTTCCTGGGAAGTGTGGCAAAAATCAATCCCAGGGGGCAACATTCCTCAAAAATCCATCATGGCTGAAAGTAATTTTTGGAGGTTACATCTGGCTGAGCCCACCCACTGGTGTGGCTCAAAATCCTAAACACACTCCTCTCCTGCCCTCTCCTAACCTTCTCAAGGGGGCACTTAATTGTTGGGTTTGCAGGATGTGGGGGTGTTGCTGGGTTGCTCCAAATGTCCTTCTCTGCCTTTGAAGACCAGTTTGGCAGCCCTCCCCCTTCCTGCCTCACCATCTGCTGAGGGGAGATCTCCTCCCACAGGCACATCTCTTTGTGTGAAGCCAGGCCACTTCACACCTCGTCAAGGCAGCCTGGCCAGGTTGCCAGAGGCTGGCCAATCAGAGCACAGCAACAAAAACACTGCAGGGCTGAAGTTGGCAACTTTTCAGGTAAAGTTTAAAACTCTTTACCTGAACAAGTTATATTAAATCCAACAACTGGAAGTTGTGGGATTTATTATAACAATTAATTTGATACCAAACTCTTGGTATCTGTTACTTAAGGGGACTTTTAAAATGAAAATAAAGTCTCCTCATTCTAGCTTATGGAGGCCATTCACTACAATGAGGGAAAAACGAATGTGGCTGTTTTACCTCACCAGGGCTTGTAAAATGATTTTTATAAGGTCCCTGCTTATAGTTACATGGCACCCAGCCCTGGCGGCACATAGGGCACACCTTAGGGGTGCCTTATATGTAAAAATAAGGTAGTTTAAGACTTTGGAACTGCTTGTAATTCCAAAGTCGAATTTGCATATAACCTTAATTTAAAAACAGCTAGCAAGGCAGGCCTGCCTTTAAAATGACACTGGGCACCTCAGCAGTGCACCTATGGGTGCACTACCTATGCTGGGGTCCCTAAACCTACATGCCCTACAATATACTAGGGACTTATAGGTAGGTTGACTTAGCCAATTATAATTAGCCTAATTTGCATACTGATCTTACACAGAGCACAGGCCCTGGGACTGGTTAGTAGTACCCAGGGCACCATCAGAGTCTGGAAAACACCAGCAAAAAGTGGTAAATGGGGGCAAAAAGTTAGGGGGCCTCTGCAATCAGTCCTGTTATCTCACACGCAGCCCCTGTGACTTCATCCTGTCAGCGCCGGAAATCCACGCATCGTACCCGGGGCGTCCAGAAACCCCGCAACCCGAAGAGGATCCACAACCGAGCACCGGAAATCGACGCACAGCTATCCCTGCATGAAAACTAAACGACGCCTCGCCGTGTAAGGCCTGATAAATCAACACACACCTCCTTGTTTTCCACACATCTCCTCCCCTGAGGTTCTTTGCAGAGATTTGGAATGCAAACCAGGTACTTTGTGCTTGAAAGAGACATTTATTGTTTTTAAAAGACTAAATACACTTTATATCACTTTTCCAGTAATATCTCAACATGTACTTATTTCATTTTAATCGCTTGTGACCTGCATGTTATCAGATAAATATTATATATTCATAAACCCTGTGTGGTGCTATACTGTGTTATTGCATGATTTATTGCACAAATACTTTACACATTGCCTTTTAAGCTAAGCCTGACTGCTCAGTGCCAAGCTACCAGAGGGTGGGCACAGGATGATTTGGATTGTGTGTGACTTACACTGACTAGAGTGAAGGACCTTGCTTGGATAGTGGGTAACCTGACTGCCAACTAAAGACCCCATTTCTAACACCATATATGAGAGTGGCGTACAGTGGAGTGACAGAGTGGAATAGCATATAGTGGAGAGCTGTACAGTGGAGTTTCAAACAGTGGAATAGTGTAGAGCAGTGGTCTTCAAACTTTTTAATGCCGCGCCCCCCCAGTTGCAAAAAAAAAGCATTGGGCCCCCCTCAGAATTTTTCACAATTATTTTAGAAAGATGGCAATGTTTAAATAGGTCTATACCTATTTAAACATTGAAGTTAAGTACTGTTACCTTTTAAAAACTGCAATAACATGCTTCTGCTTAAAACAAAGGCATGTTATCTGTTTAATATTTCTTTTGGCCAGAGTTTGGCGCCCCCCTTGGGATCACTTGAGGCCCCCCAAGGGGGGCCCGCCCCCCAGTTTGAAGACCTCTGGTGTAGAGTGATTGGTGAACAGTGTAATGATGTGCAGTGCACTGGAATACAGAGGACTGTGTTAGAATGCAGTGGCATGCAGTGGAATAACGTAGAGCGGAGTGGCATACAGTGGAGTGGCATAGAGTGGATTGTTCTTGAGTTGACTGGCACGGAGTGGAGTGAGGCACAGTGTAGGCGGTCGCAAACAGAGGGAGATTTGCTGCTGCTGCTCGAATAGGCTAAAGTAAGATCATAGTTAGGTGAAATGTTCAGTAGTAATGTAAGTTTTTCAGTGAATTTCCAGGGCTTTTGTAAAGTAAAGAGATATTTTATCACCATACGTAAAGCCAAACCCCACAGCACACCACATTTGGTTGTCCGCACTATGGAGTAGCCCACAAGGTCTAGCTGCATTCTGTCAGACCCCCATCCCCTGGGGGAGATTTATCTGAACAATATGATGTGGCCTATTGTCCCCCTCCTCGAGTCTTTGCAGGCCGAGGGGTCTCCATCCCACAGAGCGTTATTTTTATTAAGATGATGGAATGCACAGCCCCCTCCCTGTTCTTTGCAGACCCCCAGGGCCCAATTTTCGGCCTTTTTTTAAATTAAGGATGGGCATAAATCCTCCCTTCCCAAGCCCCCACTAAACAATATGTTGGGGGCTACTGGGGTGGCCCTAGGGTCCCTGCGGCACCAGCCAGCTCCCTAGTCAGCACCATAAAGAGTGCTGACAGGAGCCAGCACCTTTCTTTTGCTTTTGCCAGGTGGGAGCAGCATTGTTCTCCTGCTTCATGTTCCCCAGTCACTGTGTATTATACTGCCGCAGGGGATGTGGTCCCTGGGGGTGATATCGGTAAGAGGAGAGGGGCTTGCTGACTTCCTCCCCTTCTTGTTTTTTGGCCTTGCAGGATGGGGTCCCCAGGACTCCCCAGATACTCAGGGAGGGGACCAGCACTCCGCCTTCTCTTTTATATCATTTGGCCCCAGAGGATGGGGTCCCCGGGGCCCATTTGGGCTTTGGGAGTGAGTGGGGCTGTATGCCTCCTCCCCTTTAATCAACATTTTGCCCCAGGGAATGGGGCCCCCTGGGCCCATTAGCGGCTTGGGGACTGGAAGCCGGATGCCCCCCTCCCCTTTAATCAACATTCGGCCCTGAGGGATGGGATCCCTATGACCCTGCATGGCTCAGGGAGATGGCCCCACTCACACCCCACTCCCCATACTTCTAAATATATTCAATTAAAAATGATAGCAGGTGTTTTTGTTTTTGTTAAAATAAAATTGCAATCCCTCAGGGTTGCGACTTTAAAAAAAATATATATATATATATATTTTTTTTTTGTCCACCATGGTGAGCCCTCTGGGACCTCCTCCCCACCCCCTCACAAGGGCTAGGGGGTCAGGATATTCAGTGCCCTGCCCCACTATATATTTTTTATTGTTTTACACTCAGGACAGGGGACTCAGTTCCCAAGTCCTGTAATGGCTGCCTGCAACATCTTCATGTTGCAGGTAGCAAATTAGAGAGCTCGCTCTTACAGGAGACTGCCCACTATAGGAGCAAATTGGCCCAAGGGATAAAAATCCCCCCAGGCTTATCAAAATGATCTAGTTTTTAAAATTGGGTTTGACTGACCCTTGCAAGAGTCCCTTGAACCCAACCATCCAGATATACAGTACAAATAATTTTCTCCCTTAATCTTTCAAAAACTACTGACCTTTTTTAGACCAAATCATAAAAAGCACCCTTTCTGGACCAACATTTTGCTTTCTGCCCAATTTGATGTAATCCTGTTACAAAGTTTTTGCGGTGGCACTGTTCAATAAAGTCTATGGAAAATGCATGAGGATTTTGCATTTTGGGGCCCCCCCATTTTTCTCGGCCACTGCTTGACGGAGCACCCTGAAACTTTCTATGCACAAACTAGGCAAAAAACAGAAACTACTATTTATCAATCTATCTATCTGCACACACACATATGTATGTATATATAATTTTTTTTCACTGAGAAAAACAAAGTCTAAAGGGATGTTATAGTTAGGCTCTGAATTTACTCATACAAAACCATGGAAATCCAGTAGTTATTGTTAGAGTTATTTCAAGTAACTATAACAAATGCCCTAAGGTAACTATAACTCAGGTCCTTGTCATGCATAATTTTTTATCAATAACTTTATTGCAAATGTTGCTGTGATAATATCAAAGAAGCCATAGAATTATATAATATGTGGAGTAATTAGCTGTGCATGGAGAAGGCGCTAGGTACAGTTACCTTACAGCACAAGTTATAGTTACTTGAAACAAATCTAACTAGAATTGCTGAATTTCTATGGTTTTGTACGAGTAAAATCAGAACCTAACTGTAACGTCCCTCTAACCTTTGGTTTTTCCATTACATTTCTATGTTTTTTTTAATGTAAAATAATTTTAATTACTATGGCCCTCATTACAACCTCAGCGGTCTTTTCGCAAGACCGCTGAGGTACCGCCGTGCTGAAGACCACCAGTGGTGGCAGTCTTCCGTGCCGCGTAATATGATCGCTGGCAGCCCTCCGTCCTTTTACGTACGGAAGGCCGCCAGCAGCCATACTGGCTGTCGACGGGGAAGTGGAGGCTGCTCAACCTCCACCGCCACGTCAACAGAACACCGCCCACAGAATCACGTCCCATGATTCGGTGTGGCGGTGTTCTGGTGACGGTGTGCTGGTGGTGGAGCTGCCCCCATGGATCCCGTCCCCTCCCGGAGGGCCAACGGACAAGGTAAGTTGATCGTCCGTTAGGGGAGGGGGGTGATGTGTGTTGTTTGCTTGCATGGGGGTATGCGTGTGAGTGTGTAGAGGGGGTGTGTGAGTGCGTGTATGCGTGCGGGGGCTGCTGTGTGTATGGGAAATGTGTGTGGGTCAGTCAGTGTGCATGTCTGTTTGTGTGTGTGTGGGAATGTGTTGTGATGTATGTGTGCGTGTAGGGGTGCATGTATGTGCATGTTGGGGGTATGTGCGTGTAGGGGTGTGTATATGTGCATGTTGGGGTGAGGGTGGGGAGGGGGTTGTGCCACCTTTGGAGCGTGGCAGGGGGGGCAGGGAGTGTGGGGGGGAGGACTCGTGGGGGTAGCGGGGTGGGGGAGACCCCTATCAGTTCCAGGGAAGGAATTCCCTGGCACTGATAGTGCCTACCGCCATGGATCTCATGGTTCCCAATCACCCGAAATCCATGGCGGTATGCAGGGTCCTGATACCGTTGGAGGTCTAGTGCCGGCCGCCGGGCTGGAGACCGAAATCTCCAGCCCAGCGGTCATCACCGCCAAGCGATCAGAATGGTGAAGTGGCGGATGACAGCGGCGGTAACCGCCAAGGTGATAATTCCATTTTTTTTTTTTTGCCGGCCTGTTTGCGGTCTTACCGCCGCTTTACCACCGACCGCCAGGGTCGTAATGAGGGCCGATATGTTAATCCGACCATTGCCGTGCTTGGGCAACCCTGTGCTGTGCACAGCCTTTGGCTGTGCACAGCAGGGGTTGGCCACAGGGCCTGTCTCTGTCAGCGGATCTGTGAGTGGGCGCATGAGTGTCTGAGTGGGTCTGAAAGTAGGTGTGTGAGTCTATGAGTGGGTGTTTGTGTGTCTGAGTGGATGTGTGAGTGGGCGCAGGAGTCTCTGAGTGTATGTATGAGTGAATGAATTAGTGTATGAATGAGTGTTTTTTTGGTTTTTTTTTGCATATCCTCAAATAGCCTTGAGTATTCAATGATGTTAAAGGATATCGCAAATGATGAAGAAAAATAATTTTAAACCCAACATTTGACCCTAAAACACCCATATATCACACCCCAGGGGTTACGTACCTCCACCCTGACCCCTTATCATTTCTATTTTCAGCTCATGGACCCTCTTTGATAACATAAAAAGGTGGCCACAACTTTCTACTCATGCTGTGGCCAGACAAGTACATTGCTTCTATTCATGTGCGCATTCACGAATATTCGTGATTTATTCTTCAGGCTACAGTCATGTCTAAAGGTCCTATGGGAATTAACATGGTAAATCTAACTTTTTTGACCTCCCCCTATTTTTCTCGGCTCCCACTTGACGGACCACCCCAAAACTTTCCATGTGCAACAAGAATCACTGGCACACTTTTTTGGGAACATTTTGTGAAGATTCGCCAATTCATTGAACGGTGCCAAAGATATAGGCAAATCAAAAACGCTATGGAAACATGGCACTAACTATAACTAGCTAATGGCGTCCAACTGTAGGTAATTTTATATATGTATATATATAGATATATATATATATATATACTATATACACATACACACACACATATACATCTCAGCAGCGCCCTAACAAAAACAGGGTGAAGCCTCTGCGACAAGACAGACGCTAACCATGGAGAGCAGGAGAGCCAATTCAGATGAATATGTACAGCACAGGGGTGTGCAGGACAGGCAATAGATCTTGCACTCTGCTGCATGTTCACTGCCCTCAGGCTCTTCATTAGGGTGAGCAGATGGAAGGGAAGAGAATGAGACGATCATGGCACATGTGCACTACTCATTAGACCCTTGATCTATTTGAAGCTTTTGCTAACCAATCCAAATCTTCAGTGGAAGTAGGCCAATCAATGTATGGTATTTGACACTACTGTTTACCACCAGTCCCATTATATTTAGTAGTCCGCTTTTACTACTACATTTGGATTCCGCAATGCCTTTTGCCATCTCGAAAATTGATATAGTAGAATCTTCAGAGGTGCTCTATCATTCAAAGTTGTTCTGGACCAAAATAAATGGGTAGTGATTGGGAGGTGGCTTTGCAACACAAATACCCTTGAACTTAGCCATTGAAGATCAACTAAGGTTAGGGGCAGTGCGGCAGCTGAAGTTCTGACCTCTAAGAGAACATCGGAGTCCATAGTCACTCTAGATGATTTATGTCCATATATTTAGGGGCCTATTCATAAACGGAAATGTATACTGTATGTGTAAATTTATTTTTAGAATTTGTAGTAAAAAATTATTTTTGGCTATTCTTAATTTCTAAGTGTAAATTTACTACAAAGTGTATACTTACAGTTCTCCACCTCCTAAAAGAGGGGGTGGAATCAAATTTAGCCGGAGTTCACCAGTGAGGTGTAGATATCCCTAAGGCAAAGTACAGGGAAAATGTAAAAAGTGTATTCAACTTTAAAAAATAAAATATGTTAAGTTAAATATTGATTTAATTTATGTTTTCATATTGATTTGAAACGTAGAACAAAAAAGTGCTAAGCCAATATTAACAGAATGTTGAAATGTTAAATTAGTTGAACTATATGTTCAATTAAAATATTTTTTAAAGTTTTGTTTTACAAAAAGCCCAACTAGCTTAAAATGTTAATACTGATTTATTATATATTGAATATTACAAAATTGTATGTATAGAATTAATTTAAAATAATATGATTTTTTTGGAAAATAAAGTTACATTTATTTGAAAATAAAAAAGGTATTAAAATATTTTATCATCAAATAATATAATAATGCTTTCCATTTAAATACATTTTTAAAATGAATATACATGTATTCATTTTGACATTAATTACTATGCGGTTCTATTCTAAATTCCTGTCTTCATTATCTTTATGGGAGGGTGTTGCAGTACAAGTGGGAGGCGAAGAGTGGGGCTGGGCTTAGTTTAGGTCTGAGGTGGAGTACAATTACTACGGTTTTGGGACCTTTTTGACTTTAATAACTTTACAAGTGCAGTTTGTGAATAGCAATGGGCTTACCCTTTTTGTGATCCCTTCGTAGCCCACCCTAAACCTCTCCTTACTCTTTTCTAAATCCCTCCTACTAAGCAGTAGATATTCACCACCAGTCTTTAGGGCAGTGCGACCGGTGCAATGCCAGTGGGCACCGATCTCAGGGGTCGCCCTGTGTTTTGAAATATGTCATAGGATAAAAAGCACCAGCTGCAGAGTTCCTTGTGTGTCCAGTAATTTTCAGGCAACAATAAAAATGTCAAGATATCTCTTGTGATTAGACATTGAAGTTTTGTCTAATGTCAGTTATGAGTCACAATAAATTAGCACAGAGGATGCCAGCTGCAAAGAACGTGCAGATCACAAAATTGTATTTTGCATAGGTAGCTCAATGGGTTACTGCTTTTCTCACAATGACCCCTTTCTTATAAAGCGAACCCCACCACTGTGTTACATTTGAAATCCTGAGTTTGTGCTTCTTCAGACATAGCACTCTTTTAATACGCTGCCTACTGTTATGGACAATATAAGCGGGGGCGTAAATTGGTCAGTAAGATTGGGGGTGGGGGTTGAGATTCAGATTTTCTGACAATCATGCTGGCATTTCATGTTAATTATTATATGAGAGATAGCAAATGAGGGGGGCTTAAGCCCAATGGAAAGGGAAAGGAGTCTGGATTGTGAGAGGTACTTAAAACACAGTATTTTGTAAAATAGACATGTTTTAAGACACTCAAAATAGAAGTGTGTGTTCATTTTTGTCTGAGTGAGTAGTTAAACATCACAGGCAAACTCCTGCAGACATCTCACCCTACCCAACTGAAAGCTTGTGTACCCAACTGTTTACTAAATAATACATTTATTTGGGGGGTGTAACACCGCAAACATCCCCCCTGAAGATACGCCCCTGAATATAAGACTCCTACACTATCAGAGGGCACAGATAGATTTGTGTGCAAGTTCATGTGACCCAATTGGTAAGCAGTTCGGAAACATTTAGACCAATATATTTAGAATCTGAGGACTGATTCAACTTACTCGTGATCCCCTGGTTGAACTTTGCAGATTGTCTTAGTATTTTACAGGCCATGAAAAACTATTTTCTACGCCTTTCATTTTATATTTCAACTAAAGAGTCCAGTGGGTCCTAAAACAATCAAGCAGATAGCATGACTGCGACATGCTTTGCAAGTGCCACCATCAGGCAGCTCTGGCGTGATTACCTTGTTTACAGTAAATCCCACCAACAAGAGTTAGCCCAGAGTCTTGTCTGTCCCCCATTAGTTGATGTTCTCACGTGCCCATATTTTGACAATCAGTTGAAGAGAGGGTTATTTTCCAAAGGTATTTGGTACTGGGGCTGCAGGGAAACATTGACAGATAAAATTGTTTAAGATGTGACTACAGCACTGAGGGCCTTCAACATATTGAACAGGCGAAGCACCAAGGCTGGTATTGCTCAGAACCTGATGTACACATAGTCAAAACCTTTTTGAAGAGTTTAGCAACTGAGTGAAAGCAGAAGGATTTTCAAGCGGCTCATTTTTCTTCTGAGTTTGTTATGTACCCTCTCCAGAGAGCTATCTGTAACCTACATGTCACAAATGCTCACCTGTTAATGTTCTGCCCTGTTGGATCTGATCTGCAGGCCATTGAAGTTTGCACGTATTACCTTCTGTGAGAGAGGGAAGCTCACTTTGCTACTGCCATGCCATCCATATTCCACCCGATTTGTATCTGCCCTGCTTTTGGAAATGCTTCTGTTAATGCTACCATAACTGCACGTCTCCTCCGAAGAAGGGAAGCTTGCACTGTTTCTGCCAAGGGTGTAGCTGTTCTATGAAGAGGGTGTTTCCACTGCTGTTGCCCCTTCTTAAAAAAACAGAGTGCATGTTTAACGCAATTGTCTAACATGCTCAGACTAGTCAGAAGCTTTCAATGGTGTCAGAGTAAAACTAGTTATGGGGCCCTGACCCAAAGACTATGGTCTCATTCACATCTTCCCAGTTTGGCTAAACTGTGTCACCCTGAGCAATTACTTTTCTTCCCTCTGCCTCATTCAAATGATCAAATTTTTAAGAGCACGTTGAAATAATTCAGTTCTAGAACTGCACTGTACAAAATCCTCTCTGGGATATGGTTTAATTGATTCTGGTGTTGCTCCATCTATACCAGCAATAAAGGCATTGTATAAGAGGTACAAGACAACTGACTTGCTTGTTGGGTCATTAATGAAATTTTCATGAAGGCTGAAGGGGAAAGAATACAATATCCATTCAGATTCTGAATTGCACAATGTTTTATCAGGAAACCTGGTTTCAGTCCCAGCTTCCAAGCTTGAAAACATATTGTGACCTTATGCAATTACTTTCCTTCACTGTGCTTTCTTTTCTATGATTATCACATTTGTGAGCACCTTTAAACAGTTCAGGATGCGCATTGTACAACAACCTCTCTTGTGTTTGGTGTAAACAGCCGTAATGTTGCTCTATGTATAAAAAAACAACTGTCTTGCCTGTTGAGTTATTAATCAATTTGTCACAGCAGAAAGGAATGGTTCACTAATATTAATAACCGCCATTCAGTGCAGTAATATAACATAAGGTGCTAAAATGAAACAATACAAAATACACTTTTTATTGTAAGAGTTTACACTTTGGCTATATATAAGGTGGCAGTCAGTGATACCAGCAACATGGCAGGAGGTCCAGTCTTAGATAAGAGCTGTACTCAGCCTCCATGGCACTGCTTTTCCAAACAGGATCCAACACAGATGAGTCCACAGACAATGTCATGGAAATTTGCCCCATTGCATCTCCTCTTCTGTGATTAGTCAGGACAAGCTATAATGTAGGAAATGATTCACAACATTTAATGAGAGATACCTATATTCTTGTGGAGGATTCCTGAGCCTATATGAGCAATATATGAGCAACAAAACATATTGGTAAAAAAGAGAAGCATGGTTCAGTGCCCGGCCCTCCTATTATTAATATTGTGGTATAGATTTAAAACCATTTTTAGCTCATCCACATAGAATTTTAATATAGATCTGACTGTTTACCAAAGGGAGATTATATATTTTGAATTAGGTGACATAACCTCATCTAATGTAGGGAATTAATAACCAGTAGATTGTGTAACCATTGCAGAATAGTACCTCTCTGTGATTCCCACTGCAAAGCATAGAACCAAGTGACCACCACCATCACCTTTGCGCACTCTCAATGTCCGGTCCCGGGATACTTGTTTTTGGTCCAGGGAAGACCTCACCTGGCAGTGCGGGCTGAACTGTTCCCATGGGGAACAAGGTCAAGACTGATTTGCATATGGCTGGGTCCAAACTGGAATGGCATGGCAAGCAAAAAAACTCATGGATTAAACCCAGACCTGTGACTAGGGTGAATGTTTGATTTGTTCTGCATTCCATCCATTATCTGTTTTTTTGCATTTGTCAACCTGAAACACCAGCGTGTGTGTCCTTGTCTTTTCTTTAGCCGACCCCCCCCGTGTCCGCACCTGGCGACGAGGGTGGGTTTTCCTTGCAAGCCACACAACCACTACCATGCTGCCGTGCTACACGACTCCTGCCCGGCTCGTCATGTGACCGAGGGGGAAAAGCACCAGACAAACAGAGTATAAATAGAAAAACAAAGAGGCAAGAAACAAAGGTGAGGAGAAAGAACAAGTGAAACGACACATAAGGGAAAAAAACAGAAAGCCCAAACATTTTCAAAATAGACCTGAGCTGCTGTCACCAATCCCCATGACTCCTCCACCTGCCCATGAGTGGATTAGGGCGCCGAGGAGAGCAGTTGGCCCAATTTTTCAGATGCCATACCCAGGTGACCCACCTTCTGACAGCCGAGGGACACTGACCACAGGTATCGTGCCGTTTCCCGCCCCATGCGCCACCAGTGTAGACACACAACCCCCAGCTTGGCAGAACAGACCCGTGTGACCAGTGCCACTAACGGTAACACCGTGCACACAGCATGATGGCCGATTGCCTGGTGCCAGCGCCCAACCCACCACCACCACCACAGCAGCACACCATGGCTGGAGCTCTCCCGCCATTCAGCAAACTCTCTGACCTCAGGACGGCATCCCCTTTGCTAGAGAATATGGGTCAGAAGGCTAGAGAACTACTTCCTGGCCACCAGAGAACGTGACGGAGCAGTAAAACGTTGACTCCTCCTAAACTTCGGGGCAGATGAGATATATAAGTTGTTCAGACACCTCCCAAACACGAGTGCCATTGACGACTACAAGGCAGCAGTGAGGGCACTAAATACACACTTCGACCCACAGTTAAATCCAGATTTTGAGCGATTCAAACTTCTCCAAGTCCGCCAGAGGGAGGGGGAGTCTATTGACATGTTTTATGCACGACTAAGAGAACTTGCGAACACATGTATGGACGACGATCAACCATAAGAAATATGAGCCCGGATCATTCAAGGATGCAGGAACAAAACGCTCAGAGGCCTCATCCTTAGGCAACCCAACATCAGCCTTGATGACATACTAATAATGGCAAGATCACATGACCTCTCTGCAACCCGTGCACCCGAAATGTACTTAGCACTAACGCAAACACCGAGAGAACTCCAGCAGTGAAAATAGAGCACCATGTTCAGTGCAGATGCAGCAACTCAGAAGAAAACCCAGAACCTATGCCTCAGCCCCAAAAGGAGGTTGCTGCAAATACTGTGGGAGGGAGGAACACAATCTTAACAACTGCCCAGCCCAAGAGGAAACGTGCTCTCACTGTGGGAAGCTGAACCACTTTGCAACAGTGTGCAGAAGCAGCACGAGAGGAAGCGGTGCGAGAGGAAGACACGCCACATGGTTGTCTATTAAACAGCTGGATGAGCCAATGCTGCATACCGCATGCTATCAAATCACACCAGACGGTGGGGAAAAGTCCTCCCCAAAAGATGTATTCCTCCTATCATTTACAGGTGATCTGAAGAGACATAGGAGGTCCCAATCAACGTGTGTGATCACAGTAGCCGTATCCTCCGTAAAGACACAGGCACCTCAGTCAACGTAATGGGTCTACAGCAATACATCCACCTTTGTCCACCAAGATCTTCACCTATGGCAGTCAGAGTCCCCTACCACTCAAAGGGAAAATGGAGATGAGCGTCAGGTCAGGCGGTCAAGAGGTCCGAGCCACATTCCACGTGGTCGAAAGGGAAGCAGATACCCTCCATGGGAGACACCCAGCAGAAGAACTAGGGCTCATGTCCTTTGCAAACAGTGTGTGAACATCCCAAGTCGATGAACTATTAAAGGAATTTGCAGAGCTGTTCAGTGGCCTATGGTGCCTCAAAGCACCTCCCATCCAACTGCACATCCACAAAGCTGTCACACCCATAGCCCTCCTACACAGGTGCATCCCGTTTCACCTCCTCCCACTAGTCAACCAAGAGCTAGACAAGCTAAAAAGTCATGGTGTGATTGAGAAGGTATCTGGACCCACCCCGTGGGTGTCACCCGTGGTAATTGAAGAAAAATCTAAACAAACAGGGAAGATCCATCTATGCATCAAAATGCGCCTCCTGAAATTGAGCGACCAAGAGGGAGATGCACATAATGCCCACCATTGAGGACATTATTGCTGACCTGAACGGGTCAAAGTGATTTTCAAAACTCAACTTAAACTCTGAATACCACCAACTGAGCCTGTCTGACAGTAGGTACATAATCACCTTTTCGACACACATAGGGCTGAGAAGATACAAGGGGCTGAACTTTGGCATCTCATCAGTCACCAAAATATCGAAGACGTTATTCGCCAAACCCTGAGAAGACTACAAGGGGTGATGAACGACACTGACGACATCTTAATCCACTTCTCCACTGCCGAAGAGCACCATCGACATCTGAGGGTCACCCTTAAATGACTGTCGGACTATGGCCTCACCCTGCATGAGGAGAAATGCTTGTTCTTAGGGTACATGTGCAATCAGCAAGGGATCCAGGTCGACCCCAGAAATTCCTGGGCCATAAAACAAGCCCCTGCACCACAAATCGAGGTACGGAGCTTCCTGATCATGACCACTGACTGTGTCAGGTTTATATCCAACCTCGCAACCCTGGCCGAAACACTGAAGGCACTTACAAAAACCAACGCCCCGCGGGTCTGAGGCAACCATTTCGCTATGTGAAACAACAATGGCCTACTTCAACCCACAGAAAAAGACTGTGCTGGTAGTCAACACCAGTCCTGTAGGCCTCGGAGCAATCTTGACTCAAGAGGTTGAACCTGGCCAATGGGCTTCCCTCGCTTACGCCAGCAAAGCCCTGACCCCAATGGAACAACGCTATGCACAGATTGAGAGAGAAGCCCTGGCGATTAAGTGGGCCTGAGCACATTTTCACCTATACATGCAGGGGCAACCATTAAGATTAGTCAGTAACCACCAGCCCCTAGTGCCACTGTTCAAGTGAATTGCGCCACACCCGCCCCAAGGATAGAAAGGTGGGCCATTCAACTCCAATACTATGGGATGGAAGTGGTTTACCAACCTGGAGCGAAGAACCCGGCCGATTATCTGTCTCCCACTCAAGCAAACAGATGAACACGCAGCTGACACGGAAGAGACAGGAGCATATGTACGGGCACTTGCCAGTACCAGCTGCCCCAAAACCTTAGCAATAAAGGAGAGATCTGATGCCACCGTGGAAGACATCGTCTTGCCGAAAGTGAAGCTCACCCTAGATAGCGGTTTATGGGCAAACTTTCTCAATAAAGCCAATGAGTGGACAAGCCACTAGAGAGACCGGCTAGCTCAGCTGTGGCAAGTCCAGAATGAGCTCAGCTTGACCCATGATGGACCCATCTTACGAGGACAGTGCCTGGCCATCCCGTCAAGTCTGCAGTGACGGGTAACCATGCTGGCGCATGGAGGACACCAAGGAACAACCAAAATGAAGACACATTCATGAGGGAGAAAGTGTGGTTCCCAGGCCGCGAGGCACAGGTCGACGACCTTGTGAGCCAATGCCCAGCCTGTCAGCTGACGTGTGCCCCAGAAGCACCAGCCCCTGATATGACTGAAGAACCTTGCACCATCCCTTGGTCCAAGGTTAGTCTCGAATTCGGGAGTTTTCCCAATGGACAGATCATGCTGGTGCTGACCAATGGATATTGCAAGTATCCCATCGTCTAGGTTATTGATTACACCGCGTTTAGCCATGTAGCTCCTGTCCTCGAGAAGGCGTTTGCAATATTTGGGTTGCCCGAAGAGATCAAGACAGACAATGGACCCCCATTTCAAGGGATGGAATTTCAAGAGCTCCTGAAAAGCCTGGGAATCAAGCACAGGAGGATCACCCCACAGTGGCCCCAAGCCAATTGCGATATTAAGCGCTTCATGCTCAACAAAACTCTCTGAATCGCCACATGGGAAGGGGGCAGCCTCGAAATTAACTTACATCACTTTCTCAGAGAATATCAAGGAACGCCCCACTGCACCATGAAATAGGCCCTGTGGACCCTCATGTTAATCAGAACCAGGAAAGACACTATGCCTACCTATCCAGGCTGGCAACCTTCTCATTACCTTGTGGATCAGACTCAGACAAGATGGAGACAAATGACCAGGCCAGCAGGAGGAGACATGCAAGGACCTGGCATCTATGAGTCGGGGATCAATTGATCATCAAAGACTGACGACCCGGTTGGAAATTCCACACACCATATGAAGCTGAAGTCTGGATTGTCAGCAAGATGGCCGGCACCATGGTGGCGACATGAAAAGGAACCCAGACGGTGTCCCGAAACATTTCATGGTTCCGGAGAGTCCGTTTTGCTGATCCCCAAACCGAAGAACCTTAGCCGGTGCACCCTTACCAGGTCTCCACATCTGGAGACTACACATCTCCGGCAGCGAGAGGCAAGGAGACACCAAGTGAGCAGAGCACCCAAAGCAGCCCAAAGCTATCCAGTCCAAGGCCCAAGATGGTCTGCATCAGTCGAGACCACAACAATAGAACCTCAGGCCTAATCCACCTCCAAGCCAAAGACTGAAAGACTCTGTGCGTGCTGTCTAAAATGTTAAGTTTGAAGTAAAGTTGGAGAGGGATGTACTAGAGTATCCGCTGTCTAGTGTCACGCTGATGGTGTTGTTGTGATGATTGACCCAGATACAGAGGGGAGGACTACTCAGGTCAGATGCAGGAACACAGTGGGAATTTAGCCTTGGTCTAATCTCAAGCGTCCTATTACAGCAACAAACACCACACTATTTCATTCACCATTTTTCTTTACCAAAGTTTCACCACACAGAACTTTGTCAACAATGTAAAATTCCTTCCATTTATAGTATACCTCATCTTAGATGGGAATGGAAGGTCCCTTAAATGGCAGCTCAATTAACAAAAATTTCAATGTTCTCGATTTTTCTGTGTATACCTGTTGCATTCACTACAAACGACACAAACCTCAACTTCTCACTCCTTTTCATAACGCTCTTCTCTGACGGTCCCGCTTAGCTTTTTTAATAAAGTATGTTCACCAAATAGCCCCAGCTTGCATACTAATGTATCCCAAGATTTGGCTTCATTAGGGGATTTTCTTTCTAGAGCTGCTGGAGGCACCATACCCACAATGACCAAAATATTAGCAAACAATGGCCCATATTTATACTCTGTTTGCGCCGAATGTGCGTCAAAAATTTTGACGCACATTCGGCGCAAACCGTGCACCATATTTATACTTTGACGCCCGAGCCCACAAACGCCAAAATTACATCCGTTAATGACATGCAAGGTAGGCGTTCCTGTCCCAAAAATGACATAAACACCTGTGCACCATATTTATGCAACCGCGCAAAAATCCCGCACGGCCGGGATGCGGAGTCGGAAAATGGCGCACAGCCCGATTTGCGTAAAAAAATAACGCGTGGGTCAGGAGAGGCGTTAAAATGGGGCAAACAAACCAGTACTTAAGGAAAACAAACCCAAGCAACAGCAGAGTTCCAAAAGGAAGACATGGAGGTGCAATTCATCCAGCATGCACGCAGATGCAGATCACAGGACCAACAACAGCAGCTTCTACAACACTAGCAGGGACCCCAAAAGCAATGCAGAAGGCAGGAGAGGATATTCCGCACCAGGACAACCCTTCTGGGACTCCAGCAACAAGACATCATCCAGAGGTACAGGCTCAACTGGCAAGCCATTCAGCAGCTACTGTGCAACATTGAGCCACAGTTGGCACCCAGCTTGCAGACACACCACACGATTCCACCAGAAACCAAGCTGCTAGCTGTACTCCACATGGTTGCAAGTGGCTCCTTTCAAACCACTGGTGCCCTGGTTGCTGGGATCTCACAGCCCCTGTTGTCTGCCTTCCTTCCCAAGGCCGGATGCCATCCTCTCCCTCACACCCCGCCACATCAGCTTCCCCAACACACAGCAGAAGCAGCAGGAGACCAAACAGGGCTTCTACCAAATCAACGGCTTCCCACACATGCTTGTTACCATTGACTGCACACATGTATGCCTTGTGCCACCTGCTGCAACCAAACACCTATCCCGCAACAGGAAGCACACACACTCCATCAATGTGCAGGCCATTGTCGATCACCGGGGATTGATCACCAACATCGTGGCAAAGTATCCTGGGAGTGTACATGATTCATTAATCGTCCGCCACTGCACCATCAATCAACACTTCCAGGATGGGCGATATGGCAATGGCCTACTTGTTGGTAAGTACAGAAACCTACGTATATACACACTGCACAATAACCCACTAGGACAAACAACACATACAGCACTACATTGGCACGTGGCCAGGAACACACTGAGGTTGTGACACCGCTAGGCATGTTTGATATCCTCACCCATTTGGATACACACCTATGGACAAATGACAGAACCAAATAACAACAGACGCCACTCCACAGACACAAGGGAATAATTTAAAACAACACATTGACAATGACATGGCCTTAACTGGCAGTACAACTTGGAAGATTAATCTTTCAATATCACATCAAGAACACTCAAACACCCTTCTAAGCAATAAGTACTGTGTAAGGTGTGTGTAATGTGTTTTGCTGCAGGTCAAACGCCATGACACACATAGCATGATGATGACTACAATGAAGGTGACATGGAATCATTGAGGCTGCACCAATATCTCACAACACTCATGCTCTGACATTGCCCATTACCAATAAGCATGTGGACTGTGCTAAGAACACATATTGATGTGACAATATTTAAAGTGCACATTCCTGCACATACGGATTGAGACAATTTCACAGACACACAACAGATGTACAGGCATATGGACCTTCTGACACTCAAAATGACAACCTCACAACCAGGTGAGCCAGCTGAACTAGAACATGTTTAGTAATATAGGTATACGTTAGAACCGGAGTCGACTTGGCAAGGGCAGAGAAATAGGTCTCCAGAGAATTTGTCACACATGGGATATTTGTGCATAGTCAATTTTCAACATGTCAGTGCTGACAACGTATGGAGATGTGTTGTACATTGTCACCTTGCCAAATCTAATGGCCTCACTGATGTTGAACTAATTCTATTGCATATGTTAAATTGGATGGGATGTCCAGGCCATATAGATGCAACCGTGTTACCACCATTGTGGAATTTAATCTGTGTATGGAAGTATCATGTCACCACCAGTTAAGACACATGGACACCTCTGTCACATGACATAATGCAAGGGAGTACACACTGTACTGCAACTCAACAAAAATACCGCTAACATCCGGTCAATCAGCCAAACACCAGTTTAGATAAGGAGACAACCCAATGCTGATGGTACATCCTAGAAGCCTAGGATTCCACACGATAACACAAACACCGATGAGTCACAGACAACACAAGAGAACAACTGCAATGCAAAGTGAGAAACATGGAGCAAGCAACATCAACATTTTCTCACTCATTTTCTCTTTCAGCTGATCAGGGATATGGGATCCAGCCATGGATCATGACCCCATTTGCAAACCCAAGCACAGCATCAGAGCGTGCCTATAATGAGGCACATCGGAGGACACGCACCATAGTCGAGAGGACCTTTGGCATCCTGAAGTCAAGATTCAGGTGCCTCAACATCACCGGAGGCAGCCTCCTATACTCACCTGAAATGGTGTGCAAAATAAATTTGACCGGCGCCATCCTGCACAACATATGTGTATGGAGGAATATTCCCCTATATGAACCCGACCCACAAATGCCTGAAGAGGAGGATGCTGTCCATCAACATGAAGGTGACCATCCAAACACAGCTGCAGGATTGTATTGGCGACAACATATTGTCCAAACTTTCTTTTAACTCTACTCATCCATCACCACTGTCTTACCATGTCAATAAACACCTATTCTATTCACTATATCATGGTCTGGTTAATCATGTTTGCATAACATTATCCCTAAGAATCATAATCAGAGTGTAGCCTCATGGAGCATTACAGAAATACAGATTAGGATACAGAAAAATCCACATCATATTTGATGGGTATGAATGTACACCCAACTTCACACACACTGTAAATGACATATATCCTGTCCATTTCACATTTGAAGGGCAATATCAGAGGAGCACAGCTATTTCACACATACATGTTGGCAACATGGTTCATTGCAGCATATGGCACACAACTAAGACACCATCATTCAATAAGGTAAAAAAATGCCTCATACATGAGGCAGTGGATGTGCTGTTGCATTGGTAACAAAAAGGTATGACCAGACCCTTGACATCAGTAAGTGTTACATCAGCTACCTTTGCAAGGAGTATATGTGACAAGAATTCCATATAAGCAGCAAATGGATAGCACAAGTGCCCCAGGTATGACTAGCGTTGCTCACAAGACATCCCCAGAATGCCCTGGAAATGGAATATTTGTACCCAGATAATCCCTCATCTACACACACACAGACTCACATTCTGAATCCAGTGTGCTTCCCTCTTTAGTATGGTATGTCATAGTCATTGTTCTTCTGTCTGCATGGACTTCTGGTTGAATAATGCACTGCCTTGTAGTCTGTAGGACATGTAATCACCTGTCCATTGCTCCCCACGTGAAAGGTACTGTTGGCCCTTTGAACTTGATTCTCACCTACAGGATTTGTGAGAGACTGAAGCTGCACACACCTGTGAGCTCCGCCATGCAGACCAGCCATTTGAACATGCACTGCCCTTGCAGCTGCCTAGAACGGCATAGAAACTGCCTTTATATGTATAACACTGTACTGCATTGCCGTATAAATCACTTGTGTAATACAGGCCTTGGGTTATTGTGTTACATTCCAACACACAGGACAAATACAGTTTTCATTTTCCACAGTGTTGTTCCAGCTTTAACCAGTCTCAGTCTGCTCACTGTGTATTTGACTTGTTCATTTTTGTTCCGGATCGACCCTGCATCCTGTTAGCCAGACTGGTTCCTGTCTTAGCGTCACCATAAAGGTTTCCTGTGGCTACATTTGTCTCATAGTTGCTTTCCATGCCCTCAATTTCTTCCTGGGGTATTGTGTCTGGTAGGTCTACAATGAATACTCAAATACATTGTGTAGCGTAATCAGTTTACTTATTGTATCATTGGGTGGAACTTGTCTTCAAATAGCCTAATCATGGCCCATGCCTTGTCTGGGTTTCATGTATGCATGAGTGACAAATAGTGACAGTGTACCATGGCTGTATGCATGGATTGAGTATGGTGCCTTCAGCACAACAAACAACATCAGATAATGTGCATGAAATGTCTACACATGTTAGTACCCTGACAGTCCACACGCTGATTCACATTGTCCCCAACATATTGATGGGGCTTGCGTGTTGAACAGCTGTGAGATTAATCAGCACAGAGGCACTGATGTTCCCGGCAGCAGTGGGAATTTTAGAGGCCACCCTGTGTACAAATGTTGTGAGGCAACCTGACGGTTTAAACTTCCTGATCCATTAACTTTATCAGCACACCAAGGTTGCCCTGTTGTCAGTCTCATAACACGTCTGCAGTGCCATAGGTGGACTATCCCCATGTGTGTTCTCAATTCCTCTTCGGCTTTCCTTCAATTCAGCTGTGAAGGATACTTTGTAAATGCAGCAAATGGCTCCACAGACTCAACACAAGACCTGCACGTAACTGACAAAATGGACCCCAATAATGGCTCAGGCTACAAATGGCCCCACACACTTGAACTGGACACCTTTGTGCAAGTAACCACTGAAAATATCTGGACACGTGCTGCTTGGTCTGCTGGTCCTTCACTGCCACAGGAGAAACATGGCTCCTTTATATGACTCAAACTGTGGCGTGACATGACATTTGTGGCTTGTTTTTGGTACTCGGTGTCACAAACACTGTAACCATATAGCATTATCCAATGCCTGACTCATGGGTAGTATACAAACAAGTGCCTAGGAAGTAGTATCCAACATTCCAGGACATGTGATGGCTTAGTCTTGGAACATTGCATGATCCACCGTCTTCTATCTATCCTGTGCATGGTTTGGAATTGGTGATGCTTATGTCCCAAAATACCTTGGAAGTTCACACAGCATCTGTTGCTACATGTATGACAAACACATTTCCTTTCTCATTTCCACGCTGAATAGCATCTAATGGTTGGACACATTGACTACACATGCATACAAGCATATTTGAGAAAACACGTCTTGTGATGTTCACACAGTGGGACAACTACATTATTAAGAGCCAATTCACACATGTTGACACACAGGCATTGAGTTACTGTATTGAGTTGCGTAGCCTTGCTATCCTCAATTGACGCAAAACGTGCCCAAACTGGGTAATACCTATTTGTATTCCTCATGTTTGGCCATCTATTGCGTCAGTGAAGAGTGCAAATCCGGTACAACAACTAGAGGATCATGGTCCGCAGTAGTATGGTCTGTCGCATGTGCCCATACACCGAAATGCACAATGTAGGTGACAACAGCCTATCTCTGTATTGTCACACCTGTCATGTACTATTACAAATGAGAAATGACCCAAACCCAGTCAAAGACAGAAATGTTGACACATACTCGCCAAAAAAGCACACATGCGTAAAAAATTGATGCATACGCGTCGAACAATGACGCTCATTGCCATGATACATCCATTGGCCCTGAGGGGTAATTCCCACACTGTACCCCATGAAATTGGTTAAGTATGAAAAATATTTGAAAATATGGATGCGGGGTAATTTCTAAGCATGTGCGTAAAATAAAAATGGCACACAGAATAAAAACGCACCGCATTTGAGGCAGGAAGTGATGTAATAGGATATCCTGTTTACAGAATTGGCACAGTGGGTGTACTTTCACTTTCACTTTGCAGTCTGTGATATTTCCTGACTGTGTGGCTGTGTTTTGACTTGTCTCTCTGTGAATTTGTCTCCTGTGTGGTCTTTAAATTGTCTTTTGGTGTTTCCTAAGTGTCTGTGGTATCCTGTGTAAGTGTATTTTTGTCATTTCTGGTGTATACATTTGTTTTTGTACTGTTGCAAGTCTGTTGTGGGTAGTGTTAGTTTGGGGATAGTTGGGCTGTTTTGTGTTATTTTTTTTTCATTTCCCTCTCCCAGTTTCCCTTCATTCTCCTCTGCACCCCGTTATCACATTGTTTTTTGCAAGCATGTTGGGTAGGCATCGTCTTGGCAGGATGGGAGAGGAGGAGCTGGGGGATTTATTTGGCTGGTGTGCCACTTCCCACCTTTAATGACAGAAGCAGGTGTGCATGTGATACAGGGGTATCACACAGAGGCAAAGAGGCTCCGGTGGGCAAAGGTCTTGTACCATCTCCAAAGAATCTAGAACACACCGCACAACGACCACCAGCTGAAACACCATTGGGATGACCTGGTTGCCAGGGAGAAAACCTGCTGGACCACCCGGGGATTTTGATTGGTGGCCCTGTTGGTGAGTACAAATCAGAATAATGTGCACATTTAAATGTTCTGTAGTGACAGTAGCAGATTTGTTCAAATACTGCAGGCAATGTTTTGGACATGTGGAATGCAAGTTAAGCATACAGTTGTCGTGAGTTATACAATAATTCCTACACATTACCGTCATTTGTTGACGCAACAGCTGCACTAACTTACAAAACACAACAGGAGCCTGTAAATTAGTGCTGCCTTCACGTCAATAGATGATGCAAATGTGGCTCTAACACATGTTTTATGCAGGGTCCGTGAGTGTACCAGGAAAGACATGTTTTTAATCCAGATATTTTCAAGAAATAGTGTGTCCCTCAATTATTTCTGATATATGTGCAAACTTGATTCTGGCACATATGTAACAAGTTATAGCTGACCTCAGGTAACATCTTAGACTGATATTTGGACATTGTTGTGCCACAATTAAATTAGGGATGGATGCCAAAAGTAATGCACACGGGTTCATATCAAAATCTTTGGTGCAAAGTACCATAGCTGCGGCACATAAAATTAAGCAAATGATACAAATTGAGAGGTAATAACTATCCCTGGCCATCTGTACATTGTACCTGTGTGTTTTACATTGGTCTTCGTCATAATAGCTGGGTGACTGGTAATGCAGTCCTCCAGGAAAGTGGCTTTGCATGTCTCGCATGGATACACATGATGAAAGGAATACAATCCATAAATGAGTCTGCAAACAAATGATGGAGCATGTTTGCCACCACATGATAGGGCTACTGCATGTGTGCAGATATCTGTGTATCACACACTGGAGTGCCCGGGTCTGTACATGTTTGCAGTGGTATGTTGGATGCAGTATCATCATGTCTGAGAGGCTTGACTTTCTGATTTAATCTTACACACAGTAATTGCATTTGGAAGTGTTGTACAGTGCACAGACATTGAGCACATTTCTCCCTTCCATGCTTTACAGGTGGACCTGCCCCCTACACTATCGGAGAGGTGGCTAGATTGCGGACCCAGACATCTCCAGTAAGTGTTGATATTTATATTCTGTGTTGTGTTTGCAGCTGTTGTGTGATTGACTCCTCTGTGTTGGACACAGCAAGGTGTGATCCACTGGTCAATGATCGGATATGTTCCTTGACTGGAGTATAATTTGTTTTCCATCTTTGAGTTGGGCAATCATTAGCGTTCAGTCATATTTTGGGATTGTAGGGCAGCCCTGTAGGCACGGCCATGTGAATAGGGTCACTTTTGTGGATAAAACTTAAATTCAGAAAATGTAGCAGAGGACCATATTTGTGATTTAGTCAGCAAGTCAGACCCTGATTCTCACAGAATAGGGATGCCAAAGCCTTACCCACAGACTTGAGCGTTACTATTCACTAATGAACACGTTTGACTGTATGTTTGACTTCCTAGCAGCATGTAGCTCCAGATGTTGTGCTACGTGTATGAGGCACTTGAGTACAATGTCCTATGTGTGCATGCAGCTCATGGCCAGATGTGTGCTTGCATCTATCTGCTTGTTGTAAGTCATGTGTTGCTGGTAGGAAATGATGTTGACAACTGTCTGCATTTCCAATCATAGGTATAGATGGGATTTTCCAAGGCTTGGGTGTATCCTAGTTGGACATCCTCCTTACCTGTGTTGGACAGCCCAAACCCATGTACAGCTTTCCAAAGCTTCCTGGGTGTCCTTGATGTTTGAAAGTATTTGTTGCTTGTCCACCCCCTCCCCTCAGGCACAGGCGTAGGGTTGTGTAAAGTGTAACTAGGACTGATTATCCAAGTTTAGTACACAGACATGTAAATCTGTAAGTCACTTGTCCAAAACTAGGATACTCACTCATGATTAGAAACTGCAGTCTATCCTGGCAATTCCATTTACAGATCTTGTGGCCCTTTATTGTCATCCAGAAGTTAGTCATTAGTTGGCCTGTCACATGTGGAGGACTTGCAGCATTTTTTACGTGACAAATGGCTGAACAATGATGCATAGGTCATTTAAGTTGTTACCCATCTTTTAGAATATTGCTGTGCTGTTTAATAGGACATGTGTAAGCTGCATTGGCATGTACTTCCTCAGGGACAATCATTGATCTGTATGGTGATATGGGCTGTTTCTGGTACATTAGATGTATTGTCTGATTTACTGCTGGAGCCATAGCACACAACGAAGTACCTAATGTTTGGTTTTATATATGATTTAACAGCTGCCAATATGAATCCCATCCAGATTCAGGAGTTTCAGCGCAGGGTGATGCGTTACCGCCATATTCTGGATGTGGAGTATGGGTTCCACAACATGGCAAGGTATTATCGCCATGAAAGAGCCTCCGGAGTGTGGAGGGCATTTGCCCAGGGAGGCCCTTCGGTGTCCACCACAGCCACCACCACCAGCACCACCACTATCACCCAGGTGGCCCCTACCTTAGCAGGCACCTTTGCTGGACCGTCAACCTTCACTGCTCCAGGACCTGTCACAGCACCACCTGCACCTCCTCCTACAGGCATGGCACTGACAAGGGGGTCAACGGGCACCCAGACCACCCCTGCTGCAGTCATTGACCCAGCAGATTTTCAGCAGATGCAACAGAACATTGACCGTATGTTGAGGAAAATGACCAGGAAAATGACCAGGCTGCAGCAAGAGGTGGCACAAGTTAATAGGAGGGTGTGTGCCATAAGGAAAACCCTGCGGAGGGCGAACTTGTAAACATTTTACCCTCAGCCTTGATTCCCTCCCCTCCCTCCTCTTTCCTGGTTATTTTCATTAGTGGGTTTAGGGGGCTTAGTGTTAGGTTAGAATAGGCTGTTAGTTTAGTAAGTAGTATTGGGTGGGTGGGGGGTGTGGGGGTATGATACTTTTAATATCTGTTTTTTATTATGTGTGTGGGTGGGGGATGATGTTGGGGTTTTGGTGTTTTAATTTTTTTTTATAAAATATAAAAATACCCAAAAAATAATATTTTTGTTTAGTATAAGATAGTATGTTTTCAGGTTAGTATATGTTGTCCTCCATGTGTCCCGTCTTATAAGGGTGGTGTGGGGTTGATGTTTAGATAATTTCGTTAAATGTGATAAGTACGTTTAGCTTAGGTTAGTTAGTGTCAGTTGTGGGTAATGAGTAGTTAGGATAGGTTAGGTTAGGTAAGGTGTTTCCCCTGGTTTTAGCTTCTGTTTTTACTGTCTAATAAATATTTAGGTAACCCTTTACAGTATGTGTCACATGCTTGGGGATCAGGGCATTGGCATGGGTGAACAGTGTCTCTTTAGTAGCTTTTGTGTCCCATTCTGCAACCAAATCCCAATTGAGCTGTTACATCGGCAGCTACACCAAAGCTACTTTGCTAAGATTCTGCCATCCATTGCACCCACCACTCAAGATTACTATGTATCCCAAAGTGATGTATGTTTTCAATCTCACATACTTTGCGACCAGAATTGGTATTGAAGACACTGTGTTAAGTCTGACTGCAGCCTGATGTCCAAGCGAAGCCTTATAAGGTGAGTGGTAGTATGCTCTCATGTAGTATGGTATACATAACTCACACCTATTATTTGTTACAATGTTCAGCCAGGTTACATATTTGTACGTACACTCATACACATCCATTCATGCAGTATGGTGTGTGTTAGGTAAAATTTGGGTCAAATGTCACATATGTAAGTTTTGGCTTGAAGAAAAAGTTGAAGGCAATACTTTTTGGCTTAGACATCCCTTGAGGAAGTGTTATTCTGTCCAAGACAGCATTATGGTGTATAGTTTCTTAGACCTTGGTTATAGGTGGCCATGTGGCAGGGACTAGTGCTACTGGGTACTCTTCCGGCTGAAGGTGATCTGTTGCACGTCTTCATCTTCTGATGTGTGTGTAGTCTCCTCTGCCCTTGGTGGTGGTGGTTGTGAAGGGGCAACACACACCTCAGTGTTTGAAGACGTGGAGCCAGACATCCTGGTGGCTGTCAACTGTGGGGCTATTAAGGGCAGTACTGCAGCAAGGAGGAGCTGCGGGTTCTTAAGTATAGCAGCCACATCACTGTGGTAGGCAGCCAGGTCTGCCCTGGGGGGGTTCAATATTGCATTTGTGCACGCGTTGACAGGATTATTGTTGTAGGTGTTGTGTCAACTCTCTTACAGCTGTGCTGATTTCCTCCAACCTTTTTTCAAGTTCCTGCAAGATTGATGTTCGCCCTTGCATGGCTGCTGCCTGTTCTGTAGTTGACATCATGCACAAATGCACCCCCTCTAGGCTGGCTGCCATATTTTCCATCCCCACCCTCACCTACTTGGCTAGCTCCCGCTGTACTCCAACTACAGTTCTCTCAAAGCTGATGCCAGTGTCATCAGATTCCTCAGCTGGGTTGGAGCTGGCAGGTCATACAATTGGGGTGGTGGCTGGGTCCTCTGTGATGGCTGCTACTTCTGTGCTCCTAATTGTGATTAAAGGAGGGGTCTTGAGGGTCCCAAGCACATCTTGGAGGGTCTGCTGACTGATGTTTGCCAGCTCATCATCCATGTCATCAGGGTAGTCCTGGACAGGCATATCCGCAGGAGAGCCATCGTCCTCTGCAATGAGATATGGTACAATTAGTGTGTCTATGTTGTGGGAGATGTAATGTGATGTGCCTCCCTCTCTATTAGTTGCACATTGTGATCTTGGTTCCTGTTCATTGTTCCTGTCTTTCATATTAGCATTCTCCCATGCCTATGCCCCACCTGCATATCTAATGTATTGTGGTCAGTTTGGGGACTTGTCAGCATCACATCCTCTAGGTCTTGGTTCTGGCCGATTTGTGAAGTGCCACCTTCTTGTCCTACTCAACCCTCCGTCTACTTCCATTCTCATGGTGAGGCCTTTCACTGGCTGTGGGTGATCTGATGGCACTTGCACCACACTTAACATTCTGGAACTGACCCAGTCTCGGATATTTCACATCCACCTATATGTTGCTGAGAACTAGCATATACTGTGTATTGCATTGGCATGGCACAATACGGGTGTCAGCATTGGTAGTGTGTGCTGCTGATGTTAAGAAATGTGTGGTACATTGGATTGCACTGATGGTCCTAGCAGTGTTCCAGTTCCTCCTATGACTGTGCGGGTGTACTTCCCTAGCCAGTCACATATGTCCTCCCCCTCAATGCTGTTGTCTGAGCAGTATAACATTTGGGATGTTGCATGGTGCCACTGGAGCTATTGTGACCCAGGCACAGGGTGGACCCTGACATATGCAGCATGGGTATGACATTAGTGCTGTGTACCTCATAATGTTTATGACAATGGCTGATGTTTGTTGCAACTACGGACAATCACATTTGACAAGATTGGAACTTCAGGGGATTGATAACTTTGTCATCCTGAACCCTCTAATTTGGATGTGTTTGATCCATGGGGACGTTACTGCCATTAGCTACTTGACCTGCACACACAGCAGAGGTGGTAGTGGCAACTGTTGTCAATGTTAAATTCCACTTGCAGATATGGCCTGAGATTGTTAATTGAACCCTAGTTCATGAAGGGAGAAGTGTGACAGCAGGCCAGTTTAACGTTGTACCCTACCCTCCTGGCCTGGCTTTACCTTTCCAACATCCTTGGCATGGCAGCATACACCCATGCAAAGGTTGTTGGTGTAGTGTAGTACTGTGCCCCAGGTTTCCTCTGAACGGGCCATGCCCCCGTACCATGCCCCTTTGCCCATGCCACTCCCTGAATATCATGACTTACATGCATTGTGTAGTAGGTATGACCACCCCCCCCCCCCCGGTTGCACTTAACAAGTGGGCATTTTAGTTTCCCATGCAACTTGTCTCCTGGTAGTCTGCGCTGTCCTGTCCTTGAATCCCTGTGACGATCTCCTCAGGGATGACGGCTGCCACCATCTCCTCCATGTGGTCCAGGGCCTCCTGCGGTGCTGGACTCCCACCTCCAGTCTGCAGTGCTGCCTTCCTGATCCTGGCCGTCTTTTCCCTGGTCCTGCGCTTGCAGTCATGCCAGCGTTTCTTGCACTCGATGACTGTTCTCCGTTCTTCTGCCACACTGTTGATCTTGTCAACAATTTGTTGCCATATTGCCTCTCTCCTACTAATTGTCAACTTTGAGGGTCACAAACAGTTGGTGCTGGTGTTCTGTCACCTCTTTCACCAGAATTTCCTGCTCCTCTGCACTGAAGCAACACTTTCTTTTCCTCTTCTCCCTGTCCTGGGTCTTCTGTGGGTCCTCGTAGCTGGTTCCTGGTCTGTTGTCATCTTTCTGGGGTCTGTGCAAGCATCTGGGATCCATTTTGTGTCTCCTTAACACGTTTTGCTGTGTTTGCGCTGCTTTTTGATGCAATTGCATAAAAAAAGGCTCATATCCGGTATGCGACGTCGTAAACCGGCTCACAGTCATTTTTGCCATGTTAACGTTGTTTTTCCTTACGACGTGACGCATTGGTTTGAATAAAAAAAAATGACTCACACCACTGGTTTGCGCCGCCGTGCGTCAAAGTATAAATTTGATGCCCGAGTGGTGCAGATAAATGGCGTTAGCTGGCGGTAAAAAAATGTACGCAAAACTTCGTCGGCACAGTTTTGCGTCAAAAAGTATAAATATGGCCCAATGTATCTAATAAAAAGACAGACTATTGGCTTTGCTGATGCATTTTTCCATGATATGATTGACACAGGTTTCTCACCAGAAATTTGCTGGTGACAGAATTGCATGGGAAATGACGTTGAGGCTATAAGCCAGCAACAGGTGAAACATCTAATGCAAGGGACAGAGAATGCAGATAAGAGAGCAGGAGCAGCAGAAATATAGGTAAACATTTTGCAAATTATGATAACAGTTTGTGTCTCTCAAATACGAATCATTCCTTTAACCTGCTGGGGAGCATCCAACTAGCAAGCATGGGATAAAGAGCCTACAGTCCTCATTGCTTAATCAAAAGGGCCCAGAAGGGTAATCCATTGTTCCTAAGGCTATCCTCGGCTCGCCTTTCATATTTTGACATGCGCAGAAAAAACCCCATTGAAATGAAGGTCCATGAAATATGTGGTTAAACAATAGAAATAATGAAGATAAGTTTAAAGGTGAACGCCAAATTGTATGAAAACATAAAACAATCATTATATGCCTCAAAAATTAAGACAATCAGGTAATGGGGAAAATAAAGGCAAATGGCCCTTGAAGGGCTAATGATTCCAAAACTCTTTTATCCCCAAATTGGTATTATTTAAATATAGTTGTTGCAATGCAACACTATACTGAGTCTTGTAAGGGTTTAACATTCCTTAATCTTTTACCTACCAGATGAAGAGAAAGAATACAATTTTTCATCACCAAAAGCAATTTACGAATTTTATCAAGAGTCCAGTAGAGGTCAGCAGTGCACCAAGAATATTCACTAGAGTGCTTCTTCTTACTGGGAGTGTTTGAAGAGTTTGCTAGTACTTAAAAAAAATACTAGTCTGATGTACAGAACGATTTTGTAGTTCCATAAGATACACTAAATCACAGGGTTTAAATGTATCAATGGTTTGCCACCGCAATAGTAATGCAAACTGCTGATGGAATACCTATATTTACAAATGGTAACTGTGTGATAAGCAGCTTCCATCATGTGACTATTTTATGACCACCGGATGCTGCGCCCTGTATCATTCAGTGAATTCATGTGTTTATTTTTAAAGCAGCCTCTTCAGAGTGACAGGGGCTTGTTGTATGCTTAATCTTGGCGCGGGATAGGCCTTAATCTCGGGCCCCCGTGGCAGAGTATGGGTGGCCGTAGACAGGAACGCTGCACACACACACGCAAGGTTAGGTGTAATGAACCACGAGGTCTGGGCCTCGTTTCTATTTATTGATTACCGCTAATCAATTCACAGTGGGGGCCACACTGGCTCCACCATAACAGTGCTGCTGAAAAAACAATCTTTAACAAAGCCAATAGGTGTTGCCTTTTGGACCTATTGGCTTTGCCAATTGCCTTTGGTGGTGCTGTACAGTGTAAAGATGTTGGGCAGCATTGTAAAAAAAAAAAAAAAGGTTCAATGGCAGTAATGTCGTTCCACAGACACAGGCATGCGTCAGAGTGCATACGTGCATCAGTGGAATGATGCAGACACCATTTGCTTTAATTTCTTATTTACCACTACAAAATGTCAGACGTCACTTGATTCAGTAAAGTAGGAAAAATAAAGATTCAGCAAGGCCCGTCGCGTGTACACAGCATCCACGTGTAGACACAGCTACCTCTCGTGTTTACCGCGGCTCACTCTGCTCACGCCCCCGGCCCTCCAATCTTTTATTACCCGGGTCACATGACCTCGGGTTAGCTCATCAACAGCCCCTTGGGAGGGGGAAACATCACGAGGTGCTGAGGAGTGAGCGCACCCCTACAGCACCATACAATAAGGTAGTGCTCAGCGCCCAGTTTTGTCACTGGCGCGACACTACATTTCTCCTAAAAATTGAATTGAAAAAATAACAATTACACACAATGCAAATTAACACATATTAAACATCCACAAGATGGTCACGAAGTCTGACTGCTGGGGCGGGATTATGGCCCAAATGGTATTGAGTGTTCTCCGCTTGCCCTGTGCTCACGGATGGACTTGAGACAGGGGAATACACCTCTTCTGACAAGGACACTGGTGGGACACCAACTCAACTCTCAGTACTGCATTCCTCACAGTCATCGCCGTTATTAACCGAGGATAGGTCGTCATTGGACGCGTGTACTCAGCATCCACTTGAGATCCTTCTGGATAGTTAAACTTCTTGAACAAAGACACATTTCTGGTCACCACTTCCTTCCCTCTTTGAGCCACCACCAACGACCCACATCCCTTAACAATCATCCATGGAGAAGGATCGAAAGGCATGCAGAATTTGCTGCCAGGAGTGGTGACCTTGAGCAACACCCGATCTCCCACTTTCAGATCAGACAGCCTAGCCCTCCGGCGACGGCTTGCAAATTCGTTGGTGGCCGACCTGCGGTCCTGTACTTGAACAGGATCAATGGGACTGGGAACCCAGGTCCTGTGATGGGGTATTGAGTTCACCACCTGTCTGCCAAACACGACATGCCCTGGAGCCTTACCAGTTGTGGAATGGGAAGTCTGACAGTAATTTCTCAGGAAGGAGTATATCGCATACTCACTCTGCTGGCCACTGGCATGCGCAATGCGTAACACCTTGTTTAGCGTGCGCATGAAGCATTCAACCTCACCATTCGCCTGAGGTGACCTTGGGGTGATCCTTCAATGGCGAACACCAGTTTTTTCAAAGTACTCAGACAGTTCCTTGCTCTGAAATGGAGGCCCATTGTCAGTCTTAATCTCAGATATGAGGCCATGAGTAGCTGTTATTTGTTCTAGACACGGAGATTACTTCCACTTCGGGATATTTGGAAAAGTCATCAACAAGAACCAACGTGTGTCCTCCATCAGGAAAGCTCCCAAAATCCAGACTGGCAGAAATCCACAGAGATGCTGGGCCAGGTTCAGTTTCCACCGGAGTGGGGCGGTTCGACTCTCCCGGCGCTTAACACCACTCACAGGTTTTTACCACCTCTTCCATCTGTTCATCCATGAGTGGGAACCATGCCTTGGACCTTAACTGGCCCTTTGTTTTCACCATGCCCGGGTGTCCTTTGTGAGCCAATTGTACCACTCGGGGTGTGAGCGATAATGGGATCACCAATCGGCATCCCTCAGCATCCACTGTCAATTCATCTCTCACCTGGTATAAACTCCCTAGGATCCCTTGTGACGAGGAAACCAACGTGGGAATCTGTTTCTTCACCAAAAACCATTGGTGATCACGGATGGCTCTGAAGACCTTTTGGAGACACTCGTCGCTGGCCGTGGCTTGAACAATTTCACTTACAGAGAGAGGTCTCTGCCGGGATCGGACAGAAATCAATCTGACGTATTCTTCGGTCTCCTCAGCATCGTTGATCTCGTTATCTGAGGTGGCTCTGGGGTGCCTGGAAAGGTAATCCGCCGGATTGTCTGACCCCGGACGATACTCCAGCTGGCATCGGTAATCTTGCAGCTGGAGCATCCACTTTTCAATCCTCGTGGAGGCTGTGAAGCAGTGCCGTTAAACAGAGGTCTGAGAGGTTACTGCGACCTTGGTTTCTTTCTTTGGGTCAAAATATCTTAACGTGGAGTCACTTGACAGAGCATTCTTGACTGCCTCGAAAGCTTCCTGCTGGTCCAAACCCCAAACCCACGGTTCCGACGACTTCGTCAGGGTTCTAAGCGGTTGTGTCAGCGATGCCAAATCTTGGATGAACCGGCCACAATAGTTGACCATCCCTAAAAAACTGCAAACTTCAGTCACGCAGGTCGGGGAAGGAGCGTCCTTAACATCTCTTACTTTCGCAGGGTCAGGAGCTACACCAGCAGCAGAAAATACATAGCCAAAAAATAGTATGTGGTCCGTTAAGAATTCACACTTCTGGTGATGGAGGGTGAGACCTGACTCTTGAATCCTTCTTAATACATTGAGGAGCCTAGAGTGATGCTCCGAGATAATGGGGGCGTGAATCAAAATGTCTTCGCTTACATTGATTGTGCCAGGCAGATCCCTCAACAGTTCTTGTATGGTGTTTTGAAACACCTCCACCACACTCGATACTCCAAAACTCAAACGTCCGTACCTCCTCTAACCAACATGGGTGGAGAAAGTTGTTATGTACCTCGACTCCTTGGATAAAACCAATTGGCGGTATCCTGAGCGTAGATCCAGTTTGGAGAACCAACATGACCCACTGAACTCCGCTATTAGATCATCTATGGTGGGTGAAAGATGTCTCTCACGTTTGATCGCTGTGTTTGGAAGACGCATGTCCACACATATGCGGACTTCTCCTGGTTGCTTTGGCTTGCGCGCACCCACTATGGGCGATACCCACGGAGTCGGTCCTGTCACCCTCTTGATTATGCCAGCCTTCTCAAATTGTTCAAGTTCCTTTTCTACTTGGGGCCTGAGGTGGAATTCTATCCTTCTGTGCCTGAGTGCCACAGGTTGAACAGTCTCATCAATGTGCAGCCTCACCTCCTTGTCCTTAAGGCACCCAATTCCTTCAAAAACCTCATGATACTGGGCTATGAGTTCTGCTATCGCCTCCTGATGTATGCCAAACCCAAAGGTGACAACCCCCAGGTCCTCCGCCGTTTGGCAGCCTAATAGCATTCCATGACCGTCTTCGGCTACATATACTTTAGCACTAACTGCGCTAGACTCATGTGCTACTTGTGGCATGGAACACGGGGTGTTCTGTCCATAGGCATACACTCTGATTTTGGTGTTCGTGAGTGTCGGTAATGGGCTCATTTTCTGATATTCACTGGCAGCGAGAATATTTATAGACGCCCCTGTGTCGACAACAGCAGTGATTTCCTGAGTGTTCATCATTACCTGAAATCTGGGTAGCCTCTTCGATGACTGGGCCATGTTCCCAATGGTGAATAACGAATGAATGACATGCTCCTCTGCTTCATCATCATCCATATCACTCCCCTGTTCTGATTTACTGGTTGCGATGTTGACTCCTGCTGTGCTGGTGCGTGATTTACCTGACCAACATACTCTTGCGAAGTGGTTTAACTTCCCGCATCCTGCGCACTTCTTTCTTCTTGCCGGGCATTCCGTCGGTTGGTGTGGTGGGCCACGGAAGTACCCACATTGTCTGCTGTTTTCTGGGGATGCGCGGCTTTGTCTTGGTTGTGGAAGCAGCCACCATATTCAATGCTTCTTCTTTGATGGGTCTCTGCAGTGCTGCCTCCATGTGAGATGCCCGCACCTTTGACAGTTCCTTGGTGCATCCCATCATGAGGATGTCAGCTAGCGACCTTCCAGATTCCACGAGGATTCGTTCACAAAGTTTTATTGACGCGCACCCCTGTATTACCTGCCCTCGTATCTCTTCCTCTTCATCTGCGAATCGGCAGGTGCTGGCCAGGCCACGCAGCAGCAAGTGGAACGAGTCAATGGATTCCTCCGGTTGTTGTCTTACTTGTCTAAAAACGAAGCGCTCATAATCCGTGTTAGCCATCGGTTCAAAGTGTCTGTTCAGAGCTGCTATCAGGGTGTGATGTGTTTTGGGGGCGTCTTCTTGAAGGTTCTTGGATATATTGTAAATGTCCTTTCCCCCTAGGTGAATGATCATTGCCCTCTTCTGATCGTCCTCTACCTTCGTTGCTTCAAAAAATAACATGACTCTTGCCACCCAGTCTCTCCACTTTGGAGCTTGTGCTGACGGAGCTCCTTCTCCCACAAACGGTTCTATGGGTGGTATAACAAACATGATGGATGATCAGGGGGACGTGGCTGCCTGACTAACGTAGATCTGGGCAATATCTCAGGGCAGTGTTTATGGCAGCGAAGTATAATAATAATTTTTTTTTTCACTTGGATAGAGAGACTTCTGGCCAGTTGGTGCAACGCTCGGTCACTTGGGTCCTTTTGTGCAGGCACGGGCAGAATGTGCTGCACTGTGATGAGCTGGGCTTTGAGCAGCTCAGTTTAGCAGTACAAGGGGCCTTGGGACGCGTTATGGTGTGGGCTTGGCCGCTGGGTTGAACACCGGCAGCCTCATCAATGCTTTACACAGGGGTTGGGGCGTCTTCACTCACTTTATCACGAAGTGTAGCACGGAGAGAGCCGTCTTTTCCATCCTCCGATGCCTCACGTGCAACCACATGTCCGCCGGCCGGGCCACACACTCCTTTGATTCACGGAGCGAGGCCGCGGCTGTGACGCTGTTGCTGGGCAACACGCCTCAGCCGGGGAAACCAGGGCCCCCGCGGCACGAGCACCACATACGATGCGGCCGCCGCGGGGCAACACACGCTGTAAGGGTTCTGGACCCTCGTCGCCAAATTGTAGTGTCGGTGACAGCCGGCACTACCGTATATATAACTACTGCTGACACACGGGTACTTTGTGTAACACTCGGCAAGGCCCGTCGCGTGTACACAGCATCTGCGTTTAAACACAGCTATCTCTCGTGTCTACCGCGGCTAACTCTGTTCACGCCCCAGCCCTCCAATCTTTTATTACCTGGGTCACATGACCTCGGGTTAGTTCATCAACAGCCCCTTGGGAGGGGGAAACACCACGAGGTGCTGAGGAGTGAGCGCACACCTTCAACACCATACAATAAGGTAGTGCCCAGCATCCAGTTTTGTCACTGGCGTGACACTACAGATGAGAAGCATATTTACAAGCCCCTTGCACCACGGTTGCATAATTTTTTTAGAAGCAGTGGTGGCTCAAAGGAGAACTGGCGCAGTGAAATTTACAAGATTCTGCACCTTCACAGTGGCAATTTTTTAATGTCTGCTCTGAGCAGGCGTTAAAGTTATACTGGGCTTTTTAACATTGGAACCTCCCCAACCCTGCATTGCTGGAGTAGCATCATTTTTTTTTACACTAGTCCAGTAATTCATCAGTTTATGGATCAAATCTGCCGCATTGTAAGCTGTGTGGTGTGTCCCATAAAAGATGCTATCCCACTCTTCGTCAGACAGCTCCCTTTCCAACTCTCTCTCCCATCGCAACTGACCCTTAGACTTAGGGGGGCGACCCTCCCCCTGCAATATTCAGTAAAGCTCCAAGATCACTCATTTATCATCCTTCTTCACTAGTAGCCATTTCTCAAACGGCGTTAGCAGCCTATCTATTAATGCTCTATTAGCTGGCACGAGGGCCCAATGCCATATTTGATAGTACAGCATCCTGTCTGCCTCTGTTAAGCCATATGACTCCCTCATTTGGTCAAAGGAAATCACTCCCTGCCCATCAAAGAGACACCCCACCCTTTTACAGCCCCCTTCATACCATTGGCGCAACGCTTCCACTTGTAGCCCCGGTTCGAAGTCAGGGTTCGCACCCAGAGGGGTCATTGGGGATGGGAACGTCGTCAGCCCCAATCGGCCGGCCACCGCATCCCATACACACAGCGTTGCCTCCGTAATCGGGGATGAATAAAGACCTCTCGCCCTGTGCCGACGTTGAAGCCAGGGCTCCTTCCATATATGGGACACCGCCACCGCTTGGTCCATGAAGCACCAATGTTTCTCATTCGACGGGCGTCTCCACTCTAAAAGAAAAACGCAACCGCGCCGGCTGAAAATATCGTAAGAGGCAGGGAACCGCCAATCCCCCCATCCCCTTGGGGCGGTACAGAACCCGTCATGGAAGACGCGTCGCTCTACCCTCCCAGATGAATCTCAGAACCGCCGTTTGAAGGGTTGCAATCGTTCGGGGCAGAGGCGTCACGGGAAGCGTCTGGAACACATACAGGATACGTGGCAAGATAGTCATGTTCACTGCCGCAACTCTGCCCAACCAGGACAGCTTGAGTCTCCCCCAGGTCTCTAGATCTCGCTGCACCTCCCAAACCAATTTCGTGTAGTTCAGAATCGCCGTTCTAGCACCGGAAGGCCCCAAATCAATCCCCAAATAAGGAAACCGCGAGGACGACCATTTAAAATGTAATCTGGCCCTCAGGTCGCTTTCATGCTCCGCGCTAATAAACCGACTCAGGACCTGTGACTTCTGCATATTCATCCGGAATCCCGAGACCCGGCCAAATTCATCAAGTATCCCCATAAACGCAGGCAGCGAGGTCGCGAGCTCTGCCAAGGTAAGAATCACATCGTCCGCGTACAGGAAAATGAGGTGGTCATCGCCCCCGAATTTCACTCCAATGATCTGAGGACTATCACGTAGACGCTGCGCCAGGGGCTCCATGTAAAGCGCAAACAGGAGAGGAGAGAGCGAACACCCCTGCCGAGTCCCTCGTCGGATTGGGAACGGCAATGATAGCGTCCCATTAACCCGGACCGCAGCACGAGGTGCTTGGTAGATACAACGGATCCATGCCATAAAGCCCGGGCCCAGCCCAAAGTGTTCAAGCCCCCTAAACAGATATGGCCAATGGACCCTATTGAATGCCTTTTCCGCATCAATAGAAAGGAAAAGCACCTCCCAGTGGGAACGATCCCTTTTGTCTAGCAGATGAAGCAATCACTTCGTGTTATCGCTGCACTGCCTGTGCAGTAAAAAACCTGCTTGGTCAGGATCCACAAGACCTGGCATGTGGGAATTAAGACGATGGGCAAGTATTCCTGTAAGTAATTTGGCATCAATATTCAAAAGCAAGATCGGCCTATAAGAGGCGCATTCCTCAGGATCTTTCCCGGGCTTATGTATAACCACAATAGTGGCATCCAGCATACTAGCTGTTAAAGCTCCCGATGCCCGGAAGGAGTTGAAAAGCCGCACTAATATCGGTACCAGTTCCACACAGAAGGTCTTATAAAAAAGTGCTGTGAAACCATCTGGACCAGGGGACTTCCTCACCTGCAAGCGCGAAATTGCTGATATGACCTCTTCCGCCCTTACAGGTTGGTCTAATGAAGCAGCCTCCCTCTCGCCCAGGGGAGTAATTGCAATACCCTCTAAAAATGCATCAGGAACCACATTGCCCCGATCATCCGCCTCACACAATCCCTGATAGAACTCCGCAAACGCCTCCGCAATTTGATCGCTCGTTCGCGCTTCCACTCCGGAGGGAGAACGGACCAGCTTTATCGTCGACGCTGCGCTTGTAACCGGTGTGCCAAAAGCTTCCCACATCTATTACTCCCAATGTAATACTTGTGCTTAAGGCGTGCCACCGCGTACTCTGCCCTGTCCCAATCTAGCCGTTTCAGCTGCTTCCTTACCTTCTTCAGCTCCCGCCAAATTCTAGGGGCACCCGTCGGTTACTGGGAGCGTTCCAATACCGCCACCCTCTGTTCCAGCATCTCCCTCATCAGTCTCCTTGCTTTATTATCCCTAGCGGACAACGACATCACCTCTCCTCTCACCACCGCCTTCAATGCCTCCCACAGCATCCCCAAGCAGGTGCTCCCATGGTCATTAAGACTAAGGTAGTCCGCTATTGCACATCGGATCGACTCCACCGTTGCGACCTTCTGAAGCATTGAGTCCCTGAATCACCACCCGACGCCCCCACTCACTCCATGCTCATAGCCACCTCTACGGTGACAGGAGCATGGTCCGACAGGGCCTGAGGCTCAATAGCAGACTCCCTAACTCGGGGGAGGAACTCTTGCGAAGCCAAGAATAGGTCGAGCCGAGCATATGTCTTGGTCGCTGCTGAGTAAAAGGAATAATCCCTAAGCATGGGATGCGCCCTCCTCCACACATCCTCTAAGCCAAACTCAGCCAGCCACTGGCGGCCTGCCGCTGTCAAAGACCCCGTCTGCCCATGGCGGTGACCGGAGCGGTCCAGATCATTATCCATCACCAGGTTAAAATCGCCCCCCACCAAAATGGCACCATGCGGCGAGTGTAGCATCGGGGTCAAAGCCTGCTTCAGGAAGACTTCCTGCTGAGTATTAGGAGCATATAGGGAAGCAATAGTAAAAGAAAAGGCGCCCAACCTCATCCTTATGGCTAAAAGCCTTCCTTGCACCTCTTGTAATTTTGCCACCTCTTCCCCAGGGAATGAGCGCGCTAATAATATTGCAACCCCTGCATGCTTCGAGGAAGCTGAAGACCAGAAATGCCTAGGGAACCACTTAGAACGCATGCAGCAGATGTCCTTCTGCACGAGGTGTGTCTCCTGCAACAGGCAGATATGACTCCCAGACCTCTCTAGGGCCGACAGGATGGCCAACCTCTTAGTCGGACTATTAAGCCCTCGGACATTCAAGCTTATACATTTAATAATCATACCTCAAGATGAGTAAGGCGGTCAAGAAGGGAGAAATCTCACGGGCAAACCACACCCCAGACCAAACCATCAACCACTCCGAACACCGGGGCAGACCAGACCTCCACAAAAAAACAGCATCCCAGGGAAACACGCCAGCATACAACCAGTACGTACAACAGGTGCTTACAACCAAAATGTCCTCTCACACACATCTCCACGAGGTAAAGTCTCCACAGGGCTGTAGAACCACTCAAGTTCATTGAGCCAGGTCCATCGACCCCGCTACCCTGACTCCTCTTCAGGGGCCACCAGGCCGAAAACGGTGTGACCCTCAGCAGTCCAGCTCTCCTCGTCCATCGCTCCCTTAGGCATTAGTCCCAGCGGCCACACTACTCAAGACAGATTCCCGCTCCGAAACAGTAGGGCATTGTAGTTTCCTCCTTTTCTCCTTCCGCCGCCAGCGTGGGCGATCCCCACCAGCCAAGCCCACCTTATCGCCTGAATCCCGGCTGGCATCCTCCAAGCGCAGGATCCGATTTGCCTCCGACATGGACCTCACCTGCCGGAGCTGATCCTCCCACCGGAAGACAAGGCGGAACGGGTGTTCCCAAGAGTAAGACACATCATGCGCTCGCAGATGCTCCGTAATGGGCTTAAGTTTGTGCCGCCTCTGCAGGGTCCATACAGAGGGGTCCTGGAATAATTGGAGCTCATGGCCTCTGAAATGCACCTGCTGAAGATTGCGGGCCCGCTGCAAAATGCTCTCTTTAAGCCCATAGTTGTGAACACAGGCTAAGATATCCGGTGGTCGGTCTCCAGCCCCACCGGCGCGCCCAACTCAATGAACTCTGTCCAAGGTAATCTCCTGGGTCTCATCCAGGCCAAGTAATGAGCGAAACAGGCCCACCACGAATTCTCCAATGTCCTCCTTCTCGGCCCCCGCCGGGACCCCTCTAATGCAGATATTATGCCTCCTCGATCGATTCTCTAAGTCCTCCACCGCTATCTGGAGGAGGTCCTGCTGCTCCCGGAGGCGGACGATCTCCTGTTGCAGGCCCGCCACCTCCTCGCCGCGAGAGATCTCGCCGTCTTCCATCTGTGCTACTCGCTCCCCCAGGGATGTGACCTCACCTCGCAGCTCTCTCACCTCTTGAGAAATGTCCCTACGGAGATCCTGAACATCACTTCGGAGCGAGTCAAACAAGGAGGTTAGGAAGCCCTTTGTGACTGGGGAGCCCTCGTCCAGCTCCGTCTCCGCCCGCATCTCCGGGGACTTCGTCGCCGGCGATTTCTCAACCGCGCCACCCGGTGTCGGGTGGGCCCCGGTCAACGTTTCTCTAACTGATCGCTCCCGCTTAGATTTGGACGCAGCCATGGCACTTGTGTGTTATCTCGATCGTGCTGCCCTCCTGGGCCCCTTCGCAGACTCCCTCTGGGGCCAGACCACCACAAGCCCCCTCAGCCCGGGACAGCAACTGGCCTTGCGCTCTTGTGCTTCCTCTTGCTAGTCGTGGCCCCACAATGCACCAGAACCATCACTCAGGGGCCCAGCCCTGTCTCTCCGCCCTGCGTCTTCCTACTTCATAGTCAGGGCGACCAGATGTACCCCTGTACCTCTGCCGCCACCTCCAGGCCTCACATCCACCAAGGAAAAGTCCAGCAGGGAGGGCGCTTCCACCTCGCGGGGACGCCCGCGCCTCTCAGCTCCTCGGGCCCACAGCACAGTCCTCACCGTATTCTGGGCCCAGCGGCGTCCTCCTGGGCCTCTGCCTCCGCGGCTCCCACGACCAAGGGAGCAGCCGGATCAGGGACCACCACGCGGCCCGATCCCCCGCGTAGAGCACACGTCGGCCTCGGGCCAAGGCCGGGCGCTCCTCGCCCCCGCTTCACTGCGCCGCGGGCTCCCCCGATCTCCTCGGGGGGCCCCCCGGTCCGCGGCACCATTCACTGTCCCTGGGCACCTCCGCCCATCACCCTGCTGGGCCACGCGTCAGATTTCTGGGGCCAGGGCGGCCGAGCTCGGACGAACACGTCCACTCACGCCGCCATCTTGGCCACGCTCCCTAATTCATCAGTTTAACACTACAGATGCTTGCATTTAAAGCCTTTTGCAGAATGTCACAAAAAGAATCCTGCCTCATACATATTTACCAGGATTTTTTGCAACTGGAAGTTGATGACTCCTGTTCAACTGTAAGAAAGATTTTCCACCCTTACGGGACAGGTCAGGCAGCTGACGTCTGCTCCTGACTGAAGTCTTGGAAAATTCCCATCGCTGCTGCCCAGGGACACCTTTTATAGATTGAATAATGAAAAAGCCTGCTAACAGTCCCTTCCCTCTAATAGTCAAAACATGCTGGCTACTGTAGGTCAGAGTTGGAAGAAAACAAGCCCCGAAAGTTGGCCAAGTTTTCAAGGATGTCTTTTCACAAGGCTGCACTAGAGAAAAACACAAAATATGCGCTTCCTTGACATGCTAGTGTTCGGTGAGAGAATCTAATAAAAAAAACACAAGCTTGGTTTACCATATGAAAAACACAGCTCATCTGCAATGTCTCAACTGCAATGTCTAACGCCACAAAAAAGCCAGTCGACAGCTAAACTGAATACAAAATGTATAATGCCACGTTAAAGCCAATAGGCAGCTAAACTGAATACAGAATTTAGGGCCAGATGTAGCAATATTGCAAATTGCGAGTTGCAATTTGCGAGTCCTTCCAACTCGCAAATTGCAACTCGCAATTTGCAATGCAGAACGGTGTCTCAGACACCATCTGCGAGTCGCTATGGGGTCGCAAAGACCCACCTCATTAATATTAATGAGGTGGGTCGCAAATTGCGGCCCAGTAGCGACTATGGGCACTCGCTAACATGGAGGCCTGCTGTAGCCAGCAGACCTCCATGTTCGTGACTGCTTTATCAATAAAGCAGTTTTTTTTTTTTAAGTGTAGCCCGTTTTCCTTAAAGGAAAACGAGCTGCACTTAAAAAAAAATCCGAAACTTTTAGTTTTGGAATTTTTTCAGGGCAGGTAGTGGTCCCTTGGACCACTACCTGCCCTGAAAAAATATTTTGTGGTCCATTCACAAAGGGGAAGGGGTCCCATGGGGACCCCTTCCAATTTGTGAGTGGGATACCATCCACTTCAAGTGGATGGTAACTGCGACTCCATTTGCGACCGCATACGCGGTCGCAAATGGAATTGCATACCACTGCGAATCGCAAATAGGAAGGGAACACCCCTTCCTATTTGCGATTCGGAAATGCATTTTGCGAGTCGGTCCCGACTCGCAAAATGCATTTCTGCATAGGAAACTCCAATTTGCGAGTCGCAAACGGCAATTTTTGCCGTTTGCGAGTCGCAAATTGTTTCCTACATCTGGTCCATAATGTCTAATGCCACGTTAAAGCCAATAGGCAGCTAAACAGAATAAAAAATGTAATGTGCTACTGGTGAACATTGAACATCTAATATGCACAGTGGTGAAACACAAAGTCAGTGGTCAAACATACTTAATGTCATTACAATGTATCAATATATTGCAAATTACATTCGGTGGCAAAACAACAAAAAGTTAGTGACTCCTGAAATGAGATGGTAACACATTAGCAAATATGACTGTAAAAAAGTAAAGTAGTCGGAGAGCAGGCAGTGGTCCTTTTCTTTTCTATATGCATCCCCATTTCATTAAGAAAAAACGGCCACATTTAAAAGAAAGTTTACTGTATATAAAGGTGATCACGGACATGGTGATCTGCTGAACCAGGTAGGCCACCATAACTTTTGTGATGGCATCCAATTTAGTGAGTTGTAATTTGTGCCCTATCTCATAAATATTTATGTTGTAGTTTAAATTGTCACCAACTACGATTTGCAATTAAGTGAGCAGACCTATTACTACATAGGTCGGTTCGCAAAAATTATCTTCCATTTGTGAAAAGTCAGTGCTCAATCTGAAACCACTGGATATTTGGTAAATCAGACTCTTAAACTTTTAGCTGAAACAAGTGTGTTAGAAGTATATATTTGTAGTAATATGCAAGCAGACTATATGTAGTGCACACCTTTTTAATAAGTTTCCAATAGAAAATGCACTCCAGAACCCAGGTTATAACACCCTTACAGTATCTCTCAAAAATAATAAAATATTGTCACTATAAAGCTTCAATGACTCCCAAGCAGCCTTTATATTTGCTAATTAACCAATTGCACACATCTACATTTAATTTAGGTAGAAGGCACCCTTGTGAGAAAGCTTGTTTCATCTTTTTCTGTCTGCTTTTACCTTGGCTTCATAGAACAGAAGACCACCTCCCCTCCCATTCAGCCAGGGACACCTAAAAAGGCAGCATTAAGAATTCTAGAATTATTGCTTTACCTTTATAAGCATGCCAACTGTTATAGTAAAATTAAAAATGATTGGGAGTGACGTTCCATTTAGACCCCGCCCACCTCATCCACTGTGGCCATCCAAAAGCCATTTTCATATATAAGATGCTGTGTTTGTTTTTCATTGCCTCTTGTGCCTCATCATGTTGCACTTTCTCTGCCTAATTAGCCCACATGCAAGGTTCCCAGGGGCCTCAATAGCGAACTTTGAGGAGTGGCTCAAGTATGTCAAATGTGAATGTTAGACTTTTTATCCTTGGCGTGGTCTCCCTTAACTTTTTGCCTCTGTTGTTGATGTGTGCTGGACCCTGATTTTGCTGTTTTCGTTACTCTGGGCACTTTACCACTGCTAACCAGAGCTAAGGTGCAAGTGCTCCTTCACAACATGTGTATGTAATTGGCTTATCCATGATTGGCATATTTGATTTATTAGTAAGTCCCTAGTACAGTGCACTAGAGGTGCCCAGGGCCTGTAAAACAAATGCTACTAGTGGGCCTGCAGCACTGGTTGTGCCACCCACATAAGTAGCTCTGTAATCATGTCTCAGACCTGCCATTGCAGTGTCTGTGTGTGCATTTTTAACTGTAAATTTGACTTGTCAAGTGTACGCACTTGCCAGGCCTAAACCTTCCCTTTTCTTACATGTAAGGCACCCCTAAGGTAGGCCCTAGGTAGCCCCAAGGGCAGGGTGCAGTGTATGGTTAAGGCAGGACATACATTACTTTGTTTTATATGTCCTGACAGTGAAATATTGCTAAATTCGTTTTTTTTCACTGTTGCAAGGCCTGTCCCTCTCATAGGTCAACATGGGGGCTACCTTTAAATCTGATTAAAGTGTAGCTTCCCTTTGGGAGCTGATGGACATGTGGAGTTTGGGGTCTCTGAGCTCACAATTTAAAAATGCATCTTTTAGTAAAGTTTGTTTTAAGATTGTGTGTTTGAAAATGCCACTTTTAGAAAGTGAGCATTTTCTTGCTTATACAATTTCTGTGACTCTGCCTGTTAGTGGATTCCCTGTCTGGGTCAGTTTGACAGTTGGGCTGGTTGCACCTCACACTAGACAGTGACACAAATGGAGCTGGGGTGTAGCCTGCATATCCTGATGATTACAAACAACAATGCCCAGGCGGGAAAGCAACAACAAATTATTTATACCTCATAGAACAACATAGGTGAAAACATAAACACTATTTATTCATATAAATATAAATATATTCATTCATTTAATTTTGACATAAATATCAATTTAATATATTATACAGACAGCCCATCTACAACACACCAAAGGAAGGATAGTGTGAGGAAAAGTGCTCGTGATAAATAAAAAGAATAATAATACATATTCAAATAGATCAAAAAACACCTATACAAAGAACATTAAAAATAGTTGGTTGGTTTTATTTTGCTACATTGACTTCAGTCCAAGTCCTAAAGGAGTCTGAATCAATTCCTTCAATCCTCCACAGGTTCTAAGCAGAAACCAATCTGAACTATGATATAATCGTCGACGTTTCGACCCCTCTATATCTTGGACCACATCACAGCTCCACATTGGGTCTTCATCAGGACTAGTATGATGGGAGTCCCTAAAACATCACAACAACTCAATCAAAAACCATCACTTACATCTTAGCCACCTATGTTGCCTAACAACACTAATCAAGAACTTACCTAAATATATCCTCTGGCTCGTCCACTTTTTCTTTATCTATTTATGAGGGGATCAAATCTAAAACAACAAACCACATAAAACCATTTAATATCAACCCAATCTCTCATATTCAAACCTATGCGACTAAGAAATACACCAACAGAGAGAAAACAACCTACTCACCTTCTTCCAACATGCCATTTGCCCCCATATATCCGGTCACCAGACAAATCTAATACACTCTAAAAGTTATAACCAAACACAACACAATACCACATATCAATCAATAAATACCAATATCGATCACTAAAACATCAATATAAAATCCCTATGTGTCCTTACTTAACAATACCACTCAATAAATATGCATATAGTATCCCACTAATACATTGCTTACAAATACCACTACCATACTGACAAGCTTATCCAATATCTCCCATTCCAATACAGGGTATTAAGCCGCTCTGCACTGCAACAAAATATGTTGATTTTTTCTTGAAACCTATGGTGACTGAGATAAGGGCGTATATAAGAGACACCATGGAAGCTATTGCGATGATCAATGATCTAGACTTTAGATGTGATAGTCAATGTCTGGTGCCTTTGGACATTGTCTCTTTGTATACAACATTCCCCAAGGACAGGTGTTACAGGCCATGACAGAAGTGCTTAATAAAAGAATCCAACCTGTGCAGGTACCTACCAGTTTTATTATTGAACTGTTAGAAATTGCAATGGCCAAGAATTTTTTCTACTTTCAGGGTAATTATTACTTCCAGACAAAAGGACTAGCAATGGGAGCAACCTTTGCTCCGGATGTTGCCATTTTGTTTATGGATTCCTTTGAAAAGCGTTATATCTTTGAGGAATCCTTGCCCTATTATGCCAATATAACAATGTGGAGGAGATATATTGACAATGTCATAATGATCTGGACAGGTACTGCGGAAGATTTACTGAGTTTTCATCAATGGTTGAACAATAGATCTAAGGATATTCAGTTCACCATTAAAAACAGTTCCTCTGAGATTGATTTTTTGGATTTGACTATTAAGTAGAGTTACAACATCTATACACTACTCTATTTAGGAAGCAGAGTGAGAGGAACTCTCTATTGCAATATTCAAGTCACCACCCCCGGAATTTGCGGGATAATCTACCCTTTGGTCAATTCCTCCGAATTCGGAGGAATTGCTCCTGCAAACAGGATTACTTTTTGGAAACGGATGATCTGATTAATCGTTTGGTAGCACAGGGTTATCCGAAGAATCTATGAAGAAAGGCCAGAAAAAGAGCATGGTTTTGTCATCGAGAAAACCTCCTGTTATCAAAACAAAGGGCTAACAATGAGACTACCAGATTGATTTGAGTGACTACATTTTGTACGAGGAGTTCAGAAATTAAAAAGATCATCAATGGCTATTGGAATATGATTGCTAATGATTTAGAGACTAATGACTTACCGATGTATGCTTTCAAAAGGGGAAAAAATGTCAAGAATTGGGTGGTCCGCTCTTTGTTAACTGAACTCACACAACCCTCCTTGGCTTCCATGTTAAACTTACCAAGGATTGCTGGTCACTACAAATGTGGGTCATGCAAAATGTGTTCACAATGTATGGAAATGAAGACGTTCAATTATAACAATGTTTCTGTGGTTTTGAAAGAGCATACTAATTGTAACAGCAGTAATGTCATTTAGATCATCAAGTGTCCATGTGAACTGCTCTATGTGGGGCAGACCAAACAAAAAGTCAAGGCACGGATTTTGCAACACTGCAGTCGGATTAGGTGCAAAACTTTAGGGGCGCCTTTAGTGGACCGCTGGTGCCATTCCAACTTTCCCGCTGGGCCGGCGGGAGTTACCCAAGGTAGCGCCCGCCGGCCCAGCGGGAAGGAGGCCTGCAACACAGAAGCCGGCTCCGAATGGAGCCGGCAGTGTTGCGGGCGTGCGACGGGTGCAGTTGCACCCGTCGCGCTTTTCACTGTTTGCTAAGCAGACAGTGAAAAGCCGCACTGGGCCCTGTGAGGGGACCCCTGCACTGCCCATGCCAGTGGCATGGGCAGTGCAGGGGCCCCCAGGGGCCCCAGGACACCCGTTCCCGCCAGCCTCTTCCTGGCGGGGAAAACCGCCAGAAACAGGCTGGCAGGAAGGGGGTCAGAATCCCCAAGGCAGCGCTGCTTGCAGCGCTGCCCTGGTGGATTCGCCCAGCCGGGGGTAAACCGTCAGGAAACCGCTAGCCCCGGTTTTCTGACCGCGGCTTTACCGCCGCGGTCAGAATGGGCTGGGAAGCACCGCCAGCCTGTTGGCGGTGCTTCCGTCATTCGTGGCGCCAGGGTCGGAATTACCCCCTAAGTGTACACTACTGTTTGAGTGCAGACCACTACGTGACCACATACTACTTGTCTTGTGATTCCTGCTTTTCTCTTTGGGACTGTTTTTGTTCTAGTTCAATTTTTCGCTGATTCCTTGAGTGACTTTTCTTTTGAAACTTCATTTGGGAACTTGTTTTTCTGCCTTTGGAACTTTGCACTTGTTTTTGAATCATTCAGCATGTCCCAAGCTGGAGATGCATCAGTTGGAGCTGACTTTGACCTTGAGAAACTGGAGAGTTATACCAAGGCTCAGTTGAAGCAGGTCCGTAAAGGTTTTGACTGTCCCATTAAAAGCTCATCCAGGAAGGAGGAGCTGCAAAAGGCACTTGGGGCCTGGGTGGCAGCCAAGGTAACTGAAGGGCACACAGAGGATAAGGGAGATGAGGAGGAGGAGGAAGGGTGTTCCATACACAATGGTATTGTGGGTGTACCTGGTATGTACAGGGAAAAGTCTTCAGGGCAGGTAGCAGTGTCTCATTTAAGGGTCTGACACCTGAGGAGTTACAGGACTGATGGGCAGAAAGGGAGTACTAATTGGAGCAGAGAAGGCTGGCCATTGAGGAGAGGAAGTTAGTGATGGCTGATGAGCTTAGCTTGAGAGAGATGGATCATAGAAGCCAGCCCAGTAGAGATGGTGGCAGCAAACCTACAGTGCAGCCTGAGAGGAGGGTGCACATTGCTAAAGACCTTGTGAAGGATTACAAGAGGGAGGATGACATATACTTGTGGTTCAAGGGGCATGAGTCTGCTCTCCCCATGAATCTGGTCCCAGAAGCTCATTGGGGGGCAGCTCTGTGGAAGCACTTTGAGGTAGAGGGGAGGGATACACTGACAGTCTTAGGGGATGCTCAGAGTCTCACCTACACTACCATGAAGGATGCCCTACTCACAAGGTATGGTCTCACCCCTAAACAGTATAAGGACAAGTTTAGGCCCTCTAAGAAGAAGGAATCCCAAACATTGTTGGAATGTGTTGATTCTTATTGCAGTTCACTGGATGGTTGGGTGAAGGGCAGTAAGGTAACTACGTATGAGGGGCTTTACAATCTGATTGCTTGGGAGCACTTGTATAGTTTATGTTTTCCAGATCTGCGCCAGCACCTGATTGACAGCAAGCTGACTGACCCCAGGAAGCTTGCGCAGGAAGCGGACCACTGGGAGAGCACCAGGGTCCAAAAGAGGTATGGGGAGACCATGCCAAGGGTGGGCAGGATCCCTCTCAGAAGAAAGGGGGGGAGGTAAGGGTAAACAGGGGGCATTCTCTAAAGGGCCCCAAACTGATTCCCAGGGTAAGGATTCCCAACCCCTCAATGAGCAGAAGCCATGGTCTCCAAAGTGAAGCCAGTGGCAGGTGGTCCCCCATGTAAGTGCTATGCATGTGACCAGGTGGGTCATGTGAGGGGGGACCCCAAATGCCCCAAAAGTACACTGGCACCCATTGGTGCGCTGTCTCAGGGTTTGGCCAGTGTAGCGCTTGGGGAGGAGTTGGTTTCAGGTGGGTGGGAACCAGCTGAGATGACCCTTGTCTCACTAGGGGACAGTGAGATGGTCCAGAGAACCCTCATGCCTGAAAACACTAAGAAGTACAGGCAGTGGGTGACCATTAATTGACAGAGGGTGGATGCTCTGAGAGACACAGGAGCAAGCGTGACTACAGTGAGGAGTCAGCTGGTGTCTGAAGAGCAGATTGATCCCCGGGTACTTCACCACATAGTTGCAGTGGACAACTCAGAGCACCTGTGCAGAGTGGTGCAGGTTCCCTTTGAATGGGAGGGGGGGTCTCAGATTCCTTGAAGGTAGCTGTGAGTCCAACCATGCCTGTTGATTGTTTGCTAGGCAATGACCTGGAGGATTCCCCTTGGAAGGAGGTGGAACACAGGTCTCACTTGGAGATGTTGGGTCTGCGTGGGTGGGTATCCGTCAAGGTAATCAAGAGCCCTTGGAGCCTGACACAGTGGCCTAAGGGACCGCCAAGAAGAGGAAGGGCAGGGGGTGCAGGAAACTAGCCCCAGAAGTTCCTACGGTCTGGGAGGAGGCGGAGCCTGAGGGTGACGCCCCCAGAGCCTACAGGGGAACTGGTGGCTGAATTGGGGGGAGGTCCATGAGCTGTCGCAGTGGCAGCAGGAAGGGGGGCCCACCAGGGAAGCATTCTGTGCAGCACAGAAGACATGCCCTACTTTGGAGGGTTTGCGGCAGCAGGTTGCAGACCAGTCAGCTGGAAAGGTTCCAGGATCACACCTGATTTATTGGGATGACGACCTCCAGTATAGCGAGCCTAAGGTTCCTGAGCCTGGGTCAGCCCGTGTGCTGGTGGTACCCCAGTGCTTCAGGGCCTTCATACTGGGGTTGGCTCGTGTGTTAGCTGGACATTTGGGGCAGAACAAGACCTTTGAGAGGCTTGTCATCCACTTTTACTAGCCCCTAATGCGCAGGCACTCAGATGCACATTGCAGGTCTTGTCAGACTTGCCAGGCAAGTGTAAGAGTAGGAGGAAAAGTAAGGCTCCTCTCCAACCTTTGCCTGTTGTCAGTACTCCCTTTCAGAGGGTAGGCATTGACAATATGGGGCCTCTGGATCCCAAGACAGCCATGGGATGGGCAACACGTTTATCCTGGCCTTGGTGGACCATGCCACCCGGTACCCAGAAGCCATTCCTTTCAGATCAATCACTTCCCCTGTGGTAGGTCGTGCTTTGATAGGGGGTTTTACCCGCATGGGGTTCCCCAAGGAAGTGGTATCTGATAGGGGTATCAACTTCATATTCACGTATATGAAGTCGGTGTGGAAGGAGTGTGGGGTAACCTACAAGTTCACCACACCTTACCACCCCCAAAGTAATAGTCTGGTTGAGAGATTCAACCGCACCTTGAAAGGCATGATCATGGGCCTGTCAGAGCCCTTGAGGCAGAAGTGGGACGTCCTCTTGCCGTGCCTTCTATTCGCCTACAGGGAGGTGCCTCAAATGGGACTTGGGTTTAGTCCCTTTGAGCTGGTTTATGGCCACCATGTGAGGGGACCTTTGAGTCTGGTAAAGGAGGCTTTGGAAAAAGCTCCTAGTAAACCCCCCCCAGGATGTATTCAGTTACATGCTGGCTTCGAGAAACCAGACTGCCGGCTTCAGGAGTCTCGCTCAGGAGAACCTGGAAGCAAGCCAGGAGGACATGAAACGCTGGTATGACCAGAATGCCACTCTGGTCGAGTTTCAACCTAGATACAAAGTGTGGGTGATGGCACCAGTGGAGCCTAGGGCCCTTCAGGATAAGTGGACTGGGCCATTTGAGGTGGTGGAGCACAAGAGTGAAGTCACCTACCTGGTGGACTTGCGGTCTCCAAGGAACCCTTTAAGGGTCCTGCATGTCAACCGCCTCAAGCCACACTTTGAGAGGACTGAGCTGTCAATGCTCCTTGCAACAGATGATGGGGTATAGGAGGAGAGCGAGCCTCTTCCTGACCTCCGGTCTGCAGGAGAAAAAGATGGGTCAATGGAGGGAGTGATCCTTTCCCCCTCCCTGACTTGAGGAGAAGCAAGGTGACTGTCGCCACATGTTGGGACAGTTTTCTTCACTGTTTTCTCTGATCCCAGGAGTCACACATGATGTGGACACTGGGGACAGTACACCCATTAAACAGACTGTTTACAGGGTGACTGACAGGGTCAGGGCATGTATTAAGGATGAGGTATCCAAAATGTTTGCCCTAGGGGTTATTGAGCACTCCGGCAGTCCTTGGGCCAGCCCAGTGGTATTGGTCCCAAAGGCTGCTGCTCCTGGTGCCACTCCAGAACTCAGGTTCTGTGTGGACTACCGGGAACTCAATGCGGTCAGCAAGACTGACGCACACCCCATCCCCCGAGCTGATGAGCTCATTGACCGGTTGGGAGCTGCCAAGTACCTCAGTACATTTGATTTAACATCTGGGTACTGTCAGATTGCCTTAATTGAGGGGGCCAAGGAGTGGTCAGCATTCTCTACCCCAGGTGGACACTTCCAATTTAAAGTGATGCCATTTGGGATGAAGAATGCCCCTGCCACCTTTCAGAGGTTGGTCAACCAGGTGTTGGCTGGGCTGGATGAGTTCAGTGCCGCCTACCTGGATGACATTGCTGTGTTTAGTTCCACATGGGAGGAACACCTGCAAAAACCTCTGGAGAGTGTTAGAGGCCCTGCAGAAGGCATGCCTCACTATTAAGGTGAGCAAGTGTCAAATAGGGCAGGGTTCTGTGGACTACTTAGGACACCAGGTGGGGAGTGGCCAGGTGGCACCCCTACAGCCTAAGATTGACACAATTCTGGCTTGGAAGCCTCCCAAGACCCAGACTGAAGTGAGATCCTTTTTAGGTCTCACATGATACTACAGGAGGTTTGTTAAGGGATATGGTACCATTGTTACCCCCTTAACTGAGTCGACTATGAAGAAGCAACCAAGGAAAGTGATCTAGACAGAGGCTTGCCAGAACGCTTCTGATGCCCTGAAGGCTGCCATGTGCACAGCACCTGTGCTGAAGGCACCCGACTACTCCAAGGAGTTTGTTGTGCAAACAGACACCTCAGAGCATGGTATTGGATCAGTACTCTCACAGCTTAATTAAGAGGGCCTAGATCAACCCGTAGCCTTCATTAGCAGGACGTTACTACCCAGGGAACGTAGGTGGAGTGCCATAGAATGTGAAGCAATTGCTGTGGTCTGGGCACAAAAGAAGCTAAGACCCTACTTGTTTGGGACTCACTTCCGAGTTCAGACTGACCACAGGCCCCTCAGATGGTTAATGCAAATGAGGGGTGAGAATCCAAAACTGTTGAGGTGGTCCATTTCCCTACAGGGGATGGACTTTACGGTGGAACACCGTCCTGGTACAGAGAACACCAGTGCTGATGGTCTGTCCAGGTTCTTCCACCTTAGAGATGAGAACTACCGTTAGGTTGGGTAGTTGCTCCCCACTTTCAGCTGGGGGGACAACTGTTAGACTTTTCATCCTTGGCGTGGTCTACCTTAACTTTTTGCCTCTGTACCCAAGGTTGTTGATGTGTGCTAGACTCTGATTTTGCTGTTTTTGTTACTCTGGGCACTTTGCCACTGCTAACCAGTGCTAAAGGTGCAAGTGCTCCTTTACAAAATGTGTATGTAATTGGCATATCTATGATTGGCATATTTTATTTATTAGAAAGTCTCTAGTACAGTGCACTAGAAGTGCCCAGGGCCTGTAAATCAAATGCTACTAGTGGGCCTTCAGCACTGGTTGTGCCATGCCCATAAGTAGCTCTGTAATCATGTCTTAGACCTGCCACTGCAGTGTCTGTGTCTGCAGTTTTAACTGTAAATTCGATTTGGCAAGTGTACCCACTTGCCAAGCCTAAACCTTCCCTTTTCTTACATGTAAGGTACCACTATGGTAGGCCCTAGGTAGTCCCAAGGGCAGGCTGCAGTTTATGGTTAAGGTAGGATATATAGTAATGTGTTTTATATGTCCTAACAGTGAAATATTGCTAAATTCATTTTTCACTGTTCCAAGGCCTGTCCCTCTCATAGGTTAACATGGGGGCTACCTTTAAATCTGATTAAAGTGTAGCTTCCCTTTGGGAGCTGATGGACATGTGGAGTTTGGGGTCTCTGAGCTCACAATTTAAAAATGCATCTTTTAGTAAAGTTGGTTTTAAGATTGTGTGTTTGAAAATTCCACTTTTAGAAAGTGAGCATTTTCTTTCTTGTACCATTTCTGTGACTCTGCCTGTTTATGGATTCTCTGTGTGGGTCAGTTTGACAGTTGGGCTGGTTGCACCTCACACTAGACAGTGACACAAAGGGAGCTGGGGTGTAGCCTGCATATCCTAATGAGCCATCTGTGCTAGGAGGGAGGGGAGGAGTGGTCACTCACACCTAAAACGGCTGTGCCTGCCCTCACACAATGCAGTCTCCAACCCCCTGGTGAGTGTCTGGGGCCTGGCCTGGGCAAGGCAGGATTTCACATTCAAAAGAGACTTTACTTTGAAGTAGGCCTACTTCAAAGGAGAAATTGGGTATAAGAAGGGCACCCAAAATCACAGACTTTAGAACACTTCTGGAAACCAAGAGGAACCTCTGCCTGGAGAAGAGCTGAAGAGCTGAGGAAAAAGAGCTGCCCTGCCTGTGACTGTGCTTCGTGGAGCTATCCTGCAGTTGCTGCTTCTGTCAGAGTAAGAGGGCAAAGACTGGACTTTGCGTGCCTTCCATCTTGAGAAGAAATCTCCAAGGGCTTGATTTAGAGCTTGCCTCCTGTTGTTTGAAGTCTCAGGGACAGCAAAGACTTCTCTCTGCCAGCACTTGGAGTCTTTGGAGAGACTCCTACTCTGCCCTGTGGTGCTCATTCAGTTCCTAGGACCCTGAAAGGAGAAGCTGGCAGCCTAAGAGGAAGAAATCCACGCACAGAGCACCATGCGGGGAAAAGATCGACGCAACTCTGATCTGCAGCTGAAGAAACAACGTGCTGCCGGCTCTGCTCCTGAAAATCGACACTCTCCAGAAACGTGACCGAAGAGTCGACACACGGAGCTGGAGAAACGACGCGCAGCATCACTAACAGTGTTAGTGTGTGTTTTAAACTACATAAAGACTCTTCTTGCTTTTTAATTGGTAACTTGACTTGTGTATTGTGGATTTTTGTTGTTTTGGTCTTGTTTTGTTTAGATAAATATTTCCTATTTTTCTAAACCTGTGGTGTGTCATTTTGTAGTGTTTTCATTACGTTACTGTGTGTGTTGGTACAAATACTTTACACCTAGAACTCTGAGGTTAAGCCTACTGCTCTGCCAAGTTACCAAGTGGGTAAGCAGGGGTTAGCTGAGGGTGATTCTCTTTTACCCTGACTAGAGTGAGTGTCCTTGCTTGAACAGTGGGCAACCTGACTGTTAACCAGACCCAATTTCTAACAGTGAACATACATTTTTTTCTAACCAGGGACATATCTCTTCTGCCTAAAGCAAAAACCTCTATGATCAGGTTCTGAGGTGGCATTGTAAGAGAGATGTAGAATTTGTTTTAATGTCTGCCTCTTGTGTTTTTTTCGCCTGTCATCTCATGAAACAACAGTTCAATGTTGGGTGCTAACAACAAAGATTTTATTTACATATAGAATAACACAGATTCTTGGCAGAATACTTAACAGGCAGTAGTACTGCTAACTGGTTGGCCCTCACTTCTTCAATCTAAGGAGGAAAAAATATACATTAAGAATCAAACTTGAGGGAGACCGTTGCGAGCGCAGCACAAGATGGCCTTCAGATCTTAACTCTCCCAAGCAGCTCTGGCCGATATGTGGGAGCTTGGCTTTTCCAGACACCGGCTGCCCTTGATTCACTAAGCATGTGGGACCTGAAAGTGGGTGCCATAATTTAGGCTTGTTTCTGTATATTTAGTGTGCAGCGTTTGCAGTTTTTTTCTTCCTGCTATGCTGTGCACTTTGAGAACCATTTCCATCAGTTTTTTGTTTTCTTTCCTGGGGGACAACACAAACAGAGACAAGAGGGCTGCAATTAATATTCCTTCCCTTTTTCCATGTTTTCTAGACACCTTGTGCACTACCTATTCCAATGCAGCAGCATACCTTTTGTTTTCTTTATTTTTTTAAAGACTATTTCATTTTTGCTGATACCACAGGAGACAGCTCATCCCTGTGCCATAGTTTCTATTTTTATTTCCTTCTCACAATGTCTTTGGCTTGATTATTGACTGTTCTACCACTAGAGCCTATGTTTTACAACTACACAATATTAAGTAGTCCATTTCCTCCACTTTTATCAATTGGCAGATCTCTAAAATAAATGGTAAAGGAAAAACCCCTACTATCCTCCAGTAAAATTGCAGTAAGACATAAACATTGTCAATGTGACTTAGACCCTTAGAATATTTTGGCCCACATGGAGAGTGCTAGCAAATTCGGAGTGAGCAGTGCTCTCTCCACTTCTGGAACTGTGCCAAAGAGGCCCTCCAGCTAAGAAAAAACACAAAGAAGGACCTGGATTCTCTTCTAAATTACCCTCTCCTCTCAACCTAGAGGGTGTCATGAAAGAAATAAGAGCTTTAAAACCTTTTGTTGTTAAAACCAATGCATCCCTTCACAGTACTGAGGAGAAAAGGTGCACCCGAGACCAACGTAATACTGCTAGCGGACAACGTATCAGCAATGTGGGGGACTCTATCCCAGATGTAACTCAGCTTACAAAGGGGATAGATCAACTCAAAAAATTTGGAAAACAGGAATAAAATGAATAATCTATGGCTTTATGGTATTCTGGAGTGCTCAGAAGGTCCTAATATGATACTTTTCTTCAAAAAGCTATTCCCTTCATTGTTCATTTACAGGATCATTGAACTTCCTGTTTCCAAAGAGTACATTGTCTGGGTGCCTAACCGTTTGCATCATCCTTTTATACACAACCTAGAGGAATAATTATTTTTGTTTGCAGTTTATGGATTTGATGCACACTCTATCTGCAACTAAACAATTGGGGTCTCTTCAGTGGTTAGGTTACAAGGTCTATTTCTTGCAGGATGTCTCTAACACAGTAGCTGCTAGGAGGAAACGCTTTCTGGAACTCCATCAGCAACTTAAAGCCTTGAACATTAGGTATGACTTGGTCCATCCATGTTTCTTCAAAATTACTTGCAAGGAGAAGTCTTATACTTTTGAATACCTAGCTGAAGTGCAAGACTTCCTCCGTAAACATTGACACAAGTACATGGAGATTGGTGCAACATGAATGTTTTTTTTGTCACATTTGACTGTTTTTTTTCCGTATAGCCTTTATGATTATTTTCTTATTTAATATTCCTATTGTGTCTCCTCTTTTTTTTCAGCAGCAGAATTCTCTACGGAATTTTTCATTTGTCTTAGTCACCTCTGCCCCACCGTCATTGTGAACCATCCCCACACTACCCACCTCTTTGTTATTTATGGAAAGTCTTAAGTCACATTATTTATCCATCAATTTTAACCCGTCAATTGAATGTTTATTGTTTTGTTGTTCAAACTAGTTTCCTACTTCCTTATTCAACAGCATTTTTATTTTCTGTCTTTGTCCTTGCCGTACCTTCCCTATTAGTATGCTGTAGCCGGGACTGGTTCGACCTTTGTTAGGAACTTCATACCCTCTTCGGGATGTGTCTTTATATTCTTATGTGTATTATTGCTACTAAGGGAATTCTTTCCTGCGTCTCTTCTGTGTTATATCCATCTTTCTGAGACACTGTTCCCCTGTGTGTCTCTCTCCATTCCTTTTTACTCTTTCACCATTCCCTATTCCTTTCTTTGTTCATCTGGTTTCTTTTATCGCTTAGAACTATGATGACTAATGCACAATTGTCTTTTAGGCTAACAACATGGAATGTTAAAGGTTAAAAAAATCCTGTTAAACTGTAATGTGCTCTAACCCACCTATCTAGATTGAAATGTCAGTTGGCATTACTTCAAGAAACACACCTCACTGAAGCAAACATTAACAAGCTTAAAAACAATGAGTGGGTGAACTATATGCTTCCCCTTCTGTATCCCATAAGAATGGTGTGGGATGTACTATGTCATAAACGTCTCAATGTATCACTTAAATAACCAGGAAAAGGATGAGGACGGCACCTGGGAATTAGTTCAACTCAAAATAAAAGACAGCATTTTCACAATAATTAATGTCTTCGGCCCCACACACCCCAATCCAAACTTCTGGAAAAGGATCTCCCAAACAATTACACAATACTCCGCTGAAAGTTTCATATTGGGGATTGATTGTAATCATGTAATTGACTTATTCCTTGATTGGCATGCTTCTGTTCTGTTTCTTCCTCCCAACAGCTGCAAAGCATTTAACCATACTATCACACACAACCCTTTATCAGATTATAGGAGAATATTTGTTGGACTTTTGGCCTTACGCAGGGTCATCCCCAGTCTTTTTGCCTCCTTCCTCCTGGTTTTTCTGACCTCTCACTGTTGGCTCTAGGACTCTGAGCACTTTAGCACTGCTGACCAGTGCTAAAGTGCAGGTGCTCTCCCATCTAAAGTTGGTATGATTGGCTTATACCTAATTGGCATATTTAATTTACCTATAAGTCCCTTGTACAGTGGTATCTCTATACCCAGGGCCTGTAAATTAAATACTACTAGTGGGCCTGCAGCGCTGCTTGCGCCACCCACTGAAGTAGACTTTCAATACCTGTCTCAGGCCTGCTAGCGCAGGGCCTGTGTGCGCAGTTTTATGCCACAGGGACCTGGCATCTAAACTTACTTGCCAGGCCCAGAACTCCCCTTTTACTACATGTAAGTCACCCCTAAGGTACGCCCTAGCTAGCCCTATGGGCAGGGTTCCATGTATGTAGAAAGGCAGGACATGTGCCATATTGCATGGCCTGTCCTGGTAGTGACAAACAGCCTAACTTGGTGTCTCACTGCTGTGAGTGCTGCCTTCTCATAGGATTGCATTAGAAATGCCCTGCCTTATGTGTAAAGGGAATTGTCTGATTTATGAGGGGTAGCATAGGCGTGTTTGGTATGGTTGTGATGGTGATAATAAATACTGCTTACTGGTGTGGGTGTATTTTTTATTACTATCACAGAAATGCCACTTCTAGAAAGTGCGCATTTATCTGTACTTATGACTCTGGTGTTTTGCAGCTTGACTCCAATTCACGTCTCGGCAGAGTGACAGTTGGGGCTTTGTGCATACTTTTCAGACAGCCTGTACACAGGGAGGGTGGAGGTGTCACAGAGGTGCATCTGCATACTGAATAGTCTTCTTGCACTGAGAAAAGGGAGAGGCAGGGCACACTTGCATTTGTAAAGACTGTGCCCTGGCCTCACACAATAGGACCGTTAACCCCCCACTGATGCTGTGCTGAAAGGAGAGAGGGGGCACTCCCAGAACCAGTTGTAACTGGCTGGAACCTCCTCTCCCTACCATTGTAAAACACTGTAAGAACTGACTATAAGTACAGGGGAATTTTCCCCACAATTTGGAGACTCTTGGAATCATCTTGGAACTGGACACCAAAGGCTGAAAGGACTCACCAGGAACCGCCATGGACTGCTGCTGCTGGGCTGACCTGTGACCTGCCTGGTCACTGTGAAGGACTTGCCACTTGCTGCCTTTCCCTTGTGCTGGCCTGTAGCTGGGCCCTCCACCTGAGGACCTTGTCTTAAGATTCTGCTCCCCAGGGAAAGGGTGCTGTGGCCCCTGACCCCTGCATCCATTTCTTCAACAGGGGTGCTTCTCCGTGGTTGCGGCTGCCATAGCGCTGATTGCAGCGCACTTATGGAGCCTTGGGAGCTCGTAGGCTCCTTGCTGCATGGTGCCCCTTTAAATAAGATCACTGCAGCGGCCCGGGAAGCTGGAAGAACACTTGCGCACCGCATCGCGTGCAGGCGAGTGTCTGCTCGGGCCCCAGGAGGGGTCCGATCTTCTTGTGGCTTCACGGCAGGACCAGGGGAAGGCACGGGGAGTGCCCCCTGGCCTCTGCGTTAGGAGCAGGATGCTCCTCTTCTGCTGTTAGGTAAAACTGGCATTATTGTTGCCCCCCCCCCCTTGGTGGAAGGGCCAGTGGAGGCCCGGGGGGGCCCCCAGAGATCGCAGGGGCCTGTCATTAAACCGGAGTGGGTGCGGGGTGCCCCCCTCCTGCCCTAAGTTGTTTTTGCTGGCTTTGGCCCCCCTCGTGAGGGCCGGTTGAGACCCTGGGGGGCCCCCAGTAATCACGGTCCCCAGAGGGGCCTGTCTATAAAAGAGAGGAGGTGCATGTCGCCCTCCTCTGACCCCAGAGTATAAGGGAGGCCCCCGTTTTGCGCATAGGAGCGCCGGGGGCCCCATTGTTCGCCTTCTAGGCACTGGAGGTGCCTTCATCCAACCAGGTACTGTTTAAAGGACCAATATAGTTGCAATCCAAAGTTCTTTCTACAGACTTTTGTTTGATTCATATATTATCTACCTGTGTTTGATGTTTTTACATATGTGTATGCAAATGTTCCTTTTATGGACATGCTTGCTAATATGTTTTTCTAACTTGCCATATGTTTTCTAATGTTCCTACTATGGGCATTTTATGATATTCTTATGACAAGTGCTGTGATGTAATAACGTGTTTTCCTGACTACTGCTTATGTTGCAGAATACTGAGTAACCTGTGTGTTATGTGTGACTACTGCTACGTTGTAGAGTAACTAATGTGTAACGTTCTGACAACTGCTAAGGTAGCAAGATAGTACTGATATGTGATGTTTGGTCTGATAATTGCCTTGTGTACAATACAGTATATTTTCATATAATCTGGTGTTGTGTTTCCTTTGTGGTGGGGATATTGTGTCACGTGTGTTGTGTGTGTTGTGCAAACGCTTTACACATTGCCTCCAGGTTAAGCCTGACTGCTCGAGCCAAGCTACCAAGGGGGGTGAGCAGGGGTTATCTTGGACGTGTAACTCCCAAGCCCTGACTGGAGTGGGTAGGTTCTGCCTGGCTGAGGTGCATACCCTAGCCAACCAGAAACCCTATATCTAACATTGGTTGTCAGCGGTGAGGATAGGACTTGCGCTTGCACAATACCATTGTGACTTATTATTTCACTACAAGGATTGCGTTTAGACCATCACATGTTTGGCTTCTCTTAACATTTTCTCTTTGGTCATTTTTCCTGTTTTCAGTTCTCACTCTTGGGTATTGTGGTTGTCACAGTTGAGTTATTTGTACCTTTTCAAAATGGAGCTTACCTTTGATTTAGAGGACCTGCCGTTTTACACGCAGGAGGAATTAGAGGGGTTCTGTAGAGAGAGAGGGCTGCCTGTAGAAGGGGACCTCAGGAGATCTCTGAATTTCTTTGAAAGGTTTGTGACATATCCCCAGGGAGGGAGTGTGCTTAGCGGTTACCCAGAGGATCCGAGTGTAGCGAGGGTTCCCAATGGGAGGGCTCCCAGAACTCATCCCTAGAGAGTGGTAGAGAGACTGATCAGGAGGGTGAGAATGACCGGGTGGGGACGCCTGTTGACAGGGAAGGTCCCAGTGATAGGGAGTCCCTTGCTGGGTCCAGTGTAAGAAGCAGGGCTACCTCTCATTCCTTGACGCCTGATGAGCTAAGAGATAGGCGGGAAGAGAGGGACCTGAAGTTGCAGTTAGCGCGCCTAGCTGTTGAGGAGAGAAGGGCTGAGGTAGAGCAGGCCTTAGTACAGGAGAGAATGGCAGAGGCAGAGAGGGCCTTTGCCAGAGAAAGACTCGCTCTAGAGCGCAGTCTGAAGGTTCTGGACTCACCAGCGCTGCAGGTGGAGTCCAGTGGTGGCAGCAATGTACAGTACTGTAGCAGAGATGTTCCTCACATACCCATAGATCTGGTACCTAGGTTCCAAGAGGGGGGTGACATATGTCAGTGGTTAAAGGAATATGAGAGGGCTCTGGTAGAGCCCAGGATCCCTGAGAAGGATTGGGGATCTTTATTCCTGAGGACGGGAGGGATGCCCTACTGACTCTAGAAGAGAGTGATAGGGAGGGGTACCCCGCTGTAAAGAATGCACTGATTGTGAAGTATGGTTTTTCCCCTGAGGAATACAGAAAAAGGTTTAGGGGTGGTAAGAAACTGTTCCACCAGTCTTGTTTGGAGTTTGTGGAGGATTGCTGCATTGCACTAGATGGATGGGTGAAGGATAGCACAGTAGACAATTTTGATGGGCTGTTTAATCTGATTGTCAGAGAGCACCTGCTTCGTTGTTGTTTTTCAGAGTTACACCAACACTTGTCAGTGTGTGAGCTCTCTGACCCCAGGGAGCTTGCAAAGGAGGCAGACTTCTGGTTGCGTACCAGAGGGTCTGGTGTGGCATTAGGGGGTGTTCCTAATGAGAGTGGTCTAGGTGTTTCCCAACCAGGTGTGGTGGGAAAGGCTTGTTCCCAGGTAGGTCCCAGTGTATTGGGGCAGGTAAGGCACCCCATGTCCAGTTTCAGAGGAGAGGGAATGGGGTTGGGCTGAAGCCCAGGGTACCTGAGCTCCAGTCTCAGGTCCTGGAGAGTTCCATGAGTGAACGCCAGGAGGTGAGCCTAGCCTGTGCCGTAGGGCCAGCCGTTCAGAAGGATCCCATTTTGTCATTAGGACTTGAGCGGGTGGCTGGTGATAGCGTTCCGCCGGTCCTGGTGTCTGGTAGTCTCACTCTACAGCGGAGGAGGCGGAAATCCAGGAATAGGGTTGAGAGGGGGCTGCGGGCCCCAGTGGAGAACCTGGAGGGTCAGGGGTCAGCTCTGAGAGCAGAGCCCCCCAGGAATGACCTTGGTGAGACCATTTGTGGGCTGGGGGTGATCCAGACTCTGTCAGATGGGCAGAGGTCAGGAGACCTGCGCCAGCCAGACTCTTGTGTGGCCCTTGGGGAAGGTGTTTCCCTGGTAGGGGGTGGGTGTGCCCCCCAGGAAGTCCTGGTGCGCCAGGCAACGATTCAACCGCAGGGTGGTGACTCTGGGTTGAGTGATCAGGTTCAGGGGGTAAACTCTGACCTGATGGGGAGTAGGTGTGCTCCCAAGGAAGTCCTGGTGCGCCAGGCAGTGGTTCAACCGCAGGGTGGTGACTCTGGGTTGGATTGGCAGATTCAGGGAGTAAGCTCTGATCTGGTAGGGGGTACGTGTGATCCCAAGGAAGTCCTGGTTCGCTGGCCAATGGTCCAGTCTAAGGGTGTCGTCCCTGGACTAGATAGACAGGTTCAGGGGGTAAACTCTGAGCTGGTTGGGGGGGCGGTTAGTGTGCTCACCCCCCCCGTGTGAAACTTCTGGTGGCTTCTCCCAAGGTGGGGCGACGCAAGACTCTGGAAGTGGGGTTCAGGGAGTGGGAAGCCCGCCACGGACCCCGGTGCAACCCAAGGGTGTTGTCCCTAGGTTGGGTGGTCAGTTGCCAGGTAGTGATCCTGGGCTGGTGAGAGAGTTGTGCAGGGCTGCTGTACCCAGCACCCTGGTAAGTGTGGATTCTGGTGATACCCCTCCTAGGAGAGGAGGGCGGGATCCTAGATGGAGGGGTAGAGGGGGGAGAGCCTCGCCTCTAGCCCCTGTAGAACCTATGGGTGCGGACCCTAGGTTGGTGGATCAGTGGCAGGGTAGAGCCCCTGAACTGATTGGAAGTGGAATGGAGACAGGTTGCTTTGCACCTTGGGCTACCGCCCCCCACTCGTTATGGTTTCAGAGACCAGAGGCTCCTAGATGGCCTGGGGCCTGGTTCTGGCCATTGGCAGCTAGAGAACTCCCGTGGGTTGGTCTAGGCTGCCTGGGAAGCATTGACAGAGAGATCCAAGTGGAGTCAGGAAGGTGTAGAACTGGAACATGCCCCTGCTGTTGTGGGCCTGGTCCTTGTTCTAATCGCCTCAATCAGGGAAGTACATCAAGGTATTGATTGTTCTCCCATGTCTTTTGGCAGGTAGTGGGTTGTGTTGGACTTTTGGCCTTACGCAGGGTCATCCCCAGTCTTTTTGCCTCCTTCCTCCTGGTTTTTCTGACCTCTCGCTGTTGGCTCTAGGACTCTGAGCACTTTATCACTGCTGACCAGTGCTAAAGTGCAGGTGCTCTCCCATCTAAAGTTGGTATGATTGGCTTATACCTAATTGGCATATTTAATTTACCTATAAGTCCCTTGTAAAGTGGTATCTCTATACCCAGGGCCTGTAAATTAAATACTACTAGTGGGCCTGCAGCGCTGCTTGCGCCACCCACTGAAGTAGACTTTCAAAACCTGTCTCAGGCCTGCTAGCGCAGGGCCTGTGTGCGCAGTTTTCTGCCACAGGGACCTGGCATCTAAACTTACTTGCCTGGCCCAGAACTCCCCTTTTACTACATGTAAGTCACCCCTAAGGTATGCCCTAGCTAGCCCTATGGGCAGGGTTCCATGTATGTAGAAAGGCAGGACATGTGCCATATTGCATGGCCTGTCCTGGTAGTGACAAACAGCCTAACTTGGTGTCTCACTGCTGTGAGTGCTGCCTTCTCATAGGATTGCATTAGAAATGCCCTGCCTTATGTGTAAAGGGTATTGTCTGATTTATGAGGGGTAGCGTAGGCGTGTTTGGTATGGTTGTGATGATGATAATAAATACTGCTTACTGGTTTGGGTGTATTTTTTATTACTATCACAGAAATGCCACTTCTAGAAAGTGCGCATTTATCTGTACTTATGACTCTGGTGTTTTGCAGCTTGACTCCAAACCACGTCTCGGCAGAGTGACAGTTGGGGCTTTGTGCATACTTTTCACACAGCCTGTACACAGGGAGGGAGGAGGTGTCACAGAGGTGCATTTGCATACTGAATAGTCTTCCTGGGCTGAGAGAAGGGAGAGGCGGGGCACACTTGCATTTGTAAAGACTGTGCCCTGGCCTCACACAATAGGGTTGTTAACCCCCCCACTGATGTTTGGAGCCTGTGCTGAAAGGAGAGACGGGGAACTCCAAGAACCAGTTGTAACTGGCTGGAACCTCCTCTCCCTACCATTGTAAAACACTGTAAGAACTGACTATAAGTACAGGGGAATTTTCCCCACAATTTGGAGACTCTTGGAATCATCTTAGAACTGGACACCAAAGGCTGAAAGGACTCACCAGGAACCGCCATGGACTGCTGCTGCTGTGCTGACCTGTGACCTGCCTGGTCACTGTGAAGGACTTGCCACTTGCTGCCTTTCCCTTGTGCTGGCCTGTAGTTGGGCCCTCCACCTGAGGACCTTGTCTTAAGATTCTGCTCCCCAGGGTCAGGGTGCTGTGGCCCCTGACCCCTGCATCCATTTCTTCAACAGGGGTGCTTCTCCGTGGTTGCAGCTGCCATAGCGCTGATTGCAGCACGCTTATGGAGCCTTGGGAGCTCGTAGGCTCCTTGCTGCATTGTGCCCCTTTAAATAAGATCAGCGCAGAGGCCTGGGAAGCTGGAAGAACACTTACGCATTGCATCGGGTGCGGGTGAGTGTCTGCTCGGGCCCCAGGAGGGGTCCGATCTTCTTGTGGCTTCACGGCAGGACCAGGGGAAGGCGCGGGGAGTGCCCACTTCCCCCTGGCCTCTGCGTTAGGAGCAGGACGCTCCTTTTCTGCTGTTAGGTAAAACGGGCATTATTGTGCCCCCCCCCTTGGTGGAAGGGCCAGTGGAGGCCCTGGGGGCCCCCCGTAATCACGGTCCCCAGAGGGGCCTGTCTATAAAAGAGAGGAGGTGCATGTCACCCTACTCTGACCCCAGAGTATAAGGGAGGCCCCCGTATTGCGCATAGGAGCGCCGGGGGCCCCATTGTTCGCCTTCTAGGCACTGGAGGTGCCTTCATCCAACCAGGTACTGTTTACAGGACCAATATAGTTGCAATCCAAAGTTCTTTCTACAGATTTTTTGTTTGATTCATATATTACCTACCTGTGTTTGATGTTTTTACATATGTGTATGCAAATGTTCCTTTTATTGACATGCTTGCTAATATGTTTTTCTAACTTGCCATATGTTTTCTAATGTTCCTACAATGGGCATTTTATGATACACTTATGACAAGTGCTGTGATGTAATAACGTGTTTTCCTGACTACAGCTTATGTTGCAGAATACTGAGCAACCTGTATGTTATGTGTGACTACTGCTAGGTTGCAGAGTAACTAATGTGTACCGTTCTGACAACTGCTAAGGTAGCACAATAGTACTGATATGTGATGTTTGGTCTGATAATTGCCTTGTGTACAATACAGTATATTTTCATATAATCTGGTGTTATGTTTCCTTTGTGGTGGGGATAGATATCGCGTCACGTGTGTTGTGTGTGTTGTGCAAAAGCTTTACACATTGCCTCCAGGTTAAGCCTGACTGCCAAGCTACCAAGGGGGTGAGCAGGGGTTATCTTGGACGTGTAACTCCCAAGCCCTGACTAGAGTGGGTAGGTTCTGCCTGGCTGAGGTGCATACCCTAGCCAACCAGAAACCCCATTTCTAACACTATTCAATTCTGTTCACAAAGAATTTACCTTTTACTTGGCCCCTCATAACTCGCCAACCAGCATTGATTATCTGTTTCTAAGTAAAAAATTGACCCATTACCTAGTTCTTTCAGAGATCAGCTCAATTCCTATATCGGACCATGCCTCTGTACTGACCTTGATACACTTAGAGATAACTCATCTGAATCTCATTGGAGATTTAACAATACCATACTTTCTGACAAGATAATCCTCACTTCTTATGAAACTTTTGTGCATGAATATTTTAAGACCAATGATACAGAGAAGACCTCTTTTCACATTGGTTGGGGTGCCTTTGAAGACTCCTCTAGAGGTCTGATTATCAACTATGTTTCAGCAAAAAGTAAGGCTAAGGAAAAATAATCTGCCTCTATTCTAGCACACATCAAAAAATTACAACATAAATACTTCACTTCTAAAAATAACAAGGCTGATTTGGGTGTGGTGGTATCAGCTAAGATTCACTTTAATAAATCTTCTACTGAGGAAGCATGTGGTACTCTTCTCACAATCAATCAATGTTATTACAGAGATAAGAACAAAGCTGGTACCTTGTTAGCACATTATTTAAAGTGCAGGAAAGAAAAAAGTTCTATCAAATCCATCAGCAATCATTTCATACTCTTTGTTTTGTGACTTGGACATTGCTAAGTTGTTGCAGATTTTATCAAATCCTGTATACCTCTGAATCTTCACATTCTGATGGGTTAGTTGAGTTGTTTTCCCTCACTCTAAGACATACATGCCCAAGCATATTGACTTGACATCTATTGAGCTCCTACTGCAAGAAGAGTAGTTCTCAGTGGTCAAGCACCTCCCAACTGGTAAGGCACCAAGGGCCGGATGTACAAAGTCAGCTTGCATTTTGTAATGGTCCAAATCGCTATTTCAAGCATTAAGAAATGCAAAATGGGCTTTTCTGGTGTACAAATCCCTTCAGGAATCATAAATTGCGATTTCTACCCAGGTGAAATTGCAGTTTGCGATCCTCTGAATAGGAAATCGCAAATAAGGATTACTTTTTGCGATTCCTATTCAGATGTACAAAGCATTTCCTAAATGCGAATTGGGCATTTAGGAAATGCATTTACCATCGACTTCAAGTTGATGGTAACCATTTGCAATTTAAAAAAGCACCCCAAAATGCTTTTTTTTTTTTTAATTGCAATAGAGCACACACATGCCCCTTGGCCATATGTGTACTATCCATTGTGCACCACTATTTTAGGGGTGCATTTCGGGTGGGCCTTTTTCTCATTACCATCCTTGGTTTTGCATTTCCCAAATAGTGATTTCCTGTTAGGAAACCGCTATTTGGGAAATGCAAAACCGGCCCATTGTCACAAATGGCATGGAATTTCTTATTTGTGATTTCCTAATAGCGATTCCTACTTTGAAGGCTTCCAATTAGGAAATGGTTATCTTGGTACATAGCATTTTGCATTTCCTGAATCGCAGTTTCTATGAAGTCACTATTTAAGAAATGCAAAATTGCATTTTAGTACATCTGGCCCCTTTTCCGGATGGCAGTACAGTAGAATTTTACCTCCACGTTTTGAAATTACTAGTTCCTAAGTTATTTAAATAATTATTCACTTTCTTTAATCAAATCCTTCCTCAGGTTCGTTTGCGGAAGTTATAAAAAGTTTAATTCCCCCCCCAAAAAATCACAACGTATCCCTCAGTAAGAACTACCATCCTATTTCAATAATAAATACTGATTGCAACATTTTTGCAAAACCACTGGCCATTCGACTAAATGAATTCATATCTCAACTGGTTGACAGTGAGCCATATGGGTTTGTGAAGAAAAGGAATGTAGTAGATAACTTGTGTATCTATTTGAATATAGTCTGCAAGGCCCTGAAACTCCATCATCATGAAAGTTTCTTTATTTTGTTATTTTAAAACCACAAAAGATACAAGTAATTAAAATTCATGCAAAATACAGAAATACAGTGTTTCCTCCGATCTACAGACACTATGTAGGCTACAAAAGCACTTACCCATCAATGCCACCAAATAAATATCAGTAAAAGGTTATAAAAATATTAAAACCGTAAAACAACCACCTAATATAGCAGAAAATTCACTCCCATTAATGTGCCTAAGGTCCTCATTGCCATCACAGTCATGCCGCCCCAACTAAAAAACTGTTCAAATTAAAACATGCTAATTCATTTGGCAGCAATTGCAGAAAAGTTAATGCAGGCCTTACTTGTGCAAATTGAAGCCCTCTCAACAATGGAAATATATACTGTTTCCGGAGTAACTGCAGTGACTGCAAAACATTACAAAGTGGAAAGTGTCTTGGTCAGAGAAGGAATCACAGTTGCAAGGACCTAGCTTGTTAACTCCATTCCAGCCTGCGGGCTCTGCTAAGTGCCAGTGTAACAGGTAAAGTCTAAATCTTGTTAATAGAAACCGGTGGTGTGGGTTAGAGACAATTGTGAGGTAGAGCTAGGTGGTCGGACATAATCTCAGGATGACAAACATGAACAGTATGTTTACTCATCTCCTTCTTCTCTCTTTTGGCCCGTGTAACAGCTAAAAATCATCTCTTAACCCACAGTAAGTCCCCAGAAACAATCTGTTCAGGCCAGCTATAGAGTTCGCAGTGGAGTGCTACTGGCCTTCTCTAGTTTCATGCAATCAATTATTACAGCCTGATTCAGACTCAACTCACTATTCAACCATATTGAGATCCATCTGAGCAGGAGTTGTAAAGCGAAAAGATCAGAAATATCTCCTGACCCTAATTCTTCATGTAGGATATAAGAGGGCGTGCATTGGAGCGAAGAGAGTAAGTGACTGATGAATCTGTTTTCAACTGTCTGTAGCTCTATGGCCTTTCTATATCCACAAATATCACTACCATAGCTCGCCATGGAGATACATTTAAATTGATAGATTTTTAGCAAGGTCTGACCTGGCTTTGCTCCCAGTCGAGAACCAAATTCCAGGACAGAAGCAACCACTTCAGCCATGGAGTTTTGTTAAGCTCTAACCAGGAGAGCCCAGGATCCTTTTTCGTCAAATAAAATGCCGAGATATGAAAACACCTTAACTCTAGTGATGTCAAAGCACTCTCATACATTTCCTGGGACAACCCCTTTCTCTAGAACCCAAAACCATTATATGGGATTTGTTATAATTAGTACTCAGATCCAGACCATTCATAAAACTGCTGAAAGACTTTAGGAGATGCTTTAGGTCCACTGCGGTTCTTGCTGCCAACATCACATCATCGGCGTATAAGAGGGCTGGAATGAGATATTGACCTGTGGGTGGGATATCCTTACATGCATCGCACAGTGTTGGGCCCAAATTGTTCAAATATAATGTAACAACAAAGGAGCCAGAATACAGCCCTGTCTTACCCCGTAGTGGACTCTGAACGTTTGGGATAGCCTACCACTCTGGTCACATCTAACAACGGCGGTCAAATTACTATGCAACTCATGTAGGGAGCTTACTATTTCTCTGTCAATACCCTTATTAAGGAGAACAGGCCATAACTTGCTCCTGTTGACTCTGTCAAAAGCTGATGTGAGGTCCATAAAGGCAAAGCGTAGCGAGCCCCCATTAGCAGCTGTACAAATCCCAATTATCTTCTCTAGATTCAGGTACTGATCAAGGGTAGCCCTTCCAGACCTAAACCTGTACTGCAGGTCAGACAATATCTTTTTCTCCTCTGATCAGGTGGTTAACGTGCTAAGTATAAACTGCCCATGACTTTGACCACTGAGTCAATGAGTGAAAAGGGTCTGTAGAAGTGTAGATCGTCTCTCCGCCCATTTTTAAACATTGGTATCATAATTGACTTGGACCATGATGGAGGAATACCCGCCTTGCATGTAGCATTTAAAACATTGGTTAAAAGTTTGGCCCAAACTGACGGTCTCTTAAATAGATCAGCAGGAACTTCATCCGATCCTGGGGTCTTATTCTTGGTCATATCAGTAATCACCTCATGTATCTCCTCCTCTATGAAGTCCAGTTTAAATTTGCCACTGGGACGCTCCCTATTCAAGACTGATTTTCTACAATATCATAGCCATATATCCCCTTAAAGTGCTGTACCAAGCTGTCAGGAGCAATGTGGCACTCAACTATAGCACTCCCATCTCCTGTAAAGTATGTGCACTCCCATTTCCTGTAAAGTATGTGCGACTGACTATTTCCCAAAATCTGGCACTATTTTTTAGGAAGTTGTCCCCAGGTATCACTTCTAATTTTATTTTTACAGTTAGCAATTATCCATTCGAAAGAGAATGATCTCCTATCTTTTTCTTGGAGTTTTACGATCTTTTATTTAACCACCTGTGATAGGGCGCCGAGAGCGGTGCCGGGATGGAAATACCCCAGGGGCACCTCAGCTGACAGGGACACTGTATCTGAAGCGGCAGAGCCATCCTGGAGTGGAAGCCACCAGGATGACACAGAATTGGTGGGGGGTTTAAACCCCATGCGTAATGGTAACCAGCGCGTGGCAGGAGAGGAGAGGAGTCCGGAGACACCAGCGTGAGCGGGAAGAAAGGAGAGGAGTTCGGAGACGGCAGCGTGTGCAGTGGAGAAGGAGAGGAGTTCAGAGACACCAGCGGGTGCAGTGGAGAAGGAGGACTCGAGAGGCAGCTGTGTGTGGAGGCAGACCAGTATCAGATGTGGATGAAATCCTGGGGGCCCGTGAAGAAAGCGCTCCGAACGAAGACAGCGTGCCAGAGGGCACATCCGACTACGGAGGGAGAAGACGCTCGGAGGCCGGCCATGTTCTGGGAAGAACGTGGCCCTTTCAGGTACGACGTTCGCCCTCCGTGTGATACGGGGATAAAGGGTTTTGAGATATAGAAAGGGGGAGGGTGGGTGAGAAAGGGAGGCACAAATAAAGAAATTTTGAGCACCGGGCACATTAAAATGAAGAGATAAAGCGAAGATCACAGAAAGGAAAGGCACAGGGACAAAGGAAAGACATGACACAGACATTATCTACATTAAACCGAGAAAAAAACAAAAAAACAAAAAAACAAACAAAGCAACAGATATTTCAGAAAGAGAGAGAGCAAAACGGGTTATATATATAAGGATAACTCAGGACAAGAAAGAAAAGGAAGTACTGAAAACAGAATAAGGAAAGGAGCGAGGGGAGACAGGAGGAACGGAAAGGGACAACAGAGAGAGAATACAGAAAAGGAAAAGACAGGAAAAGAAAGGTAAAAAAGAAAGATAGCAAAACGTACCTTCTAAATGGCCTCTTATTATTCTTCTTCTCTCCTGGAACCTACGTGATTGACCTCTGAGATGACCACCTGAAAAGGAAGAAAGAAGAAATATAAACAAGAACCAGAACAGACCAGAGAAGACTTCCAAATAATAAAGCATAGATTAACACTATCAACAAAAGAAAGCAAAGTATGGAAAAGAAAGCAATAAAAAGAACTGTAATAAAACTCATACAGTATGCTTGAAAGCCTCCATTATTAGTGGAACGGTCACACCACCCTGCAAGAGTTAAGTTCTTACAAACTTGATTGCAGACCCTATTAACAGCTGCTAATGTCACCTCACATTGAGTGACATCTTCTGAACAAATTAAGAAATACTGACCGCAAACTTTATAGAGGTTTTGTAAAAAAACAAAAAAATCTGAAGCCACCTTGGACCATTTCAACCTGCAGCCTAGTCCTTGCATAGGACTTAGGCCCCATTGTAGTAATATTATAATTGTCTTGTCTCTATTCTATACGAATAGATAACAGATTATGATCACCAAACTTATGCCAGATATCCCCCAAATGAGTAAGAAAGTGGACTAAGTGAGAAGGGGTGAAAACATAGTAAATGGTGGAGTTATGTCCGCTACCACTTAGGGGGTTATTACAACTTTGGAGGAGGTGTTAATCCGTCCCAAAAGTGACGGTAAAGTGACAGATATACCACCAGCCGTATTACGAGTTCCATAGGATATAATGGACTCGTAATACGGCTGGTGGTATATCCGTCACTTTACCGTCACTTTTGGGACGGATTAACACCTCCTCCAAAGTTGTAATAACCCCCTAAATGTGGAAATGACGACCAAGGGACCCAAATCTTTGTTGTCCTGATCCGAGCAGACAAGATTATCATCGGGCAAGATGGAGCTAAGCATATCACCTTGTCTTGTGTGTTCAACGTGTCCATGGTCACATGGAGAGCCCTCATTGGGGGAATATCAGGGGAGAGAACACAGATGGATATTAAAATCTCCTAATCGAATCACAAATTATGGAGACTGTTGTTTCCCAGCATACCAACCTAAAAACTCCTTGAGAGCTATTAAATGTATAAGCCTATTGACCGATGAGTAAGATATGTAAAAGTTAAGAACTAAAATGTTAGGGGACTTTTTAAACAGAAGCCTGATCTCTCGCAGATAGAGTGAACCAATGTCAACCTGAGTCGATTTGCAAGAAATAGTTAAGGATACCAAGGTGAGTAAGCCCCGCTAGCCCTGAATGCAGGGGAGCGAAATGCAGGAGAAAGGAACGACGTGTACCCATCCAGATAAAACGGGTTGGCTGTATCCCAACAATGTGATGACCAAATGAAATTGCACCATGTGTCATAAATTATCACTACAATATTCCAGCTTAAAAATGTAATTGTAGTGTTTGACTTGGTGGAGATAATAGAGGGCTAACTGGACGGCGAGCCTGCTGTCATCCCCTATAGGGGATTGAAATTTCCCTCCAGATTAGTTAGTCAGTCACTGTAATCCAGTGTACGAAGGGACAAATGCACAGCCAAAAGAGGTCTTCAGCCTCCTGGCTGAGCGCAGCCTGGGACACTAAGGAAGGATTAGAGGTGTCTGCAGCAAAGGTAACACCGCCCCTTTTAGGTGGGCACCCATGGCCAACTGTGGGAGGAACAAGAGGGAGGGTGGAGATTGAAATGGGGGGCAGACGAGGATGCAGGTGCCACAGTCGCTCCAGGGTCTGCCCCCACTAGGGACTCGTTCTCATTGGAAGCCTCAGAGGAAGATGTCAAATCACTTGTGGCCTTCTAGCAAGTCCCCCCACCGTCCATGCCACTGCATCCTTTGGTGTCAGTGGTGTCCACACCCGATCCCCAGTGGCCAGCTTCATCCCTGCCGACGTGGCCACGGTCACCTTCGTCTTGCCCAGTTGATGCTGAAAACACAAATACAACATTTTTAGGGTATCCGTGAAAATACACTTGGACATCAATGTATATCATACAGAATTTGCCCTAAATGTATTAATCCTCCATCCCAGCTCCCATATCATGGATGCTTTTGTCACTTATACACTTGTAGTCCCCTCCAGGACAAAGGGTTCCAACAGCATGAGTAAACACATAGGATGTGAGACACTTTGAACCACTGCAGTACAGAAAACAATTGATTTAATTTTCCCAAAGGGCAAGGTGTTGGGATGGAAATCGACTGCTCAAGTTGGGACACAAAAACATCTATGTGATGTAACATTCCATATGTAAATGTCATTTTCAGTATCACACTGCTCTCCACTATCAATTTCTTCCCTGGGCAGAACCAAGGACATCAAATTGCTGTCTCTGATGTGTGCTACTCTCTAACCAATGTGGACACATTCCTGTCTGTTGCAATCAATACAGTTTGGCTGGAAAATTAATGTTGGTAATCACAAAGTGGCTTACATCCACCTTTGCGAAGGATTAAGGACTCAGGGCAGCCTGCTACTGTCCACATGAACCTTCTACAAGTTACGGACCAAACGGCTTTCAAGCATATGTCAGATAAGGAATTATGCCACTGTACACAGAATTCCAATACATTTGGTGCAGATGCACATTCTCATTTTGTCATGGCACTAACTTATCAATGTCAAGTCTGATATATTAGCTGCATTATGATTGCGCAGTTTGCCACAAATACCAGTTATCAGGCCTAGATTCACTACTCACATTTGTGATGTACCATCCCATCTGACCCTTTCATGATAAGGGACATGTTTTGTGAAATTGCCCCTCATGTCATTCAGAAAATGTTAAAAACAACTATGTTTGTATGCAGCCATGTGTCTGCCCACAACAGTACTTGCCTTGTGAGCAGGAATCTAGTGGCAACTTTGGAACGAAGCAATACACCACAAACAGCATTAGACTCTGGCTGATCAAATTACATCTCCAGCAAATCTCATGGGCTTTGGATGGGTGTGAAGCTCAGTGTTGATGGCATACAACATAGCTGGAATGTAAAGGCATTAAAACACAACAAAATCTACTGACAATGACTAACTCCCTTGTTGCTGCGGTTGGGCCCTCAACTGCACATCAAGTTCGGGTAAGCCACTGCAAGGATGCAGGCCATTAGGGAAGTCAGGGTGCGGCACACCCGATCATTGGGAGGACTGCCCGATTTGGCTCTCTGCAGACTTTCCTTTCGTGCAACACAGGTCCTCCCACCTCATCCTACAGTGCAGACTGTGCTGCTTATGGACCTCCAAGGTCTGCAACTTCTTTGTGATGGCCTTCCAAATAACCCACTTCTGATGGGCGTTGATCAGTATGGATGACACAATAGAAAAGAAATGTGAGTGCTTCTGTTTGGCGGTACTATTGTGACATTACATTTTGGATATTCACACATAAATTCACCAAACAGTGACTACATTTTGTTATCCAAAAACATCAAAGTTAGCTAGGAAATGCTGATTTGCAGTGTTCTCATGAGCACCATCAAAACTTGATAGCTCCTCATGTTACCTATTCAGGCCTACAACATAATCTTGGCAAGAGTTATGCAACCTATCTTGTTGTGAGAGCCACCCCTGATTACTCACAATCCTCGTGAGCTACTAAAGGGCCACCACCTGTACAATCCTTGCACATAATCCCATGCACAGCTACACTGGCTTCCTGCCTTAACTCCCAAGAGTCAGAACCCATGATCTGCATCAAATACGGTGACTAAGGGCAAGACAGAAGGACTGCTACATGTCTGTGAGAGCAGGGATTTGTGGTATGTTAAAACAAGTGTGTGCTGGAATGAGACAGACTGGGATGGATGATTGTGAGTCAGTATCATCTGAATTTACTGAACATAACCTATATGTGGCCCCATTAAAGGTTGAAACCATACAGAGCAGCCTAATACATATAATGGGCTGGAATCACACTTGACAGTACAGAACCAGACAACTCGAGACCCTGTGCATTTTTCCCTCAACATCACTATAATTTCAACATGGTCTGTATGTTGTCAGTCATACTACTGGTATACTGTCTACTGGCCACTGGTAGTCAGTGTCCTGCAGTTTGTGTGATGAAATATGATTTGCATGTTACATGGATACACCTTAGAGCTTCTACTTTCAGGTGACATAACATTGCCATGCACAGTCATTTCACACAGTGAAAAACAACAATCTGTCCCAGCTACATCCCCCAGTTAACCCTAATTATTCCCCCATTAACTGAAAATCAGCCTGTGGATTAAAAAGTAAGTAGTTACTCAATCAGACATTCCCCAATCAGACATGTATTGGTTAGAGCTGGCTTTACAGGGACAAGACCTCCCTGGCAGGAGCTCCAGCTCCTCTGTGCTGAAGGCAGAGGCCCTTTCTCCAGCTTTGTCTGACAATCTTGCTCCCAGAGGTCAGAAACAGCAGTAAAACACAAGGATGTCTGGTTGGCAGCAGTGTTAGGAGGCAAGTGCTTTTTTTGCATACGCCATATACAAGTACACAGGGGACGCAATCCGTGACAGAGACGGACACAGCCTTTGGTTTCCGTGTGTAGCCATCACACATGTTAGCCTACGGCATGTACCGTAGGTTGAGGTTCCTACCTACTACCCGGTCAACATCCTCCAACAACCTTTGTGTAGCCAATGCCCTGACAGCAAGATCAGGCATCTGCCATCTTAGGGTGTAGCCTCAATTGTTGTAACTGCCATGATGTAGACAACCAGTGTTATTGATCTACGATTCCTATTATGAGAGCAGGATGTATGGCTCCAACTGAGGTCATGCATCGGTGATAGTTTGCCTATTTAATTTGATCCCCTGAAATATTCCCTTCCCTCTATGGTGTTAAGGTCATGGAACATATAACTCTGAATGGTGTAGACTATTGGGGTTGGGCCTGGGTATTGAAACCCAGATTTCTTTTCTTCAATAACTTGTTGCCCACATAAGTATGTTTCAAATACATAGGCCCTCATTATGAACATGGCAGTCCGTTCCGCACCGCCGGCGGTGGTGGTAGAAACCACCAACAGAGGAGCAATCCGGACCGCCAAATAATGAACCAAACTAAACTCTTGCATCCGGCGCACCACCCACCGCCAGGAAAGGAGCCCCGCTGACGATGGCAGAGTCCGCCCACAGGCCGTCGGAAAGGCCCAACCCGCCCATCAAATTATGAACCACCATTCCGCCACCAGTTCCGGGGTGGGAACCACTGCCCCACAAAGCCAGGTGGAAATGAAACAAATAGAAGGAAACACTCACCGGAGTACCACAAAAGGTGCAGCAGCAGCCATGGACAGAGAGCTGCAGATCATGCCAGCCTTGCTCCTTGCCATGTATCTACACGACCAAGACAGCTGATGAAGACGACAACGGTAAGTACAGCAACCTACGACACAAGGGAGGAAAGGGCAAACTTGCATACCCACCCACTTCACCCACCCCGCAAAGCCCCCCCAACCATTCACAGCAGCACTAGTCAGACACACCAAGAGGGACGTACCCGACCGGAGGCCACTGCAACTTGGCTATAGGACATACAGTAGCCCCATACACATAAATCATTTAAACAAACACCAGGGTGAAACTGTGTGTAGCCCAAACACAGGCCACACAGAAACTTTATTAACTCACTCTGTGAGCTATATGAAGCAAACAGGGCCAATGGCCAGTCCAACAAGATGCAATTGTCCTTGGCCACAACTGGCCACACCTGACTCCCATAAGTGCTGGGTACTCCACAAAACGGGGCACCATAGGGGGATCCAGGCACCTCATGGAATGGGGGAAGGGGGGTTGGGGGTGGGGGATTTACGACAGGGGTGGTACTTTGACTTGCGGGAGGAGGTTGGAGGGGGGTGGGTTTCTCCTTTGAAGGGGGTGGGGGCTTTTTGGCTGGGGTGGAGCTGGATGCCTTAGGCTCAGAGCGGGCTTTCTTCTTCACTGGAAAAGGGGCACGGGAATGGGAAGGCTGGACCGGGGTGGGATGCGAGGTGGAAGGTGTGGAAAGGGCAAGGAGGTGGGCACGTTTCGGGACAAGACGGAGTGGGCCAGTGGGTTCGAACAGGTCTGCACAGGAGAGGAAAAGTTTTTGGGGAGCAATTGGGGTGGACGTGGATGAGGGTGTGGGAGTGGAGGCAGAGGGAGTGGATGTATGGGGTGTAGGTGTGTGCAGTGGGTGCCGGTGACTGCTCAGTATGCTGTGGTGTGGTGGATGTCTGATGGGTGGGTGTCTTGCTGCGTTTTAGTGTTTTGGGAGGTGGGGGGGTGGACACAGTGGGAGAAGACAGATAGCTAGTGTGGATGTATGTTGGGTGGGTGTCTGCAAGTTGGGTAAGTGTACTGCATGTGTCAAATACAGTGGAGGTGGTGAGTGCAGGTGTGGTATATGGGGTGCATGTATGGCTGTCTGCTATTGTGGTGAGTGCAGGTAGAGGAGCAGTGACAGTGAGTGAAGGTGGAGGGCATGAGGGTGTACATGTAGAGGGGACAGACAGGGAGGCGGAAGAGGCGGGCACACTGTTGGCTGTGTGAATGCTTGTGGTGGGATGTGTGGTGCTTGTGTTTGGAAGTGTGCTTCTTGTGTGTTGATGTGTTTCACTGCATATCTGATTGTGTGCCTTGGACGGGTGAAGGGAGTGGGGTGCTGAAGGGGTAGAGGAGGTTGGAGAGGGGACGGAATGGCCAGGAAAACTGGCTGCCGTCAAAGAGGAGGCCAGAGCCTGAAAAGATCTCTGTAGGCCAGACACGGCACCGTGAATGAAATCCAGATAGGCATTTGTCTGCTGCACCTCTGATGCTAGCCCCTGGATGGCATTGACGATGGTTGTCTGCCCTACAGAGATGGTTCTCAGGAGGTCAATAGCCTCCTCTGTGAGGGCAGCAGGGCTGACTGGGGCAGGGGAGGAGGTGCCTGGGGTGAAGGAGACACCCACCTTCCAGGGTGGGCGGGCACGGGCAACTCAGCAAGAAGCAGAAGGGAGGGCACTGATGGTACGGGGGTGGCAGAAGATCTCACGGTCGTGGTTTGTCCACTAGTGTCTGCCACCGCCAGAGGACCCCCATCGGAGGAGGTTTCAGAGTCACTACACCCTGTGGTAGTAGCCTCCCTGGTGGAAGTCCCCTCGCCCCCCCACCCACTGGTCCCCTGGGCGTCCGTTGTCTCTGCCTCGGAGGATCCGTGGGCCGCTGCCTCCCCACTTGCTGGTGCCTCATCTCCCTCGCCTGATGTTGATGCTGTACCAGACAAACACAAGAGAACAGGGATGGGGAGACAAAACAGGAGAGACACTTGTAAATAGCTCAATGCTGATACACAATGGCCAGACATACACCTACCCAGCAGACACACACATCAGGCAGCACTGTTCCAATAGGCCCATGACCATGGCCCTGACTACTGAGCAGTATACGGGCCCACACCCATATCCAGAACTTGTATTTGAGCTGAGGTAGGTGAAACCTGACAGGGACACCCCTACACCCTTTGGGGAGCAGACACTAGCTGGACACCAGTCTAAAACCCTGCTCTACCATGAGCCCTATTGCATACACACTCATCCTTCCAGGCTGAAGTATGGGCTGTGAGTACTCACCCCCTTGTGACTGCTGTGCAGCCTTCAAGCGCCCATCCAGGTCTGGGTACGCCACCTCCAGGATCCTTCATATGAGGGGGTCAGTGCCCGACGGGCACCTCTTCCACGTTGGGAGGACTTCCCTAGCTGGGCCTCACTGATTTTCCACGCCCAGCGCCGCAGGTCCTCCCACCTCCCTCAGTGGGTGCTCCGCCGGTTGTAGACCCCCAGGGTACGTACCTCCTTGGCGATGGCATGCCAATGTGCCCTCTTCTGGTGGGCACTGACTTAGTAGGGAGACACAGAAATGAAACACAGAGGTCAGGTACCTGCACGATGGCAACAGCTGGCAGATAGTCAGACATAAGACAGACAGTACTCCCAGATAGGCTGGACAGTGGCACGCAGCATTCCATGCACCAAGCCTCATCCTGGCTCACAGGGACACACATCTGAGCAATCCACTCCATCCATTACACACACAGTGCCCTCCAAACCCGGACTCACCTGTACCTCTGGCCGGCCGTAGAGTCTGCTGTACAGGGGCAGGACCCCTTCCACCAGATTCTCCAGTTCTTCCTGAGTGAAGGCCGGGACCCTTTCCCCTTTACCACGTGGAACATCCATAGCCAGAGGCAGGCCACAGCAGTACACAGAGTGGAGTAATTGTCTGCACAGGATCAGGGATTCAAGTGATCAAACGATGACGAACGCACGTACGTTCCGCGGCAGTGTGCACCGTCACCGCCGGCGGCGATCATGATACGCCAGGATTCCCCATTGGCATCCATGTTATCTAATGAGGGTGCGAACGCTGTGACGTCAACCGCTAGCGGTCTTAGGTCACTTCCACAGCAAAGGGGCAGAACTACATTGGGCAGACATTTTGCCATCACCTACGCATCTTGAAATTCATAATACTCACAATGCTGGGCCTACTAGCCATATGAAGCACCTATGGCTCTATTCATAGAGTAAAAAATCACAAATGATTTACTCTGTTCCCTCTTAGTAATGTAAATGTACATCTGTCAGGTTGCAGTTTTTGTACAGACACTGAAGAATTCAGTGAATGTTTTCAGCAAATATGCCTGTGTATGTGTGCACATGACTCCTTTTTCTTAGCCCTCACAGGTACCGACCTTTGTGGCGAGGAAGGGCACCATCAGTGTACAGACCACTTGTGGATATGGGGACCATGGTGGAGCGTCAGATCATAATCACCTACAGACTCACACATGCAACTATTCAGGACCTATGTGCATTACTGGATCCTGCACTGACTGCCAGAAATCGTAATCAGCATACCATTCCAACTGAGGTGCAGGTGCTCCATTTCAAGTGACAGTGTGCATGGGTGCTGGTTTCTCACAGCCAATGTTCAGCCAGGTACTGACCAGATTTCTGAATGCATTTGTACAACATCTGCAATCCTATGTGCGATTCCCCCAAAGTGCTGACCTCCCTGCCATCAAGTCTGACTTCTATGCCTTTGCAAACATTCCCCATGTTATTGGTGCCATTGATGGAACCCACATTCCCATCATCCCCCCAAGAGTGAGTGGACAGATGTACAGAAACAGGAAGAACTTTCACTCCATGAACATCCAATTGGTATGTACTGCAGACCAGTACAAATCCCATGTGAATGCCATGTTTCCGAGTTCTGTCCATGATTCATTTGTTTTGAGGAACAGTAGTGTGCCACAGAAGATGGAAAAACTACAAGAGGACAGAGGGTGGATCATAGGTAAGTGTGCCTGTCACTAACTGACACATTGCAGAAAACCAGCCTGACTAGGGACATTCCAATGATGACTCTATTGACCATTTCTCTAGGTGATTCTGGCTATCCAAATTTGCGTTGGCTCCTGACACCAGTGAGGAATCCGAGGACAGATGCAGAGAGGAAATACAATGAGGCCCATGGACGTACTAGGAGGGTGCTAGAGCGTACTATAGGTCTCCTGAAGGGTAGATTCCGGTACCTCCATATCTCTGGGTGTTCCCTGGCCTATGGGCCTGATAAGTTGTGTAGAATAGTGGTGGCCTGCTGCATGCTGCACAACGTGGCAATGAGACATTCAATCCCCCTTTTGGAGGTAGGTCCTCCAATAGGTCCTGATCTGTTACCTCAGAGAGATGAGGAGAGTGATGGTGATGATGAGGAAGGGGAAGATGTAAATTCCAGAAACCAACTGATACAACTCTACTTCCAATAACTGTGTGGGACTTCAGTCCGTCTATGTGGTTAGTGAATGATACTGTGAGTGTGCCATGTCATCTAAGGGGAATCGGACATGCCATGCAAGACATGGCCCTCTTTAGCATGGTACAGACAGCCAAGAAATGCTTTGCCTTATTGACTACTTTGGAACACACTTTACCACCACCATGCACAATTTGACAATAAAGTTGATCCCTGCCTGTTGCATCCTTACTCCACTCTATTCAACATTGAAGACAGGAGACAGTGTAACAGGTGAGATAAGTTGTTTATTGATGGAATACAGTGGAATGTGCTATGTACAGTGATGGAATTCGTAATGGTTGGGTGTCCTCAAAACTGACTTGGTGGCAGGCCTGTTTGTTGTCATAGGTGAGTCATATTTGTAGTTTACTACTTTATTTTGCCCTCAGCTAAGTGCAGTTAGTGAATGGATGGGATGGTTGCTTGGAGGTAGTAGCAGTGTCAATTGTTGGAGGGGGGCTTGTTCTTTGCTGGGTTTCCAGTGCCATATCTTGGCCTGAGACTCCGTTTGGGCGCCTGCTGTGGAGCTTTTTGGGGTGGCATGGTTGGGCTTTGTGATTCCTGGGAGGGTATTTCCTGTGCAGTTTCTGATGCTTGGGTCATCTGTTGCTTGTTGTCCAGGGCTGTTGTGGGGCCTCTTGTCTGGTGTGGATGTATGAGGGTTTGTTGACCAAATGCAGCAGTGCTCCAGCAATGGTGGCCATTGTGGCATTGTGTTCTTTCCACTGCTCCATGCCTGTTGATGTTGTTCCAGCTGCATCCTCTGACTTTGCTCCAGGGTGATTAGAATCTGTGCCAACCTGTCTTGGGTATGTTGGTAGGCCCCCAATACCTCTGCAATGACGTCCTGGGCTGCTGCATCTATCTGGTGCCCTGCCCCCTGACCCACTGGGGCACTTGACCTTGCCCTGGCCCCCTGTGACTATGTCCCGTGCGCAGGTCTGGACGTGCCACTAGTACGGGGGCCCTTGTCTTCCTGCATGTTGGAGGTGGGAGACTGTGGCCTCTGTTGCTGTGTCACACCTGTTTGTGCCCTGGGTCCACTGGAGTGAGTACGCCTCCCCTGGCCTGCTGTTCTTGACTGGGTGTGAGGGGTGACAGTGTTTTCCTGGGTGGGGCTGCTGCTTGGTGAGCATCCAGGGCTGTGTGAGGGGCCTGCCTGCTCATCAGTGTCCAGGTATATTTCACGAGTGTCCTATGATGTGCCTCTGGCTCCCTGGAGTGCTGTGGCACTCCTTGTCCCCTCCATTAGGGTTGCATGGGTGGCGGTGCCTGTTGGGGGACATAGAAATGTATGTTACATAGGCATGAGGGTTTGAGGTGTACAGAACTGTGCTATTTTGTGCTGGTGTGCCTTTCAGTGGCCTTCCAGGGTGCCTTTGTGAGTTGGGCATTGCATTTAGTGGCAGTGGTGGGGTTACATTGTGGTGGTGGTTATTATTCCATTGTGGGTACGTGCACAGCGGGAGTGGTGTGGGCCTGGTAGTGAGTTGTGGGGGATGCAGGGTGGTGGATGTGGTGGGTAATGGCGGGGTGGGGTGTGGGTATGGTGGGGTGGTGCATCCATTACAGGTATGGTGTATATGGGGTAGATGTAGATGTCTTACCCGAGTCCATTCATTCCTGTGAGTCCAGTGAGTCCCTCTGGGTGTAGGATGGCAAGTACCTTCTCCTCACAGTCTGTGTAGTCGGGTGGTGTGGGTGGTGGTCCTCCCCCAGTTTTGTGCACTGCGATGTGGTGCCTGGACCATCCCCGGCAGGTCGTTCCATCTCTTGCGGATGTCGTCCCTGGTGCGTGGATGGTGTTCCACTGCATTCACCCTGTTGACAATGGTCTGCCACAGCTCCATTTTCCGGGCGAGGGGTGTGTGCTGCACCTTGGAGCCGAATATTTGTGGCTCCACTTTTAGGATCTCGTCCACCATGGTCCTTTTCGGTGAAGCGTGGATTTTTTGGGGGGACATGGTGAGGGTGGTGGATGGTGTCTGGAATGGGTACGGGGTTTGGGTGCTCCTGTGTGGTTCGCAATGCGTGTCCTCTCTGCTGGTACTCTCTGTCTTCTGGTCGTGGTTTCCTTGCAAGGGATTGTGGGATGTGTGTGGGGGTGTTTGATGGTGTTCTGGATGTGTGTCAGGTGTGTGGGTGCTAAGCCTAGCCAATGTGTGCACTGGTTGCTGTTGGGCCCAACTGCCACCCGTGGCAGTCGCAGCCGCCAATGGTCGTCCGGCCTCCACTGTCCGCTGAGGTGATTTGTACATCATTATTTGGAGGGTGGGTTGTGGGTGTGCTTGGCGGTGGCGGGGTGGGGTGGGTCGGGATTCCCGCTGACACAGTCCTAGCGGGGAGTAGTGGTGTGGGAATGTTTGGTAGGGTTAGGTTTTTTGTTCATTATATGGCGGGTTTCCATTCGCTGCCGACGGCGGGATTCTGTTCACCACCGCCAATCAATCAATCAATCAATCACAATATTTATAAAGCGCGCTATGTACCCGTCAGGGTTTCGAGGCGCTGGGGGGAGGGAGGCGGGGGCGTGGAGCGCTGCTGTTTAGCGGTCGAAGAGCCAGGTCTTGAGGAGCCTTCTGAATGCGAGGAGGTCCTGGGTCTGGCGTAGAGGTGTGGGGAGAGAGTTCCAGGTCTTGGCGGCGAGGAAGGAGAAGGATCTGCCGCCGGAGGTCTTGCGCTGGATTCGGGGTACGATGGCGAGGGCGAGGTTGGCGGATCGGAGTTGACGAGTTGGAGTGTAGAAGTTAAGTCTGGTGTTGAGGTAGGAGGGTCCGGTGTTGTGAAGCGCCTTGTGAGCGTGGGTGAGGAGTTTGAAGGTGATCCTCTTGTCTACCGGGAGCCAGTGGAGTTCCTTCAGGTGAGGGGAGATGTGACACAGCGGTGGGCGGTCTTTACCGCCATGTTCATAATGACCGCCATAATGATTTGTGTTTGTATCATTTGAATATACTGGATAAAACTTCATCTCTGTCAATAGAACATTTCTTTGGCAAATAAATCTTCAGAAGACATGACTACATGATTGTGGAAAACAGACACGATAAATGAAAGGCCACCAAAAATATAACAATAATATTGTAGCCTGTGTCCATACCATTTATTAGCATGAAACAAAAAACAGAAATGTCAATCGAAAAATGTGGAAATGAAATAAACAATCTATCAGGTCGATAAAAGTATGGCAGTAGAGCCAAAAACTGTTTGGAGTCCAATGTACAAAATAGAACTGCCCTCAGAAAAGGTAAATGTGTCTCCAAAATAGTCCACAGAGTGGATGTTAGACACACACTTGAGGAAATTAGGATGTGCGTCTTTGGATGTGGTGGTCGTGCCCGCCTCACCTGGTGGTATTGATGACCGTCTGCTCCGTGGTGAAGGTGTGGGGACAGGTGCAGGGACTGTGGTGGGAGGAGCAGGCTCCTCATGTGACAGGGTGTCCCGGTCTGTGACTGGCAGTGGTGTAATAGTGCCAGATGTAAAGGGTACACAGACAGTGGCAGGTGGGATAGGAAAAGCCATTCTGGCTCTGTGGTGTATGTCATAAAGCACCCTAGTCAGGGAGCTCATATGTTTTACCATGATTACATATTTCAGATATGAGCTCCCTCTGCACCTCCTTCATTTCCCTGAGCTCAGTTGCTACCTGTCCCATCATGTCATGGGACTGCTGCACTGCTCCAAAGACTCGGTCAATGATGATCAGGCTGACAAAGACCCCAGTGTCCTCATGTGGCTGACCCACAGATTCCTTCTCACAACCCCTACACCCACTACTCTGGCACTAGAAGCAGTGTGCCCCATCAGACTGGTTCCTGACAGAACTGGAGGCGGTGTTGGTGTGTTCTCAACAGCAGCCAGGAATGGGGGCACAAGATTGGTTTGATGTTACTTTGGACACAGGAAGTGGAGGTATTGATTGGCTGAGGTGTTGTTGCAGATGAGGTGGGAGGTGTAGGTGTGGGCTGAGTGTGAACCACTGAAGCTGTCTGGGCAGACTGATCAGATGGACCAGGTTGCTCATGATCATCCATACTTGTAGGAGTGGTGTCCTTACTGGAGTGGAGATGTGTTGTGTGGCAGCCACTGTTCCACAGGTCTGGTGTGCTGGATCTGAGAAGAATGCAGAGAATATCAAGTTAGTGCATTTTATGTGTCTTTAGCTACAAATGGGGCAACCTAAAAAAGTAAAATCGGATTGATAGACTGATCAGGCCTTGGAGTAATTTTCATTATTTTACAAATGCAGGCTGGTTTTCACAGATGGAAGCTCCAGTGATGATGTTTTAGAGATGTCCTGGAATGCAAAAGTGTTATTTCGGCATTGTACATGACATGTAGTAGACTTACAACAAAACACAGTGGTGAGTAAATTACAGTACTGTATAATTCCAAGGCCTAACAGGCTCCAAGAAATTAAAAACAATGGGGGTCAACTTAAAAATGTATCTGTCATTGGTCATCATATGGACATTGCAATATAAATTGTGTGAGAATACTACTTTTATACAGCATGTCACATCACAATGTAGGAACTCTTGGATTGTGTGCAGAGAACTATGAAATATGTGACAATTTCCATCACTTCAATGTAGCTATGAAAAGATGTCAACATGTTTGAGACATACAGCAACTGACAGTTTAAACCATAGCTTGACATAGTGACTGCGAATTGCACAATTTGTTGAGATGTGTGCACATATACAAGTTAACGAAGGTTGAGCAACATTACGCAGCACTATAGTTTTGCAGATACAAAAATAGGGCTTCATTGTAATTGTAGGCATCCATTCACACCATAGACTATACTTATTAGAAAAAGAGTTAGACAAGTCTCTTTAAATGACTATAGTGGAGATGAATACACATTTACACCATATACACACATAGGGGTATGATGTGAAGGGGCGAGAATACCACTTATAGCCACTATACTTTCTAGTGCAAACTTATGGAGGGTTGCACCTGTTGAGAAAACAACAAATGCAAGGTATGATCCATGATGAACAACACACAATATGATTTATCATATTGCACATTGTTACAAAAGAGAGATGCAACCATGATGATAACAATTGCATGACACAAGATATTTTATGGAGTCAGGCTTAGTTTAAACAGTTTTGATGAGGGTTTTGAAGCATTGTAAACATCTTACTAAGGGACAGAACTCAGTTTGTAATTGTGGAGGCATTGCTAAGTGCAACTTACCAGACTCTACTCCTCCAGGGATTCCAGTCAGGCCTCCAGGATGTAAGATCTGCAAGACCTCCTCCTGCCAGGGAAATAGTTGTAAAAGAGGGCTTAGAGAACCACCACCAGTCCTCTGGGCCTCCGGATGACGCTTGGAGGTCAGGAAACAGACTTTCCCACGCAGGTCGTTCCACCTCTTCCTAATCTCCTCCTGGGTGTGCAACTTATTAGCAACAGTATTCACTCTGTCCACTATTCTGGACCACATTTGCCTTTTCTGGGAAATGGTAGTATTCTGTACTTGTGCTCCAAACAATTGTGGCTCTACTCTAAATATTTCATCCACCATGACAGTCAGCTCTCCTTCTGTGCAACGAGCGTTTCTCTTTCCTGCCATTGTGATTTTGATTTTAAAATTTCTAGTGCACAAAGAAATAAGTGTAATTAAATTAAGTCAAATTAAACAAAAAGTAACACAGAGGGAGAGGAAAACAAAATAAAAACCTGTCTCCTAGCTGGAAAGTTCAGGTGCCTGAATGCTCTGCTGCATTGTGTTGGCAAAGGATAATGGTCTGGAATGGAGTGTGTTTTATAGTGTGTTTTTTAGGTGTTCTTAATTGTCCAATATACAACAAGTTTGGCCTACCTGCATCCAAACAATGGCCACAGCCATGGTATTATAATGCACTGGTCCCACAACAGCCTCCTGGCGTCATGGGCCCGCCGCTAAAACAGTGACAGTACAACTTTGTGATCTAAATAGGCTTAGCGGGATGCCACCCTCAAGACGGCGATGAAGGGCCTACTCATTAGCATTGGAGTTCGCTGAATCGGCTGCTGGGAGCAGGTGGCCCGACAGTGTACACTCCATTGTGGCAGTATTTGGCTTAGCCGCAATACATCTAAATATAGTGGGTGGTAGACCACCAATTTGACTGTCTTTTCGGGCACGTTACCAACACGGCTTGGCAGTAATACAGCAAAGATCTGGGAGGGAGATACAATCTGTGTTTAAGAGGTGGCATTCTACTGGCTCCCACCCTAGATTGATCCTGCTGAATGATGAGAAACTGGCTCACCCCTTCTCTACACCACCTTCAGTCCAGGCATTATTACTAATAGCTGTCCTTGTCCTGCATTTGATGAGCACTAAAACAAGCCAGCTGTTTGTCCTGAACCATATGAGTGAGAGTACCACCAGGGAGGTTGCCAGTTTGGAAAGGAAAGCAGGTGCTGACCGTCCTTGAGTTGATGTGCCCTGACACTATGAAATCGGTCCTATGAATCTGAGATTGAAATAAAGTCATCAATTAAATAGACCATCAAACAAATTTTTGACCAACAAGTCGACTTTCTTGAGACAAGTGATTCAACATGGAATCAAAGTACGTTTTTAAATCATCCAGTATTCATTTTGAAATCAAATTAGAGTCTTGGGTTGATGGCTCCTTAGCCCCTAGGCAAGTAATAATATCCTTACAAGGGTAAGCCTTTCCAGAGGCCGACTGCAAGGCTAAAGTCATGCCGTTGAACGAGTTCTGTTTCAAAACTCATTCGCTGTAGCAGGGCTGTCATGGAATCCTGATAAGGGAAAATTTATAGGGATTCTTTATTGTAATAAACTCAGTGACACGTTACAATCCCACATGGATGATATACTTTCCAGGATCACCAAACTTATGCAAGGTTGGTCGCCATTATTTTTGTCTTTGTGGGGTCGTCTCGACACCATCAAAATTATGGTTCTCCCTATTATTAACTTTCATCTTATGATGTTACCCATCAGAGTTCCTAGGAAGTATTTTGTTGCTCTTGACAAGTTATTATCTCATTTTCTTTGAAACGAGAAACCCTCTTCCATATCTTTACATGGCTTGAAATTGCCTAAGTCACCTGGTGGAGTGAACTTTCCTGACTTTTCCCTTTATCATAAGGCTTTTGAAATTAAGAAAAACCAAGGTTGTTTTTCAGATCCCCCTGATTCTAATTCTAAACAGTGGTTTCATCTAGAATCAGCCATGATTTCTCCCTTTACGTACAATCACCTTCTTCATATGTCTCAACTTCCTAAATACTGGTTTCCCTTGGTTATATCCCATTAGGGTGACCACCTGTCATCGAAGCAAACTCTGGACAGGAAAGTAAAAAATGCAGGACAAAGGGTCAAAATTCAGGACAAAAATTCAGGACAAAGGGTCAAAATTCAAGACAAAAATTCAAGAACAAACGTCAGTTTTACAGACACACCCAAGAGAGGCCATACCCCCTTACGTTATCAGTACATTTATTAACTCTTTTTTTGTTCACATATCACTGTTTATTCACTGTGGTCTTTTTCTAATTGCTTCCTGATATGCTACATTCAGGTGTCACATTACATCCATCATGAGGCAAAGTAGATGGTGTGGACGACTGTCTCACACCTACTGTCAGGATGTGAGGTACTCACAACTTGTCTGTAGTCTCACAGCACTAGAGTGTATGTCTGAGACTCCTCATTTATCTCAGAACTGGAAGGCCAGACTACCAATCAAAGATAATAAAAGAGGAGGATGAAATTGAGATCAAATGGGAGATCCACTGCAACTGATTCAAAGGGTTGATTCAAAGGGTTCACCAAGACTATCGGAAGGTACCTGGGGAGTTGTCTCTAGAAAGGAGAGAAACAGAAGGCACACTGTCAAGTAGTTAAACAAGCAGCACCAACCCAGCCTGGCAAACTCTTCTGGTGCAATGGTCCACTGTTCGTGCCTGTGAAGGGTGAGCAGGGGCCAGACCCCTTGCAAGGTTGTGCAAGGCAATTGCCCACTCTGTCCATGACTTAAAATGGTTTTGCAACTGAACAAAAGACAAACCAATGATGTGCATTATCCCCAAGTGTCAAGCACACACAGAATCTTCAAAATATTTGGGATGTAAATTGCACAAACAAAATGTAAGGGCATGAGAAAGATTTTAAAGTGTTTCTTTAACATATGGTACTGTTTTCCCTTTAAATACAATTAGACCTCAGATTGAATTTGGGACCAGTTACTTTTGGATACCTAGGGATTAATATATACCATTTCGTCACTGATTTGCAGGATGGAAATCTCAGCAGACCATCATGGTCCCTCTGAGCCCAGTGTTCTTTTTGGTCTTCTCTTCTGCTTTCTTCAGTGGGCCACTTGGCACTAGTGACGATGGTGTGGTACTGGGATGATAGTATTTTTTTGCAAACCTTCCCCTGGTCATCCTTCATTCTTTCTTCAGACACGCCACACATCTAATTTGGTCACTGGGATGCCGTTGGGTAGCTCTTTCCACTCAAAAGCTACCCATGACTGCAGGTGGATTAGGCCTTTTAGACTTAGAACACTATTATTTAGCTGCCCAGGTCCAATGGGTGACTTGCTGCCTGTCTGCCCACCCCTCTGCATGAGATGGGGTTTATCCATTAAGATTTTTAAGGAGGGCTCATTGCACTGCACATTGTTTCCAACTGACCATTCTACGGAACACCAACCGGGATTACCATGCACAGCTTTCTCTTGCCTTCCTAGAGCCTATAAACTCACTGACACAAATAAATCCTGCACTACCTTTGCTAGGCCTTCCCACTCACACAGGACGGCTGTGCTCAGAGCAATTCAGTAAGTGGCATGCTGCAGGCATCTTAAAATTGGGGGATTTGTTTTCTGGACGGCGAGCTACTAAATTTCAAAACCATTGTGGCATACTACCATCTTTACCCTAGACAATCCCTTACTTACAACCACCTTAAACCATCTTTAAATGCCTTTTTTCATATCTGCCACCTAGCACTAATCATACTTGAGGTGTGCCAAAAGCTTTACACCATAGGGACTGGCGGAAAACTGATAAAATGGTTGTACAGACCTTTCCTGCAACATGGAGACCACTCAAAGGTCTTCTCGTCATACTACCTTTGAGATTAATGTGGCCAAACCTCCACAAAATACAGACTGGACAAAAATACTGGAATTTCCCCACAAAGTATCCCACAGTTGTCACTTTAAGTACATTCATAGAGCTTCCTTGGGAATTCCTTTGGCTTTGTGGTTTGTAACTCACATTTTGTTTCTTTCACTTTGCTGACTTTATTTGTTTTAGGCTTTCCAGCTTGAGTTTGTTCACTTCCCTTGTCCCTACTTATTTACAGTATCCTTCGGAGTGCTCCCACTCTGTAAACAGGCCTGTAAATCTTATTCTTATCTCATCACATTTGCTGTGCATTCAAAGAACAAGGTCAAATGTCAGGCTCGGTCTTCGGTGGGAACTTAGTGTTTACTTTTCTTTTTCTGACTTCAAAGTGAAAGGATTTATGTGACAATCTTGCTGGATACTGGGGGTAGGAAAGAGTTTTTTCTATCAGCTGACAACATTTAAATAAACTGGGCAAGGATTTCAGAATGTATCAGAATTAGGAGTACAAATTGAGCACATTTTTGTTAATTTTGAACTGTGCTGGAAACAAATTCCTTTAGATGATTAAAACAAATCATTACATTAGGTGGTGCAAGCTCCACACATCGTCTGTGCACTGTATAGTTGTGTTTGAAAAACTGTGTGTCTGTGCAAATGTAATGGTCATTTCAATCAAAAACCTGTTGTCTGTAATGGCAGTGTGTTACCGTACCATGCATACTCCACTCCACTCCACTCTATTCTGAGCCACTCCACACCACTGCACCAACTCTGTACGACTCCACTCTACACCACTCTATGCCACTGCACTCTATGCCACTTTACCTCTCTAATCTACTCTGTACCATTCTACTCTACGCCAATGCACTTTATGCCTCTCTACACCACTGTGCTCTGTGCCTCTGCATGCTATACCACTCCAGTCTAGGCAACACCAATCTACTCTGCACAACTCCACTCTATGCCACTCTGAAACACTGCACTGAACACCACCGCACTCCATGCCAATACACTCTATGCTAGTGCACTTTACTCTGTAACACTCAAAAATATGCCCCTGCATTCTATATCAATACACTGTATGTCACTCAAATCTACTCTGCACCACTGCGCTCTATGCCACGGCACTCTACACTACTTTACTCTATGCCATCACACTCTGTGCAACTCCATTCTTCCGTGAACCTCTCCACTCTACGCCACTTTACTCTACTGTGAAACAATCTACTTTATGCTACAGCAGTCTGTGCCACAGCATTCTATGCCATTGCACTCTACCATGCACCTCTCGACTCTATGCTACTGCACTGTACTCTGAAACAAACTATCTATGCCACTCTGCCCCACTGCACTCTACTTCAATGCACTCTACGCTAATGCACTGTAAACAACTGCCTTATATGCCACTGCACTCTACTCTGCACCATTGTACTCTATGCCACTGCTCTCTATGCCACTCTACACCACTGGACTGACACTCTACTGTGCAACATTGCACTCTCCGCCACTGTACTCTATACCACTCTACTCTGTACTATTACATTATAACCCAATACACTCTACACCACTACACTCCATGACACTCTACTCTGCATTACTCCACTCTACAAGACTGCACTGTACAGCACTATACTCTACTCTGTACTACACCACTCTACACTGCTCCACTCTGCACCACTCTACATCACTGCACTCCATGCCGTTTGAGGCTACTCAGCACTCTATGCCACTGCATCACTCTACACTACTGCACTCTCTGCCACTCTACTCCACTGCACTCTATCCCACTCTACTCTGCTCCATGCCACTGCACTATAAACTACTGCACGCTACGCCAATGCACTCCACTCTGCACCATTGTACCCTACGCCACTGCTCCTATGACACTCTACTCCACTCTACACCACTGCAGTGACACTCTCCTCTGCAACATTGTACTCTCTGCCACTGTACGCTACACCACTCTACTCTGCACTGCTGCATCCTACACCAATACACTCTACACCACTGCACTCTACAGCACTATACTCTACTCTGCACCACTGCACTCTATCCCCCTCAAGTCTATGCTGCACTCTACGCTACTGTACTATACACCACTCTACACTACTGCCCACTCTGTTGTACGCCACTCTACTCTACACAACTGCACTCTATGCCACTCTGCTCTGCACCACTCCACTCCACTCTGCTATGCACCACTCTAATCTATGCCTCTGCATTCTTGTATGCTACTGAATTGTATGCCGCTGCATTCAATGCCACTTCACTGTACACCACTATATTCTGCAACACTCTACACCAATGTACTCTACATCAGTCAACTCCACTGCATACCACCTCACTATATGCCACTCTACTTAACTCCACAGTATGCCTAAACATGACGCTCTCTGCCACTCCACTCTACAACACTCTACTCCAATATTTGCCATTCCACTTTGCGACACTTCCTACCACTCTCCTCTATGCCACTAACTATTAGCCATGCTGAACAGCAGCCACTCTGATGTATAAAACGGCTAAAACACATTGGCAAAGCCAATAACTCTTGCGTAGATGAAACCTATTGGCATTGCCAATGTTTGTTACTACTATGAGGTACTGAGGTCCCTGAAAGCACTGTGAATGATTAAGTCCTTATTTTTATACATGCATTAAATACATCTTAATATACGCTGCTACAAAATGTGCAAATACATTTCGGTTAAATAAAAAAAGTCCAAAAAAGTCCTTCTAAAATATAGATTTCAATAATATACAAATTGTACTAAGTGCAAACATTTTTATAACAGTTCATTAAAACCACACACTCCACAGCTCACCTTGGAACATCCTTATATTACCTCTCTAAAAGAAAATATATTTTCCACCAGAAAGCTTCAAGTGACTCCTTTGATTAAAGTCAATACAGTCTTCCAAGCCCCTTTGCATTTGCAGATTAACCAGTTGTGCACATTTGCATTTCTTTAAGGAAGGAGACACCTTGCTGAGAAGACCTGTTTCTTATCTGTCTTCCCCTCCCTCCCTCAGAGCACACACGACTTCCTGTCTTTTAATCCATCTGAGGAAACTGATCTGTCCTAATTACACTTTGTCCTTTAGCTCAAATGCTAAAAATATGGACAAATGCTGTCTATTAAGCCTTTCACCAAGGACAACGGACGGTAAGGCTAAATTACGGGCAGTCTGTGAAAATTACGGACAGGTGGTCACCCTACATTCCCTAGATGTACTTTATTTCAGCTGGTTTTGGATGCTCAGTTAACTATTTGAGAAATTCTTACACAGTCCCATTTGGTGGAACAAAAGGCTCAAAAGGAACGGAAGGCCTTTACTCTAGTGGACTTGGTGAGATAAATGTATCAATACAATGTCTCAATTACTACATCATTCTAACCTAATTATTCCATTTGAATTACTTGCTTGTGCCTATAACCTACACCCTAAGTGGCTTAAATCATATCAACTTCTAGAATTCAGCTTCTCAACTGCACTTGCACCCTTCTCATTTTCTCCCACTCGGCTTCAAAGTTCACAGGCTTATTCTCCCTTACAACTTTATTTAAAGCTGCTCTCATTTATAAAGCATTAAGAACACCTCCAACAAATAGAAATAAATCCAAACCAGAACTTCAGGTGGAATCTGATTTACAAGTTAGTTGGCCCACTTCTTTATGGGATAAAATATGGGAGGAGATCCATTCTACTGGTCGCTCTGCTAACCTCACTAAAACACTTTACTATTTTTATAACACACTTTTTTACGGTCCCGCACACCTATTTAAGCTTAAACGTATTACACAAGATATCTGTTGCTGTTGCAATACCAACTCTGATATTTGCATCCATATGTTCATTCTGTGCCCCCGGCTATCTGAATTTTAGGTTCATGTTTGGACAAGAATTGGGGTTATTACATGTGTATTTACACAACTCTCATTGGATGCGCTTTTCCTAAGTAGCTCAAGCACCTTATAGTATCATAACAAATTGTATTGAACATTGGTGGATCTTTTATTTGCATTTGATTTGCAGGTGATTATCTCCAGTTGGAAATCTGTGGACAACATCATTATTTAACAATGGTGAAACTTAGTCTGTTGTAACCATGGACTGGATAGATATAGTTTACATTCTCATCTTTTATTTGTCAAGCATGACTTACTATGGCCTCCATTTACCAGATATTTGTCTTCAATTTCAAGTGATACTGCATCAATGTCTTCCAAGCTATAGCGTTATGCTCCTTTTTACTTTGTTTTTCTTACATATTTTACTTTTTCATGTTGTTTTCATACCACTTTTATAACTGTTAAGCTCACAATACTGTTGTAGAAAAAATTTAAGGTTAGGCACTTTCTCGTACTTCCCCCTTCTTCCTCTTTCTTCTTCTACTTTCTCTGTTTTCATTCTAGTTTTTCTTAAAAATAACTTGTATTACAGCCTTTCCGTTGTGATGCATTTCGTGATGAGATTTATTAAATCTCTCCCCTCTTTTTTGACTATTATTCTACTTTCAATTACAATTACCCATTTATTCCCACCTTTTTACTTTACTGTTTATTATTATTGTATTAATGGATCAGTGTTTTACTCTTATGTATATCTTGTTCTCGCTCTAATAAAATCATCAAACCAAAAAAAAAGGAATCACACTTGAGACTTGCCAATCACATATCCCAAAAACAGCTGTCTTAACACACTAGGATCAATATTGTGAAACCTGATACATTTGTGTAGCCTCACACATGCTTGAGTTGTAATGTACCAAAGAAGAGGCTAAAAACTTCCCATAGGTCAACAGTCAAACAGTAGTGGTCTTTCTGAAGGTAGAATTAAGGGACAGATTTAATAACCCCTAGCTCCTCCTTATGCACATTAGCATCATTTTTTGTGACACTAATGTGGCCCAAGGAGGCAAAAATCTCTGCGCCAAATTTTCTGTGATGCATTGCGCCACTTTGTAACCCTTTGTGCTTCATTATGCCTGCGCTAGGCATAATGTATGCAAAGGGGGCGTTCCCCCTTCAGAGGGGCTGAAAAAAAGTGTGCAAAGAAATCTAAGTGTGACGCCACGCTTAACCACGGCGTATCTTTTGCCAGCTGCAGTCAGGCCGCCACTCCGTGTATCGGAGCGCCGTCCTTACCACGACCCAGCATTTTTTAATTTCTTTGACGCCACGTTTCAGGAAGCACATTTCGTGCTCCCGGTCACGCCGCCCTTATAGCCTGTCTCCCTGACATATCTTCTTTCTCTTCCTGGTGGGGGGGGACTCCTCTTCTTTTCTTCTCTTTTTATTACCTTTCTCTGTTCCCTTCGCCTTTTCTTTCTTCTGGTCTCCATGTTGTCTTCTTTGTGTTCCTTTTTTCCCAGCATGCTCTTTTCTTTTATACCTCTACCTTTTTTCTTTTCTTTTCTATTGGCCTTTCCCAATCCAAGATGGTGTCACTCTCTTTTCCAGTTTTGTCACCTCCTGTCTCCTGGTATATAAGTCATTCAGTCCTGGTCTTTTTTGCCGTGCAAACACTTCTGTTTAATGATGATCCTCGCTCCTGTTTCGTCGTACTTTTCTCCAGTTCCTGCTGTTTTTGATTGAGATTTTCAATTTTTTCCCTTTTTCATTCTTTGTTTTTCCTCTTTTTCAGGAGTTCCTGTGTAGAGGTTTTTCCCACATTTTGGCTTTTTTTTCCTATGAGACTCCTTCTGGAGGGTATGGTCTGCTTAGGCGTTCCCTGTCAAGCAGCATTGTGGCTACTAGAAAGGGTCACCCTTATGTTGGTCAGTCCAGAACCAGCAGAAGACCGGGTGCTCTTTCAAGTTCCTCAGCCAAAGGTGAGAAAGCATCATGCAGACCGTGACAGATTGCAACGGCAAAAGAATCTGCGTTGTACAAAAACCATGGGAGGACCACAGGAAGACATCGTAGCAAATGCACAAGCCATGCTTCAGACAGTTAAACAACAAGCTCAAGAATTGCAGCAATTCCGGGCTGAGAAAACCTCATTAAGACAAGTCTTGTCTTCCTGATCAGTGGATGTACCACCTGTGTCCACCTCAACACCTCGATACTCTGAGTATCCGCATAAGATGAAAGAATTTCTGGACGCTTTGACAGTTTGTTTCTGCCTTTCGCCCGATACAATTTACATCTGATAAGGCCAAGGTGGGTTATCTGATCAGTGCCTTGTCTGGCCCCGCACTAGCATGGGCGACTCCCTTGGTCTCTGCGGAAGATCCTGTCCTAAATAATTATCCTGCTCCTTTTAAACTCTTCAATCAGATGTTCGAGGTACCTGGGTTGGAGGCAGCTGCAGAGGAGGCATTATGTGATATACAGCAAGGCAATCAGGATGTCTTACACTATATAAGCTGCTTCAAATAATTGGCAGCCGAAACCACTTGGGTGGAATGCACCTTTGTAACCCTGTTCCGCCGAGGACTTTGAGAAGAATTAAGGATGAACTGGTACACTCCACTCCAACTCGATCTTTGAAAGAACTGATGGACCAAGCAATGAACATAGAATATAGACTACAAGAACGTAAGATGGAAAGACGAAGAACACGATTACCATACCAGTAATGGAGCACACCATACCACAAGCCGACGATCTGATGAAGTCCATTCTGAAGCATCTCCATCTCCCGAAGAAGAACACATGCAGATTGATCTTGTCCGTGGTCCTCTGTCTGATTCTGAAAAGGAGGATATTGTGGCAAGGCTGGTCATCTGATCGTAGTTGTCCTGTCCGTCGCTCCAGGCCTTCGGGAAACACCACCTCCAGCCCCCTGTGAGAAGGAAGGGGATGGGAGGAGCTGAAGTACCGTCAATATGTTCCTCCAGAGAACATTTTTTCACCTTGTTTATATTATCTGTTACTTTACAATTTTCACAAGGTCAAGAAGAGCAGCTCTTTGCTCTTGTGGACTGTGGAGCAGTGGTATCTATTTGGACGAGAACTGGGCCAAGGGCAGAGGTATTCCACGAGTTCCAAAGGAAATGCCAGAGCAAGTACATACTGTAGATGGATCCCCCTTAACCTCTAGGCCTGTGGTGGAGCCTACTCCTACTCTCTGTCTGCATTTTGTGAGACACCAAGAACATATCGCTTTTGATCTCATATCCTCGCCAAACCACACAACGATTTTAGGAATACCTTGGTTGAGTCGGCACAACCCATATAACAATTGGGAAACGAGAACCACATCCTTGACATTTCAGTTTTGTCAACATAATTGCTATTCTACCAACTCGTATTGGTCTCCCAAAGGGTTCTATCATTCTCCCAAGAATAATGATAACTCTATTAATACGATTCATGGAGTACCTAGTTGTTATCAGGAATACTCTGACGTTTTCCAGAAGCATTGCAACCCCATCTTACCTCCTCATCATATCTATGACTGTGCTATTCCATTGGTTCCAGATGAAGTGGTTCCATTTGGTCGGATGTATTCCTTGACTGATCAAGAAAAGAAGGTACTCAAAGAATACTTAGATGACAATTTATAGAATGGGTTAATTGCTTCTTCTTTATCTCTTGCTGGGGCTCCTCTTTTCTTCGTCCTAAGAAGATGAAAGATCTGCGTCTCTGTGTCAACTTTCACAGACTTAATAAGATAACAATCAAAGATCGTTATCCCTTACCCTTAATTAGGGATATACTGGACGCCATCCAAGAAGCCAAGATGTTCACTAAGTTAGATCAAAGAGGTGCCTATCATCTTTTGCGTATCAAGGAAGGGGATGAATGGAAAACAGCCTTCTGTCCTCCATTTGGTCACTATGATTATTGAGTCATGCCTTTTGGCTTAACCAATGCACCTTCTGTTTTCCAACGATTCATGGATTCTGTGTTTTCTGATTTATTGAATCAGAGTGTGGTGATCTATCTGGATGATTTCCTAATATATTCCCGTAACCCTGAACAACATACTGAACATGTACAGCAGGTTCTGGAAAGATTCAAACAGAATCAATTAAATTGTAAACCAGAGAAGTGTGAATTTCACAAGACTGAAGTACTGTATCAAAGATTCTGCATCAATCAGACAGGAATAGCCATGGATCAAGATAAGGTAAGAGCCATCCGAGACTGGCCCTCTCCATCTCTTGTAAAAGAAACTCAGTGTTTCCTTGGGCTTTCAAACTTCTATCAACAATTTATTCAGGACTTTGCCCATCAACAAAGTTATATCACCCAGACTATTAAAAAAGAAAATCTGAAGAAGGGATTTGTCTGGACCGATAGTGCAGAACGGGCCTTTCAAGATCTAAAAACTCCTTCACTCATGCACCTATTTTGCGACACCCTGATACTACAAAGAAATTTATAGTAGTAACTGATGCTTCGGAAAGAGACATAGGGGCAGTTCTAGTTGAAAGACAAGACGATGATGGATTGGAACTTCCTATCTTCTACCTTTCACACATACTAACAAAAGCAGAATGCAATTATACAATATTAGAACAAGAGTTACTTTCTCTCAAGGTAGCATGTACAGAATAGAGACACTTCTTAATGGGCACTAGAGAACCTTTTGAAGCAAGGATGGACCATCGTAATTTACAATGTATTCGAAGTTTCCAATGCCGTAACAGACATCAAGCAAGATGGGCTTTCTTTTTTTAGACAATATGATTTTGTGATAACCTACATACCCGGATCTCAGAACTTAGCGGCTGATGCATTATCCTGTCGGTATACTGAAAGCTCCAATACCTCCTTTCCACACCTCATTGAATCCAGTCAAATCATCAGGGTCACTCAGTCCTTTCTTAGTCGTGTTAAATCTGAGTACCAGTTTCTTCCACATGAAGAGTGGGAAAAATTGACTCTTCACTTACAAAAGGAGCAAGACTACTTCTATTATCACAACACTCTTTTCCTACCTACTAAAAAGTTACAAACCGAGGCATTACAGATGTGTCATGAGTCTCTTGTAGCTGGGCATCGAGGAGTCAAGAAGACCCAGGAGCTGCTTTTACGTTCTTTTTGGGGGCCTACTCTTAAGGACGATGTTGAAACTTATTTATCAACATGTCCAGTATGCGCTCAAACTAAAATACCTCAAACTAATCCTGCAGGCTTCTTGATGTCCTTATCTGTTCCTTCAGCACCATGGTGTACCCTGACCACATATTTTATATGTTCTCTACCGTCCTCTTCAGGTCATCATGTTATCATGGTGACTGTGGATTCCTTTACCAAGATGGCGCATTTCACATCCTTAAAGAAATTACCCACAGCCCCTAAAATGAGTTGCATATTCATGCAAGATATTTTCCGCCTCCATGGCCTTCCACAACATGGTATTTCTGATAGAGAACCGCAATATGTGCCACATTTTTAGAGAGCTTTTTGTGCTTTATTAAAATTGATGTGTCCTTGTCATCAGGATTTCATCCACAAACTAACGGTCAGACTGAACGCTTGAATCAAGAACTCCAACAATACTTACGATGTTTCTGTAATGCCACTCAAAGTAACTGGTCAGATTTTCTTTCTCTTGCTGAATTTTCCTACAACAATACAGTGCATAGCACAACTGGAGCAACCCCTTTTTATTGCACCTATTATTTCCATCCTAAGGCTTTTTCCGTTATTCCTCGTTAATCTTTGTCTGTTCCTGCAGTCACTTAATTTGCATGATGAATCCGCCATATACAGGGCCTAATCCATACCACCCTTTTGGCTTCCAAACAAGCAATGAAAAGGAAGGCGGGTCATCAACGTCAGGTAGCACCTTTGTATCAACCAGGCCACAAAGTATGGCTTTCATCCAGATTTCTGCCCCCACGTTTCTCTCAAAACAAATTCAATGCTCGCTTTTATGGCCCCTTTCTGTTACTACAAGTATTGAATCCTATTGCTGTTAGGCCAAAGTTGCCTCATACTTGGAGAGTTCATCCAGTTTTTCATGTGTCCCACTTAAAGCCTTTCATTCCTGATCCGTACCACTGACGTTTTCAACATCCTCCTCCCCTCTCTGTGGATGACCATCCTGTATACGAGGTGCAAGAGATCTGTCATTCTCCATTTTTTCGGAACAGACTGCAGTTTTTGATCCACTGGAAGGGTTATCCTCTCAGTGACAGCTCTTGGGAGGATGCATCATCAGTCCATGATCTTTGTTTGGTTCATCTTTTTTTTTTCTCGCTTTCCTGACAAACCTGGGGCCTCGGGCCTACTATGATGCTGCGCATAACCGCGGCATCTCTTGCCAGCCCGCGGTCGGGCCGCCACTCCGAGTATCGGAGCGGCATCCTTACAGAGGCCCGCATTTTTGTATTTCTTTGATGGTGCGTTTCAGGAAGCACATTTCGTGCTCCCGGTCGCGCCGCCATTATAGCCTGTCTCCCTGACATATCTTCTTTCTCTACCTGGTGGGGGGACTCCTCTTTTTTTCTTCTCCTTTTCTTACTTTTCTCTGTTCACTTCGCCTTTTCTTTCTTCTGGTCTCCATGTTGTCTTCTTTGTGTTCCTTTTTTCCCCAGAATGCTCTTTTCTTTTATACAGCTACCTTTTTCCTATTCTTTCCTATTGGCCTTTCCAAATCACAGATGGTGTAGCTCGCTTTTGTTGTTTTGTCACTTCCTGTCTCCTGGTATATAAGTCATTCAGTCTTGGTCTTTTTGAGTAGCAAACACTTCCGTTTGGTGGTGATCCTCGCTCCTGTTTCGTCATACTGTTCTCCAGTTCCTGCTGCTTTTGATTGAGATTTTCCATTTTTTCATTCTTTGTTTTTCCTCTTTTTCAGGAGTTCCTGTGTAGAGGTCTTTCCAACATTTTTGTTTTTTTTTCCTCTGGGACTCCTTCTGGAGGGTACGGTCTGCTTAGTTGTTCCCTGTCAAGCAGCATCGTGGCTACTAGAAACGGTTGCCCTTATCTTGGTCAGTGCAGAACCAGCAGAAGACCGGGTGCTCTTTCAAGTTCCTCAGCCAAAGGGAGAAGCATTGTGCAGACCGTGACACTAAGAGGTTTCTTTGCGTCCCTCAGCGCAAGCGTTAAAAGGGTGCACACCATGGGCATCAACGGGCTTTGCAGGATTAACGTCTACATTTTTTACGCTAATCCTGCAAAAGCTCAGAACTAGTGTCAAAAATTCTGATGGTAGTTCCCTAAATACCGCCATGGTGCTCTTTATCTTAGATTAGGCGCACACATTTTGGCATTAGGGGGATGATAAGGGGCGCAAGAAAAGTGGCGCTGCACAAAGTGCAGCGCCACTTTTCTTAAATCAGCCCCTAATTATAAATTTAAGGAGCTCATTTTTATCTAACTGTAGGAATTTGCAGACAATTTGGAAAAAGAGTCCTTATCTTGAATTACGTTTATGAAAACTGGTTCTAAGGCGACTGCAGAAAGTACTTTTTAGCTGTCAAACCACTAAAGACCAGTTAGTAGCCTATACACTGTCAAATCCACTGAAAGTGTTTGTTGGTTTGTGTAATCGTATTAGACCTGACCAATATTTAAAATGCACAATTTATCAGTCAATTAAACTGTTATCCCCGCCCCCATGGGTTGACCAGTTAAAATAGCTCCCCACCTCCGACTTTCCCAACACCCCCTGAAGTTCGGGTCTACTTGCACCCTTCATCTACCATTTTTAACTATCCACTTGCCTGCTGTCACAGCTTGCAAAGTTTGGTCAGTCAAATGCTATTGCGGGTACACAAGTGTCAAGACGTTGCTTTGTAAATAAGAAACAGGCACTTCTGGTGTATTAGTCTTACACTTCACCACGCAGTCAGCCATTTCTTTCCACTATGACTCATCTAAAACTCCAGGAATAAAATCTTTCTGCAACCTTTTAACTGGCATCGTATTGCAGTTACCGTTTCCTCAATTCTTGATCCGTTTTATAACCCGCATTTCATCACGTGTGATGCGTCAGGATGAAATCACGGTCGTAACGCAAGTACCTGCATGGAGAGTCCCTCCTTACGGAAGCTCCAATTCAGTCTAAAGCCTACAGATACTGGTGAGTTGTGGTAGTCGAGGGTGGGGTCGTCATGTTGCCTTACGTCACTAAACAAATTATAGTTTTAATAGTTTCCTGGTTGGCCATTTCACAGAACATACCGCCTACGTGATGCAAGTGACAGATCATTTTTGCAAAGTCACTAAGACACAGCAATAGACCCTAATCAGCAAAAAAGTCACGTGTCATCGTGAAAAAACACACAATGTAGTCAGACAAGAATATCGCATGTCTTTACACATCGCACCGAAGAGCGACCCAGGGTTTAATTACAGTAAATGGTTGAACACAAACTGACAATTACACCTGTTGCTAACGCTTGGTGTTTTGTAGAAACCATTTAGTTGAGGAACTAAAAACTCATGGACTGAAGCAGAGCAAGCTGAAGCTGACCAGATAGACTGACCTTTACTCCCAGAGTCGTCAACGGAAAACCGGTCCTTCCAGTCGCTGCCCACTAAAATGTGCGCTTGAACACAATAAGGTTTCATTGTAGTGTAATAAAGTAAAGTTATAAAAAAGGAAACTCATAATTACATTTCAGCAAACATTTATGAAGATGCTAAAGCTCGCCAAACAGAGCCCAACATTGGAGGAGCTGGTAATGGTTATGGCCTCTAAGTATCTGAAGTTGCCACTCCTTTGTCAGACGCTAGATGGGCTTACAATTATTTTGTGATATCCAGGTGGTTGTATTTGGCATCTGTGCAAAGTTCAGCCGCACCAACTAGGAGATAGTAGTCTCTCACGTGGCAATAGCATGCTACTCCCATCTTCGCAGAGAAAGGAGACTGATGGCCATTTGCAGAATGAAGAATGACTTATTTTCACTCTAAAGAAAACGGGAAGTAAAAGGTGACTTCACGTCCAGCGGGAAATAAAACCTCACAACTCAGTAGAAAATTGGAAAGGACAAGCGAATTTTAGGGCCTGAATATAGGTTTTACAGGTGAGGCAGATAAACGCTGTAAAAAGTGCCTTTTTGTATGGTCATCACCCCCCTCCCTCCCAAAGTTTGGACTGATGCTGTTTTTTTCTTTTTTTTTTTTACTGTGAAGTGCACCACTCGATGCTGCATAGCCCGGTACCTGTGCTCTGACTCCTCATAGTGTATGTACAATTGGCTGATTCCTGATTGACATATTGGCCCTCATTACAACCCTGGCGGTCGGTGTTAAAGCGGCGGTAAAACCGCCAACAGGCCGGCGGTAAAAAACTTGGAATTATGACCGTGGCGGAAACCGCCAACAAAGACAGCCACTTTAACACTCCGACCTCCGACCGCCACGGCGGTACAGACAAACAGTGCGGCAGTCACCGCCAACAGACAGGCGGAGGACAATGTACACATTAAACAAAATATATACCACGATTAGTAGTGCAGGTAATGCACCATTCATTGTCCGTGGACCACTGGGCCCAAAATGCATGGGCGAGGCCCACACTAGATACCTGATCAAAACGGAGAGAACACTGCAGGGGCATCAGATAGAAATACAACAGGCACCTCAGGGGGAAGGGAAGGGGGGGCACCTCAGCCGGATGAGTGCACCACGCCAGATACACGAGGGGGCTCCATGCCCATTGATGTATCCTGGGGAGTGCAAAGCCACAGTCTCTCAAGTCTCTACAGTGGGTGGGTTGCCCACTGTACCATCCTGGGGATTGCCAAGACACAGTCTCTCAACTCACTACAGTGGGTGGGTTGCCCACTGTACCATCCTGGGGAGTGCAAAGCCACAGTCTCTCAAGTCTCTACAGTGGGTGGTTTGCCCATTGTACCATCCTGGGGAGTGCAAACCCACAGTCTCTCAAGTCTCTACAGCGGGTGGTTTGCCCACTGTACCATCCTGGGGAGTGCAAAGCCACAGTCTCTCAAGTCTCTACAGCGGGTGGTTTGCCCACTTTACCATCCTGGGGAGTGCAAAGCCACAGTCTCTCAAGTGGATGCATGTCTCCACTGGTTCTGGAGGGGGACTGGTGCCCAGAGTGCTTCATCCTGTGCAGGACAGACGGAGTGGATGCATGTCTCCACTGGTTCTGGAGGGGGACTGGTGCCCAGAGTGCTTCATCCTGTGCAGGACAGACGGAGTGGATGCATGTCTCCACTGGTTCTGGAGGGGGACTGGTGCCCAGAGTGCAGCACTCACCCCATGACGGTCCCAGTTGCGTCACTGCCCCTGCCGCTAATGGGCTAGCGGTGCTCGCCTTGACGGTCTTTGCCCTGTTCGGCGGTGCTTGAGCTGGCAGTTTCTGACCTGTTCAGCGGTACTTGCCCTGTTCAGCGGTGCTTGCCATGGCGGTCTTTGCCTTGTTCAGCGGTGCTTGAGTTGGTAGTTTCTGACCTGTTCAGCGGTGCTTGCCCTGTTCAGCGGTGATTTCCATGGCAGTCTTTGCCTTGTTCAGCGGTGCTTGAGTTGGCAGTTTCTGACCTGTTCAGCGGTGCTTGCCCTGTTCAGCGGTGCTTGCCATGGCGGTCTTTGCCTTGTTCAGTGGTGCTTGAGTTGGCAGTTTCTGACCTGTTCAGCGGTGCTTGCCCTGTTCAGCAGTGCATTTCATGGCAGTCTTTGCCATGTTCAGCGGTCCCTGGCCTGTTCAGCTGTGCTTGCCAAGGCGGTCCTTCATTGCCCAGGAGGCCTGTGGATAGCTGTCCTTCATGGGTCAGCTGGCCTGTGGCTTGCGGGGCCCTCCTGGCCAGTGACTCTGGGGCTTGCGGTGGCCTCCTGGCCAGTGACGATGGGGCTGGCCTCCTGGCCAGTGACGATTGGGCTGGCCTCCTGGGCAATGACTTTGGCGGTGGCCTCCTGGCCAGTGACGATTGGACTGGCCTCCTGGGCAGTGACTCTGGCGGTGGCCTCCTGGGCAGCGGGGATGATGGCGGTCTTCTCTGCCGTGCTGCTCCTCCCAGACTTTGGAGATTTCTTCTGCCCCTTACCCACCTTGGGAGGAGTCACAGCTGAGTTGACACTCACCCCGGGACCCTTGTGAGCGGCTTTGCTGGCTGGAGTCTTCCCCCTCTCCCGCCGGGCACTGTCCAACTTCTGGTGCTTCACAGAGGGGGGACTGGCTGTGCTGTGGCTCCGTGCCACACTGGCTGGCCTGGTGGCCGGTGCACTCCACATACCTGTAACAGGCACCACTGGTCCCGGAGATTTATTGGCTGAGATGCTAGTACGGGACCTATGAGTTGGAGGGGTGGGGTGGTGGGAAAGAGGTCAAGGTTGGCCAGGAAAAGTTTCTTAGGAACACTGGGACTGGTAGCTGGAGGGGGTTTGGGAGTGGAGGAAGAGGTAGTGGTTGTAGGAGGTGTACGTTTGGTGACTTTGGGTGAAGGTGCATGGGCTGGAGGCTGTCGTGAGGTGGATGGCTGTTGGGTGGGTGTGTGCCTGCGTTTGTGTATCTTCGGAGGGGGCGTCACAGACACACTGGGAGAGGACACAGGGGACGTGTAAATGGGAGTGGGGTGGTGACTGCACGTGAGCTGGGTGTGGTGGTGGGTGTGCTGGTGCGGGATGTAGTGGCTGTAGTGGTAGTGCATGCAGGTGAGAGTGTAGACGAGACTGGGAGGGAGGAGGGAGAAGACAAGGAGGGGGACACAGTGGAGGCAGTGGATGTTGGTGTGTCTGTATGTATGTGATAATTGTGTGAGTGCCTGGGGATGTGTGGTGCTTATGTTTGCCTGAGCTTCCCTTGTGTGGTGAGGTGTGTGCAGGCTGGTCTGATGGTGTGCTTGGGATAGGCTGGGGTACAGGGGATTGGGTCTGGGTGGAGGAAGTTGGAGGGGGGAGGCTAGAGACAGGGACAATGACTGCCATCAGTGCTGAGGCCAGAGTTTGCAGGGTTCGATGAAGGGCAGCCTGACCAGAATGAATGCCCTCCAGGAATGCATTTGTGTGTTGCAATTCCCTTTCTACACCCTGGATGGCATTCAAAATGGTAGACTGCCCAACAGTGAGGGACCTGAGGAGGTCAATGGCTTCCTCACTGATGGCAGCAGAGGTGACAGGGGCAGGGGCTGAGGTGCCTGGGGTGAAGGTGATGCCCACCCTCCTAGGTGAGCGGGCACGGGGCGAAGGCTGAGGGGCTGCTGGGAGGGCGGTGTTGGTAGGGGGGGTGGCGGCTGTACCTGTAGAAGTGGGAGGCACAGATTTTGCCGCCACCACAAGGGAGCTCCCATCGGAGGACGAGTCTGTGTCGCTGGTTGCAGATCCTGTGACCGCCATGTTGCTCCCCTCGCGCTCCGTCCCACTGGTGTTTTCCGAGTCCGTGGTGTGGCCCTCCATGGCCATGTGGGATGCAGCTCCCTCGTGCTCCGGTGCCACTGTACCTCCGCCTGATGATGCTGATGCACACAAGAACAGGGATACCACAAAAGGGGGGGGGGGGCGACAGAAGAAAGACAGGTTGAGTGCATGGCTTACCGCTACCGTTGGCGGACAATACAGACACAGCAGCCCCCTGCACTACGTCGCGCTGTTGGGCTCTACAGATACAATTCCTGGGATATGTCCTACATGGCTATGGTCGACATCTGTACACATAGATGACACAGGGGCATGTATACCTGTACTTGGCACTCTACAGAGGTGGGGTGGGGTGCCACATGGCCTGCATAACGGAGGGGCCTAGCCTACGGAACTCGCCCTGGCCTAGGGAAACCCACAGCCCTCCTCCCCCACCCAGACACCTTCACTGCGCGCAAAGTCCGCTGAATGATGTTGTTCTCACCCCCTTGTGTCTGCTGTGATGCCCTCAATCGCCCATCCAACTCAGGGTAGGCCACCGCCAGGATCCGGAACATCAGGGGGGTCATGGTTCGACGGGCACCCCTCCCACGTTGGGAGGCCATCCCCAGCTGAGCCTCCGCCGTCTTCTTGCTCCAGCGGCGAACGTCTTCCCATCTTTTCCGGCAGTGGGTGCTCCGTCTGTGGTGGACCCCCAGGGTCCGCACGTCCTTGGCGATGGATATCCTTCTTCTGGTGGGCGCAGACCTACATGACATGTACAGGGGAAGAAGAGAAGTCATTACCAACTGCACCGTCGAAGTGAGTGGCCCACATCCCTACCCTTGCCATGTGGCACATGCATTCACAGTCCTTCATGCACGCAGAACTGTGCCCCCTTCCTTCTTACAACCAGCCCTCTCCACACAGGTATAGCCCATACAACGTGCTCCCTGTGTACTTACCTGTTTGTCTGGAGGACCGTAGAGTAGCGTGTGACTGGGGGAGGACCCCGTCCACGAGCTTCTCGAACTCCTCTGCAGTGAAGGCAGGGGCCCTTTCCCCAGACGCACGAGCCATTGTCTCTTCCAGACCGAGGTCACAGCAGCACTTGCTGTGTAGGTCCTCTCCTGTCGAAGATCAGGTATCGAGTGACTGAACAGATAGAAAATGGCGGTCACGTCCGCAGCGGTGCATACAATCACCGCCGGCGTACATTGTCATTGGCTCCTGGGACCCATAGGGTCCAATGTTAACCAATGCAGCATTGCGCCACGGTCTTCGACCGCCTACCGCGACGGTGTACAACGCCCGCACAGTTACCTCACATCCCATTGTCCCACTTTACAGGTCAGGCAGCCGCCATTTCAGCGGCCCACATGGCCTAATTACCAACTGCGTCACACAGACCTAGGCCTTGTCGCACAACACAAATAGAGGCCAGATTTTGTGTATGAATGGTGTTCTATGTAGACTGTGGGTATATACCTCTGAGTTGTTTGACTCTGTGGTCGCTGTTGTCATTCCTAGGCACCGTCCGCTGGGACATGTGAGGAGATGGCGGAATCCTCCGGTGTACCGACCGCTGGTGGACTTGTCGACAATGGATGAAAGACATTTGATCATCACCTACAGGTTTGACCGTGCCACAATCCAGGAACTGTGTGCCCAGTTGGAGCCAGACATGATGTCAGCAATCCGCCATCCCACAGGGATCCCCCCTCAAGTGCAGGTGCTATCAGTGCTCCATTTCCTTGCAAGTGGATCATTTCAAACAACAGTGGCCATGGCATCAGGGATGTCCCAGCCTATGTTTTCCATCGTGTTGTCCAGAGTGTTGTCTGCCCTGCTGAAACACATGCGGAGCTACATCGTTTTCCCTCAGGTGGAGGATTTGCCTACAGTTAAAGGTGACTTCTATGCCCTTGGACATATCCCCAACATCATAGGTGCCATTGATGGACCCATGTAGCTCTGGTCCCCCCCCCCCCACAGGAGTGAACAGGTGTACAGGAACCGGAAGAGTTATCATTCGATGAATGTACAGATGGTATGTTTGGCAGACCAGTACATCTCCCAGGTAAATGCTATGTTCCCTGGCTCAGTGCATGACGCCTACATCCTGCGGAATAGCAGCATCCCTTATGTGATGGGTCAACTCCAGAGGCACTGGGTGTGGCTATTAGGGGACTCTGGTTATCCCAACCTGTCATGGCTACTGACCCCAGTGAGAAATCCCAGGACCAGGGCAGAGGAACGCTACAATGAGGCCCATGGGCGGACTAGGAGGGTGATCGAACGCACCTTCGGCCTCCTGAAGGCTAGGTTCAGGTGCCTCCATATGACAGGTGGTTCCCTATTCTACTCACCAAGGAAGGTGTGCCAGATCATCGTGGCCTGCTGTATGCTTCACAACTTGGCTTTGCGACAACAGGTGCCTTTTCTGCAGAAGGATGGTCCAGATGACGGTGTTGTGGCAGCTGTGGAGCCTGTGGACAGTGATGAAGAGGAAGCAGAGGAAGAAGACATTGACAACAGGGACTCAGTTATCGAGCAATATTTCCAGTGACACACAGGTGGGAACCCATTCCTCCCTACTACAAGTACTTTCACACTTCTAACTCTATCCTGTCTGTCGATTTCAACCGGTATATGGTAACTGAGTTGTACATTTCCCTTACGGTTTCACAGGTGTGGTTTCCAACGTGTGTCATCTGCTTAGATTCCTCATGGACTTGAGATGTGTGACATAGGTATGTTGACATTACATTTGAAAACGCATTTTGTCACTGTCATTGCTAATACACATTTTCGAAATCACAGACTGACTCCAGATTGTTTTGTGCTTCAAGGGATTTATTGAAGTGCTCAATATTGGAGGGGGGTTGTAAAATGGTGAGGGGTGATGGTGGAGCAATGTCCATGGCAGAGTCCAGTCTATTAGTCTCACAGGTGCATTGCCCATATGGGCATAGGAAGTGGAGCTGGGGCATTTCCAAAGGGTTACAAAGTGGGACAGTAGGATGACAATCAGGGTGGTCTCATTTCTTGGCGGGGGTCTTGGCATCGTGCTCTGTCTTGTTCCTGGATCTCGGGGACCGTTTGCGGGGTGGTTCTCCGTCTGCAGGGGGTGGGGTGCTGGTGTGGTGGTCCTGTGGCGGGGAGTCCTGTCCACTAGCGCCGGCGGAGGTGGTGGCCAGTTCTTCGTCCATGCTAGTGTCACGGGCCCCTTGGAGTGCCACAGTGTCCCTCCTGGTGTTAAGTATCTCCTTCAGCACCACTATGCTGGTGCCCAGGGCGGAGCTGATGGTTCTGAGTTGCTCCCTGAACCCCAAATACTGTTCCTCCTGCAGCCGCTGGGTCTCCTGAAACTTGGCCAGGACCGTTGCCATCGTCTACTCGGAGTGGTGGTATGCTCCCATGATGGAGGAGAGGGCCTCGTGGAGAGTGGGTTACCTAGGCCTGTCCGCCCCCTGTCGCACAGCAGCCCTCCCAGTTCCCCTGTGTTCCTGGGCCTCCGTCCCCTGGACCGTGTGCCCACTACCACTGCTCCCAGGTCCCTGTTTTTGTAGGAGTGGTGGGTTAGCCTGGGTTCCCTGTAGTGGTGGACACACAGCTGATTGACGTGTCCTGGGGACGGAGGTACGGGCCCGCTACGTGGGTGCTGTGCTGGTGTTACCAGAGGGTGGAAGGTCTGTGGTGGCCTGTGACTGGGTGTGGGGAACCGACTGTCCCGAGGCCCACGATGGTCTGGGCTGGTCATCTGGATCCAGTTGGACAGAGCTGCTGTCATCACTGTGGGCCTCTTCTGTGGGTGGGGTGGAGATGTCTGGACCCTCCTGTCTGGTGACGTTGGGTAGTGGTCCTGCAGGGGTGTAAAAGCATGATTATTGAATCTGTGTGTGTCCTGGTGGGCAATGGGTCGGTGAGCGTGTACCCCAGTGCTAGCATTCCTGTGTGGGGGCTTGTGTGACGATGGTTAAGGGGGGTGTTATGGGTATGTGCAGTGGGCATGCTTTAGTGATGAGTGTCCATGCTTTGTTGTGTCATGCAGGGCTTGGTGTTGGGATGGGTGGCTTGTGTTATTAGTACATTTGTAAGGAGTTGGAGTGATAGGGGAGGGGGCGAGGGTGGGGGGTCTGTGATAGCATGCAGGTAGGGTGGGGGATATGATAGTTAAGATTTGACTTACCAGAGTCCATTCCTCCACTGACTCCTGCAAGGCCCTCAGGATGCAGAATAGTCAAGACCTGCTCCTCCCATGTTGTTAGTTGTCGGGGAGGAGGTGGGGGTCCGCTGCCAGTCCGCTGTACCGCGATGTTGTGTCTTGAGACCACGGAACGCACCTTCCCCCGTAGGTCGTTCCACCTCTTCCTGATGTCGTCCCGATTTCTTGGGTGCTGTCCCACTGCGTTGACCCTGTCGACTATTCTTCGCCATAGCTCCATTTTCCTAGTTATGGAGGTGTGCTGCACCTGTGATCCAAATAGCTGTGGCTCTACCCGGACAATTTCCTCCATCATGACCCTGAGCTCCTCCTCCGAGAACCTGGGGTGTCTTTGCTGTGCCATAGGGTGGTGTAGGTGATGTGTGGGGTGGTGTATGTGGTGATAAGTGTGGTGATATGTAGTGGTGTGTGGTGTTTTGTGCGTGGAAGTAGTGTGGGTGATGTTGTTGAGTGCCTCTGGCTGCTAGTTTGTGGATGGTGGTGTCTCTCTCTGGCCTTCTTTCTGAATTTTTGGTTGTAAGGGTTTGTGGGTGACGTGGGTGTGTGTTTTATATTGTATTGGGTGTGTGGGAGTGGTGTGTGTATGTGTATCAGGTGTGTGTATTTCGAATTGTCCAATGTGGCTGTGTTTTGTAAGAGTGTTTGTATTTTGAGTGTGCACCGCCAATGGAATACCACGGTTGAAAGACCGCCGCGTGGATTCGTAGGTCGTGATAGCATGGGCGTATTTCTGTTGGCGTGACGGTGGAGGTTTTGTTTTCGCCAGTTTATCACTGACCTTTGGTGTGGCGGACTTGTGTGGGTGTCTGAATTTTGTCGGATTTCGGGATGTGGGTGGTAATAGCTGTGGCGGAATTCCGTGGCCAAGGCGGTGTGTTGGCGGTCTTCTGCACGGCAGTAAGCGGCTTTTACCGCCTATGTTGTAATGAACCGCCATTGTTTTTTTTAAACAGTCTTTATTCCGTTACAATGCCGCGAAATCACCTATTTGAAGCATTTGTGTTTCTAAGTGCTATTTTTGTGTTTAATCTTTAAAAATTCATAACTTGACTTGTGTAGGTTGGATTTTTGTTGTTTTGGTCTTGTTTTGTTTACATAAATATTGGCTATTTTTGTAACCTGGTGTTGAGTCATTCAGTGGTGTTTTCACTGTATTACTGTTATGTTGGTACAAATACTTTACACACTGTGTACACACTGTATACATTGCACTGCCAAGGATTGGCGTAGAAGAGGCGAAAGTGAGCCGGGGAGAACCGGAGGACAGGGGCTCCTGGAGGAGACCCGCATGGAGGATCGGAGGCCCCTCCCCATACCTCAGTGAGTGAATGGTGGCCGGCCCGGGGGCGGCGACATGCTGGGGCAGCGGCTCAGGGTGACTGATCTGGAGGCTAAGGACTCGAGCGGGTCCCTCCTTCAACCCCTGGTACCCCCCCCTTTGTCTCTGTGGGCCAGCACGGATGGCCGAGTTGATGGGGGTGCCACGGTCTCCGCCAAGGCACCTAGCATCAAAGTCAACTAACTTGCATATCATCGTGGCAGCTGCCCTGGGAGGCCCCTTGGCCTTGTTGCAGGTGTTTTTCCAGCATCCACACTGACAGTACCCAGAACCTTCGCTTTACCCAATAGATATTGGCACCCCAGCCGAGTGGCAGTCATGCCGAGGTGGCAGTGTTTGGGGGTCCCATTAGAGAGTATGCTGCAGACAGAGAAATGGAGTAGGCCCCCCACCATCACTCGATCCCAGCACACATTGGAGCAACGCAATGGGGATACTGCTTCAAAGGGGGTGGAGAGCAGCATGGCGGGGAAAGTGACAGGCCGACGTGGGTATCTGGAAGACCCCCATGGTGGACGGCAGCGAGGGCTGTGGCACTACTTGCCCCCCCAACTGTTCTTTTACTGCCTGAGGTAAATGACCCACGGTAACCAGTAACTGGTGGCCAAGCCATCACTGGAGGCAGAGGAGGATGTGCTGTTCATCAATCCAAGTGAGACAAATATGCTTTTCCGAGCGGGGGCATCACTGGAATCCAATACAACAACTTCAGATCAACCACCACCTGAGGCGGGTTCCCCCATGCTTCAGGACATTGTGGCAGCCAAACAGGAGCGACTCAGTGACAACAGAAGTGTCACTGCTGAGAACAGATCTGTGAAACATTGCTAACCGAGTGAAAGACGTGGAGGACGCTACCGACTCCCTCCGGGGCGACACAAAAGATGCTACAAATTCAAGTAGGGAACTGCAAGCCTTGGCTACTACCATACAAACTTGGCTGGAAGACTATGAAGGACGATCGCGAAGAAACAACATCCACATCATAGGGCTGCCCTAACGCGCAGAGGGACACGCAGTCCACCTGTTTGTCGAGGATCTTATCCTCAAGGAACTGCAGTCAGGAGGCCTATCAAAGTTATACTCAGTGGAGCAAGCCCATCGCATTTCTGGAGTGATGCCACGCCCGTAAAGCACCCCCATGACTGTTAATATCCAGGATTTTCACTTTCTGAGTTCGGGACGTGATCCTGCAGACAGCTCGCAGTGCCACTCCTGTTCAGAATGAAAACGCAGCAATAACCTATTTTCCAGACTTTACCATGCATGTGCAAAGACTACGATGCAGTTTCTTAGAGGTAAAGAAGGCGCTGCAAGATCGAGACATAAAATATTCCATGATGTTCCCCGCCAAGGTATGAGTGGTGACTGAATGTAAAACATGGTATTTTGAGAAACCACAAGATTCTTTTGACTGGCTGGAGGGATGGCATACGGCAGGAACTCCACAACGAAAGACGCACCCAGGATGAAGGTGACAAGAAACTGGCAGACCTAGCCACCAAGCAGCTCAGGGACAACCAAGAGAGCACAGCGATTCACCAGGGCAGACTGACCTAAACCTTCCTGTAGGTTCTGGGGGCTTGAGGATTTCCTTTGCAAAATAAGGGGTCTCCCAGAGGAGAGTCTTCCTGGGGTGGTTTGGCGCTCCTTGGGCTCAGTAGTTTTGAAACACTCTGCCCATCAAGAAGGCACAAAGCAGTGACTGGACTGGACATTCCTGCTATCTCAAATGGAGCAGCAAGAGCATGGTAAATGCTTTGTTCATGAGAGGCATACGCAGGGGACATCTGAAAGTTGGTAACTGCCACCTATAGTTGAATATGTTGGGTCAGGTGACAGGCACTCTGCAGATTTGGGGTGGGTGGGTAGTTTTAGATCCACCATGTAGGGTGGGGGATTGGTTTGAATGTTACTTTGTTTTGTTATGGAAAGTGTCATGGATATATTTAGCACGCAGCACAACCGATTTGACACATCACACAGCTCTCCATAAGGTTTTGCATACTGGGACTGGTTACCTGCTCCTCTATAATATTTGGGTGCCCTGAGTGGCAGATTCCCTGGTATATACCCATGACATCATCTACACCAGACATTAAGTTGTTCTCCTGGAATGTTAATGGTCTGGGAGATAAATTAATGAGAGGAGTGGTGCTCCAATATATAAAGAGACACGCCCCAGACATCGTGCTCCTACAGGAGACACACCTACAAGGCAACACCTACCAAGCCTAAGATCACTGGGGATTCAAACTGATAGTACATGCGGGGTACACCTCAGGTTACCGGAGAGTAGGCATACTGATGCGAAAATCCTCACCCTACAGTGTCCAGCACACCTGGGCAGACCAATAGGGGAGAAATGCAGCAGTTTCGAGACAGTGGGAGAGCACTACAATCAATATAGTATCAGTTTACATCCTCCCATGACTACATGGCACGGCTTTTGCCGCACTGAGCACCCTTCTAATTCAACTCCTGGAAAGGAAATTGCTGCTGGGAGGGGACTTTAGTGCAACACACTGTGAGATTAAAGACCATTGGACGTCCCAGAGGACTGATCTGCCCTGTCAGTACTTGTCACAGTTCTTGGGGGCCATGGGGCTTGTTAATGCATGGCATGTCTGCCACCCACAGGAGCTGCAATACACTTTTTTGCTCAGGGGTCCACAGAAGTATATAACAAATTGATTATATCCTTGTCCTTCCCCACATGACCCCTTAAAAAGATCCACCACTTGGCGAGAGGCATATCCGATCACTCTCCGATCTGGCTGACATACCGTGGCCCATCTGTCTCAGGGCAGGACTATCTAGTTATCAATCCCTGGAACCCCCAAATTTCAACTATTTGTGAAAGCCTGATCACAACAGCGAAGCACTACTTCGAAGAAAATTCAGGTTCAGTAGAGTCAGCATAGAAGTTGTGGGAGGCTTACAAGACGGTAACAAAAGGTAAAGGGGTCTCATTGATTGCAGGCCACAAGAAAGACAAGAGGGCATACCTAGATGCCCTGGAGTAGTAGATTCAAGACGTAGAGTCCAGACTCACGGGTTCAGGCCAAGAACCTGTGCGTCATCAATTGGCTTTGAAACAGAAGGAGTTTAGGGATGTCTCAACGGACACAGCCCACTCACGGTAATATAGCATCATCTGCGCTTGTATGAAGTGGGTGACAGGGCTGGGAGACTACTGGCCTGGCTGGACAGCACGGAAAGGGCAAACTGATGGGTACCTGAAATCTTGACAGACGGTGGGGACCGAGTGAAAGGTGGGCAACAGATCACAGAGGCGTTTGCAGCTTATTAGACCAAATTATATTCCCCTGCTTTGTCGGCTACAGCACTCAAAGCTCGGGAACTACTGTCGGATGTTGATCTGCCAGTCCTGTATAAATCGGATATAACTCTACTAAACCAGGAGATAACACAATATGAAATAAGCCAAGCTATCTGCGAAAGCCCCGGGACTCAATGGACTCCCTATTGAAATATACAAACTCACATCCACCACAATTGCGCCCTACCTCCTAACAATGTTTCTTGAAAGCCGCGACCAGGGGGTCCTACCTAGGGATCGGAGGCTGGCCAACATAGTGGTAAACTCTCAGAGATATATACTTCATATAGACCAAACTCACTCCTTAATGCTGAAGTGAAGATCCATGCGAAACTCTTGGCCTCTCGGTTGGTCAAGGTGATTCCCCTCCCAGGTTAATAGAAGCATGTTTGCACCATTCCGGCTGTGGCAAGGCACTCGAAAGGGCTGCCCACTATCCCCCCCTGATCTTTACCCTGGCTCTGGAACCACTGGTGGTCTGGATATGTGGAGACTCCCTGACCTGAGGCCTGAAATGGACAGAGGATTGGGAAGATAGAATATCCCTATATGCCAATTTGATTTTACTATATGTAATGCACCCCACACGTACACTTGACAGAATACTGCATGTCCTAACGCAAATCCGCTATTATTCAGGCCACACTATCAATTGGGACAAATCTGTGATCTACCTTCTCTGCGGCACAGTCCCGAACCTGCCCGCCGGATGCACCACCCTAATAACTACAGAGGGGTACCAGTACTTAGGCATTTACATCACTATGGACCCGAGAGACTTTCGGGACCATAATTTGGCACCCCAGCTGATGTGCTTACAGAAAGATGTGGAACGCTGGCGATCCCTTCCCCTGTCATTTTTAAGCAGGGCAGCCTTATTTAAATGATGGCCCTGCCTCACTTCCTATATACTCTTCACAGTACACCTTATCCCGTCTCCTACTTCCGAAACATCGACGGCGCACTCCGCACCTTGATCTGGGACACGGGCCCTGCACATATAGCTATTAAAAAGGTCACAAGAAGTTGGTATGATGGAGGGACTGCCCTGCCCGATGTGCAGGCCTACTACCAAGCAGCCCAATTGGTATCTATTAACCACTGGGTCCATCTCCCCAAGACCGAGCCCCTTTTCAAATGGATCGCGAGGCCGGGGGTTTCCAGCAGGCACTATATGTAGGGAATAAGCCTCGGACCTTCCCTGTCGCCACGGCAGTAATTCTCAACAGTTGGCATGAAACACTTCACTCACTGGGTTACTAAATATGATTATGCCGGCCACCCCGCTGTGGGACACTGCAAGTTTGGGCACTGTAGGCACACAGCCGGGTTTCCGTAACTGGGATGTCATTGGAATAGGGAAGGTGGGAGACCAATGGATGACTGGTACAGTCCTTTCTTTCTCAGTTCTTCAGGCATAATACCAGCTGGCATCCACAGAAACATTCAGGTACCTACAAATCCAACATGCACTATGTTCAGCACAACCGAAAGGGGCAGACCCTCCAGAGTCCTCCCCGCTTGAAGAGCGATTATTAGCCAAATACATGCCCAAGAAGGCTATCTCTCTCACATATCAGAAACTCATGAGAACTCCTATGATGTTTTGGGGAATTTGAGGGGCCAATGGGTGTGAGACCTGGGGGATCTGGACGATGGGCAATGGCAGGAGGCTCTCGCTTCTCCGAGGGAGGTGGCTGTGCGCTCTGGATACCAGTTAGTCCAACTGAGAATCCTCCACAGAAGCTACTATGCTTGCACAACTCTGACAAAGATCGGCAGAGTGGCTACCCCACCTTTGCTTTCGGAATTGTGGTCAGGGGGTCTTTTTTTTATCATTTGCTATGGAGCTGCTGAGTCATACAGGGTTAATGGGAATCAGTGGTGTCATGCCTCAACACTACGTGTGGGAATGTCGTTGTGCTGTTCCCTAAGAAGTGGTGCCTGTTGAATATATGGGATGAAACAGATCTCACCCCCTTGGACTGGGTACGGATGACTCTGGGGTTGATAATAGCGAAACGTTAATATTGCCCACACATGGAATGCAAGTCGACCGGCGGAACTGGCGGACTGAAAACTTGATCTGGACTGGTGCATGCTGGCGGAGCAAGTGGTATACGCGAGCAAGGGGTGCCCCAGAAACTGGACTGGAAGCTGGGGAAAGTGGAATGCCTCTATAGGTGGTTTGTGTACTCCGCTCGGCACTGTTAGGGCAGAAGACCGCAACCAGACATGATTGTATGTTTAGGATGTGCTTTGATTTTGCCACGGGGGAGGAAGGGAGTGAACCATGGAGAATCCCCGTCCCCCCAGCTGCCATTCGGTTAATGAATCACACAGAAGGAATTCATGTCAGTGTTAATCACCGTGAATAGCCTGTAGGAGGACAGGTTCGAGCCTTTGAACGCTTCGCTTCAGCATCATAGAGATGCAGCAGTCCCACATAGTCTCAGGGAGCACTCCCTCAGCCTTAGCCTCTAAATAAATGTCCAGCAGGTGCTGAGTAAAAGAAGGGGAGAAATCGTGATAAAACTAATCCAGGAGGCCATCCCCTCCCGATGTCTTCCCCCTAGCTAGCAGTCGCAGCACCGCTTGGATCTCTTCCAACATGAGATCTGGCTTGATGTATAGAATTATAGCCTCCTCCAGCCTTGGAAGCGCTAGAGCTGTCAAAAATGCAGATATGTTTTTATGGTCGGACTGCTGTACATGCTCAAGGTGAATCTTAAGGCCTTCCAATATCCCCTCCTGTGTATTTACATCTCTGCCTTGAGGGGTCTTAAGGTGGAGCACAGGGGAAGGAATAATCTCTCAGTGCAGCATCTAAGCCAACAACTGCCGAGAGCTATCCTTTTCCCTACTGAGGAGCTGTTGATAGGACAGCAGCGTGCATTTGTCAAGTCTACCCCTCACTTTTCACCACCTGTATCTGAAGCTCCAGTTCCCTCCACCCTACCACCGGGTCAGCTGGGGACAGCCCTAGCTCATCCTCCCCCATGAGCAGTTCAGCCTGCAAAGTGCACCTAACCCCGCAGGAGAGACCAACGTAATGCCCCCCGTATCACAGCTTTCATCATCTTCCACTGCGTGAACCTGTGGATGGGTGAGGACAAATTAATCTAAAAAAAACTTCCAACAGCACCCCCAATAGCACCTCCCTGCCCTTGACATCCTGCAGAATCTCAGATGGGAGCCCCCATGCCAGCGGAGATGTCACGCTGCCCCCCACCCAACCTCACAGAGCATTGGAGAAAAGATGAATATCAGGTGGACTCTCTCAGATCAGGGTGGGTATCCCTCCAAATATCACATAAACCTAACTGGGCAGTGACCTCTCTGAGGGAGACAGTCATGCTGGGCTTAGTGTTGAGACATGGGGGGTTCCTATCGGGCTCTCCATTCAGAATACAGTTAATATCTCCAGCCCAGAATACCTGACAGTCCAGTGCTGGCGAAAGGACATATTGTAGAGTCAAGAAAAGTGCCCATCATCAATATTTGGTCCGTATGTATTGACAATAACTATGTCTATACCATCCAACCTGCCTTGAATCAACAAGTAGCATCCCTCTGGGTCTGCCTCCATGTACATGAGAGCAAATGGAACTCCTAGAGCTATCCATATGAGGATGCCCCTAGCAAAGGTTGAGTAGCTGGCATAGTATCGTTGTTCACTCCATTTTTTGGCCAACTTCGCAGCCTCTACATTGTAATGGTGTTTCTCCTGAAAGCAGGTAGCATCAGCAACGTTTCTCTTGAGAAAGGATAACACCCTATAGCTTTTCTTAAAATTGCCCAACCCCAGCTCATTCCAGGAGATAAGCTTACATGATCCGATTTTGCCTATAATAAATAAATGATGCACCCATATACCAGTGTTTCCCCCCTGTGAACAGATGGCAGTGATTCATTTGTCAACAAGTGGCAACTGACCCCACTACCAGACAAGTATAACATGGCCACATCGTAACACAAGCCCATAAAGTTTGATATGCCAGGATGTGCATAATCAGACCCCCTCCCAAGACATCAAGAATCATTAACACAAGCCACAAAAAACTCTCCCTCCCTCCGTGCATGGAAAAAGGAAAGAAACAGAATCATGAACTTGGCTCCCACTTTCCGGAGGTGGCCACTTCCTCACTGAAACCCCCAAAACATACATGCCGCAAGTGGGCCGCAACCACACAAATCCAGCAGAGGTGGCAACAGGCATGACCTCACATACAGAAAGAACTCCCCCCACCGCAGTCCATATTTAGACTTTCAATAACCCCTTATGAAATCTTGGTGTCAGGAATAACGTCATATCCTGGAGAAGGAGGGTCCGAGGTCCCTTCAGTCGCATGACCACACATACAGGGAGAACATCCCCACAGAAGTTCACATTAGACTTTCAATGACCCTTTGGGAAGTCTCGGTGTCAGGAACAACATCACCTCCTGGGGAAGGACGGTCTGAGGTCCTCTCAGTTCCATGCTGCAATGACACAGAGTTTTGCAGGGTGAAGGAGCATTTACCTGAGGTCCTTCTCCCACAACTTCATCTTAACTTCCAAGACAGATTTACATTGCTCCTCTTACTTTTTGAGTATGATCCAGAAAAATTGTGATATTATGGTTCTCGAAGGGTGGGACAGCTTCCTCCCTGGCAGCCCTCAGAATAGCAGCCTGATCCCTATGATTGAGGAGTTTAGAAATATGGGCCCATGGTGGAATCCTCAGGGGTGGCACAGGAGCCAGCCCTCTGTGGGCCCTCTTGTTGACAGAGGTCTAATAAATCTTTAGGGCGCAAAGCATGTCTTACTCAGTTCCACAAGAATCATACCACGGATGGGCCCTCCACTCTTTCAAGAAAGCTAGGCAAACGTACATTATTCATGTATATCGTCCATGCGGTCCTATATGTTGTGAGAGACTACTGACAGTTGGTAGGTTTGTTGTTTTAAGAGCCACACCTCGGTCTAGAGCATTGTGATATTGATTTCTGCTTTGTCCACTTTCTCAGCAACTTTAAAAATATCTGCGCCCATAACAGATTACCTCAATGGAGATACCTACTTTTTGTCCCTCAAGTGCTGCCCTAAAACCCTCCAGGAGGGCTGCTTGTGAAGGTTCCTTATGATGCTCTGAAATTTGTGCGTCGGTCTGCAAGGTCTCTCGGCATTTAAGGTGATGTGTACACTCATGGGGGTGGGGGGTAGTATACTGAGTAATGATGTTGCACTGTGGATGACTCTCAGGCCTATCCTTCCCGATGATGCAAGCAGGAAACCACTAGCCGGCTCGGGGAGCCCCCCTAGACCACTGTCAAATGTAAGAGTGCAGTCCATGAAGGCCTCCAGGCACAAGTTAATGTGAAGACAGGGGACCAGCTCCAGGCTCACCAGAGCTCACAGCAAAATGAGGGTCTACAAGGGGGTCACACCAGGACCTGCCACCGCAAAGCAACCAGGCTCCAACAGATATTTCTGTTGGGAAGAAGTGCCACCAAGAAAATGCACCAGAGCAGCGACAATGAAAGGCATCAACGAGCCGAGAACACACAAACAGCAGTCACCAGGCCAACAATCCAAAGGACGACCACTCCCTCCAACCATTTGAGGGCCGCCGAGCAACAGATGTAGAGGGGGAAGCTTGACTCCCTAGCATTTCTTTGGAGGCCCCAGAGCCAGTGTGTGTGCAGGCCTCCTCTCTGGTGCCAGAAGCACCTCAGGACAGCCCCAAGATCAACACGTTCCTGGGGAACCCCCACATCAGTCACCCTACAGACAGACTTACCGGGCCCCGGGCAGAGGCAAGGTACTCTGTGGTGCTGAGACAGTCTTCTATACCCAGAAGGATGATCCCAGTGGGGTCCCAGGGTCATGCATACATTTGTTCCCCCCTCAGTCTCCAGCAGCTCCCAGGGGCCAGTCAGGGCAAGTGGGGCAACCCCACGGCTGTTTCTAATTCTGTATGGGGGCCTCAGGAGTGGGTACCCCGCCCCGTATGCCCAGCAGGTCAGGATAAGAGTCACAAAGGGCAGGGGCCCCTGATGAAAGACTGCCAGCACAGGCCCATTGCTGTGCTTGAACAACCGTGTTCCAGGGCCTACAAAGTTGGTGGAAGGGGAGGCCACAGTTGGGCGCTCCACTCCCCTCAGTTTCTTACTACAGACAGTTGTTGGGCCGCCAGCCAGCATGCCAACAAACCAACTGAGTGGGCCCACACTCCAGCTCCAGTCACTATGGGGCAATGAGGGCAGATATCAGCTGCTGCGGAGGGAGCGGGATCCTCTCTCCACTTCACTGTGGGCCTCACTCAATGTGCTCTGCTTCCTCTGTCCAGTGCATAGCGCAGTGTGAACTCCAGGTCATGCCAGGCTGTCTACCAGGCCTCCAGTTCCCAGGCACAGTGGGAGGGGCCGCAAGCCAGCAGGGGCCCACCTGCAATTTCAGTGTGTGTCTTGAGGGACCCCACTTGGACCGGTGCCACATGCAGCAGCGTGCCTGGCAGGATAAGGCAGGATTCTGCAGTGGAGGGACGAAGGACAGAAGAAAGACTGCACCTGCTGAGAAAAGGCTGCACCTATTGTACCTGCTGAACCAAGAAAGGACAAGAGAGAGATGGGCTGCTCCTACTGGCACCTGTAGAAAAGTACCCTCTTTCTTGGCATGGTTACCCCCTTTTTCTGCCTGATGTCAGTGTGTTTGACTGTGTTCACTGGGATCCTGCTAACCAGGACCCCAGTGATTATGCTCTATCTCCCAAAACTCTGTATTTCACACACAATTGGCACTCTGGTGCCCCATTATAAGTCCCTAGTATATGGTGCTTAGGTACCCAGGGCATTGGGGTTCCAGGGGATCCCTATGGGCTGCAGCATGTAGTTTGCCACCCATAGGGAGCCCAAGCAAAGGTTTCTGCAGTACTGCCATTACAGCCTGTGTGAAAAGGTGCAAGTACCCTTTCACTGCCATTTTTCACTACATCAGGTCACTTATAAGTCACCCCTATGGCAGGCCTTCTAGCCCAGAGGGCAGGGTGCAAAGTACCAGCGTGTGAGGTCACCCCTGCACTAACAGAGGTGCCCCCATGAATTCCAGGCCCATTTTCCCAGACTTTGTGAGTGCTGGGATGCCATTTTACGCATATACTGAACATAGGTCACTACCTATGTCCAGCTACATAATGGTAACTCCGAACATAGGCATGTTTCAAACATGTATCAAACATATTGGAATCATACCAGAGGCTTTTGCAAGCATCGGTTGTATGAATCCATGCACTCTGAGGGTTCATTAGAGGACCCCCAATACTGCCATTACAGCCTTCTGAGGGTTTCCAGGCAGCACAAGCTGCTGCCACCTCCCAGACAGATTTCTGTCCTCCTGTTGCTTGAGAAGCTCAATCCCAGAAAGGCAGAACAAAGGATTTCCTTTGGGAGAAGGGTGTTACACCCTCTCCTTTTATAAATTGATGTTACAGGCTTCTGAGCCTCCCAAAACCACTGGAAATGCTTTGAAGGGCACATTTGGGGCCCTGCTTGCAAAAACCAGTCTATACTGGTTCAGGGACCCCCAGTCCCTGCTCTGGCGCACAGCAGGACAAAGGAAAGGGGAGGGACCACTCCCCTGTCCATCACCACCACAGGGGTGGTGCTCAGAGCTCCTCCAGAGGGTCCCTTGGTTGTGCCATCTTGGATTCAAGGTTGGCAGGGAACTCTAGGAGCATCTGAGTGGCCAGTGCCAGCAGGTGATGTCAGAGCCCCCTCCTGATAGATGGTCACTCAGCTAGGTGACCAATCCCCCTTTCAGGGTTATTTAGGGCCTCTCCTCCACTTCGACTTCTGACCGAAGAAACTGCATCTGGACTGTTCAGGACCCTACAAGCTGCAACAAAGAAGCAAGTCCATCTTCAGCCTGCATCAGAAGAAAGAAGGTATATCCCACGGAGTGAAGGAGTCACTCCCCTGCTTCTGCAGGCACCAACTGAGATGACGACCAGCTGCGTGGATCTCCTCTCCTGCTGAGCTGCATGGATCCTGCATCACGAGTAGTGGACTGAAGTGGTTCCGACGGTCCTCTCTTCCAACTGTCCAACTTGGGTGAAGGTAAGCCCTCCCTGCCCACGCAAGACAGTACCCCCTTGCACCGTGTCATTTGCAGTTGCCAAGGCTTGTTGGCATCCTTCCTTCAAGATCTTCATGCATTTTGAAGCTCCAGCCCCCAACACTCCTTCCTGCGATGCACAGATCCCTGATTGGTTCTCCAGGTGCGTTGGAACGTTTCTCGTAATGCTGCGTGGGCCTCTTCTGCAACTTTCCTGTCCCTGTCCTGTGGGACTCCTGTGAGCACTGCCTGGTCTTCTGTGGGCTCTCTGTGCTGCTGAGGGCACCCTCTGACTCTCCCTCCTGGGTAGAGTCCAACTGGTCCCCAGCCGCAACATTTTCTGCGAACCGCAAGCTTTGCATGTGCCAATGCTTGTTGGCGGACTCCATTGACACAAACCCAACCGCAAACCTCCATCTCGTGTGAGGCATCACCTACACCCTCCAGGAACCCGACTTCGACTTCTTGGGTACAGTGCTTAATCTTCTTCTTCACCTGTGGTTCACCTTTTGCACCTTCATCCTAGTGGGTAGGGTACTCCTGCCTTTCCTGGACTCTTCTGTGCTTCTTGGACTTAGTCCCCTTTTTCCACAGGTCCTCTGGTCCAGGAATCCACTGTTGCTGTTTTGCAGTCTCTTCTGGGTTTTGCAATATTCTTCTTTACTTCTCTCTGTGTGTTCTGGGAAACTTACTGTGATTTACTCATGTTTTCCTGGTCACTGGGATGGGTTGTGGTACTTACCTTTGGGCTTTCCTAGTACTCCCAGCTCCACTCTATACACTACACATGCCTAGGTGGGTGTTCTTAGTATATGGTTTGTGCTCCCCCTAGGCCCATTTCTTCCTATTGTGATTTTCACCATTTGCACTGTATTCTATTTTTATGCCTATTTTTGCATGCTAGTGTATATAATTTGTGTAGTACCTTCTTAGGGAGTATAGTGTCTATGGAATATTTGGTATTTGTGCCACCAAAATAAAGTACCTTTATTTTTGTAACACTGAGTGTTTCCTTTCATGTTTGTAAGTACTAAGTAGGACTACAGTGGTATTGCATGAGCTTTGCATGTCTCCTAAATAAGCCTTGGCTGCTCATCCACAGCTACCTCTAGAGAGCCTGGCTTCAAGACACCGACTACACTACACTAACAAGGGATATCTGAACCTAGTATAAGGTGTAAGTACCACAGGTACCCACCACACACCAGGCCAGCTTCCTACATCACCTTCATGGTGAGAGACTCCAAGGGCTGGACCTGCTTCGACTTGTGCCACGGACCAGTGAGTGGATTCCAAAGGCTAGCCTCATGTTAATCTTCAAGTACTTGTAAGTTAAAGAAGCCTAAACATCACAATGCCCATCTGACTACTATTCACTGGACTTGTCCTTGAGCCCACTGGCTTAGCCTGTCATATCGTGTCCTTGCCCCTTAGAGGATCTTCTCAAGCTGCAGACCTTTCACTAGTGTGAGAGTGCATTCTTTCTCCCCAGGACCTGCAATATGTGAGCCTGAGGGAAAAGATAATATATTTTGGCAACAGAGTCTGAGAAGGCTCATGGACTACTGCGTCTTGTCGAACGCCGTTGAGACAGAAGACTTCATTGGGCCGATAGAGTTCGCCTGTCCATCGATATTGAGCTCAATGTCAGCCTCAAGCTGCAGAGGACCCTGCCAACCTCACCATCGATGAGAAAAACTAAAACAGAAAGAATTCTACGTGCAAGTAAAGTATTGACAGGGACCAACCCAGCACCTGCATCCAACCCTTACTTTTATCAAAGTAGGCCTTAAACTTTGACTTAGCTGTAAACCCTTGCCTTTGAGGCTTATAGACTACCTCTAAGTGTGAAAAACAGTGATTTAAAAACTTTTTAAGCAGGGATTCATGAAAATCTTGCAGACATCATAACTTTGGTTCCCTTTATCTGATTTTAGAGATTTTTGTGTTTATTGTGTCACATTTCTTACTTATTGACTGTTTTAGTAATGATAAATTAATTTTGTTTTCCTTTTAGTTAAGCCTGACTGCTCTTTGCCAGAGCTGCCCAGGACTGAGGTAAGGCTTTTTAAAAAAATCCTAATTGGAACAGATACAGAATAGTGCCATTATTACTTGGTGAGCTCTCACAACCACCCCAACGACTAATCCACTTACTCACAAACGCCTTCATCACATTGGTAAAGGAAAGTCTGCCACATTTAAAGAAACTGGCTGTACTCTGGGCAAAGGGCAGGGAACACCTTCTCCAATCAGGGAACTTTTGAGAAAAAAGGGAATTGCAGTCATGATGACACAGAGACTGCATGGCATGCTTCATGTCATCACATAAGCTAAAGCATGGGAAGAATTGTCCTCCAGCGCTCTGCAAGGTTGGTCTAACCACCATGAATGTGACCAATCTTGCTCGTACTCAGAAGAGATGCAGGTTCGAGCCTGATATATACTTTGATGGGAGCGTGCATGAGAATACCAAGTGCTAGAGACATTAGCAGGAAAAGGCATTGTCACAAATGGAAGGAAGCGAGTAGCACACCATTTAAGTGGGGATTCAGGCTGCACTCATGGTGCTGAGGGTGGTGGGAGGGATACCCACTTGAATGTAGTCTCCCTCACTCCCTCATGCAATGCAGGCACCTCATCAGAGACCAAGGGGGCAGTGTCAGTGGTGGTAAGTGAAGCAGTCAAGGCATATGCCACCCCCCTCCAAGGAGAAGACAAAGTTAAGTATCTTTGTGCCTGGGGTCAATTACACCTCCATGAACTCTTCAGCCGAGAGAGGCATGGGTGCCAATGTATGACTGTGAGTGGGCCCTGGCTGGGAGAGCTGTAACAGCAGTAGTCAGGGGCAGCACCACAAAGGCTCCAGGAGGCCCGAGGCCAACACAGCAGAAGGACATCTGTTCAGGTTGCAGGAGATGGCCTTTCTACCCCTGAGGTCAGGGGAGGATCACATTTGGAGCCCATGGGAGCCAGGACTAGCAGGTGGCAGGTAGGGCCCAGTGTGGACACCAAGAGTAAGGGCCCAGATGGCACTGGGGTGCCTCAAGTGGTCAGCCTTCAGACAAGGGCTAGCAAAAAGGCCAGCAGGGAAAATGTATGGTCATTGTTTGCAGGAGCTTGCCCACCGATGCAAGCAGGCGAGTATGCGGAGAGGCCCTAATGAACAGTGGGAATGAAGAGACAGACAATGTGGAGGTGGCAGGGCCCTCCATAGGAATCTGATGAAGGCAGAGGGAGAGCCTTTTGGTAGGGCTCAGTGGCTAAGAAAAGGACCGCACCATGTGGGATGCCACAGATCCTGATTTTACAGAGTAGAGGTTCCAGTGCGAGCACCCAAAGCAAGCAAGTCCAAGCTGGCTGGCTGAAGGCAGCTGGTCGGCAGATGGCAGAGTAGGCAGAAGCAAACAATTTACCCCGCTACCACCCCAAGAAGTGCATCAGTGCAATTGTGGAACTTTTGTTTGAGAGAAGAGAGTCTTTAGGGGATCCAAGACAGGATACTCAGTGGGATACAGCAAGGTCAGAGGTAGTAGTGGTATACGAGCAGGTCAGGGGGTATACAGAAGAAAAGAGGCGATCAGTATGTGGGAAGGAGCTTTAGGACAAAAGTCAGGGATGCCTGGCACAGGGCAAGGAAGATTTGATAGATGAGGAAAGGAGTCAAACCTTTTCCGAATACAGCGAGAGAGAGTTGAGAGGAGGAGCAAAAGGGACCAGGGATCTGTGTCAGGGTGATAAGTGAGAGATGGAGCTGGTCAAGGTAGAGGGATGTAAGTGGGCAATCTGTGATGGACTGGGCAGAAGGGCAATAAGCAGGAGCTCAAGGTGAAGGACAGGGTAGCAGGGATGTGACAAGTGCTAGTGGTTAGCTGCAAGATCCAAAGAGAAGAAGAAAGACGGTAATGAAAGACTGAGAAGGGTGCAAAGTAGTAGATAGGAGGTGGGAAGGCTGCAGAATAAACATAAGGAGCAGTGATGGAGGGCCAGGGACACAGTAGAGCATGACAGCAAAAGAATGAGTGTGTGAGGCATCAGGGACGGTGAAGGGACTGGTGGTTACAGTGAGTTTCAGAAAGCACTTTTTGAGTTTCAGGAGAAGTATTTGCTAGAGAAGAAGAGGTCTGGGGATAGACAGGGTGCCAAAGAGCCTTACAAAGAAGGTGGAGCAGGAGACCCAGATGGCAGCCGCCACAACAGTGATTAAAGAATATATACAGACCAAGGTGAGCGGTCAACACGGGTAGAGTTGTAAGAAGGAGGTAAAAAAAGCAGAGACACTGGAACAGGGGAAGTAGGAGCAACCCAAGAAGAAAGGAGATAAGAAGGTCGAAATGATACTGTATATTGAAGCAGCCGATGCTTTAAGGAGGCACTCTAAAATATGGGCCAATGAGTACATTGGCATGTTCAAACTCTTACACAGAGAAACATTTTACAAAGAGAGGTCTAAAGCAGGGGAAAAGGAGCAGGTATAACGGCCATGGGTCCCATAAACATAGATACATGGACAGCTTCGTTCACAGTGTATGCAAGCATTAAATGTGACCAGACACCTGAAGCCAGGGTAGGGTTATTCAAATGCATTGACACAGTATAGATAGCCAGCAACATTTTTGGTGGCTTAGCATGGGTAAGGTATGGTGAAAAGTTTAGATCTTGGGCATGCTTCAACCCCGCCAAGGCTTGGGATAACTGGACAGAGAACTTTGGCTTCAATTCATGATGCCAGAAAAGACTGCTGCTACAATATACACAGCAAGCTCATTGCCACTGTCGATACAGCTGTTTCCAAGATGTTCTAGACAAGTGGGTTGAGGTCAAGTGGAAACTGCTGACTGAATCGGAATCAGTTAGAAGTTCAACAAAGAAGTATGTTACCCATAGCCTTCAAAATTTAACATGACTATCAGAAGTTGAGGAGGGCGTACCCAGTCCTACACTGTCATAGTGGCAAAGGGGCATTACAAATTGGCAGGGGCACAGGAAATGGGAATGGTATGCAAGGAAATTACAGTTACAACACCGACATGGACAGCATGAGTAAGTAAATGTGAATGTACCCAGATAGTGAGACTGTATTCTGATTAGAGGCACGGACAGGTTTAGGATACCATATGCAGGAGTTGGAGATAGATGGAAAATTTGAGATAGTACAAAGGTAAGAGCAGATCATATGCTCCCAACTGAGGAAGAAGGAATGTAGAGAGAGATTGGCTGGCCATTTGTGACACTTAACTCTTATCGTTGATTGGCATGTGGCAAAAGGACGGCGGAAGAATTCCATCTTGATTTATCACCTTTTTTGGCTGGAGGAGTCGTAAGTAAATGACAGTGAGACAGTGGGGAGAAGAGATGCTAGACAGAAAGGTGACATTCAAGGGAGACAAGGCAGGGAGGTGCACGGTCAACAGCCAGTCCATGAAGGACCAGCATGTGCTTTGTTTGCGGAGAGAACATGAGTTTTGGAGTTTGCTGTAGAGCACTATATGGAGAGCTCATCACATTCCCAAGCTGGACAACCAGGTGGCTGACGCACTGTCTCATTTGGAGCTGATCTGTCTTTTTTTGTATGTGTAGCCCAGTTTGAACTGTCCTCTGTTTATGGCTAGAACCAGGATACCTGTTTGGTGACAGGGCGCTCTACAAATGTTATAAATAAATAAAAAAATAATTTGGAGTGGATGAGATTCTGGTGTTTGGTGTCGGAGGCAGAAGAGGCCTTATTGGCCGTTCTGCCCACAATGTGGTTTGTAGAAAAGGGGTAAGGCTCAGGGGCTCTGTCTCCCTTTATTGGCTCTACTTTAATAAACTGTTTAGACCATTAGCTGGGAAACAACCCTTTATCCCACAAGAGTAATCCTAGTGAGATCGGTTTAGGTAGACAGTTTAAGGCAATATTCATAATTTTTTTAAAGAATCTATATAAGCAGAAAATAGAGAGCACAAGTGCCACACCTATGACAAGCATTGCGCACATGACATTCCAAGTACATGTCAGCACATGTCCTAAGTCCTGAGACACCCATGTTCCCGGTCTCACCCCACCCGTCTTAAGAGGTCCCTAGAATGGTAATATGTGTACCCAGATATTCCCTCCTCTACACACACGCAGACTAACAATATTAATCCACTGTGCTTCTCCCTTTAGTATGGTATGCCATAGTCATCCATACTGAAAGGCAGTATAGTTTAAGAGTGCTTGGTCTGGAGAAGCACAAACTCAAAATTTAAAAGGTAACAACATCAGTGGGAGTTGTCTTTATTAATAAGAATTGATTTCTACCCAAATGAACTTTTTTGTGACATTAGGATAATGAACGAGTGGGCAGGTAAGCATAACGTTCTAATCTTTACCTTGTGGTCCGCATGCAGGTCTTTTATGACAGTTAATAGGTCACTGTTCTATTTTAGGGTTCTAAGTTATAAACTGCAGGTAACAAAAGAACCTCTCTGACAAAAACAGTAACCCACTGAACTATTTACATTAAATGCACTTAGTGATCCATACGGTGCACATTCTTTGCAGCAGGCATATTAACCCTCAGCACTACTTATGATGAGTCAAAACTTCCACTAGACAAAACTCCGACCTCTCTCCAGCAGACCCATTAAACACCAGAATTATCTTGACATTTTTAATGTTGTCTGGAAATTGCTGGAGACAATGAAGCTGAAGCAGGTGTTTTTACATCCACAATATATTTGAAAACACGGTGCCTCCCCCTAAATCACTCCCCCCCCAAATCAGTTTCTGGTGTTGTGGCATTGGTCACACCGCCATGTAGCCGGCCCTGGGTCTCACCTTCTATGGAAAGCATTATTGGGCCTACGAGTCTGGAAAAAGGGGATCTGGTATAAAGGTATTGGTGGGTGGAATAGAGAAAAGGGGAAGAGGAGCAAATTTTGAGGCCTATTTCGGTGGTCATTCTGGGGAGTATGGTGAGGCACGCAAGAGCTGCTTGCACATAAACATGGGAGTTGCAGTTGTTTAGGGTAATATTTCCACTGATGTTCTTTGGAACATTTAGATTATCAGATGTGGTGGTGGTGAAGAACTATTAAGGGTTGCAGAGGGAAGTTGTGTTGATGGAAGAAGGGGTGATGTGGATAAGGAAAAGCAAAATGGATCAAAGGGTAGGTGGTTGCGTCCTAAAGCTGAGGCCATCAGCAGTGAACACTATGGGGCATATCTATACTCCGTCTGCGCCGAATGAGCGTCAAAAATTGTGACGAACATTCATCGCAAACCTTGCCCCGTATTTAAACTTTGACGCCCGAGCCCGCGGACGTCAAAATCCCGCCGTCTGCATCATTTTCTAGATGCGGGAAATCGCCTTGCATTAATGATATGAAAGGTAGACGTTCCCGTCCAAAAAAATGACACAAACACCCATGCACCGTATTTATGCTACCGCGCAAAAATCCCGCACGGCCGGGAGGCGGAGTCGGAAAATGACACACAGCCTGATTTCCGTAAAAACTTAATGCCTGGGTCAGGGCTGGCATTAAAATGGAGCAAACACACCTGTATTTAATGAAACCACACAGAAGCAAGAACAGAGCATCAAAAGGAAGACATGGAGGTGCTTCTCATCCAGCGTACACGCAGACGCAGAGCACAGGAACAACAACAGCAGCTTCCACAACACCAGCAAGGACCCCAAAGGCAACGCAGAAGGCAGGAGAGGATATTCCACACCAGGACAACCCTTCATGGCCTCAGGGAACATGACATCATCCAGAGGTACAGGTTGAACTGGCAAGCCATTCAGCAGCTGCTGCGCAACATTGAGCCATAGTTGGCACCCAGCTTGCAGACACCCTGCACCATCCCACCAGAAACCAAGCTGCTAGCTATACTACACATGTTGGCAAGTGACTCCTTTCAAACCACTGGCGCCCTGGTTGCTGGGATCTCACAGCCATCATTCTCCGCCTTCCTGCCCAAGGTACTGGATGCCATCATCACACTCACACCCCGCCACATCTGCTTCCCAAACACACAGCAGAAGCAGCAGGAAACCAAACAGGGGTTTTACCTCATTGATGGATTTCCACACGTCCTTGGTGCCATTGACTGCACACATGTATGCCTTGTGCCACCTGCTGCAACCGAACATCTTTACCGCAACAGGAAGCACATACACTCCATCAATGTGCAGGCCATTGTGGATCACCAAGGATTGATCACCAACATCGTGGCAAAGTATCCTGGGAGTGGACATGATTCATTCATCTTCTGTCACTGTACGATCAAGCAACACTTCCAGGATGGGCGATATGGCAAAGGCCTACTTGTTGGTAAGTACACAAACCTACGTATATACACACTGCACAATAACCCTCTAGGACAAACAACACATACACCACTACATTGACACGTGGCCAGGAACACACTGAGGTTGTGACACCGCTAGGCATGTTTGATATCCTCAGCCAATGGGAGACACACCTAGGGACAAAGTACAGTTCCAAATAAAAACTGATGCCACTCCAGGGGAAAATGTAAGACAACACAATGACAACACATGGTGCCAACTGGCATGACATCTGTGAAGATAAAACTCCAATAACACATCAATAACACCCAAACAAACACCGTTCCAGCCAATATGTACTGTGTAAGGGGTGTGGAATGTAATTTGCTGCAGGTCAAACACCGTGACTCACATAGCATTAAGATGACTACAATAATGGTCACATGCAATCATTGAGGCCATTCCAAAATCTCACATCACTCCTGCTCTCACATTGCCCACTACCAAGAGGCAAGTGGACTGTGCGAAGAACACAACTTGATGCTACTATATGCAAGGTGCACATTCCTACACATATGCATTGTGACAAATTAACACACACACAACAGATGTACTGCCATACGGACCTTCTGAAACTCAAACCGACAACCTCACAACCAAGTTAGCCAGCTGAACCAGACCATGTGCGGTAGTCTAGGTAGACGTTACAACCTGAGTCAACTTGCCAAGAGCAGAGAAATAGGTCTGCAGTGAACTTGTCACACATGTGAAATTAGTGTACAGTCAAATGTTAAGACATCAATGATCACAAAGTATGGAGAAGTTTGGCTAATTGTCACCTTGCAAAATGTTAGCGTCTCACTGATGTTTAAATTAAGCCATTGCATATGTCAAAAGGTATGGGATGTCCAGGGCACATAAATGCAAATGTGTTACCACCACTGTTGAATTGAATCAGTGTATGGAACTATCATCTCACCCCCAGTTAAGACACAGGGACACCTGTATCAGAAGTCACAATGCTAGGGAGTACACACTGTACTGCAACTCCCAAAATATACTGCTGACAACCGGTCAGCAGCCAAACACTTGTTCAGCCACGGAAACAACCCAGTGCTGATGGTACATCCTAGAAGCCTAGGAATCAACACAATAACACAAACACAAATGAGTCACAGACAACACAAGAGAACTACTGCCATGCAAGGTGATATTCATGGGGCAAGCTACATCAACATGATCTCAATCATTTTCTCTTTCAGCTGATCAGGGGTATGGGATCCAGCCATGGATTATGACACCATTTGGCAACCCAAGCACTGCAGCTGTGCGTGCCTACAATGAGGCACATAGGAGGACATGCACCATAGTCGAGAGAACCTTTGGCATCCAGAAGTCGAGATTCAGGTGCCTCGACATCACTGGTGGCAGCCTCCTATACTCACCAGAAATGGTCTGCAAGATCATTTTAACCTGTGCCATCCTGCACAACATTTGTGTACGAAGGAACATTCCCCTATTGGAACCAGAGCCACAAATGCCTGAAGAGGAGGAAGAAGAGGATGCTGGCCATCAACATGAGGGGGACCAACCCGACACAGCTGCAGGATTGCGTAGGCGCCAACATATTGTCAACAATTTCTTTTGAATCAACTCACCATCACCACTGTATTAACATATGTAAATACACACCTATAATAATCACCATATCATGGTCTGGGTAATCATTATTGCTCATGTCTAACTATCAGAATAAGAGTGTAGCCTCATGGAGCATTGCTGATATACCGATCAAGACACAAAAATTTCCAAAGCAATTGTGATGCGTATTATTAAACAGTCACATTCACACACACTGTAAATGACATATAGTCTGTACATTTCACCTTTGAAGGGCAATAGCAGAGGACACACCTACTTCACACATACATGTTGGCAACATGATTCTTTGCAGCATATGGCACACAACTAAGACACCATCAGTCATTGATGGAAGAAAAGGTATCATACATGAGGCAAAGGATGTGCAATTGCAACAGTAACATTAATGTATGGCCACACCCTTGACAGCAGTAACTGTTACATCACCTATCTTTGCAAGGACCATGTGTGACTAGAATTCCATATAAGCAGAAAATAGAGAGCACAAGTGCCACACCTATGACAAGCATTGCGCACATGACATTCCAAGTACGTCAGCACATGTCCTAAGTCCTGAGACACCCATGTTCCCGGTCTCACCCCACCCGTCTTAAGAGGTCCCTAGAATGGTAATATGTGTACCCAGATATTCCCTCCTCTACACACACGCAGACTAACAATATTAATCCACTGTGCTTCTCCCTTTAGTATGGTATGCCATAGTCATTGTACATCTGTCTGCATGGACGTCAGGTTAAATAATGCACTGGCTTGTAGTCTCTAAGCCCTGTTCTCACCTGTAGATTACTTCCCATGTGAAAGGTACTGCTGGCCATTTGAACTCAAATCTCACCTACAGGACTTGTGAAAAAGTGATGCAGCACACATGCGAGAGCACCTCCATGCAGACCAGCCATTTGAACATGCACTGCCCATGCAGATGCTTGGAACAGCATAGAAGCTGCCATTTTATCGATTACACTGTTATGCATTGCCAGAAAAATAAGCTGTGCAACACAGCCCTTGGGTTTATGTGTCACCTTCCAAAACACAGGACAAACACAGTTTTCCATGTCAACTGTCTTGTTCTTCTTCCGACCAGTCTTAGTCAGACCACTGAGTATGTACCTTGTGAAACTGCTGGATCCTGATTGACCCTGCATTCTGTTAGTATGACTGGAACCTGCCTGTGAGTTACCCTGAAGGTTCCTTGTGGCTACATATGTATCATAGTTGCTTTCCCAACCCTCACATTCCTCTGGGGGTATTTTGTCAGGTGGTTCTTTAATGCATACTCAAATACGTTATATAGGATAATCTGCTTATTTATCGTACCATAATTGGGAACTTGTCTCCAAATACCCAAATCATGGCCTATCCCTTGTCTGGGTCTCATGTATGCATGAGTGACAAAGTGTGACAGTCTACCATGGCCGAATGCAGGGATTGGGTATGGTGCCTCCAGCAGAACTAGCAACGTCAGATAATGGGCATGAAAAGTACACACATGTTAGGACCCTGACAGTTCACACGCTGATTCACATTGCTCACAACATATTGATGGGCCGTGCATGGTGAATAGCTGCAAGATTAATCAACACAGAGGCTATGATGTTCCCAGATGCAGTGGGAACTTTACAGGCCAACCTGTGTACAAATGTTGTAATGACACCTGCCGGTAAAACTCCTGAGATATGATCTTACTCAGCACACCAAGGTTGCCCTGTTGACAGTCTCATAACATGTCTGCAGTGACAGGGTAGGACCATCCCCATGTGAGTACTCCAATCCTCATTGGCTTTACTTCCATTGATCTCAGAAGGATACTCAGTAGATACAGGAATAGCCACCACTGACTCATGACTAGACCTGGATGTAACTGTGGCAACATAGACTCCTAAAAATATACAGGATTAACACTGGCCCATACACATGAACCAGACACCTCTGTGCAATTGATCACTGGAAATATGTGGCCAGGTGCTGCTTGGTCTGCTGGTCCGCACACTACCACAGGAGAGTTGGGGCTCTGTCAAATGACCTCAACTGTGGTGTGACATTACAAATGTGGTTCATCTTTGGCCCTCCGTGTCAATAACACGGTACCCACTTAGTATGTACATGTGCCTGACTCATGGTGGGTTCACCAACAAGTGCCTAGGAAGCAGTATCCAAAATTCCAGGACATGTGATGGTCAGGTTTTGGACCATTGACATGAACAACCGTCTGCTATCTATCCGGTGCATGCTTTGACATTTGTGGTGTTTATGTTACCCAAAAACTAGGAAGTGCACACAACAGATGTTGCTACATGTATGACTAACACATGTCCTCTCTCATTTCCACACTGACTTGCATCTGACGGTTGGACACATTGACTCCACATTCATACAAGAATATTTGCAATAATGCATCTTGTGATGTTCACACAGTGGGTCAACAACAATATTAGTAGCCAATGCACACACATTGAGGCATAGGCATTGAGGTATTGTACTTATGTGTGTCACCTTGCTATCCTCTCCCAACGCCAAACATGCCCAATTTGTGCAATACATATATGTAGGCCACACGTTTGGCGAGCTATTGCGTCAGTCAAGAGTGAAACTCCTGTACATGAAGTAGCGGATCATGGTCCGTAGTAGTATGATGTGTCACATGTGCCCATACACCGTCATGACCAAAGTGGTTGCAATCAGCCTATCTTAGTATTGTCACAACTGTAATATTACATTAAAATGACCCAAACCCAGTTAATGCCTGAAATTTTGCCGCATACGCTTCAAAAAATGACGCCCATGCGTCAAAAAATGACACTTATGGCTGAAAAACGACGCATAATGCCCTGAAATAACCTTTGCCCCTGAGCTGTATCTTTCACACTGTACCTCAGAAAATTGGTTAATTGTAAAACTATTTCCAAACATATGGATGCGGGCTCAAATCTATTCCTGTGTGTCGAAAAAAATGACGCACAGACTGTATGCGTCAAAATATTTTGACGCATGACGATAAAAACGCCCTCCATTTTAGGCAGAAAGTGATGTAATGGGATATCCTGTTTACAGAATATGTACAGTGGGTGTACTTTCACTTTCACTTTGCAGTCTGTGATATTTCCTGACTGTGTGTCTGTGTCTCAATTTGTCTCTGTATATTTAGTGAATTTGTCTCCCGTGTGATCTTTTTATTGTCTTCTTGTGATTAAAAACTTGTTGTAGTATCCTGTCTGAGTGTTTTTTGTGCTCATTTGTGTTGTAAAGTATTGTCTTTGTTTTGTTGGGAGTCTGTTATGGGTAGTGTTAGTCTGGGTATAGTTGGGCTGTGTTAGTTGTTTATTTGAATTTTTCCTGTTCTACTTTCCCTCTATTCTCCTTTGTTCCCCTTTATCCCCTATTTCTCTTTTGCTACAAATATGTTGGGTAGGCCTCGTCTTAGCAGGATGGGAGAGGAGGAGCTGGGTGGATTCATATGGCTGGTGTGCCATTTCCTACCCCTAATGATTGAGGCAGGTGGGCGTGTGATACAGGGGTATCACACTGAGGCACAGAGGCTCCGGTGGACAAAGGTGTTGCATCATCTGCAACGGATTTACAACACACCCAGAAACGACTACCAGCTGAAGCACCGCTGGGCTGACCTTGTCTCCATGGAGCAAGATCTGCTGGACCACCTGGGGATTGTGATTGGTGGCCCTGTTGGTGAGTACAACTCATGTTAATGTGCACGTTTAAATGCTCTGTAGTGACATCAGCTGATTTTTACAATATCTGCCAGCAATGTTGTTGAGTGTGTGGAATGCTACTGAAACATACATGGTCACAAATCCAGATCAGACATGTATCCGAAATGAAAGAGGGGCACAATAATCCCTAAGATTTTTGGAATTTCCATGATCGGTTTCCTTACACACTCACCAGACACACATGAGACATATGTTCGGGCCACATTGCTATCATCAATTGACGTGAAGCCTGCAATCATTTTCAGCCTCATGTTGTGTTTAGAAAGTCATTCAAGCTGTTGTGTCAACAAATTATGGTAATGATTTGGAAATTAGTATACCTCACAGGCAACTGTGGCCTATATCTATACATAATTGGCTCCTGATTTGTGTTGCTGTTTGACACAAAGGCGGCACTAACTTATATAATGCAAATGTATTCAGTAAGTTTGTGGAGCTCTTGCTTCTTAACAGCTAGCAATTGTGGTCCTTAACAAAGTAGATTTGGACACATAGGAATCAGCTTCTAGCTGCGCTCAGCTAACATCTTAGAGTGGTATTTGGAGTTTGTAGTACCACATTTCGAATAGGGATGGCTGCCCAAAGGTATGTACATGGGTTCATATCTCTATGGTTGGTGCAACTCATCATACCTGGGCCACATCAAATGAAGAAACTGTAACGACAAGAGGGCTAACAACTGTCGCTGCCCCTCGGTACATTGTACCTGTGTGTCATAAATTTGTCATGGTCACAATGGCTGGTTGACTGGTAATGCAGTCCTCACGGAAAGTGGCTTTGGATGTCTCTCATGGATACACATGATGAGACGAATACACTCCATTATTATGTCTGCTCACTAATGAAGGAGCATGTTTGCCAACACATGATAGTTAGGGCCACTGCATGTGTGCAGATATGTGTGTATCACTCACTGGAGACCCATGGTATGTACATGTTAGCCGTGCTATGTAGGATGCAGTATTATCATGTCTGAGAGGCTTTACTTTCTGATGTAATCTTACGCATAGTATTCGTCTTTGGAATTGTTGTACAGTGCACAGACATTGAGCACATTTCTCCCTTCCATGCCTTACAGGTGGACCGGCACCCTACATTGTTGGCGAGGTGGCTCGATTCAAGGACCCAGACAACTCCAGTAAGTGTTGATGTGTCTGACACGTGTTGTGTTTGCTGGTGATGTGTGATGGACTCCTGTGTGTTGGACACATAGCAAGGTGTGATGCGCTGGCCACTCATTTGTTGTGTTCCATGAGTGGAATATCATTTTATCACCATCTTTGAGTTGGCCAATCATTATCCTATTGTCTTATTTAGGTATTCTAAGTCAGTCCTGTAGGCACTGCAATGTGAATAGAGATGAGTCATGTGGATAAAACTTGAATCAGAAAGAGTCGCACTGGACCAAATTAGTGAATTAGTCAGCCAGTCAGACCCAAATTCTCCCAGAATGGGGCTGCCAAATGCTTACCCACAGAATTCTGATTCCCAATTCACTAATGTACTTATTAAACTGTAGGTTAAACTTCCTAGCAGCATGTATCTCCACATGTAGTGCTACGAGTATGCGGCACTTGAGTGCAATGGCCTAGGTGTGCATGCAACTCATGGCCAGGGGTGTTCTTGCATCTCTGTGTTTGTTGTAAGTCATGGGTTACTGGTAATAAATGATGTGTACAAAGGTCTGCATTTCCAAACATGAGTGGCGATGGGATTGGTCAAGGGTTAGCTTTCTCCTATTTGGAGATCCTCCTTACCTGTGGTGTGTGTGCTGAGCCAAACACATGTCCAGCTTTCCTAAGCTTCCTGGGTGTCCTTGTTGTTAGAAATTATTAGTTGTTAGTCCAACCCCCCCCCCCAGACACAGGCATAGGTTTGTGAATAATGTACCTAGGACTGAAGATACAAGTTTGGTACACAGACATGTAAATCAGTGAATCACTTGTCTGAACCTAGTATACACACTCATGTTTAGCACATGCTTACTATACTGGCAAGTCCATTTACAACTCGCAGATCATGTGGCCCTAGATTTCCATCCCGTACAATGACATTTGTATCCATGCCAGTGGTGGAGGATGTGCAGCATGATTGTTAGCTGACAACTGGCAGAACAATGATGCTAAAATCATGGCTGTTGTTACCCATCTTGTAGGGTTTGGATGTGCTAAGTGTGATAGGACCTTTGTAGGCTGGCTTGCCATGTACTTCCTCAGGGACAATCAATGATCTGTATGATGATATCAGCTGTTACAAGTACAATAGATGTATAGTCTGATTTACTTCTTGTGCCATTTCACACAATGCAGTACCTAATATTAGATTTTCTATTTGTCTTAACAGCTAAAAATATGACTCCCATCCAGGTCAGGGAGTTTCAACAGTGGGCAATGAGGTACCAACACATACTTCAAATCGAGTCTACAGTTATCGCCATGAACGAGCCTCTGGAGCCTGGAGGGCATTTGCACAAGGCGGCCCTACTTTGCCTACCACAACCACCACCAGCACTGCCACCACTACCACCCAGGTGGCACCACCAGCAGATGGGACCGTTGCGGGACCATCCACAGCAACTGCTCCTGGCCCAAGCACAGCACCACCTGCAGGGCAGCCCACAGCCATGGACACAGCACAGGCCCATACTTCCTCGGCTGCCACCCAGACCACCCCTGCTGCAGCCATTGACCCTGCTGCTTTTGGACAAATGAACGGAAGTTGGAGCGTGTCCTTAGGAAGATGAGCAGACTGCGGCAGGAGGTGCGACAGGTCAGTTGGAGGGTGCGTTCCATCAAGAGGACCCTCCGGAGGGCTAACCTGTAGACTATGAGACGGACATGAGTTCCTCCCCTCCCTCGTCTTTCCTGGTTCTTATACTTTGTGGGTTTAGGGGGCTTAGTGTTAGGTTAGTATGGGCTGTTAGTTTAGTTAGTGTTAGTGGGTGGGGGGGTCCTGAATATTTCTACTGTTTATTTTTAAGTGTGTGGGTGGGTGGGGGGCAATGTTGGGGTTCTTGTGTTTTTACAAAAAAAAGAAATATATATATATATATACATATATATATATATATATATATATTTCTTTAGTATAGGATAGTATGTGTTTAGGTTAGTATCTGTTGTCCTCCATGTGTCCCATCTCATAAGGGGGGTGGGGGGTTGATGTTTAGAACGTTTCGTTAACCACTTAAGTGCGGGCGACTACCTCCCTGGTGCGGGTCACGACCAGTGGGCGACACCAGGGAGGGGGTTAATAAATCCTCTGGTGCATCGCACCAGACGCACCAGAGGATTATTATTATTTTTTTTATCCCTGGGAGACACGGAAGCTCTTCCATGTCTCCCCCCGCCCCCCACCCGCCCCTTTGTGAGGCGCGCTGACGTTACTATGTGGATTTCCCCATCGGAGCAGGAAGCGGCCGCTGCTCCAATGGGGAAAACGGCCACAAACGTCCTTCCCCACGTTTGGGAAGGCCTCGTAAGAAAGGAGAGAGTCTCCCCTTTCTTACGAGGCCTTCCTGAAAGTGTTTCCTGGCGATCGGGGGCCACGAAACACCACTAGACACCAAGGATTTCAGTTGGGGGGGGTCGGCCCCCTCGGAAAACAGGCTGCCCCCCCCACCCCCCCCCCCCCCCCCCCCGGGGGCATTTTTTTTTTTTTTTTAAAGGTAGGTGCCCCGGGGGGGGGGGGGGGGGGGGGGCGCGATCGTGCAAGGTCCCCCCCCCCCCCCCAAGGGGCTAAATTCTTTTTTTTTCCCAAAAAGAAAAATAAATGGGCAATATTTTTGGCCCCAAGGAAACCATACAACAACTAAAAAATTTTTTATATATATATATATAGATCTATATATATAGATTTATCTATGTAGATATATCTATGTACATGGATATATCTATAGATAGATCTATAGATATATGTGTGTATATATATATATATATATATATATATATATATATATATATATATATATAGATCTATCTATAGATATATCTATGTAGATATATCTATAGAGATAGATCTATATATATATATATATATATATATATATATATATATACTTTTACTTTTGTCAATATGTGTGTGGTTTCCCTGGGGGCTGCGATCGGCCCCCAGGAAAACCAGATCCACATCTAAAAGTGATATATATATATATATATATATATATATTTATATATAGATTTGCCACCAGTTGTCTTGCAGTTGCAGCTTGCGTCTTCAAAGCAATGCACATACTTCAACTGACGCTTTTCAACTGTAGCTTTTAGGAAGCAATAAAAAAGTCAAGTAAGTATTGTGATTACGTTTCTGCTACAAAAGGGTCAGACTTGTCTAGTGGCAGTTTTAGTGCCATAAAGAAGCGCAGAAGGTTTATATGCCTACTGCAAAGAGCAAATCTGTATTTTATGTAAATAGCTGAGTACATTAGTAAAGTCAGCCATTACTTGCACTATAATACAAATGAAATGTATGTGCGGGGGGAGGGCGGCTATGGAGAGATGAAGGGCACTTTTGCTGGGTGGTAATGAGGGAATCCGAGGAGGAGGGAGTGGGAGCACCAATAATGATTGTTGGACTGGGCGCAGGAGGTGCTAAAGACTGTGACAAATGGTATGTGACAAGGTGTTTTTTGAGTGTCTTGAAAGAACATTCTGATTGAGGGAAGAAGCACAGGTAAGGTGGCCTCTACTGTTGCACGTATCTCACACACACCATTGATTTTGTGACTGTCTACGTAGGCTAGTGTTTTAGAGCAACTGTTTAGCCAATAGCAGAGATGGCATCTTGATGGATGACTGCTGCCGTCACTCGGGTTATAGAGGACAGCTCTGACATAGGATCAGAGACTGAGACATCAAATACTGAGACAGCATCTGAGGGATAGGACAATGGCGCAGACTCTGGGAGTGATTTTTTCAGTCGTCGGAGTCCCATTCAATAACTCCTCTTCCAGTACATTATGAAGGAGGTGATGAGGACAGTCCTGCTGTCCCTTCGCAAGCAGTCTGTGCAACTGGGTAATAGTGGGTTAGCCCAACCCAGAGAGCAGGTGAATGCGGCGGCAAGCAGAGAGAGAGAGTGCTCTCTTGAGAGCTCCCCAATTTAGTTCAGCCCCAAATTCCACCGCCCAAATCGTATTGTGGAGACATCAAAATGATCTATCGCAAAACAAACTGGTTTTGTAAGGCAGGCATCTGTGTTTTTGGTCCTGGGTTCGGCGGCCATATAGAGAAACACACTAAACCCAAACATTTCTGGAAACTAGACATTCAGGGGAGTCCACAGAGGTGTGACTTGTGTGGATTCCCCAAAGTTTTCTTACCCAGAATACCCTGCAAAGCTGAAATGTTGAATTAAAACTCTATTTTTCTCGCATTTCTGTCACACAAACTATAGGAATATGCTGGGATCCACAAAATTCCTACCACCCAGTGATTCCTCACCTGTCCTGATAAAAACACTACCCCACTTGAGTACCTACACCTAGTGCCTGCGTCAGGAATGGATCACCCCAGGGTCAACAGCTCCCTCATGTAAGGACCAACATTGACCGTTGTGTGATCTATTCCTGTCGCGGGCACCAGGCCTACCCACACAAGTGAGGTACATTTTTATCGGGAGACTTGGGGGAATGCTGAGTGGAAGGAAATTTGTGCCTCCTCTCAGATTCCAGAACTTTCTGTCACCTAAATGAGAGGAAAAAGTGTTTTTTGGCCAAATTTTGATGTGTGGAAAGGATTGTGCGTAACAGAACCTGGTCAGAGCCCCACAAGTCACCCCATCTTGGATTCCCCTGGGTTTCTAGTTTTCAAAAATGTGCTGGCTTGCTAGGTTTCCCCAGGTGCCAGCTGAGTTAGAGCCCAAAATCCACAGGTAGGCACTGTTTTCTATGAAAAAATATGATGCGTCCACGTTGTGTTTTGGGGCATTTTCTGTCGCGGGCGCTGGGCCTACCCACACAAGTGAGGTATCATTTTTATCGGGAGACTTGGGGGAACGCTGGGTGGAAGAAATTTGTGGCTCATCCCAGATTCCAGAACTTTCTGTCACCGAAATGTGAGGAAAACTTGTTTTTTTAGCCACATTTTGAGGTTTGCAAAGGATTCTGGGGAACAGAACCTGGTCAGAGCCCCACAAGTCACCCCATCTTGGATTCCACTAGGTCTCTAGTTTTAAAAAATGCACAGGTTTGGTAGGTTTCTGTAGGTGCCGGCTGAGCTAGAGGCCATAATCGACAGGTAGGCACTTTGCAAAAAACAGCTCTGTTTTCTGTCAAAAAATGGGATGTGTCCATGTTGTGTTTTGGGGCATTTCCTGTCACGGGCGCTAGGCCTACCCACACAAGTGAGGTATCATTTTTATCGGGAGACATGGGGGAACGCTGAGTGGAAGGAAATTTGTGGCTCCTCTCAGATTCCAGAACTTTATGTCACCGAAATGTGAGGAAAACGTGTTTTTTAGCCACGTTTTGAGGTTTGCAAAGGATTCTGGGTAACAGAACCTGGTCAGAGCCCCACAAGTCACCCCATCTTGGATTCCCCTAGGTCTCTAGTTTTCAAAAATGCACAGGGTTGGTAGGTTTCCCTAGGTGCCGGCTGAGCTAGAGGCCAAATTCTACAGGTAGGCACTTTGCAAAAAACAGCTCTGTTTTCTGTCAAAAAATGGGATGTGTCCACGTTGTGTTTTGGGGCATTTTCTGTCTCGGGCGCTAGGCCTACCCACACAAGTGAGGTATCATTTTTATCGGGAGACTTGGGGGAACATAGAATAGCAAAACAAGTGTTATTGCCCCTTATCTTTCTCTACATTTTTTCCTTCCAAATATAAGAGAGTGTGTACAAAAGACGTCTATTTGAGAAATGCCCTGCAATTCACATGCTAGTATGGGCACCCTGGAATTCAGAGATGTGGAAATATCACTGCTCCTCAAAACCTTATCTTGGGCCCATTTTGGAAATGCAAAGGTTTTCTTGATACCTATGTTTCACTCTTCATATTTCAGCAAATTAATTGCTGTATACCCAGTATAGAACGAAAACCAACTGCAGGGTGCAGCTCATTTATTGGCTCTGGGTGCCTAGGGTTCTTGATGAACCTTTATATCCCCGCAACCAGAAGAGTCCAGCAGACATAACGGTATATTGCTTTAAAAAATCTGACATCGCAGGAAAAAGTTACAGAGTAAAACATAAAGAAAAATGGCTGTTGTTTTCAGCTCAATTTCAATATTGTTTTATTTCAGCTGTTATTTTCTGTAGGAAAACCTTGTAGGATCTACACAAATGACCCCTTGCTGAATTCAGAATGTTGTCTAGTTTTCAGAAATGTTTAGCTTTCCGGGATCCAGCATTGGTTTCACACCCATTCCTGTCACTAACTGGAAGGAGGCTGAAAGCACCAAAAATAGTAAAAAGGGGGTATGTCCCAGTAAAATGCCAAATTTGTGTTGAAAAATGTGGTTTTCTGATTCAAGTCTGCCCGTTCCTGAAAGGTGGGAAGATGGTGATTTTAGCACCAGAAACCCTTTGTTGATGCCATTTTCAGGGAAAAAACCACAAGCCTTCTTCGGCAGCCCTTTTTTCCCCATTTGTTTTTGGAAAAAACGAAATTTTCACTGTATTTTGGCTAATTTCTTGGTCTCCTCCAGGGGAAACCACAAACTCTGGGTACCATTAGAATCCCTAGGATGTTGGAAAAAAAGAACGCACATTTGGCGTGGATAGCTTACGTGGACAAAATGTTATGAAGGCCTAAGCGCAAACTACCCCAAACAGCCAAAAAAGGGGTCAGCACTGGGGACGGGGGGGAATGGCCCAGCAGCTAAGGGGTTAAATGTGATAAGTAAGTTTAGCTTAGGTTAGTTAGGGACAGTTGTGGGTAATGAGTAGTTAGAGTAGATTAGGGCAGGTAAGGCTTTTCCCTGAGTTTTCACTTCAGTTTTTACTGTTTAATAAATATGTAGGTAACCCTTTACAGTATGTGTCACATGCTTGTACATCAGGGCCTTGGCATGAGTGTATAGTGTTTCTTTTGTATTACATTTTATGTCCTATGCTGCAAACAAATCACAACTGAGCTGTAACATTGGCAGCTACCCCAAAGCTACTTAGCTAAGATTTCATTCATTGCAACCACTAATCACAGTTACTATGGACCCCAAAGTGTGTTTTATTCGTAATGTATGTTTTCAATGTCACATACTGTGCTTCCAGATTTAGGATTGGGGACACTGCGTTATGTCTGACTGCAGTCTCATGTCCAAGGAAACCCTTAGAACGTGAGTGGTAGTAAGCTCTCTTGTAGTATAGTGTACATAACTAACATAGATCATTTGTTACACTGGTCAGAATGATTACTCATGATGTAAACTCATACACCTCCATTCATGCAGTTTGGTGAGTGTTCGCTTATATTTGTGGGCAATGTTACATATGTTAGTTTTGCATTGAAGCAACATTTTGAAGGCACTATTTTCTGGTTTTGACATCCCTTGAGGAAGCTTTATTCTGTCCAACACAGCATTATGGTGTATAGTTTCTCTTTTCCTCAGAGATTACCCTCAAGAAGGGCAGAGTATGGTAGAATCCAGGCCACTGTGCATAGTTATCAGCCCACATTATTTCAGGACAGTTGTATTGACAATCTATGGTATTTGACAGGAGGCAAAATTCAGTGATCTACTGCACAGTTGATGTGTCACATTACACAGAGACAACGTGGTTGTGTAAGTGCTATTTATTGAAAAGTGCTGTAGTGCTATATGTACATTCTCCATGATTGTGAGTCCATTATAGTGACATCTTCCATTGTGATCCTACACAAGTGCAAAAGGACATGTCATTGGACATGCTGGGGTGAAGTGCCAGGCAGTGCGGAGGGAAAGGACTTGCCAATGAGTTAGTGAGAGACAATCACTGGGCAGGCTGACAAGATAGACAGTGGTTTGCAGAACAGTGCTTGAGTACAGTTGTTGCAAGACTGGCATGTTACAAAGCGCAGGACCTTGGGAATAGGTGGTCATGGGGCAGGGACTAGTGCTTCCATGTACTTTTACGTGTGAAGGTGATCTGTTCATGATCTTCATCTTATGATGTGTGTGTTGCCTCCTCTGCCCTTTGTGGTGGTGGTTGTGAAGGGGCAACACACACCTCAGTGTGTGTAGACGTGGAGTCAGACATCCTGGTAGCTGCTACCTGTGGGGGTCTTAAGGGCAGTACTGCTGCAAGGAGGATATGCTGGTCCTTAATAATAGCAGCCACATCACGATGGTAGGCAGCCAGGTCAGCCCTGAGGGGTTCACTGTTGCATTCATGCACGCGTTGACAGGATTGCTGTTGTAGGTGTTGGGTCAACTGTATTACAGCTGTGCTGATTTCCTTCAGCCTTTTTTCTAATTCCTGCAAGATAGTTGTTCGCCCTTGCATAGCTGCTGCAGTTGACATCATGCACGAATGCACCCCCTCTAGGCTGACTGCCATAGTTTGCATCCCCACCCGCACCTCCTTGGCCAGCTCCCGCAGTACTCTGACTGCAGTTCTCTCAAAGCTGGTGCCAGTGTCGTCAGAGTCCATGGCTGTATTGGAGCTGACAGGTCGTACAATTGGGGTGGTGGGTGGATCCTCTGCGATGGCTGCTGTATCTGTGCTCCTCCTTGTGACTGAAGGTGGGGTCTGGAAGGTTCCAAGGACCTCTTGGAGGGTCTGGTGGCTGATGTTTGTCAGCTCGTCACCCATGTCATCAGAGTAGTCCTGGACAGGCATATCCACAGGAGATCCATCGTCCATTGCAATGAAATACGGTACAATTAGTGTGTCTGTGTTGTGGCATTTGTGATGTGGCATGCCTGCCTTGTGATGCTTTTCACATTGTGATCTTGGTTCCTGTTCATTGCTCCAGTCTTTCAGATGGGCATTCTCCCAGGCCTATGCCCCACCTGCATGTCACATGTACTGTGGTCAGTTTTGGACTTTTCAGCATCATCTCCTCTAAGTGTTGATTCTGGCCAAATAGTAAATTGCCACCTTCTTGTCCTACTCAACCATCACCCTACTTCCATTCTCATGGTGAAGCCTTTCACTGGCTGTGGGTGCTCTGATGGCACTAGCAGCACACTTAACAATCTGGACCTGCCCCAGTCTCTGATCTTTCACATCCACCTATATGTAGTTGAAATGTAGCGTATACTATGTATATCATTGTTATGGCACGATGTGGATGTCAGCATTGGTAATCTGTACTGCTGACGTTGGGGAATGTGTGGTACATTGGATTGCCCTGATAGTCGTAACAGTGTCCTATTTCCTCCTCTGATTGTGCAGGTGTATTTCAGTGACCAGTTACATGTGTCCTCCCCCTCAATGCTGTTGTCTGAGCAGTATGACATTTGGGATGTTGCATTGTGACCCAGGCACAGGATGAACCTTGACATATGCAGCATGGGTATGACATTAGTGCTGTGTACCTCCTAATGTTGTTGACATTGGCTGATGTTTGCGGCAACTATGGGCATTCACATTTGACAGGACTGGAACATTTGTCTTGTTTCAGGGCATTGTTAACATTGTCATCCTAAACCCTCTACTTTGGGTGTGTATGATCCATGGGGACGTTACTGCCATTGGCTACTTGACCAGCACACACAGCAGAGGTGGTAGTGGCAACTGTTGTCAATGTTACATTCCAGTTGTCGGTATGGCTAGAGGTTGTTAATTGGGCCCTAGTTAATGTAGGGAGTATAGTGGCTGACGTGTGACGGGATGCCAGTTTGACATTGTGCCCTTCCCTCCTGGTGTGGCTTTACCTTTGCAACATCGTTGGCATGGCAGCATACCCCCATGGAAAGGTTGTCGGTGTTGTGTAATGGTGTGCTCCATGTTTTCTCAGAACGGGCCATGCCCCGTGCCGTGCCCCTTTACCCATGCCACTCCATGTTTATGATGACTTACATGCATTGTGTAGTAGATATTCCCCCACCCTAGTTGCAGTTAACATTAGTGCATTTTAATTTCCCATGCGACTTACCCTGCATGTGTGTTGTCTCCTGGTAGTCTGTGCTGTCCTGTCCTTGAATCCCTGTGATGATCTCCTCAGTGATGAAGGCTGCCACCATCTCCTCCATGTGGTCCAGGGCCTCCTGTGGTGCTGGACTCCCAACTCCAGTCTGCAGTGCTGCCTTCCTGTTCCTGGCCATCTTTTCCTTGGTCCTGCGCTTGCAGTCATGCCAGCGTTTCTTGCACTCAATGACTGTTCTGCATACTTCTGCCACATTGTTAATCTTGTCAACAATGTGTTGCCATATTGCCTCCCTCCTACTGATTGGCAACTTTGAGGTGACAAACAGTTGGTGCTGGTGTTCCGTCACCTCTTTAACCAGAATGTCCTGCTCCTCTGCACAGAAGCAACACTTTATTTTCTTCTTCTCCCTGTCGTGGGTCTTGTGTGGGTCCTCCTGGCTGATTCCTGGTCTGTTGTCATCTTTCTGGTGTCTGTACAGGCATCTTGGATCCATTTTGGCTCTCCTCTGCACAAATGGCTGTGTTTGTGGCGAGTTTTGATGCTATTGCGTCAATAAATGCTGCATATCCGGTTTGCTGTGTCGTAAATCGTCTCACAGTCATTTCCACCGCGTTAACGTCATTTTCCTTTATGACATGACGCTGTGGTGTGAGTCAAAGAAAATTACTCACACCTGTGGTTTGCGCCACCATGCGTCAAAGTATAAATTTGACGCCCGCTCAGCACACAGAAATGGCATTAGCCAGCGGTAATATTTTTGATGCAAAACTGCGCCTGCGCAGTTTTGCGTCAGAAAGTTTAAATATGGGCCTATATGCCTAGTTGGGGCAATGCAAAAAGGGTTCAGATACAGGAAAAGGGGTGAACTCTATTTATTTTTACATGTTGACTGCAGGAAGGTAATACTTTGGCAGGAAATGGGTATGTCCAGAAACTGCTTTGACCAAGGTAGCTGTGAATAAAAATAGTTTGAGACACACTCATTCAGGTCACTCATTTGGGATAGGCCTGAAGAAAGTAGAGTTGAAAAGGCTAGGGAAGTTAATAAGCGATTGTATGTGGAGTTATGTCCGGCCATTAAGGCTGGGGATAGTCACAGCACTGATAGGGCTAACTTCTCCACCATATGGGATACCGGCCTGTGGAAATAAGAAGGAGGTCTAGATTTGTAAACCCTCCATAGTGAAGCTGAGAGGCAAAGCTATAGGCAACAAGCAGAACCAGATTTTAATGAGATGAGGGAGAGGTGTTGTGGCCAAAGGGGCATGAGAATGTGCACTGGATGCCAACATTATAAGAGTTAAATGGCAAATTGCTTCAACCAGGCTCAGTTCTAATAGACCTGGGAGCGAAAGTTTAGGTGCAAGAAACTGATATGGAATTGATAAAAACAATGTAAGGGGATTTGAGGGAAGTGAGTGACTGTTGGGGTGGAAATGCTGTATTTTGGACACTATTGCTGGCCAGGAGGATTTGGAGGGGAGTTAGGAAACCAGCTGCAATAAGCTGGGCAAGGAAAAAGTAAACAGAGGTTTTGCAAGGTGCAAGGCATGGAGGTGATAAGGATATGGTACATGATTCCACACTGTAGTTTGGGGAGGGTGCACCTGTTTTTATTCCGACGCAGGTAGTATTTGGAGGTGGTGTCAGAGGTGTTATTGGGTTAGTGGGAGATACAGGTTTGGGGGTGACTGAAAGAATGCTCATGCATGTGTTTTTTCTCGTTGGCGGCTTGAAAGGCTCCTGTGAAGAGTTTCAAGTAACAGGAGTAAGTAAACTTGCAAGACAAGCTTGGGAGCATAAAGGAGATAGTACCTGTAATGTTTACACAAGACCTCAGAGGCTCTATAAACGTAGTTGTTACCCAGCCCTGTGAGGGATACATCTGCAGTCACATCAGCAGTCGAGTCGTGGAGGGAGAACTCCCCACAGCTGCGTTGTGCGAACTCCCAGGACATCAAGCATAAGTGGCATCCCAGGAGAAGTTCTTCTCACTGACACCCATATCTCCACCACTCCACCACCATGTCCACTGTCCCACCCATAGAGCCATTCATCATTGCGGGTACCCCTAATCTCAACCACCTAAATTGAGGGACTAGGTGGAAAGTTTCCAGTTCCATTTCAAAGGCGCAGACATTGCAGCAGAATGTCACTGTGCTCTCCTTCTACACCTGGGAGGTAAGGACATTCTTTGAATAAACAAAACCCTCATGCAGGCGATGCCAAAGACTTGCGACACTCTAGTCACAGCTCTAAGTGCACACTTTGAGCCAATGTCAAACAGGGACTGTAAAAGCTTAATTTTCAGACAGGCCCACCAAGAACCAGAGGAGTCGCTCAGCGCTTTTCATTGGAGACTAATTGCCAGTACGTGTGGTTTCCATGATGGGCAAGAGTAAATCACAGGTCAGATCATCCAAAGCTGTGCGTCATCCAAATTAAGGGAAACAACACTACAGAAATCTGGAAAATCCCTCCATGACACCTCATACTCAAAAACACAAGCATCCCACATGAAAGCTGTTCTCCACAGAATGATTTCTCCACAGAATGATCCAAATAGAGCCAGTCAATGCAGTACAATGGTGTTGAAGCAGCAAGCCCATGAAAAGGATGCCAGAGACTAAAAGGACATGTGTGTATTGTGGTGGGAAACCTCACCAGCTAAACAACTGTCCTGCCAAGGGACAAAAAGACAATCAATTTGCCAAGGTGTGCAGGTCCACCAAACACACAGCCTTGAAGGAAATAGTCCAAGCTTTGGCAAAGGCACCGAGTGAGCCAGAAGACATTGTTGATGATGATAGAGTAGAGATGTTCACAGTGAAGACCATTTGTGCAGTAAGATCTGATACCACCACACAATGATGACGGCTCCTAAGTAGCAGCTTCAGGTAGGCCAACACACTGTCAATGCTCAGATTCTGCTGATTCGATCTTGATCCCAGCTAAGCCCAACCCTTGTCCCTGCTTTCAGCAGGCAGGTCGCTCCTCGCGCCGCCTCCCCGCGCTGCCTCCCTCTCCGTCCGTTTTCCATCTTTCTCCTTATCCCTTGCCGCTGTGTCCCTGCTGCCCCTTCCGCCTCCCCCCATCTCCTCACCGTCCGTTTTACATCTTTCTCTTTTCCCTTGCCGCTGCGTCCCCGCAGCCCCTCCCTCCTCCCCCACCTCCTCACCGTCCGTTTTCCATCTTTCTCTTTTCCCTTGCCAATGCGTCCCCTCAGCCCCTCCCACCTCCCCCACCTCCTCACCATCCGTTTTCCTTTTGTTTTTTCCCACCGCTGCTAATCCCTGCGGCCCCACCCCCCAGCCTTCCCATTCGCCCAGCCCTCCCTCCTCCCATCTGCCACTCCCTCCCTCCTCTCCATTTATGGCAGCCGCGGTGCGGTAACAAGGAGCAACCCTTGACCCTGCTTTCAGCAGGCAGGTCGCTTCTTGCGCCGCCGCCCCGCGGCGCCTCCCTCTCTGTCCGTTTTACATCTTTCTCCTTATCCCTTGCCACTGCGGCCCCTCTTGCCTCCCCCATCTCTTTCTCTGTCTGCTTTCCTTCTTTCTCTTTTCCCTTGTCGCTGCATCCCCACGGCCCATCCCGCCTCCCCTCACCTCCTCACCCTTCCCATTCGCCCAGCCCTCCCTCCTCCCAGTTGCCACTCCCTCCCTCCTCCCCATTTATGGCAGCCGCGACGCAGACGTGCCGCTGGTGCGCCAAAGGGAAGACCGTCTGCGCCCGTCCGCGCCAAGGCCGTGCCCAGCGCCAGTCCCCCTGGCCACCTCAGACAAATCTACACCCCCCTCCACTCACTCAACCCAGGCCCTCGCCCCACCTGCACCCTTTCCAGCCCCACACACACTCATGGCCCCTTCACCTGCCACACCTGTCATTTCTCCTGCTTCTCATCCCTCACACCACACACCAACCATAGCGACCCCCAACAACAAACACAACACCCCCAACGCAATACACACCTGCTCTGCCCCACCAACCAGCCCTGCAGCACACCACCCCACAACCAGAACACACCCCGCAACAACAACCTCATGGACCACACCAACACCACCCACCACAACCACCTCAACTGCCTGCTCCTCAACACCCGCTCCCTTCACAAACATGCCATAGAACTCTGGGACCACATCACGCCCACCTGACATCGCCTTCTTCACGGAAACCTGGACCAACCCCTCCTCGAAACCCGACATAGCCATTGCCACCCCCAAGGGATACAAACTCCAACGCAAAGACTGCCTCAACAGGCCAGGTGGTGGCATCGCCATCCTACACAGGGACACCATCAAAGTCACCACCAGTTCCCAAGACACTATCGACAACACAGAACACATGCACTTCCTAATCCACATTAACAACAACTCCACCCTCAGAGGTACACTAATCTACAGACCACCAGGACCACGCACCGCCTTCTGCGACACCATCGCCGACACCATCAGCTCGCACGCCCTCACCTCCACAGACTACATCCTCCTCAGTGATTTCAACTTTCACTTGGAGAACCTTCAAGACCACAACTCTACCACCCTCACAGACAACCTCACCAATCTCAGACTCAAACAACTGGTCACCGCACCCACCCACTCAGCAGGACACACGCTTGACGCAATTTTCACCTCAAGCCAACACATAGCCTATACCCACACCACTGAACTCCTCTGGACTGACCACCACTGCGTCCACTTCTCCTTCACCAAACCCCCCACACACCACCATCAACACACCACACCCTACCGCATGTGGGACAAGATCCCCACAGAACACCTGAACTCCGAATTGGCTCACAACCTCCACCCCCACACCAACGACCCCAACACAGGAGCACACAACCTCACATCACCACCCGCAACAACAAGAATGCCCCATGGTTCACCCCTGAACTCCAAGACTCCAAGAGCAAATGCCGCCAAGCAGAGAAAATATGGCGACAAGAACCCTCTACAACCAACTTCTCCACCCTCAAAGCCACCATTCGCACCCATCACCAACTCATACGTACCACCAAAAGAGATCACTACAAGACACGCCTTGACAACAACTCTCAAAACAGCAAAGAACTCTTCACCATCTTTAAAGAGCTAGCCAAACCCAAAGCTAGCAACATAGACCCCACACACACACAGCCCCTAGGTGAAGCCCTCTCCAACCACTTCCACCACAAAATCCTGGACATCCACAACAGCTTCATACCACACACACCCCTCACTCACCCAACTCAACCCCCACTCACCAATTCCCCACCACACTCAGCATCTGGGCCCCCACCACACACGAAGAAACAGAAAAAAAACATGAACTCCATCCACTCCGGAACCCCCTCCAACCCCTGTCCACATCGCATCTACAACAAAGCCAGCCCAACCATCGCCCCCATGCTCCGCGACATAATCAACTCCTCTTTCGATTCCGCCACCTACCCAGACCCCTGGAAGCACGCGGAAATCACCGCTCTCCTAAAAAAAAACAAAGCCGACTCAGAGATCCTCTCCAACTATCGCCCCATCTCCCTCCTCCCTTTCCCCACCAAGGATGCCGAGAAACCCGCCAATCCCACTTCCTCGAAGAAAACAACACTCTTGACCCCTCACAATCCGGGTTCCGCAAGAACCACAGCACGGAAACAGCCCTCATCGCATGCACTGACGACATCAGGACCAGAGTCGACAAAGGCGAGCCCGTCAGACTCATCCTCCTAGACCTCTCCGCAGCCTTTGACACTGTCTACCACCACACACTCCGCACACGCCTCCACAACATAGGAATTCACCACAAAGCCTTAGACTGGCTCACCTCCTTCCTCACCGACCGGACCTAGAGAGTTCACGTTCCACCTTTTTACTCCACCGCTACCAAGATCATCTGCGGAGTCCCTCAAGGGCCCTCCCTCAGCCCCACACTCTTCAACATATACATGATCCTCCTAGCCAACATCCTCTGACCACACGGAATCACTATCCTCTCCTACGCAGATGACACCCAACTCATCCTCTCCCTCACCCGCAACCCCACCACTGCCAAAACCAACCTACACGCTGCTCTCCTCGACACCGCCAACTGGATGACAACTAACAACCTCAAGCTTAACTCCAACAAAACCGAGATCATCATCTTTGGCCCCAACAAAACCATATGGGACGACTCCTGGTGGCCCACCGCCCTAGGCCCCGCACCCACCCCCGCAAACCACGCACGCAACCTCGGCATCATCCTGGGCCCCCTCCCTCTCCCTGACACAGCAAATCAATGCACTAACTTCCTCCTGCTTCCACACACTCCGCACTCTAAAAAAAATCCTTCAAATGGATTCCCCCAGAGACCAGGAAGACAATCACCCATGCACTCATCAGCAGCAGACTAGACTACGGTAACGCCCTCTACGCCGGCACCACACTCAAACTCAAACGCAAACTCCAGAGAATCCAGAACACAGCTGCACGCCTCGTTCTTGGCCTCCCCCACCACAAACAAATCTCACCACACCTCAAATCCCTTCACTGGCTCCCCATAGACAAGAGAATCACTTTCAGGATCCTCATCCACGCACACAAATCCCTCCACAACACCGGCCCGACCTACCTCAAGGAAATAGTGAACTTCCACACTCCCACCCGCAACCTCCGATCAGCTGACCTCGCACTAGCTACAGTCCCCCGCATCCAATGAACCACCACAGGAGGCAGGGCCTTCTCCTACCTCGCCCCCACAACCTGGAACTCCCTCCCCACCAACCTCCGCAAAACCAAAGACGACCTACTCTTCATAAAAAACCTCAAGACATGGCTGTTTGAACAGTAACCCCCCTCTCCCCCCCTCCCCCACAAGCGACTTGAGACCCTCACAGGTGAGTAACACGCTCTATACATTTTTTTGATTGATTGATTGATTGAAGCCAGAAGCACGTTGTGAATCACAAGTTCAAGTTACACCGCTAGACAAAGAAAGAGGAGGAATATGGCACTTGTCTAAGCATTTATAGTGAGAGGCCCATCATTGGTACAGTGGACATGACGTCGTGTTTATGTGAAATGTGGTTTATTGAAAAAGTTTATTTTGATTGGCTGCTGGGTTTTTTACTAATAATAAACAGCAAAAAAGGAAAGTATAATAAGAAGCATAATACTTGCCTCCGTGTCCTTAGTAGAATCTAGAATTCTTGACCCGATAACTAGAATTTTTTGTATTGCCCTACAGATGTGCCATTTTTGACTAGCCTAGAAGGTTTTAACCTAGAACCGCCTGTGAAGGAATCAACACATAATGCCAGGCACAACCTGAAACTTATTTTTTCTGAATCTTTAAATCTTTTGGGCTATCCCTGCAGTTAGCTTGGTCTAACCATTTTGATTCCTTTTATGAACTTTACTCCCTTGATGTGTAAGCAGCAAAATACTGATTATTTAACATCTAGAGCATAACATAAAATTTTGAAATCCACTCTAATGGAGACACTTTAATGTTTTCCATTGGAACAAATGGCCACCGTGGAACTGCACATAGAAAGCTACAATTGCTGGCTTGCAGAGGTGTTGATCTTAATGCTGCAAGGAAAACTTCTGTTAGAAGATCCACACCATCCACTCCACCGTTTTTGTCTGACCTAAAAAGGGAAAAGACCCTATGTAAACAGAATGTTTATGAAGGGAATCTGTTGATGCAGAGGCTAAGAGTGCATTTAAGACAGCTCTGAAAAACTATTGTAAATCCATTATTGGAGCCCACAAGGAATATATCTCCTCCTCTATTACTGCTGCAGCCAATAAACCACTGGAGCTTTTTAAAATGGTTAATTATTTTCTTTCTCTAAGTGCTCTTCAGAATAAGCCTTCTCCTTCTGCAAAGTTATGTGAAGAACTTTCTGAGTTCTTCCATAATACAAATTGAGCTATTTATGACCATTTTCCTATGAACACTGTAGTTTCGTCTGCTGTGGAGTCTAACAATGTCTGGACCCTTCCTTTTTAATTGTAATCCTATATGCTTGGAAGGTTCTCTAGCGGAACTAGCCAAATGCAATGCAGGCTCCCTCTTGACCAATGTCCACCTGACATTCTAAAAATGGCTATTTAGAGAAAATGAGGCATACCCCGTAACCCTAGAACCTGGGTAGATAAATAAGCAGTTAAACAATGGTCCTATAAGGGGAAGTAAAACCCTTGCCTTCCTGGTAAATAATTTTTAAAAATATTCAAATATGTGAAAATTTTATTAACAATTCACATTTTATTATATCATTACAAAAAAAAACACAGTCATTCTTGATTTTGAATTCAATCCTTATGGTGCTCCTATAGTGATGGCACAGTGAAAGTGAATGTAGTCAACACTATCATATTGTCGACGTTTCGACCCCAATTATGTAGATCAATCTATCCGGGGTCATCATCAGGACTGTTAGTTTGCTATAGGTAGCACCCGTTAGTCATCGTATTCTGTCTTAGGGTGATTATTTAATCATCTCATCCTCTATTGACTTTAGATCCTAGAAGACCGTCCACTCTCTGTACCTCCACATGGTTTGTTTTTTCACTTGTTTTCATACCGGGAGGAAAACTACTTGCATGCAAGTCAATGGAGGATGAGTTTGTGCTACATAATTGGGATCGAAACATCGACAATTTGATAGTGTGGATTTTTCTTGAGAGACTAAAAAGTGACTTCTGGACCTCTGGAGTAATATGAGTCAGCGTATAGAAGATTGCAAATAAGTTTTTATGTTTTAACCACATTTTGTAGATATTGCACGGAGCACATTTGCACAAACGACTTTCACTACATTCACTTTCATTGCGCCATCACTATAGGAGCACCATAAGGATTGAATTCAAAATCAAGAATGTAGGAGGCTGGCCTGGCTTATAATGGGTACCTTGTGGTACTTACACCTTGTGCCAGGTCCAGTTATCCCTTATTAGTAGAATAGAGGTGTTCTAGCAGCTTAGGCTGATAGAGGTAACTATAGCAGAGCAGCTTAGGCTGAACTAGGAGACATGCAAAGCTCCTACTATACCACTTATATCATATAGCACTATATCATAAGAAAACACAATACTCAAGAGTTACTAAAAATAAAGGTACTTTATTTTAGTGACAATATGCCAAAAGTATCTCAGAGGATACACTCCCTTAGGAGGTAAGTAACATACACAAAGTATATGCACACAAAGCAAAAACAGGTAAGTAACAGTTAGAAAAATAGTGCAAACAATGTAGAATCACAATAGAATGCAAGAGGGAGAAATAGGCCTAGGGGCAACACAAACCATATACTCCAAAAGTGGAATGCGAACCACAGATGGACCCCATGGTTGGTGTAGTGTGTAGAGGGTCACTGGAAGTGTAAGAAAACACTACTGGCGTCCAAGATACCCCACCCTAAGACCCTGAAAAGTAGGAGTAAAGTTACCCTACTACCCCAGAAAGACAGTAAAGTCGATATAGGGGATTCTGCAAGGCCAACAACTGACTGTAAAGCACTGAAGACGGATTCCTGGACCTGAAGACCTGTAAAGGAAGGGGACCAGGTCCAAGAGTCACGCAAGTGTCCAGGGGGGGCAGGAGCACACTAAACCCCGGATGAAGGTGCAAAAGGGCTGCCTCCAGGTGGAAGAAGCCGAAGATTCTGCTCCAAAGGAAGGTGCCAGGAACTTCTCCTTTGGTCAGAAGATGTCCCATGGCGTGCTGGAGCATGCAGAGTTGTTTCCACGCAGAAAGACCGCAAAAAAGCCTGGCTAGCTGCAAGAGTCGTGGTTGGGGATTTTGGGTGCTGCTAGGACCCAGGAAGGCCCAGGAGGTCGCCCCTTGGTGGAGGAGACAGAAGGAGCGCTCAGCAACACGGAGAGCCCACGCAGAAGCAGGCAGCACCCACAGAAGTACCTGAACAGGCACTTAGAAGATCTGAGGACAGCGGTTGACTCACAAAGGAGGGTCCCACGTCATCGGAGTCCAGCTCAGCGAGTTGGGCAATGCAGGACAGAGTGCTGGGGACCTGGGCTAGGCTGTGCATGAAGGAAGTCTTGCAAAAGTGCACAGAAGCCCGAGCAGCTGCAGTTCACGCAGTACACAGGATTACTGTCTGGTGTGGGGAGGCAAGGACTTACCTCCACCAAATTTGAACAGAAGGGCCACTGGACTGTTGAAGACACTTGGACCCATCTCCTGTGTTCCAAAGACCATGCTCGTCAGGATGAGAGGGGACCCAGAGGACTGGTGATGCAGAAGTTTGGTGCCTGCATTAGCAGGGGGAAGATTCCATTGACCCACTGGAGATTTCTTCTTGGCTTCCAGTGCAGGGTGAAGGCAGATAGCCCTTAGAGCATGCACCACCAGGAAACAGTCAAGAAAGCCGGCAGGATGAGGTGCTACAATGTTGCTGGTAGTCTTCTTGCTACTTTGTTGCAGTTATGCAGGCGTCCTGGAGCAGTCAGCGGTCGATCCTTGGCAGAAGTCGAAGAGGGAAGTGCAGAGGAACTCTGGTGAGCTCTTGCATTCGTTATTTGGTGAGATGCCCACAGGAGATACCCTAAATAGCCCACAGAGGAGGATTGGCTACTGAGAAAGGTAAGCACCTATCAGGAGGGGGTCTCTGACGTCACCTGCTGGCACTGGCCATTCAGAGCTGTCCATTGAGCCCTCACACCTCTGCATCCAAGATGGCAGAGGTCTGGGACATACTGGAGGAGCTCTGGGCACCTCCCCTGGGAGGTGCTGGTCAGGAAAGTGGTCACTCCCCTTTCCTTTGTCCAGTTTCCTGCCAGAGCAGGGCTGGGGGATCCCTGAACCGGTGTAGACAGAGAAGGCACCATCTGTGCCCTTCAAAGCATTTCCAGAGGCCAGGAGAGGCTACTCCTCCCAGGCCCTTCACACCTATTTCCAAAGGGAGAGGGTGTAACACCCTCTCTCAGAGGAAATCCTTTGTTCTGCCTTCCTGGGACCAGGCTGCCCAGGCCCCAGAGAGGCAGAAACCTGTCTGAGGGGTTGGCAGCAGCAGTAGCTGCAGTGGAGACCCCGGAAAGTTAGATTGGTAGTGTGGTGACAATTCCACGATCCTAGACATGTAACATGGCCATGTTCGGAGTTACCATTGTGACGCTACATATAGGTAGTGACCTATATGTAGTGCATGCCTGCAATGGTGTTCCTGCACTCACAAAGTCCAGGGAATTTGCCCTGAACAATGTGGGGGCACCTTGGCTAGTGCCAGGGTGCCCACACACTAAGTAACTTTGCACCTAACCTTCACCAAGTGAGGGTCAGACATATAGGTGGCTTATAAGTTACTTAAGTGTAGTGTAAAATGGCTGTGAAATAAGATGGGCGTTATTTCACTCAGGCTGCAGTGGCAGTCCTGTGTAAGAATTGTCTGAGCTCCCTATGGGTGGCAAAAGAAATGCTGCAGCCCATAGGGATCTCCTGGAACCCCAATACCCTGGGTACCTAGGTACCATATATAAGGGAATTATAAGGGTGTTCCAGTGTGCCAATGAGAATTGGTAAAATTAGTCACTAGCCTGCAGTGACAATTTTAAAAGCAGAGAGAGCATTAACACTGAGGTTCTGCATAGCAGAGCCTCAGTGATACAGTTAGGCACCACGCAGGGAACACATATGGGCTACAAACTTATGAGCACTGGGGTCCTGGCCAGCAGGATCCCAGTGACACATATCAAACACACTGACAACATAGGGTTTTCACTATGAGCACTGGGCCCTGGCTAGCAGGATCCCAGTGAGACAGTAAAAACACCCTGACATATACTCACAAACAGACCACAAGTGGGGGTAACAAGGCTAGAAAGAGGCTACCTTCCTACAAAGAATTACTGTGTTTTTTAGTAATGATATAATAAAATGTAAATTGTTGATAACATTTGCACATGTTTGAATATTGCTAAACATTATTTACCAGGAAGACAAGGTTTTTACTTCCCCCTGTAGGACCATTGTTTAATTACTTATTCTAAAAATGGCATCATGTACAGTGAGCCCAATTTTGAACAAATTAATTAGCTCATCCATGGATTCAGCTCATGTTCCTAAATGCCGGAAACAAGTTCTTCTGCTTCCCTCACTTAAGAAACCCATGCGGAACACAATATCTTATGTAATTACAGACCTATCTCTCTTTTGCCTGCATGGACCAAGATGTTAGAGAAGTTAATGAACAGACAACTGTCTTATTTTCTATAGTCAAGTGATCTTTTACATGATTCGCAATGTGGTTTTAGGGCTCGATACAGCACAGAATAAGCTTTGCTGGAAGTATCAGAGTTTATTAAAGAAAATCTTAATCAAAACTCTGCGGCAATGATTGTGCTCTTTGACTTATCTTTGGCTTTTGACATGATCTCCCATGCGTTTCTCCTGAGCAGGCTCAGAAAACTGGAGGACAGGACATAATCGGTTTGGCTATTTCCCTTTTGTCCTCTGCAAAAACTCTGGAATGTGGTTTGCCACAGGGATCAGAACGTAGCCCCACTCTTTCCAATATCTACCTGCAAGCGTAGTTGAAACCTAGGGTCTCAGGGTGATTTCCTAAGCTGGTGATACTCAGCTGTTCTTATCTTTCCATGAGAAGGACTCTCAGGCCCTCAACACCTTTAAATTGTGTTTAAAGTCAGTGGGCAATTGGATGAGCAATAATTGCCTTAAGCTTAACTCAAACTTAACTCTGATAAAACAGAGGTCCTCTTCTTTGGTACTATACACCATCCTGATTCATGTAATTGGTGGCCTTCGGAGCTGGGGTCTCCTCCTTCCCCTGCCTCAACTTCCAGGAATTTAAGGATTATATTTCTTTCTTACCTCTCTTTTGTCTCCCAAATGAAAGCTGTATCAGCCAGTTGTTTTGCCACTCTTAAATCCCTAAGGAGAATGTTACATCTTGTGCCCCAGTCCCACACATAAGACAATTGTTCACTCTTTAGTGATGTCTAAACTGGACTATGCTAACAGTTGATACCTGGGCCTACCTATCTATTTACTACTGTGCTTGCAGATAGAACAAAATGCTGCATTTCCCCTGATTTTGAAGAGTCCAGCTTCTCAATCTATATCACTCCAACTTATGACAGATGCATTGGCTGCTTATTACTAAGCGACTCCTATCCAAGCCTCTCACTTTGGTCTTTAGAGCTTGGAACATCGAATCCAGTATACTTAAGAAAAAGAATTAAGGCATATTCTAAATCTAGAGCCTTGAGATCTAGCAGTCAAAGCCTCCTTCAGATTCCTTGGGTGCACAGAACAAGAAGGGGCGGAAGATCCTTTGTGTACCTTACAGCGAGGCGTAGGAATGCCCTTCCAATTAGCCAGCGGTTAGATTATTCAGAATCTATATTTAAAGAAAAACTTGAAAACAATTATTTTTAACATCGCTTTTTAATTCTTTCCCTCTATACCGACCTTTAGCAGTTAACGCCTGAATGCTCCTTCGGAAGCAGCTGTGTGCTTTACTAACCTTTTGTATTGTATTGTAATATTGCTATATATAAAAATAATCCAGCGATAACCAAAACTGTTACCGAAAAAGGGAAAGCACTGCAATATTCAGTGGTTTGCAGGCGCTCTACAGGGTATAGTGGTTAGTGGCTGTTTGTGTTAAGGCTTGCTGTTTATTAATTTAATTTAGGTGGAAACCTCACTTAGGGAAAAAAGAAAATGAAAGAGCTGAGTCTGTTATGTTGACTTAAGATGTCACAATTATATTACTGAAGATGAAATTGTTACTTTTAACTAGATAGTCCAATCAATAGTAAGGGAGCACCACAGATCATTTGTGGTGCCCTAGGCGTGGGACATTCTACTCTACATACTTACTAAGTAAAAGAAAAAAAAGTACCTGCCTCTCATCGTTCACTGCACGTTGCTCTTCTGGTGTGTGTGTGCTCACAGACTGACGCTCCCAGGCTCTCCTACGGCCAATCCAGATGTTGCTCCCATGCAGGTAATACCCATGAGAGCAGTGTCAGATTTGGATGGAGCGGGTTGGGTTTGCACTCCCAAAGGGACTGGGAGCCTGTGTCTGCTATTGTTCTCCACCCATCAATGCAGCTGGGTTGGAGAGATGTCAATGTGTAAGTTTGTTTGGCCATCCTAAGACAGCCGGCCAAACCAACATCTGCACTGACAGCAGTGCTCACAACTCCTCCTGGTACACCACAATTTTTTTTTTAATCGCCCAACCCCTAAGACTCAGCCCCTAACGAAAAATGAAATGATAGTAAACATGTTATTAGCATTTCCTTTTTCATTTGCCTCTGCTGGCGTGGGTGGGGGGCAATGCTCTTCCTCTTTAACTGAGGAGCCACCCCTGCTTGTGGCCCAATATGAGTGGCCCCTATTACAAAGGGACACCCAGATAGCATTTCTGGTGTCCCCTCCATACACACTTGGTATTCCCTAGGTTTTGAAGGGCCCTCGATAAGTCTCCGCACCTCGTAGTCTCAAGGGAGTAGCCCTTCTCGACTTTCCTCCAGGCCCTGGTGAGTGGTAACAGACTGCAGTCTGTGGCAAGCTGTAACTGTACTGTGAGGTAATGTTGTTCAAAAGGAAAGTGTCCCTGAAAGAATAAGGAGAGACACCCAGTGAACCATACAAGGGGTACAACACATAGCTCTCTCCTATTTAATTCATAACATATTCAATATTATAACTATACCAAATTGATAAACACATCAGTATTTTATTTCCACAAAATATGGACTTAGTATCACAAAATTTAGAAAAAAACATTAATGTACAACAATTCCCCCCTGTATTCAAATACCATTCACATATAAATGACACTTAAGGACAACATATAGAAAAACATATAAACAAACACCAAACACCAAGAAACAAGACCGAACATCACCAAGACACCAAATATAGACAAATTATCACATACCCATAGTCAAACACATGATTCTTTCACATGAAATATTTCATATAATGACCAAGGCACACTTTATATACAAAACAATTAATCAAAAGACAATACTTAATTCCATCCACATCACTATTCAAAAATAATAGTCCATAATGAACATCCTTATGATTGTGTAAAGAGTTCTGGAGATCAAAAACTGAATTTTTCAAAAGTGATAGTCCACACTGAACATCCTCATCATTGTATAGGGTATACTGAAGATCATAAATTGAAGTTCATACGAATCATATTTGTCTTCTTCTTGGCATTTGGATCAAACCACCACCGTTATTCTAAATAGTGGCTATTGCCGACGCACGTTTCAGTGGACTTACAAAAATCTGGTCCAGTTCTAGTTATTTACACCACCTTCATCAGGACAATATATCTAAATAGACAATGCGCCATGTATTGAGATCTAAATGAAAATCCAAACATAGGTATAGTTTCAATCATACAACCTTTCACAAAGGTAATCATTGTATATTCTATCTGTCCACGTGGTATGAAGATTGTGAGTGTGTTCATATTATAAAAACAAACACCACCAACATGCTAGTAATCCACCAGAACTACTTACACTACCCTCATACAAAAGTGATCTGCAAAAACATCCCAAAACGTGCACCTACACAGGTGGAGAAAGCAATTGCATCACTCCCATACCTGATGATGTCCGAAATGCAGAGCGACTCTATACAAAACTCCCATGTATAAGGGACCTGGAAACTAAAACAGTAACCAGAATAGATCAACATAAGTATCTTCCTACCAATATACGGCTTCACTCTCAATACGAATACTAAAAAGTCCAACACGCGAACTTCCCTGTGACCAAAATAGCCATTGCTCACACTGTGCCAAAACAAATGTCATGATGTCTAATTCTGGGAGAAACAACACATACATACAATACATTGTTTAACGAGTACCTGCAAAGCTTACCTTCTAGCCGCATAGCATGGTGAATCCTGGACTTTCTAGATAGTAATCCTGTCCGCTCTGCATAGCGTTCTCGGCCATGACATACAAACCATTTATTCCCGCTTGGGCGGAACGCCAACTACAGCCTACATAGAAAAAGGCCTCTAGATAACCAACAAAACGATTTAAAAAACTCGGAATTTTAGAGTGGTACCAAAACAAACTGAACATATTTAACCAGATTTCCTACCGCTTTACAAAACATATCTTCAGTAACACTTTTGTTTCAAAAGAGACAATCATAAACACAAACAATGTAAAAATAACAACAAGAAACAAACTTTGGTGAGGAAAACCCAAAAATTAACCATTATTTCCAAAAAGCTGTATACATAGACATTATTCAAGAATACTGTCTATATAAATGTACATGACTCGCTAGAGTGACTCCAAACCAAATTTATTTCCCTTTTCTATTTCCTTAAAGAGTGTTGTGCCAGGGTAATTCCTCATTCAAACCTTTGCTATAAGTCTCCAAATAAAAGATCCAAAATACTTCTCTCTTCTTTCTAACAAATTCCAAGCTCACACCACTTTTCGGGACAATTTTTTCCAAAATAGTCCATCTGATATCACCTTCGTTGTGGTTATGTGTGGCCCAAAGTCCAAACAGCGGGGCATTCGGTTTACGTGTTATTATGGCACACTTGTGTTCACAATATGTTATCCTAAATTCTCTGGACGTCTCACCTACATAGCCTGAATCACAAGGACATAACATTAAGTAGATCACATTCTTGGAACTGCAATTTGTCAGTCGTTAAGCCAATGGACCTTCCTTTATGTGTGAAACTGTCGGAAACCATATCTCCATTGCGTGCTTGACAATTGCCACATTTGTGATAACCTCTAAAAGGGTCTAGTCCTACAATAGAGCTTTGTACAAATTCCTTTGTATTACTAATAGCAGATCAAACCAAAATGCTTCGTAGGTTTTTATTCCTCTTGAAAGCAAAAAGATGTTTATCCCGAACTTCAGAGTTAGTACAGACATTCAGGATGTGCCACAGAGAATGTATGATCTGATTCTCTCATCTAACTGATAATGATGAATGGCACATACCAACCTTTCATTACCTTTTCTTTCCTTTACTTTGAATAGTGTCTGACGATCACAGAACCTTGCAAGTCAGAGAGGGGATATCCTCTCTGACTCAATTTGGCTGCAAAGACATCTGCATGTTCCATAAAATCCTTTAACTCTGTACAGTTTCTTCTGAGACGTAAAAACTCACTGAAGGGTATAGCCTGTATCTGACTTCTTGGATGAAAACTGTCAAAATGTAAGAGTGTGTTTCTAGCTGTAGGTTTAGTGGACAAAGACACTATTAAGCGTCTGTTACTATGTTTGATACAAACATCCAAAAATTCCACTTGGTTACAATCCTTTTTCATGGTAAATTTCAAATTTTGGTCACATAGGTTGAGCCATAAAAATAACTCTTCTAACCTATTCACCTTCACATACACTTGAAACCCAGCTAAGTGTGGGAAATAGGACTCTTTCGTATTTTTTTAATAGAATGTGAAAGTTTGGGAACATCATGTGCATGGCTTTGAAATAATAATTGTAAACAGAATGTGTGCTGACGTCCATTTTGTGGTTCACATATTTGACAAAATCTATGATATCTTATACGATTGAAAGAGGCTGGAAGCTTGTTCGCAGGGAACACCACACTTTCATAACAATTCATGGCCAAATATCCAGAAAGTGAACCACCACTAAGAATGCAGTAGAATCCTCAAACAACCAAGCATTGAAAAGCAGCACATTTAAGCAGGATAAACTGATGTCAGTAGCCCAGCACAAATTGGTGCCCTCCAGCAAAATGTGATGTGGTTTCAGAGCCTCACATGTATACATACAAAGATGGCTAAACGTGGGTGTCACTGGAACAGTGGCGGTCCCAGGACTGCACTCTGCAGCAGCCTATATTAAAGCCCCTGACTTTTGTAGTGTAAATGGTTTCTATGACTTGGCATAGCCTCCATCCTTGCTTCATTCCTAACCTGAAGTAAAATACTTGTTCTTATCTTCTGGCATTTCTTTCAGCTATCCTCCTCGCACACTTCCTCCCTTTCTGGCCCCAAATCCCCCTGTTAAGAAAAGTCCAGGGATTATCAAAGAAATGCAAATTTATTTGTTTGATTGGAAGTTTGAAAAGAGCATCACGACAGGCTTGCAAGATCTATCTATAGGCCATACAGTATAATTCCCAATCTATTTGTAACATTGTCTATTAAAGGCTCAAGAATGCAGGATATCCTGAGTACTAAATTCGGGACTTTAGGCAAATATTTTCTGGGGTAGAAGAGCAGTCAGACAGACAGGCTTTAAAAAAGTAAGGAACTCATACATTCTTTGGAATAAAAAAATGTTTTCACTTGAAAAGCATAATTCTAAAAAAATGTTTTGCAGTGCTCCTTGTGACTGGCTATTAGTATTGCAAGGACTGAAAATTATGACTTGGGGCCTGATTTAGATTTTGGTGGACGGATTACTCTGTCACAACGGTGACGGATATCCCGTCAGCCAAAATATAAATCCCGTTGTTTGCTATGGGATTTATTTGTATGTGAACGGGATGTCTGTCATAGTTGTGACGGAGTAGCCTGTCCGCCGAAATCTACATCCGGCCCTTGGCCTTTATTCCCAGACTGGCCTGAGCCCTGGTGTTTTCATACAGACTCCTGGGGTACTTTTCATAAAGTCATGTTTGCCTTATATGTGCAAATATGCTTTTTTTCTTAAGACTGCAAACCCATGGACGTCAGATAGGGGTCGCAGCTGCGACCCCCAGCTTGCCCCTTGCGACCCCTGGCACTGCCTTTGCGGCCTCTGGCCTCAGAGGTGGCAAAATCAGAGTAAAGGACAGCTCGTCCTTATGGACGTCGTTTGGGGCTCCACTTCATTGTTTTTAATCAGGTTTTTTTATTGCCCTAGTAGTGAATAATGTTATCTTATTCACTATGATTGTACTAAGAAATGGAGTACAGTTAGCTGGAATATGAACCGCTTTGGTAGCTGAGGTAAGTAAAAAACTTTTAAATGTATGTTGAGTGCCGGTGAGAGTGTGAATATGTAAAAGAGTGTGTTTGGGTATGAGTGTATGTATATGTAAAAGTGTGGGTGAGTGAAAGTAAAGATGAAATGGCGAGTGACGTCATGTCCGCTACCCCTGGCATTTTGGTGAGTTGAAGTCCATGTGCAAACCCATATCTCATATTCTTAAAAGTGCTTTGCTTTTATGTGTGGAAAATCTGGGAACATGGTTGTGAGTTGATGTGAAATGGACAATGCAAGGTTTGACTGCCTTGCAGGTTTGTGAATACCCACTAACCTAGACTTTTGTGAATATTCACAGACTCATCACAAATCCCTTCCCACCAGAAAAAAGGCCAGAGATTAACTTCTGTCCAAGTAAACCCCTTTCTAAAGTGGGAAGGTGAATGGCACAAAGTCTAGACTGGTGTGGATGTGTGAGAAGTGGTTTCTCCATGGGGAAATAGGTTTTCACAATGGAGCGAAAAGTTAAAAAAAGTATCAAATACTTTTGTACTGGTGCAGTAGATTTCTTCTTGCAAAAATAAATGCGTACATTTTCGCATGACAAAGTGGAATTCTAAGGCATTTTAGAATGCTTTTTATGGAAACCTAGGACTGATTTTAAGGTGTGCATCTGAAACCATTGTGAATGTCGTTTGTTTGTAAATCTGAATCCATAAGAGGTGGAAGGGTGCAGGTTTGATTCAGTTTATGGAGCCCACGGATTTTCTCTTCTCCTCCAGAACTCTGGGGTTGTTATTAAGCCTTGCCCTTTATCATGAACATGAATAAAACAAAAAAATGAAATATGGGCTTTGTTGTCAGCCCCCTTTAACCAATGCTTTAAGAAAGTGGGCCTGATTTAGAGTTTGCAGAGGGAATTACTCCGTCACAAATGTAGCAGATATCCCATCTACCATATTACAATTACATTATAGTTTATGGAACTTTGAATACGGTGGACGGGATATTCGTCACATTCGTGACAGAGTAACCCTACTGCCAAACTCTAAATCAGGCCCAGTGTCATTCACATCTCGGATCATCCCAAAGAAGTATTTTTTTTCTCACTGTCATGTGAATGATTATTAAGTTTATTATTTCATCTCCTATGAAGCACTTCCATTGCAATGCATGAGGAACACTGTTTCAGGAGCAGCAGCAGCTTGTAGGGGCTATGTGCTGAACACCCACTAGCCATCTTTCTAAAAACAAGGCTTACCTCGCTAAAATGTGCACAACATGCAAGACAACCAAATGCTTACTTGGATTATGAGCTAAATAGGTATGTAAATCACTATTGTATGTATACGTTACCATTTTTCAAGGGAACGATTTCGTGTGCAAAGAACGCTACAGCAACAATATAAAAACATTTTACTGAAAAATACGACTTAACAAGCACTACGGCTGTGAGTGACACTACTGTAACACCAGCCTGTTTCAGAGCTTTCTTCTTTGCAGCCTACCTCCACTGTGATCCGTGGAGAAAGAGAAGGAAATGCAGCTGGCCACGTCGCACAAAGGGCGACAATAGGGGGGACAGCTCCTTAGCGTCGCTCCCCTGCTAGGAAGGCAGATGGACAGAAGGGGCCACCATACCTTGAGAGGGTGGTCCACCCCCTTGGTTTATGGGCCCGAGGTGTCAGGAGGGAGGAGTGAGGCCAGGAGGTCTCAAAAGGGGTGACCTCTCAGGCTTCTTTAGACAAACACCGATTGCCGGACAGCAGCGGATACCTGTCAGTGGGGCGCACAGAGTAAAGCAATAAACGGAGGTTAGTCGGATAAAGTAGGGGCCAGGGTGCGTAATGCCGACTGCCGGCAATCGGGTGTTTGTCCTATCATGCTGCCGTTTTCAAACAGTTTAAAAAAAAAAAAACTGCCTTGTGTTTGGGTCCTTGTGTCTGTGTGTTCACAACTCGGCGCGGGCAGTAGTCCTTCCCCGGGCCTGGGGTGCGGCTCAGGCATCATCCGACACTGGGATCGCGGCGTTGTGACCTCCTTGTTAAAAGAGGGCGCCGAGGCTGGCCCGGACGGGGGAGCGTTGCTCCCGCCTTTCACGGGCACTGCGCCTTCACGTACAAGACATTTGTTTCCCCTTACATAAATAAATAATTATGGTGTTGCAGAGCGCGGCTTAGGCACGGGCCATAAATGCGGGTGATGTGGGGGCGGCATTAACCAAATAAAATTCACTGACCTTTGATGTGCGGCGCAGCGATTAGGCGTGTTGCTGCATCGCGGAATCCTCCAGCAGCTCGACGCGGGCAGAAATTTTCATTGCGGCCCCGTCAGCGTCCTCCCTGCTGCGTCGCAACATGTGTGTGACAGGGTCGCGGGGAGCTGCTGGCGCTGGGTCGAGGGGGGCACGACAGTTCTTCGGCCCGCGCGCACACACCCCCCACCCGATGCGGTCAACGGTTGGGGGGGGAACAGGAATCCGACACCTCCCCTGCCGCGCTCCCCACCTACACGCGAGCAGACCGTGAAATTGGGGAAGGGGTGAGGCGTTCCCGGCGTCAGGCACAAAAAAAAAGACAACGCGCAAGAAGAGCATGGAGATACCTCCCCCGCCATGCCCTTAATGTGAGTTACGTGCAGGGGAGGCTCGCTGAGGGACAAGCCGGTGACACGATTTCCCCCACCCGTGCCTGTAAACAAAACTGCCGCTGCACCGCCCCTCCCCCAAGGTTCAGCTCCACGCGGACGGGCGGAGAGGGAGATTACGCCCAACATCGGGCGTTAACTATATTAAAAAAAATATATATATATATATATATATATATATATATTTTGCACCCAGGTATGCAGGGTGCACTGAGACTGCAGAACTGTGCAGGATGCTATCTGGGCCTTCCGGGAGCGCTAACAGAATGTGGCAGTCAATTTGTTTGTCCGGAACACGCCCCACATAATGCTATTTCAACATTATTGCTGGGCATCTAAACATATTTTACAGATAACATGATGGTATTGTATTAACAGGCAGATTTAGTAACTTACAGGTGTAACTGCAGTCATTAGTGCATATGTAATGATAAATATAAAAATTATATAGCAAAAAGGTGTTAAAAAAAAAAATGATCACTGGTGATGCTTTGGTGCTTAATTGTCTATTTGCTTCCAGGCGGCCAACAAACTGCTAGGAAATTCCTGCGGCTGGCCACATAAGGCAACTACGAGGCACAGGCGCTAGGGTACTAATGTGGAGTAAGGTACACGGTAAGCAGGGAAGGCGTACTAGGGCGACTGCCCCAAAATGGGGGGGGCAGGCGAACAACAGCGTGGCCAGGCCTGACAGAGGGCACAATGGCGAGGTTTCCCATGGGTCAGGGAACAGGTCTCAGGCGCATATTGATGATGAGGATTTTTTGTCAGGTACCCCGCCGCGTTGGAGTCAAGCGCGTAAGAGGGCAGCGGTTGGTAAGTCCCACCAGCGGGCGATTACCTTATATCGTCAGAAGGTTACCCGGCTGGGGTGCCATCTTAACAGTTGAGGAGCGGCCAAGAGGGCCAGCAGGTAGCGGCGGCAGCGCAGAATGGGGCTGGAGGGCCATGGGTGAGCTCCAGAAGCTGAAGGGTATATACATTTTTTTTTTAAAGTGAGCAGCAAAGCAACACCGGGCGAGTAAATAAAAGGGTGATGCATCTCCAGGGACGCGTTAATAAGGCTGTCTTCTCTCAATTGCAGACCTAAGATTACTCACCAGCATGCACTAAGGGGACGATGGAGGACCATGGTTCCCCTACACTCTTTTCCCCCGGGGAGAACCAAGAGGAGGCTGATATCTGGACGAGGTTCATGGCCATGGGTCAGGCGAAAGGTCTGGAATGGGCGAAGATGATGGTGGCGGCACAAGGGGTGCAGCAGCCATTAGAAACTCCCGCCCCGACGAACACGGACGAGGTGCAGCCTTCGGACTCAGGCCTCTGTCTCCTAAGCGATGAAAGTGTAGCAGTGCCTGCCAAAAGGAAGAGGCCGGCAAGGGCCGCAGCTGGGAGCAAACTCAAAAGAGCCAAGAAAGGCATGGCGTACAGCAATTTACCGGAAGGCCCCTCAACTTCCCAGATGGACAGCGGTCCAAGGAGAGCCAGGAAAGACAATGAGGAACAAGAAGCGGCCAGGGCAGGTGGGGTTCCCCTCACTGCTGGGGGGTTGGCCCAGGGGCAAGCGCGCCAATTGCTCAGGAGCAGATCAGCCAACCCGCAAGGCGTGTGACCTGCAGCCCCACCCTAGGACCATCAGGGCAAGGGCTGCAGGTGGGACTGAGTAAGATGATGGAGGCAATGCACAGCTTCATGGCCTCAGCAAAGGCGCTAGCTGGTTTGGGCATGGACGAGCAGGGCGCTATCAGCAGGCGAGCAGGCGCAGAGCATGTGTGGGGGCGGGACACCAACTCGCCGCCGGCAGTGCAGGGCGAGGCTTCTGCGCCTGGAGCTGAGGTTTCAGACAGGGTCGCACCAGATACTCCAGCAGGCGGGAGCGACAAAGCGACTGTTGTTAGGCCTGAACCCCCTTTGATGTCAGGGAGATCATCCCTGGCATGAAGGGTCCCTTTAGAAGCTAGAGAGAGAATATGGAAGAGGGAATTCATTGACATTTTCTCACTGCTCACATTTGCCAAGGAGGGCGCAGACATTACGGTACCCAGCAAGGAGGTAGAGAAGCAAAAATGGAAGAGGAAGGTTAAGCCAGAGGAATCAATAGACAACTGGTTAGAGGCATTCGCTTTGCTGTCCACAGTGATCATGGAGAAGTCCCCGGAACAGGGACTGGCTCTCTGCAAGTACAACCAGTCATATATGAGGAATATACCCGCAATGGGGGCACAGGGTGGCTTAACTACGAGCGAGAGTTCAGGCAAAAGATGGAACAGGCACCAGAGATGGCATGGGACTGTCGCGAAATTGAACTCTGGGTGCAGTACATGGGCAATGGCAGCAGGCCAGCAAACAGTGACACCGGTTTCGCAAGGCACAAACAGGCAAGGCCATACTATTTTAAGCAGCAGCTTAGGGCCCCCTTTCGGGGGAAGCCCCTGCAGAGGGGGAGAGGGGCTTCGCATTATAGGTTCAACAGTAATTGCAGGCTATACAACAATGGGGCATGCTCATGGGGCGCCGTTTGCAAATTCGCCCACAACTGCTCCAAGTGCGCCGGCTGGCACCCAGTAGCCAACTGCAACAAAGGGAACAGGACAGACAAGCCAACGGGTACCAATGCAGTTTCCAAACAGCCTTAATTGTCCGGAGTTGCAACACAATACAATAGCACCTTCTCCCATAACCTTTAGCACCTTGGCCCACATTCTCAAAGACTACCCTAGACCAGTTGAACGGGAGCTGTTGTTCAGAGGTTTTAGTGAAGGTTTTAGGATCCCATACTCCAGCCCGGCAGTCACTAGGGGAGCCAACAACTTACGATCAGACAGGGAAGCCCCAGGAGTGGTACAGGAGAAGCTGGAGAAGGAGCTTCAATTGGGGAGGGTCTGGCCCCTTTTCCCAGCCACCCCTTCCAAACTTCATCGTGTCACCTCTGGGGATCGTACAGAAGAAAGAACAGGGAAAATATAGGATGATCCACCATCTCTCTTACCCCAAAGGGTCATCGGTGAACGACTACCTGGAGGAGGGAACGTGCTCCGTTGGTTACGCTTCATTTGATGAGGCGATTGACCTGGTTTGCGCAGCAGGCAAAGGGGCGCTCATGGCAAAGGCAGACATTGAGTCCACGTTCCGCCTTCTCCCAGTCCACCCGAGTAGTTTCCAACTCCTGGGGATGCAGTGGGCTGGTCAATACTTTTACGACAAATGCATGCCTATGGGTTGTGCGGTGTCCTGTTCCTTATTCGAAACTTTTGCATGCTTCCTGGAATGGGCACTGAAAGAAAACAACCCCCGGGGGGTTCACTCCACTACCTAGATGACTTCCTCTTCATAGGAAAGGCAGGTTCTGGCGAGTGTAGGGCTACCTTCAATGTATTTGAACACCTGAGTCAGTTGCTAGGGGGCTGGCTCTGGGAAAGATGCAGGGACCTACGGAGTGTTTGACATTCCTGGGCATTGAGATTGACTCAACGAATGGGATGTGCCGATTACCGGGAGACAAGGTCATGGCTCTGCAGGCCGACATTGGGCAGGTGCTGAGTAAGGACAAAGCGACCCTAGCCACAATTCAGAGCCTACTGGGCAGGCTAAACTTTGCAGCAAGAATTATACCAGCGGGCAGAATCTTTCCCAGGCGGCTAGCAAGGGCAACGGCAAAGGTTAACAAATCCACTTGGTGCGCCTCAGTGTGGGCCTGAAGGAGGACCTGCACATGTGGTGGTCATTTCTGGAGGAGTTCAATGGTACACTGTTGTGGTGCACTCCATGGTGCACCAGTCAGCAGCTCCAGGTCTTGATCCGATGCTTCAGGGAGAGAGGGCTTTGGGGCGATACTGGACCGTCAGTGGTGTGCGGGGAAATGACCCAATGCATGGAGGAGGCATCGGCTCACAAAAAACATCACAGTACTAGAGATGTTCCCAATTGTCCTATCTCTCCATCTGTGGCCAAAGGTGCTAGCCAACAAGAGGATTACGTTCTGGTCGGACAACATGATCGTGGTACAGGCCATCAACTGCCAGTCAGGGAACTGCCCGGTCTTGGTAGGGCTGCTGAGGGAGCTGGTGAGAGTTTGTCTGTTAAGAAACGTGGAGTTTTGTGCACCGCATGTGCAAGGGGTGAAGAATGTGGCCGCTGATGCTCTTTCTCGTTTTCAGTGGACAAAATTCTGAACTGCTTGCCCCCAGGCAATGGAGGAGATGACGCTGTTCAAGACGGAATGGTGGCGATTGGTTCAGTGGAGCAAAGGATAGTGGCACTGGGAGAGTTATCACTGGCCCCGGATACCCGAGCCAGATACAGGGCGTGTTTCAACAGGTTTACGTCACTAACAAATGCCTGGGGGGCGGGGAGGACCATCCACCGGCCACAAGAGTGCACCGCTTTGTACTATGGGCAAAAGACAATGGAAAGTCACACGCGTGGGTTTCAAGGCACCTGGCGGCAATCGCCCATTTTGCTAAATTAAAGGGGGAGGGAGACCCAATTTTCGGGCTACCCATTGAGGGCAGCACTGAAAGGTTGGGCTACGGAAGAAGATAAATCACCCGACCAGAGGGCGCCCATCAATCTAGACATGCCAAAGGGGCTGTTGGGGGCACTCACAGTTATTTGTAACACACAGTATGAGGAGCTGTTATTCACTGTCACTTTTTCCCTAGCTTTTTTTGGGGCATTCAGGTCTTCAGAGTTAGTGGCAAAAGCGAAGGGCGACACATCCAATAGGGCACTTAGGTTGGGTGACCTCAAAATGGGGCAGGACATGGTTAACTGAGAGTGCGGCGCTCCAAAGCCGACCAGAAAGGGAACGGTGTGCTGGTGCGTTTGAGAGGTCTAGGGGACCCCAAGTGTTGCCCTGTGGAACTGCTCAGGAGGTACACAGCATGCCACGCCGCACAACCGGGATACTTATTGCTTCACCAAGATGGCCAACCACTCACACAGTTTCAATACAGAAGGGTCTTGAAGTGGGCAATCGCAGAGGCAGGGTACCAGGGGTGCAAAAGGTCAACCCATTCCTTTAGAATCGGTGCAGCCTCTACGGCCTTTGAGGAGGGGCTGCATGCAGGGGCAATTAAGCGGATTGGGAGGTGGCAGTCGGACAGATACAAACTGAACATTCGGTCCTGAGACGGGGAAGGGTTGTCATCGGGACCCCCACAAGGACAGTGCGTTTAGTGCAATGGGGGGAGGAGGCTGCCAGTGGTTCGAGATGGGAAGAGGGCATTGCTTTGGGGATAAATGCAATGACTGTATCGTAACGATGTTTTGCCATAAGTGTATGTGTGGCAGTCACAAATGTCAATAAAGTGTGTGATAATAGTTACCTTCTCATTTATCTAGGGGCTAAGACGGTATGGGTGATGGGCCACTCCCTAGTGGCCAGAGCAGAACAACGGGCCAAGGAAAGAGGCTTGAACCACGGTTTCAGTAACGTCAAACTCTCCTGGATGGGTTGCCCGGGAATGAGATGGGCCATAATGGAACCTAGAGTTGGCCAGCTGGTGGGGAAGAGAAGGTTTAAGCCTGACATTATTTTGATCCACTTGGGTGGTAACGACCTAACTACTTGTGGAAGGGGCCCCCTGTTACAGGCCATGAGGCAGGGTATCGCCAGGCTTGCCACCCTGATGGAAGACGGTGAGATAATTTGGTCTGAGATTATCCCGCGGGGTGTGGCAGGGAGCCAGGTCAGCGGCCCCCATTGAAATGTCCAGGCGCAGAATCAACAGGTCCCTGCAAACAATTGCGAAGCAACAGGGATTTGGCTTCATCAGACATACCCTGCTGAGTAGACACCTAAGCGGTAATTTTGCACCAGACGGGGTACACTTGTCTGACGCAGCCACAGATATTTTCCTACTAAATGTTAGAGACGTGCTAGAAAGTGCGGGATGTACGTAGGGAAGGGACGAGCACAGGTGGGGGGGGCCTTGGTTATCGCGAGATGCCATTCCAGAGGCTTGGCGGAGTTACAGGGCGATCCTAAAACGTTTAATGATTAAAAAGACCTCCAGAAGGTTATTCCTGGAGCCAAAAGCAATTCCTCTGGCCACTGGGAGCCTTTACGGTGGGGCCTGGGATGACGCGACTGCGCTCCTTAATCCCGCAAGGGACAGTTGGAATCCTGAGCAACTGTGGAGACTGGCCTGGGTCTCGCTCTGACTTGTCAGGAGCATGACACATAAATAAAGGAGGAGAGTAGTAAACCACGATAAAGGAAAGAGCTGTAAGAATCTAAGTACGCTGGTGCAAAGAACACCAGACGGAACAGTTCTAGCTTTCTCAGGATGAGTGTCGGGCAGCTTTAACGAACTCATCTCCGACACCGGGACCGCCCACAAGCTAACCCAACCTATGTAATCAATAAACTTGCGCAAATTGTGTCCCGGGTGTCTTATTATGTTGCATGCATTGTATTGTTGTGAACTCCAGTGCGCACACCCTAGGTGGCTAGGGGTAGCAGCGCTATGAATGATGCTTAACCACTGTGGTTCAGACGCAGTAGAGCTAGGAGCAGCAGTGCCAAGTGAGCACTACAAAGGGCAATCGGAAATTGGTGCTAGAGGAGCAGAGAGCACAGAGGAGCTGTACTGCTGCAAGGTATATGCTGGCGTCCACAATATCTAGCACCCATTGTCACCTCTGGAAATAAAGGTTTTACATTTCAGGAATCACATAGGCGTTTGGAGATAAACAAACACATTCAGTAGTTGAGTTTTGCAGAGAGAGAAATGACAGCAACACCTGGCATTGGATGGCTCCTTAGCTCAGTCTTCTTACCGATTGTCCTCCCATACTATATCTTGTAAGTGAGCTTTTCATTTGCCCAAACTGCAACTTCATACGGTTTATTTTAACTACTGACAGACATGCCACCCCCGAAGGTGTTTTGTATTCCAACCCTCTTAGTGCCTGCTCAATCGGAAGTCTAGCAGGTCGGCCATAATGATGTCAAAGATAAAGACCAGACAGAGGTTTGCATGCTAAACAGCATTGAGTCTTACCTTTTTGACTTCAGTGGACCCCTACTGAATAACTACTGGAAGCCAGGGTCCTCAGTCTAATTCATTTCATTTGAACCTCAAAACAGTGTACAACAAACAAAGTTATGAAATGTTTTATTTAATCCACATTAAATTGTAACAGGAAGTTTGCATGTTTTTAAAATTTAGTTTTCTATCTAAAAGATATGATAGACTTCAAAATATCACTTTGTCTTTTTTGTCATAATGGGTGATCTCTTCTCGTTGGTGCATACAAGTGCTTCAACTGAGGCCACCCATGTTTCATACTTGATTCTGTTTGCTGTACTTGTGCTTCTCCAATGAATCAAATAAGAGTACCAACTTAATTGCTAGCCTCTATTTTCACATTCCTTCACGTTTATAGATTGGTTTAAAAATCAAGATGTTACTTTATTAATCTGATACCATTATTTATTTGTTGATTTCTAAACAGTCGCACACACACATCCCTGAGCAGGTGTTACAGAGTCTCAGGGGTATAAGGATCCCAGGTTAAGAACCATGGCTCTACGCCATTCTCACTATAGTCCTTTTATGCATCTAGCTCTCTTCACTTTTTCACAGAATCCATTTACTGGATTTCATGTCATGAATTCTATTTATATTAAGGGATATAACTTCATAATCATGTGTCATATCTGCCTGTTGGAACCATGTCATGAGCCAGGTCCTCACTTTACAAATGCATGCTGGGATTTGAAACATATAGTTACAAGGTCAACAGTGAAAGTAAAGCCAGACTTGCTCAGCGTGTTACACTGAAGGCGAAGGCCGCTTGACACCCAGGAGTATTCTGTCTGCCCTTCCAAAAATATCATACAAAAATACACAGGCATTACAACAAAGAACACGCACTCCTCTTAAAGCCATCCAGGCCTACTGGTTTTGCCAATGCTCGTTTAAGATGCATCACATTCCTAGAGGCGGAAAGGTTATAAGACATGGGCAACGTAGGCCCAGTATTTCAGAAGCCAGCTCTGTTATGCAGAAATTCTTGCCCTGATGACGTTGAATAATTCTTAAAACAGATTGTTCTAAATACTGTTTTCCTTTAATTTATTTTTGATGTAGGTGATAGAATAGGTTTGGCCCAGGGCCCACGAAATCCTTAAAATATCCCTGGCTAGCGGCTCAATTCCTAAAGTGAGTGTTTTCTACTGATAGCATGAACTGCAAAATCTAGTTACAGGTTGGATTTGGAGAGGTCACGTTGAGTGCGCAGTCAAAGTACAGGGAGTGCAGAACTATTAGGCAAGTTGTATTTTTGAGGATTAATTTTATTATTGAACAACAACCATGTTCTCAATGAACCCAAAAAACTCATTAATATCAAAGCTGAATATTTTTGGAAGTAGTTTTTAGTTTGTTTTTAGTTTTAGCTATGTTAGGGGGATATCTGTGTGTGCAGGTGACTATTACTGTGCATAATTATTAGGCAACTTAACAAAAAAAAATCTATACCCATTTCAATTATTTATTATTACCAGTGAAACCAATATAACATCTCAACATTCACAAATATACATTTCTGACATTCAAAAACAAAACAAAAACAAATCAGTGACCAATATAGCCACCTTTCTTTTCAAGGACACTCAAAAGCCTGCCATCCATGGATTCTGTCAGTGTTTTGATCTGTTCACCATCAACATTGCGTGCAGCAGCAACCACAGCCTCCCAGACACTGTTCAGAGAGGTGTACTGTTTTCCCTCCTTGTAAATCTCACATTTGATGATGGACCACAGGTTCTCAATGGGGTTCAGATCAGGTGAACAAGGAGGCCATGTCATTAGATTTCCTTCTTTTATACCCTTTCTTGCCAGCCACGCTGTGGAGTACTTGGACGCGTGTGATGGAGCATTGTCCTGCATGAGAATCATGTTTTTCTTGAAGGATGCAGACTTCTTCCTGTACCACTGCTTGAAGAAGGTGTCTTCCAGGAACTGGCAGTAGGACTGGGAGTTGAGCTTGACTCCATCCTCAACCCGAAAAGGCCCCACAAGCTCATCTTTGATGATACCAGCCCAAACCAGTACTCCACCTCCACCTTGCTGGCGTCTGAGTCGGACTGGAGCTCTCTGCCCTTTACCAATCCAGCCACGGGCCCATCCATCTGGCCCATCAAGACTCACTCTCATTTCATCAGTCCATAAAACCTTAGAAAAATCAGTCTTGAGATATTTCTTGGCCCAGTCTTGGTTTTTCAGCTTGTGTGTCTTGTTCAGTGGTGGTCGTCTTTCAGCCTTTCTTACCTTGGCCATGTCTCTGAGTATTGCACACCTTGTGCTTTTGGGCACTCCAGTGATGTTGCAGCTCTGAAATATGGCCAAACTGGTGGCAAGTGGCATCGTGGCAGCTGCACGCTTGACTTTTCTCAGTTCATGGGCAGTTATTTTGCGCCTTGGTTTTTCCACACGCTTCTTGCGACCCTGTTGACTATTTTGAATGAAACGCTTGATTGTTCGATGATCACGCTTCAGAAGCTTTGCAATTTTAAGAGTGCTGCATCCCTCTGCAAGATATCTCACTATTTTTGACTTTTCTGAGCCTGTCAAGTCCTTCTTTTGACCCATTTTGCCAAAGGAAAGGAAGTTGCCTAATAATTATGCACACCTGATATAGGGTGTTGATGTCATTAGACCACACCCCTTCTCATTACAGAGATGCACATCACCTAATATGCTTAATTGGTAGTAGGCTTTCGAGCCTATACAGCTTGGAGTAAGGCAACATGCATAAAGAGGATGATGTGGTCAAAATACTCATTTGCCTAATAATTCTGCACTCCCTGTATCTTGTAGGTAGGTAGCAGTTCAGGATACCAATTTATTATAGGAATTCTGTCCCTCGCTCGTACATCATACCCAAAATACTATGGGAGGGCAAAGAACAAAGTGGACTTCCACAGTGGAACATTATTTTTTACATTAGTGAGTAGCAAAGTTGTTAATAATAGCATTTACGCGCGATTTTCCAGACAGAGTCAGATTTCAGTGCTTTGTCCCCGACTGAACTCTGTCAGTCCCTCATCTAACAGTTACTATGCCAGACCTCTGGAGCCAGATCACTAAAGTGCTGGCAGAACGTGAGCTAATATTAGCAGCAGAAAACCAAAGGTCATTAAGCTGTTCTGAAACTGCTAACAAAGCACCAAGTATGCCCATGGACTAATTTAGGGGTCGTTTGGAATTGCGGCTGTCTTGTGCCTTGCGACCCCTGGCCTCAGAGCAGGCAAACTCAGTGCCAGGAACACAGTGACTGCTCATCCATCACTTAGGCCTCCACTCTGTTTCTCTCAATTTACTAATAGTGAATAATGTCTAAATATCTAAGATGTGCTAATGCCGATGTTAGGAGTGTTTTAAATAATGAAAATTATTGTAATTAACATAGAGAAATAAATGCCTAGGCTTCACAAAGCTCTATTTAAAATGAAATGGCGAGCAGCAGGCTCTCATCAAAAACTAGCTAAAAAAACTGCAAAATGCATTTTCTTTCTTTCTTTTACTCTGACCTAGGAATGTGAAAGTTTTAATGACTCAAATGTGCTGAGAAAGAATGGTTTAACACAAATGTGGTTTACTTCGACCTTCCAATATGAATAGTTTTAATAAAATATAATATGTTAAAATGTTTAGTTTAATTTCTGTACAATATTTCTTCATGAATAAGTCTGCTAGTTGAAGCGTATGGCAGAGGGATTATTTCATTTAGAAATGCAGAGACCTAACTGTGAACTCTTTTTGTCCTGTAGTAATAATAATAATAATAATAAGCTTTATTCGGTCGTTGAGGCCATCAAAGCATAAAAGAGAATACAATAGTAACAAGATATAAGAACAAGCAGAGGATAAAATTAACGTAATATCACGATGTACATATACATGGTTTAAAACATGACAATAAAAATACAACCCGTACTTCATACCTTCTAAATCCTAAAATGTATTACATAGAATAAAAAAATAAAAATACATTTTATTTAAATGAGTGATGTTGAATACGCCAGGCTGTCGCAAGGAACTTGCTGACAGCATGGATAACCTTTATGGAAGTATCGCTCTTTAAAATCCTGATAGCTGTCGAACATTGTCTCAAGCCCAGGTTTCGGCAAGTTACACAATCCCATTTTGCTCTGGGAGTTGTATAGGCAGGGCAAAAGAACAAAAAATGTTCAATGCTTTCTGTGCAAACAAGACAAGCTGGGCAAAGATCTGTAGAAGAAGACTGTTAGAAATGGGGTTTCTGGTTGGCTAGGGTATGCACCTCAGCCAGGCAGAACTTACCCACTCTAGTCAGGGCAAGGGAGTTACACGTCCAAGATAACCCCTGCTCACCCCTTGGTAGCTTGGCACGAGCAGTCAGGCTTAACCCGGAGGCAATGTGTAAAGCGTTTGCACAACACACACACACATGTGACGCAATATCCCCACCACCAAGGAAACACAACACCAGATTATATGAAAATATACTGTATTGTACACAACGTAATTATCAGACCAACATCACATAACAGTACTATCCTGCTACCTTAGCAGTTGTCAGAACGTTACATATTAGTTACTCTGCAAACTAGCAGTAGTCACACATAACACACAGGTTACTCAGTATTCTGCAACATAAGCAGTAGTCAGGAAACACGTTATCACATTAGCACACTTGTCACAAGAATATCATAAAATGCCCATAGTAGGAACATTAGAAAATCTATGGCAAGTTTAAGCAAACATATTAGCAAGTCATGCCCATAAAAGGAACATGTGCACACATATGTAAAAGCATCATAGTACAGGCAGGTAATATAACACAATTAAGAAAGTCTGTAGAAAGAACTTTAAATCATAATTATATTTTTCCATTTAAAAGTACCTGGGAATGATGAAGAGGCACTTCCAGTGCCTAAAACGAATCATGGGGCCCCCGGCGCTCTTCTGCGCAAAACGGGGGCCTCCCTAAACTTGGCAAATAGAGAGGGGCGGCACGCACCCTCTCTGCTTCCTTGGCGGGCCCCTTCTGGGACCCGTGCTCATTGGAGGGCCCCCGGGCCTCCACCGGCCCTCTCCAAGGGGGGCCCAAGTCAGGGAAATCCTCGGGGTAAGGAGGGGGGCGCCACGCACCCCCTCCAATCTGCGAGCGGGCCCCTCTGGGGGCCCGCAACCTCCTGGGGTCTCCCGGGGCCTCCTTTCCGAGGGGGAGACCCCTTTAGTGCCAGGCTGGCCCACGCAGGGGCCCTGAGGGGTCTGGGGGGGGCAGCGAGCCTCCGATGAGGCTGCCGCCCGTTCTCCCTGACAACAGAAGCCTTCTGAGGCTTCTCCTGGCGGGAGAGAGGCGTCCTCCTCTCCTCCCGCCCCAGGGACGGCTACCAAAGCCGCCCGAGGCTCCTCCAGGCGAGGGAGAGGCGTCCTCCTCTCCCCTCGCCGTCTCTATGGCTCTCCGGCCCAAGGCAGGGCCTCCCGGTGCCCCTTGGGCGCTCCTCGGAGCGATCCCTACCCCGGGGGCACCGCTAGGAGCAGGCTTGCTCCGGATTCGTTAAAGGTGTTTTTTTTTCCTGCCCCGGGGGCACCGAGTTGAGCGCGATCCTCGCGCTTGGAAACAACCAATTAACCCGGCTGCGGCGGTGATCCGGGGACTCAAAACACAGCGCTTTTCACAGCGCTAAAGTAAAACCTGCAGCCTGGGCTGCGGCGGTGATTTTTCCTTTGGCAAAAGAAAAGCGCTTTTCAAAGCGCTAGGAACCATCTAAAGCCCGGGCTGCGGCGGTGATTTCTTTGGGCAAAAGAAAAGTTAGTTGCAGGGGTCAGGGGCCACAGCACCCTGCCCCTGGGAACAATAATCAAGGGGATGGTACAGGGCTGGTGGGTCCAGCTACAGGCCAGCACAAGGGGTGCAGTTGGTGGCAGTTCCTCCTAGTGACCAGGCAGGTCACAGGTCAGCACAGCAGCAGCAGTCCATGGCGGTTTCCTGGTGAGTCCATTCATCAGCGTTCTGTGTCCAGTTTCAAGTTCCAAGAATGTTAAAATTGTGGGGAAAATTCCCCTGTACTTATAGTCCATTTTTACAGTGTTTTACAATGACAGGGAGAGGAGGTTCCAGCCAGTTACAACTGGTTCTGGGAGGGCCCCCTCTCTCCTTTCAGCACAGGCTCCAAACATCAGTGGGGGGTTAACAACCCTATTGTGTGAGGCCAAGGCACAGCCTTTACAAATGTAGGTGTGCCCCGCCTCTCCCTTCTCTCAGCCCAGGAAGACTATTCAGTATGCAGATGCACCTTGGTGACACCTCCACCCTCCCTGTGTACAGGCTGTCTGAAAAGTATGCACAAAGCCCCAACTGTCACTCTGCCCAGACGTGGATTGGAGTCAAGCTGCAAAACACCAGAATTATAAGCACAGATAAATGCGCACTTTCTAGAAGTGGCATTTCTGTGATAGTAATAAAAAATACACCCACACCAGTAAGCAGTATTTATTATCACCATCACAACCATACCAAACACGCCTACGCTACCCCTCATAAATCAGACAATACCCTTTACACATAAGGCAGGGCATTTCTAATGCAATCCTATGAGAAGGCAGCATTCACAGCAGTGAGACACCAAGTTAGGCTGTTTGTCACTACCAGGACAGGCCAGGCAATATGGCACATGTCCTGCCTTTCTACATACATGGCACCCTGCCCATAGGGCTAGCTAGGGCGTACTTTAGGGGTGACTTACATGTAGTAAAAGGGGAGTTCTGGGCCTGGCAAGTAAATTTAGATGCCAGGTCCTTGTGGCAGAAAACTGCGCACACAGGCCCTGCGCTAGCAGGCCTGAGACAGGTTTGAAAGTCTACTTCAGTGGGTGGCGCAAGCAGCGCTGCAGGCCCACTAGTAGTATTTAATTTACAGGCCCTGGGTATAGAGATACCACTGTACAAGGGACTTATAGGTAAATTAAATATGCCAATTAGGTATAAGCCAATCATACCAACTTTAGATGGGAGAGCACCTGCACTTTAGCACTGGTCAGCAGTGATAAAGTGCTCAGAGTCCTAGAGCCAACAGCGAGAGGTCAGAAAAACCAGGAGGAAGGAGGCAAAAAGACTAGGGATGACCATGCGTATGGCCAAAAGTCCAACAAAGACCCACCCCAATTCTTAGTTAGAGATAACAGCGGTAAGCTTCCAAAACGGAAGCGTGCATAAAGGCTCTTCCCCAGCAGATCAGGAATCAAGTCTAAATATTGTTCACACTGGGGATACCACTTGAGGTCAATAAACAGATTGGTCAATCTACCATGGGATGTACAACGGACCAGATCACTCTTTTTATGGGACCAATATACAGTCTTTAATAGAGTCTTATCAGCTCTCCCTAGGTTGTGTGGCTCTCTCCAAAACCTTCTTAAACCCAGAACCGTAAACCAATTAGATACATGCAAGACCCAGGGTATGGTAGCTGCTCCAGGCCTCCTAAGAATATCCAGGGCTGAATCTCTGTATACAATAAGTTCCGGAACAGTCCAAATCCTCACCCAGTATAACAAGGGTCTTAAGGATATCAAATTGGATTTACGATTAAAACCTAGATCCATAAACTCAGGGATCAGAGGAGTACTCTGGGGGCACGCAAGTAGGGCCCTGGCAAAGTTGTTTTCTCCTACTGCTAGTCTTTTGCTCTCAGAGTGTCCCCATAGTTCGGCACCATAGATGGCTGCACCCTGTGCCTTAGCCAGATAGATTTTAATAGTTGGGGAAACAGTCTTAGAAACAGAATTCCTGTAAAAGCACAGGATAGCAGCCGCTCTATGCTGAAGAAGCCCCACACTTTTACCGATTTGCTCCTCCCAATGCAAGTTATTTGCGAGCCTCACGCCTAAGTAGTCTATGGTCTTTACTCTGCTTAATGAGGCCCCATCCAGATTGATGATGCGTCTTCGGATGCTGGCAGAGGAAAACACCATCAGTTTTGTTTTGTTAACATTCAAATCTAAGCCATGATCGTCACAGAAGGACTTGAATCTATCCACAAGAATTTGGCGGCCCATAGGGGTCTTGGAGATAAGAAGAGAATCGTCAGCAAACAGCAGTATTGGAATCTTCTGTTTGTTTAGAGTGGGGGCGTTGTTGGTGCATGAAGACAAAATTTGTACCACTTTATTAATAAATAACGTAAAAAGTGTGGGAGCCAAGACGCAGCCCTTGCAAACTCCCCTCCGTACTGGAATCTTATCAGGCAATTCTCCATGGTCAACCCCACCTCACTTGTGCATATGTGTCGTCATGTTGTTGTTGTAGCAGCAAAACCAAGTTGATAGGGACACCCATCTGGAGTAGTGCTTCCCAAAGCTTTTCTCTGCAAACCAAATCGAAGGCAGATCTGAGGTCTACGAAGACAACAAAAAGAGGTTGTTTTGCGAGGACCACGTTTTTCCAATAGAGGAGAGTCAATCTAAAAACCTGATCTATCGTGCTAGTTTTGGGACGAAATTCCACTTGCAGCGTAGAAAGGGCCTAGTGTTCTTGGACCCAACTTGATAACCTCTCTAGCAGTTGTTTGGCAAAACATTTCTGCATATTATCAATCAAACTAATAGGTCTATAGTTTGCGGGGGAATTAGCGGTACCCTTTTTAAAAATGGGGATTATCTCAGCACCCTTCCAAGTGCTTGGAATTGAGCCACCAGCAGCAATTCTATTTGAAATCAAATTGATATACCAGGACCAAATAGATGTTTCAGATTTATATAGGTCACCTGGTATTCCATTGGGCCCGGCGCTTTTCCTGGTTTTAATGAATTGATCGCTGTTTTGGTTTCCTCTAAGGAAAAAACAAGTGGCTTAGAGCAGTCACCCCAATTACCCAACCGAGGGGTGGTTAGATCATGTACTGGAGAATAACCAACTAGAGGGTTATTGGGGGCAGCATAGAGATGGGTAAAATGATCTACCCACGTCTCAGGTTGAATATGATGCCTTATGCGCCTCCTGCCCCCTCCTTGCCCTCTGGATAATACTATTTTCCGAAGCAAGAATCAACCCCTGCCAGATCGAATCTTCCCATAACTTTTTTGCCAAAATTTGACCTTCTTGTATGATCGCCTGGCCGATTGAATCACTACAAGGGAGCCTGACTTAATAGCACTGTTTAATTCAGATTTGGCCCTACTGCAGTCTTCATTATACCATCCTCTATCGCCCTGGGGGAGAACATAACCCCCTTTGGCTCTGGTCTTTTTGTAAAAAAAAAAACTCTGCAATTCGTTAAACAATCCTTGATGAATGTCCAGAATAGGGATGTTATCAGTTCCATGTTCCTCATAAATTGCCAACTCATCTACAAACAATTTATAAATCCCAGTAACCAAGTGAGAGCTGGACAAAACCTTTGGCCATGAGACCTTAGTGTAATTATTATTCAGCAATGGAGAAGGGACCTCTGAACGTTGTAGGTTCGAGGTTCTTCTAAAAACATCCCCATTCAAAGATAATAGCAAGGGATTATGATCGCTTTCGCATCGAGGTTCCACTTTCAGGTCTTTTAGCAAAGGACATAGTCTAACATCAAGTAGAAAGTAATCTATTACACTAGTGGACATCCCTCGTTTAAAAGTAGGTGCCAAATTTAGGTCTGAGGGTGTGCGTCGATTGCAAGCCCTGAGACCGTACTTTAAGCATAACATAGCTAGCTGGAGGGCTACTGATCGTTAACTGTGGGATTCCCCACATCTCGTCTTCATCGTCTGTTAAGCCAGAGATCATATCAGAGGGTTCAAAAGCACAGTTAAAATCTCCAGCTAATATTAAATAAAATGGGGGATTAAGGGAATCAAGATATTCTGTCAACTGTAACAGAGTTTGGGACTCGAGCCCTCTAGAAACGGATCTCACATATATATTAATAACAATAATTTTATATTCTTGATGTAAGATAAATTGAACTCCCATTGGATCCACCGAATATATTTTTAAGCAACAATGATCACAATGCAAGTCTTTATTGATAAGCATTAATAGACCCCCTTTAAGTCATCCTTAATCCCTTTTCCGAAGGCTGGGCAGAAATGTCATGTGAATAAAATCCATCTATAAAAATTTGCTCATCAGCCCAGGTCTCTTGAAGCAAGCAAATGTGAAAGTTATTAATAAAAGCAGCCCACTCCAAGTCCCCCAGCTTCTTACGGAGACCAGCTACATTCCATGTTAAAATTAGAAGCTCGGGGTTAGCTAGATCATTGTCGTTGTTGGGGCTAAATCCCTCTTCCATACAAATACGAGTGTCCTCAGATATAGCATCTGACCGCACATCCCGAGTGCCATTTAGTCAATCAATTGCGTCCAGAGAGCGCAAAGGCATATGGTCCCCAGGATATTCACCTTCCAGGGCCGGAGCAAGCTCACTGGTAATCCATCCTGCATGAATACAGGGTGGATATAGAGAGAAGTTAATAACAACCCTTTTCGTGAGCCTCAGATCACAAGTTCGGGTTATAAATTCCGTGAGGTGGTCCACAGTGGATTTTTTAATAAAGCAAACAGAGATATAATCATGCTTTACCCCTGGTTGACTGTGTCTTCCTACCTTATGGATATGGGAGAGAACAACCGAAAGACAATCACATCTAAAACGGAACCAGTGAATAACCTTATTGGTCAGGGATTCATGGTCTTCGAAGGAGCCGGATAGCAGTTTGGGCACATTAGTCAGAAAAATAACATTGGCTCTATTTGTTTGACCGTGGTGTTGTGCCTGTCTTGCCAACTGTGGCATACCCGTCGTGGGACTGCCAGAACCAGTGAGAGTCCCATGGGGGCCATCTGCTCCACCGAACCCACAGGATGTGCCTGCCTTCTCAAGTGCATTTTCCGCAGGGCTAGGCCGTAATACTATATGGGCACCCCATCTTCCCACCTATAATTAAGAGCTCCTATGATCTTCTGGCATCGCCCTGGAAGCTCAATTTGATTACTCTCTGCATGGGGCAGAATTGGATCAAATGGGAGGGGTTTGTCGCCAGCCTAAGGAAAGAAATAACTGGATTTATTCCTGGCTTAGATGCAATTCTATCCCCACCCATTCCCAGTCCCACCTTCATTTTTATTCCCTGGCAGCTGCAGCCATTTTTAGACCCTAAGATCTCTTTCATCAACCCTAATAGAGAGACAACAAGAGACTTTACTTCGTCCACCTTCCGTACAACAAGGGCTAAATTGCCATCCTCGTACGAGGATTTCACCACACCAGAAGCAGGCACTTTATGTTGATGACTAATATCTTCAGTAGCGATCCCGTGCTGAATGTTTAATGCATTATTAGGCAGATCTCCCTCTTTCTCCAATAGCCCAAATCGATTCGAGCATGGAATATTAGGAATTACTACAATCTCAGGGCTTAATGGGAAGGGGATAGCTGAAGTACCCATAGAGGGGAAGTCCGAATGACTGGCTAAATTATCCACAGAATTGGGAGGAATAGCAGAAGCCATATGGACCATTTCACCCCTGGGGGCAGAAGGTTCCTCAATTGAGGAAATTGGATCTGAGGAGTGTGTTAAATGGCACCTCTTCTTTCTGTTGAAAATTTCTGGTATTTTCCCCGTCCCCAGGGTAGCACACTTTTTTGCGGGTGGGTGGGGATTACTTTTCAAGAGTTCATCGACATCCTTAAATAGCATGTCAATTTGGTCGAGGGGGTTGAAGCCTTTGCTGTTAGCAGGACTCACTTGGCTTTTAGTATGCTTTTTTGATTTTTTGGTGCCATTCTGTCGCGGTGGGACATCCACGGCTTTGCGTTTCCCCATTGTAGGTTAACAGCATATGCAAATCACAGCACCAGAAGTATAGAGATGGACCAAATTACTTCTCTTAGATAGAAGAGTGGATGAATTGTTGAACATCTGGTGCTTGAAGACCTGGCACCAGCACAGGATAACTTAATTAAGTAAAATAACCAGCACTCAAGTATCGCGTTAGCGGCACATAACAAAAGGGCCCAATGTCATACCTTAGGGCCCAGAGGGGTGGCCCAGCCCAGCCTCAGTCGGCCTCTGACAGGTGCAGATTAGCCCGCCCTTGGCCCGGGCACGTCCTGTGATGCAGGCACGTGCAGAGTTTTTAAGGGGCCTTGTGGTCCCGCCCCCTCAAGATGGCAGCAACAGCGTCCTTCGCGACCCGCTATGCGGGTGCGTGCAGAGTTTTTAAGGGGCCTTGTGGTCCCGCCCCCTCGAGATGGCAGAAACAGCATCCTTCGCAACCCCGCGATGCGGGCACGTGAAGAGTTTTTAAGGAAAAGTACATCAACTATCTAAATGTAACCATAGACTTTCTTGTTAGAAGTTTAATATTTAAAAGTCATTATCTTCAGACTGCTTAGAGGACGGACCCTTCCTGTTCCCAGGATGATACAGCTGTCTGTTTGGATGAGGTGCTGAGAGATGGTAATACGTTGTAGTGAACTGTTGATATGAGACTTTATAAAAATATGTGTTCCTAGAGTAGGCTGGAGAGAGACTGATGATTTCCACTTTCCAGACATTTCTCAGAGAGCCTTTATTTTGCCTGCTTGAATCTATGCTGCTCTGAATTTCTTGAACTTCTCTTTATGAAAAGTTCTCATAGGAAAGTACCATCTTTCTAGCATAGTTACCACAGTTTTTGCCTGATGTCAGTATGTTTAGACTGTAGTTCACTGGAATCCTGCTAACCAGGACCCCTTTGGCTGTACTCTCTCTCCTCTGAAAGGGTTGCTTGGTAACTTTCTTGCCTCACAATTTGCAAACTTGTGCACCCATGTAAGTTCCTAGTATATGGTACTTAGTTATCCAGGGCATTGGTACACCAGCGGTCTCCCATGGGCTGCAGCATGTATTATGCCACCCACTGGATCCCATATCATTAGGCCTCCCATTGCCTCCCATTGCAGCCTACATGAAATGGTGCATACACCCTTTCACCCCAATATAAGGCTTGCCTTACAGTGCTTGAGTGCAGTGACCGCAATTTAAGTCACCCATCTGGTAGACCCTTCTGCCCAAGGCAAGGGTGCATGTCCCTAAGTGTGACGGTATACCTGCATGAGCAGAGCACCCCTAAAAACCCAAGACCCCATTCTCTGGGATTCGTAAGTGTGGGGAAGCCATTTTAAGACATGCAGTGGACACTGCTCAGTACAAGTAGTCCAGCTACATAATAGTTTCTCCAAATCTAGGCATGTGTGGTATCAAACATGTTGGAAGCATGCACCAACACTGATTCCAGTGTTAGATGCATGATACCATGTACTCTGGGGGTTCCTTAGAGGATCCCCTAGATCTGCCTGTACATCCTTTCAGGGTCTGCCTAACAGTCTACCCTCCTGCTGCTCATCCAGCTTGAGCAGGGGGAAGGCAGAACAAGGGTTTCCTGTACGAGGAACGTGTGACCTCCTCTCCTTTAGAACTAGGTGTCTCTGAGCTAGGGTGGGGTGGCTTCTCCACACCACCAGACTGCTTTGAAATGCACATTTGGTGCCCTCCCTGCATAAACTAGTTGGCATCAGTGCAGGGACCCTTGTTCCCCTCTCTGATGCGAAACCGCACAACCTCCTCCCCTAGGGAGGTGCACAGAGATCTACTAGGTGGCCATTTGTTTCTGCCATCTTGGAAACAAGATGTGCAGAGATCTCTGGGAGAATCTTTCTGGTTATGCCAGGTAGAAGATGTCCCTGAACCCCTCTTATAGGTGGGTCTCTACATAAAGTGACCAACCCTCCATTTAGGGTTACTTAAGCGCTCTCCTGTGGGGGAGTCCTCAGATTCATCAAGCAAGGCTCTGAAAGGAACTCTGTGCAAGACATCTTCTGCTCTTGGTCTCTGGAACTGCTGCTGGTCTGCTTTGGAACCAAAACAAGTCTGCTTTTGGTGGGAAGGCTCCCATTGCAACATTGTTTCTCCAGATCCTGCAAGAATTCTGCAACATCCAAGGACTCTATTTGCACCTGGAAGCACAAAAGAATTTCCCTTGGAGTGAAAGAGTCACTCCCCTTCACCCGCAGGCACCTTAAAACAACATTGACCGGTGGGTCGGGGTCTGTTGTCCCACAATTACTGAAAGGCTCTGCATCACAGGCTGTACCCACCTGTCTTCTGACCAGCTAGGGAGACGATGGGCCCCTGCTTCTGCCACTAGACTAGAACGCCTGTGTACTGCGGCAGTTGATCTTGCCAAGGCTTGTTGACTCCTCTTCTAGGAGATCTTCAGGCATCAATAAACCCCAATCTCCAGCATTCTGCAACGCAAAGATCAGCCTCCATTCTGCAGCTTCTATGACATGGGACTTCTGTTTTGTTGTGACTCCCTGTCTCCATTGCCTGTGGGTCACTCGTGGGGGATTTGATGACTTCTGCTGGCCTCCCAGTGTGCTGAGGGCCATCCCTGACTACCCCTCAAGGGTAGAGTCTGCTAGACCTTGTTGGTCCCCAAATATGTGAAAATCCATCTTCAGCTAATGCTTGCATTTGCCAGGGCTTGTTACTGGCCTTGCTTGTCACTGACCCTCCTGCAATCCGGCGACTGATGAGGAACAGCTCGTAGAGGACTCTTAGGATCTTCTGTAGCTTCTGGACCATGCAGGTGGACTTGTTCCTTCACCAACCTGTGGGAACTTCACCTCTAGGGGGGTGGGCATTGCCACCTGCATCACTTGGGCACCTCCAAGGGTGCTGGACTCTGTCCCCTTCCTTTTCAGGTCTTCTACGTCTGGAATCCATCCTTGGGTCTACCAGCCTGGTCCATGGGTCACAACAGCAGCTGGTCAACTGAGGCCTCCTTTGACACTAGCGAGGGTTTTCGAAGTCCTTTCACCCCTATGCATCCAGGCCCCCCTGGTGTAGGTACTCCTATCTTCTGGGTATCCTTGGATGGGGACAGTATCCAACCTTCCTCCTGTCTCTGGGTTTCCTCAGGGTCCACTGGGAAGGGCCCTGAAACTCACAAATTCCAACTGTGACTTCCTTGTGTTAGTCTAAGGGACGGCCAGGTAGGTAACCACTCTGCACCCGGTCGCTGGGGACACTTGATGTACTTACCTCTGGTACTTTGTTCTTACCCAGCCCCCAGCTAACTACCACACTTACTTTGGTTGGGTTCATTATTTTGCATTCCACTTACTTAGTACATGGTTTAACCCCCCACCATAGGGCCCTGTACATTTTATGCTATTTCTATTCGTTATTTGGTGTATATATTGTGTGTAGCTATCCAAAGAGAGATATCCCAATGCTAGTCTAGTAGTTGGTGCTGTAATAAAGAATCCCTTATTTTTGCAACACTTGTGTGGTTCTTTCTTATGTAGGAGTTACTGTCTAACTACTGTGGTATTGCTAGTGCTTTACATTCCTCCTGGATAAGCTTCAGCTGCTCGCCTCATCTACCCCTAGAGAGCTTTTGCTATTTGGACACCTAAACACTATCATTAAGGGTTGCCTGGACTCAGATAAGGTGTCACATCATAGGTGTACACCATAAACGGAGCCAGCCTCCTATAGTTCTGCTTCATTGATTTGAGATTTAATGCTAAATCTTCATGCTTTCACCCCTCAAATTAAGAGCTCCTTATTGGGTCTGACAAATGCTTTGCTCTCATCCGCCATAACTTAGAATAGGGACTTTTACTTTATGGAACGTGCTTTATGATATTAATGCTTGTTTTGATTAATTGATGGAGTTTCTCTGATAAAGAATGATAAAGATTTATGTACTAAAAATATTTAATAAAGCGTTGAAACTCATACCAACTCTTCATTGACTCGCAAAGACTGAACCTGAAATTGTGATGAACAAGCTGATTTGATTTACAGCTCCTGGTTATGCTTTTCGACAACAAAGGTCCATCAGACAGGCCTAGATGATAAAGTGGGGGCGTTTGTCCAGATGAGTTGGTAAGATTTATGCAGTAAAACATATTTATTTAAAGTCCCTGGTCCACCAATATCTAGAACACACTTTCTAACTTCACCCTTGTTGTATGAGGGAACCATGTATGCCATTACCACGCAAGCAATTACCATGCAGCCATTACCATGCAGTGCCTTTACCATGCATATATATATATATATATATATCACATAAGTGAAAACCCCTTTTTTTTATATACATTTGTGTGTATATGTAGATCGAAACCCTAAAAATACCCTTACCACCTATTGCCCTTACCTGCCCTAAACCCTAAAATCACCCTTTCCCACCCTTTCCCACCCCTAAAATGCCCTTACTCCAATTCCTAACTCCAAATGCCTGTTCAGGAGGGATATAATATGATCAACAGTAAGAGAACAACTAAATGAGCAATGGCAAAGCCAATAGGCTTCACCTATGCAATCTATTGGCTTTGTCAATGTTTTTTTTACATGTTGCACAGCAGCACAAGCTACTGCGCACCATTGCTTAGAGTAAAAAAGAACCATGAAATGGCCAGCGTTGATTGGGTCATAGAGCTTTTTTATCTTTAAGCCATGTTGCATAGCAGTCTATGCTGAGGTGCAACATGTTAAAAAAACAGTGAGTTTTTTTTTGGGTGGGGTGGGTCAAAACCTTGGAGAGCAGGAGAATGGCAGGGAGTGGGTGAAAAACGATGGAGATGGTGGTGGTGCGGAAACAAGGGCAGCATGATGGAGAGTTACGTTTGGACATGCACTCAATAACAGTGTATGTCCAAAAGAGACAGGAGCCTGCACTCATTGGAAGGACACTGCCACAGGAAACTGTACTTAGCCTTTGCTCCACAGCAGGGATACATTCAAAAGCACCAGGAGGAAGCTGAGGTGAGGAGGAGGCACTGACCAATGTTAAGTCAAGAAACAAGAGTGATGTGGGAGCCAACCAATAGCAAGTAGAGGTAGGTAGTGTGCGGGCTTTAAGCCCCTTTTAAGATTTGTTTTAAAGAACAATAGATTTCGTTGACTGCGCATGTGTGCTATAAAGGAAAGGTAAGTAATGGATGGGCTCTAAGTTAGTTTTGAGATTTAAAAAAAAAATAACAATATGTTTCTTTAACAGCATGTGCGTGCTGTAGGCGAAACCTAAATATTCAGTGGGGCTACTCTTCCCAAGGCCATTTCTGATATCCGAGGCTCCCCTAACGTGGAGCTCTATGTAGCTGCTCCTGACCGCTCTCTGTAAAGAACCCACATCTCTGGAAGCCAAGCCCTGGCCTGTGTGCAGGGCTGATAAGGGATTCCTATCTCTGGAACCGCTCTGAGAGACAGGGATGCCACTCACCCCAGTACTCTTGCCTTGGGGGGCACACCTCAGTTTATCCCTCAGCTGCCGAAGGCTGCCCATGGAGTAGCCGGAACTGGCCTTACGAGCGCAAACAATGCATGCACTGGTAGTCTTGATGAAGAGGACAGAATAAGAAGCAGCAGATTGCATCGACATTTTAAATGGCACTGAGGCTGCCCATGGAATCGTAAATCTAATTTATGATAATTAGTTCTTAGCTTGTGCAAACAGTGGAATCACTACTGGGTCTGAGTTGTATTGACGTACCGAGCAGGCCCACACATGCAAGATGCAGAATGCAGTGAAGAGGAGCAGGAGCTGAGGTGAGCCACGAAGCCACAGACAAGCATGCCGGGTGGCCCTTCAAAGAGACCATGACTGACCACTTGTCCTGCCAAAGCACCAGCCTGCAAGGCAGGGGGTTGAGGTGCCATGTGGTAGCCATTGCTTGTAGCTGTAGGATCTTGTCAGGCCCCGTCAGATCTGATGCGTGCTCCCCTGCCGACGGGTGCCCCAGCCCGCACCGCTCGGTCACAGAGAGCAGCAGTGTAGGCAGAGAGCGGAGCGTCAAGGCTCAATTGGACCAAAAGAAAGAGGCTTGTGGGTGAGGCAGCAGCTGGTTTAGGTCCTACTGCACTTAGGTAGAGGCCCGCAGAAGCGGCCCGACTAACTTCAGGTGCGGCTTGCAGACCAGGTGAGCTCCCTGCCCTCACCTAGATCCTACCTTAGGCAATCATACCGTGTGCGGTTTCATGTTTCTGTATGGACTCCCTGCATCCAGATTCTGCTGTCACTGGTCTACACCTCCCCTGTGTGCCCCTCGCAAGTTTAAGCTCAAGTCTGCTCATCTTCCATTTATAATAATACCCCTTGGAGGGCCGCCAACAGGGCATTGGCTGCAGGGTATGGGCCATATACAGCAGGAGGTACAGAAGTACAGACTTCGTCAAAAGAGAACGTGAGGTCACCAAAGCCTCTGACTGCTTCTAGGGGAATAAGTGGCATAAGCTGCACCCCTAAACTTAAGGCACAAGCGGGCAGGGCTTCCTTATTCGGTCGCCAACCATGGCAAGTGATCTATTTGACCAGCTCTCACCACAAGCAACACACATACTCCAACACCAATGGTACTTGAATCATTGCTAGACATTGACTGTGCAAATGTCGGGTGCCAGAAGCATAATGCGGTGGCACCTTTAAGGTAGATCGCTTAGATTTTAAGGCTATGCTCTGCACCATGACGCCTGCTCGTTGTCAGCTCCCCTTCCCCCCGTACTCACCTGTGTGGAGGCATTGTGCTCGTTCCATTCCAGTTCCTCTGAGCACTCGGAGTCCTCTCTCAGGGGATTCTTGCTCTCCGTTTTATTAGTCAGGTTCCTTTTCTTCCAAGCCACTTTCTGTTGCAAAAGATCTGAAAAAGACAAGACAGAGACATTATTCAAGAGGCAACCTTTACAGATCGGTAACATGTACAATTAATACTAAACACAATGAAGGATTACTTATCTGAAGGAATCTTGTCATAAAAAAACTGGTGAAGTCAACCATTATTTTCTGTTTCTAACTAAGGAAAGGAAAGACATTATCATTTTTTCAGCAGCGTTTGTTATTCATATATCAAGGACTCTCAATAGGGTTGGTATTTGTACTTGTTTACACATTATTTACTGCCCAGTGACTTTTAGCTAGACTAATGATATGCTGGGGTATATTTAAGAGCCCCTAGCACCTCCTTGCACCACATTAGCATCTGTTTTTACGCTATGTGGCCCAACGAGGCCAAAATCGCCATTCAAGATTTACAAAGTGGCACAATGCATGCATTGCGCCACTTTGTAAATCCTTGCGGGGTCATGGATGATTTCTTTAGGGGTCCTTTGGAGTTCATAGGGAGGGTGGGAACCACGTTGTATCCATGTCACAAGGTACAAGCCTGACAGCAAGAACTGACAAAGGGCCTGGAAACATCCCCCCAATGAACGCAAGAGAAGTATCATCATCCAAGACAGCTGAAAGCTGTCCCACAGGCTATTCAATCAGAGGTATCCATCTGCTGCGTCAAAAATGGAGGGTCAGGCATAATAGAAGCCCCAGAATTTCAGCTGAAATCAAAGTTAATGACAAACCAATACGTATAACAGCAAAGAAGTGCTTAAAGAACCACTCAAAATACTACAGAAATCAGCAACATCAACTTTTAACAGGACTCCGCACACACTCATCCTCATCTGAACAGACTCACACAGCACCCAAGATTGATACTGAGCCCAAGACTCAAATAACCTCAAACACAACCTTGTAGGGGTTTCCAGTTTTTCAAAATACAAATCATCCATGACGAACAAACCCCAGATGTGCACAAGCAATGCACTAGATCAAGCACCCGAAAAAAGTGAAGAAGTAAGGTGATCAGCCCCCTCATTATCTTCAAATAGACTTCATGCAGGACCAAGTTCCTTAGAAATCACAAAGGCGGCGGCTTTGCCAGGTGCTCGAGCAACATGGTTGCACTGTAGTACTGCTCGGCTGGCTGGGATTGATAATCCACCCATCTGCAGTTTAACCAACTAAGAATTGCTGAGCCTCCTGTAGCTGATCTCTGGGGGATGTGGACAGTGTAAAAGAATCTCATAAATTGAAGTGCCAGTGAGGTGCTGTTGATGTTGATACCTGACGGCATAGCAGAGACAAGGCCCCATGCCTGCACGGCCTCCTAGGCTGTGACCATGTGGAGCTTACCTGCAGGTCTGACTGCAGACTGCAGAGAACGCCTTGCGGGTGATGGTGGCAGTGGGCAGCTGCACCCAATGTGCTGGGGAAACCGGGCTGAGAAGACAGTCTGAACTGGCAAGGGGCCTGACAGGTCGGCGGGCTCCTGTGGTGGCAGGCTGGCAATGGGAGGAAGTGCTGCATGGCGCATAGTGCAGCCTGACCTGCTGCAGTGTCAAGCCTCCTGATCAGAGCCTGTGGGGCCTTTGATCTATTGGAATTGAGATAGGTCATCTCGAGTAACGTGCCGAGGGACCCTGCTGGCAGAGTGAGGGCAGCCTGCAATGCCGATGGTGCCTCATCTGTGAAGGGTACTGTTAGACTTGGCATCCTTGGCGTGGTCTCCCCAAACTTTTTGCCTCTGCTTCCAAGTTTGTTTCTGCATGCTGGACTCTACTTATGATGTTTTGTTTGCTCTGGACAGTTTAACACTGCTGACCAGGGCTAAAGTGTGAATGTTCCCTGAATAAATTCTATGAGTAGGTTGACTTATCACTGATTGGCATATTTGATTTACTAATAAGTTCCTAGTAAAGTGCATTAGAGGTGCACTGGGCCTGTAAATCAAATGCTACTAGTGGGCCTCCAGCACTGGTTGTGCAATCCACATTAGTAGCCCTGTAAACATGTCTCAGAGCTGCCACTGCAGCGTTTGTGTGTACAGTTCAAACTGCCAATTCGACTTGGCAAGTGTATCCTAGCACTAACACCCCCCACACCAACACCATCACGCACCACAACAACAACAGCCCCCGCACCCACCTTAACTGCATACTCCTAAACACACGCTCCATACACAAGCATGCCATCAAACTCTGGGACCTTATCACATCACACTCCCCGGACATTGCCTTCCTCACGGAAACTTGGATGAATCGCTCATCTGAGCCCGACATAGCCAAAGCCATCCCAGAAGGCTACAAAATCCGTCATAGAGATCGTCTAAACAAACCAGGAGGTGGCATTGCCATTATACATACAAACACCATAAAGATCACCACCAACGTACACCAATATACACAACATCCTACACAGCGCAGAACACCTGCACTTCGTAATTCACATAAACGCCAACACCACCCTGAGGAATCCTCATTTACAGACCACCAGGACCTCGCCCCCTCTTCTGTGATGCCATCGCTGACACCATCACCCTCCACGCCCTCACTTCCACAGACTACATCCTCCTTGGTGACTTTAACTTTCACCTGGAAACCCCCCACGACTACAACTCCACATCCCTACTAGACAACCTCACAAACCTAGGACTCAAACAACTAGTCACATCACCCACCAACTCAGCAGGACTCACGCTAGATGCGATTTTCACCTCCAGCAACCACATAACCTGCACTCACACTACCGAACTCCACTGGACGGACCACCACAACGTCCATTTCTCCTTCTCAAAACCCCCCACACACCAACACACCACACCCTACCACATGTGGGACAAGATCCCCGCAGAACACCTGAACGCCCAACTCGCACATAACCCCCCAACACCAACGACCACAACATTGCTGCCCATAACCTCACACAATGGATTACAACTTGTGCTGACTCACTCACCCCTCTTAGAAAAAACATCACCACCCGCAACATCAAGAACGCCCCCTGGTTCACCAATGAACTCCAAGCATCCAAGTGTGAATGCCGCAAAACAGAGAAAGCTTGGCGCCAGGAACCCTCAACAACTAACTTCTCCACCCTCAAAACCACCATACGCAAACATCACCAACTCATATGTACCACCAAAAGGGCTTACTACAAGGAACGCATAGACAGTAACTCACATAACAGCAAGGAACTCTTTACCATCATCAAAGAGCTCACCAAGCCCCCCCTCCCCAATCTACTACACACCTGGGCCCCTACCAACGATGAAGAAACCCAAAAAAGCATGAATTCCATCCACTCTGGCTACCCCTTCGACCCCTGCCCCCACCGCATCTTCAACAATGCCAGCCCAACCATTGCTCCCAAGCTTCGCGCCGTAATCAACAGATCTTTCGATGCTGCCACCTTCCCAGACTCCTGGAAGCACGCAGAAGTAACCACACTCCTGAAAAAACCCAAAGCAGACCCTGATGACCTCACGAACTACCGCCCAATTTCTCTTCTCCCCTTCCCCGCCAAGGTCGCTGAGAAGTTAGTGAACGCCCGCCTGTCTCACTTCCTAGAGGAAAACAACGCACTTGACGCCTCCCAGTCTGGATTCCGCAAGAACCACAGCACTGAGAACACCCTCTTCGCCTGTACTGATGACATCAGAACCAGAGTCGACCAGGGCGAGAACGTTGCACTCATCTTCCTGGACCTCTCCGCAGCCTTCGACACTGTCTTCCACCAAATACCCCATACACGCCACTACAACGCAGAAATCCGACACAAGGCCCTGGACTGGCTTGCCTTCATCCTCGCCGAAAGGACCCAGAAAGTCTGCCTCCCTCCTTTCCAATCCCCAGCCACCAAGATCATCTGCGGAGTTCCCCAAGGGTCCTCCCTCAGTCCCACCCTTTTCAACATTTACATGGCCCCGCTCGCCAACATCCTCCGGCCACACGGAATCACCATCATATCCTATGCAGACAACACCAAGCTCGTCATCTCCCTCACCAGAAACCCTACCACCGCCAAGACCAGCCTCCACGCCGGACTCCTTGACACAGCAAGCCACCTCAAACTAAACTCCAACAAAACTGAAATCATCATCTTTGGCCCCAACAAAACAATATGGGATGACTCCTGGTGGCCCACCGCCCTAGGATCACCCCCAACACCCGCCACCCACGCACGCAACCTCAGCGTCATCTTAGATTCTTCTCTCTCCATGACCCAGCAAATCAACGCTATCACCTCCTCCTGATTTAACACCCTCCGCATGCTACAAAAAACCTTCAAATAGATACCGTAGAAACCAGAAAGACCGTCACCCATGGACTCATCCGCAGCAGGCTAGACTACGGAAACGCCCTCTATGCTGGCACCACAGTCAAGCTTCAGCAGAAACTCCAGAGGGTCCAGAACGCAGCCACTCACCTCATCCTGGACCTCCCACGCCATGAACACATCTCCTCCCACCTTAGATCCCTTCACTGGCTTCCTATCGACAAAAGGGTCATCTTCAAAGTCCTCATCCACGCACACAAATCCCTCCACAACACTGGACCAGCCTACCTCAACGAAAGAGTGAACTTCCACATTCCCACTCGCAACCTCCACTCCCCCGCCCTCGCCACAGTTCCCCGCATCCAACGAGCCACCACCGGAGGCAGATCCTTCTCCTACCTTGCCCCCAAAACCTGGAACTCCCTCCCCACCAACCTCTGCAAGACTCAGGACCTCCTGTCATTCAGAAAACACCTCAAGACATGGCTTTTTGAACAGTAATCGGCAGCCCCCCCTATTTTCTTTTTTTCTCCCCTGCGCCTTCAGACCCTTACGGGTGAGTAGCGCGCACTCTACATTTTTTGATTGATTGATTGATTGATACCCTCTTGCCAGGCCTAAACCTTCCCTTTCTATACATGTAAGGCATCCCTAACATGATAGGTCCTAGGTAGCCCCATGGGCAGGCTGCAGTGTAAGGTAATGGTGGGACAGGTACTGATGTGTTTTACATGTCCTAACAGTGAAATATTGCCAAATTCAATTTTCACTGTTGCAAGGCCTATCTCTCTCATAGGTCAACACCAGGGCTGCCTTTAAATATCATTAAAGTGTAGAGTCCCTTTGGAAGCACACACAACTAAGGAGTTTAGGGTCTCTGGACTCACAATTTAAACATACATCCTTTGGTAAAGGTTGTTTTAAGGCTGTGTGTTTGAAAATGCCACTTTTTAGAAGGTAGGAATGTTGTTTCTTAAACCATTCTTTGACTCTGCCTGTTTCTGGATTCCCTGTCTGGGTCAGTTTGACAGTTGGGCTGTTTGCACCTCTCCTCTAGACAGTGCAACAAAGAGAGCTGGGGTGTAGCCTGCATATCCTGATTGGCCTTGTGGGCTGGAGGGGAGGAGTGGTCACTTACACCTGAAAGCGCTGTGCCTGCCCTCACACAAATGCAGTCTCCAACCCCCTGTTGTGTGTCTGGGGCCTGGCCTGGGCAAGGTCGGATCTTGTAAACAAAGAGAGTCTTCTCTTTGAAGTAGACCTATTTCAAAGGCAGAAAGGGGTACAAGAAACCCCTGAAAATCAGATTACTTCTCGAACCAAGAGGAACCTCTGCCCGGGAGAAAAGCTGGAGAAGCTGGAGGAGGAGTATTACCCCTTTGTCTGTGAATGTGCTTTGCTGGGTTGGCCTGCAGTAGCTGCTTCTGCCTGAGAGAGGACAAAGACTGATTTTTGTGTGACTTCTCACTGGTGAAGAATCTCCAAGGGCTTGAACTGAGCTTGCCTCCTGTTGTCGAAGTCTCAAGGACATCAAAGACATCTCTCTGCCAGCACCTGGACTTTCTGTTGAGAGTCCTGCCCTGCCAAGTAGTGCCCTAACCTGTCTGCCTGCTTCTGCCAAGCTACCAAGGGGGTGAAGTAGGGTTTAACTAAGGATGATTCTCCTTTACCCTGACTAGAGTGACGGTCCTTGCTTGGACAGGGGGTAACCTGACTGCCAACCAAAGACCTCATTTCTAACAGAGACCATTGTGACCTAGATGAGCAGCACATAAAGAAAAACTACAGCACCTTCTGCAGCGATCGGTGCAGCCATATGAAGAACTTGGGCCGGCATGAGAGCCCAACAGTGTGAGAGACAGGCGATCCCCGGTCACCTTGCTATCTAGGGGTGCAACTAGTGTTTACAGCGTACAAGTATACTTGGAAGGCAGCTTGGCCTGAGTCAGGGGTGGGGGAGACGGAAAAACCTGTGGGACAAAAACTGAGACAAATGCTTATGCATAGCTCTGACAACTAAGATTCTGTCTTGCTGTACGTGCAGCACAGCTCCATTGCTGGTTGGTCATTCTGCGAATGGCGCTGAATAGGGGTGCGGTGGATGACACCCAAGACCCATTGTCCGGAGTGGATCCTGCGCATTATTTTACACTCTGCAAAATCAGTGTATCCTGCTAATTGCTCTACTCATTGGTGTGTTATAATAGTGGACTCTGGAAACAGAGGTGAACCTGAGCCGTGACAGACCTGCAGCACAATATGGGAAAGGCAGCCAAGAGTCAATCCTGTCTGTATTTTGAATCTAGGGCCTCTCCTAATGAGTCGTACGGTGCTACATCAGACAGTGCGCAAATGACGGATACCTCGTATTGGTGAAGCAAACTAGTCTACAGTCCATAGACAGGAAGAATGACACCCTCAACCTCTGGAAGGATCATTTCCCTGCCAAACTGGATCAACTGTCGTCGTGCATCACAGAGGAAGAAAATTTAATTTAGTTAAAAAAGATGATTTGCAAACTGTTTGAATGAAATGCCTCAATATGGAAAAGGTTCTCACTGTCATCCAAGTCAAAAATGAGGATCTAGAGGCACGATTGAGGCGCAACAACCTACGGATAATAATTGAGTCTGAATCAAACAATTTTGGGAAAATGGAGACATATGTGAAGCAGTTGTTGCTTTTGATGTTTGGTGCAGATGCCTTATCTCAACTGCTTATAGTAGAACGAGCACACCGTTCACTCATAGCACGCCCTCCTCTATGGGTTCCACCAAGGCCGATCATCACTACGCTATTAAATTATCAGGATAAGGACACTGTACTGCAAATGGAGAGTGAAAAACAAAGCATAGGCTACCGGGGGAACCATATATCCTTTTACCCCGATTTCACTGTTGCAGTCTAGGCAGCAGAATTTCTGTCTGTAAAAAAGCAACTTCAGAGAGCCAAGCTTCGATATGCCATGCTGTACCCAGCGATACTCCGGGTGGAATATAAAGGGAAAATGCAAATCTTTACCATCAGAAGGATGCCAAAGACTTTCTGAAACGTGTCACGCCAAGAAAACGCTATACACTGTCAGAGGACTCTTGGGATGAGGATGTCTAATTACTTTCATGACAGTTGACCATGTTGTGTTTACTGAGGAAGGCAGGAAGGAGTTAACAAGTGCACGAGAGGCCAAAAGAGTTTTTGGTTGAGGGTAGTGGCACACTTTATATGTCCTATTGGTGTGGGCTCAGATGGAGAGATAATGTTCAATCCCGTCAACCTCCACTCACCAGGAGGTACTGGGAGCCTGGTGAACCCCAACACCCCCCCACCGCCCGAGTGGGAGCACCCCAACTAATTTGGTAAGCAACAGTATTTTTATTTTCGTCTGCATTGTGGGTTGGTGGGATTATAGCTATATGAGTTATATGGGAATGTCTTTAGCAAATTTGTCTGCTGCAGTGGGTGGGGCGGAGTTTGCTTATTTGAAGTTGCACCGCTTGAGTGTACAGAGATGGGCTATTCCTAACACTAACCAGAATTGAGACTTTCATGTGTGGGAACACACTAACACACACAGACAAAAGCAAAAATAAACAAAGGCAAAAACAATTTGGAAAACATCTGGCTAAGGATAACTAACTATAAAAATATGCTGGTGTAAGTGTCTAAGCTAGAAGAAAAACAAGAAAACACATTTAGTTACACCTCGCCTCACGGGACAGCAGTAGGATTTGATTCATCACCATCTTCTGGCGTTGGTTGGCACCTACATCCGGACAGTGCAGAACATGAGCTGTACATAGGACAAATCAGCAGTTCAGACATACTTGTCCTTATTAGTACTGAACCACATAACAGAATAGGGCAGGTAAGACTCATCAGGAAAGTCAGAACAGAAATGTGAGAGAGCAGACTTAAGCAAAATAGACAAACTCCAATGGAGTTTTAAACAGTACCAAGCAGGGGAGAAGACTGGAGAAGACGGACTTCCATTGCAAAGTTCTTCACTAATTAAAATAGTCAAAATACATTTGATTGGTCTTTCTGGTGGGCACACACTAGGCGTTGATTTCAGCATCCAATCATTGTAGACGGCACCACCAATTTCTGATACATGCAGAGAAGTTCACAGCAAATGTCCATTGTTTCTACTATGAATTCATACTGTTTCTGCTAAAATATTACATTTTCTAATAATCTACTACACGCATTTCCATTCCCATTGCACACAATAAACTATGGTAATATTCTTTCACATAAGCTTCATGAATCTTCCCGTGGAACAAATACTACTAATACAGCTAGAACAAATATTGTTACAATAACTAAACTTGAAACACATTCCTCCTGGAATACAACAGAAGATTCACATTACAGTTGCTGCCTGAAGAAAATAATTCAGGTTAGAGTGGACTGTGTGACAAGTACAAATGTCCATGTCTGCTTGCAGATATGAACTTTCAGGCCTAGTCAAATTAAGAAAGCCTAAGCACATTAGCATAATTCAAACATTAATAAACCCCTTTGCATACCCACAAATTCAAATCAAATATGCAAAGCAAATTATGTTTATTCATGCATCATTCATGTTATGTCAAAGCATTTTAAACATGCATTTATTTTCTTAACACAGTTCATAATGAAATCAATGTAGGTGCGTTTAATTCTCATTCATATAACACTCAAAAATATATTTAATTTCTACCCTTTCTACTCAGAAATAATACTTTCATGTTAATACTGATTGATACGTTTTCTAGTTACACGTGGTGTCAGAATACTACAGTTAGGCACAAATGGCTCACTGAAATTCAAACGTGCATATTTCATTTCATTTCGACGTTATTTCTTGGTTAAGCTTTTTTTGCAGATTTATTAGTTGTCACATGCTACTTCTATGCCACTAATTAATTTAATAAAACATGATCTCTCTCACAGCAGACTTCAACACTCGCAAGATAGGCAAACATAGGCAAACATGAGGCAAATAGCCTATTAATCTCATAGGTATCATTCTAAACACATTTCTTAAAACACACCAAATGAAGTCTGTCCAAAACAGATTTTCATCAACAAAAATGCCTAAATCATCTAATTACGTTTCAACGCTGAACTATATGTTTATGGGTAATGTCAATTCGGACCAACTCTTGAAACTCTCAATAAAGCAGTAGCAGTCCAGCTAACATCTTCCATTATCTGTCTTGTTATCCCTGTAGCCACTCAGCCCCTGTACACTAAACACCTTGGGTTCTGCCACTGGAGAAGAAATCCACAACCAGCTAAGAAGAGTAAAATGGAACAAAATAAACATATTGAGCATGGCAATCTGAAAAGCACTGGCAGGTGTATAACAGCAATTGATCTGGAGCTGACATATTCTCGCAATGGCCGGCAACATTAGCGGCCCAGTACCAATTACTCCAAGGAAGGACAACCAATATGCATCTGATCACCAATGTAAAGGAGTGCCGCCTCCAACAACATTACAGCTCGGAGGTGAAAGAGAGCAAAAGAACCTTGAGGTATGTCACTCACCAATTTAATCGAACTGGGAAGGAGAAGTTTTGCAACAATCGCGCTATAGCTAGAAAGCTACACAATATGCTCCTATGACAGCACAAAAATCAACAGCAAGAGTTGCACTGGCTACATGTATACAGCCTCTTGAAACAAAACAATCAGGCTAAACTTCTGGCTGCATATTAACAACTTAAATGGTCAGCAATGACAGATGCAGTGGAGCCCCTGCGGATGCCTGGATCAAGCACGCCAAGCACCAAACTGCATACCTACCATAAGAGCCAGTGGTGCTAACCACCCTGAGTCACTGGATAGTGCAGTGCTCAACCAAATGCAACCCAAAAACATGGGCCGGCACATAACTAGGCCCTAATAAGCCTGTAGCACGGGGACTGTAGCTGTGTGACTAACATTCTCAAGAATATCAAGAAAGGTAGGTCCCAAGTCCGAATGGCCTGCCTGGCCATTTATCTAGGGAAGATTACATATTCTGGGCCTCTCTTCTGTCTAATCTTTACCAGCACTGTATGGTTACTACCACAGTCCTCGACTCTTGGAGAGGATCTATCCCCCAACCTATACATTAAAAGGGTAACAGTACAGATGTGATCAATTACCGAATGATTGCGTTGTTGGATATTGAAGCCAAGGCTTTTGCAAGATTCTTACTACGTAACTTAGACAATGGACTCAGAGAAGAGGGAATCTTGTCTTTGGGCTTCAGGGAAGGGGCCTCTCATATGGCTAACATCATGACATTGACATACTTCGTGAAGCAGGCTACCCAGCCAAACAATCACCCGCTTTTCACATGCTTCATCAATTATTCTGCAGCCTTCGATGGCATGGATATGAATATTCTCTGGAACAAATTATATAGCTGGGGAATCCTGAAAATGCTGCTGGATGCCATAATTTCGCTCTATACTCAAACTAGGGAGCAAATTAAACTTATGCAAGTGCAACCGCCAAAGTTTACACAAACCAAGGCGTAAAACAAGGTTGCATTCTTGTGCCCATGCTCTTCAATCTGTACACTATTAACCGAGGAAAATCCTTAAAAGCTGCACATCTCTATTTTTTTTTTAATCTGTTTATTGCAATTATCAAATTCTTTACAGTGATGTCATTGCTTTTGTGATATTATTGCTCCAGGTTGCTACACCTGGTGAAAACAGTATCTCTTTACATTGCGTAGCATATTAACAGATCCTGTAAGTGACAATTGAGTTAACAGTAACTGTGAAATGTAGGGAAGGAGGGAAACAGTGGAGCGCCATATGATAAGGCGGGGGAGAGGAGGGGGAGATGTATACTGTATTTCGGGAGATTAGTGACAATTCACTAATCGACAGATGGAGGAGAAGTTGGGGGGGAGGGGGAGGCTGGAGCGAGGAGGGTGAGGAGATACATTTGGGAGTTGCTGGTCGAGGTGGGGGGGCGCTGCTGCAGGTAAGTATTACCACGGTCAATGCAACAGGGGCGTCGGTGTCCCTTATCCGGTCGGGTCTGTTGCATAATGTGTGGGTGTGTGAGCTCGTGGGTCAGGTGCGAATTGCGCCCGAGTTGGGCCCCCATTCATGTTAATCTGTGCTGTGCTAGTGTCCACCGTTCAAGGAGGATGGGTGTCATCTTTCCCTTGTAATTGGTCTATGAAGGTGTCCCATATGTCTAGCCCCTTGATCACCACCCTGTGGCACGCAGCGTGTGTAGTGTTTGTGCCTCTGCTCTGGCCCAGTGCAGCAGGTCTGATGACCAGCGATATGTGTCTGGTGTGCTAGGCGACTTCCACTGTGTTGCTATGAGTCGTTTATATATGACAAATGCAAGATCAGCGCATCTATGTTTCTGTTTATCTTTACCGTGGCGGCGGCGTATCCCCAGTAAGCAGGATTCGGGAGTAGGGGATAAATGTAGTCCCGACCAGGTGGCTGTTTGTGCTGTGATGTTGTGCCATGCGCGGACTAACGGTAGGCAACTCCACGTCATATGGTGAAAATCTGCTTCTGAGCACCCGCATCTGGGGCAGTCAGGAGCAGTTTGTGGGAACATATGGTTTATCCTGACTGGAGTTAGATATGTCTGATGGAGGTAGTTTAACTGAGTAAATCCGAAGCGAGCGTTCCGTGATACCTCCCGCGTAGTTGTGAGCACCAAAAAGCTGCACATCTTTTAGTGCCTAAGATTGTAAAGAGCGTTTATTTTTGATGGAGTATGCTGACAACATGATACTAATGAATCATACGAAGGTGGGAATGCAAAGGGCCTCCCTGCATACTTTATAAGCATAGCCCTGGGGAGGTGGCTGCCCTGGGGCTTCAGTAAGCCCTAGAAAGGGGCCTCATGAGCCCCACTCTTTAAAAAAACATATGCCCCTGGTATCTGGATCACACAGGAACAGACATAAAAGCAAGCACAGGAGACTGTGCTTGCTTGTTAAAAAAAAAAAAAATCACAGCAAATTTGGGAATAGTCATGATTTTCACTGAAATAACAACAAAAAAAGTTTTTTTTAGCTCTGGATGGGTCCCTTGCACCAAGGCTAGGGAAGTAGGGTAACAATACCCTGCCCCTTTTACTTTGATTTTATTTTTGAGACTCGGCTCAAGCCGAGTCTCAAAATGGCTACCAACACTTCCATGTCATGAGTGATGTAATATGTGAGGTCATAAGCAGTGCATTACGGGGGCACAAGTTATTGTTAGCTCAGGTAACTAGAACTGCTGAATTTCTATGGTTTTGTGCGTGTTAAATGTGAGTCTAACTATAACGTTCCTGTAACCTTTGTTTTTGTCAGTGAATTTCGAATTTTTTTTTAATGTAAAGTAATTCTTATTACTCTTCAGCTTTGGCGCTTAAATATTTTTTGAGGAGGGGGCCGCATTGCCCGCCTCCCCAGGCCGATCTTGGCCCTAGGGACCCCATCTGCCATGGCCAGGCCTAAATATTTAATTTTGTTTTGGAGAAGAGGCTGCTCAGCCCCCCCTCCACAGGCCGATCACCGCCCAGGGGACCCCATCCCCCGTGGCCCAGCCTACATTTTTAATTTGGGGGAGGGGGGCAGAGCGGCCCTCTCTCCAGGCTGAACTTGGCCCCAGTGACCCCATCTGCCTTGGCCAGGCCTAAATATTTAATTTTGTTTTGAAGAGGGGGCTGCACAGCCTCCCCTCCCCAGGTTGATTACCACCCTGGGGACCCCATCCCCCAGGGCCTAGCCTACATTTTTAATTGGGGGGAGGCAGAGTGGCCCCTCTCCCCAGGCTGATCTTGGCCCAGGGACACCATTCCCCAAGGCCCAATATGATATTTTTTTTGGTATTTGGGGTTGGGGGCTTTGCAGTCCCCCTCCCCAGGCCGATCTTGCCCCAGGGCATGCCATCCCCCAATGCCAGACCTAAATATTTTTTGGTGAGGGGGGGCGGGGAGGGGAGCCATGCAGTCCCCCTCTCCCGTTCAATCTTAACCCGGGGACCCATCCCCTGGGGCACGGTCGCATGGCCCCTTTACCCAGGGCTGATCTTGGCCCTGAGGACACCAACCGCTGGGCCCAGCTATGTGACTTTGGTGCCCCCCGGGGTACCCAGTCACATTGATGGGACCGTGGGGAAGCCTGAAGGCCCCTGCCCCCCTCCCCCAAATTAAAAATGTAGGCTGGGCCTTGGGGGATGGGGTCCCCTGGGCGGTGATCGGCCTGGGGAGGGGGGCTCCTGTAGGAGTTAGCAATGCTGTCACAGAGAGAGTGCTGCTGAAGCAGCTCCCTCTCTGTGAGAGCAGTTTCCCCTGTTTCTCTGCCTGCAATTCTACAGGCCGGAAAACAGAGGAAACCTCCGCTAGCAGTGAGGGAGAGCTGTTTGACACTCACTTCGAGTGGAGTGTTGTCTCTGAATTGGTGGGACCCGTGAGCTCTCACCAATTCACAGCAAACAGCTATGACCTGAGGGTGGGCATCCCAGGGTATAGTAGGAGCCGACTCTGGGGAGTGGCAGTCCCCAGGGCCATTAGTGGCTCCGTGAGGTGGGCCATTTGCCCCCCCTCCAACATGAAGAGAGCCCCTGGGTGGTGGTACGAAGTGGATCCCCTTCATTCTTTTATTATTAAAGCCTCGGTGAGGTGGTGGTCCCCAGGGCTTGGGGAGGGGGTGCAGGGGAGGGGACAGGGGAGGGAGGTAAACACAACCCCCGCATTGAATGCTGATAATGCCACGGGGGTGATGGTTCCTGGGGATGTAGAGGGGTGGGCACACCACTGCATTCTGATTTACTAATGACCTGTGAAGGTGGCGGCCCCTGGGGCTGCAGAGGGGGAGGCAGGGGGCCCCTATACATTCTGATTTGCACCTGGCCCACCTGGGGGCTTGTAAAAAACATGAGCGAGAGGCCACTCTTGTTTTTTTTTTAAATTGTGGGTTTTTTTTGGTTTTTTTTAAATATATGTGTTTTTTGCTCCTGGGGGGAGCCTCTAGGGGACCCTCTGGGATCCCAGCACCAGAGCTTAGGGGCCAAGGTGACTCTACCCTGGCACCTTTTTTTTCTTCTTTTTTTCCTAAACGTTTTTGTGGGACTCATCTGAAGCCAAGTCCCGAGATGGCTGCTATCACGTCCCGGTTTGAAGTGTTGGCAACCAATTAGAGCTGTGCTTTTCCCTCACCAGCTAATCATTATTTGCAGAGAAGATGGGGAGCATTTGCAGCCCTAGATTAACAAATGTTTTATCTCTTTAATATCTCCAAAACTACTGAACAGATTTACACAGAATAAGTGAAAACATAATCTGCATACAGAAAGCTAGCTTTCTGCCACGTTTAGTGTCATTCTGCCCAGCAGTTCGGGCTACAGTCTTATTCAATAGTCCTATGGGAATTAACATGGGAAACCCATTTTGTTTTGCTCCCCCTTTCCCTTTTTCTTTGCCCCCGCTTGACGGATTACCCCAAAACTTTCCATGTACAACAAGAATCACTGGGTCACTTTCTTTGGAAAGTTTTGCGAAGATTCGTCAAGCGGTGCCAAAGATATAGGCAAGTCAAAAAACTATTTTTCTGTAGAAACATGGTACTAACTATAACTACCTAGTGAGGACCGCCACTACTAGGTTATCTATCTATCTAGCTATATATATATATATATATACACATATATATATATATATATATATATATATATATATATATACAGGGAGTGCAGAATTATTAGGCAAATGAGTATTTTGACCACATCATCCTCTTTATGCATGTTGTCTTACTCCAAGCTGTATAGGCTCGAAAGCCTACTACCAATTAAGCATATTAGGTGATGTGCATCTCTGTAATGAGAAGGGGTGTGGTCTAATGACATCAACACCCTATATCAGGTGTGCATAATAATTAGGCAACTTCCTTTCCTTTGGCAAAATGGGTCAAAAGAAGGACTTGACAGGCTCAGAAAAGTCAAAAATAGTGAGATATCTTGCAGAGGGATGCAGCACTCTTAAAATTGCAAAGCTTCTAAAGTGTGATCATCGAACAATCAAGCGTTTCATTCAAAATAGTCAACAGGGTCGCAAGAAGCGTGTGGAAAAACCAAGGCGCAAAATAACTGCCCATGAACTGAGAAAAGTCAAGCGTGCAGCTGCCACGATGCCATTTGCCACCAGTTTGGCCACATTTCAGAGCTGCAACATCACTGGAGTGCCCAAAAGCACAAGGTGTGCAATACTCAGAGACATGGCCAAGGTAAGAAAGGCTGAAAGACGACCACCACTGAACAAGACACACAAGCTGAAACGTCAAGACTGGGCCAAGAAATATCTCAAGACTGATTTTTCTAAGGTTTTATGGACTGATGAAATGAGAGTGAGTCTTGATGGGCCAGATGGATGGGCCCGTGGCTGGATTGGTAAAGGGCAGAGAGCTCCAGTCCGACTCAGACGCCAGCAAGGTGGAGGTGGAGTACTGGTTTGGGCTGGTATCATCAAAGATGAGCTTGTGGGGCCTTTTCGGGTTGAGGATGGAGTCAAGCTCAACTCCCAGTCCTACTGCCAGTTCCTGGAAGACACCTTCTTCAAGCAGTGGTACAGGAAGAAGTCTGCATCCTTCAAGAAAAACATGATTTTCATGCAGGACAATGCTCCATCACACGCGTCCAAGTACTCCACAGCGTGGCTGGCAAGAAAGGGTATAAAAGAAGGAAATCTAATGACATGGCCTCCTTGTTCACCTGATCTGAACCCCATTGAGAACCTGTGGTCCATCATCAAATGTGAGATTTACAAGGAGGGAAAACAGTACACCTCTCTGAACAGTGTCTGGGAGGCTGTGGTTGCTGCTGCACGCAATGTTGATGGTGAACAGATCAAAACACTGACAGAATCCATGGATGGCAGGCTTTTGAGTGTCCTTGCAAAGAAAGGTGGCTATATTGGTCACTGATTTGTTTTTGTTTTGTTTTTGAATGTCAGAAATGTATATTTGTGAATGTTGAGATGTTATATTGGTTTCACTGGTAATAATAAATAATTGAAATGGGTATATATTTTTTTTTGTTGAGTTGCCTAATAATTATGCACAGTAATAGTCACCTGCACACACAGATATCCCCCTAACATAGCTAAAACTAAAAACAAACTAAAAACTACTTCCAAAAATATTCAGCTTTGATATTAATGAGTTTTTTGGGTTCATTGAGAACATGGTTGTTGTTCAATAATAAAATTAATCCTCAAAAATACAACTTGCCTAATAATTCTGCACTCCCTGTATACATACATATTTCTTGCCCAGTGTGATCCTGGGCAAATCGTCTTCTCCCCCAATGTTCTGGATCACTTATTCGCAAAAATGGGACGCTTAATAAAAGGCTGAGCACTGTACTAAGTACGATGTAAAACAGATGGACATGTACAGACTATGTGCCACAATAACGGTTCCCTGTGTTTTGAGAAAGGTCAGAGCTCGTCCTTTTACCGGAAAGCAAACTTCACAGACAGTCAGCACAAGTCAGATTGCGAGAGATGGAGGAAGGTTTTATTCAAATACGGATAACGATATAGAACATTTACTATGTATATTACCTAGTCGTTTCACACACTGATATGGTTTGCAGTATCGCTAATAAGCATCTGCTTATGTAAATATACAATATGTTCGCTACACTCTAGCCAACCCATCACTGTATGCACTTGTTCTCTGTCATTGCCAGCCCACCATTTTTAAAGGTCCCTGAAACTCAAATGAAATGATAATAAAACTAATGTATTATCATTTTGTTTTTCACATCCTCTTCGGCCAGTCTGCTGAGTGCAGGGCGGGGCCATCCTCATCACCAGGGGGAGGAGGAGTAGTGTGCACTCTAAATGCAAATGTCGTCTGGCCGGGAATCCTAGGTAGGCCAAACCGACATGCGTACTTAGAACTCTCCACCCGGCTGTGTTGCACAACCCGGGTGAAGAACCAGTGCAGGATCCCAGTCCCCAACAGAGCGGCTTTTCAGCCTGCTAAGACTAATCCAGGCGCTTCTTTCATGCTGGGCAACAGCATGAGAGAAGCCTCTGGATTGGGTGTGGAGAGAAGAAACAGTGAAGCACCAAGATGACAAAGAACACCAATGCAGGTAAGTGGATTTTTTTTTTACTTTTTCCACTCCCTGGGCAAACCCACCCAGCGCAAATCCCCACTGCCTCAACCAGCATTATTCATTTTAGCAAGCAGCCACCACTGCTCATACCCACTTTGCAAATAATAATGTTAATGGGATGAATACTCTTCCACAACGCATGACTGGTACCCCAGCTGTACCCATCCCTGTTCCCGGGTGCACTTCGCTCAGGTATGACAAAACTGGGATTCAGATAGATCATGGTTTTGGACAGCCTACAACAGAGTAGAATCAGGACGTGCCAGCCCTCACCTCACCTGAGGCTCTAGGGCTTCCCCAAGGGAATCCGGAACCATGTTAGATCCGGCCAGTGAGACAGTGGATGAAGGGGTCACGTGACAGCAGAGTACCGGAGTGAGGATGCAGAAGGAATGACCTGAGTACTGTAGGGAGAGTCCTAGGTGGATCAGAAGAGACTGCTGGGGTGAGCTGGGCACTGAAGCGAGGATGATGGAAGCGTGAGCGTCCTGGAGGGTTGAGGCATGAGAGAGATGCACCAGAGTGAGGTAGAAGAAGGGGGGACCAACACCAATGCGAGAATGTTGGAAGGCTTGAGCTCAGTACCAAGGCCAGGCCAGGGTGGGATCCAGGAGGGCTGCGAGGGAGATAGTGGTGAGAGAAACGCATGGGAGAGAGGGTTGATGAGGAATGAAGACAAGGAGAGGGGGAAGGATCACCGGCATGATGATTGTTGGAATCGTGAGGTGTGTAAACAAGCATTACATGGCTTAAAGTGAAAAGAATAAATAAACACACTACAACCCGGCCAGCGTTGACTGCGTCATAGTGTTTTTTCCTGTGCAGCCATGTTGCACAGCATCTTGTGGTGCTTTGCAACATGTGAAAAAGACAGAGCGAGGGTGTTTGGGGTGGATGGTCAACACTTGGCAAAATGGGATTGTAGGAGGCTGGCATGGTTTGTAGTGGGTACCTTTGGTACTTACACCTTATACCAGGTCCAGTTATCCCTTATTAGTGAAATGTAGTAGTGTTCTAACAGCATAGGCTCTTAGAGGTTGCTGTAGCAGAGCAACTTAGGCTGAACTAGGAGACATGCAAAGCTCCTGCAATACCACTATGGTTACACAGTACTTATACACAATAAAAGACAATACTCAGTGTTAACAAAAATAAAGGTAGTTTATTTGGGTGACACAGTACCAAAAATAGCTTAGAGGCAATACTCCTTCTGGAGGTAAGTATTATACACAATAAATACACTAGACACCAAAATCAGGTAAGTAAATAGTCATAGGATAGTGCAAACAATAGAAAATACCCTAGAATGCAATAGGAAGAAATAGGTCTGGGGCAACACAAACCATATACTAAGAAAGTGGAATGCGAATCATGAATGCCCCCCCTAGACAAGTGTAGTGTGTAGAGAATCGCTGGGAGTGTAAGAAAACCACAAAGGTGAGTAAAATACCCTACCCAAGAGCCCAGGAAAGTAGGAGTAAAGTACTGCAAGTTTCTTAGGACACACTACAAGTCATGATTAGAGTTATTGCAAGAACCAAGCAAGACTGCAAGCAGCAAATGGTGGATTCCTGGACCTGAAGACCTGTGAAGAGGGGAGACGAAGTCCAGAAGTTGCAGAAGATACCAGGAAGGACAGGAGCCCCTGCCAACCTAGAAGATGGTGCAAAAGAGGATTCTCCGGTTGGAAGAAGTCTGCAGAAGAGCACCAAAGAAGATGGCTGCAGGTTCCTGCATGATGCAAAGGATGTTCCACGTGGAGATGTTGGATGCAGGCGAGTTGCAGCGGTGGATTCGTCCAACAAGCCTTGGTTCAAGCAATGTTGCAGATAGCGTCAAAATGGTGCTGCCTGGACCCAGGAGGGACCTAGGGCCTCACCTCGGACTGAGGAGGCAGAGGGGGCTCCCAACACTGGAGAGAACCCACAGATGACCAGGCAGCACCCACGGAGGTCCCAGGACACCAGGACAAAGAAGGTGCAAATTGCAGTTGCTGCAGTACTACAAAGGAAGGTCCAACACCGGCGGAGAACAACTCAGCGAGATGAGCATCACAAGATAGAGTGCTGGGGACCTGGGCCAGGCTGTGCATGAAGGATTCTTGCAAATAGTGCACAGAGGCCTCAGGAGGTGAAGATGACAGTGCACAGGGGTACTGTCGCAAACAGGGAAGGCAAGCTCTTACCTCCTCCAAATTTGGACAGCTGGACCTTAGGACAGTCTGTGTTGAAGGGGTCCACCACCTGTGTTCCAAGGAGCACGCTCGTCACCAGGACAGGAGTCCAAGAGAACCAGTCGTCATCTTAGAAGGTGCCTGCTGGAGCAGGGAAGTGACTCCGTCACTCCACAGGAGATTTCTTCGGTCCTTCTGGTGCAGGGTGAAGACAGGGAGTCCCCAGAGTGTGCACACCATGGAAACTGGAGCAGTCTGCAGTTGATGCGAGGTCAGAGGATGAAGCAGTGGTTACAGAGGATTCCTGATGGAAACTTGCACGCAGAATCTGAAGAGGAGCCCACAGGAGAGACCCTAAATAGCCCTAAGAGGGGGATTGGGTACTTAACCAGGTATGCACCTATCAGGAGGGGTCTCTGATGTCACCTGCTGGCACTGGCCACTCAGAGGCCTCCAGAGTGTCACCACACCTTGGAAAACAAGATGGCTGAAGTCTGGGACACACTGGAGGAACTCTGGGCACCACCCCGGGGTGGTGATGGACAGAGGAGTGGTCACTCCCCTTTCCTCTGTCCAGTTTCACGCCAGAGCAGGGACGGGGGTCCCTGAACCGGTGCAGACTGGTTTATGCAAGGAGGGCACCATCTGTGCCCTTCAAAGTATTTCCAGAGGCTCTGGGAGGTTAACCCTCCCAAGTCTGTAGCACTTATTTCTAAAGGGAGAGGGTGTAACACCCTCCTCCCAAGGAAGTGCTTTGTACTGCCTTCCTGGGACTCTGGGACTGAGCTGCTCAGATTCCAGGAGGGCAGAACCCTGTCTGTGATGTGGCAGCAGCTGTAGCTGCAGTGCAAGCCTCAGAGAGCTGGTTTGGCAGTACTGGGGGTCCATAGTGGAGCCCTCAGAATGCATGGGATTGGTCCCCAAATACCAGATTTGGAATGGGGGAAATTCCATGATCTTAGACACCTGACATGACCATATTCGGAGTTATTATTGTGAAGCTACATATAGGTATTGACCTATATGTAGTGCACATGTGTAATGGTGTCCCCGCACTCATGAAATCCGGGGATTTGGCCCTGGATAGCATGGGGGCACCTTTGCTAGTGCAACGGTGCCCTCACACTTAGTAACTTTGCACCTAGCCTTCAGTAAATGAAGGTTAGACATATAGGTGACTTATAAGTTACTTAAGTGCAGTAAAAATGGCTGTGAAACAGTGTGTGCACTATTACACGCAGGCTGCAGTGGCAGTCCTGTGAAAGGATTTGTCTGAGCTCCTTATGGGTGGCAAAATAAATGCTGCAGCCCATAAGGATCGCCTGGGACCCTAATGCCCTGGGTACCTAGGTACCATATACTAGGAACTTATAAGGGGGGTCAGGTGTGCCAATTGGAACTGGAATATGAAGTCACTAAACTATAGTGACTCATTTGGAAGCAGAGAGAGCATAAGTACTGAAGTTCTGGTTAGCAGAACTTCAGTGACACAGTTAAGCACTACTGACAACACACACATTAGGCCACAAACAATGAGCACTGGGGTCCTGGCTAGCAGGATCCCAGTGAGCCAGGCAAAACACACTGACAAATAGGGTTTTCACTATGAGCACTGGGGTCCTGGCTAGCAGGATCCCGGTGAGACAGTAAAAAAACACTGACACACACAAACAGGCCAAAAGTGGGGGTAACCATGCTAGAAAGAGGCTACTTTCTCACAGGGATAAGGGTAGGGGATGGGTGAAAAACAATGGAGTGTTGGGGTGGTGGGGGAAGCATAGGTGGTCTGAAAGAGTTACTTTTGGACATGCACTCAATTGGAGTGAATTTCCAAAAGTAACAAGAGTACCTGGAGGAGGCTGTGGCTAGTGAAAGGATACTGGCCACAGGAGGCTATACTTGGTCCATGCTCTACTGCACCAATGAAGACTCAAAGCCCAGGCGGAAACCAGAGGCGAAATTGGGTATCTGCCTGACAGCCAGTTGCCCATAAGTGAAGGTGCATCACCCGAGGTCTGTATCTCTTGGTGAGTAGTGATTGTGTTTCAGTATCCTCCTGTGCTTAACCACAACTACAAACTGAATATCAGCATGTGCATGTCCCCAACTGCTAATGTAATTGGCTTGTGTGTGGCTGCAACTGGAAAGTGTTAGGGCCAGCCTGCGCATGGTTTCAGCTGCTCAGAGGAGATCAGCCTGTTTGTGGCTGGTTATTATGACTTTCCCTTGGATGGGCCATAACTGCCTGTTTTACCTGCCTGAACAGGGTTGCAGCTACTGAAGTAGTGACCAGCTGACTATTGCTTGGCACAATCAAGGCTCCAACAAGGCCCTGCCAGGTTCAGTGTTTGCCCAGAACCAAAACCCTAAATCCAGGGACACCCACAGTCAGTCTGGTTGTGCCAAGCCTGGAACATAGTCTCTGCTCCTGCCACTGAAGGACTTGGTAAGGGTTGTCTGAAGTGTTTGGTCCATCATACAAGACAGGAGTGAAGCGCGGTCGGCTTTGTGCTGCCTCTCCAGCACAGGATAGGGTCATGCTTGGGGGCAGAGTGGCAAGCCTGGCCTGTGCGGACTGATTCCACTTTATTGTGGTAAGAACTTGAACTCAGTCTGCGCGCACACATATTTTGATGTGACTAATGTGCATCTGAGCTATAGTCACAGTACAAGTGCAATTCTCCTACAGAGAACCTATAGAAAACCTGGCTGGGTGGGAGGGGGAGAAAGCAGGAGGTCTTGATGGTAGTATTTACTACTTAATTCTAGTGTGTAATAAAGTATTTTCATCCTTGTAAAGATAAGTATTGGGCTGGACAATCTTGAATTGATGATCAAGTCTGAGCTTCAGAACTAGTACACTACCACAAAATCAAGCTTATGGTTACTCATAATTTATATCACTTAAAGTCAAGCATGGAAGAGGTTGCACTATTCCAGATTGCACAGCCATAGAAGGACAGGCCACGGACATCAGAGTTAAAAGACCTCAATCCCCACAGTTGAGGCCAATAGATCTTTGACCCATGGCCTACATACAGGTTCTGACAATTGGCAGCAAGCGATGCAAGATCGTGCAAAAACAATTTCCACTTTCTTCAACAAAACAGTAAGTCTTACTTGTATCCATTAGTACTTTAAAAGTACTATGACAGGTACAAGTGAAGGGATTTTTGTTTGGTGGAGTGTTCCTAGAAACAAGGGCGGTTTTATCAAAGACCAGTTAAAGGTTTCACTTCCAATTTCATTGGAGTACCTACCATGGTTCCTAAAGACCTTCTGCACTTGTATGTGCAGGTAATTTGGAATGATTTGTGAGCTTTGAGATCACTTGTAGAGACGTGAAAATACTTGTGGATGTGCAGACGCACTATCAGTTAAAGAAGGAAGCTTTGATCAAACAGTTTGAGCTGAAGCCATCAGAGTACCTCCAGAGGATTAAAGAAAGCAACAGAGTGGATGCTCTTCTGTTTGAAATATGGATCAATAACGTGTTGGATTAAATGACTGAAATAAGTGGGTTAGAGAGATGGATGCCAAGGATTTTCATGCCCTTAACCAGTTGACGATTCCAGAGTGACTCAAGAAGGAATGCTCTAACTTCCCAACAAGCAACCTGCAGAAACCCATGACGGCCCAGCTGAATGCCAGCGACCACTTAGTTGGGAGTGGGAGCCTCGGCGTCATGAGAACGAGCCAACCATAAAACATCAGAGACAGTTCCTGCCTCCTAGGAAGAGCCCTGGACACCGGGCCGGCAACTTGGCGGTGCGTAGGCCAGGACTAGAGCGACCTGACACAGCAGCCTGACCACAGAGTGCAGCTCAGAGGCATAGATTCCAATCGGCACAAGAGACACTGCAATGGAGCTGACTGGAAACTGATGGAGACGCAGCTGTCTCTGCGGTGACAGAGTGATACTGCAGCGGGAGGCAGCCTTCCTGAACAGTGGGCCTGAAAGACTCTCATGCTAGCACCCATGAATGGAGTTCCCTGGCCTTGAAAGCGACACCTACAGCAAAAGTAAAAGTAGAAGGCATAAAAGGTATGTCACCACCCACAGAGCCCATTAGACCAAGTTTGATGCAGCAGAACCCTCTTGCTTCACCAAGAGTACAGGGAGTGCAGAATTATTAGGCAAATGAGTATTTTGACCACATCATCCTCTTTATGCATGTTGTCTTACTCCAAGCTGTATAGGCTCAAAAGCCAACTACCAATTAAGCATATTAGGTGATGTGCATCTCTGTAATGAGAAGGGGTGTGGTCTAATGACATCAACACCCTATATCAGGTGTGCATAATTATTAGGCAACTTCCTTTCCTTTGGCAAAATGGGTCAAAAGAAGGACTTGACAGGCTCCGAAAAGTCAAAAATAGTGAGATATCTTGCAGAGGGATGCAGCACTCTTAAAATTGCAAAGCTTCTGAAGCGTGATCATCGAACAATCAAGCGTTTCATTCAAAATAGTCAACAGGGTCGCAAGAAGCGTGTGGAAAAACCAAGGCGCAAAATAACTGCCCATGAACTGAGAAAAGTCAAGCGTGCAGCTGCCATGATGCCACTTGCCACCAGTTTGGCCATATTTCAGAGCTGCAACATCACTGGAGTGCCCAAAAGCACAAGGTGTGCAATACTCAGAGACATGGCCAAGGTAAGAAAGGCTGAAAGACGACCACCACTGAACAAGACACACAAGCTGAAACGTCAAGACTGGGCCAATAAATATCTCAAGACTGATTTTTCTAAGGTTTTATGGACTGATGAAATGAGAGTGAGTCTTGATGGGCCAGATGGATGGGCCCGTGGCTGCATTGGTAAAGGGCAGAGAGCTCCAGTCCGACTCAGACGCCAGCAAGGTGGAGGTGGAGTACTGGTTTGGGCTGGTATCATCAAAGATGAGCTTGTGGGGCCTTTTCGGGTTGAGGATGGAGTCAAGCTCAACTCCCAGTCCTACTGCCAGTTCCTGGAAGACACCTTCTTCAAGCAGTGGTACAGGAAGAAGTCTGCATCCTTCAAGAAAAACATGATTTTCATGCAGGACAATGCTCCATCACACGCGTCCAAGTACTCCACAGCGTGGCTGGCAAGAAAGGGTATAAAAGAAGGAAATCTAATGACATGGCCTCCTTGTTCACCTGATCTGAACCCCATTGAGAACCTGTGGTCCATCATCAAATGTGAGATTTACAAGGAGGGAAAACAGTACACCTCTCTGAACAGTGTCCGGGAGGCTGTGGTTGCTGCTGCACGCAATGTTGATGGTGAACAGATCAAAACACTGACAGAATCCATGGATGGCAGGCTTTTGAGTGTCCTTGCAAAGAAAGGTGGCTATATTGGTCACTGATTTGTTTTTGTTTTGTTTTTGAATGTCAGAAATGTATATTTGTGAATGTTGAGATGTTATATTGGTTTCACTGGTAATAATAAATAATTGAAATGGGTATATATTTTTTTTTTGTTAAGTTGCCTAATAATTATGCACAGTAATAGTCACCTGCACACACAGATATCCCCCTAACATAGCTAAAACTAAAAACAAACTAAAAACTACTTCCAAAAATATTCAGCTTTGATATTAATGAGTTTTTTGGGTTCATTGAGAACATGGTTGTTGTTCAATAATAAAATTAATCCTCAAAAATACAACTTGCCTAATAATTCTGCACTCCCTGTATCTGCACAATCAAAAACACCCAAGACCCAGAGGAAAGGAGGCAAACACACGTTTATTGCATAGCACATTGAAAAACATGGTTCACAGCTATTACTGTAAGCGCCTAGGAGGTGCTTAGGAGGGCCTTGTTAGAGCCCCAGCTATACAGTATCTGCGATCCTGACACTGTGGGCTTAGGACGGTCTGAGTCTCAATACAGGGAAGGAGGGCCTGAACCCTCAGGAGATGATTCACCAAACTCCATTCACATTAACCTGGCCTGCACAAATGACCCCTTTGCCTCTGACGACTGTGAGCTGGGAGACTTCCACTAATCATGACCACTGCAAGAGGCAGGTGTGGACGAGCTGATACCCGACAGGCTGCAAGGTGCGCTTTCAGCGCCTTGGCAGGCGGTGGTGGGTACGGTGGTCTTTTTATCACCCCCACCATACCACCTCAATTCCAAGTGCACTGTGCAGATGTAACACCCCCCCCTGTATATATGTACAAAATGAAAGGATCCAATAGACTCTGAGGGGAACACCAAACCAAGCTGGAGAAATACGCAGTCCCACAAGAGTTGCCACCGGTGGGCGCTACTTCTGCAGTGTTACCAAAGGCAACGCCGGGCACCCCCTTGGACGAAGCGCTCACACTAAAAGATGCCATGGTCGCACTACAGGGAATACAATCATCCCTCGAGACCAACATAGACTCAGTCAGTTTTGAACTTACGCTAATGAGAACAGACTTTCGCAATGTAGGCACACAGGTAAAGGAAGTGGAAGACAAGACAACCCTGGAGCACCAGCGTTGCACATCATATTTAACTTTCGGGACCGTGATGTCATCCTTCAAACTGCCCGCAGCTCCTCTCAACCTACCTATGAAAATGTGGCTATCTCATTCTTTCCTAACTTCACCTAAAAGGTGCAAAAGAAGCGCTGCAGCTTTCTAGAGGTCAAAAAGGTGCTGCGCGACAGGGACCTTTAATACTGCATGATCTTTACGGCGTGCTTGAAAGATGCAGCAGAAGGCAAGACTTGGTATTTCTCTTCCTCAGAAGAGGCATGGGACTGACTGGAGGGCTGGTGACCCGCTGCTGGACCTAAATCATGCGGTCACCCTGGGAAGCACTGACAGTTCAGAACCCCAGGGAGTGACAGACAGTCAAGGAGAATAGGTTGCTTCCACTCACCACCCGGCATCACAAATCAGACGGAAGTCCGATTCTAATGCCACGGCCCTGCACAGCAACAGACATTCAGCAACGACAACCAGGCTCATAGAGCCTTTTGACTCAGCACTCTAACTGGACTGCAACTGCCGACCACGGCTTCATCAAAACTGAAATGCTGAGAACTGAAACAAGATATGCCTACGGGGAAGGACAGGAGGGGCGACGGCCTTGTCAATTATAGTTACAGATTAAGTTATCTTTTGGGGTGACAGGCACTCTGCAATGTTGGAGGGGGGGGGGGGCAGGCAAGTTTGAGTCCGTTTTGCAGGGAGGCAGGGAGAGGGGGTTTTGTTGGGTTTATACTATTGCTTTGTTCACACCACAAAGCGCGGGATTGTCCACCACTTCAGTTCCCACTGCTACACTAGCACGATCACACGGGTCATCCCAACCATATAGGAGAGGCACTAGCTTATCTACAGGCCCAGTAACCACATGACAGTTGACACAGATAAGGCGCATCAACGCCTGATGTCCTGGAATGTAAACAGCCTTGATGACAAGATTAAAAAGGAGGTTGTTTTACAATATAGCAAGAGACACTCCCCCCAAAATGGTCCTCCTCCAGGAGATGTACTTTGTAGGCACAATGTGTAAGGCCATGGATCGATGAGGCTATAAGATGGCAGCCCATGTAGGCTACACAACAGGCTACTGGGGTGTGGGCATACGGGTCAGAAGAACACTGGCCCTGAGGATTCGGAACACCTGGAGAAATAGGAGTGAGCCTTGTGGCCCCCTCTGGAATATGGCAGGGAGCAATTGTCAATATTGTTAGTGTTTATATCCCACTTAAACTTCAGGATACAGCACTATCCTATTTGAGGTTGATGTTCCTAAGTCTCCCTGATGGAGGGCTCTTTCTGTATGGAGAATTCAACTTGCCTGTCAGCGAGGAGAGCGATTGCTGGCCCCCCCAGACGAACACTATCCAATCGCAATACACTAACAACCTTCCTCAATGCATTCCATGGGTCTTGTGAACGAGTGGTGCACCCTTAATCCAGCAATGAGACAGTTCACCTTCCATTCTGGGGCCCATGGTAGCCTTTCCGGGATAGATTATATGCTGGCCATAACCCATCACCTCCTACACTTTCAAGCGCTCTAGAACCTGTAACAGATCATCTTCGACCACACCCCACTCCGTGTGATGTACGGTCTCAGTGGCTCCGATAACCAATGTACAATTATGCTCAACCCCTGGTGTGTTACAGTCCCAAGGGTGAAAGAGGGACTTATACAAGCCACTGAACACTACTGCGCAGCCTCAATAGTATGGAAAGCCTATAAAGCCATGATAAGTGGCAGGGACTATACTCAATCGTTGTCCACAAGAGACAGAGGGGCAGGTTAGAGGCTATCGAACACGATAGTTTACAGCTAGAGAAAAAACGTATGCTCCAAGACCAAACTAACACCAAACACAAGCTGGTGCTAAAACAGCAAGAGTATAGTGATTGAGTGACAGGGAATGAGGAATTCTCCCCAGAGACCTACAAGTGACCACAATTGTAGTCATACATAGAGGGCAAAACACCAGAGGAATACGTCTCATACCGGCCAATCTCACTCCTCAATGCTGAGGTCAAATATTAGCCAAACTACTAGCTTCCCGGTTAACACAGGTTATCAGTAGACTGATCCAACCGGACCAGCATGGTTTAATGCAGGGGAGCAGCACTGCTCTCAATCTTTTAGGACTGCATGGGGTAATGGGTTGCGCCTGTCACATCAGAAAGGAGGCTGTAGTCCTCTCACTGGATGCTCACATGGCCTTTGATACAGTTGAGTGGCCATACCTCTTTGAGGTACTGATTAAGATGGGCTTTGGTGAAATGGTGAAAAATTTCTGGGTTGGATCCGGCTTATACATACTGAACCCCTGGCCCAGGTTTCAGTCAATGGTAGAAATTCGAGTCTTTCCCCTATGGTGAGGCACCCAGCAGAGTTGCCTGCGTTCCCCCTTCCTTTTGCCCTGGTTTTGGAGCCATTGGCTGCTTGGATTCGTCTAGATCCCCTACTCTGGGGGCTCCACTGGACTACTCAGTGGGAGGATAGAATTTCTCTCTACGCTGATGACGTCCTGTTGTATGTGGCAGACCCCAAATTCTCTCTCAATAGAATCATGCACATACTGTCCCTCTTTGGTTACTATTCTGGATACTCAATAAGCTCGACAAAATCATTGCTATATGTACTACAGGGTCCACCACCTTAGCTGCCTAGAGATTGAGGCCCAGGTTGTTACAGAGGGATTCAAATACCTGGGAATCTTCGTTACCACTGACCCAGGCCTCTTCTACAAGAACAACCTACTACCATCCCTGGAGAGGTAAAAAAAAGGATGTACAACTTCGGAGATCCCTACGCCTTTCCCTACTCGAAAGAGCAGCACTCTCCAAAATGATGGTAGTTCCCTGTTTGCTGTACATGCTCCACAACCCCGTCTTGAGAAGCTACTTCAAAAACATCAACTCCACATTACACACATGTTTTGCCTATTTCAGACTAAGAGGAGACAAAATGAAAGGAATGCCAAGAATTCATAACTCTTAGTCTGAGTAAAAGATTTAGTACGGAACTTCCAAAAGACAAACAATCCAATAAATCGCTGTCTCCTGCTTAGTGTGGTGTGTGGGAAACTCTAAAATCTTTTGTTTTGCCTGCAGCAACACCTCTCTGTGTCCCTGATTCCACTGAATCCCTAAAAACTTCACATTTTGAGAGGGTCCCTGTGTCTTGCCTGGATTAATCATACACCCTCTGCAAGAGTTCTACAACCTGCTCCAACTAAGTCCGCACCTGTTCCTGTGTCTCTCCCTGAATCATCCCATCATCAATGTAATGGGTAAATTGCACTCCTGGAATGACAGATACTTCATCCAGGTGATCTGTCACCAGCTGGTGACAGACGGTGGGGCTATGTATATACCCTATAGGCAAAAATAACATTCAGAATTGTCTGCCAGAATGTGAAAAAGCAAATTGTTCTTGACACCCAGGGACCAATGGAATAGAAAAGAAAGCACTGGAAAAATATCAATGGTTGCATATCAGGTCCCTGCCTGCTTCTGTATTCTTTCTATCAAAGTGATGGTGTCAGGGACTGCAGCTGTCAATGGGGGTGTATGTTTATTCAGCTCGCAGTAATCAATGGCCATTCTATAGCGCCCATCAAGTCGGCGCACAGGCCACAAAGGACTGTTATATTCAGTGGTAGATGGAGCTATTACACCAGTCTCAATCATTTCTTGCATAGTTTTACTTATTTCATCATGCCCTCCTGGAATGTGATGCTGCTTCAAGTGGATTACCTTGGTTATTGGGGGCACCTTCACTGGGGGTATCTTCAGATGACCCACCCTCATAGCTGCCACTAAAATGTATCTCTTTAAGCCAAATTGATAACAACCATCATCCAAATACAAAGTCATCCCCTTCAAAATGTAAATTCCCAGTATATGTTCTAGAAGGGGCACAATCAAAATAGTATATTCTCTTTTTGGCGTTCTCCCTGTTTTCATTTGAACAGTAGTCTGCAGGGCAGGGGTTTGTTTTCCACCCAGCCCTGTGACGGTGTAGTGCTGACCTGTAATTTTTGGGGGATTTCCATAAATTAAAGAGGTGTCAACTAATGCTTGGTCTCTTTGCACATTTTTGTGTTTCCAGTGTATTTCTAAATCAACATGTGGTTTGTTATCTTTATGAGCCCATCCCTGTACCAGAGCTTGGTCTGTTTCCTAATATGATTTAAACCTGTCAACTTTTGCCCAAGTCAGGTCTGGATATATGCTTTCATATCTGCAAGTAGATTCTTCTCCTTCCTTGCTTTCAATGGTTAACCACTCGTTGTCCAAATCCTCCTCCTCTTTCCCTTGTGAAGAGACATTTTTCTCCCTTTCCTTTCCACCATCCTGCCTCTGTGTCTGACTCTGAGTCACACGATTATTATCTTGCTTGTGAACCCACCTGCTACCTTTTTTTCGATCCAGGCCTCTTTTATTGTACAGGCTTTTTATATCTGTTCCACCAATCTGCTCCTCACTGACATCATCCTTCAGTATTGTCATAAACATGTCTCTCATAGATACTGAGTTATTATTTGTGCGATCCTCAGACCTCGAGGCTCTCTCTGGTTTACTTCAGTCTCCCAGCTCTCCTAGCTCACTAACTGCATCCAGCCCCACTTTTGTTCTCTGCCCGTTCTGATTAATTATGATAGTCATTATTACTTGCTTGTAAGCTGGAGGAGCATGACAAATGATTTTATTTCTTTCTGAAATGGTCAGTGGAACCCCTAACGAATTGTGAGATCCATCTTATAAAATAGCAGTTTTCATGCTTTATTCTTTAATCCTTTGCATAGCATCTCTGTGTGTAACAAGACTGCATCTGGCAGCCAATTTGATTCAGTGTGATATTTTTGATTACATCCCATGACTGCCAATTGTAATAAATTGGCCGCTCCTTGATTCCCATAACTCCTGAATTGTTCTTGCACTAGGGGGTCAGTGCTAAGAGTACAAAACTTCCTTCAATTTTCTGAATCTAATGTCATCCCTATAGCACCTGTGCCAAATAACCTCACCATCCACGTAAGCAATGCTTCCCCACTTTTCTGTATAAATCTGTCCATAATATAATTAACTTCTTGCTGAGTGTAATCTTCTAAAGAATGCATTTCAATTCCTCCAAAGTTCTGTGGGGTGCCATGTATTTTTCATCTAAATATGGGCTGTGCGCAAACCATTTTTGTCTCATCTGAATCAAACGGGCCCCCAACTAGAATTTAAAAAGTCAGTAGTCTCCCAAAAATTCATGTCCCATAAATCCGGATTCCAATCTAATCCTGCTTTGGCAATTGCTAAATGAACTTTTAAAAATTTATTTTACCTCTGTTTTTTCAAAATTTGTTTTGCGCAACTTTGACAGCGGCTTTCTCTGCCACGGTCTGAGGGTATCAGCCTTACCTTGCAATAGCTTATTCTGACAAGACAGCAGAGTTACAGTATTTTTAGTTTCAACTAACTGCCTTTCTAATTGCTGGTTCTGTTGTTCATTTCTCATGCATTTTTCTATAGGCAGAGAGCAGTATCTATCCTCTTCAGCCTCGACTATATAAATTACCACTCAATTCAAAAGGTACCTTTTGTAAACATATTAACACATTTTTAGGTTCTGCATCATTGAGACATTCATCCCAACATTCAGACAGCCCTGACCTGCAGGACCACTCGTTCGCCAAGACATTATAAGGCTCTTTGATTCACCCTGGAATCTAACATGCACTTTTAGAAATGGTTTCTGATGCTGCTTTTGACTTCTTGCCAAACATATTTCACTTCTACATCTTACTCTTTTCAACCATCACCCACTTTCCGACTATGCCAAAGTGTTTTGCTGGGATTTGCAAATGGGATCTCATTGGGATCTCCAGGGTGGGTGATCTATGGTCTCAGGGAGCAGTCATTCCCTTTGCAGACTTGCAGAGGGACTATCAATTAGCTCCATCTCAAACATCGTTACTTGCAGCTTCACCGCACTCTTCAAACAGTACTTCCAAAAGACGAGGAGCTGTTAGAGTCCTCCCTTCTGGAGGATAGACTACTTGACAACCATATGATGAGTAAGGCAACTTCCCTCACATATTGCAACCTGATGAACAACGTCCCAGACACCCTCAAAGAACTGCAGGAGAAGTGGACTTTGGAGTTAGGAGGAATGGAGGACGAGGAATGGCTGGAGGACATGGCTTCCCCTAGGGAAATAGGGATTAAAGCTGGATTTTGACTGGTACAATTTAGGGTACTACGTAGAACATATTACACCTGTATCACACTAGTAAAAATGGGTAGAGCAACAGATGATACGTGCCGTAGGTGATGTGGACACTCAGATACCTTTATTCATATTATATGAGAGTGGCTGGTTGTGCATCGCTCTTGGGAAGTGTAGGACCTGTCAGTCCTTGGCATGGTTTCCCCCGTACTTTTTGCTTCTTACCTCCTGTTTTTGATCCTATGCTGAACTTCAGTTTGGCTGGCTTTAGGTCTGTGGGCACTTTACCACTGCTGACCAGTGCTAAAGTTCAAGTGTTCCCTGTGTAAATTGTATTGATTTCTCCATGACTGGCGTACTTAATTTACTAGTAAGTCCCTAATAAAGTGCACCATGTGTGCCCAGGGCCCGTAAATCAAATGCTAATAGTGGGCCTGCAGTACTGATTGTGCCACCCACATGAGTAGCTCTGTAAACATGCCTTGGACCTGCCATTGTAGTGTCTGTGTGGGCAGTTTTCCAACTGCCAGTTTGACCTGGCAAGTGTACTCACTTGCCAGGCCCAAACTTTCCCGTTTACTACATGTAGGTCACCCATGTAGGTCACCCCTAAGATAGGCCCAAGGCAGCATCATGGGCATGGTAGAGTGTATTTAAAAGACAGGAAATGTACTACTGTGTTTTACATGTCCTGATAGTGAAATACTGTTAAATTCGTTTTTCACTATTGCCAGGCCTATCTCTCCCTTAGGGTAACATGGGGATTGCCTTGCAGTGTCTTAAGTTCCGTTTCCCATTGGAAGCAGATAGAGATATGGAGTTTGGGGTGTCTGAACTCACAATTTAAAAATACGTCTTTTGGTGGAGTTGGTTTTTAGATTGTAATTTTGAAACTTTTAGAAAATGGACATCTTCTTGCTTAACCATTCTGTGCCTCAGTCTGGCTGTGGAATGCACATCTGGGTCGGACTGACAGCTGGGCAGCTTTTGAATTCACTCTAGACAGTCCCACAAAGGGAACTAAGGTGTGTCCTGAATATCCTGATGAGTCTTCCTCGACTAGAGTGGAGGATGGAGCTGACACTTGCACCTGAACAGGACCATGCCTGTCCTTACTCAAAGCAGTCTCCAACCCCCTAAAGTGTATCTGAGGCCAGGACACGGAGAGGCAGGGTCACATGCACTACAAAGACTTATTTAAGTATGCTACTTCAAAGGCAAAAATGAGTATAAGTACTGGACTGCTAACCTCCCAACTTTGGAACACTTCTGGACCAACGACATTTTGCCAGAAAGAAGAGCTAGATGCTGTAGGAGGAACTGCCACTCTGCCTGTTGCTATGCTTCTTCCATCCTGGGAGTTAAAGGACTGGACTTTGCTTTCTACATCCTGCTTTCCAAGGTTCTCAAAGGGTTTGAACTGAGCTTGCCTCCTGTTGTGAAGTCTCAGGGAGATCAAAGATGCCTGGGCTCTTCTGCTGAGAGTCCTCAGCACAAAACCATAAAAATTCAGTAGTTACAGTTAGAGTTATTTCAAGTAACTATAATTCGTGCCCTAAGGTAACTATAACTCACGCCCCTGCTGTGCACAGTTTTCTCTTCAATTACTGGACTGCTAATGTTTCATTGATGTTTTTAATGATCTTATAAGATCGGGTGTTTTGCCATAGAAGCTGTGGCCATCCCCCATAACCACCCAACCGTGCACCATACATGGCCTTGGGTGGGCAGGCTCTGCAGCCAAACCCATGCATGACTATGAGTGGGCCTGCGAGTCGATGCAATGCGTGACTGTCTGATTGGATCTGTGACTGAATGATTGAGTGTCTGAGTGGGCCTATGAGTGGGTGAGTGAGTCACTGAGTGGGTCTGTGAGTGGGTGTGTGTGTCTAGGTTGGTCTGTGAATGGGTGCGTGAGTCACAGAGTGGGTCTGTGAGTGGGTGTATGAGTCACTGGGTGTGTGAGGGGGTGTGTGAGTGTCTGAGTGGGTCTCTGAGTGGGTGCGTGTGTCTGAGTTGGTCTGTGAGTGGGTGCGTGAGTCGCAGAGTGGGTCTGTGATTGGGTGCAAGAGTGTTTGTGTGGGTCTGTGAGTGCATGCATTATTATGTGAGTGTTTGAATGTATATATATTTTTTTTCGGTGGGGTTTGCAACTCTGATGCGGCATTACACGGGTGGGCGCGCTGAGCATAAGGGGTCCCTCAGAGAACTCTATGTTGCAGCCATGGGGTCAAGGTACTCCTATCCTGACCCCTTCTATAGTTTCTGACCTTTATTTTTATCCCCCGGGACAGTGTCTTGCTTCATAAAATGGCGGCCGCAACATTCAAGACAAATAAATATACAAATTTGTTTTTCATTTAATCACTAGAAACCTACTGAACAGATTTACACCAAATCACAAAAAGGGCACTTTCTGGACCAAGCAGTATCTTTCTGACAAATTTCATGTACATCAGTCCAACGGTTCGGGCTATAGTCATGTTCAAAATCCCTCTGAAAATTACCATGGGGAAAAACGTGTTCTAGGACCCTCGTTTTTTTCAGCCTCTGCTTGACAGATCACCCCAAACTTTTCAGACAGCAGCTGAAGTGAATGCCACATTCTTTTGGAAAATATTGTGAAGATTCATCAACCAAAGATATAGGCAAGTTAAAAAACACTTTTCCTACAGAAACTAGGTCCTAAGTACAACTACGTAGTGGTGGTGGGTAAGAGTTTATATATATATTCTGTTTAAGTTCAAACTGAAAAACACGCACTCCGGAATGCTTTGCAAAAATGTCCTTATTTAGTTTGCCAAGCAAAGAGAAAAAACCTTATGCTTTGATCATGGATGTGGGTTCAACAGCACATCAGTTTAAGTACAAGAGCCAAATGAGTAAACAAAAGATGGATTAACAAAACAGGTACACTGTGGGTGCCATCTTGGACTGCTTTTTTCAATGTATTGCATCACTACATTGAATTATCAAACTTAGTATCTCTTAATTTAAATTATCATGCTTCTATTCATTGATTCAAATGTACATAGTTGCAAAGTAATACACAATTATTCACAGAAATTTTACTTTCATCATTAGGTCATTTTTATTTACACATAAGCAGACTTCATAATTGTGTAGTCAATTGAAAAATGTAAACATAATAACATACATCAATCTTAGCTTGAAGAGATGAACCCAGTCCTAACCTCCACACCTACATGAAAAATAGAAATTGTTAAAATCAACCTTAAAATCATATGTATGAACTAACGAGACATCAGGTAGAATACAAGGTATATTAATATACCACTCATTTTTTTCCCTAAATGGATTTTTAATTTCCTTACTGTCTAGCAACACAATATAGGAACTTTCCAGTCTTCTAAGCCTAAGCTCTTGGTCTCCCTTATCTGCCATTCAGGAATTCAATCAATCCCATAAAAATTCAATACATTGCGGCTGCTGTTGCGCATATCCCTGAAATGTCTGGCAACTGGATAATGTATGTCTTTGTATTGCTCACATATGTTCAAGAGTCCTCTTTTTCAGAGCATCACTGGGACTGTCAATGTAGAATTTTTCACATGGACATACAAAAGCATATATCACATAGGTAGTATTGCATGTAATGTGCTAGTCAATCCTTCTTAAAAGTGGAACTTTGTACTCAACAACACTGTCATTGAATTTGCAAGCTTCACACGTAAGACACATGTCCACTCCTGAACACCTCCATTGATTTTACATTATTTGATGGTTACAGAGTGAATGCTCCACTTATCACACCAACATGCACTTGGTGAATGCGATCCTTGGCATATCAGATATGAAGTTGCCAATCCAAGGGCCACTCTTCAGGATAGACAAATACTTGCGAAAGGTGCTCCTAATCATTTGTGGGTAATTATAACAGACAATGATAAACCTGACTACATCAGTCCCATCACCTTTCGTTTTCCTTGTGGCTCTACACCATATAACAGGTCATCCCTCCTAACTGCTTTATCATGAGTCACAGCTGACTGCAAGGTACTATCTCTCTATATAACCTAGTGCCCTGAATCTCTTCAGAATATTTTTCTTCTCTTTCAAGAAAAGTTCATCAGTACTGAAATTCATTTTACCCCTTAAAAGCTCACCAAATGGAATGCTTTCAATCAGATTTGTTGGTTGACCACTGCTGACATGCAGAAGACTGTTCCTTGTGCGTTAAATATATATATATATATATATATATATATATATATATATATATACACAAGAATCGCTAAGTCCTTCACCTATGATGCAGCAGACCGAAGTATCTCAGGTTAACAGACAAGACTTTTTAATAACGAAGAACAGAGTTCAGGATGATAAGCAACCTATTATGTTTATTACAACTTATCATTGTAGCATCAGTGAGTCGAAGAAGATTTTTAATAGATTTTGGCCTGTTCTAAAAACTGATGAAACATTTGCTAAAAATCTGGATGAACACCCACATTTTACCTTTAGGAGAAGCATTTCTCCTGAGGATTCTTTAAGTAGGTGCCTCGTACCACAGGCTCAAATGAGCAGACCAAGGGTTCGACATTTGTCGTAAATGTAAAGCCTTAGACAGTGTCAATGCAAAAAGAGTTAATTTTCCTACAATTTCTAGACCTTATACCATTAGGAATCATTTATCCTGTAACTCTGACTATTGTTTGTATACATTAGTCTGCCCTTGTAATAAATGTTACATCTCCAGGACTATTCATGCAGCTAAGAAGTGGGTACTGGAACACATAAGGGCAATTGTGCACAATGATAAAACCTATCCAGTCGCTAGACATTTTAAGGAATTTCATGAACAGAAGATCAATCTGTTAAAATGTATGGTTCTGGACAGAATTCCAGTCCAGAGAAAGAGGAGGGAACAGAGTATTGGAACTGAGAAGACTTGAATCCAAATTAATCATTGGTTTCAATACACTATATCCTACAGGACTTAACATGGATGAAGAAATGGCTATACATGTGGGTGAGTAGGTTTTTCCTGTTTCTTGAAGATATTCTATTACACTAATATACAGATATCTGTCTCTTGAGAGTTTAAGTGCATTTTTTTAACTTCTTTGTGTGTGTTTGATATGTTTTATTTCACAGATGGTGGCACTTATAATCAGACATTGAAGGACTTACGAGATGAATTAAAGTTGGAATTCTGTTTTTAAAAAAATGGAAAGCAAAAGAGCTATTGTATCCTTGTCTTGGATAGCCCACTGGGGCTTGAATGATTTGTTTATTCTAATAATATGGGCTGTAATATATGATGAAATGCCATCAATTATTATCATGAAAGAACAGTTTTTGTAAATCAAAAGAAGGAGTAATATTATGCTATTATTATGCTATTATTATTTGTGGATTTTGAATTTTGAATTCTGAGTTACTGTACCATTGTGTGCAATGTGCCCACTAGGGCTTGACTGATTTGAGAGACTTAAGTATTCAGACACCCTACCTTTGCTAGATAGGTTATTTGGGATTAGCCTGCATTGTAATGCAAATAGTCAGAATCCTTCAGAGATCCAGACTTGATGAGCAATATACTTTTTCAGGGCTTCCTTATATTGTGAACTAAATTTAAATGTGAGTCGCTCTTAATAGCCATTTAAAGATGGCCGACACTTTTGGCAATTCTGGTCCTTCTCGTTTCACAGTCCTTTGTCAATGTTTGTGTTTCTGTTTGCACTTAGGAATAAAAATGTAAAGAATCTAAGGGCTTTTACCCTGTGAACAAGGAAACTTTGTTTCCGAAACGTGTAGGTTTCTTTGGACGCCTATTGAATTTTCACTTCGGCAAGATTTTGTGACTCAGACTAATTTTTCTGTACTCTTGGTGAGATGTTTGGGATTCGCCTGAGCCGGATGAACCTTTTATTTGAGTATATGTGTGTATATATATATATATATGTATATATATATATAGAGAGATATAACTTCTTACAATGGCGATGCCTCCCCTGCACCAAAATACCAGCGTGACTTGCTGACATACGCCACCACATCTGTAATCCTCTCTCCTTCTTCAAAATCTAAAAAAAGACAGACACTCCGAGCTGTGAGTGTAAACACCTTTAATCTGCCTGGCAGAACTAAAAAGAACAGAAACACATTTCTCAACCTGTTCGTCGCCATATTACCATGGTTTTTAACCCCTCATGTGACTCACTCTACCATTACAAAACATTTAATTTAAAATTTGCTATGTTGGCTGGTGAATCATGTGTTTTGATGCATAAATTCAACTAAGTAGTTTGAATTAAAAAATGATTTTATATACACTGGATTTACAATGGTACATCTAATCTTTCCACAACAACATGGACTGGTACATAATATACCACAGCCTGCCCAATAAAAGGCTGACATTTGATATGTTAGAGACCTCAAGCATGGCTGATAAAGTAACAAGGGAAAATGGGGATATAATCCATCAAACTCAGGATCTGCCTAAAGGAGAGACAAGCCTTATATCTATAACTGCAGACAGGGGTCTATGAAGCAGGCAGGTGAGCGGCAGCCTGGGAGGGGGAGTATTCAGATGCAGGGTCCAGGAAGACATGATACTGTGAACGGACCTGGTTATCTCTTTCCCCTCGCTTAAGATGCCCCATGGACATCCCCTGAAGAGCAAACGGTCAATATTCAAAGCCTTAGAATGGCTGAAGTGGATTCTTCTGAGCATGCTGATCAATTTTTCTTGCTCACAGGTGAGACAGACACTTTGTGCTCAAGTTCTACGGGCCTGGGGGAATGCAGAGATGGAGATAGTGATTCAATGACAGGTGCAGCTTGGATCTCTTCAGATTCCGGCCCTGACTGAGCCCGATGGTACCTCAGATGATCTGTGTGGGACAGTGAGGGAGAGAAGAAAACTGCAAACCAAGAAGGCCAGAAATACTGGTCCAAAAGGCGATCGGAAAACAGACTTCTTGGGCCTTGAAGTGGGACTACTCGGCTACAAACCAGTTCTATGTGGAGGACTCCCAGCAACAGGGGGAACCATCTCCAGGATCAAGTGTGGCTGCCATCTGGCCCGGAGGTGAACCATCATTGGGATAATCTATAGCGCAATTAAGAAACTCCAAGATGAGACCCATAAGGAGAGCAGGAGAACACAGCTGAGTAATAAGAAGCTTCAGAGCTCTCTAAGGAGGGAGAATAAGACCTGCAGAGATTGAGACGAGGATTACTGAAATTGAGGAGCACACAACAGTGTTAGAACAGGATGATGGAAATCTCAAAGGCAAGGCCAAAGCATAAAAAGCCCAGATAATTGATATAATGTGGAAGTTTGAGGATTTTGAAAATAGACAATGAAGGAATAACCTGAGATTGCTGGGTCTTCCGCAAAGGGAGGAAGGGAGAGATGCCAAGACTTTTGTTGTCTAATTTTTGAAGGGCACATTTACTGGACTATCCTTGTGGGACTGAAATACCGAAATTCAAAGGGTGCATTGGTTCCCCTTATTTCCTAAAATACCACATTCGGGGTAAGTGACCCAGCCCCGAGCTATGCTGGTATACTTTGGGAATTATTTACAGCATAAGGCCGTTTTTGAGAAAGCCCGTCCAGACTCTAAAAAAATCTCATGATGGTCACTCCTTTTTTGCAATACCAGATTTCTGCCACACCGGGGTGGACAGGTGGCAGCCAAGGCAGCTTTTTAAGTATGTGCAAGATCTGGGTGGGGAAGTCTTTCTCTTAAGCCCGGCGCAGTTGAAGATAGTTTTTGGAGGAAAATATTAAACATTTTTACCTTAGAGTTGAATGCCTCAGAGTACATTTCTTGCTGGGCATCAGGGTAAAGGGAGGGAAGGGAAGCAAGAATGATCCTTGAGGTGACTAGCGATCTTATTTTAAATGAAGGCGTTGATTGTGATGGGAGGGGGCCTCTCTCTCCTCTTTCTTCCCTACCCAGCTGTTCAATTTGGCATTTAGTAGCTCACGGCAGGGCAGAGAATTTGGGTGAAGGGTGAGTGAGCTCAGGCGACTATGGTAAATTTGGTAAGCTCAGGCTGTTGAATCACCATCTCATGGACTCTCTTTGGAGGTGGCGGGGTGCACTCTGGTTAGTTTGGGTCTCCAAGTCACTTGCAGGGTTGGTTTCTTTCTCTATAGGGCTGGTCCTGTGTTGGGTTGGACAAGATGGGGTATCTATGGATCGACATCATAGAGACTCCTCGGGGCCTTAAAGCCCTTTTGTTGGGGGCTGGTGTGGGGGGTCTGCTGGGTTTTCAGGGCAGGGCTTTGGGGGAAACGGGAAGGGCTAGCAGGACAGAGAGAGTATTGGCAGAGGAGAGGAGAGGAGTTTGTTTTGATGTTAAGCTGAAAGAGGTGATTGGGGGGCAGACAGAAGGGGCAATGCTATGTGCCTTCCGATATAATAACCTATGAATAAGCTTCACATTGCAACTATTAATATCTGAGGCCTAAACAATGCCAAGAAAAGTAGGAGGGTAGCATTTGATTTGAAAACAGTTCACACTAATATTTTGTGCTTGCAAGAGACACACTTTGAGGGTTCCAGACAACATCTGCTAGAATCTTTTGGGTTTAGATTGGTTGAAAGTACAACACAGGTAGTGCGCTGTAGAGGCATTGCGGTTCTCGCACATGGTAATGAATGTAGGTTTACACGCACAAAGGTTGATAAATGTGGGAGATGGGTGATAACACATTGTGCACACCCAACGGGATTGTTCACACTGGCTATGATATATGGGTCAGTAGCAGATGATCCATCTCTATTTGTTTGGCTAAGCCTGGAACTGGCTCTCTCATCTACATTAATAGTAATATGTGGGGACTTCAATTTTAACAACGTAGATATACGGCTTGAGGTTGTTAACTCACGAAAATAGGCCAGAAGCCAAAGGTTTGTGACTCTTATACGCCTTGGAAATATCCATGGGCTATGTGATGTCTGGGTTAATGCTAAAACCAACAGATCCAGGGTTTATTTATTATTCCTCACCGCATCGATCTCATGCTTAGTTATATTATATGTTTACCTCCCATGCTCTCCTTAATGATGCAAGCATAGAAAGGCACCCCAGGGTCATGTCTGACCATAACCCATTGGTGCTAGAGCTTACGGGCAAGAATCTGCAGTCTCCTGCCTCTCACTGGAAATTTGATTGGGCCCTTTTGGGTGAGGAAAGTTATAGAATGCATATGAAGAGCTGGATTATTGAATTATGGAGATCAATCGAGGTAGTGCCCCAACAGAAGCAGTATGGGTGCGCTTTCAAAGCAGAGGAGTGAGAGGAGACTGTAAGCTTTAAGTGGAAACGCCAGAAAAACAGGTACAACAACTTAAAGGGTTTTACCAGGCACTGGAGGAAGCTGAAAGATTACTTGTGGTGGTAATTGCTACTAGTGACGATACAGAGGAGGCCCAGCTTAAGGTTGCACTGGCCCGGGCTGAAATCACTAGGCTATCAGATAAAAAGGTAGCGTAGAAGTACACCGCGTGGCGGAGGGAGTGTTATGAATTCAGAGAGCAAATAGGCCACATATTGCTGGTCTGGGCTAGAGACAGGGCCACATAAGCAGCGATAGTAAGGATTCCAGATGATCAGGGTAAAATATTCTCAGATCCAGATGATATTCGTGAGGCATTCCGCGGGTTTTATGAAAGGTTGTATTCTATTGAGAATGAGGCAATTAGCTCAGAAGAAGCCTGGAGGAGCTTCCTAGATTTAATTCCATCAGGAGGGCTGAGCTCTGCTGACAAGGATCTATCTTTTGGAGGCTGTTTTTTCACTGGAGGAGGTTTAGGAAGCAATCTTAGGCTTGCTGGCAGGGAAAGTGGTAGGAAGAGATGGAATCCTTCTCAAATTTTTCAGAGTTTTTCTGGAACAGATAAAAGCTAGTGTGCTGGCTTTATTTAAGCAGGTGCATCAAGGGTCACGGGCTCCTGCCTCCTGGCTCTCTGCTAGGATGTGCGTCTTCTTCAAGACGGTTAAACCCCCAGAGAAGATGGGATCATAGAGGCCAATAACGCTGTTAAACAGCAATATTAAGATTTATGCTAAGATTCTGGCCACACGACTGAGCAATAATAGGCAAACTTGTCTCTCCCAGTAGCATGGGTTTGTCCCAGGCAGGGGTACTACTGATCATGTTTGACGAGTGATTGCCCTGTTGGATTCTGCAGCAGTTTCAGGGGGCCCACTGATACTGATTTTTTTAGATGCCGAGAAGGCCTTTGATAGGCTATCACGGACCTTTATATGGGTGGTGAAGGGACAGTTTGGTACTGGCTCACTGTACATAGAGGCTCTCAAAGCTATATACTGAAATCTTACTGCGAGGCTGCAAATGATGGGGTGGGGTCAATCAGGAGATATTCGATTCTCTAGAGGGACTAGGCAGGGGTGCCCCGGCTCCCCGTTACTGTTTGCACTTTATATTGATCCATTAATCCAGAATCTGGAATATAACGCTTTAATTAAACCTCTTCCGAACTGTGGCCGGGACACCAAGGTCCCGGCACATGCAGACGACATCGCAGTTACCACAACAGTTCCTGTTGCCATCTTGGAACAACAGAACAAGAGGCTGAAAGGTTTGCCTGCCTCTCGTGCAATGTTGACTCAGGTGGTTATCAACAAAGTTTGCAAGCACAGGATAAGAGGGCAGTAGAGAGCGCGGTGTATTTAAGGGTGACTATAACGGCTGATTTAGATCAAGTTGTAGAGCACAACTTAAACCCGGTGATTCAAAAAGCTGCTAAAGATTTTTAAAGGCGGAATAACTTACATGTAACCATAGTCTGTCGGAGCAGCATGGTTAAGACGATATTTCTTCTGAAGGTTTTGTACCTGTTTTCGGGGAATTCCTTTAGAGTTTCAAGATTCTTGGTTTAAAACCTTAAATGCAACCATAACATGATTTTTATGGGCATATGGAATGAAAAGAAGGGCACTTAAATACCCGCCTGCCCCGGAACAGAGGCGGATGGGCTGCCCCAGATTGAAAACTATATTACTGGGCAACAATGCTCCAATTTATGTGTCCTCTATTTAGGGATCCAGGGGGCAATGGGCAGGCTGCTAGGAGCCCCACTATCAACGAAGGTTTGCTGGGTAAAGCAGTACAGGGCCTTTTTCTGTGACAGGTGGAACCCAGCTACTTTAAAAAGACACGATTCAAGGTGTTGAAAGGGGCGTATCAGACCTGGGTCACGGTGCAAAGGAAACTGGGCCTTGGTTGAATACATTCTTACACTCTTATTTATTGAAATCCATGTCTACCTGATATCTTTAGTGGCCCTGTTCTGTAGGAGTGGGAGGTTGGCAGCATTAAAAGGCTAGGGGATCTGTTCAGTCAGGGGGGCAATAGTTACTTATGAGGAGCTACAGGGGAAATTTGGGGTGTCGTGGATGGAGTTTTGCAAATATTTGCAGGAGCGTGCTTTCCCCTAATCAAGAAAAGTGGAGGAGCAGCTGGCTTTCAGGATATAGTGCTTATGGATTTATAGGGACAGAAAATTGTACGATTATCCAAATTCATGAAGAGCTGATTATACTAACTCCTGATGATCTGGAGCGGCAGGCTACCAAGTGGGCTACTAGGCTGAGGATAGCATGGGTAGAACATTTGTTCTTGGAGTTCCTTGACTCAATTCTTGTTTCGGCCGACCTGCAGACCCAACACTTTAAAACAATCTTCAGCCTTTATTATACGCCTCTTAGAATCACAAAGTGGGGCTGTTCAGTGGGCGTTAGGTGCCTGTGGTGTAATTCTTGCAAGGCTGACATAATTCATATAATTAGTAGCAGTCCTTCTTTAAGCAGTTTTTGGAGGGAGGTTTCCAATTTCTTTGAAAAATGTGTGGGCTGCAAGGTGGCATTAACTCATCAGCTTATTTTGTTGGGGGGGCAGATCGATAAAGTTCCAAACCCTGTCCGAAGTTTCATTTTTATAGCTCTGGTTATCTCTCAGCTTTGTATTGCTTCTTGTTGGCTGGATCAGAAGTCTTGGACTCTCCAATAGCGGCTCTACTTGCAGCTAATAATTTGGAAATTGCATTGTATGCTAAGAGGAGCATAAAGTCTAGAAGTAAAGGAGAAGGCATTTGGGGCCCTCTGGTTGCTTTGCGAAACCAGCCAGATTCCGGCAGCGAACAGAATCCAATGGAGGGAGCAGACCAGGGCCGATGGTTACATTGTAATTATTATCCTCGGTTGGTATGCTTTGTTATGGTGATATGTAATGGAACTTATAATATTGGTCTGACAGTTGCTGCCCTTATTGACTCTCTCTCCCCTTGCTTGGTCTCTCAGTCTCTTTTTCTAGAGCTTTTTTTGTGCTTTGCCCACTCCTTTGGAAAGGTATTTATGTATGTATGTGGTGCCTTAAAATTCCTTGTTAAGCATCAAGGTATTTGTTTATTCCTCGTGTTGCTGACTACTGCTATTGCTGCCCCTTGGGTAAATCGGGGAGGGTTAAAATTTGTGTTAAAAAAATAGGGAACCAACAGTAAAGGACGGTGAAAAGGTCCTGACATTATATAGCGAGGATGGAACAGGGCTTATGGATGTTTTTTTAATTCAAGATGTAAATTCTGCTTTATTTTCCTTAATCAAAATGTATTTTTATTTTATTCTAAAGATGACATGGAGCTGCAGGAGGAGATTCTAAAGACTGTTATGAAAACATTAGATGTGAGGCATATGCAATTTTCAGGGATAGGATATGTGTATTTTCTTTGTACTTAACTTTATTTGTTATGAGTGTCTTATAAATTGAAGAATTAAAGGGGAAAAGAACAGTTATTTGGAAGGTTATTTAGGTAGAGAATTTGGAACGAGAATTTAGAATAAAAATTGACTAAGGAATTGGGAAAGAAGAGAATTGGGGAGGATCATAGGGAGAAATGAATACACAAAGAGATCTTGTGGAGAGGAATTTTGGACCTTTAATCTGATAAGCCAAACTTTCTGACTACATCTAAACCACCATGTGCCTCTTCTAATGTTGAAGCCTTTTCCTTGCTTGGCACATTCTATCAGCACACCTTAGATTCGGTCATCGGGGGCTTATGCTCCCTACAAGATTTGAAAACCTTGCTAAAAGAACATTTATTGCTACTGGATATACAGACTGAATAACCAACCACTCCTTGGTACATCTGTATACAATAAGCATTTAGGACTACAAAACTTCCATAGTTATATACAGTTTGTAGTGTTACATATTGCTCTAACCAATTAAATCCAATTAAATAGCGTATTTAAGGACAACAAATCTGTTATCTTCAAATCCATAAAACACCCATGTATGGTCACAGATGTAATGTACCATATTTCTGATGTAAACGTTATGTTGATGTAACTAAAACAAAAAAGGAAACTGGAATTTTGAGGACTGCTGCAACTGGTTGAAGATATTTTAATGTTTTAATTGGGAAGAATGTGTGGGGTCTGGATATTTACTCAGGGAGAGGTTTCGTAGGTACAAAATTAGAAAATTCAGTGTGGTTGTGTTTAGATTAAGGTGTCACTGAAGGATTTGACATGACCTAAGCTGACCCTTCAGCTTTTCCTGATCTTGTGTTTTGCAAAATAAATGTGGAATTAGTTGCAAAGCCTGATCCCTGCGATTATGAAGACATCTGCGGCAGTAAAACCACAGAAATCTTGCAGTATGTTAATAGAGTGGCAAAGGTCAATGAACAGTGCTATAAAAATGTCAGCGCATTCTCTATGTTGTCTAATATTATGATTCTTGTTAAAAAGAGACATGAAAGAGATCATGAAACTCCAGTTGTTACTTATGTTGAATAGGCTGACAACTGGATTGGTTGGTACTTTTTGTCAATTACTTGCATCTTCCTGTACCTAAAGATGTTAATGAATATGCTCTGTCCTACACATTTAACAAACATCAAATTTTGCTTTAAACAAAAAAAAAAACAAAAAAAAGGAAAACACATGATTCACCAGCCAACAAAGCGAATTTTAGTTTTAAATTAAATGTTTTGTAATGGTAGAGGGAGTAAAGTGAGGGGTTAAAAGCAATGGTAGTATGTAGAGGAACAGGTTGAGAAAGGAAGTGATTGCCAAAACGTGGTCCTGTTCTGTTTTGTTCTGCAAGGCGGAGTAAAGGTGTTTACACTCGCAACTTGGAGTGCCTGCCTTCTTTGGAGAAGGATTGAGTGTATATTTTTGCATATATATATATAACTTGGACGCAGAGCTTCATGTACATCTGTAAATTTTTAGATTTTCCCATACAGAGATATACACACATTTTTTTACATTTTCTCACACATAGATTTTGTCCAATAGAAAACATGAAATGAAATTGATGACTTTTTTCGAATATTGTGTTTTGTTAGGATCCTTACTGATTGATTTTATTATTATTGTTATTATTACTATTATTAGCATGTTGCCGGATTGAAACTTAGTGTATTTTGGTAATAATTTTTTATTAATAATTTATTCACTTTTAGGGTGTCATACTCATCTATTTTATTCCTATACTGTTGCATAGGTCCTTGGGGAGGATAGCGGCGCACATATACATTCTCCTGTTGCTGAATTTGTGGGGTTTATTTACAATTTCCTAATCGATAACAATTTGACCTATGATATGGATCTATTAATTAATCTCTTCAGATTCCTTTTAGAATATACTAATTTATAGGACTATGACTAATTTAATGAATTATGATGATGAATATCCATTTATTTATTTATTCCACGTTGAAATCGCTTTTACCTGTATTTTATTTTGTATTTTCAGAATTGACTGAATTTACTCTATTTATTTGTCATCATTTGTCATCTATTTATAGCCTGTATATGAAGTGGATGTATTGCAATCAATTGGCAGTACATATATTTATATATTTATATATTTATTTATATTATTAATTAATTACATTTATATATCAGGCTTTTAAAAATAAAAATTAAAATTATAATTGAAATCAAAATCAAAATTAAAATTATTAGGTACAAGTGGGCAATATGTGGACATCAAGAGTAAAAGGAAAAAGGAAAAAGGAAAATTGAGAAAGAGAAGAGAAGAGAAAAAAATAGCATACATGGGATTTGTTCTGTTTTCAAGAACTGTAGACTGTGATTACAATTAATTAATTTTCTAGTGTTCACAGGTGACCAGACTATATTTGTGATAATGTATTATAATATGAGAGAAATATATAATGTCACATTTTTAGTTCATAGTTTATTTCAAAACATGCACAGGATTAGGAGTTTCTCATTTTTAAGTTAAAATTGTGACGTTATAAAATGGCCGCTCCATTTGCACTTCTCTTGAGCTATGCAATGAACATCAAAGAAGGACTATATGGTTTAAATAGTTGAGTGTAAAATGTCTGCCAATGTCCTGTTGAAGGCTTCGGCCGAAACGCGTAGACATTTGGTTGGGACAGCGTGTGTGTCTTTTGAATGGTGAGCACATTGTCGACCGTTTTTTTGTGCTTTTTGTACCAACTTTTGCTGGTGTGATTTACCTGCAATCTAATCTTTTTTTCAATAAACAGCAGCCGATGAATCTATCGAGAATAAGTGGTTTTTTGAGTATTTTACCAGCTGGTATTGAATGATGTGCAGCCCTTGGTGTGCGATTTAAATACACCATTTTTCTGGATATATATATATATATATATATATATATATATATATATATATATATATATATATATATATATATATTTGGATGGCTAATAACTTATCTGAATCTTCATGAAATGATTAAAAAAAAAGTTTAGCCACCGCAGCTCCTTCCAGGAAGGTTACGGAGTGATCCGTCAAGCGGGTGCTTAGAATTAAAAAGCGGGGGTGGGTCCCAGAAAGTTAAATCCCTATACATTTTCCTTAGACTTATTTTGACAACGGAATTACACTAAATTTGGCAGGAAGCTTAAACTTGGTATGTAGATTCTGCTTTTTAGGTTGAGTCTAGCCAGAATGCATGCACTGTCTCTCTACATACTGTATCTCCTCTGTGGACTTTTGGCAGGCCCATCGATTTTCATTTGTTATTTTTTCTCAATGTCCCGCTTTTGTGTGCTTATTTCCCTCCCAGGCGATTTCACTAAGAAAACATTTTTGTTGGCCACCACACTACATCACGCTTCCTCCTATTACAGGGTGTCATGGCCCTTCTTCCCGTCTGGTTTCAAATTTGCCTTTAATACCAGCCACAATCCTTTCTCCACCAGTTGCTCTCATAAGCGCTTCCTTACTTTGACTCCCCCTTTCTCCATAGCTTCTGTTGAGTTATATATTTTTTGATGTGGCAATATTATTTTTTAAATTTTTTTAAATTTTATTGTGTGTGTCCAATACTTTTTGTCTGTTGAACTGCTCATGCGTTTTGCATCAACTTTGTCTGGAGCAGATTGCAGGGAAAGAGCACTGCGCTCCGAGCCATCCATCAGCTGATTATTGCTGTTCAAAAAAACAAAAGTTTTGTGCCATGACAAGAATGGAAAGGGAAGGTCTTCGGCTATGAGCGACACACAAATGTAGATAAAGAATTCTCTCTTGTGGCTTCAAACTAGTTCTGCTGCTTTAAGGCTGCTGTTAGCTGTGTCTTAGTCTGTGCTACAGAAAGTGGGTTCTGACTGAGTGCCAACAAACTTTCATCATTTCTGAGCAGAAGCACATTTTAGAAATGCACAATGGGGAGCAGCATCATGCTACTTTATTTGAAACCAGGCCGGTAATTAAAACTCACAAATGATAAAGCTGCTCAGCAATTTTAGGAGGTGTTGTAAATGGCCTTTCTGCAGGGTCACCCCAAACTTTTTGCCTTCCTCCTTCTCTTTTTTTGACCTCATTTTTGCTGCCTTTAGGACTCTGCACACTTTGCCACTGCTAATCAGTGCTGAAGTGCATATGCTCTCTCCTTAAAACATGGTGACATTGGCTCATACCTAATTGGCTTATTTAATTTACTTGTAAGTCCCTAGTTAAGTGCACTACATGTGCCCAGGGCCTGTAAATTAAATGCTACTAGTGGGCTGCGGCACTGGTTGTGCCACCACATAAGTAGCCCCCTAACCATGTCTCAGGCCTGCCTCTGCAGTGCCTGTGTGTGCAGTTTCACTGCCACTGCGACTTGGCATTTAAAAGCAATTGCCAAGCCTTAAACTCCCCTTTTTCTACATATAAGTCACCCCAAAGGTAGGCCCTAGGAAGCCCATGGGGCAGGGTGCTATGTAGGTAAAAGGCAGGAAAATAACATGTGTGGTCTATATGTCCTGGTTGTGTAAACCTCCTAAATTCGTTTTACACTGCTGTGAGGCCCGCTCCTTTCATAGGATAGCATTAGGGCTACCCTCATATACTGTTTGAGTGGTAGATCCTGATCTGAAAGGAGTAGCCAGGTCATATTTGGAATGGCCATAATGGTGATACAAACTCCTGCTTAATGGTGAATTTGGATTTTATATTACTATTTAGAAATGCTACTTTTAGAAAGTGAGCATTTCTCTACACTTAAATCCTTCTGTGCCTTACAATCCACATCTGGCTAGGTTTAGTTGACAGCTCCCTTGTGCATTCACTCATACAACCCCACCACACAGGATGCTCAGTCACACTTGCACACATCTGCATATTGCATGGGCCTTCCTGGGCTGGGAGGGTGGAGGGCCTGACACTTACATGTCAAAGGACAGTAGCCTGCCCTCACACAAAGGACTACCACACCCACTACTGGGACCCTGTCAGAGAGGATGGAACTGAAAGGGGACCTTGTGCGCTTCTAAGCCACTCTTTGAAGTCTCCCCAACTTCAAAGGCACATTTGGGTTTTTAAGCAGGGTCTCTGACCCTACTAACTTAGACACTTCTGGACAAGATACCACTGGAGAAGAATCCCTGAACCAGAATCTTAAACCTGCCAAGAGGAACTGCCTGGCTGCCCAAAGGACTCACCTGACTGCCTCTCTGCAAAGGACTGCTCTCCTGCTTTTGCCCTACTGCCTTCTGGCTCTGCTGAGAAGTGCTCTCCAAGGGCATGGATAGAGCTTGCCTCCTGTTCCTTGAAGTTTCAGGACCAAAAAGACTACAAGAAACGACGCACGCCGACCCGGAACGACACAGCTCAGCCCCCCGATGTGCAGATCGACGCAGCTCCAGCATTGCGACCAGAACTTTGACGCACAGCCCACAAAATCCACACAAAGCCAAGCCGGAACGACACAGCCTGACTTCCTGAGAGGAATCGATGCAGCTCCTGTGACTTCATCCTGCATGCCCAGGATTTCAACGCATCATCTCGGGGCGTCCGAAAACCCCGCAATCCGAAGAGGATCCAGGTCAGTGCGCCAGAAATCGACGCAAAGCCTTCCCTGCGTGAAAACTCAATGACGCATCATCTGTGTGCTCTGGAAAAAAAAACAACACACACCTCCCCTTTTTCCTCCTCTGCGGCCCCTTGCAGAGAATTTGAACGCAAACCAGGTACTTTGTGCTTTTAAGAGACAGTTGTTGCTTTTTAGGAACTAGACTCTTTATATCATTTTCTAAGTGATATTTTAACGTGTACTTATTGAATTTTGATCGTTTTGACCTGCATTTAACCAGATAAATATTCTATATTTTTCTAAAGACTGTGTGGTGTATTTTTGTGGTGTTATACTTTGTTATTGCATGATTTATTGCACAAATACTTTACACATTGCATTCTAAGTTAAGCCTGACTGCTCAGTGCCAAGCCACCTGAGGGTGGGTACAGGATAATTTAGATTGTGTGTGACTTACCCTGACTAGAGTGAGGGTCCTTGCTTGGACAGGGGGTAACCTGACTGTCTACCTAAGACCCCATTTCTAACATGAGGTTATTTTTCAGAGGCAGGGATTGGTTTTACTTTGCTCTGTACTTATTCAAGGTATACCGACATGGCAGTGCAGGAGTAACAGGCTGACTTTCCCGGTCAGTTTTTTATTCCTGGCTTCCTACCTTGCCTGTTACTTTGTTAATTGTGAGAAAACAGGGCTGATTGCAGAGGCCCCATAACTTTTTGCCCCCATTTTCCTCTTTTTGCTGGTGTTTTCCTGACTTTGATGGTGCCCTGGGTACTGCTAACCAGTCCCAGGGCCTGTGCTCTGTGTAAAATGGATATGCAAATTAGGCTAATTATAATTGGCTATGTTAACCTACCTATAAGTCCCTAGTATATGGTAGGGCATGTAGGTTTAGGGACCACAGCATAGGTGGTGCACACCTAGGTGCACTGCTGAGGTGCCCAGTGTCATTTTAAAAGCAAGCCTGCCTTGCTGGCTGCTTTTAAATTAAAGTTATATGCAAATTCGACTTTGGAATTAAAGGTACTTCCAAAGTCTTAAACTACCTTATTTTTACATATAAGTCACCCCTAAGGTGTGCCCTATGTGCCCCTAGGGCTGGGTGCCATGTAACTATAAGCAGGGACTTTATAAAAATAGATTTATAAGCCCTGGTGAGGTAAAAACAGCCAAATTCGTTTTTCCCTCATTGAAGTAAATGGCCTTCATAGGCTAGAATGGGCAGACTTTATTTTAAATTTTAAAGTCTCCTTAAATGTTACATACCAAGAATTTGGTATCAAATTGATTGTTATAATAAATCCCACAACTTCCAGTTGTTGGATTTAATATAACTAGTTCAGGTAAAAAGTTTAGACTTTACCTAAAAAGTTGCCAATTTCAGCTCTGCATTGTTTTTGCTGCTGTGCTCTGATTGGCCAGCCTGCAGCAGCTTCTGCCAGGCTACCTTGATGAGGTGTGAAGTGGCCTGACTTCACACAAAGGAATGTGCTTGGGGGAGAGAATCTCCCCTCAGCAGATGGTGAGGCAGGAAGGGGGAGGGCTGCCAAACTGGTCTTCAAAGGCAGAGAAGGATATTTGCAGCACCCAACAACACCCCCACATCCTGCAACCCCAGACAATTAGGTGCCCCCTTGATTAGATTAGGAGAGGGCAGGAGAGGGGTGTGTTTATGATTTTTAGCCACACCAGTGGGTGGGCTCAGCCAGATGTAACCTCCAAAAATCAGATTCATCCATGTTGGATTTTTGAAGACTGTTGCCTTCTGGGATGGATTTTTGCCACACTTCCCAGGAAGTGGTCATCACAGGGGGATGACCCTGTACCTGATTGGAGGATCAGGACCCCCCTGCTTTTCACCCAGGAGCAAGGATAAAACTGGCAGACCTGACCCCACACCTCAGATCCCCTCCAGAATTCAACAAGAAAGGAACTTAAGGAGAAGAAGGACTGCCCTGCTGGACCCCTGGCCTGCACCTGGAACCTGCACTCAGAAGGACTGCACCAGCTGCACACTTGGGCTTCACCACAAGAAGGACTTTGCCTGGCTTCAACTGGTTCAAGGAGGGACTCCCTGTTTGCTACAGGTGAAAAATTGCTAAACCAGAGTCCCCTGCACCAACTCCTGAAGAAAGCGACCAGCTGACCACTGTCCAGTGGCCAAAAAGGAGTTTGCGCCAGGTGCATTCTGGGAGTTGAAGTCCGCACCCCCCAAGGACCATCACAGAACTTCTGGACCCTTGGGGTGAGCTGTGGACTCCAAAAGAACCTTAAAAGAACATCTGGGTGAAGCCCCAGAAGTTTGGAAAAGATTTGAGAATTTTTGGAAAAAAGCTCCAGAGAGGGACTGACCCGCCGCGGAAATTCTAGCCGGCTTGCCTCAACCGCGACCCGGCCTGACTTCGTGGTTCGTCCCGGTAAAGAAAAACATCCAAAAAAGAGACTAAGTCCGAACGTAAAAAGTTGACCGGGACCTCCCAGCCATCGTATCCGAGAAGGGCTCCATGGACGTCGGATTCAACTGGCAGGTTCGTCCCGGTGAAGAAAAACTTCAAAATAAAGACTAAGTCAGAAGGTAACTTTTTAACCGAGGCCTCCCGCGACCTGTAGCCGAGCAGGGCTCCATCGCGGTCGGCCTGAAAGTTTGACTTTGCCCCGGTCGAGGTGCAACCAGATGACCCGATTGGCGCTTTTTGTTTCTAAGCGCTAGAAAAGTAATAATTCTTTAAAAATTCATATCTCCGGTTCCCCTGAACCGATTTTAATCGTTTTTGTGTCATTTTAAAGATAAAAATATAAACTATTTTTATAAATTGGTTTTGGATTTTTAAACTGTTTCCTGTGTTTTATTTAATTACTGTTTTGTGATATTTGAATGCTTTACACTTTGTCTCCTAAGTTAAGCCTTGACGCTCGTTGCCAAGCTACCAAGGGTTGAGCTGGGATTAATTTACTGAGACCTAACTGTACCTATGTGGAGGTTAGTGGCTTGTTGCTAGGTGTAGGTACCTACCTGCCCTACCAATAACCCATTTTCCAACATAATTGGAAGCAGTGACGGGATCCTGTACTTGTGTTCAATATCACGTTACAGTTTTAGGTAAAACAAATTAAAAATCCTTTAAATTGTCCTAGTGCAAAAATTGTTTTTAATTTTTAATTTGGATTAATTTCAATTATTGAATTTTTTTAATTTTTCTAAATTCTTGTTTCCAATTTTTGCAAAAAGTTTTTGTTGACACAAAACTAGGGAACCATGGAGCTTGATCTGGCTAGCCTACCCACACTGACAGTAGTCCAGCTTAGGGGGTTGTGTATTGAAAGAGGGTTGCCTGCAACCACTGATCTCAGGAAGCAAATCCTGATCACATCCCTGACAGCATGGGCTGAGGCCCAAGAGGTAGAGTCAGAAGAAGCTCCAGAGGAGGGAGAAAGAAGGGAGGATGCAAGCTCTAACCACTCAGGGGAGGGAAGGCATCTGACCCTAAGTGAGGACGAGGAAGAACGGTCCTCAGTAAATACAGTCACTAGGGGCAGATCCAAAGCTAGTGGTGGGAAGGGGGTCCTTTCAGGAGGAGAGAACCCATCCATCAGAGAAAGAGAGCTGGAGGCTAGCATACATAGCTTTGGAAGCAGAGAAGCTGGCCCTAGAAAAGAAAAAGTGGGCATACAAAGAGAAAAGAGATGGAAGCAGCGATAAAGAAGCTGAGGTGTCCATGGGTGGGGGAGTTTGCCCCAGATTACCCAAGGGGGTGGTTCCTGCTTATGTAGAGGGGGATGACATAGATAAGTGGCTGGGGGCCTTTGAGAGGGCTCTCCAAATGAGAAGGGTTAGGCCTCAATACTGGGGTTCCCTTTTGTGGGAGTTGGTCCCCAACTCAGGGAGGGATAGGCTTCTGACCTTAAGGGGGGAGGAGGCAGATTCATACCCTAGTATGAAGAGGTGCTTAGCCAAGAAGTTTGGTCTGACCCCAGAGCAATATAGAATGAAGTTCAGGGACACCCAGAAGGTCAGTACCCAGTCTTGGGTTGACTTTGTGGACATTTCACTAAAGGCACTAGAGGGCTGGATTATTGGTAACAAAGTAAATACTTATGAGGGGTTATACAATCTGATCATGAGAGAGCACATCTTGACCAATTGTACCCAAGAAAGGTTACGCCAGCATCTAGTGGACTCTAAGCAGACCAACCCTAGAGAGCTAGGGGAGGCAGCTGATGAGTGGTTGAGAACCAGGGTGGTTGTCAAGTCCCAGGGGGGAGACTCCAAGAAGGGGGGGACAGGTCCCCAAAAACCTAAGGAGGGAGGTGGTAAGCCCACCACAGAGACTCCCTCTGTACCCCAGAACCCTAAGAAGGAGGAGAGTAAATCCCACTCCCACTCTGACCAGCAGAGACAGTTAGACCCTGGGTTAAAAAAACTCTTGGACAGTAGGGCTTGCTTTGACTGTCAGCAGACAGGTCACTTCAGAGGAGATGCAGCCTGTCCAAAGAAGGTGGTTAGCATTGGGCTGTCCAGTGTAGCCATGGAGGAGGATTCCTCAGATGATGAAGTCCTCTTAGCATTAAGCTGGGAGACAGGACCAGATGGTAAGCTGGTGATCCCTGAGGGTGGAAGTAGGCACTTCCACCACATTCAAGTGAATGGGATCCCTACCACTGGCCTGAGAGACACCTGTGCCAGTCACACTATAGTGAGTGACCGGTTAGTGACCCCAGACATGTATGTCCCAAAAAGACAAAGAAAGTCAGGATAGCCACAGGGGAGGTCACCTCCAAACCTGTAGCCATAGTGCCCCTAGAGAGGGAGGGTATCCTTGACTGGATTAGGGTGGTAGTCAGTGCTGACCTTCCCCTAGATTGTATCCTGGGCAATGACCTCCCAGAGGTGAGTCTGGTCACAGATGGGGTGGTCGCCCAGGGCGCCCCCCCAACCCAAGGTCCTGGGGAGTCAGTCCCTACAGTTAGGAGACAGGGGTCCCCAAGAAAAGGAAAGAAGAAAAGGAAGGGTAGGCCACTCTTAAAGAGAGTTCCAGGGAGCCAAGGGCCTTCTGCCCCAGTAGGGGGGGAGCCCAGAGTTGGCACTGGTGAGGCCTCACCTGACCCCAAGGAAGTCCTGAGTAGTCAGGCAGCTGTCCAGATGCAAGGTGTTACCCCTGCACTGACAGAAGGGAGAGTGGAAGGAGGGTGTCTGCCACAGGAGGTGGTAGCCCCCCACTCTAGACAGCAAGAGGGGTGCCAGGACCCCAAAGATGCCCCTAAAGCAGCTCAGCCACCTGTCAGTGGAGAGCTTAGGGTGTGGTTCTGGGTACCGACAGCTGTCAGTAGCCTCTGCTGGGTGCTAGCCTTCCTGGCAGCACTGTACTTGGCCTGGGAGGCAGACCCCAGGGCCAATAGCAAAGTAGGCCCCCTGACCCTATTGGTCATGGTGGGGTTGCTCAAGTGTTGGGTGACCTCTTTGGGTAAGCTAGGTGTTGCCCTAGCAAAGTTTGGAGTAGGGGAGGTGGGCACCTCACTACCCAAGTTGGCAGAGAGAAAGGAGGAAGACCCCCCTAGAGGGAAGTTTCAGTTTGAGTTGGGTCCTTTTACTGTTGGGATGGCTTCACTACCCATAGGGAGTGACCCTGACAGGAGGATATAAGGCAGAGTAGGCCCTGCAAAGGGACAGCCAGTTTTCTTCACTGTCTTCCTCGCCTAACAAGCCAGGAAGACTCTCCCAGGGTTGGGCTGAGTCTCCTGGGCGTGTGGGCTGGGGGGGGTTGTGTGAGAAAACAGGGCTGATTGCAGAGGCCCCATAACTTTTTGCCCCCATTTTCCTCTTTTTGCTGGTGTTTTCCTGACTTTGATGGTGCCCTGGGTACTGCTAACCAGTCCCAGGGCCTGTGCTCTGTGTAAAATGGATATGCAAATTAGGCTAATTATAATTGGCTAAGTTAACCTACCTATAAGTCCCTAGTATATGGTAGGGCATGTAGGTTTAGGGACCACAGCATAGGTGGTGCACACCTAGGTGCACTGCTGAGGTGCCCAGTGTCATTTTAAAAGCAAGCCTGCCTTGCTGGCTGCTTTTAAATTAAAGTTATATGCAAATTCGACTTTGGAATTAAAGGTACTTCCAAAGTCTTAAACTACCTTATTTTTACATATAAGTCACCCCTAAGGTGTGCCCTATGTGCCCCTAGGGCTGGGTGCCATGTAACTATAAGCAGGGACTTTATAAAAATAGATTTATAAGCCCTGGTGAGGTAAAAACAGCCAAATTCGTTTTTCCCTCATTGAAGTAAATGGCCTTCATAGGCTAGAATGGGCAGACTTTATTTTAAATTTTAAAGTCTCATAAAATGTTACATACCAAGAATTTGGTATCAAATTGATTGTTATAATAAATCCCACAACTTCCAGTTGTTGGATTTAATATAACTAGTTCAGGTAAAAAGTTTAGACTTTACCTAAAAAGTTTCCAATTTCAGCTCTGCATTGTTTTTGCTGCTGTGCTCTGATTGGCCAGCCTGCAGCAGCTTCTGCCAGGCTACCTTGATGAGGTGTGAAGTGGCCTGACTTCACACAAAGGAATGTGCTTGGGGGAGAGAATCTCCCCTCAGCAGATGGTGAGGCAGGAAGGGGGAGGGCTGCCAAACTGGTCTTCAAAGGCAGAGAAGGACATTTGCAGCACCCAACAACACCCCCACATCCTGCAACCCCAGACAATTAGGTGCCCCCTTGATTAGATTAGGAGAGGGCAGGAGAGGGGTGTGTTTATGATTTTTAGCCACACCAGTGGGTGGGCTCAGCCAGATGTAACCTCCAAAAATCAGATTCATCCATGTTGGATTTTTGGAGACTGTTGCCTTCTGGGATGGATTTTTGCCACACTTCCCAGGAAGTGGTCATCACAGGGGGACGACCCTGTACCTGATTGGAGGATCAGGACCCCCCTGCTTTTCACCCAGGAGCAAGGATAAAACTGGCAGACCTGACCCCACACCTCAGATCCCCTCCAGAATTCAACAAGAAAGGAACTTAAGGAGAAGAAGGACTGCCCTGCTGGACCCCTGGCCTGCACCTGGAACCTGCACTCAGAAGGACTGCACCAGCTGCACACTTGGGCTTCACCACAAGAAGGACTTTGCCTGGCTTCAACTGGTTCAAGGAGGGACTCCCTGTTTGCTACAGGTGAAAAATTGCTAAACCAGAGTCCCCTGCACCAACTCCTGAAGAAAGCGACCAGCTGACCACTGTCCAGTGGCCAAAAAGGAGTTTGCGCCAGGTGCATTCTGGGAGTTGAAGTCCGCACCCCCCAAGGACCATCACAGAACTTCTGGACCCTTGGGGTGAGCTGTGGACCCCAAAAGAACCTTAAAAGAACATCTGGGTGAAGCCCCAGAAGTTTGGAAAAGATTTGAGAATTTTTGGAAAAAAGCTCCAGAGAGGGACCGACCCGCCGCGGAAATTCTAGCCGGCTTGCCTCAACCGCGACCCGGCCTGACTTCGTGGTTCGTCCCGGTAAAGAAAAACATCCAAAAAAGAGACTAAGTCCAAACGTAAAAAGTTGACCGGGACCTCCCAGCCATCGTATCCGAGAAGGGCTCCATGGACGTCGGATTCAACTGGCAGGTTTGTCCCGGTGAAGAAAAACTTCAAAATAAAGACTAAGTCAGAAGGTAACTTTTTAACCGAGGCCTCCCGCGACCTGTAGCCGAGCAGGGCTCCATCGCGGTCGGCCTGAAAGTTTGACTTTGCCCCGGTCGAGGTGCAACCAGATGACCCGATTGGCGCTTTTTGTTTCTAAGCGCTAGAAAAGTAATAATTCTTTAAAAATTCATATCTCCGGTTCCCCTGAACCGATTTTAATCGTTTTTGTGTCATTTTAAAGATAAAAATATAAACTATTTTTATAAATTGGTTTTGGATTTTTAAACTGTTTCCTGTGTTTTATTTAATTACTGTTTTGTGATATTTGAATGCTTTACACTTTGTCTCCTAAGTTAAGCCTTGACGCTCGTTGCCAAGCTACCAAGGGTTGAGCTGGGATTAATTTACTGAGACCTAACTGTACCTATGTGGAGGTTAGTGGCTTGTTGCTAGGTGTAGGTACCTACCTGCCCTACCAATAACCCATTTTCCAACATTAATATTGTGCTGTGGACCGTGTTATGGTGTGAACATAATCCAGTTTGATTATTGGGTCAGCAGAGAAGTTATGTATTGTTTAAATTCTTGTAATGTGTTTCAGTATGCATGCATATATGTATGTCTCTCTAGCTCAGTGTACACACACACACATATATATATATATATATATATGCACTTACATTACTAGATATATGTTTATGTATGTTTATATGTTTGTGTATATAGTATATATTAAAAAAATATTGTACTTAACATACATGTAACCGGTAACTGAAAAATATATCATCTTGACAGTTAGAAAACCCTATCAAGCAGCTGTTTTTCTGTGTAAATATGATTTTTTCACACTACCCACACAATCCACAGGCTACTTACTCTGCGTATTTTAAAATTAAAACATTTTATTTCTATCTCAAACAAATCAACATTATTAAAAATCAATGATCGCACTTTGTAACAAATCACCACATACTTTCCAAACGTTAACTGGTGACCTTTGAGCTGTTGATTGTTGTACTTAAACATTCAAGGAGATGCCATTTTTCACTGATAATGTAAACTTTGACCAGTTTAGGTGTAGCCATATTTTGGCGGCAGGAATTAAAAAAATGTAGCACACAGCACCAAAAGAACATTTCCTTCATCATTAAAATGTTTTGTGGTTTTGTGCATGTTTATTTACATCACACGCTGTTCCCAAAGTAACAGCTATTTTAAGGAGCCTTACAGTTAGGGATCAGCACTCTCATGTTAATGTGCTGCATGGTTAAACACTTATAAGATCCCAAAGGAGAGATCTATTGGCTATGCCAATGCTTGTTTATTTTTCCTCTCACTCGTTGTTTAGGAATTTGGTGTATTCTGTGCTTGTCCAGCGAAGCACAGAGATATGCTCCGCTGACGGCATTAGGAACTAGATGAGCGTGGGAAAATTTTCGTACATTTAAATGCTTTTGTACCCCATGCGGTTTTTGCTGCATCAGCACCAAAAGAGTTCAGCCGTTGTTTCAACCATGGCTTTTGTGCGTCAGCACAAGTGACTTCATTCACAAAGAGAACTCAACCATTGCTGTAACTGGATGGGCCTTTGTAATTTTGTTTAATTCCTATTTGGTTTTGATTGCCATTGTTTAAGTGCTTAAGTTTACTTGTTTCGATCTGCATTGTTTTTTAGGGGAGAGCCAACGTTGCGACTCAAACCCGATTCCCCAGTACCAAAGTTGGCAGCTCTGTATATTACGCCATATCCTCTCAGATCCCTAACTTGAAAGGCAAACTTGTTTTGATGAAAGGTGACATTACATAAGCTTGTTTATTCTGCTCCCTCCATGTCCCAAAATAGACATAATCACCATCATAATACTAATAATGATAATAAACTAAGACAATTCTAATGTAGACCGAAGAAATGAAGACGTATGTTAACATTGCTTCAGTGTCATAATAATGTTTTGGGGATGGGCTTGTTTCGGGTTTCTTTTCCTGTACTGGGCATATTGTGGGCTTGTTTTTACGAATTGTATTGTAGTGGAGGGCTTTGAGTCATGCAAGCTATCTTCAGCTAGATTCTAGCTTCAAATGGGAGCCATTTTAAATGGTTGAGATCTGAGATAATGTGGTTGAATATGCTGGATCCAGAAATGAGCCTAGCAGCTGAGTTTAAAGTGGCTCTTAGAGGGACCACTCTTTGGGTAGACCTGCCAGTGTAGCATTTCCATAATGTAAGAGGGAGACAACTAGGGATTAGACAGCTAGCTGGAAATCCAGGGGCAAAAAACGTTTAATTTTCCTCAGTATATTTAGCTAGTAATTGGCTCTCCAGGTGGTGGAACTGATATGCTTTTGCATATTCAGGTATTTGTCCAGTATTATACTTAGAGATTTAGTAGAATTGATCATGTGTGGGGTACAGTTAAGAATCATTCTTCTACGAGACTGAGTGCAAGGGGCGATCAGGAGGAATTTGGTTTTGAGCATATTAAGAGTGAGGTGAAGACCGATCATCCCTTGTATTTTCAACAGGTACAGATAAGCAGTTTCGTGTCTTCAGGAAAGGATATTTTCAAATACAGTTGGGTATCATCAGCGTACATGTGGTAGTGCATGTTAGAGGGCTTGAGAAGTCTGGTAAGTGGTTCTATGAGCAGGATGAATAGGGTAGGAGAGAGCGTGGATTCTTGTGGAACACAAAATGTGACTAGTGTGGTGTCGGAGAGGTTTTGATTTACTTTGATTCTCTGTGATCTATTGTGAAGAAACTAAGCAAACCAATTTAATACAGGAGCAGATTGTCCCATCCTCTTCGAGATGTTCAATCACATTATCATGTTTTACCGTATCTAGACAGAGGACAGATCAAGTAGAATAAGCAGCCAGTGTTTGTTCTGCGATTTCATTCTCAAGCCATCTTCAACAATATGCCATAGAGCTGTGTCAGTGCTATGACGGGTTCTGAATCCAGACTGTTGATGATTAAGAAGTTAAAATTGCTCAATGCGGTTGCAAAGTTGCATGTGTATCTATTTCTCTAATAACTTTGCTAGTGTCAAGATGTTGGTGATTGGGCGGTAATTGGAAAGGTCGGATAGGTCTGCATTAATTATTATTATTTTTTTTTAGTAGGGTTGACCTATCCTAACTTTAAGTAGTCCGAAAACATGCCCTGAGCGAGAGATGAATTGACAATTTTAGTCCAGAGAGGGAGTAAGGAAGGACTAAGAAGTTTGAAGAGCTTGGTGGGCAGAGGATCAATGAAATTGTTAGAGGGTTTTATTATAGTTAATATTTTGAGTAATGCTGCTTCATCTGGAGATTTGAAGGCACTCTATGAGGCATTGTTGTTAGTGGTGTAGCCATAGTAAGGGGCGCTATCCTGGTGCTGAACAGGAAGGAGAATAGGCTGGACTTGTGTTAGTAGAAGCTACGAATTGTGGTGGAGATCAGGTTCAATTCTCCTTATCTTTTCAATGAAATTGGTGGATAAATCCTCACCACTTGGCAAGGATCCATTGTCAGCCAAATGTAAGTTAGAGGAACATTTTGTTTAATGTTTGATGATTTCGAAGAGTTTCCTGGGCCTATTTTCGGCACTGTCTAGTTGTGACCTAAAATAATCTGATTTGGAACTTCTGATGAGTTTATTAAAGGAGCTTTTTGCCGACCTCAGGTGGTTGAAGATCTTCTCAATGATCTTTCTACAAGCGTCTTCCCTCTTTAAAGGCTGTCGTTGAACCAGGGTTGGAGTGTCAGCACAGTATTCTTTTTAGCTGCTTAGAAGCTATCAGGGTGTCTGTCATGGATTGTAAGTAGTATTCAATAAGATCATTAACATTCATCATGTTTGTGGGAGGCATCAGGAAGTTGTTGCCAGTAGAGGACATATTGAGTGGCTTAATATTTATGGTAGCCATTACTGCTTAATGAGGAAAATTTGAGGTGTTGTGGAAATGAAATAAAAAATCTATAAAAAAATAAATAAAAAAAAGGCAGCAGAATGGCATGCTGTCCCCCTAGGTTTAGAAAGGAGGTGCCTAAGGGATAATTACTGTGAAATAAATACATTTATATTGTTTTTAAATGATTTTTACGATGTTGCTGGACTCTCATGAGATCATGAATAGTAAAATTAAAAAAGGGGTAGATGAGTTCTGAATACACCCCATTTGTATGCATATTGTGGTTATTGATTTTGAGAGAAAGTGTGTAAGATATAAGTATTGTGATGAGCAGATGGTTTATTCCTATTTTCCAAAACAATTACGATCTCGCAAGACTTTTGCTGGATCATAACAGTAGGAAGGAGTAGGTGATCTTTGAAAAGACTGTAGCATGCATACTTGCTACTGTAAGAAATATTACTGGAGATGATGTTTGTCAATGTACTATTTAAACCTATTTGCTTTGTAATGGTTGTCAGTAAGGTATAGTCTCTTCCCATACCCTACTAAGCACATCCAATTATCAGAGAAAGGGGTGTTAGCAGGAAGGACAGTCCCTGGACAGAGTATACTATGTACAACTGCTATCCAAGAGGGAGGTCTCAGAGCGGAGGCTAGTCTCTCTCCACACACCCTACTATGCACACCCGTTATCAAAGAAAGAGCAGTGACAGAAGAGGCTTGTCCATGTACACAGCCTAATATGCACACCTCACATCTGAGAGAAAGGTCTGACAGGAGTAGCTAGTCCATGTACACACCCTTCATACTATGCACAGCCATCACCTGAGACAGAGGTCTGACAGTAGCGGCTCGTCCATGTACCCCCACTACTACTAAGCACACCAGTCATCTGTGACAGAGGTCTCCCTGGAGAGGTCAGTCTTTCTCCATACAGCCTACCATGCATAACCATCATCTGAGAGAGGTATGGAAGGAGAGGGTAATCCATGTACATACCCTACTATGCACAGCCATCATCTGAGACAGAGGTCTGACCGAAGAGAGCAGTCCATGTACAAACCATAATATGTAAATCTGATCTGAGCGAGAGGACCTAGTAGACAGGCAGTCTCTCTCCAGACACCCTACTCCGTAAGCCTATAGAGAAGGAGGTCTGGAAGGAAAGGTCAGTCAATGTACACACCTTACTACGCCCTCCTGTTATCTGAAAGAACGGGCAATCCAAACCAGGAAGAGGCTAGATTCTCCTCAAAACCTACCATGCACACACATCATCCAAGAGTGGTGTCACTGGAGAGGCCAGTCCCTCCTTACACACTACTATGTACACCTGTCATCGGAAACAGAGGTCTATGTGGAAAAGCCAGTGTCTATCCACACATCCCTACAATACACATCAGTCCTATATATTACTATTTCCCCACAATTTTGTTGTGATTCTATCAGACTCTAACAAGAGAAGTTCACAAGCTTCAGGGCATGAAGCTTGCTGCATGGAAATGAGTGATCTTGTGAGAGGCTTGCAAGACCCAAGGGGAACTTTTTGAGCCTGCCACGGAGGGTTTTACGATCCTGAAAGCCTCACAGAAGACCCGCATAGAAAATTATTGGGCCTACCACAAGGCGTTTTATGATCCCAGTAGAATTTTGTGAGACCATAATGGGGGGAGAAGAGAAAAGAAAAAGGGTCAAGGCTCAACCAATAGTTACTGTTCTTATTGCTTGGCTGAATAAACACTGTGATGTGATTGGGTGAAGAACCAGGGATAGCTCAGATTGTTCTTGGTGATTTGGAAACGAAAGAAGCCTGTTGGAGTTGTTCTCAGCAAAAGTGACAGAATATGGAACTGAGACAGACTGGTGTCTTCAGCTGCATATAATAAATTGCTCTAGGTTCAGGTATTTAGAAAGTTACTTTATGAACTTTGTTTAGGAGTGTCAGTAAGTACACTACTGTTCATAAATGTATTCTGTACAAGGTTTAGTGAGTGAAACGTTGTTTGTAGAGATACATGCATATCAATATAGGTTTTGAAACACAGACTTTAGATTGTGGAGGGATATCACCAAGTATTGGATGTTGTGTTAAAAAATGAAATGTTCAATCTATATGTAATTGTAAGTAAAAGCGGTAGCGTTTTCTGAAATTATAAAACAAAGCATGTGCACTTTGTTAATCCAAGCCTAGGGTTTTATGAACCTTACTGTGCACATATTTTACCATTGTGAGATGTTTCAGTCGAGATATTGCTATTTGTAGAGTAAAACACTGTGCTCACGGTTAGGAAAGGTGTGTAAATGTACTGTTTGAAGCTGTGATTTTTTTTTTTATTGAAAGAACATTCAGTTACATGAAGTTAGTGGTATAGTACATATAAATCTGTGATTGCGGTGAAAAATGTAGGAGTCTCCATAGAATGTAGTGCTGTATCATTGTTATCAATTACTGATCTGCATGTAACTTTATATTTTTTGATTATTTTGTCTTTTTGGTGGGAGAAAATGGGAAACAGAAGCTATGAAAACATAACAGGAAGAATAAAACAAAAAAAATGTACTTTTGAAGAAAAATGGAACAGTAACTGTGTGGAAAGTCAGGAAAAATTTATTTGCACAACTGATGTTGTCCTTACTGACTACATTGACATTTATACCCTTAGAGAAGCCTGTTCTGTGTAGCTCTACTCTACTTGTTTTTTATGACAAAATGTTCTGCTTAAGCAGCAAAAAGTGCATTGTTATTTATATAGGGAGGGTTATTTTCTGCTTGAGCACGTGGGTTGGCACACTGTCACCAGGTTCAAAAGATAAGGACACCACTGAGGAGTTATTGAGCTAAGCAACTCGGGTTAGGCCAGCTTGAGCAAGATGTTGAGGGTGCAAACCCCTCAAATGTTGCCAAATGCCAGTGGTACTCATGGTGCATTCCTTGCTCTAGCTGCCCCTGTTGAACTCCTTTATGTATATTTTACCAATGAGCAAAGATAATTTGTCAAGCTTGTTGTTTTAACTGTTGCTGTAGTGTATTAATGTGTTATTGTTTTTTATGTTGTTAAATTATTTTTTAAATAAAATGTTTGAAGTTACTACTCATTTCTTCCCTTAACAGCTGTTGAAGATTTGAAAATTAATAGCCTTCTAATATTGACTTAAAGTAGCAGTTCATTCTTCCAGAACTATAACTATTCTCCTTTGTGTATGTTTGTGGTACTATAGAAAGATTAGGGTTTCTTCCCACTGCAGAATAAGGATTTTTATTCAAGAGATAGGTTTTGGGACAGAGATGAATGCATTCCTATAGTAGATCACGCACTGCTGTCTGCTGGTGGAGGGGTCAGTTCTTTCGGACATCTCAGTATGTATACTTGTCACTCTGAAGGCAAGTTTCAGAGCACAGCTCTGGCTTTGTATACACATTCTACACATGCCTGTCAACATAAGGAGCTGTCTGAGAGAGAGGTAAGTGTGTCTCTACACTCACATGTGCAAACTGATTGTAAAGGACAAATTTGTCAACAGAGAGGGTACTCCATTTTTACACTCTACTAATGACATTAATTATCATGAAGAGTATGGGCAGAGACAGCAGTCTCCACGTCATATTTTTCAAATGTGTTACTCTGTGGAGATGTCTCAGCTTAGAAGGCAGTGTGTTTTCATGTCATGGTCTCTAAAGTTATTATGCAAGAAATACTTATAAGTATAGAGGTAATTTCAACTGCATACTTATACCTGTTTCATGATTGGGAGCCATGTGACAAAGGTAAGTCACTTTTCACATCCTAATTTGCACAAGCATTATCCAAGAGACACATCACAGGAGAGAGGCCAGTCTCCCTACACACTATACTATGCAGAGTTATGATGCAAGAGACTTGTCTCAGGAAACAGGGCAATTTCTCCCCACAGCCCACATGTCACCATGAAACGAGATATGTTAGAGAGATACATTTCTCTCAAACCCTACTAGAGACACCTCTTGCCCTGGTAGCAGAGAGATGACTTCCTTCCCAAAGAGCTCTACATATCCCTGTTATTCTAAGGAGAGGTATGAGGAAAGATGCCATCAGTTCACTACACTGCAGTGTATGACACGGAAATAGGTTATAGTACAGAAGACAAAGTTTCCCTACGTACTACTGTATACATCTGTCAGGCTAGTGAGAGCTCTGGTCAGACAGGGACATCTATTCCCACACACTAATAATTATGGTTATTTTGCTGGAGAGTGAAGTCAGTAGGGAAGCTTGTACTTGTTATACTTAGAATGGAGTAGTGAGGCCGTACATGTGAACTGAGGACCATCCCACCCTACTATGCATGCTACTGAGCCTGGAAAAGGTGTGAATGGAGAGGCAGTCTCTTTACATCACACTCTATGCACCAGTTTTCTCCATGCAAGGTCTCAGTAGAGAGGGCATTATCTCCCCTGAAGTCTAGCGGGGATTGTAAGTGGCAAGTATTATCATGAAGGAAAATGTAAATGTTTCCTCTAAAATGTTTTTAGAAGCGTAAATCAGCAAACACTGCCCCCTCAGAGTAGACTTGGAGGACTATGTGCATAGCTCTTGTGAGAGTCAACCATGCCATGAGAGTATCATGGCTCTCGCAAATGTCTTGTGAGAATCATGAAGAAGTAAAAAAAAAGGAGTACATAATACAAACAGCATAGATAATGAAGTTACAGGGTAGGTCTGAAAAGAGAATTTTTAAATAACATTTTCAACAACTGTATTGTTTTTACATTTTTAATGCTTTTGTAAAAATGTATAAAACAAAAACAAGAAACTGGAAGTAAAAAAAAGAAACATATCCTTCAAAACATACAGGAGAATAATCTTGAAAAAAAGTGTTAAAAAAAAAATACTGCCTAGATGGGTATTTATGATCCTGGAAAAGCCTGTCCTGTGCTCCCCCGCTTGCCTCAAAAGAAAGAATAATCTCCTTGTATGAACAGCAAAAAGGGGTTATTCAGGTATGCCGGGTTGTCATCTACTTGCGTGGGGTGCCTGGGCAGGCACACTATTACCAGGCTGGAAACATATGGATGCCCCTGAGGAGTTATCAAGGTCTGCAGCACCGGCTAACTTGGTCCGAGCAAGGCGTTCAGGGTCCATAGTTCTCAAATGTCGTCACATCCCAGTGGTACTCATGGAATATAGCTTCCTCCGGCTGCCTCTGCTGAACTGTTTTTGGCATATATTACAAATTACATATTTGGCAGACATTTTTTTCCCACCAGGCCTCGTCTGAAATAAATGGCAGACCAGGAACTCCCTGGGTAGCTGACGTTGCTGACTTGCAGGAACAGGAGCAGGGCTCTCATCTAAATCAGATGTTGACATTCTAATCACAGAAAATCAGCAAAGACAGAGGTGTCCAAAAAGGTGTATCCAGAGAAATCCCCATAGGCAAATGATGCAACAAGGAAGGAATATTTTTGCTAAAAAACAGACATCCACATGAACCAATCAAAATCCTCCCTTGGGATTTCTTTCCTCTTCCGGGTATCTCACAGGTGTTGTGTGAAAGCACTCTCAAATGCAACAATACATTAACAGTTTTTGTACTTTAAACAACACTTCTTGTGTCTGGGGCCTGATTTAGAGTTTGGTTGGGGGGATACTCTGTCACACACATGATGGATATCCCGTCCGTTATACTACAATTCCATTATAACCTATGGAACTTGTAATACAGCGGATGGGATATCCGTCACGTTTGTGACAAAGTAACCCCTGCCAAACTCTAAATCAGACGCTTACTTTCTTCAAAAAGACAGAATTATACTGTTATGAACTTAATTTCAAATGTACAATCTCGTGAGTGGATCGTTAGAGCTGGACAGGAAGTGCAGCCCACTTGTACTGCATGCAGGGGATTGTGTGTTTGGCTCCCATGATAGCCTCACAAGAGCCGCAAGTTTGTAAACAAAAAACATCAATACAATACAGATACTGCACTGACTTTAGTATTAAACATTAGCATTTGATCATAACTGACCAGGTGAAAAAGAACTCTGTACAACAGATTAGAACAAAATGTAAAACTCTCTGATCTTCCGAGCCTCTTGCGAGAGAGATGACACAACTGAAAAATAGATGTACAAAGTGAGAACGCATAGTTTACAGTACAAAGAAAACTGTGTCTTTTTGAATATAAACATGACGTTTCTGTAAAGATAGATAGAAGGCCTATGAAAACTATGCTGGAAATATTTCTGTATATGTGAGTTACAAAAACTAAGAAGTTGAACACCCTCAGCGCAAACATTATTGGGGTACTTAGTGTCTATGTATTTTTAAATATATATATATGGTTTTTTTTTAAACCGACTAAAAATTCACTGAAAAAACAACGGTTAAAATAACCTTATAGTTAGGCGTATTACATATATGAGTTTTCAATTAACAAAAAAAAAAGGTAGAAATAAAAAAAAAAAAAAAGAAAGTTAAAGTCATGTTATAGTTAGATGTATTTCTCAGTGACAACGTTAATGTTTTAAACTAAAAAAAAAACCTGAAATAAACCACTTATAGTTAGCAGCACAACGTTAACTTGCGCCACCACCTTGCACTGCTTGTGACCTCACATATGACATTGCTCATGATATCTCCTATAGCACCATTTATGATATCGCTAATGACAGAACACACAAAAGGAGAAGAGAAGGTAATCTTAGTGGGATTTCACCTTCGGTGGGAAGCCTCAAAAGGTTTTAAAATTGCCCTCACCCACTAATAGTGGCATGCTTCATCACTGGGCGTGCTACAACAACCCTGCGCAGACCAACGCTAGGGGTATAGCAAAGGATTTTTGGGGTAGTTTGGGAAGACCAACAAACATTCAAAAGGATCCACAGTGCAGACTACATAAATAAAACTACCTTCCGGGTGTCCTTCACTCCTAATTTACTCTGGGTACCCTTGGCAGTATTAAAACATATCTCGTTTGATGAACTGGGGAGAATAGTGCCCCCATCATCTATCTGCTGTCATCATGTTTCATCCTAATTGCCATCCCCTTGGGTCATCTCGTCTTCTTCAGGACTGGGATCCCATGGCTCAAGCTCACCATACCTCTTTCGTAAAACAAAGTTGAGTAAGTAGTGGTTGGGTCTACCTGCACTCATCATACTGTGGCTAAAACTTTACAGATAGCCTTTCTTCTGAAGCAAAACAAGCACACATACGTAGGCTAGTAACTGGTGCATATTCTTTCATCTGTGGTATCAATTATCAAGCTTACCATTCCCTTTAATAACCCAAGTCTCCTTAAAAAAGTTGGTACCTAATACACAGAATCTTTCTCCTGGTGAAAACATTTTTCTGCAGAACCAAAACGTTGTGTGGAGTATAATGAAAACAAGTCAACTCTCATCTGCACACAGAGTTACTCCTGAATGCACTCATTTGTAATGTGTTTACTACATCTACACAGCTATGGAGGATTAGGAGCACATGCATTTTGTAAACACTTACACCTATTAGCTGGACACAGGGTGTACAAACTTAGGTCGAGAAGTACGATGGTAGTTAACCGCCACTATGTAAACTATAAAATAAACTAACTCAATGGAAGATGTCAACAGTGATGTCAGTGAAATCATCAGTGCCATTTGAGATGTCACTAATGTAATTTGCGATGTCATCAGTGATGTCATAAATTATGTTATAGACCATGTCATGACTGATGTCATATGTAAGGTCATAAGCTCACCTAATTATAACGTTACTTTGACCTTTGTTTTTTTCAGTGAGAATATATATATATGTACAGTGGATTAGAGTACAGTAAAGTGCAGTGGAATAGAGTACAGTAGAGTGGTTTACATTGGAGTGTGGTACAATGGAGTAGTGTTGTACAATGGAGTGCGGTACAGTGGAGTGGCAGAGTAGAGTGGCATAGAGTTAAATAGCATAAAGTGTAGTAGTGTAGAGTGTAGTAACGAACAGTGGAGTGGCATAAATGTAGTGTTTTACAGGTAAGTAGCATACACTGGATTGTCGTAGAGCGACGTGCTGTATAGTGCAGTGGCATACAGTGCAGTGGTATACAGTTGAGTGGCATAGAGTACAATAGTGTAGAGTGTAATGCTGTAGGGCAGAGCTTTGTACAGTAAAATAACTTACAGTGGAGTAGCGTACAGTGGAGTGTTTTAGAGTGGAGTCCTTTAGATTGGAGTGTCATAGAATGGAGTGGCATGCAGTGGATTATCAGAGTTTAGTGGCATACAGTGGAGTGAAGTATAGTGAAGAGGCATAGAGTGTAATAGCGTAGAGTGGAGTGAGATACAGTGGAGTGGTCTGGAGTGTGTTAATTGAAACAGAAGTAATGTGAAAGTCTGCGAACTGATGTAGATGTATGTGTAGCAGGAATATACATTATGAGGTGTAAATGGCAATTTTGATAGTATAGGTATAAGTTTGAAAAAACGTAGTTATATATTGTGCAGTGGTATATATCGCTTTAAGTTCATTGTATACTGTGGTACATGCGGATAAGAAGCTAGTATGCGATTGGCTAATGGCTGTGTTTAGCAAAGTAGTTTTTAATCACAGGTTTGGTGTGTTATGCATTTCGCTGCGCTCTAGGTTGAGCTTAGATATAGCTGAGCAGTAGGTTCCATGGTCGTTCACTACCCATTACCACTTTAATAAAGTGGTATTAAAGAAACCAATGTATCATTTCCTATATATATAAACAGGGAGACTTTCCTGGACAAACAACAAGGTTTCTATAGATGCACTAAATGTAAGGCCTGTAAAAACAGCGTAAATCGCAAGGATTATTTGTTATCAACCGGAAAAACAGAGAGAATCACAAAATTCCTTAGTTGTAATTTGGATTTTGCAATTTATGTTATTCTGTGCCCATGTGGATTACAATATGTAGGAAGTACCATTTTTCCATTAAAAAAACGGATTTTAGAACATTGGCGGGCTATCAAGAATAATGATCCCACCTACCCTGTAGCCCGCCACTGCAATGTTAACCATGCAGGTTTGAGCGATAGGATGTCGTTTTTTGGAATAGACAGGGTACTTCCCACACCCCGAGGTGGGGACAGAGAAAAAAGACTCAGGAAACTAGAATCCGAATACATCATTCGCCTTAATAGTCGCCACCCTTGGGGTCTTAATAAGGATGAGGAACTTTTTGTTCACATTGGCTGATATCCACCATAAATTTGCATGAACTATATGATAATTAGATGTAGAAAATAATGAGGGATGAATGTCATGTAAAATATATACATATATATATAATATATATATTGTTTTTTTCTTTGGGGCCCGTAGATTAGAATTGTAGAAGTATGATACATAATTTTATGTTTACTAGGGTAATGGATGAATAATTGCTTGAAGATATTAATGCTGATATGGATCGTTAAGTGGCCCATGCGTTTGTACACAATGATAATTTAACACTGTAGGCGTATTAGTGATTAATCATGTGGTGAAGTAACATTGTTAGTCATGTGTGTTTAGAAGTGCAAATTGGTTTCATTAAATTTTCATAGTATTTCTTTTATGTTGATGCACTAGGTTATAAAGGTTGAGGGGAGGGGAGATCATTATAATGACTTTGGCTGTTGACAAAGACCGTTATGGTCGAAAGGCGTCCAGGCTTGATAAGCCTTGTAGAATGGCTTTGTAAATAAATCTCATCATTATCCAGCAATTGTTGGGAGTGCTGGGAGTGCCGTTTTCTACAATTCAAATTGATATATATATATATATATAATATATATTTATAGCAGTCTAGGGAGAACTGAGCACCCAAGGCAGTACTGATCCATCCTTTATTTTTTTAAAAAGTATACAGAACCTAATAAACATGTTTCCCTACCTATTAACAATGTACGAAAGACCTGAAGGTGTGATGCTGAACACAGTCAAGGTGCACCTAAAAACAACATAGCTGCCTCTAACTTTTGTAAAGGCAGTCATTAGCCAATAGCCTAATGAGTCATCGATATGTACTGCGGTACGTCTGTGAAATGCCACAAAATACTGTGAACTTTCACAAAAATACCACAACAGATATCACTGACTTCAAATATCTTATAACTTCAAAAATACTTGTACCTGTAAAACCCGAAAGGATCATCTGCGCACCATAATGTCTAATTCTGCTAAATTTAATGTAAATTAGTTCAGCCGTTTTGCCACAACGTCCCATAATAAAGTCAATGTAAAATGCATTGGGAGTCAAAACCTGTTTTGGGACCTTCGATTTTAATTTGCAACCCCTTAACCAATCACAACAAAAACTTTCTATCATCCTGCAAAAAAGAAGAATAGGTGTGGGGATTTTCATGGAGATTCCTCAAACGAGTACTAAGTTATTGAGTGTTAAATATCTGAGGAATTCCTATCTCCGGTAACCCTAACTATAAATGCAGAGTGGCTATGCATGACATTCCACTTAGAGACTTTGACTGATACTGCCAGATTGGGTAGTTGTTACTGATCTGCTTTGGGACATATAATGGAGCATTATGTCCAAAAAACATTTCTGCATCATTTGGTCCTATGGCTCAGCAACTAGAACATTTATCTTTCCTTCCTGATTCCTCTCCTGAGATGCCTAATGGGCAATAAAATCACAATCCAAAAGATACGCCTTGGAAACCCTAAGGAGGGCATGCTTAGAATCATTATCTAATGCATCTGAGGAGGACCTTATGGACAAAACGGCATACAGGGTAATTTCTGTCAAGGACAATTTTGGTGCCAATGTACATTCAGATTTTGCCTGCAGATAAAGGTTCCAGTGTCCCATGCCAAAAAAGGAGGAGACATGAGGACACTAAGTCATGAGAGGGACCGTCTAGTTCGCAGATTACACTCTCCCTGCTTCGGGATACCATTGATCAGGAAGAGATCCTTCATTCCCGCTCATCACCATCCCCGAGAACAACCACATACATCCAAAGGAAACTGTTCACAAAACAAGTCTGCAATAGACTTCCAGCTGAGTGTCGAAGACCATTCCTTCAAAGACAGCTAGCCCTGATGCCAGAAACAGGCCAAAGGGCCAAACTGACCATCTTTATGGGCAAGTGTATTAAAGGCCCTACAAAGAGTATTGACAGGTCTTGGAAAGCATATCAAGAGAAACTTCTTGATTTGTTGGGCCATCTCTCAAAGATCCTGCATTTGGCCCTCACTTACCAGGACCAGGAAACCCATACTGATCTCACTGTCCTGGCAGAAAAGGCCCGGAGTCATTTTGTCTCCCAGGCAAAGATAACGGTGTATTATCTTCAGAATGTAGTAGTGCCATTCTATTACGAACAGATCCCAAACGCTGTGATTTGACAACAGATGGCCTCATGTTGTCACCTTCTTGTTAATATGTATTTCTTTAGTTCAGCCCTATGGTTCAGTTTCCTTAACTTAAAGGTTGAGATGGATTTTGTCTGAAGCAGGCTTTCACACTTTTTTTTCTGGAGTTCACTCAGTCAGAGATGCAACAGCCTCCAATTTTTTCAGTATTGAACCATGTCTTGAGGACATCATTCTCATAGCAGATTGGTCCTCAGATTCTATGTTTAAGGCATTCTATTACAAGACAGTAAGTTATCCTTTTTCCATGATTGTTAAACAGCTTTTAGACTGTATAATCTCAACTCTTTGGACTGGTTATATAGTCTAAAACTTTATAACAAACCCTCTTCGGGTAAGCACGCGCTGGAGACATCCTGAGCACCAGTGTGCTCAGGTGCAGAGGACGGCTCCAACATGCCTTTGCAGCAAAGACCGGAAATTCCACTGGCGTGAGTACCAGAAGGATTTCCTTTCATTGAATTAAGCCACACAGGCATCGGGTCTAGACCACTCCCACTCAAATAACCTCCAGCAATCTTTCTGCCCTACTCCACCTCCTCCTCCAACCCCCTCTGCCCCCCCCCCCCCCCCCCCCCCCCCCAGCAGATCAGAGGTGTTTTGCCTATCTGTCCCTTCGGGGGGGGGCAGAAAGCACACTAAACCACCAGGCAATGTATTTGGAGGTGGGAAGCGCCGACCCAGCAATGGCTAATGCACCTCCTCCCCCGGCCCAATAGACACTAGGGATTTTTATGAGTGGGGACGGACCCCTTCAAGGCATTGGGCCTAGCTCCCACTCAAATAAATAACCACCAGAAGTCTAAACCCCCCCCACCTGGGGTAGATAGGAGGTGTTTTCCTCCAGTCTGCCCCCTGTCAAGACGCAGACAGCTCATTAAACCACCAGGCAGTTTATTTGGTGGGGGAGCGGCCCCCATGGCAATGGGCTAATGCTCTCCACTCCCCCAGACCTAAAAGTATTTCTGTCCCTCCCTCCAGGGCAGATTGGAGGCTGTTACCTCTAGTCTGCCCCTGGGGGAGGGGGGAAGGAGGAGGAAGCCCGATAGACACCAGATATTTTTTTGTGGACTAATGGGTGGCATCACAGCTAGCCCCACCCTTCATTTTACCCACAACAGTCTTTCTTTCCACCCCATGGGCAGATAAGAGGTCTTCAACTCCACTCTGAAGGCTCACTAGACAACCAGGAGTTTTTTTTTTTAATTGGTATAAGAAGTGGGGGTGGCCTGCCCACCTGCCAACACATCTGACCTGCCTCCATTTCCATTATGGCCCCAACCAGTCTTTCTGCTCCCCAAGGAACTAAAGCGTTCCCATCTTTATGACAAGAAGAGTAATTTTGATGTGGATATTTTTTTTAATATATGAGTAGCACAGCTGGGCTAAATTCCAATATCGTCCTCCTTCTAAGCTGAGTTGTTGCACTTTTCAGGCTCAGGACAGCTGCCAATTGAGGAAGCCTACCAAAGCCTGGCATTTTTTAAAACTAAGCAACTGGGGCAGTCCAAGATAATGGTGCTTGTCTGGCTCCCATGACATTTCCTTATACACAATCTGTGGATCTCAAACTTTGGCCTGATTTAGAACTCAGCAGACAGGTTACTACATCGCAATGGTGACTGATATCCCTTCCACTGAAATCTAAAACCCATTGTATCCTATGGAATTTACATTTCGGCGGACGGGATATCTGTCACTGTTGTGACGGAGTAACCCATCTGCCGAATTCCACATCAGGCCCTTGACTAAAACTGCACATTTTCCTTGCATTTCTGTGACGTATACTTCCAGAAACTGCATGGATCCTAAAACTTCTGAGTACACTGGCTTTCCCCACTTGCACCGATACAAAAATGTTACCTCACTTATGTGTCTGGGCCTAGCGTCAATGATACAAACAGCCCCAAAACCCAATGTGGAGAAATCGCCAGAAAGTGTAACATCAGTGTTTCGACCCTGGCTCAGTGGCCACACAAGGAAACCTACCAAACTCAGACATTTCAGAAATCTAGACATCCAGGGCGGTGTGCCTCTTGTTGATTCCACAACCTTTCCTTACCCACAATGCTGTGCAAAGCTCAAATGTTTATTAAAATTGCACATTTTTCCTTGCATTTCTGTGATGTAAACTTCCGGAAACCTCAGGGAAAATGCTACCCCAACTGTGTGACTTGACCTAGTGCCTCAGAGAGGTACACATCAAACTCGGGTCAATGAGAGTCAATCCATGAGACTCCCATTGACGGTGGTTTGTTGCCTGCCTAACACATGCAGTAGGCCGAGCCACACAAGTGAGGACGTATTTTTATCAAGACTAGTGGGAGAATGCTGGGTGGAACCAATTTTGTGAATTCCTGCTGGTTCCTGAAGTTTAAGTCACACAAATGTAAGGAAAATTTTAGGCAAAGTTTGAGGTTTATAGGGCATTGTGAGTAAGAAACCTTTGTGGGATCCATGCTAGTCATACCACCCTACGCTGCCCTGGGTGTTTGGTTTTCAGAAATGTCTGGGTGCGGTAGGATTCCCTTGGTGGCCATCCATTGCCAACCAAAAAAACACCGCTACCCCCATTGCCAAATCATCATTTTTGTGACAGGAAATGCAGGTGTCTCCACATTGTACTTTGGGGCCTTTCCTGTTTCAGGCACTAGGCCTACGCATACAACTGACATACCATTTTTATCGGGAGAATTTGGGGAATGGTAGGTGCTAGAAAATGTGTGGCTCCCTGCAGATTCCAGAACTTCCCATCACAGAAATCTAAAGAAAATGTATTTTAATCAATGTTTGAGGTTTGCAAGGGCTTCTGGGTAGACCACCCTGGTGGGAGCCATACAAACGACCCAACCCTGGATTTCTCCAGGTGTCTAGTTTTCAAAGATTTGCAGGTTTGCTAGGATTCCCTACATGCTGACTCAGCTAGGGACCAAAATCCACAACAAGCTGCATTGAAAAAAGGTTCAGTGGAAAAAAGTGATGTGTCCGTGCTCCAATCTGTGGCCTTTTCTGTTGCAGGCACAAGGCCTACCCACATACGTGTAGTACCATTTTTAATGGGTAGATGTGTGGGATAACAGTTTGTAGGAAATGTGTGGCTCCCTGTAGATTCCACAACTTTCCATCACAGAAATGTGAGGAAAATGTGTTTTTAGTCAATGTTTGAGGTTTACAAGGGTTGCTGGTTTTAAAATCTGGTGAGAGCCTTGCAAGTCATCCCCTTCTGGATTGCCTGGGGTGTCTAGTTTTAAAAAACTGTGCAGCTTTGCTAGGATTCCCTAGGTGGCGGCTAAGCTAGGGCCGAAAAGACACAGCTAGCCACATTTACAAAGAAATTGGTCAGTTTTCAGTGGAAAAATGTGATCTGTCGATGTTGCATTTTGGTGGATTTGCTTTCGGAGGCAGTAACCCTACCCACAAAAGTGTGACATTATTTTCATCAGGAGACTTGGGGGAATCCTGGGTGGTAGGAGATTTGTGATTACCCGCAGATTCCAGAAGATTTCATCACAGAAACCTGAGGAGGAAAAGGTTTACAAAGGTTTCTGGGTAAGAAAACCTGGTGGGTGCCACACAGTTGCCCAACTGTGGATTTCCCTATGAGTCTAGTTTTAAAAAATGCACAGGTGTGCTAGGTTTTCCTTAGTGCCTACTGAGCAAAAGCCCAAAATCCACAGTAACCCACTTTGAAAAAAAGGATCTGTTTTAAGTCGGAAAATGTGATGTGTCCATGTAGTGTTTAGGGCCCTTTCATGTAACAGGCAGTAGGCCTAACCACACAAGTGAGGTACCATTTTTATCTGGGGATGTGTGGAAAAACAAAATAGTAGAAAATTGTTATTATCAATAGTATTTATTTGCATTTGTACCTTCCAAATGTCACAGTGTGTAAGAAAAACTACACTTCTATAAATGTCTTTTGAATCACATGGTTGTACGGGTACCCACAAATTCAGAGATGTGGAAATAACCATAGCTCATGAAATCTTATATCTGGTATCTATTTCAGAAACACACAGGTTTCTCTGATACCCATTTTTTACTCTTTATGTTTTAAAATATGAATTGCTCTATACCTGGTACACAATGAACAAGCATTGGCAAAGCAAATAGGTCTTGCCTATGCAATTGTGCTTTAGCCATGTTGTACGCCAGTACAACACTGCTATTCAGCATAGTTAAAAGTTAGTGGCATCGAGTGGGGTGGGGTAGACAGGAGTGGAATAGACTGGGGTACAGTGGAGTAGGGTACAATGGGGTACAGTGGAGTGGGGAAGGTTAGCATAGAGTGGGGTGGGGGTAGAATGGTTTGGGGTAGATCGGAGTGGGGTAAAAAATAACATTAACAATATATGCATTAACATTCATAAAAATAAAGCAGCAAAGTTACAATGAAACAGCACCATAGACATTCTGCCTGATTTACACAGACATTCCAATAGTATTCATTCCATACAAAACCTTAAAATGCAATACATATATACAAACATGCAATAATTAGGTATTTTCTTTCGGTATGGCCTGGCTTTTAGTGAGTTTCCAAGAGAAAAGTCTCTTTGGAGAGGATCTTCAGAGGTTGAAGTGGGGGAGTTAGGGAGATTAGCATTGTAGATTAGAGTTGGGTAAATTAGGGTGGAGTGAGCTAGATTAGAGTAGAGAGCATTGGGGTCGATAAAAGTGGGATAAACTGGAGTGGGGTAGAATGGAGTGGGAGATATTGGGATAGAGTAAAGTGGTGTTGATTGGAGTGGAGTTGGATAGAGTGATGTGTGGTAGATAAGGATAGGATAGGGTAGACTGTAGTGTGGTATATTGGGTTAGGGTGGGGTAGATTGGATTAGGGTGGGGTAGAATCCAGTGCAGTGAAGCAGACTGGACTGGAAAAGATTGGGGTGGGTTGAAAGGATGGGATATATTGGAGTATGGTAGGGTAGGGTGGGATAGAATAGATTGGAGTGGGGTAGATTTGAGTGACATGTGATAGTATGGAGTGGAGTGGGGTAAATTGGAGTGAGGTAAATTGGGTTAGAGTGGGGTAGACTGGAGTGGAGCAGGGTGGAGTGGAGTCGATTTGGGTAGATTGGAGTGGAGTCGAGAGTGGAGTGGAGTGAGAAAGACTGGGAAAAGCGGAGTGGAGTAGGTTAGAGTGGAGTGAGATGGATTACAATAGGGTAGATTGGAATAAAGTGGGGTAGATTTAAGAAGGATAACTGAAGAGGTATAATTGGAGTGGGGAAGATTGGAGTGGGAAAAATTGGAGTAAGGAAGATTGGGGTGTGTGGGGGGAGCATGGGTGAATTATGATAGAGGAGACCAGAGTTAAGTTGGGTGGATTTCAGTGGAGTGGGGTAGATTGGAGTAGAGTAGATTACGGCAGATTGCAGCAGGGTAGACTGGAGTGGGGCGGATTGTACAAGGTAGATTGGAGTTGGGTAGTTTCGAGTGGGGTAGGGTAGACTGAAGTGGGTGGTTTGGGGTGCAGTGGGTTAGACTGGATCAGAGTGGGGTAGATTTGAATGTTAAGTGCTAGATTAGAGTGAAATAAAGTGGGGTAGACTGGGTAGAATGGAATGGAGTGTTGTAGATTGGGGTAGAGTGGAATGGGGTAGATTGGGTGGATTCAAGTAGGTAGAATGGAGGGGTAGATTGTGGTCGGGTGGAGTGAGAGCTTGATAGACTGGAGTGGAGTGAAATAGATTGGGTGGATTATAGCAGTGTAAATTGGAATGGAGTGGGGTAGTGTGGTGTGGAGTGAGATAGATAGGACTGGAGCGGGGTAGCGTGGGGTGGGGTAGACTGGTGGGGTGAAGTAGGGTCAATGGAGGTAGACTTGAGTTGAGTACAATGGCCTGGAGTAGATGGGGTAGATTTGGGTGGGATACCCAGGGGAGGGGCAGATTGGCGTAGGGCAGATTGGGGTGAAGTGGGGTAGATTTGAGTGGAGTGTGATAGATTGGAGTGGAGTGGTTTAGAATAGATTGGAGATGAGCTGGATAGATTGAAGTGGAGTGTGGAGTGGGGTAAATTGGACAGGTGGATTGAAGTGCAGTAGAGTGGGGTGGAAAGACTGGAGTGGATTCAGGTAGATTGGAGTGGACTGGGATGGACTGGGGTACACTGGAATGGGAAGGAGTAGAGTGAAGTGGGGTAGATAGGAGCAGAGTGGCATAGATTTCAGTGGAGTGCAATAGATTGGTGTGGGGTTGACTGGGTTTGATTGAGTGAAGTGGGGTAGACTGGACTGGAGTGGACTAGTTTGGAGTGGAGTGGGATAGATTAGAGTGAAGTGAGGCAGAGTGGAGTAGACTGGATTGTACTGGTGGGGTAGATTGGGTTAGATTTGGGTAGAATGGGTTAAAGCAGATAGATTGGTTCATTCACCAAGAAAAGGCGGCTCTTATTTTATCAGTGATGTTGATTATGTACATTGGAACAGTGAGTGACTCACAGGACTTGTCATGTTTCTCATAAGTGTTAATGGCAGTCTAATCCTTTGGATAGCCTATGTGTTTATGTTGACTGTCACATGGCTGCTAATAATTTAAAAAAGCAGAGAAAAAACTGAAGAAATTGTTGTTTGTAATTTACTAAACCAAATCTTTATATTGTTTGTTTACAATGTTAGTGTTGAGTGAAAGCTGGCACTTTCCCCAGTGTCTAAGGTGAAATATGTTGTGTGTTTCTTTTTGATACCTGCGGACTGCCTACCGCTCTGCACAGTGATTGCAAGGGGAGCACCTCAAGTTACTACCCTCCTTCACCAGTGCTGGTCCTGATGAGAGGCTCCCTCCAGGAAGTCTAATGAACGCGCTGCAGGATAGCAGGATTAATACATTCTTTTTTCATTGGTTTTGCCTCACTATTGCCATTTTCATCAGGAGCCCGTTCCTAGGTAGTTAATTTGTGATGCCCACAGTTATAGTGAGCAGTAGATAGTTAGGGTTTTTAGCTTTTCTACCTTTATTTGGTCTAAACAAGTCCCTTGAAATTTCTTGGTTAGAATCATGGCAGAAGACAATGGTTATTTCAACAAGAGTATTAAACAGAGTCAAATGACATGGAGCTAGACATCTTCAACATGATTGATCAAGAGGTCTCCAAGTCATTTGAATTAGCATGGTTAATGGCCTTGCAGGAGCTACAGGACACCCCTGCCCTGACCCCTTTGGGATTGCTAAGTGTGCCCACTTCAATGCACTGGCCATGCGCAAGTGAGCCCCCTAATGGGGAGATAGGTCCCAGATAACGCAGATACCCTCTCAAATTATGCAGGCTGTTACACTTGTTTCAAATAGAGGTACAAGGAGAGGACAGTGCTGGCTCCAGGGATTACACCTACGACTCAGACTCCTCCATCAGAAAGATGAATATATCACATTTGGAGGACCTGGGACTCTCGATGGAGACAACTTAGACTTGATTTCCAAGAAGAGGATGGAATTCACTACAGACTCGCACTGCATGCCCTTGAAACTACTGGGTCCCAAGATTTCATGCATCAACAAAGGAGCTAAGGAATCTCATCATGAAACAATCTATGTCTCTCCAATTAATTGCCAGACTACAGGAATTTCTATCCTCTTCCAGTCAATCGACTTTCCTGGGCCCACTACATTAGAGGGCCCTCCAACGATTTAAAATCAAGCACCTGCACAAGGGAGTATCCCTGCTTAGAAGAGGTTCCTCTAACTCAGGAGGCTAGGGTAGATATGATTTAGTGGCTGAACCATATGGAGACATGTAACAGTCAAGCAATTTTCGGATTTGATTAGAATGTGGTAAGAGGCAGATGCTAATTGAGGGGGCTGGGTAGCTCGTTGCAGAAATGCTTCTACCACAGGACGATGGTCTCCGGAAGATTTATCTTTACACATCAATTGTTTAGAACTTCTAGCAGGCTGGTTCACCATTTGGAATCTGGCAAAGAACAAGGTGAGGCAATGAGTACTGCTAAAGATGGACAACATTCTGGTGATCCAGTATGTGAACAAGCTCAGATGCACCCACTTGCGAACTCCTACAGTGATTCGACAGAAGGATTTCTGGAATTACTGCTTGGAGAAGTAAGTGAGTATGATGGTGGTCCACCTTCCAGGTCTATCCAATATGGTAGCAAACTGGAGTTCTATATGACTCCAGAGACTGGTAACTTCATCCACAAGTGTTTCTTCACTTCAGTTACACAAGTGGAGCACCCCAGCGAGGGGTTAATTCATGTCCAGGATGAAGGCGCAAATTTCACTGTTCTTCAGCTGCAAATTCCACTAATCTTCTGCTGAAGGCCAGACCCAAATCCCACACAAGTCGATATACTCCTTCAGGACTGGAAAGAAGGACTCAAATAAGCCTTTCCCCTATTTATGCTGATAGCGAGAGCGGACAATCATATGAGGGATCAAGAGGTGGAAATAATTGTATTGACAACAGTATGGAAATCTCAATCATGGTTTCCTCTTCTACTGAAATTGTCATGCAACCTACTAGTCATGATTCCCTTTCACCTGCACATTGTCAGAGCCCTGGGAGGGGAGACCTACCCTATGGCGATAGGCAATTTAAAACAGAAGGCTTGGCATATTCCCAGCAATGATGGCATCTGTCAGGGCTTTCGTAAGAAGCTTCCTTCTTCAGACAATCTTGGGCATCAGGCACACTCAAAAGATACAGATAAACCTGGTCAACTTACTGCAGTTTGTGTATGTAGAGACAGGTGAATCCTGCTTGGCCAGACATTATTTTGGTTTTGAACTTCCCGGCACAGCTGTCAGAAGCAGGCAAAAGCAAGCTCTCTCATAACTCTTTAAGGTCAACAATATTGGCAGGACACTAGAATTCAAAAAAGCCTTTGAGCACTGAGAGAGGCCCAGTCCACAAAATAAATAGTCCAATATTTGGCCCTTTAATTAAAATCTTCAAGCCTCTAGCCAAAACGTGTTTCGCTATACTTGCGTTATGGCTCTGATTTCATCAGAGATAAGCGCAAACAATACATAACTAATTTTGAGTAATCTCACAAAATATACTTTCACATTTCTTATGTGAAGCTTATCCTTCACCAAACTATTTATATTAATCAAGCATCCAACTCCTTAGTGAATGGCTAGACAATATGGAATTGTCCAGAATGAAACTGCTTGCCAATCTTACCATGTAGTTATGCCATATACATCCGATGTACAAGGGTCTCGGATGTGCAAGTGGATCTACCACGGTGGTCATTCACCTCGGAGGTGGTTGTTTTTCCCATTGTCAGGCATACCAAGTCCAACACCCACAAAGTGATGTATCCATCTTTTTTAAACAACATTAGGCTGTGTGTTGTACTTCGCTTTCAAGAATATGAGAGGGTGTCTGGGGAGCTTTGGCCCCGTGGTGTTGAGCTGTTCATTTACAACAAAATCTCACAAAGTGGTGTCATTCCTTACTTTAGCCATATAGTTCAAATGGGTGATGCAGGTTGCAGGTATCGATACTTCAGTTTTTGGTGCCCACTCTAACAGAAGTGACATGTCATTAGAAGCCATTACTCTTGTGGCTGCACTTGAGGATATCTTAAAGTTAGCACACTAGTTTTTGGATTCCACCATTAAAAAAATGTTACCTTAAACCTATTTCAGAGAAGGCTATGTAGGTGGTGAGTAAACTTTTTTAAAAACGTACTCTGAGGCTCTGTTTCCCACATATAATGACAAACTTCCTAGCGAGTGTGAAGGGAACTTTTAATTCTATTAAGGACATGGAAGCAAAGATCCTCCCACCTAATACTGGACTCTTCAATGCACCCACATGATACCTCACATGAATAGATTGTTTTATAATATGCTTTTATGCAACTGTATTTGGGTGCCTGTTATGTCTCAAATACACTGACTATTTTGTAAGATTTGAAGTTTAATTATGTATACTTCAGAATGGTTATTAATGGGGGGAGAGAGCACATGGGCAAGAGAGAGCGAGGAGATGTGGGAAACAGCACGGAGGTGAATCAGCTGGAAAAAAAACACATGCCCTCTAAAAGAGTGCTCAAACAAAAAAGAAAACGAGTTTTTTAGGCAAATAGTAGAAGCATAGAAGCAAGCTATTGAAGTAGATGATAAAGATGCTATGCTCCAGGAAAGGGACAAACACAAGATTGACAAACAGTGACGAGAATAAAAAAAATTGGGCTAATGAGAGTGACAGTGAATCCAACCAGTGATAAGCAATGGGCCTCTGCAAGCCCTGGTAGGTTCTTGGTAAGCTCACAATGCCTTTCTCCACCAGATCTCTTCTGTTGCCAGGTAGGCTAAAAAAAAAATAAAAAAAAAAAAAAAAAGTATAGCATATCCTCAGATCCTGGCACTCAGGATAGGGGAACGCTATTGTACACCATGCAGGGGACATTCCTCTCCCAACAGGTGATGAGTATTTATTGAAGCAGGAGAAGATTGGAGTGGAAGAACAGCTGGAAAGAGAATCACTACACAGAAGGGAGATGAATTAGGAAATGGACGTTGATAAAACAAGACAAAGGGTTGGGGAGATCTGATGAAGAGGCTGATGGGAAAAACTAATATTTGTGAAAGCTGTAGTTAATTAATTTAAAAAGAATATTGAACATTTTACTTACTTTAATGGATGTAAAACTTGCATTAAGCTCCAACACATAAGGAAATGTGATTTAAATGTACCTGGTGTATTGGATATAATAATGACAATATAGGACTTACTGTGCAATAAAAAGACTAGACGTGCACTGGCTGATTCTGCCAGGTGACTTGTCACTGGTACAGTTGATAGCAGATGGCAACATCTGATTTAAAACTAGTTTTACTAACTGACAGCTATATTTGGTCTGGTTATGTTTTTCGCAATTAGACGTTACATCCCTCATTGCGTAAGCAATGCCACATCAAAGGGCATGTTTTGCTACTAGCTGTAATTGCGAGTTTGGCAATGGGGTACACGTATCCTGTTTAGTTGGAAACATCCATTGTGTGAACTAAATCTATGTCAGGACCGGAGGCTCTGATTATGCTTCTCTATGCTTAAATTTTTCAGCAGCCAATCAAACAAAGTTTATAAACGATAATACTTTCCATGACCATGTGCACATCATATGACCAACCATAGAACCCTAGACCTCTATAATCCTCATGAGACATAACGCCTCCTCTATCTTTGCTGCTCCACAGCCAGTTAAGCATCTCAGCCTCTTTAATATAATAAGTGTGTGTCAAGTCTTTTAATGTGAGAATTTCATCTATTACTCGCGCACGTGCAACGCTTAGCGATTTAACGAGTCTTTGGGGAGCTTTTACACTTCCTGGGAGGAGCGCTCGCAGCCTCGTTGTTTTCCTTCGTGAAGCAGGAGAGTGAGGATGGGTGTTACCATTAACGCGCTGTCCTCTTTTTATTTCTAGTGCTTGGGGCCTCCTGCGCATAAGCGCTCTGCTAAAACCAGAACAACGCAGTGGCGGTCTGGCAGTTTCGCCACCTTCTGGACTTCAGCAATTGGAGGCTTCACCTGAAAATCTTTCATTCGCTCCAACGCATTTGGGGCCCCTTCTCAATCTTGTCGTCAGAGAGAGGAGTTGGTCCTAGTGACACCCCCCCCCCCCCCCCCCGGAAGGCTCAGGCATGGTTTCCAGTGGTTCAGGAGAGGAGTTGCTCCCCTCTGGTCCTTCTCCTGCACTGCTGGAATCTGCTTCTGGACCCCTTGGGTCTTCCTCCTCCTCTGGTGCAATCGCACTCTGTCTCTGGTGTGGAGAATTTCAGGAACGATGGTCTCTCCCAGGACTTTCGCGAGAGTCTAATGACTTAATTGCCCAGGCCTGGTCATCTAGCACACACAAGCGGTACACTTCCGCTTGGAATCGCTGGTGTAATTGGTGCAGTGAACGGGGTGCTGATTCATCTTCAACAGATTGTTCTTTGATCCTAATTTTTCTAATCTTCATTGGCGGCCTCGGGTATGGCCTATAGATCTGTTAATAACTACAGGTCAGACATTTCTGCTGTTCATTTGCCTATTGATGGCAAGTCTGTGGGTGAACTCCCTATTGTGTGCAAATTGTTACAGGGGATTCGTTTTTCCATTCCCCCTCGGCCGAGCTATTCTTCCCTGTGGGATGTAAGTATTGTCTTACGTTTCTTGGATTCCTAGCGGGCCAATAGATATCTTTTCAGGAAGCTGCTTTCTGCTAAGCCTACTATTGTGTTGTGTCTGATATCTTGTAAGCGGGTTTCTGACGAAAGGGCCTCATATCTGTAAGGTATAGTTTTTTCTCCTGACGGGTTATCATTTATTATTTCTCGTCGTACCAAATGTAATACTAGGTCAGTCTTCTGTCCTAGTTTTCCAGATACCAAATTGTGTGTGGTGCAATGAGTATAAGGTGAGTACTGCTGAATTTCCTTCTGTCATGGTTGGTCAGTGGTTCTTTACAGAAACTTTTCACCCAGTCTCCTCGGCCACGCTGGCCAGATGGATGCGGTGGATGCTGAGTGAGGCAGGTATTGATACATCTTAGTTTGGGGCTCATTCTACGAGGGGCGCTGAGCTTTCTACTTGAAGACGTTTTGAAGGTGGCTGATTAGTCATCTGAATACACTTTTAAATCTTTTTACTAGAAGCTCATTTTGGATATTGCTTCTGTGGTATTGATCAGCTTTAAACTAACATAATCAGACCCTCTGGTCCAGACATAAAATTAAAAAATTTGCATCAAGAATTTTTAAATTCTATTAAGGACACAGAGGTGAGAATCATCCCACCCTTCTGTATGCCTTTTTGAAAGGTGTTTGGTACATAATATCATATCATGTTTATTTTTCTCAATATTGTTGAATATAATGTTCCTTTTTTACCCTCCCTGATAAAGTTATATTGAGGTTTTGAAATGTTCAAACCAGAGTTTACTGCTAAGTCTATTTTTTCTTTGTAGGAAATAAAGATAAGTGATCCCGGGTCATCCTGAATGTCATCAGCATTTCTGCCTCCACTGCCTTATGGACTCGCTGTTCCTTGCCAGAGTCCCTTTGGGTCCTTCGCACTTGCTTGGATTTTCTGCACTCCCGTTGGAGTTCCTGTGTGGTTTGTAGTTATCCTGTTTGTTTTTGTTTTTTTTCTTGAGACTGTTTACCTGTTAGATGGACTTAAGCAAAGAAAGAGGAAGTGTTAGGGACCATCAGCATTATATAAAGCTAGGGCTCTATGGTTGGTCAGGTGATGTGTACGTGGTCATGGAAAGTATTATCATTTATAAACTTTGTTTTGATTGACTGCTGAAAAATTAAAGCATAGAAAGAGAAGCATAAGCCTCGCCTCCCTGTCCTTAATAGAATGGAAACATTCTTGACGCAAATGCTAGAAAAACATTTTTTTACTCTTGTTAGTCTGTGAAAAGGAATTTGTTTGTTATGGTATGGCTACATAAAATAGGCATCACTTTCAGAGTGATTGTACTTAAAAACATTAACTGCTATGTATGTTTGATAAAACAATTATCTTGCAGCCTGTGATGATGAATGTTGGCAAGCCAGAGTTTCACAGAGAAACATTTATTGTGATAAGGCTGACATGAAATTAGGTGGCATGTTCAACGCTGTTATATCTAAGAAATAACATTTCTTCAGTGGATGGATGAGATCAAAAGACCGCAGGAGCAGAATCGTGTTTTAGAAAAGAGATTTATGAGACAGTTGACTTGAAAGTGGCAGCCAGGGAAGATGTTATGTTAGAAAAAAGTGTGTTCAGTGAGTGGATCAGATTAAATAATGGTAACCAAAGATAGTAGTGTTGTAAAGACAATAAATTGGTTAACAGAACTCAGGCAGCATGGGCAGAGATAGCATTTACTGTACACGCTAATGAAATGAAAGTAGACCGCACAGCTGGGGTGTTTTAGAGGAAATGACTGGGAAAGTCAGTGTGCAGTGGTAAGAGCACTTTGTTTAACAAGAAGGGGCGGCGTCACAGCTGCAACATCCCATGATTCTGGACAAATCACTTGTCACTCTGTGCCTAAAAAAAAAAATATATATATACTGTCATCTGCATGGTACATGATGTGCTATTTATGGAGTATGCCACAGTCTTGAAAATGGAGCCCAGGAGGGCACCAATGGGCTCCATGTGGAGTGCAATCTGCATCCCACTTTCCTATAAACGCTCTCTCTTTGAAGCCAGCCACAGGCAAAGTGAACACCAAGCTCTCTGGGAGACACAGCTTGACATATAACCTCTCTCTTTGAATGAACAGCAAATGTGACCAGATAAGAAGACGATTTACACTCCTTTTTACAAAAAGGAGGCTCTGAGAAGGATAGTGCTAAATAAGGTTTTGGTATGGGAGGGGTGAAGTGAACCGGGAGAGCCTAAGCTCACAAATGGAAACCAAAAACATTTGAGTTACAAAACACAAAGCCAATGGCAAAAAAAATGGCAGAATGCATTCCCAGGTCAACTTTCTGAGACCTGACAAGATGTCTTTCGCATACTAGAAAGCTGTGACCTAAAAACGACTAACGAGTAGTCCTGCCAAGTTTCCTAGGCCCATGCATGATGTGCTGCTCCAGTCCAAGTTTTTTTTCTTTGAGTTATGTGACTTGAAGTCCTGTGTATTGCATTAGAAAACAGGACTACAAGCCCCAGAGTTCAAAGGAAAAAAATATGGACTGGAGCAGCACATCACACATGGATCTGGGAAACTTGGCAGCTATGAACGAAGAAAGATGCCACATTATATAATGTTATGGACAATATGATTGGTTGATATGGTCATGTGTTTGTGGCTTAACATGATGTTGTTAAGAGTTGTTTTTAGATTGAGTGCAGAAGCGCTTTGAACTGTTGTAGGTATTATAGGCTTTTAACCACGCCCATCACTTTCACTTGTTTGTGGCTTGCCTTTTAAAAATCCCTTGATATCACTGGTAACTGCTTTACATTTGACTAGCATCGGGGTGGTTTTGTTACCACCTTGCAGATTGACCCCGTTACATGGATAATTGCACAATTGCCGATATACTTAGCGTGGGTAAACTATATTTTTTTTCTTTTGTCTTTCCCCTTTGTGATCCTTGGCCCTCAAGTGCCAACAGCACTAACACCATTGTGGTATTGGAGCGCTGGTCAAATTGTTCACACAGGGCTCTCCCCTTCACGCTCCATAGCTTTCCCAAAAATATTTATAATTGATAAATACTTTACTTAAAAAAAAAACTAAAAAAAAAAAGAAATCTGCAACACAGCTCTCCTGGCACAGCAGGAGAGCTGACACTACAATAGTCACTGCACTCGGGAAAAGTCGTCCAACAATGTTGCAATTATTCTTTTTTTAAACATTTCTGCCTATAACTCAGCCTGTTGTGGTCCTAAGGCAATGGGGCCCCCACCAAAACAATCAGCATTCTTCAGATGCACTCTTTCTGTTTAGGTCATCACTAGGTCCCCATACTACATTAGTGGGAACCCCCAAAATAATAACCTCTTGTACCATTCAGTCTCCTTTTTAAGCTCTCTAATGGTTGGAAGTTTTGTTTTACTGCTTGAAGTAGTTTGTGATCAAAGGACCTTAGTATTGCAATAGGCCTGAAAATGTGTAATGCACTATGCCCTCTAGGCGTTTTATATATGGTTGCATTAAATTTTTTTGTGTCATTCTATTTTCATGTGGTTATATCCCCTAGGGGCTAATTATTTGAATTTGATTATGTGACCATGTTTCTTACAAATAATATTTTTATTGTGGTGTTCTCTAGGTGCTGTTTGGATCATTACAATCAACATACCACAATATTTACTCCACTTGGCGTCCCATAACGTTTTGCAGGGTATCCTTTTAGAGACATTTTTTTCTCACAAATCAGCTTGCGTTGGTCCTAGGACAATGGGACCACAATCAAAATGTTCACCATAATCTGCTCTTTCTGTCTACATTATATCTGCGTCCCCCCACTAGGTTAGTGGAGGCCCCAATATAATAGCCACTCCCTCCGTTCAGTTTCTTTTTAACGTCTCTTGTGGCTGGAACATTTGTTTTACAGATGGGAGTAGTCTGTGTTTTAAGGGACTTGCTTATGATATCATTGCAGTAGGTCTGCTAGCCCTAAAAAATTGGTAAAGCACTAGGGGCTAAATATATGGTTCCACTGCAATACTTTCAGTCATTTTCTTTTCATATGGTTATGCCCTTTATGGGCTAACTATATGGTAACATTACCATCTTTCTTAGAAATGCTATTTCTATTTTCATTGTAGTATCCTCAGGGGGCTGTTCTGACCTTTACAGTCTAATGCCAAATGTTTATTTCTGATAATGTTTTTTTCATTGGGTGTATACGATAATTGTGTATGTTTTATTAAGCACTCGTTTTTGAAATTAGGATGCTAAGTGGCAACATTTCCATTTTTGGCTGCAGACAGAGGAAGAAGGTAAATGGACGAGCTTTTATTATATGCAGTGCCCTCGAAATTATGTGGCAGGACAAGACCAAATGATGAGGCAGGGTTGACCAATATGTGGCAACAAAAGTTCAGTTCTGAATTTACAATACCAATAGCTCGAACTCAAGCAAATGCTAGACCAATTGCACTGCAAATGCTTGTTTTTTATGGCTGCTACGAAGCAGTAAAGGGAGTTTAAAAGCATACTCTTCGCCTCTGTGTCCTTAATAGAGTTGAAATTCTCCTTCAAGACTGATAGGAATTTTGTTTTTCACTAACCAAAAAGAGAGGCCGGTTTGGCCCGTTCCCATGGCAATTGTTTCTGGCATATCATGATTACGCAGCAAAAAAGAGGGGCAGAAACATACTGTTCTCCTGTGGGTAGTTCACTGCTACACTCTAGAATCGTGTCCATGTAAAGGGCAATATAGATACAAGAAGGTAGGTAAGCAAACACTTGCTAATGCTGCAGCCAACTTGTACCGGCATACGTGCAAATAGAGTTCATAAAATGATCCGTCTAGAAGTATTGTTTCCCCAACACTGGTCTACAATGTTGGAAAAGTATTTAAGCGCGGATAACATTAACATCCAATCATAAAACAACTTGAAATAATATTATTTTTTTCTCAACAGAATGGTACATTAGTGAAATTGCTTCTTGAAGCGTGATTAAAATATCTTATTTTATTCTCGCCCACTTTCTCGCAGTGCATCGTATGAAGAAAAATGTACATTCTTCAAACACTGCCGAACGTTCAACTAAACCTTTCGGCGTGGAAGCCTTTTTCATACGCCTGTTAGCCAGTTCAACTCCTCGTAATTGCACGAACGTGCACATTCCACTACTAAATGAGAATGTGACGTCCGGGAAGTTATGAAATCAAGAGCCTCGCCCGTCTGTCTTGGCCCATTACCTCCAAAAAGTGCACGTAGGCCGCCTCACGTTACCGGAAACAAAAAAAAAGCGATCTGGAAGTAGAGGTGCAACTTACTCTCCCGCAAGGGATGTATCCTGCACTGTGGGATGTAGACTTGCTCTTTTATATCAGAACTACCATGTATTTAAACTGAACTTAACACTTATGTCGCGTGTTCAGTTAAAAATAGTGTTTAATACAAATCTTCAAGTATACTTACAGGCAATTTTGGTGTCCTGCCTTTCGACTCCCTTAAAAAACATCTGTTCAGATCACGATGCTCATAATCGATGTAAAAGGCAAATGTATTTACTCCAATCCTCATTGTTACTGCAGGCGCTGTGCTGTCCAGCCAAGGCGAAACCGACTAAGTGTCGCGGGGTTAGACATGCTTCGAGATAGTTTCAGATGAGAGACGCGGGAGAGTTAGGAGTAAACATATAGGAAAGAGTAGAAATTGTGAAACGGAGAGACTGGAGAGTCGTGGGAAAGGCTATGGAAATATGACACAAATTGTATATTTATCCGTCACTGTGCATTATGAAGTTTACCGACTATTAGCCAGTTTTAATCTTTTCAGAAGGGAAAGTTACCACGAATAAGAGGACTCTTTATCCGCCCCAGAAACCAGAAAGCGTCACTGAAAATCATTTGATATGGACTGGTTCATGTGTGGGAGGGGCTAGTTTCGGGAGCCTGGCACGACGGCTTCGTAACAACGCGCGAGGCGGCCATCTTAGAGTGGAATGTGTTTTACGCGAATGCAACTGTCATTTAATTCATTAAAAGGGAAAAGAAAAGCATTCAATTGAAAAAAAAATAAGATTTTTTTATAGAAAGCATACGGGATAACTTTTACGTTTTGGAGACTATGGGGTATACTTTATTCAAGAAGCCAACAGGTTGTTTAAAATGGATTGCGTTGGAATTATACAAATTGTATAAAGGACCTTGCTACTAATTATCATTGGGCTTTATAAATACATCGCTCAGTCATAACGCACACCCTAGTATGTCAGTTTCTCGCACAGAATAAACGGAAAGAACTGCCTTTACAAGATGGGCCTCTTTCAGAAAGGTGTACGTGCAGCGAGTCACCTCTGCTGACGTCATTGAACAGGTTTCACTCTGGTAATCACTGAGAAGAAAAACCTTTTGCAGGAAAGTCAGAAGCAGTAGGCAGCACTGGGAAGTGGTTCCGTTCCATTGAACTGACATCCAAGCAACAGCCCATCAGGTGAGCAATTTTGATACTTCAAATTACTGTTTTATTTGATGTAACGAAATACCATTGAATATCATTGATGCGCAGTAGTATTTCTATATTTATTTGTTTTAAACTTTTTTATAGTGCTTGCAAGAATCACCTGTTACAAGTTGCTTCTGTCTTGACTGTTCAGAAATTGTCAAATAGGGCTGCTGACAGAATACTGTACGCATCATAGCAAATGCAATGCCATTTTATCCTGGAATTCCCAAGGTCAGCTTGGTTTCAAGAACGTTAATAAAGGACCAGGCTACACAGCCTATAACGCACCAACGAGTTGACATTTTGAGAAACCCACCAGGTGGCTGCTTGACAAAAAAACGGGCACACTTAAGTTTATTGACTGAAGCTAGGGTATGCGATATTTTACGGAAGCGGTTTAAAAGGACTCGAGCATTTCAGCTTTTCTATAATGAAAACATTCTACACAAAAAGCAGAGTTAGCGGTCCAAGGACGTTACACGAATGCCTACTACAGCAACGGAAAAGAAGTGCCTCTTGTGACTTGGCTTCATCTGGTAACTTTATGTGCTGAATGCAGAATGTCGTAGGAGAATTCACTCCCAGCCTCTTCTCCTCTGCTTATAAAGGGGATCTGCACCTCATTGGCAGCTTGGACGGTCACTATGACAGCGAGGGTCTGAATTATGCATCCTCCTTGAGGTCACCTTTGGTTGCACTGCCCTATCCTACATCTTATAAGGTCCCCGGCAGCTCCTGCTTTCCTGGTAGCAAAATCCCGCACAAAGTAGAATAGCACCCCAAGGACGCATTCTTCAAAGCGATACATAAAGATACACGTTTGTGGCAAATTTATCTACTTATGTTTCAGTTTGGTCTCCGTTGATTGCTTAAAATGTGGATATTTTTCATAGTTTTCTTACCTTCTCCATACAGCGACATCTGTCATTCAAATTCAAGAATACTTACTGGCAGTGCTTGCAATGGAAAAATAGAAATGCAGGTACTATGTACCAGAGTACCTGCTTGTTTCTGAGAAGTGCCGGTACTCCCCAATTAAAAGTATTACGTTTTTCTTGAGAAGTACAGGTACTCAGTACCGGACAGTACCGGCCCATTTAAAGCACTGCTTCCTGGCGGCCTCTCTCCGAAGTCTTCATTGTGGATGCTCAAATGCAGGCATATATTGGAAGCAGCGGGTTGGTCTCAGCAAAGCAGATAATATAAGTTCAGGATAAAGGGGGTCATCCCGAGGAAGCTTGGACACATGAACTGAACGATACAAAACACCAGCTATATATGCACGTCTTCCGGTACTCTGTTTTCTAAAATATTCAATACCAACGCATACTGGGCTAGATCGACGTATTGTTATGAAATGCATAGTTGCATGCGTGGGGTTCCTTCCTCAGTTTCCCAGTAACTGGAGACTGGTCTCACCTTGTGCTTTAAAGTGACCTGTCACGGTTACCCCTTTCTGCCCCAGCATTCAATCCATAACTGGCCTATCAGGCTTGACCTTTCAGGAAAAGCAGATCCCCTAATTCAGCAACGCATCTTTGCCAGTACAAGGTTGCCTAATCATTTATGCAGACGGCACATAGTCTAGAAATTTGGAACACGACTAGCCATTTGATTGGACTGTTATCATTTTAGACCCCTCTTAATAGCACATATGAAGTACAAAATGGCAAATTCATAGCCTGTCCAATGCCGTATACTCTCAACTACCCCTTATCCCCATGTGACACCATAAGCAACCTATGGCAAGTTAACAAAAAAAAAAATGACGGCTCTCTGGAGCATACATGTGGAACAAGCACAGGCCTCTCCCTAAATCAGGAGATAAGATGAGATCTCCCTCCATAAATCACTTCTGATCCATCGGCCATTGGTTGTTTCACAGTTGTGATCAACGATCGCCTAGAGCAGCAGTTCTTCACTTTTTGATTTTTGTGGACCCCCACTTAATCATTACTGGAACCCGGAGACCCTCCTACAAATCATTACTGGTATCCAGGGATCCGCCCCAGTGAGTAATTACTGGTAGCTGAGGAGATTAAAATAAGCTTTTTCACTAACTTGAACCACAAAACAATACTTTAAAAATACAGCAACAAGCGCTCATCAAATATACAAGTGATGAAATGTTTTATTTAATTCACAAACAAATGTTTAAAAAAAAAAATCTACATTTTAAAGGGAAGGTTGGAGTTTTTCTAAATTCAGTTGAGGCCACCTATCGTCCACACTATACTGTTTGATGCACTTACACTGCTCCCACAAATCAACGTGAGGATACTAACTTAATTTAGTTCTTTCAGTTTACAGCAGGTTTTAACATGTGCATTCGTACATATCGCTTCCTAATTTAGACACATTTTATTAATCTGTTGTTATTTAATTTCCTAAGGAGTCGTGGACTCCCAGGGGTCCCCAGACCATAGATTAAGAACCACTGACCTATAGGGATTCATGTAAAGGTTTAGAGCAACTTAAAAAATGGCTAAATAAGTGGACGCACCTAGGAGCGCAAGGTAGGTAGGGTGAGGTGTGTGGTTTCAGTAGTTTGACCGTTTTTTGTCCATTGCATGCACAACGCATCAACGCTGGCCTTCCTTGGCCAAATGAGTAAAGCGTTCCCCGGGGGAGAGGTCACGACTGTTCGCTGAAACATGAAACTGTAGTTGATCACCTGACGTCTTGAAACAGGCGTATGTGCGTGCTTTCAAGATTTCTTTTCAGAGAACAGCTGTCACCTTTATGTCACGACACAGGAAGAGCTGATGAGTCAGACATTGGTGTGTTTTTAGTCCAAGATAGAGAACACTTCGTCCGTGCTGTATTTACACAAAGTAGTTTATGCAGCTTAGAAAAAGAGTACGATGTTTAATGGTTATTCAGTTTTAGTGCTGACTGTAGGCATGGTCCATTTGTGAGAGAGAACTCTCATCGATCTGGAATTGACATACTTAAAAGTGAAGATTCGGTTCTATCAAATATACTGAAGACATTTTTACGGATAGGAGGAGTTAGAGAAGGTGCATTAAATGGAGATCGCTTTTATCTTAAGTCAAAATAATCGGTTGTTCATTCTGTTGAGAATTTAGGTGATATAGAAATCTTTTCATATGTGTTCCAGCTTCTGGATAAACAAGTAAGGAGCATTATCTTACAACGTACAGACTTGTGGTCCTTGGCTCTCTATTAGTGCCTCCCCACTTGGGTCTGTAAGTGGCTGCCACCCAAATATTTGCCTTGTTTTTAGGAGGAAGTGCCCAGCACTGAACAGGTTGTGTGACACGATCTTCTTTCCCAGCCACTTCCAGTCTTGCTACATCTTGGAGGCAGGTGCAGCCAGAGCAAAACACCATTTTGCTAAATGAGGAAGAGGATCATGGAAAATGCCTTTGCTACCCTATTCCTGCATGCCACCTCTGCTCCACACCCTAGCTTCTAATCAGTGCACCTCCACATCTTTGCCTGTGTGCACAAGGAGCTAATCTGCGCATGCTTCAATATCGTTGGAGTACATTACCTATTCCTCTCAGCATGACATTGAGCAGTAGTCCATGAAGTCATTGTGTTAGTAAAAGTTGTACATTTCCTCCTCATGATTTTAGTGTTGTATGTTTTTGAGAGAGATGGTTGTGCTGGTGCTCTGTATATGTTCTGTGTGACAGCTATATGCAGAGGCCAAAATGGTTGGCTCTGGCAAACTTGTTTATATCTAAAGTTAAAACTCAACCTGCAGGAATTCCTGAGTTATATAATTACCTGTAGAAAGGATGCAAATGTGGAAAGGTGGTTCGAAGCATGTACACATGGGCATTTTAAGAAGCAGTAATAGGTAGGGGGAGGTTGCAGCCACCTTACAAACAAAGTGAAAATATATGGTTCTTGAAGACTCCCTTCCATCGCATTTTAATTTTTATGTACAGTTTTATGTGCCTTCTTAGCAATGGATCTAGTTTACATTAGGTTGTATAGGCCCGTCTCTAGGGGGCACTTGGTGGTCCTTGTGAAGTGTATGTAACACAGTGACGTTAGCTGACAATGTAGGCTTTCCGGCCATTTGCAAGATGAGTGGCTAAACCGGAGCTCCTGCCCAGGGTGTGCAGAATGAGCAGGCTGCAGTTGGTGCTTTTGATTTAGGGGAAATACATTTTCTGGGAGACCATAGTATCTACATGTGGGACTAGTTGTAAGGAAGATAAACAGGTTTGTTTACTTATTTTTTCATTTATTTTTGTTTATAAAACAATGCAGAGCACCATCCACTGAAAGAAAAGGGTGAGGCTAGACGATGGGGTAGCTTGGGAAAGAGACCTGCAGTTTCTCCCTGCAAGATAAATTCCACCCAGGTTTAGATGAGAAAACAGCATATTTCTGGTTCCTCTAAAAGGAAGGCGTGATAAAATGTTAGTGTGCTGTAACACTAACAATTTATTTCAGCAGTTCTATGCCTTTCATCTAGATGTTCCAACATGCCCATAATATTCCTTCTTCAGACTGAAATATCAAATGGCTTCTAAGAAAATTGTATTCAAAACATGTTTACTCATTTTTATGTTTAGCAGCTGCCTGCCTATGTTTATTTACTTTCCAAACAACATATGGTTGATAACTGAGGAAAACAACAATGGGGCTTTCAATATCTTATTTCGCTTCATCATGTTAGATGTCTTTGCATATATCCACACATTTTCAGTACCCTCCTACAACTCCAGTCCAAGATTCCAAGAACACCTCTTGCCATGCTACTCAGTTGAAAAACAAATATGTTACCTTTTTATTCGCCTGGGTTAACAGCCAAATGGAGAAGACAAAAATACAACTTGGCAAGGATGACAACCCTATAACCAAAGCAAATTCTAAAAAGCCATGTAGATTAAAAAAGGTAGTGAAGATCAGCACCATGTCGCCACCCATAACTCACTATCTCTAGTCGATGGGAAAGGGCAGGTGGAGGGTATAAATAAATTTGGGCAATGTTGTTTTGTTTTATTTGATGCCAATTTTATTTTTTGCAGAGAACCCTGTTTACTCTTGGTAAGATGACGTCCTTCCATCACCATCTGCATAGTGATATATATTTGATTATATAGTATCCATAAATAGTGAGGCCAAACTACCCCCCTCCCCCTTTTTTTTTTTTAAACAAAATCACCAAATATCAGCCGAAGCAGGGGTATCCAACATTATCTGTAATAAGAGTTCCTTAGGTTAAATGAAAATCAATAAGATATACCAATAGCATTAGAGTTTTAATAGTTACAAAATCAGACGACATCACATAGTGACCATATGCAAGATTACTAGCCGTTGGCACTTCAGTGCATAAGGCAGGGTTTCGAGCAATAATGTAAGAAAATGCTTTGTCAATTTCGAATGTCTGAATATGTGTGGGTAAAACATAAGAGCCATGGCAGCAATGCACCCAGCACCAAGTTAATCATATTAGTAATACATTCCCCTAATGCTGCATGAAGTATCAGATTTGAATATATTTTAAAATTCAACCTTTTTTTTTCTCCAAACATCACCCTATGACTTCTGAAAAGGCACATTTTCATTTTGAATACACACTTCGATATACATAGATTAATTAAACTAATCAAAAACTTCTAATTTATTACCTGGGCTGTACACAGGAGAGCTATTTGCAGGTAGCTGGAGAGCTCCCCGTAGCTCACAAGCTCCTTGTTGGAAAAGCAGGATCTAAAGAGAAATTTTCATTAAAAATGTAAAACCTCCTTCAGTGTAGCTGCTTTCAGAGCTGTACAGGTCTCCTTGTCATTTCAAAGAATAAAATGTGTGTGACGTCTGTTACACGCCAATGTGTGAATCAGGAACTCAAAAAAGTTACAAACATATATCTGGGAAGATGTAGTAAAGGCTAATAGTGTTTAAAAATTGTTCAGTTGGCGAGTTTTTCTAGGTTATAATATAAGCATGTTGTAAATTATTGGTCGGGAAATGGACTTTCATAAATTACCTTAGCACCCATATCAAATCAAGCAACACAAGAATGAAATATCCTAGTTTTTAGTGGTTCCTGACAACCTAGCTAAATTTGTATTTTTGTGACTAAATCCCTTTGCAACCTCTCCATGCAGCCAAGATGACATCGACCACAGAGAGTGTTCTTCCCACCTATGAAGAAGCCGACTCCCAAACATCAAAATTCATGAGAAAATCCAAAGAGTCTCCGTTTGTTCCAATTGGTAAGTTTTAGTTTCTGTTTCTCCCTTCCGTTTCAAAATGCTGAACCTCACCAGAAGAAATGGTTTTCACTCGTGAGGGTGGAAATACTTACACCTTTAGTCCCTTGGACACGCTTACAGTTCAGTAAAGGTGCTGTGAATCATGTGTACATGTCTTGAACTGAGAACACTGAACAGCATGCACCAAGGAAAAACTCCAGTTTGATGCAAGAGGAAGAAATCCCCATATTACATACAGTGAAGGATAATGCAACGTATCACTGTGCAAATTCAACCCACTTATTTTCAAAGTTGCATGTACAGAAATAATACGGAAGGTTTTTTTAACGATGTAATGGTAAATGCACTTCCTTGTTAGGGCAGCTGTAGAAAAGCTTCAAACAATTTCATAATCTTTTTATGAGCAATTATTTACCCTTCCTTTTTACACAATTGCATTACTGAATAAGGAGTGAGTTACGAAACCTTGCATTGCCGTTTTCAATGGTGCATTGTTGCAGTGTTTCTAAATGAAAACACTTACTTTGGGGAGGGGTACTTCATGCTCCTATATATAGAAAAGCTATGCATGGTTTACTGGTGGATTTAAATTGTACCCAAGAATAAAAAAAAAAACATATTTTTGACTACTTGTTATAACTACTTGCCAAATTAAGAGGGTCAGACGAAGGTCGCTCCACCATAAGAGAAAGTCTATATGGTTTCTCCTAAGACAGTTGATGCATAATGCACTATACATTTATTTTGCCATTGACTACTTATCCTAATCAGTGGTTATAGTAACCAGTTGCTCACCATTTTGCGAGCACAGATTTGGGAGTGCTGCGGTGAGCGATGCAGAGCAGTCCTGTTTAATGTTCTCCCTGTTAGCACATCATGTACCGATTAGCACGCGTAGCCTCCCTTGATAAGGTTGAGCTCTTTATCAGCAGTACTGACTCTTGTTTGACTCGTTAAGGCTTTGCATCGGATGTTTAACAAAGGTGTCTGTCTGATAGATGATCCCAGATGGAAGGGATGTGTTGAAAAAGATCTGTAAAACAATTGTGGTTTATAAGCAGTTATCTGGTCATCATTAGTGGAAAGTGATGAAGCAAACAGTTGTTTTCTTCAACAGTGGAACTATTTAAATGTGAGCTGAGAGAGCCCAAAATGTCATTACTTCATTAGATTTGTAGCTTTTACATACTAAATGTGTTTTTAGCTCCAACTAAAGATACAACCTTATGGCAGAATAGCTCCAATCCACCCTACCCACTTACAGTTTACTCTAGATTATGATAAGGTAGGGAACTTATGGTCTTTTTTTTTCTTCCAACTTCTTTTTTTAGGGATGGCCGGATTCGCTGCAGTTGTAGCCTTTGGCCTGTATAAATTGAAGAGCCGAGGGAATACTAAAATGTCTGTCCACCTGATTCATATGCGTGTGGGAGCCCAGGGCTTTGTTGTGGGAGCAATGACATGCGGTAGGTATTTGTGAATGTAGCATCACGGTTCTTATTTACTTAGGTAACATTTGGGGAGAGCAGCAGTTTTGTTCTTGACTTTTAAATATGGTCCTGCAACTCCATTTAGTTTTATGTCCAGTAAATGTTTGTTTGGATAGGCACCTAGAAATGTGGGTGCTCCTTGGCTATTAGAATTTCCTGGCATCACGTGTGCCCAGTTCCACTTACATGCACGGGTAGTGAGATTTGCACTGAACGAAGATGAAACCTTTGTGCCAAACTGTATAAATTCAGCTGTGGTGTGTTGCCGTTTCTCTCCTGTCTGGAAACCCTTTTAGGTAGGGGAGTCTCTAAAGCAGAAGAACTTGTCATGTAGTTTGCCTGCATCCTGGCTTTGCTTCCGTAGTGACTGCCTATTACCAGCTTTCATCATAGTTGCTTATTATTCTCTGAAGAGTTTGCATCAAAGCAGAGAAAAGAGACATACACATTATTTAAAAATATGAACAGCGTTAGACTATTTTGCATTTTATTGATTATTCTGCAAACAATGATACATAATACACTCTGTCCCTAACCAGATCTGGTGCACGTGGTATTAAGGTGACATGCAATATAACGTTAGCTTCTTGCAGGATTTTATGAGACTACTGCAAAACTAATCATGTAGTGCTTGGGTTTTTGACGTCACCATGAAATATTTTCTGGAAAACCAATAGCTATATAATTGCTCTCCATTATATGTACTGTATGTAAATTATCGCTTGAGGTATAGCGTGAACATCCTGCATGGCTGCAGTTCTTTTGGCCCAAAATTCAACACCGCTGCAGTAGAGCCCCTCGCTTATAATTTAAACAGCTCTTGCTAGGTAGAATGTCATCAGAGAATCGACACCAATTTAAAATATATATATTTTTAATTATTTTTAAACCAATGTCTCACGAGCCAAGGGTAATTGTTGCAAACTGTGTGCTTTCTTTAAATGTGTATCTTATTGCGGGCTTTGGATAGACTAATAAAGTACATTTTCTGTTTGAGATTATCTGTCGTTTCCACAGCTTAAAGTTGGCACCGCTTTTAAAACAATACAATGGGATGTACTTAAATTGTCTTACAGCTTATGCTCATTTATTTTCTTCTTCTTTCCAGGTGTTCTCTACTCCATGTACCGGGAATACTGGGCTAAGCCTAAGGAGTAGATTCATCGCCTGAGGAAATTATTGCTGACTGATGTCACACCATAGTGTTAGACCTCACACTGAGGCGACCTGTCTTTCACAACCTTAACGTAATAGTGATTTTACTGTTAACATGGAAACTACTTTTGTTTTGTGTGCCTTCACTAAAAAGTGTTTCCAGTTCTAGTTAGGATTGTAAATCTAATGTAATTTTTTTGTTTTAAAACATGGCGTTTGTGTCTTTGTGGCCTACTGTATTTCTCTCACAACTCCTTCACTCACTTTGTGAAGTCATACTTACGTATTTGCTCTGGCATTATGATCCTTCTTAAATATCTTTTGGTGGCTAAATTGTAGGCTGTTGTGTTGCACATCTTGTAACAAACAGGAATTCTCTTAAACCGAGTATATTGCATTTGCCGTGGAAAAGCGAGTAGATATATTTTTTTAATAGGAATCCAGTCAATTAAATTATTATTATTTAATGTCTAGCTTTTTGTAACACTTGCTTGGTCCCTATTCAGAAAATTGAATTACATTCCATAAACGCCGGTTTGCACTTTTCCATAGGGTATATTTATAAAATAAAACCTTTTCACCAGTACTAGAAATGGATGTTTTATTTTTGGAAGGCCTCATAAAATCCTTCAAATGCTAGTAGACCGGCAGGTCTAGTAACATAGATAATATAATCGACCTAACTGTAATGCTGTTGACCCGTAAACTGGTTTCAAATTATGTAATGTGGGCAAATATTTTAATTCACCAAGCCTCCATTTTCTTTTTTATCACATATGATGGTACTTTTAAATATGTTAGTGCAACACGTCTGCCGTACAAAAAAACTACGGTTTAATAGACTAAATGTTTGTTCCAGATGCAAATCTAGCCGCATATAGGATACACTTAACCCTTGACTTTAATCTTAGTTATGGCCACTGGAATTATGCGATTGTGTGGCTGCTGCGATTTTTACATAATGATAGATTTGTCACACAAACCAATATCTGCTGACTAATCTACAGATAAAAAAAAAAAGGTTTCTAGTTCAAACTGTTCAAAAGTTACTGTCTTGCTGCACAGTGAAAGGCCCTTGCAAAGCTGAACAGCTCATCTTTCTGTTGCTAATTGCTATATTTGGGTGTTAAATTGGTACTAATTGGTGCACACAATGCCCAGTTGTGTTACCAAGTTTTAGAATTACAAAATAACGAAGTAATATAATTGCAAAATGTGCTGCAAAATTCCCTTTTCTTGCCACATAATTTAGACCTCTACTTCTGCATAATTCCAGTGGCCCTGGTTCATTAACAGCATTTCCAACGGGGCGAGGCAAGATTGTTTCTCTAATCATGGTTCAAAACTATCCCTTTTAATGAATATGTAACTAAAGCATGAAGTTGTAGTGTGCTGCCATTTCCAGTCTGCACACTTTACATTGAAATAGCCACAAAATTTCCAAGTGAAATGCAGTTTTACTGATAAAACTATATTGTTTACGAACAGTAATGTTTGGAAATCTAGTTTCTGTAAATATTTGTCATTTGGACATCACCAAGTAAAGTGTTATGATTTGTTTTATTTCTCTTTAAATTGTTGCTTTACACTTCTGAATCACAGAAAGTGCATTTGTAATTCCTGAGATATTTTGAAGTTTTTGCACTATTTTATTTACAAGCTATTTAAATGTTATGTTATAAAAAAAAAATGGCACCCGAAAGCCTTTTGTTTCACGAGTATCAGAACGCTCACTTCACAAAATAGTCTAACTGCAATAAGAGAAAAAAAGTAAACACAATTTTTCAGGATAAGACAAGCAGCACTTAGTAAGAAGACAAACTGACATGTGTCCTCTTATCCTTGAACAGACAAGAAATGTTTCAGGATAAAACCAGATTTAAAGATTTATTGCTTATTCGTTTCTGAATGGACAGAACACCTGTTCCTTTCCAGCTCAAGTTCACTCGCCAGAAAGGACCAGTAGTAAAAATCGCTAAACCTGATAAAATCTCACTCACCATAGCGAGTGGTCAAGTAGATTTTTTCGAGGCCTGTTTGGACATTTCTCATGTGCTCTCTGTGGCAGACTTGCCCATGGTCCCAATTGCGAATGGATCGTAGGGCATAATAGATATGGCAACTTATGGCATATTTGCAGCTGGTTTTCCGGTCACTATGGGCTTCTTTTAAATGAAAGATGGATGCAGTGCTCATCAGTTAAAAAAAAGAGGTGCTCACTAAATTGTAGCAAGTAATTTCAAGACAACTGGCAGTAATGAACGTGGATCTTGCTTCTAGTTCTTTTGCCAATGGGGCTATAACTGAAGGTGCTCGGTGTCACCACTGAAGTTGGACACTGCAACAGGTAAGATTCTACAGTAATGTAAATAAGAATTCAGAGTAACGGCTTAACTGCATGTGTTATTGTAAACCGCGCCAAAGGAATACAGAAACAAAGTATGAAAATCACTTTTCTATCCTCTACACTAAGTTGATTCCTTAAATATTTGTAACCTCCTAAAAATGAAACCTAAATGAATCATCAAAAGACGTACTGCTTTATCAAAAAGCTACAATCGGTACTTGGGCTGCCAGATTCGAGCTCAACAAAGGGGTCATTTCTGTGATACATTAAACATAATTGGACAATCAAGAGTGCTTAGGGTAACGTTGAAACTGATGGAAAAGGTTTTGGGAGCTCGAGAGGATTCTAATTGGCAGCAGTCATTAAAGCGGCTCACGGAGATGACACAAAACGCTAGTGTCAGACTACTCCAGATTAAATTATTATAGTGTACATTTCCCTGGAGTGTAAGCGCAAGCCATAAGCCAATGTCGTGGGTGCTGCGATGAAGATGCTATACAATTTCGTGCCATTTGGCAATTTCCTAATATCCTGAGCGGGTGGGGTGGCTTCAGAGTTTTTTTTTTTTCCACGGTAGTTTGGCTGGCCATGAATTTTTTGTAAAATAGCCTTATGGGTGATCTCGGCAAACAAACCCAGTTTGTTCATATACCTGGGCATTGTTTAGCCCGTAGAAACGTAGGACAGAAACAAAGTACAACAATTGGGAACATAAGAGTATGGACTAAACAAAGCAGTTCACAATAGTATGTGATATTCACAGAAATTTAAAAAAAATGTTTTGTTGTTTTTTTGGTTGGGTTTCTGGACTCGGGCCTGCACGATGCAGCTCACACTGGCCTGGAGTATTGCTAGTCAAAAAGGAGGGTGCCAGTTGACAGGCTTGAGGTGAGGTTTCTTCCACGTATACCTGTGTGTGCTTTTCTTGGCAAACAGGTGCAATTGGGTCAGTGCTGAGTACAGCATGGCGGATGGAAGGGGGAGAGGATGTGGCTGCTAATTTACTTTTGTTGTTAATACTAAAAACTCTATAGGATGTTTCATAAAGTTTTGCAGATTCCTCAATGTCAGCACCAAGGAGTTCCAGGACTCGGGGGTTGTCGGAGTCATTTGCTGTGCTCTATGATAATTTTACCTTGCCTCTACCACAGCTCAGTGGTATAAAAAAGTGAACGTGGTCCAACTCACTTAATTTAAATACAGGAACGCACTTAAATAAAAAAAAAATCTTTGTCCAAAATGTTAGTTCCACAGAACTTTAAACACTGTATTTTAACTGATTTTGCAATGCTGACAGCCTTTTTTTTACCCTTCAACTGGTGACTGATTTCCTACTTCTTCCTTAACGGGACTCTGCAACAAACTAAGCACAGACTTTTTTTTCATGATCTCCTCGGTTTAACAATGCTAGCATGAAACATAAACAATTGTTCCCGAATTAGAACATTCGCCGAAAACAGTATAGCAAATGCTTTAGCCTGTACGGATGGCCACTTCCCAGAGAAATTACTTTCGATATTAATAAGCAACTGCAAGTAAAGCACGCAGGCTTTGGCATAGCGTGCTTTACTGCGAATAAAGGAAAACTGTTGGATGGGTATTAGAATAAAACGGTGCACAAAGCTTATTTACCAAGTGTTTCAGTTGCCGTGTATTCATTCATAAGGCACTGGCCACTGGTGTAATCTCGTAACTTTCTTTAATGCAAAACAATGCTGGGTCTATGTTGGAATACGATCTACTGGCTGGCGATAACAAACAGCGCTCCTGTTGATGCTCCACTCCCAACAGTATCTTCTGTGAATATCCAGCGACTTAACTCTTTTCCGTCCCCATTGGCCCCTGCCAGGATATCTCAGTGCATGCCACAAAAGCCTCATTTAGGATCTTGACAACACCACTGTTCACCAGATGACATTTGGTACACAAAGGGCACGTGTACACCATCCTTGTTAACGTCAATTCACCAAAATGTCAGGAGTAGCGGAAGTGACGTCGCACGCCCATCACACGCTCTTAGTCCTCAAATGTCACTCTCACACGTGCTTAAACACACACACAGACTCACATCTACACACACCCACCTGCAAACACGCACACAACATACATTTAAAATCAATTTTATAAATATGAGCTGCCACTGTGTTCCAGGCACTGACTTTGCCTCTCTCTGAGGCCAGGGGTCGCAAAGGCAGTCTAACGGGACCCAAGACTATGGATAGGGTAGATGCTACTCATTGACAATTAAGCTTCTGCTTTTCCAACCGATGCTCCTCACTCAAGCACTGAGTTCAAGTACTCTGAGCACCAGTGCTTGAAATGGAAAAATAAAAGTGCAGGTACTCTGTATCAGAGTACCTGCTTGTTTCTGAGAAGTGCAGGTACTCTCCAATAAAAAGTGTTACTTTTTTCTTACGTGCAGGTATTCTCCCTGTCAAAATAAAAAATCGTCGGTACTCAGTAGCGGCCCGTTTAAAGCACTGCTGAGCACTAATGAAGACATGCCACTTGGGTGTTAAGAGCTAAGCAATACCCTTCCATGCCACTCTTCACTACTGGCACCAGTGTTATACTGGAGGATTGAAGAGCGGCCCTCTTACACAATGTGTCCACGGGGCGATAAACTGATCGCTGGGTGTCTACGCAATAAGCAAAATAACTTTGATTCTTTATTTTTATGACCGCAAAGTGCAATTTGAAAGTAAAAACGTTTACTGCATTTGGTGTTATCTGCAGAAATGTGGGCGACACAAAGTGTTTATTTTCATTCCTTGGGTTAATTACAAATCGGTGTGTGGTGTGCTGTACAGAGTTAAAGGCAAGTATGCAACCAACGAGTGACAGAAGATGCTGTTGGAGCAGGTGTACTGTTGCTGCGCTGTGAGGCAGCATTCTTTAAGGTGTGTTAACTCTCCTAAACTGAAGCAGTCCTGATGGGTACACTGATATAAACTGTTTCTATTATGTAAACATTGTGGATTCCAGTAGAGTTTATTGTATTTTTTTAACTCACTTTTTTCAGATTTTCATCTGCATGCTTTTCATTTTTACAAGTATTTGTCCTGTTACAATCATCTAACATATAGATGAAGAGAGCCGGGTTGTCCAAATAGATTTTATATAATCTGTTGGTTAAACATATTTCCTTCTCTGGTCTGAATGTTTTATGAGGCAGTAGACGCGGTGTCCAGAACTATAATGAAAGTCCCAAAACCTGGTGCCTGCCAAGTTTTGTTCTATGAATGCAGTTTTTGCAGAGATACAGATTATTGGCTTACCCTTCTGTAGGAAAGTACCATCTTGCCTGGCATGTTACCCCCATTTTTACTTGTATGTATGTTTGTCTTTGCCTGTGTGACTGGGATCCTGCTAGCCAGGATCCCAGCGCTCATAAAGTGTGCCCTGTATGTGTTCCATGTGTGGTGCCTAACTGTATCACTGAGGCTCTGCTAACCAGAACCTCAGTGTTTATGCTCTCTCTGCTTTTAAAATTGTCACTGCAGGCTAGTGACTAATTTTACCAATTCTGATTGGCACACTGTGTAGGAGCCTGGCCTGGCTTGTAGTGGGTACCAGAGGTACTTTCACCTTGTGCCAGGTGCAGTTATCCCTTATTAGTGTAGAAGAGGTGTTTCTAGCAGCTTAGACTGACAGAAGGTAGCTATGGCAAAGCAGCTTAGGCTGAACTAGGAGACATATAAAGCTCCTACTATACCACTTATATCATATGCACAATATCATAAGAAAACACAATACACAGAGTTACTAAAAATAAAGGTACTTTATTTTTATGACAATATGCCAAAAGTATCTCAGTGAGTATCCTCAGTAAGAAGATAATATATATACACACAAGTTATATGTACACAAACCAAAATCAGGTAAGTAATAGCAAGAAAAGTAATGCAAACAGTGTAGAATCACAATAGGAGCACATAGGTATAGGGGCAACACAAACCATATACTCCAAAAGTGGAATGCGAACCACGAATGGACCCCAGACCTATGTGAGTTTGTAGAGGGTCACTGGGACTGTAAGAAAACAGTGAGGGTTAGAAAAATACCCCACCCCAAGATCCTGAAAAGTAGGAGTAAAGTGCACCAACTACTCCCAGAGAGCACAGAAGTCGTGATAGGGGGATTCTGCAGGAAGAACACACACCAGCAGTGCACTGACAACGGATTTCCGGACCTGAGTACCTGTAAGACAAAGGGACCAAGTCCAATAGTCGTGACAGTGTCGTGAGGGGGCAGGAGCCCAGAAAATGCCAGCTGAAGGTGTAAGGAAGTTGCCACCGGTTGGAAGAAGCTTGGAGTTCTGCAAGAAAGAAGAGTACTAGGAACTTCTCCTTTGGAAGACAGATGTCCCACGTCGCGATGAAGCTTGCAGAGGTGTTCCCACGCAGAAAGATCGCAAACAAGCCTTGCTAGCTGCAAGGGTCGCGGTAAAGGTTTTTGGGTGCTGCTGTGGGCAAGGAGGGACCAGGATGTCGCCTTTTGGAGGAGGAGACAGAGGGGGCGCTCGGCAACTCAGAGAGCCCTCACAGAAGCAGGCAGCACCTGCAGAAGTACCCCAACAGGCACTTAGAAGAAAAGTGAACCGGAGTCCACGCGAAGTCACAAAAGGGAGTCCCACGACGCCGGAGGACAACTCAGAAGGTTGTGCACTGCAGGACGGAGTGCTGGGGATCCAGGCTTGGCTGTGCATGAAGGAAATCCTGGAAGAGTGCACAGGAGCTGGAGCATCTGCAAATCACGCGGTACACAGCTTTGCAGTCTAGCGTGGTGAGGCAAGGACTCACCTGCACCAAACTTGGACTGAAGAGTCACTGGACTGTGGGAGTCACTTGGACAGAGTTGCTGTGTTCCAGGGACCACGCTTGTCAGGATGAGAGGGGACCCAGAGGACCAGTGTTGCAGTCTTTTGGTGCCTGCGTTAGCAGGGGGAAGATTCCGTTGACCCCCGGGAGATTTCTTCGGAGCTTCTGGTGCAGGGTGAAAGCAGGCTACCCCCACAACATGAACCACCTGGAAACAGTCGAGAAAGCCATCAGGATTAGGCGCTACAATGTTGCTGGTAGTCGTCTTGCTACTTTGTTGCGGTTTTGCAGGTGTCCTGAGCAGTCAGCGGTCGATCCTTTGGTAGAAGGTGAAGAGGGAGATGCATAAGAACTCTGGTGAGCTCTTGCATTCGTTATCTAAAGAATTCCCCAAAGCAGAGACCCTAAATAGCCAGAAAAGGAGGTTTGGCTACCAAGGAAGGAGGAGTGGCTACCAAGAGAGGTAAGAGCCTATAAGAAGGAGCCTCTGACGTCACCTGCTGGCACTGGCCACTCAGAGCAGTTCAGTGTGCCCCCAACACCTCTGTTTCCAAGATGGCAGAGGTCTGGGACACACTGGAGGAGCTCTGGGCACCTCCCCTGGGAGGTACCGGTCAGGGGAGTGGTCACTCCCCTTTCCTTTGTCCAGTTTCGCCCCAGAGCAGGGCTGGGGGATCCCTGAACCGGTGTAGACTGGCTTATGCAGAGATGGGCACCATCAAAGCATTTCCAGAGGCTGGGGGAGGCTACTCCTCCCCAGCCCTTCACACCTATTTCCAAAGGGAGAGGGTGTAACACCCTCTCTCAGAGGAAATCCTTTGTTCTGCCTTCCTGGGCCAGGGCTGCCTGGACCCCAGGAAGGCAGAAACCTGTCTGAGGGGTTGGCAGCAGCTGCAGTGGAGACCCCGTAAAGGCAGTTTGGCAGTACCCAGGTTCTGTGCTAGAGACCCGGGGGATCATGGAATTGTCACCCCAATACCAGAATGGTATTGGGGTGACAATTCCATGATCTTTGACATGTTACATGGCCATGTTCGGAGTTACCATTGTGACGCTATACATAGGTAGTGGCCTATGTGTAGTGCAAGCGTGTAATGGTGTCCCCGCACTCACAAAGTCCGGGGAATTTGCCCTGAACGATGTGGGGGCTCCTTGGCTAGTGCCAGGGTGCCCACGCACTAAGTAACTTTGCACCCAACCTTCACCAGGTGAAGGTTAGACATATAGGTGACTTATAAGTTACTTAAGTGCAGTGGTAAATGGATAAGAAATAATGTGGACGTTATTTCACGCAGGCTGCACTGGCAGGCCTGTGTAAGAATTGTCAGAGCTCCCTATGGGTGGCAAAAGAAATGCTGCAGCCCATAGGGATCTCCTGGAACACAGGAGCTGGATCCAAGTGTCTCCGACAGTCCAGTGGCCCTTCTGTCCAAATTTTGTGGAGGTAAGTCCTTGCCTCCCCACGCCAAACAGTAATCCTGTGTACTGCGTGAACTGCAGCTGCTAGGGCTTCTGTGCACTTTTGCAAGGAATCCTTTGTGCACAGCATAGCCCAGGTCCCCAGCACTCCATCCTGCATTGCCCAACTCGCTGAGTTGGACTCCGACTTTGTGGGACCCTCTTTTATTGTGCTGAGATGACCGCCGTGCTCAGATCATCTGAACGCCTGTTCAGGTGCTTCTGCAGGTGCTGCCTGCTTCTGCCTGGGCTCTCTCTGTTGCTGAACGCCCCATCTGTCTCCTCCTCCAAGGGGCGACCTCCAGGTCCTTCCTGGGCCCTGCCAGCACCCAAAATCCTCAACCGTGACTCTTGCAGCTAGCAAGGCTTGTTTGCGGTCTTTCTGCGTGGAAACAACTCTGCATCCTCTAGCACGCCGTGGGACATCTTCTGACCAAAGGAGAAGTTCCTGGCACCTTTCGTTGTTGCAGAATCTTCGGCTTCTTCCACCTGAAGGCAGCCTTTTTGCACCTTCATCCGGGGTTTAGTGGGCTCCTCCCCCCCCCCTCCCCCCCCCCCCCGGACACTTGTGTGACTCTTGGACTTGGTCCCCTTCCTTTGCAGGTCCTCAGGTCCAGGAATCCGTCTTCAGTGCCTTGCAGTCAGTTGTTGTCTTTGCAGAATCCCCTATCTCGACTTTACTGTCTTTCTGGGGTAGTAGGGTAACTTTACTCCTACTTTTCAAGGTCTTGGGGTGGGGTATCTTGGACACCCTTAGTTTTTTCTTACACTCCCAGCGACCCTCTACACACTACACTAGGCCTGGGGTCCATTTGTGGTTCACATTCCAGTTTTGGAGTGTATGGTTTGTGTTGGCCCTAGGCCTATTGTCTCCTATTGCATTCTATTGTGTTTGCACTACTTTTCTAAGTGTTTTACTTACCTGATTTTGGTTTGTGTGTATATTTTGTGTATTTTACTTACCTCCTAAGGGAGTAAATCCTCTGAGATACTTTTGGCATATTGTCACTAAAATAAAGTACCTTTATTTTTAGTAACTCAGAGTAATGTGTTTTCTTGTGATATAGTGCTATATGATATAAGTGGTATAGTAGGAGCTTTGCATGTCTCCTAGTTCAGCCTAAGCCCCTGTGCTATAGCTACCTCTATCAGCCTAAGCTGCTAGAACACTTTTAATCTACTAATAAGGGATACTGGACCTGGCACAAGGTGTAAGTACCATCAGGTACCCACTATAAGCCAGGCCAGCCTCCTACACCTTCCGTAGCGCAGTAGCCCGCTATTTATATGTATACACTTGCATAGTATTTGCTTGTGAGTGTTAGTTGCTACAAGTAACTCAAGAACATTTTGTTAACTATCTGCTGAGCTGTCTAAAACCGCCTGCGGTAACTAACATTTTGCATGCAAGCATTTAGCTTTTCCTCTCAAGTGACTTCTGTACGAAATTTTGGTCCTGATTTTCACAGAAAAGCACAATTAGCACTAAGGTTTGCGATCTGTGGATTTTTTTTTGTAGTCTGAGAAATGCCTGAAGTCCCTCAGCCCCGCCCCCCCCCCCAAAAAAAAAGTTTGTACAGCTTGAAATCAAACATGTCACATCTTGCCCACTTGACGCTACTCCAAATAACACCTAATGAACTCACCGACCAGCACTAACTGCTTGGAAAACACCACCAAGGGCTGCGCTCCATTGTTCTGCATTAAACGTGACATTCAGAACTGGACACAAGCTCCTCAGTGTGGCTTTGTGATGTGGATAAACAATGCCAGGTGTGGTCCATAAATGTTGCTGCAAAACCTCAAGTGAAGCCCACACAACTGGAAGGAATAATCCTGATGATTATTTTTTCCTCTTGCTTTTCAAAAGTGCTGTTCAACTGAGGAGCTGTCAATACACTGTATAAAACAACAGGGGGAGGAGGGTCATGGGACCATTACAGGCAACCAGGAATAACCTTTCAAGGGATAAAATCAAAAGGATAATGACATTGGTTCAAAGCAATTAAACCAAGGGAGTGTATCTAATAGGAGATGGAGCTCACAGATTCACACTGTAGTCAAAAACATTAAAATATATTCATGGTGCTCCTGGAAGAGGAAGATCCACCCAAGTACCCCACAATACCAATCCAAAGATTGACAGTAATAATATAAAATGCAGAGCACACCCTCTAAGTAGTCCAAAGTCAATTCAAATTTCTTCAGGCATATTCAATGTTCGTCATTCTTGAATTTATTCTTGAAGAATTGTCTACTGGTGTCCCATAAATACAGCCACAATTCCAGCCAACACGTGTTTCGTCAAACTGAAGTAATCCCTAAGACTTCATCAGGGCTAAATCGTACCTCCAGGCAGTATCAATGGTAATATGGCCCAGTGCGTCGCAAATTCGCAATCTGAAGGCAACAAGTTCAAACTCCAGTCAAAACTCCAGTAATTTGTACAGATAACCAGTATATATTTAGCCTGTTTCTTTACCAATCTATCGAGCGAGTACGCTCTTTCGGTGTCTAGACATATCATCATTGATATTCACTGGTGACAGGAACCTTATGACATAGCAAGGTCGTTACCTGTAACCGTTAAGGATATTATAAACAGATACAATTTATCCCTGATGAAGTCTTAGGATTACTCCCATTTGACGAAACACGTGTTGGCTGGAATTGTGGCTGCATTTATGGGACACCAGAAGACGAGACCTTGAAAAGAAAGGAGCTAATGGTTTACAATAACAAAGGGCATACACACAATAAGATGTGAGGACAGGGCTGAAATAAGGATGGGAGGCTAGGAGTGTGAAGTCAGAATGAGGGACATGGGTTAAAGGAGAACAAGGTAGGAAGGGAGTAAGCAGGTCAACGAAGAAGAATCAAATCAAATAGCTTTTACGCAAGTAGCACTTTATGAAACTGGAGGTTTTTATAGCATCTCACCTTGCTTGGTAATGAGTTCCAGATGGCTTGAGCTGCAATAGAGAAAGAAAATGTGACAGGTTTGCACAGCTTTTGGATTCCAGGATGTTAGAAATTGGGTTTCTAGTTGGCAGAGGTATGCACTCTGTACAAGTAGGGACCACAATCCTAGTCAGGGTAAGTCAAATACACACCCTAAATTAACTTTTGCTCACCCTCTAGTAGTAACTTGAGAGCCAATGTGGGCCACTGCATTCTCAGGCATCTAAATTGTCCATGAAGTGCCAGGGCATTGGATTCTTTAGGATTCGAAAAGGGTTCTGCTCCTCAGAGTCATCTGTTTGTGTTGCTCGTCATCGTGCTTCCTCGTTACTAAACAGGACTGTCGTCAGTTCCTGCCTTCTGGATTACTTCTTCACAGGCAGCACTCTCTCCTTGCAAAAATATCAACTCCTTCATAGTGTAGCATGATAGCTGCCAGAAATGTATTTCCATTCTGATAAGGCCTCGCAGGTGCAACAACCAAACAAAAGAAAAAGTGTCCCACGCTGATGAAGATGAAGCAGGGGTAATAGTTAGGAAAAATTAGTAATTGTCAGATGTTGTAAGTAGGGTATACCAAATTACTGTAAGGTACTTCACAAACACAAGTCCTATCCTCAGTTGATCATCAATGTTAGAAATTAGATCTCTAGTTGGTAGAGGTATGCACCCTGGCCAAGTGGGAACCTTAGTCAAGTGTAGTCAGATACACACCCTAAATTAACCTGTGTTCACCCTCTGGTAGCTTGGCACAGAGCAGTTAGGCCTAACTTAAGAGGCAATGTGTAAAGTATGTGCACAAAAACCTAATTATGGCAACAGTGAGAAACAGCACACAAAAAACTCCACACCAGTTCAGAATATGAATAGATATGATTTTTTAAATATTAAATGTGAAAGCAGTGCATAGAAGTCACTGGCGGTCAAAGGGTTATTTGAGGTCACGAGGGACCAGTGCAAATCCAAAATTCAGACCAACTGCAAAGAAGGGTAGGCCATGTGTGAGGGCAGGCCACTGGCCTTATGAAATATAAGTGTCAGGACCATCACCCTTTCAGCCCAGGAAGACAAAGTCAGTATGCAGATGAATGTAGATGTCACTGAGTGCCCTGTGTTTGAGATTGTCTGGGTGAAATGCACAAGGGAGCTGTCAACCAGCATGGACCAGACGTTGACTGGAGACCGACTGTAAGGCACAGATTGATTTAAGAGCAGAAAAATGCTAACTTTCTAAAATGGCATTTCTAAAATAGCAATATAAAATCCAACCTCACCAATAAACAGGGTTTTCTATTACCATTCTGGCTATACTAGATATGACCTGGTTACCCCTTTCAGCTCGGGATCTACTACTCAAAGAGTATACGAGGGCAGGCCTAATGCTACTCTATATAAAGGAGCAGGCCTCACAGTAGTGGAGAACGAATTTGAAATTGTTCATTCCCAGGACATATCAAACACATATGTACATGTCCTGCCTTTTATCTACATAGCACCCTGCCCTATGGGTTACCCAGTGCCTCCTTAGGGGTGATTTATTTGTGGAGAAAAGGGTATTTAAGGCTTGGCAAGTACTTTTAAATGCCAAGTCAAAGTGGCAGTGAAACTGCATACACAGGCCTTGCAATGGCAGGCCTGAGACATGGTTAAGGGGCTACTTATGTGGGTGGCACAATCAATGCTGCAGGCCCACTAGTAGCATTCAATTTACAGGCCCTGGGCACATGTGGTGCACTTTACTAGGGGCTTATAAGTAAATCAAATATACCAATTGGGGATGAACCAATGTTACCATGTTTAAGGGAGATAGCACATTCACTTTAGCACTGACTTGCAGTGGTAAAGTGCGCAAAGTCCTAAAACCAGCAAAAACAGTGTCAGAAAAATGGAGGAAGGTAGGTGAAAAGTTAGGGAATGACCACCCTAAGGCTGTCAGGTCTTAAATGCGTCCTCTCCCCTGATCCGGCCCGCCCACTCCCACCCCCCAGCTGAAAGTGGGGAAAGCTACGCAACCCCCTGGAAGCTCTCATCACTAAGGTGAAAGAATCTGGAGAGACCATCAGCATTGGAGGGGTCAATCCCCGGACGATGCTCCACCATAAAGTCCATCCCCTTGTTAGATGGACCACCTCAAGAATTTAGGATTTTCACCCCTCATCTGCATGAGCCATCTGATGGGCCTGTGGTCTGTCTGAACCCAGAAGTGAATCCCAAACAGGTATGTCTCAGTTTCTTCAGTGCTCAGACCACAGCAAATGCTTCTTTCAATGGCACTCCACCTCTGTTCCCGTGGTAGTAAGCCTTACTAATGAAGGCTACTGGTTTGTCTGGGCCCTCCTCATTCAGCTGTGCCGCCCCCTAGGCCATACTCTGAAGCATCAGCATACACTATGAACTCCTTGGAGTAATCAGGGGCCCAGAGCACAGGTGCTGTGCACATAGCTTCCTTCAGAGAATCAAAGGCTTTCTGATAAGCCTCGGTCCCGATCAACAACCTAGGCTGCTTCTTGGAAGTCAGCTCAGTTAAGGGGGCCACTGTGGTGCCATAACCCTTAACAAATCTCCTGTAGTAACCAGTGAGGCCTACAAAGGCTCTCACTTCTGTCTGAGTTATAGGTGGTTGCCAGGCCGTGACTGTCAATCTTGGCCTGGAGAGCCTGCACCTTGCCACCACCTACTAGGTGTCCCAAGTACACCACGGAACCCTGGCCAATCTGGCACTTAAGGCCTTGATTGTCAGGCCTGTCTGTTGCAGGGCCTGGAGCACCTCTTAGAGGTGGAGCAGGTGTTCCTCCCAGCTGGCACTGTTGAAGGCACTGTCATCTAGATAGGTGGCACAGAACGCATCCTTACCAGCCAGGACCCCGTTAACCACTGGTTAAAAATGCAGACACAGGTGTTAAAAATGCAGATTTTTTTGGCCCCCTCAGTCAAGGCGATCTGCCAGTACCCTGATGTCAATTCAAAAGTACTGAGGAATTTGGCAGCGCCTAGTCTGGCAATGAGCTCATCAGCTCGGGGGATGAGGTGAACGTCAGTCTTAGTGACGGAATTGAGACTTCAGTAATCCACCCGTAACCGAAGTTCTAGCTTGGCACCTCGTGGGACAGCCTTTGGTACCAGCACCACAGGGCTGGACTAGGGACTGCTGGATGTCTCAATCAGCCCTAGAGCCACTATCTTGGCAGCTTAATCCTTGATGCTCGCCTTCACTCTGTCTGACAATCCGTACATTTTGTTCTCTACAGGGGGACTGTCTCCTGTGCCAATGTCATGGACCCACAGGTGTGTGGGTCCAGGGGTGAGGGAAAACAGACAGGTACTGCTCCAGTAACTGGTAACAGTCACCTCTCTGGTCCACGGTCAGAGAGATTGACACCCTCCACTGACCATCACCTTCCTGTGCAGAGAGGAGGTTGGGAAGAGGTTCACTCTCCTCTTCCACACCCTCATCTGTCACCAGAAGCATGTTGACTTCCGACCTTTCATAATGAGGATTCAGTCTGTTCACATGGAGCACCCTTAGGGAGTTTCTAGGGGACTGGAGGTCCACTAAGTAAGTGGCCTCCCCCTTACGCTCCTTGATCTCATATGGACCACTCCAGCCATTCTGGAGCACTCTAGGCTCTACTGGTTACATAACCCACACTGTCTCAAGGCTGAAACTCCATCAGGGTGGCCTTCTGGTCGTACCAGCGTTTCATAACCTCTTGACTAGTCTCAAGGTTGCTCTTGCCCTTTTTCCAGAAGTGGTGCATCTGTTTGCGGAGGGACAACATGTAGCTGACCACATCCTGGGGAGGGAGGGGGGCATTCTTGGGAGCTTTCTCCCACCCCTCTTTGACAATGCTTAGGGGTCCGCCCACAAGGTCCCCGTAGAGAAGCTCAAAGGGACTGAACCCTGCCCCCATTCTCGGGTACTTCTCTATAAGAAGGCAATGCAAGAGGACGTCCCACTTACGCCTCAGGCAGCCCTGTGATTATTCCTGTCAAGGTCTTGTTGAATCTTTCAACAAGACCATTGGATGGAGGATGATAGGGTGTGATGAACTTGTAGGTCACCCCACACGTCCCAAATGGTCTTCATGCATGCAGATATGAAGTCAGTGCCTCTGTCAGAACCTATCTCCTTGGGGAACCCCTCACGGGTAAAGATCCGCATCAGAGTTCTGGTCACCACAGGTGCAGTCACCTTCCTCAGAGGGATTGCCTCTGGGTAGCGGGTAGCATGGTCCACCAAAACCAGGACAAACCTGTTGCCTAGGGCAGTTTTGGGGACCAGTGGACCAATGATGTCTATGATCACCCTTTCAAAGGGGAGTGCAAACAACGGAAGTGGGATCAGGGGAGTCTTAAGCTTTTCCCCCGGTCTTTCCACTGGCCTGGCAGATGGGACAGGACCTATAGAATGTATCCGAGGCTGTTCGCATTCTGGTCCTATAGAAGGGGGTGACAAGCCTGGCGAAGGTCTTGTCTTGCCCTCAATATCATGCCAGGGGTATGTAATGAGCCAGGCCCGGTAACACTGGGGACCACCAGCACACATGCTGCCCCAGAACCAGAAGCCTTAGGCACACTGTAAAGGAAATCATTCTCCAGGAAGATAACGTGATTCCCCAGAGGCTTCTCTGGGGAATCAAGCCCAGAATCTCTGTTGCCTCAAGCCTTCAAGAGTGGGACACTCTTTCTGCTCCTTTCAGAATTCATCCCTGGTTGGCCCAAACTCAACTTGCCAGTCAGAAAGCTCAGGCAAGTCATCCAGGGCAGCAATGTCTTTCCCAGTTGGCCCAGGAGCCTCCTGCTCAGGGCGTCGACCTCCACCGCAGGAATTTCAGGGACTGGTTTCCCACGCCCCTTGCCCCTCTCCTTGGCACCGGCCTCTCGGGCAGCCATGGACACTTATGGTCATGCAGACCCACTCAGGCAATCCCAACAAGTGAGACCTTACCTCTACATTCCTCCAGGTAGTGTGCTCAAGGTCATTGCCTAGTAGACAATCTACAGGCATGGCAGGACTCACAGCTACTTTCAGAGTACCAGAGATCCCCCCACACCCCCAACTCAAAGGGAACCAGGGCCACCAATAGATGGCTCTTGCGACTGTTGGCAACTATGACTTGGTGGAATGTGTTTGGTAGGACCTGCTCTGCTGACACCAGCTGTCCCCTGACAGTAGTCATGCTGGCTCCTGTGTCACACAGAGCCTCCATCCATTACCCATTAATGGTGACCCACTGACTATACCTGGACGTATTAGCAGGCATGTGGGCTTTTGGCACCATTTCTGCATCCCCCAGGAACACTATGGTTACCTCGGTCTGTTCCCCAAAACTAACTGGGGCTACCTCCTCCTCAAGCGCTACACTAGCCAACGCAGGTATCTGCCCATCATTAGGGGGCTGTGCCCTCTTTGGACATTTTGTAGTTGCCCTTAGAGTGACCATACTTAGAGCACCCTGCACATTGGGGTACAAATCTCCCTGTCTTATGGTCAAAGAACCCTTTCTTTTCAGAATCAGACTGGGACTGGTTACCACTATTCCCATCTGAAATATTTTAGGGGTCTTTTGAGAACTTATTTTAAAGTTTTTCTCCCCCTCTTTAGTCTATTGGGAACCCTGACCACCTTTGTGGGTGTCCTCCCTAGATACCTTTTTGGACACTCTAGTGTTAGCCTGGGATCAGTCAGCTTACTGTCAACTAGGTGCTTGTGCAACTGTGTAAAGCAAATACTAAGCACATGCTCTCTCAGGATTAAATGAGTAAAGCCCAACATAATCACTGATTTTACTGCCCCACACCCAGCCATTAAGTGCCTTACTGGAAAAAAATAATAAAGTCTACCCTGGATTGGTCAGGGAGCTAGTTACTGTTCCTGAAACTTTGGTGATACTTTTCAGATGTCAGTCCAAATTTGGCAATCAAAATGGCCTTCATAGTTGGTATGATCCCCGCCCTCTAGTGTAAGAAGTATGTCCCTCCCAAGTGGTGGCACGTGTTTCCACAAGTTTACCCCCAGTGCACCTCAGGAACCCCATGTGCCCTCAGTGCAACTTCATATGCAGAAAACCACTCAATGTCATCTCCCACCACATAACTTGGTACCAAATCCTTGGGCATACAAACCTTTTTGTCTCCAGCAGGACCTGTAAGTATGCTGCCACTCTCACTGCTGGACTCAGACTGCATAGACTTGAGCTCCAGCTCATTCAAACTCAGTTCATGAGCCAAGATAAGTTTCTTTTCTGTCAAGGATCTCTCAGCCTTAGCTTGTCTTGCTTCTTTCAGCTTTCCTCTCCTCTGCCTCCATGTTTATTTTTGCCAACTGCAGTCTGAAGTCTCTCTCCTCCCTCCTTTCCTCTGTGGTCAGGCCGTGACTTGAGACACTGCTCCCTGGTTTATCAGAGGGCACAAATCCAGGGGTGTCACCCCCCCCCCCACTGCTGTTGGCAGCTCATTGGAAGAGCTTTCCACTTACTCCCCCAACTCATCATGCTCTTGTGAGTGGGCTTCTGCCCAGGCCCTCAGTGCCTCCTGGCGGTATTCCGTCTTGGAGGGTCCACGCCTAGGTACGCCCATCTCTTTTCCAAAGTCCTTCTGTTGGTTAACAGTGTATCCTTCCAGCTTAGCTAGGTCAAACTCTCCAGGTCCATTTGTGGACCCAGCCAGAGACATTGTATATGAGTTGATCAAAGAATATCAAAGAGGGAAGATTGCAGCAAAAAAGAAACAAATCAGATTGATCTTTGACTGTGGGTGGGTAGTGTACACAAAGCTATTGTATGGCACTGCACAAACACAAGTCCTATCCTCACCGCTGATCACCAATGTTAGAAATGGGGTCTCTAGTTAGCAGGGTATGCACCTTGTCCAAGTAGGGACCAAAATCCTAGTTAGGGTAAGTCACAATCCAATCCAAATTATCCTGTGCCCACCCTCTGGTAGCTTGGCACTGAGCAGTCAGGCTTAACTTAGAAGGCAACGTGTAAAGTATTTGTGCAGAACTTATACAATAACACATTGAAAACACCACAAGAAGACACCACGCAGGTTTAGAAAAATAGAGAATATTTATCTGAATAAAATACCATTGGAACAATGAAAATCCAATGCACACAAACAAAGGTATGAATTTTTAAAGATTAAATCCAACTAAAGCGCCTAGAAACACAATAGCTCCAACTGGGGCTATCACGGCATAGCTGACAGAGTTGTTCTCAAAAATCCGACACCACCGCTGCTGGTCACTGAGTCACAAGGATCCCCAGGTAGAGCACCTTTTGAAAATGAAGATCAAAGATGTTACACGGAGTCGGAAAGAGGTGTCAGTTCCACGCTGCACAGCAGGTGGAGGTGAGGCGTTGGTTACATCCAGATGAAGGGGGAGATGATGTGTCGATTCCTTTTGACCCGGTAGGGTAATTGGTCCAGTCCGTCAGGGAGTGACGTGTCGACGTCAGTGTTGCGACGACCCCGAGTAACATCAGCGGAGTAGTGGCAATGTCGGATTCGCGTTGCAGGCTGTGGTCGTTGTGTGCAGTGAGCTCCACTGAGCGGGAGCAGGCTGTGGCATTGGTCAAGTCGTTCCAGAGTCGCTGAAGTTGGGTACTAGCAAAAAGCTAGTAGCTGAAGTCTTTGCTGTCCCTGAGACTTCAGAACAAGATACAAGCTCAATCACAGCCCTTGGAGAGCACATTTGGGTGAAGGCAGAGTCCTTCCAGCATAGTGAGAGGCCGGCAGGGCAAGAGGGCAACAGCAGTGCTTCTCAGCAAAGCAATCCCCACTGTCCTTTGGGCAGCCAGGCAGATCTTCTGACCAGTACAGGTCCCGAAGTGTCTGAGTTGGTGGGATCAGAGACCCAGTTTATATACCCAAAAATGCCTTTGAAGCGGGGGAGATTTCAAACAGTGGTTTTGAAGTGCACAAGTTCCCCTTTCAGCTCAGTCCTGTCTGCCAGAGTCTCTCGGGGTGGGGCTGAATTATTAATCCTTTGTGTGAGTGCGGGCCACTGGCCTTTGAAATGTATGAGGCCCTTCAGCCTTCCAGCCCAGGAAGACCCATTCTGTATGCAGATGTAACTGAGTGTCCTCTGTTTGCGGCTGTCTGGGTGAAATGCACAAGGGAGCTGTCAACCAGCACAGACCAGACTGATTGGAAAGTGACATTTCTAAAATAGTAATATAAAATCCAACCTCACCAATAAGCTGGATTTTCTACTAAAATGCTGGCCATACTAAATATGACCTGGTTACCCCTTCCAGACCTGAATCTACCAATCAAAAAGTATATGAGGGCAGGCCTAATGCTAATCTATGAAAGGAGTAGGCCTCACAGTAGTGGAAAACAAATAGGAGTTTTTCAATACCAGGACATTTAAAACACATATGTACATGTCCTGCCTTTTACATACATAGCACCCTGCCCTGTTGGTACATAGAGCTTTCCTTAGGAGTGACATATGTAGATAAAGGGGTGTTTAAGGCTTGGCAAGTACTTTAAGTTGCCATGTCTAAGTGGCAGTGAAACTAGACACAGGTCTTGCAATGGCAGGCCTGAGACCTGGTTAAGGGGCTACTTATGTGGGTGGCACAATCAATGCTGCAGGCCCACTAGTAGCATTCAATTTACAGGCCCTGGGCACATGTGGTGCGCTTTACTAGGGGCTTGTAAGTAAATCAAATATGTCAAATGGGGGTGAACCAATGTTACCTTGTTTAAGGGAGAGAGCAAAAGCACTTTAGCACTGGTTAGCAGTGATAAAGTGCGTAGAGTCCTAAAACCAGCAAAAACAGTGTCAGAAAAACGGAGGGAGGCAGGCAAAAAGTTTGGGGATGACCACCCTAAGGCTGTCCTGTCTAACAGGAAGTTTGTGTAGCACTTGTTTATAAAGTAGTATTTGTAGTGATTTTAAGATTTGGGCCTCACTTACAAGGTTGACCAGGACCTGCAAAGTATGGATGTATCCTGTCTGTATCCAAGGAAATTCTGACTTGCAGAACAGCTTCCTGCCCACAAGTCTGTGCTCATGGTCACATTCCCTTTATATAAGTTTCTTACTGGTTTGTTGCATCTGTGCTTTGATTGGTTGCTACAGCTGAGGTAGCTGTAGGAGTTTAGGCCTTAAGGTTAGACTAGAGTTATGATTGGCTGATAGGTCTGGGGGTTCTGACTGGTTCCTAGAGCTAAGGTTTCCATTAGATATAGGGTTTAGGTTTTGACTGGTTAGTAGGACTAGGGCTGCGATTGGTTGAAAGGGCCCGCTCTCCCATTGATCCTAGGGCTTAGGGTTCCCATTGGCCGATAGGTCTATTTAGGCCTAGGGATCGGGGTGTCTCAGCTCGCGCATTGAGGCAAAGGGTGGAGAGGACAAGGGCAGTTGCCTCTATGGGTCTGTTCGGGCCTAGGGCCAGAAATACTGCCATTTTTGCATTTCATGAGCAACCAACTTAAACCATCTACATCCACAAACAGTAACACTTTTTCAGCAAATGCACACTACTCACGTACCACAAACAAACCTCATACACATTTCAATGTATCAACAACCACCACAAAGCTCCACAAACCACACCAATACCCACCTTTTGCCCCAACTACCCCACAATGGCACCTTCATTCTCACACAAAACACCTCTCTGCCCTATACCACTAAGAAATCCATACATCAACACAACACAACGCCACATTATATAACTTTCATCCATCCAGACACACACTCCCTATTAATACAAAAAACAGCTCCATCCTCTACTTGCTCCCAACAGACCCCTTTGTCACCACCAAACATACTCAGCTTTCCATCCTATCATCGACCAACACTCTCCTCTTTTGACCAAAAACAACCAAATAATTCTTACACTCCACCACGTTACCTCTTCCAGCAATCAACTTTAATTTAACACACTCACAACTCTTGCCCATCCCCTCCTACACACCACATGCACTCTTTCAAAACACATCACCACCCCCTTTACCATTCAACTTCCACTCACCAACATTAATGTACATACAAATCCTTTCTCAAAACTACTACATCAATATCTCCTCACTATTCCACAAAAATAAAACATAACACTCATACCAGCACATCAACATCAGACACAATTTTATAATACTTCTGTCACAAATTAGTAACATACATCCTCATGACTACACAAACAATAAACATCCTAAACCATCTTTACTGCTATATTTTCAAGCTTCACCAACACCTTCCACAAATACTCCAACACAACTCTTTTACCCGTCTCTCATCCATTGCACAATTTAGAGCTCTAACAAATGACCACAGGCTCTACAACCACCCCTTTACCGTACACCTTCCACCCTAAACAGCCGCAAACAAAATAAGCAACATGCCACTCTTCACAACTTTGCATCTCCCTGTCTATTACAAAAACAACACAGCACACCATCTCACTCTCAACCACCTTGTCCACCACTGACACACAGACCTGGTAAGTATATTTATTAGCTTAGTTAATTAAAACCAACGCCAATTTAAAAATCATCACATTGTTGGGCTAAAAAGTGCCCACAAACACTTTAGTAATAAAAACAGGCGATTACATAAACAGTAAAAGCAGACCCTGGTGGTAATATTTAGTTGAAGTGCCACTGAACTACACACTCTCCTAGTGGATTGGCCCTGCTTAGTGATCATAACACTTAAAACTTGTCATTAAGAATGGTCCAAGGTGGGGTCTTAAATACAAGACCACACTTCTAACCATGTATATACAATTACAGTACAATCTATTTGGCAATCTTAAAATGTTGGTTACAACACATGGTAGATACTAACCCTACAGCTCGACTTTGTGTCGCCACCTGCTCAGTTTCCAATGATTAGCCAAAGCACTGCCCATCAGCTGACCACTTCAGCAATATTTGACAGATTTTTAAAGGTCTGTACCATAAACTTGGTCCCCGACACGCAAGAGGAATTGAAGAGCCACTTAACCAGCTAATGACGGCTGGCCTACATGAGCATATTCCTAGGGTCATAAAATGTATTTCAAGTATGTTTTCCTTTGTTCGGCCAACGCCGGGCATGCACAAAAACATGAACAAGTGACTCTTGTTTGTACCCACAGAGGTGACAAGATTGAGTCCTGAACTCCTGTTTCCAGGAAGGGGCCATGTCTTTAGTTTCAATCTACCCAAAGCACCGAAGTATGAACTGATGTTTCAACAAATGCATGAAAAATGTAGATAAATATTTCTGTGTTCGGAGTGCTTTAAATGATGATAGTATGGTCCAGGCATGTCTTCCTTTGTCGAGCACGTTATTGTCTATTGTGAGCGACAGTAACCGAGTTGCAGCGTTTGCCATCCGGTAAAAAAAGTCTGCTATATTCAGACCCCAGACGTTTTGCAGGTCCAGTTCCTTTATAGAGCTATTTAGATGGCTTCCCCATGAGCCTATAGAGTTGCAGAGCTGTTGCTCCTCGATTTCACTGCAACAGATTGCTTATAGATCCTGTCTCTGCAGCTCACAGTCACCAGCAGAGTTTTACGTACACGTTTTTGCTCTGAAATTGGTAGTTTTTAAAACCACATTCTAGGTGTAAAAAACTGTAAACTTTGCACTTGTATAGCGCACTACTCACCCGTTAGGGTCTCAAGGCGCTGTACGCATACCGCTGTTGAACCTCTCCTGGCTTTTCCCTGTGAGGCACCCACTCCTGGACAGCCCCAGGGTGAAGCCAAGCATCCAAGCGCTGTGAGGGCCGTTGTGGAGATTAAGCAAGCTATTGCCCAGAGTTACAGAGTGGGACCCATTAATTAGATTAGGCACAGACGCGAGAACTATCTGGTCCAAGGGAATTGAGCCCAAGACCCGCCAAGGTGGGAATTTAACCCTGTTCCCAAACCAGATCTCTGCATCAGGGTCTGCCGCTCTAACCATTGTGCCACACTTCTCCACTAGGCGTACCTGGGCTGGTGAAGCTGATTTTGGAATCTGGAACACTGATTCGTAGGCCTTCGTTTGTATTTGGTTTAAAACAGCTGTTTCTTTGCCCAACAGTTTCAGCCCCATATGTAACTGTTGGCATTAGCCGTGCTGACATTACAGAGATGGTTGTATGATGGACAACTCATTTTTTGGTTTAATATCTTAAACCCATAAGTCAAAGATTGTGCCTTTGCTTAAGCAGCGACAAGCTGAGGTCTAAAGGTCAGATTATGGTTCACTATGAAACCCAAGTATTTGTAAGCAGGAGTGACCTCCACCTTGGTTCTGTTGATGAACCATGAGAAAGGGTTACGTTCTGAGTCCACCAGTCTGACCACTTGTTTTGTTCAAGTTCAGTTCCAAACCTTGCTTGGCTATATAACCAGAGAATGTGTCAATGCTGTACTACAGACCAATTGGAGTTGACTAAGTAAAACTATATCGTCTGCATACTGTAGCCATGTAATTGCTGCATGGGCCAAAACGGGCGGATGATTATTTACCAGAGAAAGAGCATTGGCTAGGTCTGCGAGATATAAATTAATAAGCATAGGGGCTAGGACACATCCTTGCTTTAGACCATTTAAGGTTTGAATTCTATTGGAAATGTGGCCGCCTGCTCCAATTTTGACTTGTGCCCAAGTGCCAGAGTATAGTTCCATCATTGCATTCAACAGGTTGCTGGGGAGACCCCAGCTTTTCAAATTTTCCCATAGGCGAGCTCTTGGGACTATCAAAGGCCGACTTAAGATCAATAAAACAAGCAAATAGTTGGCTTTTCTTGTGCCTGGACTTTATGCCTAGCAAAGCCAAGGCTATTAAGTTGGTTGAAGTCCCCATGCCTACTCTGAAGCCAGTCTGACTTCGTGGTAGGAGTTGTCTCATGTACCCAAACCGATAATTGCAACAGCAGACAGAATACATAAAGCTTTGCTTCGACATCAATCAAGGCTATTAACCTGTAGTTAAGCGGAGAGGCAGGGTTGCCGGTCTTATAGATTGGGTGGGAGATGGTACCTTTCCAGGCGTCTGGAAGCTGCTTGGTGTATTAGAGATCGTTAAAAAGGAGCGTCAGATAGTAGGCCCAGAATGTTACATCAGCTTTAAATAGGGCATTAGGTATACCACTCTGTCCTGCGGCTCAGTTTTTAGCTTTGTTATAATGCCTATTAGCTGCTCAATGGCTATATCGATGGTAGCGCTGTCTTGATCGGAGTCGGGAAGGGAGGCGCCTATTTTCAACTTTACTCAAAAACCAAAGTCAATTGAACTTGAGGTACTATGAACTGAGGGCAGAGGGACCTCTCTCATACCCTTTTGGTCTGAGGGCGAATACAATACTAAGACATGTGGCTTACCAGGAGGCTCCATCGATGCCTGCATTGGAATGACGTTTTTGCCCATGTACCAAACCATTCACAAGTTACCAGAATTTTTTAATGTTCTTCAGTTTATTAGACATCAGGAGCTTTGACCACAAATCTTCATAGTACTGCTTTTTTTCCATCCAGCAGTCTTTCTTATATTGTGACCTCAATTTAAGGAGCTTTGTTTTGTCAGGGTTCTTATTCATTCGTGCCTCCTTTGCTACATTTCTGGCCTCACGTGAGTGGATTTTTAAATTTACGCAGAGATCTGTTGTACCATGGATGCTCTTCGGTAACGCCTTTCAGAATTTTGTTTGCAGCAAGTACTGAGCTTGAGATAGGGATTTTATTAGGAAATTTGTTCAGTAATGAGTCGCATAGGTGTTTCCATGCCTTCACCCCTGCTCCTGAACACAATGCGAGTTGTTCCTGAGACTTGAATTCTCTCTTGAGTTATTCAAGTGACCCTGCACAGCGATACACTTCTTCCATCACTTCCTCAATGCTGTGCCCCTGCCATTTTAACTGCTTTGTGTTGTAGGTCATCGGAGCAGCGATGATGATTTTTGCGGTTGGAAGTCGCTTCCATACTCCTCTTAACTGAATGGCTTGTGGAAAGTGATTGCTCTAGATGTGTATGGATATTGTAGGTGGCAACCAGTGGCAGTGCTGCTTCATTTATGTGAAGTCAATTGTTGATTTCATTAAACCACTTGAAAATATTACTGATGAAGAGTCTCCCCTTGGTGGGTCATCAAGCGACAGAGGCCAAGATTCTCAAATCTGTTTTTCAGGCGCAAGCCATGGTGTTTTTGTCCCCATTTTGCATAGCCTTTGCGCAGTCAACATTAAAGTCACCTGACACAATGTGGGTGGCCTCCTTATACTGCCTCATCAACAATTTGAGGATGTTTAACACTGTTTACATGTTTTATCTATTTTGCTCCTTGTTTGAGTGAATGTACACATTAGGTAATAACAGTGGGGTGTTAACGCCGTTTAACTCCTGAGGTTCCAACTTAAATGGCAAGCAGCAGTCTATACCGAGATCAATTTGTTTGATAGTCCTATTGGTTTTGGTGGCACATAATGTAGTGAGGCCACCTTTGGAATGCCCACATTTTTGGATCTTGACTGTAGGAACATGCCAGCCGACATAGCCTGAGATTTGGATAGGCTTCGTACACCAGGTTTCCTAAAGCATGATGATATCAAATTTCTGTAGGAACATCAACGCCTCTGCACCTGTTACCATTTGCTTCAAACCATGGCAATTCCAAGAGCACATGTAGAGGATATCCTCTATGGCATGTTCCCGTCTAGATCTTTGGTCAGGACCAATTGCTGCTGTGGACCATAATGGAATGCCGCTCTGCCCGATTCCAAATTGGAGGTCTGCTAATGTATAGTTGATGGCTAATCCCTCTGAGGAAACAAGCTTTTATTCCTTTCTATAGTTAGATTTTCTCGGCTGGACATGCCTCCGGTCCAACTGCTCCTTCCAGCACTGAGGACCCCCTCACAATGTCCGGTAGCAGAGGGCTGGGATATCAACATAGTTCTTGGTTTTAACAGCTTGGCATAGTTCTTGGCTTGGCTTGTAACGTAATGCCCCATGAACCAAAGGTGTCCTGGTATGCCAGGATTTGGGCTGCAATGGCTGGAGAGGCCCAGGATGTTGTCCCTGTGATTCGGGTGCGGAACAAACTCCACTCTCTGCAGCTCAGTTGTGGTAATATGAGCTGGGGGTTGAATTTCCTCTATGAGCTTGATGATTGTTCCTCTATCAAATGCCTCTTTTGAATTGTACTGGGGGATAAAGCGGAGTTTGTGGTCACTCAAAGCCTCAGTTTGTAGTAAGGTCTGAGCTCCTGGTGGGTTTACTGGTGTCGGCGATTTGAGGTTGATATCATTCCTTGTGTAATGTTTCTTGCCAGTGTTCGGCATGGTGTTTGCCTGTGGAAGCTTTTGCGAGGCCTGACGATGCTTGATTGCTGTAGAAGATTGGATGTTTTCCCTATGAACGAAGGCTTTCTACCCAGCATTGCTCCATCGGCTCCCTTGGGCAGGGATCTGACCGATGTAAATATCCCCTTCCGGGGGGTTGTTGGTCGTGATCTCCTGTTGAACTGGGTTTCCAACCCGGCAGGTGGGCGATGAACTGATATCCTTAAGTGACTGGTTGTGGTGAGATGAGTGACTTCTGCATACAGATATTGCCTGAGTTGAATTATCCTGATTAGTCTCTTGTATTGTGGACTGCTGCGTGGGGTGAGTGCTGCTATCCTCCAAGTCTCCCTTGTCTTTCCCCTCAGGGTCTTTGCCCAGCGTGCTATTGGACTTTATGAATGACTTCCAGATACTATTTTGCTGAGCTACCTTGACCTTCTGCCGAGCTTTCCGTTGTCGTTTCTTTTCCCTTTTAGTGAGAGAGACCTCATTTGCTGCTGAGGTGTTTGAAGCTTTTCCAACAATCTCTTCCTTGCCAGGACTTACTGGTTGAGTACTGGAGTTTTTGAAGCATCCAGATGAACTCAGGTTTTGCTCCTACTGAAAGAGCAAATAACCTGTGGATTTCTATTTTCACTGCCGGCGCCATTCTTTTTCAGGGTGATTATCGAGCACTGACTCTTCCCTCCTACAAACAGTAACCTAAGATCTGGGGGCCTGTGCCCTGACTTCAGTCAAGATGTTGTTTAAGATTTCGATGATCATGGGTGAGTTGTCTCTTGTAGAAGCACATTGACCTAACACTTGCTGGGTGTAAGAATGGGTCTGGGCCCTTCTTATCAGGTTCTTCAACCCTTGAAGCTTCTTATCGATACTCCCAATATGCACTGCCAAGACAGTGAGAAGATCCACCTGAGTTTCTTGTTTATATGCTTGGTAGTAAATTGCTGCTGACATTGCATCCATGGTCGATAGGAGGGCCTGCCAGGAGGCCCCGGCCTCCCTGGGAGCTGACCGGTCCTTCTTGAGTTTAGCTTCGAAAGAAGGATCCACCTTGACTTTTACCTCCTCTAGACAGCCCAACACAGTGCCCATTGCCTGATCCTGCTTTGCTAGGCCACGGGGCACCATGAGTTGGGGGAGGGGTATGCCTCCATCTCTGCCAATGAGCTGCTGCTATTGGTGGTACGCTGTTTCAGAGTAGCCGTTCGATTTTCCGAATGCTTCTCCCCTTCTTGCGTAGTGTAGGTGTTAGACAATTGGGCCGCATTTGTGAGACCCTCACAAGCCACCAGCTTAGTTGAAGAGACAGTAGCGCAAGTGTCAGAGAAATCAATGAGAGGTGGATCGTGCATCATTATGTGATTGCTAATACTCCCTCCTGCGGTGATTGCTGTGACAGCAGTACTTGCGATACTTGTGGAGACTGTGGAAGGGAGTACTGGCTCCAGTTATTCCAATTGCTAAGATATAAAGGGAGAAGGAGTCCTGTTGGTTACCGGTGTGTACTTCCACCTTAGTTATTACTACCGGGGTGCTTGGTGTGCTGCTGTGGAAGCTTTCCCTATCGAGAGGGGGCTTCTCTGTCGCAGCAAAGGTTTGCCTAGTAACAACTTCTGTGTGCAGTGCGACCAACTGTGTGCCACTGAGAGCTGGGATGAGCTTGTCTGCCAGCTTAGTTAACAGGAAGTCAGTGATTTTGTATCCCTCTTTAAGGTGTCCAGCTAATTTACTTGTGATGTTAACTGGTTTCTTGGCTGCTGTTGGGTTGGTGGAAGGGTTCCACTCAGTGGAGTAATTCGGTTGGACCATTAAGTCCGTTGGTCCACGGGAGCTTTACTTTAACTTCTTTGCCACTTTTCTCCTCCCCCGAGTTAGTGTCATCCTTGATCCTCTGCTCCTTTTGCTGGTAGTGGGTGTTTAGATAACTAGGGTTGAGTGCCTGTGCCAGTGCCTGCGATGAGGAGATGAGGACCTTGGCAGCTTCCCCTTAGGCACAAGACACACCGGTCTAGCACCGACGGCTTCAGTGCAGAAAGGTGGCTGCGGCCTTGAGAGCTGAGGTAGCTTGCACCCTCAATAAGTGTCCTTGGCTGCAAGGTTTGGTATTCTGGGGTTGCACACTGATGCTTGCACAGCCTCCTGGTCCGTGTTGGGCCTGGTGCCATGCTAGTGCAAAGTGATGCTTGGTGCTCGATTCACTCATTTCTGGCTGGGAGGTCTGGTGAAATTCCTGTACGCCTGGCACTCTGGACACAAGCCTCTGCACCTCAGTCTACTGGAAGGAGTAGGGCACTGCCAGCTCCGCCATGTCCGAACAGCTCGGGTCTCAATGTTGTCCTCCCTACCCTCTTGCCTTCCTGCTGGCACCATGTGATGCCCGGGTCCAAACATCACACTACTGTCCCACCGGCTGGGGAGAGGACGCAACGAGCGGCTGACTGGGGGCTTTGGCACCTGCACACCACGCTTCTCCACCCCTCCTAACCCCAGCCGCTTCACCTTCAACTCTCCTCAAATCTCCTTAATGGGCTAGGTGCTGGCTGGCTGCGGGCCTTGGGGCAACCCCCCTACCGTTGCCTGTAGCACTGGACCAATCAAATCAATTCAAGTTGATGCAGCTCTGAAGCGGTTCCGGCCGGGCTAATCGTGTGCGTTGGGCTGGGGGCTAAATCGGGCTCGCGGCCCACTGCTCTATGTCGGCCGGGAATAAGGCTTTGAGGCGGGCGGCCGGCTCTGCTCTCCTGCACCTTACCTTGTGTGTCCCGGTGATTACCGGTGCGCACCTCCTCGCAGCTGCTCCTCAACCGTGCGCCACCCGGCACTGACAGCACAGACGCACTGGGGTCCAGACGCTCTGCTTCGTCCACAGGTGCGCCAAACAATTGACTCACAGAGACCTAATAAACTACCTTATAAGACTGTTGGACGAGCAATATGATATAGAAAATCAAAACTATTGCTACCCTGATATAGTTAATGCCAGCACTAGTGACCAGCTTGCTACAAGTTCAAAATATACTGGTCACTCTTCTGGAAAACAAAGTCACATCATGATCAAAACAATCTCTAAACTGCTTACTACGAAATGCCTGAACACTCTCTAAAAACAAACATCTACAACCTACTCACTGATACATACCCTGACTTACTCTTCATAACTGAATCATGTCTAGGGGATGACATAGCTCCAGTGTTCCATTAAACCGTTCCTCCGGGCTATCAAACTAACATACAAAACTGTATAGGCAAAGGAGATGGTGGATTAGTTGTTATATACAAACAATAAATCTCAACAAAACTGACAACATTTTCATACAGGGTTGTGAGGCCATCATCACCAGATGCAACCATACACCAATGTCCCCTTGTGTCTTCCTCCTCCTTTACAGACTACCACTTAGCAATGCAACATTCCCAGACATGTTTCTAGACATTGTTTCAAACTGTATAACACTACACTTCAAGCTATGCATTCTTGGTGACCTACACATTTTGTTTGACAAACCCAATATGCCCCACCCAAAAACTATCACTGGCCTAGACAGACTGAACCATATCAGATCGTACTCAAACCCTACAAGCATCCTAGATGTAATTTTGTGCAAATCCAGAACTATTAACCTTTCAAAGGATTACCCTAGTCACATGGTCAGACCAAATCAACACACCCAAGACTACCTTATATGCATCCATTTATTGACCGTGGAACAAACTCAATTTTAATACTTAGAAACACAACTAACATCCAACACAAATCTAGACCCAATAAATCTGTTCAAAAACTTTATAAATGGCTACAGTAAGCTTTTGATATCCTAATACCACTAAGAATAACAAAACAGGGCAAAAGAAAAATCAGCACCTTAGAGAAATACAGAGCTAAAAAGATAAAACAACAAATTAGAAGGCTGCAACGAACCTGGCTCAAAACAAACAGCAATCAAGACAAACTTCACATATGCAAACCTAACAGACTATACAAATCAACAATCAAAAAAGCTACAAAATAAAAGTAATATTCAGAAAGAATTCACAATGCTAAATATGTAAATAAAGAATTTTATAAAATTCTCAGCGAATTTTGTAAACCTAAACACACAGAAGGAACTCATACCATTACTCAAGAATTTACGGACAAACTGGCAAATCGTTACACAACCAAAGCAGACATGTTGGACTCCTATTTAAAACAAAGGAAAACCAGTAACATCAACCCATTTCTAAAACTCTTGTACAATAGTAGGCTAACCAAGCCTTCGCATTCCTTCAAACAAATATCACAAAGTTAATTTATGGATCTGATCAAAGCCAGCAGGCCTTCAGACTGCCCTTCTGACCCATGTCCACCACAAATTTTCAACATCATTCTTTTATCTACCACTGCTGCCATACCAGTAAAAGGAATCATCAATTCTTTAACTACGGAAAACTTTCCAGAAAACCTAAAAAAAAAGCATACATATGCCCATTATTAAAGAAAACAAACCTAGACCCCCCTGACCCCAACCACTACAGATCAATTACAAATGGACCTTTCCTGGTCAAACTGATAGAAAGAGCACCATTTGCCCAGATGTCACAGTTCATTGAAGATGACTCAATACTTTCAGTCTTTTCTCAGTATCACATAAGAAATGTAACAAAGGGGTAATCTATTTAAACACCTGTATGTGAATGTCTCTTGTTTACCAGTATCTGAAAAAGGCATTTAAGCCTAAACACGTCCTGCTTGGTGAAACAAATGTGGCATGGAACCTGCAGAGTACTCTGGCTGGTTCTTGAGTGGAGCCATTTGGTTCTTACATTTTCATGTGCAAGCCACTTGCACAAGGGAGGCACCCATCATTTTAAGTGTTCGGCGGTATCAGTGGCCTTTCTTTGTGAAATTGTTTAATTATAACTGCCAGAATCACTGCAGCCCTAAGAGTACTGGAGTACCTGCCGACTGTTCAGGACATGACAACATGGATTGGCAGTAGTCACTCAGACCACTGCCTTCAGGTACTGATGTGAAAATTGGGGAAATAGGCAGCACAACAAAAAAGTTCATCTTATTTATTTTATTTTTTTTAAACAATTCACAGTGACTTCTTCACAGTGAACAAGACTCGTTTGAGTCGAAATGCGTGGGTGTTTGCTTGATAACCAAAACATTTGTGCAATCGACAATTATTGAAGTGCGGTGGCTTCTACGCTTACAGTTTTGCTTCAAATATAAATATATGTATATTATTCCATGCTTAATATGTTTATAGGCCGTTGCATGGTAATAATTTAAGTTGTCCGATTAGATGCTTACGGATCTTTGTTTTATCACAATATGTAAACATTAGCAAAACTATTTTATCTACAAGTGCTTCATTATTGAAATACTGAAGAAAACAAAATAAAAAAAGTTATAAAAGATGCACAAATAAATTAGCTTCAAGTACAGCAACATTTGAAAGTCTGAGTTTTTACAATACAACGTTAAATCTCAATGTATTATCTTCCCTATACATTTTTATGTAGTCATGTATCTATATATTCATTGCTTTACTCCTACTGCAGAAAAGAGAACAAAATAACTTTCACCCTCTCCAATGCACTACTGCCTCATCCTATACCTCTCTCAATGTATCATCTACCACCACTCTGTGACTCATCCCAAACCTCATTCCACCACTGTGATCTCCAAAACAACCTTTCTAGACTCTTCTCTCTTCTATCCCTCCTGACTCACCCCAAACCTCAATTTACTATTATGATCTCCCAAACAACCCTCTCTAAATTCTTCACTCATCTTATTCAATCCAACCAACAGACTTGCATGCCTACCACTCAAATTAACTCATATTTCCTTATACTAATCCACCACTAATCCTCCTGGGATCCAGTGTAGAGTGCTAATCACTGAAAAGTGCTTTGACACCTTGTCAGGGGTAGTAATTGCTATATACATCTGACTGCATTCACAAGTGAAGGTCTTGTAACTATGGCAGTGTGAGCTCAAACAATCCCAGTGACTTATCCTCATTTACCGGTTTGGGTGAGAAACAGTCGCTGTTGAGCTTAGCCTGTCCAGTTTAAAGTTGCACTTGTAAAGACATCTAATGAGGATCACTTCATTTATTTGGGGTGATTTAACTGAAAGAAAGTTTGCTCATATTCAATTATGGACTTTGTTAGACAACGTTTTAAAGTCTAGATCTCGAGGTGAAGATATTTTAGGCACAGTTTGATTTAATTGGCATACCGGTGAATCTCAACCTCTGGCTTGTACAGCAAGATTTTTTGAAGCTCCGCATACAAGCTGAAAAGCATGGGCACAATGATGGATCCTTCAAAGAACTCACACATGAAAAGGGTGGGGTCAGATGTGTTACCCATCTGGAACAGTTTTTGGTGGTCGGAAACAAGGAAAACTGTCCAAAGACTATCTTGAATGTCCATGCTGGAATCCAGGATAGTGAGGAGGAGTTGTGGTCATTGATATCAAATGCTGGAGACAGACATTGAAATGATCCAGTAGGCAGCAAATGTCATTTAGGATTTTAGATATTGTGGTTTCAATGCAACAACCTTGGGGTAAGGTTATTATTAATTACTTAATGAAAATTCTAAAATAATTATTATCACTGTTGATGCAGTGAGACAATCCACATAGGATCTGCTTCCACTAAGTCTTATCCACGACCTCCTTTTGGTGGTTATGTACTTGTCTCTCACACTGGCATTGAATACTATTGGTCCTGGCCTCAATCCATCAGCATCAATCATAGCCTATCAATGTATGGTTCAGTTTGCTGCATGGATAATTTCATTAACATTTGCGTCTATTGAGGTGTCAAGCTAGACATCCTGTTAGATTACCACAATCAAGTTTGAAGATAATACAGAATACTCCTGCAATCTGAGGATGTGTTTTTTTAAGTTCACCCTCATAAAATTGCAACTGCTTCTTTTTCAATGCATGGTCACACGTTCAGTGGTTGAGAGGGTATGCCTGCCATAGGTAATATAAGTCTATCCTTTGCTGTCTGAGGACACCCCGCCATTCCAGTGGGACTGGTTTCTACCACCAGTCTGGTTTGTTTTCTTAGATCCTTGTATTGTAGGTTTATTTAAGCAGGCATGTTATGTCTTTTGACGACTTCCAACCTGCCAACTCACACTGTGCCACATAGTGTGTCACACAGTATCAGCTCTCTTCACACTGCTATCCAGCAGGAAAGGAGAAATGGAAACCCAACCCCTACTGAGAGTGGGTCTCCAGCTAGCGTGATGAGGAGGCTCTGCACAGCTGATGTGCATTACAGGTTGTTGTTTAACTCTCACTAGGTTATCGACTGCAGCCTCAGAACATTTTGTGTTTTGTTTCTTTTTTTTGTTGGGGAAGTAATGGAGGTTCCAAGTGCTTTTTTGGCATTGCTTGACATAGAGCCCTTCCTCCGACTTAACTTTGCAGATATTTCTGAGAAGTCAGCAGATCTTCTGAGCAGAATCATTTTTCTCAGAGGGTCCAGTCAGTGCTTTAAAGTTTTCGATTAACTATCCTCGGTACATCACCATTTCTAAGATGCTGATGACTTATGAAAAGATTCAGGTTTGCAAGGATCCTTCACTCTTTTAGGGTCTAGTAACTACGAATTATTAAAAACATTCTACTCGGTAGAAGAAATTAACATTTATTGTGATGGAATGTGGGTCCCCTCATCCAGATTTCTTCAACTTCTATAAGATGCTCATCTTGAACGAAACATGTTCTATGAATTTATTTCGCCCACAACCAGATAATACAGCATGGGTGCAATTTTAGAACACATTTTTGACAGTAAATTAGCACATTTCAGTCGTCAGTATCTTTTAGCTCTACATAGGTGTGAAAGCGTTGATGTACTGTGATGATTCACCCACTGAAAGATGATGGGATCTTGTTTTAAGTCAATTCTGGAGAACTGATTTGATCCATTTACTCTGGTGATCAAGTCAAATACTGTGGGGATAGCATAGCAGTCTCTGTTGCACAGGTACTACTCAATACAGATGTGAGACTCCACTGATTATTCTGGTGTTTTTTTGGTGCAACGGATAACAGAGGTGGGTTGGGTTTTTAAATCTGGCTTTATCCCTGCTTACTCCGACTTATTAAGTTTGTTTTCTAGTTGCTGTTCCAAGTGAAAAGTTCTCCAGGGATAGCATAAGGCAACAGCTCACATCTTCTCTTTAACGCATAGCATGGGCTCTTTAGTTTTTTAGGCAGGTACTTCCTTCAAATTCGTCTTTAAACTTGTCTACCATGTCCTCAGCTACATACGTTTGATTCTAAAAGAAGATTGCAAGAGCTGAAGCTCATATGCTCCTCTTTCTTTCAGGATATTGTGCCATATCTCATCTTGGAAATAAAAATGTGCGCCTTACTGATTTGATTCTCACAGGATAGTTTTGCATCGTCAACCTTTGGTGTATATTTTCATCGGCATGTGATTCTATATTCTGCATTTTGAATTAGATTTATTTTCGTAAATCCTTTCACTCATATCACAGGTGTGTTCATCATCGCCTTCTACCATTTAATCTGGGTGTGAATTATCTTGATGGAGCAGTTGTATGGTCCACTACTGTCCCAACATTTTTTTGTAAACAGTGCTTTGGTAGACATAGGTGAAGTAGTTCACTTTACCACATGCCAAGCAGGTTCTGCCTTTTGCAGGGCATTTGGATTAGAACTTACTTCATAGACCCTCCCTTTCTAGCCGTCTAAGTGGAGGCTTGAAGAACTGACTCATCTGGTCCAGTTTAGATGGTGATATCAATGAAATGTGTTTCAATGTGTACTGCACACACCACTGAAATCCTGGGACATCACCAGAGTGAATATATTTTCCAGAAACTTTTTGGGTACTCTCAAAATAATGTACCATACCTCCTCAGAACAGCAGCCCTTTTTATCCAGGTAGATCCAGGTAGATCTCTTACTTCAAGTCAGGTGGATATCCAGTTTCACTACAGTTGTTTTTCTTAATGTGTGCAATATATGTATTTTAGGTTAGGAGCAGAAGACTACACTTTCTTTTTGCTGTATGGAGTGCCAACCAAGTGGAAGGCATAGTGCAGTTTTGGGGAAGAACACCCTTGTGAATTGTAGTGTCCTGTGTGCACAATCCTATTTTCATTAGTGCTTGAGGGGAAAGGGAGTATGCTTTTGCATTGGGATGACTTGTATACAAATGTATTTTTGTATGTGTCAGTAGAATTTTGGTATGTTCTTTGTGTGGTCAGTTGGTTACGTCTGCGTGTGAGATGTGTATAAACTGCTGTTGAACATGTGTGATGTGACCATCAGGAACAAAGCACCTAAGCTCATTATTCTCAACTGGTAGAGTATTGTCACTAGGCCAGAATGGTGTATAACTGACACTTTTGTATGCAAAACAGGGCAGTTCTTTTTCTTAGACACTGTTTAACTTCTGGAAAGTCATCAGGGTTCCATTGAGATGTGTTTGAGGACAGAGTCTGTAAAACTTCTCATTCTGTGATGGACAAATCAGAAGGTACAGTTGCTTCTACCAGAGTGGTCAGGCCACCCAGACAAGGTGGGATTACGTCTCCTTACCGAGGGACAGGTTTAGTAAACCCCAGTTAATACCTATTTGAAAACAAATTCTCTCATTAAGTGATCCCTGGAATCCTGCCTCATCCGAACTATGTAAATACTCTGATAAAGACTCTGAAAGCAGATTTACTACCAACTAATAAATTCAAGGGGTTGATACGCAGAAGTGGGCCCTTGATCAAATAAAGACAACTTTCACAGAACTCAAAGTCAAAACCATAAAGGTATCCTCAGAATTTAACAATCATGATAGAAAGCAAAAAGTAATTAGTCAGATTTCAATTAGCATTAATAATGCATAAAAATAAAGCCAGTTGTGAGAGGTCACATCATAAAGGGAATTAGCCAAAACCAAAACACATTACACCATAAAATTTGTACTAATTACAAAGTTCTTAAATCAAGGGAGAGTGAATCAGCAAGAGGACCAATATAGTCTGCCTCCAAGACATAAATCGGCAGACAGTCTGACGCGGAGACTGCTAGGCGTGAAAAAATAGCCTATTTTTAAAGTCCAATAACATTCAGACACAGGGACAGCTCGGGGTAAAAGCAAGGAAAGGTTCTTAAGTGTAAAACAAAAACAGACTATCGTAGAATCTGCCTTTGTGGAAGCAAATAATTCTGGCACTAATCCCATCAAGGGTGCATTTTATAGTTTCGGAGAAGTGAAAAACAATGTACTCGACACGGCGGCAGTGGTATCAAAGGGCTGTGTTAACAGATATATGACAAACCAATAAACTTTGGAGAAATTGTACTACATAAAATAAGCGACTATAGAAAACGCCTGCATCCTGAATAAACGATGAGTACCTTTTACTCTACAAACGTGAGAAATTACATTGCACTACTGAAGCAAACCAAACAATAAGGCGCTTTAAATTAAGTTGTGGCTTAGGCGGTTGCAGGCCTTGAATATTGCAACTTACAAGAACATCTGGATATGGATTCCTCCTATGCACACAAGTCTATTCAGTACAAGAAAACAACACTGCAAAATAAATTGCATTTCATCTATTTTAAGAAAAGGAAATATACAGAAGCAAAATATGCAGATACAAAAATTGTTAATGCTATTTTAAAAGGCACATTTTCTTCAGCAACTTTAAAATGGATGTCAGCGAAAGCAGGCTGAGGCCCCAGAAATAAAATGCAGCCTAGCTATGCTAACTTAAAAAAAACATCATTTTATAATTATTAAGAAAGGCACTATCAGGTTCTATGCTTCGTATGTCAACATATTGTGTACCTTCAGTGCAGCTTTTCTGATTGCTCAGTACAGCAACCATAGAGCTGTCCCCCTTTTGCATTATCCAATGTTTCACTGCTGGGTCCCGGGTACACTACTCTGGTTCACCAACATCTACATTCACCATTTAAATGCACTTTTCATCTCTGTATTATCAACATAAGGTGTGAGTACCGTTAACCATCATCAGCAGGGGTGCGGAATTATTAAAATACCTACTTGGCCATGGGGACAGGTTGCCTAATAAAGCTACTTGTCCTGTAAATAAATGTACATGTCCCTTTGGAGTCATGTGTTGTGGCAACAAAGTAGGGCAGTAATCTCATTATATAAGAGCTATAATAGCTTCTTTGATTATGCCAGGGCTAATACTATGGTGAGGTTTGAATACTGGCGATGTCCTTATTTTTCCACCCGTCCACAGATCTACATAGTGAGGGTGGAGGAATCAGTAAGCAATAGGGCAGGGGCAGGAATGCCTTTTTGAGTAAGTGCAAACCTACTAACTTGCATGTTTTAAGAGTTTACCAGCATTTCTCTAATCTTTTCCCATACTGAGAAACACTGGAAGTTTACTCCTGACAAGGGCAGAAGTAAAACTTCTTATAGGGTTGGGAAAAAAGTGGATGGAGGGCAAGAGAGCTTGTAAAATGCTCAACACATTTTCACATGCGCACAGCTACACATGCGTACTTGCTTGTGCTAAAATACAGTTCACAATTTTTCTAGGAATATGATTTCCTGGTCTACATTTTTCAATTCTTGTGAATTCATGAAATATGTAAATCTGCAGTAATGGAAATACATATACCGTGGGTTCACTTTTGTGACTAAGAATTATGCCCCTAATTAGGTCTGGCATTATTAAAGTCCTTTCTGTTTTTATTGAAATTCTATATCTTTCTCTATCCATTTATCGGCTGGCTTCACTGTGAGTTATAGCATGCTGTTCTTTCACAAGGAGCACATCGGCACACAAAGTAGTGCCAGGAATTACTGTGACAATGTTTGCTTTTTGAGACAAATTATTTTTTTTTCTTTTTGCTAATGTTTGTTACAATGATGGGGGCCTGGCAGTTCCCACAACAAAGTTTTAGAAAAGTCATGTCAAACCAAGACACGCATTGGCAAAACCAAAAGACTGACCACCAATGGCAGACCTACTGGCTTTGCCAATGCTGGTTTATTTTCATGTTTCCCATAATCTTTTTGAAACTGGTCAGTGATTTTCCATTATAAATATTTCTCGGAAACACTAGCATGCATCAACACATTTTACTAAATTATGATCCCAAGAAACAGTACCTGACCTTTAACAGTACTTTAGCAAAAACATTTTTCCCCAGTTGCATTTTATTCTGAAAGAAAATAACTATCAATCTTGCTTTCAAGCTTCTGCAAATATTTGCATCTATTCTGAGAGCATTATATGTAGCCTCATATTCTTAAATTTTGCAAACGTGGGCACATTTTTTTTTTTTTTTACTGGAACCACTGTGAAGTTGTGCAGTCCGAGCTTACATCATTTATCCTGAGCACTCACCCTAATAATAAAGGCTTTGTATTAATGAACCATAAATGCAAGTTCGAACAGCATTAACATACAAGCATAAATATCTCAACTGCAGATGGTTCCCTTGCTTGTAAACTGGTAGCCAAAGGGTTTGTGCTGCAGGGGACAAAATAAATCTGGTAACTTGTCGTCCTTGACCACAAACAATATGTCCTGGGCAGGGCTATAGGAATTCCACACCCCTGATAAGGGTCGCACTCAAAAAAAAAAAATTATCTGAACCATGAGGTCCAGAGTCTTGGAACTGGGAAGTACACTCATGGGATTCTGGGAGTTAAATCAGTGGTTACAAGTAGAGTAGCCTACCCAAGCCACTGATACTGTGATAGAAGGCTGTATATAGTTGTGTCTTTTATGCTTAACTAACTGTTCTAGCAATTTTAGTAATCTCCTTTGCCGGTTTGTTTTGCTTGCATCTAGGCCGTTTGTGTTTCTTAAAGACGTATAAGTGCTTTCTCTAGGCATGTGTCCTGCCCAATGCCATTACAGTTTGTCACTTTCTCACCTCAGAAAATCTATGCACACAGGTGAGAGACACTTAATATACAGTGAAATGCAAATACCACCATCAACTCTCATGGAGAAACGTTCAGTCTGCATTGTTCATATGTCAGCCAACTAAGTGTGAGCAATTCCCTCTGGCTTGGCCACCCACAGAGAGAACAGCAAAAGGTGAAGGACAAATGGCTATGTTCTACAGTCAAATTACAGCATGACTTAGCTTTTGGTTGTATACAACTGTGATGCCTCTTGACCATCTACAACTTTTTACTTTCAGGGGTAGATCACCTCCTTCCTCACCGGAGGAACTCAAAAGGTCCGCCTACCACCATCCATCTCCAAAACCAACACATCATTTGCAGCGTCCCCCAAAAATCGTCCCTCAGCCCCTCCCTCTTCAACATCTACATGACCCTCCTGGACGACATCGTCCGATCCCACAAACTCAACATCATATCCTATGCAGATGTCACCCAACTCCTCTCCCTCACTAAGACCCCACTACCACCAGAACCACCTTCCACAGGTGCATGACAAGCATTGCGACGAGGATGAAGGACAACTGAATAAAGCTGAACTGTGATAAAACAGAAGTACTCATCTTCGGCAACGACATCACACCCTGGAATATCTCCTGATGGCCCTCAGATCTAGGACCAACACCCGTGGAACATGCCACAAACCTCATCATCCTGAACAGCAAAACTGACCATGAAGTTCAAGATTAAGCCAGTCTCTTCTGCCTGCTTCCACTCTGTGCATATACTATGACAAATCTTCAAGTGGCTCCCCCAGAACACAAGATGCACTATCACACAGGCCCTTTTCACCAGCTGACAAGCCTATTGCAACAATCTACGCAGGGATCTCCACCCACCTCCTACAGAGACTTCAGAACATACAGCCTGTCGCAGTCACTCATCCTCAACCTCCCTCATCAAACTCCCATCATCTCCAGCCTCCGAAAACTCCAATTGCTCCCCATACAGAAAAGATGTCAATTCAAACTGCTGCTCCACGCATACAAGGCACTACACAACCAGAGACCTGTCTACATCAACCAATGCCTAAGCTTCCACCATCCTTCCAGAGAGCTATGCTCCATGTCCCTCTGCCTCACCCACAAATCCACTGCAGCAGATATGGAGAATGCTACTCTCCTCCCTCGCGGCCAAGACATGGAACAACTCCCCCCTGCAGCTACAGACCTCCTCCTCTTTTGGAATTCCAAAGGGCACTGAAGACCCAGCCGTGGATACCACACCTCCCCTCCCCCAGGTGATAAGGTGCTATATAAATCCATGGATTGATTGGAAAAGTCAGTTGATACTCATCTGTTTTAACTCTTTGTCGCTTACTTTACAAATTCTGTGTATTGTGAAAACATTTCATCCCTTCCCCAACCAAGTATATAACTTTACTCAAACATATTTAGTGCCCTGTCACCTAATTACAGAGGACCATCTCCATTTACTTTTGCCAGACATTCTGGACTTTCAGAAATGTTTGCTCTGTGTATACTTAAGTTTTTAAATCTCTCTAAATCCACTTTATGTTATTTACTTCTGTGAAAAGCTCTTTTTCCCCCCCCTGTCCCATTGCTACACAGAGGGAATCAACATTCTGGTTCTAGAATCCCCATTGTTAGAGATAAGGAGAAGGTACTGCAGCAGTTTGTTAAGGGTGGCTTTTTCCTGGGCAGGGTCATTCACAGGACCTTGGTGATCCTTTTGGTTTTCAGCATTTTGGGGGTGGATAAACGCATAATCGCCTGTGGCAGAAAATAGAGTAACTAGCCAAATGAGGCAAAAAAGGCAGAATATGCAAGTAATGCCCGCGAGCAGGATTTTGTGTACCTTCTACAAAGATCACTTCATTGCTCCTTGAAACTCACATTACGTTCCAGAAAGTGTAACCGGCTTTGAATAAGTGAGCTTAGGGTTCAAATAATTTCAAAGACAAGCTAATGAACGCACTGAAGACATTGTCTCTTAATGGCGCCTGCTTAGAAGTCTGGCTATAAGGTTCTACCAACACCAGAGAAAAGCTCTGTGTGTTGATCATAATGCTAAATCGAGAAGGAACAATGCCAAGGCCAACTGATAAGACTAAAACCAAGGTAACTAATAAGATTTCAAAAGAAAGGAAGCAACTGCAATTAAAATCCTTGAAAGAAAAGAATCGCCCATCGGTCCTCCAAAAGGCCCATGTAAGTATCTTTCACCTCTTTCTATTCGAGTAATACTGATGATATAGAATACGGATCCAGAGGTGAGGATAATGCTTTCTCTTCTGTGCTTTATTTACAACAGCAAACACATTTTCCCATAGGATTAATTCATAGGAAGATGGACAGATTCCATCCAATGTATACATTCCATTTTTTTTTTTTAAATCACCCACATTCAATGTCAACATTAGAGAAAACATGAGGCCACTCTTTATTGCATATTGTGCGTATTCCACTATAAATAAATAACTAGAGTACAGACAGCACAGTGCTTTTAATGGTATGGGTGTTTTTAAGTTGTCTTAAAAACACAAAACAATCATCTGGTGTATGTTCAATATAATGATGAGACAAGTGAAGTCTATTAGCAGCAGTCTCTATTGGACCTAAATCCAATTACAACCAGAGCTACCTGTCTATATTTCGACCCAGCAATTGTTATGAGGGTCTGGTCAGGGCAAAAGTCGTCTGACTCAAGTGTTTTCTGACTCAAGTGTTCTGCATTACAAGAATATAAAAAGGGTCTCTTTAACTTTCAGTGCATCAATCTGCATGGTGAGGTAAGCACAGTAGTGTGACTGAGCATATCTATCTATGTGTATTAGTAGGTGTAAATCTCTCTAATAGGAATTAGCAGCCAAAAAGAGATTGCTCGCAATTAATTTAACATTCAGTCATGCAATAAAGGTGGAAACCCTTCAACAACATGGGTGTATTTAAAAAATAAAAAAAACTAAAAAAAACTTGACTTATGTACATCAGTGTGGTCATTATGACCGGAGGCAGAAATGCAAAAAAAAAAAAAAAAAACAGCCTACAGGTAAGCCCACTGTGTGCAGTAGCCCTCCAGCTCGGATTCCGTCATCAACTGATGTCTGCAGGAAAATACCCACTAGGATGTTGTAAACTGCAAGGCTGTGAGATAACTCAAATAATAACACATACACCTCATAATGCACCACATCACCTTCCCCTCCCTCGCCCCCCCCCAACAAATAAAATTGAAATGAATACATATTAAAAACAGACCGAGCAAGAAAGGAGTTCAAAATTCTGCATAAAAACATGTGAGACTACAAGATAACTAATAAATACATTTAGGAAATGAAAATTAGCAATTCAATATATAACAAAATATTTGGATTTTTGTAGAACTTTCACTTCTCTACGTCTTACCATTCTAGCTGGTATCTCTGAACAATCATCATTAAGAGTAGCTTCCCTTATAATGTGAGCATCTCTGCTTTCATTAAGAGTATTAAAGCAACTTGCAGGTTGTACCAGTTGTGCCCAATCAAACTGTCAGTGGTATTTTTCTTTTCTCTTATAATTTCAGCTTGTTGTTGTGTCATTTTCACCAACTGCCTTTTATTCCACCAATCTTCCACCAATCTTTATCTTCCAATAATACTGCCTCTTTAATGACCCTGCAGACCTTAAGGAGATGAGGATACAGCCTCTCCTTTTCTAACCTTGACTGGCTTCTTGATGAGTACAGAGTCACTTACAGACAACTCAACATTGTGTCTCATGTGTTATTTGTCAAAACTTACTTCTGCTTAACCTGTTTGTAAACTATTCTCTGATATCCTTTTTGGTTTTCACTGTCACTTTCCACATCTTTTTTTGACAAACTGGGAAACAAAGAATGGACTTTTCTGCCCCTTAATAACTGAAAAGATGTTGCTCCAGTGGTACAATGTGGCATGATATTGTACTCCCAAACATTATGTTTCAAAAACTGCTTCACATCCATTCCTGATGCAAGAGCAGTTTGTATGCCCTTTTTAATGATGCTGGTGCCCCGCTCTAGTAAACCATTGGAAGATAGTGAATAAAGAGCAAAACATAAATGCTTAACATGTTTGTGGAGAAATTTAAACATCTGCTCTGGAAAAAAACGTGTACCATTATTTGTAACCACTGTACTTTGTGACCCTTCTAAGAAAAACACTTGTTCCAGACATTTTAACACTGTGCTCATGGAAGGAGACTCAACAAAAGAAAAGTACAACCATCTAGAATAATAATCCACAAGTAGAACAGCATACTTCATGCTTTCCAGCAGTGATACGGACCACAAAAGACAAGTCTTAGCTTTTCCCATGCTGCGTCTGGATAGGGAACAGGATGAAAAGGTGTATTATTGAGTTTACAGTGCTTGTCAGATAAAATAAAAACACTCAGGGCACTTATCAGAAGTTTAACTTGCGTCTGTAAAGCTGGCCAACAATAATGTTGCTTGATGTGCATCAAGGTTTTGGTAGTGCCCAAATGACCTTGATGTGCTTTCGAAAGGATTAAATTAAGCAATTTTGCAGGCAGGACATATAAATCATCTCTTACAACCAACCTATTGTTACCAGATAATTCACCTGCCATCTGGGAAGGTGTATTTAGATCACCCTCTAAACATCTGCTCTCTGGCCAACCATGAACAATATGTTCTCTGACCCTCTTCAGAACATCATCGGGTTTTGGCATGCCTCCAACCATTCAAACTCCTTGATCACATCATTATACTCATTCACATCCTTAATCGACCCAACAAATTCAACGTCATCCATACCAATATTCCCAGTTTCTGGCAAAGGCATGCACAAAAGGCAATCTGCCCGGACATTTTACCACCAGCCACATACTTAATCACAAAAGGTGTATTTATGCAACTTGGACACAACCTGGTTAACCTAGCTGACACGATATTTTGAATGCCATCAGTGAAAATATACATGAAAGGTTTATGGTCTGTAAATAGTTAAAACCTATGACCCCACACATACACTCTAAATGTCTGAACTGCCCATGTGCACACAAGTGCCTTGCATTCAATGAGCCAATACTGCTGTTCAAATTGTCTCAAAGACTTCAAAGTGAAATCAACCATTTGTTCATTTTCTCTCACTGCCCAAATCAAAACGGCACATGACCTTGCAAGTTTGCATCTACTGTTATCATAGAAGTGCAATCATCATGAAAGGCACTAAGAGAAGGTGCTTCTTCAATCAAGTTTTTTAACTTATCGAATGTAGACTGCATCTCTTCAGACCAAATGAACTTCAGTCCCTTTTTCAGGAGAGATCTTAAGGGCACTACTAGAACTGACCCGTGCGTAGTACTCTGCCAGACCAAGGAAAGATTGGAAAGCATCCCTGTCTGATTTCATTTAGCTCCACTCAGGTTGGCCACATCTCTTGAATTTTGGGTAGCGGGTACAATTTATCAAAATGTTGGAGTCAAAGGTGCGTGCGCAAATCATCACACAGCCTTATCCAGTCTGATTTTTTGTGTGTGACTACAACTGGCGCAACCCATTGTGAAGACTCGACCAGTTCAATAATACCTTGAGTACATAGATTCTGTAACATATGCTTAAGTTCTTCCCCAACACACAAGGGAACCTGTCGCACTCTGGGCACATATAATTGTGCCTGAGGTTTGAGTTTGATGTGATGTAAGAAACCTTTAACTGAACCAACCTGTTCATGAAATACATCTTCAAAATTTTAATAAAATAGTTTCAACAGGCTCTTCTATGTTACAGGCAACAGGTGAGCAACCCACAACCACTGGGTTTTCTGAACCTGCAACCAGGTATATGCCTCTTTAACAAGGTCCTGCCAACCAATTATGTTTTTACCTTAGCAACATATATTTTGCTATTGGTTTCTCTTTCTAAACACTTCACTTTGGTAGTAAAATAACCCAACATGTCAATGTCCTTTTCACCAAATGCCTTAGGATATACGTCAGAAGGTGTAAGTTTTTTTAGTTTTCCTCGTAAAACACTGCATCTCTAAGGATGGTAATCGGTGAACCAGAGGCTGACATAATCTGCAACAGAATGTTGTCAATGTACACTTCATAAGTGGGCTCTTCAATAACAGTGCTTATAGAATTGCATTCAATGGAAAGTACAATGTTGCTAAGACTGTACCCTAGTTAACTTATACATCAACAATAATTTCTACAAGATTTTCCCACTTCAGCAAACTATCTGAAAGTGCCCTCGTTTTTTGCATGACAAGCAACACGTGCCTACTGCTGGACACCCCCAAGGTTGTTTAAATGGTTCTTTGATCCACATCTGGAACAGGTAGGTGTGTTCCTTTTTATATTCCTTTCTGCATTTTTGCTTTTCGTATGTATGGCACAAACACACACTGTAACCTCTTCTTGAGATACATCAGAATCGCTGTTGATGCTTCTGTGTTCAGAACCTTTCAAGAAATCAACAGTTCAGTACTTTTAGCCAAGTCAAAAACTTCACTGAGCGTCAGATTGTTCCAGCTCAACAAACGCTCTGAATAATTTTTTTTTTTTTAAGGAGAACAGTTAAGCACAAACTGGTCACGATATATGTATCCAAATCCATATAACCACTAAGGGTGTGGTGTAGTAGGGGTTGAGGGTGGAACCGAGTCAGTGTTCCCTCAAAAGGCGGTATCTCTTGGGTCGCCTTGTGATACGGAATAGAAAAGGTGTGGGTGGAGAGTGTCCCCGAGGGTGGAAGGCTGTGTTGTTCTACGGGGGGAAGGGGGGGAGTTCCCTTACGGACTAGGTGGTCTCACACACATAATAGTGTCTTGCTTCATCATTTGACCACCTAGCCCCACCCAAGTAAGATGATACTACTTGGGCGGACTCAACCTCTTGGTTATAAGAACCAGAGGGAGTGCTGAAATTAAACTGACTGGATAAATTACAGGGATCCAGGTGAGGTGGAGATAAAATTACCATACATGTCACCAATTACTACTAGTTACATTTTATTGGGGTGCATGTTGGTAAGGTTAAGAACAGGGGGGGAGGCTCATTAGAGAATAATGTCTCTTAGAGTCTAAAAAGGAATACATATGACCAACATATTTCTGTCCTCTCAAAGTGCTGGTAGGTCAGGGGCATTCATCAGGGTCTAGGATCCCGGAGCACTAACAATAGGTGAAGTGCTCAAAGTGAATATTGAAGGGCCTACCTGAACAGGTGGTTCATGGTGTGGTAGGTCTGTAATGGCTAATAGATAAACCAGACATTAGTAAAAGTGAGGAGTGGCACACCACAGCACACAACAGGGCAAAAGGTGGGGAACAGAAAACACACTCACACACACATGCATTAGTGACTTACCCCGGGGTCGGGCGGATGGCCTCTGGTCTGGTTTGTGCCGGGGGAGGTGTATTCCCTTGTAGTCACACTCTAAGGAGATTAAGGTTTTAGGGGGGGGGGAAGAGGCGAGAAAAAGGAACTGGAAAGGAAACAGAGGAAAAAGAAAAAAGAGGAAGAAGAAGAAGACAAGGCGAGCGAAGGCAAGGAAGAAGAAATGAAGGGAAAAGTAGGATGAAGCAGAAAATGCTAATAAAAGGGGGAGGAACAAGAGATGAAAAAAGAAGAAAGAGGAAAAGAAAAGAAAGGAGATACAAAAAAAGTGGAGACAACAGGGAAGAGGGCTGTAGGCCAGAGAGGTTGTCTCTGGAACAGGTAAGGAAACACGTCCAAACAGTCAAGTAGGATATCACTTACCACTCCAAAGGGGTTACCGAGGAGAGAACCTACGTGCCGGTGCCAGGCCGCTCTGGTATCGAATGGAGGGCTGGCCCGGTATTTATGGTGATGCGGGGGGAAAAATAGCCAATGAATGCGAGGCCAGAGGAGGCAAGTAATTATCATGTTAATTAAGCAAGATGTGGTACAGGAGTGCCTTGCCCCGAGGGATACGTGCGTCCTGCGTAGAAGGAAACACCAGCTCTCCGGCCGCGCCCCGTGGAGGGGGTGCGGCCGGGTGCCTAGGGATGACGCACCACGGGACATGTGGGTAATGGAATCCCACGGTTGAAGTTGGCCGCGTCCAAGAGACGGACGAGTGGCCCGAAGTATCCTGTAGGCGCTCCAACAGCATCCCGTATAGAGGACGCGGTCGGGCGCTCAATGGTGACGCGTCGCACTATGTGCGGCGCGTAGAGCTCGGCCACGGGACGTGGTGCCGCAGTTGGTGCAACGCGCAGAGCTCAATTGCGGGACTCTGGGAAAGAGAGTCCAGCGGTGGTAGCCCAGCGCCCTGTGTGAGCTGAGGACGTGCCGGAGAGTACCGGAAAAAGGGGGGGGTTTGTTGGAAAACGGAGGAGGGGGGAGGAGGGGAGGGGAAAAAAAGGAGGGGAAAAGAGGAGGGGAAAAGAAGAGAGGGAGGGGGTTATTAAATCATGAAAAAAGAACAAAAGGAAAAGAAGAAAGTGGGTAGGAAGGATAAAAGAAGAGGAGACAGAAGAGGAAAACAAGAGGGAGAAGAAGAAATAGAGAGGAGGGCAAGGGACAAAGGGAAAGAGAAGAGGGTGTGGGGGTATGGGGGGGTTGGAGCCTGTGAGGGGGGTGATGGGGGGTGAGAAGGAGCAGGAGAGGACAAAAAGGAAGGGGCAGGAGGGGACAAGAGGTGAGAAGGGGCAGGAGAGGACAAGAAGGAAGGGGCAGGAGGGTGGGGGCGGGTAGGGGTAAGGACAGAAGAGAGGAGGAACCAGAGTAGAGTGGGAAGGAACAAGGGAGGGGGGAAAGGGGCGGGTTTAGTGGTAGTGAGGGAGAGAAAACGGATGGCAAGGAAAGGGTACAAACTAAAAGGAGAAGGAAGAAAAGGAGGGGGATGAAATGAAGGGGAGGAAACAAAGGGGAAAGAAAGATAAAATAACAATAGTTTTTACTCAAAGGGGTTGTTCAGTACAACTAAGGACAATAGAATGCTACATGACGTTGTTATAGCAGGAAATCCCAAGTTAGAAACAAAAACAAAAACAAAAAGGGGGTCATTTGGATGCTATCAAAGGATGGGAAAGTAATCTGTTGGATAGAGATCAATAGAAAGTGAAGTCTATCTCGGTGAGGATAGACTTTGCAAGACACCCATTATCCTAAGGTTGACCACTGGATATTGTCATTGAGTCCCATGGTATCAGTCCGCAGCCTCCATATCCATCTCTACTCATATAGTAAAAGTTTCTGTTTGGTATTGGTCGTTGTAGGTTTTAGTTGGTCCAAGACCACCCATTGCATGTGGTCGGGATGGTGATTGTAGGTGACATAGTGTTCTGTGAGTCTTGTGGCATCTCTTTTGCAGCGAATGGTGCTCCTGTGTTCACAGGTGCGCGTGCCCACTCTTCTTGTTGACATCCCAATGTATTTTTGACCGCAGGGGCATGTGATCATATAAACGACGTTTTTGCTGTTGCAGTTTTTTAGTTGTCTTAGTTCCCATGGTGTTCGTAGGCCCAAGTCTATTGTAAGTTTTTTTTTGGTGAAGGCACAAATACTGCAGTTGCCACATGGAAAGTGTACCTTGGGGGAGGTAGATCCCAGAGGGTCTTTTGTCTGCTTTCAGCCGTGATCACCCGTGGGCGGGTATGTACGTTCATATCCCGGATGCTATTGGCCTTTCTGTAGGCGTTCATAGGTACCTGAAAGGGGAGACCTCCAGAGGTGAGGATTTTCCAGTCCTCGTTTATTATTTTTTTGATTATATTGGATGCTGGGTTAAAAGTGGTCACACAAATCAGTGGGTCTCCCTTGTTGGTTCTGGTGCTTGGTTGAAGAAGCGTTTCCCTAGGGCTGACGCGGGCTCGTTTGTCAGCTCTCCTAAGGAGATAGTCTGGGTACCCTCTTGTTCGGAGTTTATTCGTGAGTTGTTGTGCATGTCTTTTGTAGTCCATTACTTCAGTACAGTTCCGCCGAAGGCGGAGGAACTGGCCCACTGGGAGGTTCTCCCTAAGAGAGCGTGGGTGGAAACTCTGGAACTGAAGGAGGGTGTTTCGGTCAGTAGGTTTGTAATACACCTCTGTTACGAGGGAACCGTTCCTTTCGGTTATGAGGAGATCGAGAAAGGAGACCGCTGGGTCTCCCAGAGTGGCTGTGAATCTAAGGAAAGGGTTTAGGGTATTTAACCATGTAATCAAAGTAGTCGCTTCTTCCCTTGTACCTTTCCAAATAATCAAGATATCATCAATATATCTTTTCCATAACTTGATGTGATTGACATAAGGGTTGTCTTCTGTGAGTACCATTTCTTTTTCGAAGTGGTCCACATAAAGGCATGCCAGGCTCGGTACGAAGGTACTCCCCATCGAGGTACCCTGGATCTGTAGGAAGAAATTCTTATCGAATTCAAAGAAATTTCTGTCCAGGGCCAGATGGGCTAGATCCAGGATAAATTCTGGTGGGGTAATATAGTTCCAAACACTCCTATTTAGTAGGCCACTAACCACTTCGAGAGTTGCCTCCTGTGGGATATTGGTATACAATGATTCCACGTCCAGGGTCATTAGTTGTTCTTTTTCTTTGTCAAACTCAAGAGTGCTTAATAACATAAGCACATCTGTAGTGTCTTTGAGGTACGTGGGAATCTGTTTTACAAATGGTTGTAGGAACCAGTCGCAGAATTGAGACAATGGTTCAAGGATGGAGCCAATCCCGGAGACTATTGGTCTTCCCGGGGGTGGATGCTTATTCTTATGGATTTTGGGCAGAATATAAAAGTAAGGTGTTTTAGGGTTAGGTTGAGTGAGGAAGGCGGCCTCGTGCTTAGTAATCCACCCATTGTTAATGCCTTTAGCAACCAGAAAGGTAATTTCTTCCTTTATGTCTTCTGTGGGATCCTTCGGCAGTCTACTATAGTGCTGGTTGTTGTCTAATAGGCGTAAGCATTCTGCATTGTACATAGCCGTGGGCATTATCACTATTGCCCCGCCTTTGTCGGCTGGTTTAATAGTGATGGAGGAGTCATTACTAAGATTGTGGAGGGCTTTGAGTTCCTCTGTACTGATATTGTGGAAGACCTCTCTTTGTTTATTCTGTAGGTTATCGATTTTCCTGCTGACTGATTTTTCAAAGGCCAGGACTTCAGGTGGCATTAAATGGGAGGTAGGGGTGAACTTGGATTTGGGGCACAGCCCTGTGTTCTTTTCTTGTCCAGTGTTGGATTCGGGGTTCTGGAGAAAGAAAGTTCTTAACCTGATTTTGCGGAAGAACTCGGCTAGTTCTATCCTTAGTTTGAAAATGTCAAGTTTGGGAGTGGGGACGAAGCCCAAGCCTTTCTCTAAAGCTTGTAGCTCATTTTCATTTAGTGTTTTTGTACTCAAGTTCACGACAGTGGTAGACCCCCTACTTATGTTCTGCTTGTGCTGGGGGTTTCGTCGTCTGTTGGTCCTTCCTTTAGGTTCCAACTTATTCCCTTTTTCCTTCCCCTTCCACGTCCGGGACCCCTCCCAAAAAAAGGAACATTTGGGTAGGTCCAAGCCGTTGGTGGTTGGGGTACAGCGGGGCTTGGAATTGGTTAGGTGGCCCATAGGGAGAGGGCCAAGTCCAAGGTGACACATTGAGCAGTGGGGGTGGGGGGCTTGTGAATGGGACAGGCCAATTATTCCGTGGGTTCCCCCTCCTGCTGCGCCTTGGACTTGAGGGTTGTGTCCGGCTAATGTCGGAATCTGAGCTAGAGTACCCCCGGGAGGATGTGTCGGAGGGTAGAGAGGGTTGGGCTGTAAAATCTTCCTTAGAGTAAGGATGCACTCTCTCTAGCGAGAACCTATCCAGGTCTTTCTGGAATTTGGCAATCTTGCGTTGAGTTAAATAATCTTTAAACTCACTAATTGTCTTATTAGTTTCCTCTAGCTTCTTTTTAAATGCAGCGGTTATAAGTCCCGTTTTTAAGTTGCTTTCAGCCATTTTAATTTGGATCAACAGGGCATCTGACAGTCTGGAGGCAGTTTTGATAATTAGGATCAACCAGTCTCGTGTGCACTTCCAGGCTATCAGTGACCAATCTTTCCTGAATTCTTTGTCTTCTAGGAAGATACGTGGCTCAGTGGTAACGATCAGTCCGTTTGGTGCTGCATTTTTTCTCAGATATTCTGTCAGGACAGCCCCATGTAATATTGTTTTTACTTGTGTCCTTTTTAGTTCAATCAGCGTGTCCCAATCCCCTAAAAGGGCTATTGTCTTAGAGAGAGAAGAATCTCCTAAAAGTGAGGGTGCTGCGAGGAAGGCCTGGAGCTCTTCCTCGCTAAAGGCTAGCCCTTCAGCCATGGTAGGGTAAAGTAAGAAGGGCTTGTAGTACTCCTGTGAGTGTATCCCAGGGTTTCAAATGAATGAGTATATCACATAAACTCTCACAGCTGGCCGCTGCGCTAACTCATAAAAACACGAAAAGAGAGTACTGGGAGTGTTGCTATCCCACACCACCTCCCAAAAGAAATCTATATAACCACTAAGGGTGTGGGGTAGTAGGGGTTGAGGGTGGAACCGAGTCAGTGTTCCCTCAAAAGGCGGTATCTCTTGGGTCGCCTTGTGATACGGAATAGAAAAGGTGTGGGTGGAGAGTGTCCCCGAGGGTGGAAGGCTGTGTTGTTCTACGGGGGAACGGGGGGGAGTTCCCTTACGGACTAGGTGGTCTCACACACATAATAGTGTCTTGCTTCATCATTTAACCACCTAGCCCCACCCAAGTAAGATGATACTATTTGGGCGGACTCAACCTCTTGGTTATAAGAACCAGAGGGAGTGCTGAAATTAAACTGACTGGATAAATGACAGGGATCCAGGTGAGGTGGAGATAAAATTACCATACATGTCACCAATTACTACTAGTTAAATTTTATTGGGGTGCATGTTGGTAAGGTTAAGAACAGGGGGGAGGCTCATTAGAGAATAATGTTTCTTAGAGTCTTAAAAGGAATACGTATGACCAACATGTTTCTGCCCTCTCAAAGTGCTGGTAGGTCAGGGGCATTCGTCAGGGTCTAGGATCCCGGAGCACTAACAATAGGTGAAGTGCTCAAAGTGAATATTGAAGGGCCTACCTGAACAGGTGGTTCATGGTGTGGTAGGTCTGTAATGGCTAATAGATAAACCAGACATTAGTAAAAGTGAGGAGTGGCACACCACAGCACACAACAGGGCAAAAAGTGGGGAACAGAAAACACACACACATGCATTAGTGACTTACCCCGGGGTCGGGGCGGATGGCCTCTGGTCTGGCTTGTGCCGGGGGAGGGGTATTCCCTTGTCGTCACACTCTAAGGAGATTAAGGTTTTAGGGGGGGGGAAGAGGTGAGAAAAAGGAACTGGAAAGGAAACAGAGGAAAAAGAAAAAAGAGTAAGAAGAAGAAGACAAGGAGAGCGAAGGCAAGGAAGGAGAAATGAAGGGAAAAGTAGGATGAAGCAGAAAATGCTAATAAAAGGGGGAGGAACAAGAGATGAAAAAAGAAGAAAAAGAAAAAGAAGAAAGAGGAAAAGAAAAGAAAAGAAAGGAGATACAAATCCATACTGAAATTGCATGTGGCTGCTAATATTTTTAGTGCTGATACGTATTCCTCCACACCCTCATCAACAAGCTGTTTACATTTAAAAAAATGGTGTCTAGCATGATGCTAGGTTCCTCTTAGAACTGCTTGCGTAATCTATCTACTACCTCAACATACACATTCCAATGTTCATCTCCTTGGCCACGGGGTGCTGGAATTGTTGGAACATTATCAAAGAACTGTTGAGCAGTTTGACCTAAACTGCCAAACAAGAGTGCAAATTTACGCTTTGGCCTGCATCCATTGCCACCAGTTGGTTTTCAAAAAGCCTATGCCACGAGGACCATTTGATGGATGGTTTTCCTGGACATGCTAAGAATGGAGGTGGTTGGGTAACTTGTGCCGTTCTCATTGTTTTATAAAATGCCAAACGAAAGGAAAATAGACTACAACTTGTCTAAGGTGCAAATATTCCGAAGTACGTCAGGATATACCACGTGGAAATTTTTAATTACTATGCAACTTATTGATTTAAACAAAATAATATGTTCACCTTAAATATTGAGGATTGAAGATTAAATAAATCAGCAGATCAGCATGTCTCCCGTTCTGGGTAGTGAGAGTGTTTATCGTGCAATAGTAATGTTAAGTAAAAAAAAATATGGCCCCCACTTGAAACATCAGGCAGTGTCAGTGTGGTTTGGAAGAGCATTGCATCCTGGAGGCAAGTAGAGTGAGGGATGGTGGCATAGCCTAGCAATGGCATCCTCTGTGAAGAACCAGGGCTTGGGCATACACAGCATTGCTATATTCTAGCAACACAGGGTTAAGTGTGCGAAGTCCGTGCGCATGTGGATGTTTGGATGTATACAAGTAGGGAAGAGCACAGGGGAGTCCATGAAAGCCCAAATGTTCACCTCAGATGATTCGGAGTGCGCAGGCTTCACCAATTCTTTAATCCTGACCGCCGTGAGGCATCAGACTGTAGAGAATCCACCGCTGAAGATGCAGTCAGTGAGTTCAACGTAAAAACAGTATAAACTGTTTAAGGTTACGAAAAGCATCTGTAGGCAGGAACATCACTTGTTACCAATACGTGGTAATAAGGCTTGGGGCAGAAATGCGAAGGAAGGCTTTATTCCAGTCTACAGGTAAGCCCAAGGTGTACAGTGACCATCCAGCTCGGATTCTGGCAGGGGTGTGTAATTTCATAAAATATCTACTTGTCCATGGGACAGGTTGCTTCATAAATCTACTTGTCCTGTAGCAAAATCCACTTGTTCCTTAGGTGCCTTGTAGTGTGGAGACAAATTATGGCAGCAATCTCATTATGTAAGAGCTCTGATAATAGCCTCTCTGATTATGTTAGGGCTCATACTATAGTAGGGCTTGAGTACTAGCAATTCCCTTATTTTTCCACCTTTACACAGATCTGCATACTGGGACTGGAGGTAGCAATAGTTCAGGGTTGGGGTGCCCTTTTGAGTATATTATAAACCTAATAGCTTGTATGTTTTAGGGGTTTTCACCAGCTCTTCTCTAATCTTTTCCCATGTTGGAAAAGGTTGAAAAGAAGGACCTACCTTTCTGCTAAATTTGGTTTAACTCTGTCCAGTAGTTTTGCACTATCGCTGTTCAAAATACCTATGGAAAAATGAATGTCTATGAGAAAGACATTGATCAGGAAACCTCGGGTTGGAGAATGACAAGGAGTTATGGTTTATTTTTGGAGTAGAGTAGAGATCCCTTGATCCACAAGATGTTCTTTCTGGTATGAAAAAAAGAATTGGTCAGGGGGGGTGATGTTTGACCTATGATATGTTCTTTTGGTGATGAAAAAACAATCTGGGGTGATGTCTGAATGGTGGGTTGTGTAAACTTCTAGACTGTAATCTTGGACCGTCTGAGAAATCCATAAGTCTTTAGTGATCAGTTTCCAAATATGAAAGTAGTGACTGTTTTTCTCCGCCAGTTCTTGGTGGAAACAAGGGAGATAGCTTTTGAAAAGTGGCATTTGAATATGTGCCATTTATGTTCCCGTGGCTATTAAGGAGAGATTGACTATTGAGGCATTTAACTGTTAATGAACCTGATAAGAAGAAACATAGGGGCTGCCATTGGGGATGCAATTTGTTAACAGCGCACCAATATGGTGGCCGAAGATAACCTCCATTGAAGAGGGGCTGCAGTCCTTTGTCGCTGGCCATAACGGGAAACTCTCCAATGAGAGTGTTGTGGTGACTTTTTAAAGATCTTGAACTTTGTGTGCCTTTTGCATTTTTAATCTATAAGCATAGAGGAAGGCATCAGAACAGAAAAGTGTCTGCTTTAATTAAAGAACCATATATTTAGACAAAATGTATATGTATTTATTGCTGGTAGGTATTACAGTGTTATTATGAGATATTACCCCTGCAACAGGTCTCGGGTATCAATTATTGTTGCAGCCCCTTGGGAAGGATAGAGCATCTCTAGAAGTGATTATTTCAGTTGTTAGAAATGGGGTTTCTGGTTGGCTAGGGTATGCACCTCAGCCAGGCAGAACTTACCCACTCTAGTCAGGGCAAGGGAGTTACACGTCCAAGATAACCCCTGCTCACCCCCTTGGTAGCTTGGCACGAGCAGTCAGGCTTAACCCGGAGGCAATGTGTAAAGCGTTTGCACAACACACACACACCTGTGACGCAATATCCCCACCACAAAGGAAACACAACACCAGATAATATGAAAATATACTGTATTGTACACAACGTAATTATCAGACCAACATCACATAATAGTACTATCCTGCTACCTTAGCAGTTGTCAGAACGTTACACATTAGTTACTCTGCAAACTAGCAGTAGTCACACATAACACACAGGTTACTCAGTATTCTGCAACATAAGCAGTAGTCAGGAAACACGTAATCACATTAGAACACTTGTCATAAGAATATCATAAAACGCCCATAGTAGGAACATTAGAAAACCTATGGCAAGTTAGGGAAACATATTAGCAAGTCACGCCCATAAAAGGAACATGTGCACACATATGTAAAAGCATCATAGAACAGGTAGGCAATATATCATAATAGCAAAGTCTGTAGAAAGAACTTTAGATTAGGAACATATTGGTCCATTTAAAAGTACCTGTCTTGATGGGGAGGCACTTCCAGTGCCTAAAACAACTAATGGGGCCCCCGGCGCTCCTCTGCGCAAAAACGGGGGCCTCCCTCAACATGGCAGACCGAGAGGGGCGGCACGAACCCTCTCTGAATTTTTGACGGGCCCCTTCTGGGACCCGTGATCACTGGGGGGCCCCCCGGGCCTCCACCGGCCCTCTCCAAGGGGGGGCCCAAGTCAGGGAAATCCTTTAAAGGGGGAGGGGGGCGCCTCGCGCTCCCTCCTGGCAAAGATGTAAAAGATCGTTGCAGGGGTCAGGGGCCACAGCACCCTGCCCCTGGGAACAACTAAACAAGAAGGAGCACAGGGCTGGTGGGCCCAGCTACAGGCCAGCACAAGGGGTGCAGATGGTGGCAGTTCCTCCTAGTGACCAGGCAGGTCACAGGTCAGCACAGCAGCAGCAGTCCATGGCGGTTTCCTGGTGAGTCCATTCATCAGCGTTCTGTGTCCAGTTTCAAGTTCCAAGAATGTTCAAATTGTGGGGAAAATTCCCCTGTACTTATAGTCAGTTCTTACAGTGTTTTACAATGGTAGGGAGAGGAGGTTCCAGCCAGTTACAACTGGTTCTGGGAGTGCCCCCTCTCTCCTTTCAGCACAGGCTCCAAACATCAGTGGGGGGTTAACGACCCTATTGTGTGAGGCCAGGGCACAGTCTTTACAAATGCAGGTGTGCCCCGCCTCCCCCTTCTCTCAGCCCAGGAAGACTATTCAGTATGCAGATGCACCTCGGTGACACCTCCACCCTCCCTGTGTACAGGCTGTCTGAAAAGTATGCACAAAGCCCCAACTGTCACTCTGCCCAGACGTGGATTGGAGTCAAGCTGCAAAACACCAGAATTATAAGCACAGATAAATGCGCACTTTCTAGAAGTGGCATTTCTGTGATAGTAATAAAAAATACACCCACACCAGTAAGCAGTATTTATTATCACCATCACAACCATACCAAACACGCCTACGCTACCCCTCATAAATCAGACAATACCCCTTACACATAAGGCAGGGCATTTCTAATGCAATCCTATGAGAAGGCAGCACTCATAGCAGTGAGACACCAAGTTAGGCTGTTTGTCACTACTAGGACAGGCCATGCAATATGGCACATGTCCTGCCTTTCTACATACATGGCACCCTGCCCATAGGGCTAGCTAGGGCGTACTTTAGGGGTGACTTACATGTAGTAAAAGGGGAGTTCTGGGCCTGGCAAGTAAATTTAGATGCCAGGTCCCTGTGGCAGAAAACTGTGCACACAGGCCCTGCGCTAGCAGGCCTGAGACAGGTTTGAAAGTCTACTTCAGTGGGTGGCGCAAGAGCGCTGCAGGCCCACTAGTAGTATTTAATTTACAGGCCCTGGGTATAGAGATACCACTGTACAAGGGACTTATAGGTAAATTAAATATGCCAACTAGGTATAAGCCAATCATACCAACTTTAGATGGGAGAGCACCTGCACTTTAGCACTGGTCAGCAGTGATAAAGTGCTCAGAGTCCTAGAGCCAACAGCGAGAGGTCAGAAAAACCAGGAGGAAGGAGGCAAAAAGACTAGGGATGACCATGAGTATGGCCAAAAGTCCAACACAACCCCCTACCAGCCAAAAGCCAGGGGAGAACAATCAATACCTTGATGTACTTCCCTGATTGGGGCGATAGAACAAGGACCCAGGCCCACAACAGCAGGTGCATGTTCCAGTTCTACGCCTTCCTGACTCCACTGGGATCTCTCTGTCAATGCGTCCCAGGCAGCCTAGACCAACCCACGGGGATTCTCTAGCTGCCAATGGCCAGAACCAGGCCCCAGGCCATCTAGGAGCCTCTGGTCTCTGAAACCATAATGAGTGGGGGGCGGTAGCCCCAGGTGCAAAGCAACCGGTCTCCACTCCATTTCCGATCAGTTCAGGGGCTCTACCCTGCCACTGATCCACCAACCTAGGGTCCGCACCCATAGGTTCTACAGGGGCTAGAGGCGAGGCTCTCCTCCCTCTACCCCTCCTTCTAGGATCCCGCCCTCCTCTCCTAGGAGGGGTATCACCAGAATCCACACTTGCCAGGGTGCTGGTTACAGCAGCCCTGCACAACTTTCTCGCCAGCCCAGGATCACTACCTGGCGACTGACCACCCAACCTAGGGAAGACACCCTTGGGTTGCACCGGGGTCCGGGGCGGGCTTCCCCCTCCCTGAACCCACTTCCAGAGCCCTGCGTCTCCCCACCTCGGGAGAAGCCACCAGAAGTTTCACACGGGGGGTGAGCACACTAACCGCCCCCCCAACCAGATCAGAGTTTACCCCCTGAACCTGTCTATCTAGTCCAGGGACGACACCCTTAGACTGGACCATTGCCCAGCGAACCAGGACTTCCTTGGGAGCACACCTACCTCCTACCAGATCAGAGCTTACCCCCTGAATCTGGCAATCCAACCCAGAGTCACTACCCTGCGGTTGAACCACTGCCTGGCGCACCAGGACTTCCTTGGGAGCACACGTACTCCCCATCAGGTCAGAGTTTACCCCCTGAACCTGATCATCCAATCCAGAGTCACCACCCTGCGGTTGAATCCTTGCCTGGCACACCAGGACTTCCTGGGGGGCACACCTACCCCCCACCAGGGAAACACTTTCCCCAAGGGCCACACAAGAGTCTGGCTGGCGCAGGTCTCCTGACCTCTGCCCATCGGACAGAGTCTGGATTCCCCCCAGCCCAGAAAGGGTCTCCCCAAGGTCATTCCTGGGGGGCTCTGCTCTCAGAGCTGACCCCTGACCCTCCAGGTTCTCCACTGGGGCCCGCAGCCCCCTCTCAACCCTATGCCTGGATTTCCGCCTCCTCCGCTGTAGAGCGAGACTACCAGACACCAGGACCGGCGGAACGCTATCACCAGCCACCCGCTTAAGTCCTAATGACAAAATGAGATCCTTCTGAACAGCTGGCCCTACGGCACAGGTTAGGCTCACCTCCTGGTGTTCACTCATGGAACCTTCAGGGGCCTGGGACGGGATCTCGGGCACCTTGGGCCTCAGCCCAGCCCCATTCCCTCTCCTCGGAGACGGGACATGGGGTCCCTCACCCATCCCAGTCCACTGGGACCTACCTGGGACACTCCATTCCTTTCCCACCACACCTTGTTGGGAAACACCTAGACCACTCTCATTAGGAACACCCCCTAATGCCACACCAGACCCTCTGGTACGCAACCAGAAGTCTGCCTCCTTTGCGAGCTCCCTGGGGTCAGAGAGCTCACACACTGACAAGTGTTGGCGTAACTCTGAAAAACAACAACGAAACAGGTGCTCTCTGAGAATCAGATTAAATAGCCCTTCAAAATTGTTTACTGTGCTACCCTTCACCCATCCATCTAGTGCAATGCAGCAATCCTCCACAAACTCCTCCCAAGACTGGTGGGACAGTTTCTTACCACCCCTAAACCTTTTTCTGTATTCCTCAGGGGAAAAACTATACTTCACAATCAGTGCGTTCTTCACAGCGGAGTACCCCTCCCTGTCACTCTCTTCTAGAGTCAGTAGGGCATCCCTCCCCTCCTCAGGAATAAAACTCCCTAGGCCAGTTCCCCAATACATTTCAGGGATCCTGCGCTCTACCAGAGCCTTCTCATATTCCTTTAACCACTGACGTATGTCACCCCCCTCTTGGAACCTAGGTACCAGATCTATGGGTATGTGAGGAACATCTTTGCTACAGCACTGTACATTGCTGCCACCACTGGACTCCACCTGCAGCACTGGTGAGTCCAGAACCTTCAGACTGCGCTCTAGAGCGAGTCTTTCTCTGGCAAAGGCCCTCTCTGCCTCTGCCATTCTCTCCTGTACTAAGGCCTTCTCTACCTCAGCCCTTCTCTCCTCAACAGCTAGGCGCGCTAACTGCAACTTCAGGTCCCTCTCTTCCTGCCTATCTCTTAGCTCATCAGGCGTCAAGGAATGAGAGGTAGCCCTGCTTCTTACACTGGACCCAGCAAGGGACTCCCTATCACTGGAGCCTTCCCTGTCAACTGGCGTCCCCAACCGGTCATTCTCACCCTCCTGATCAGTCTCTCTACCACTCTCTAGGGATGAGGTCTGGGAGCCCTCCCATTGGAAACCCTCGCTACACTCAGGATCCTCTGGGTACCCCCTAAGCACAATCCCTCCCTGGGTAAATGTCACAAACCTTTCAAAGAAATTCAGAGATCTTCTGAGGTCCCCTTCTACAGGCAGCCCTCTCTCTCTACAGAACCCCTCTAATTCCCCCTGCGTGTAAAACGGCAGGTCCTCTAAATCAAAGGTAAGCCCCATCTTGAAAAGGTACAAATAACTCAACTGTGACAACCACAATACCCAAGCGTGAGAACTGACAACAGGAAAAATGACCAAAGAGAGAAAGTTAAGAGAAGCCAAACATGTGATGGTCTAAACGCAATCCTTGTAGTGAAATAATGAGTCACAATGGTATTGTGCAAGCGCAAGTCCTATCCTCACCGCTGACTTCCAATGTTAGAAATGGGGTTTCTGGTTGGCTAGGGTATGCACCTCAGCCAGGCAGAACTTACCCACTCTAGTCAGGGCAAGGGAGTTACACGTCCAAGATAACCCCTGCTCACCCCCTTGGTAGCTTGGCACGAGCAGTCAGGCTTAACCCGGAGGCAATGTGTAAAGCGTTTGCACAACACACACACACCTGTGACGCAATATCCCCACCACAAAGGAAACACAACACCAGATTATATGAAAATATACTGTATTGTACACAACGTAATTATCAGACCAACATCACATAATAGTACTATCCTGCTACCTTAGCAGTTGTCAGAACGTTACACATTAGTTACTCTGCAAACTAGCAGTAGTCACACATAACACACAGGTTACTCAGTATTCTGCAACATAAGCAGTAGTCAGGAAACACGTAATCACATTAGAACACTTGTCATAAGAATATCATAAAACGCCCATAGTAGGAACATTAGAAAACCTATGGCAAGTTAGGGAAACATATTAGCAAGTCACGCCCATAAAAGGAACATGTGCACACATATGTAAAAGCATCATAGAACAGGTAGGCAATATATCATAATAGCAAAGTCTGTAGAAAGAACTTTAGATTAGGAACATATTGGTCCATTTAAAAATACCTGTCTTGATGGGGAGGCACTTCCAGTGCCTAAAACAACTAATGGGGCCCCCGGCGCTCCTCTGCGCAAAAACGGGGGCCTCCCTCAACATGGCAGACCGAGAGGGGCGGCACGCACCCTCTCTGAATTTCTGACGGGCCCCTTCTGGGACCCGTGATCACTGGGGGGCCCCCCGGGCCTCCACCCGCCCTCTCCAAGGGGGGGGCCCAAGTCAGGGAAATCCTTTAAAGGGGGAGGGGGGCAACTCGCGCTCCCTCCTGGCAAAGATGTAAAAGATCGTTGCAGGGGTCAGGGGCCACAGCACCCTGCCCCTGGGAACAACTAAACAAGAAGGAGCACAGGGCTGGTGGGCCCAGCTACAGGCCAGCACAAGGGGTGCAGATGGTGGCAGTTCCTCCTAGTGACCAGGCAGGTCACAGGTCAGCACAGCAGCAGCAGTCCATGGCGGTTTCCTGGTGAGTCCATTCATCAGCGTTCTGTGTCCAGTTTCAAGTTCCAAGAATGTTCACATTCTGGGGAAAATTCCCCTGTACTTATAGTCAGTTCTTACAGTGTTTTACAATGGTAGGGAGAGGAGGTTCCAGCCAGTTACAACTGGTTCTGGGAGTGCCCCCTCTCTCCTTTCAGCACAGGCTCCAAACATCAGTGGGGGGTTAACGACCCTATTGTGTGAGGCCAGGGCACAGTCTTTACAAATGCAGGTGTGCCCCGCCTCCCCCTTCTCTCAGCCCAGGAAGACTATTCAGTATGCAGATGCACCTCGGTGACACCTCCACCCTCCCTGTGTACAGGCTGTCTGAAAAGTATGCACAAAGCCCCAACTGTCACTCTGCCCAGACGTGGATTGGAGTCAAGCTGCAAAACACCAGAATTATAAGCACAGATAAATGCGCACTTTCTAGAAGTGGCATTTCTGTGATAGTAATAAAAAATACACCCACACCAGTAAGCAGTATTTATTATCACCATCACAACCATACCAAACACGCCTACGCTACCCCTCATAAATCAGACAATACCCCTTACACATAAGGCAGGGCATTTCTAATGCAATCCTATGAGAAGGCAGCACTCACAGCAGTGAGACACCAAGTTAGGCTGTTTGTCACTACTAGGACAGGCCATGCAATATGGCACATGTCCTGCCTTTCTACATACATGGCACCCTGCCCATAGGGCTAGCTAGGGCGTACTTTAGGGGTGACTTACATGTAGTAAAAGGGGAGTTCTGGGCCTGGCAAGTAAATTTAGATGCCAGGTCCCTGTGGCAGAAAACTGTGCACACAGGCCCTGCGCTAGCAGGCCTGAGACAGGTTTGAAAGTCTACTTCAGTGGGTGGCGCAAGAAGCGCTGCAGGCCCACTAGTAGTATTTAATTTACAGGCCCTGGGTATAGAGATACCACTGTACAAGGGACTTATAGGTAAATTAAATATGCCAATTAGGTATAAGCCAATCATACCAACTTTAGATGGGAGAGCACCTGCACTTTAGCACTGGTCAGCAGTGATAAAGTGCTCAGAGTCCTAGAGCCAACAGCGAGAGGTCAGAAAAACCAGGAGGAAGGAGGCAAAAAGACTAGGGATGACCATGAGTATGGCCAAAAGTCCAACACAACCCCCTACCAGCCAAAAGCCAGGGGAGAACAATCAATACCTTGATGTACTTCCCTGATTGGGGCGATAGAACAAGGACCCAGGCCCACAACAGCAGGTGCATGTTCCAGTTCTACGCCTTCCTGACTCCACTGGGATCTCTCTGTCAATGCGTCCCAGGCAGCCTAGACCAACCCACGGGGATTCTCTAGCTGCCAATGGCCAGAACCAGGCCCCAGGCCATCTAGGAGCCTCTGGTCTCTGAAACCATAATGAGTGGGGGGCGGTAGCCCCAGGTGCAAAGCAACCGGTCTCCACTCCATTTCCGATCAGTTCAGGGGCTCTACCCTGCCACTGATCCACCAACCTAGGGTCCGCACCCATAGGTTCTACAGGGGCTAGAGGCGAGGCTCTCCTCCCTCTACCCCTCCTTCTAGGATCCCGCCCTCCTCTCCTAGGAGGGGTATCACCAGAATCCACACTTGCCAGGGTGCTGGTTACAGCAGCCCTGCACAACTTTCTCGCCAGCCCAGGATCACTACCTGGCGACTGACCACCCAACCTAGGGAAGACACCCTTGGGTTGCACCGGGGTCCGGGGCGGGCTTCCCCCTCCCTGAACCCACTTCCAGAGCCCTGCGTCTCCCCACCTCGGGAGAAGCCACCAGAAGTTTCACACGGGGGGTGAGCACACTAACCGCCCCCCCAACCAGATCAGAGTTTACCCCCTGAACCTGTCTATCTAGTCCAGGGACGACACCCTTAGACTGGACCATTGCCCAGCGAACCAGGACTTCTTTGGGAGCACACCTACCTCCTACCAGATCAGAGCTTACCCCCTGAATCTGGCAATCCAACCCAGAGTCACTACCCTGCGGTTGAACCACTGCCTGGCGCACCAGGACTTCCTTGGGAGCACACGTACTCCCCATCAGGTCAGAGTTTACCCCCTGAACCTGATCATCCAATCCAGAGTCACCACCCTGCGGTTGAATCCTTGCCTGGCACACCAGGACTTCCTGGGGGGCACACCTACCCCCCACCAGGGAAACACTTTCCCCAAGGGCCACACAAGAGTCTGGCTGGCGCAGGTCTCCTGACCTCTGCCCATCGGACAGAGTCTGGATTCCCCCCAGCCCAGAAATGGTCTCCCCAAGGTCATTCCTGGGGGGCTCTGCTCTCAGAGCTGACCCCTGACCCTCCAGGTTCTCCACTGGGGCCCGCAGCCCCCTCTCAACCCTATGCCTGGATTTCCGCCTCCTCCGCTGTAGAGCGAGACTACCAGACACCAGGACCGGCGGAACGCTATCACCAGCCACCCGCTTAAGTCCTAATGACAAAATGGGATCCTTCTGAACAGCTGGCCCTACGGCACAGGTTAGGCTCACCTCCTGGTGTTCACTCATGGAACCTTCAGGGGCCTGGGACGGGATCTCGGGCACCTTGGGCCTCAGCCCAGCCCCATTCCCTCTCCTCGGAGACGGGACATGGGGTCCCTCACCCATCCCAGTCCACTGGGACCTACCTGGGACACTCCATTCCTTTCCCACCACACCTTGTTGGGAAACACCTAGACCACTCTCATTAGGAACACCCCCTAATGCCACACCAGACCCTCTGGTACGCAACCAGAAGTCTGCCTCCTTTGCGAGCTCCCTGGGGTCAGAGAGCTCACACACTGACAAGTGTTGGCGTAACTCTGAAAAACAACAACGAAACAGGTGCTCTCTGAGAATCAGATTAAATAGCCCTTCAAAATTGTTTACTGTGCTACCCTTCACCCATCCATCTAGTGCAATGCAGCAATCCTCCACAAACTCCTCCCAAGACTGGTGGGACAGTTTCTTACCACCCCTAAACCTTTTTCTGTATTCCTCAGGGGAAAAACCATACTTCACAATCAGTGCGTTCTTCACAGCGGAGTACCCCTCCCTGTCACTCTCTTCTAGAGTCAGTAGGGCATCCCTCCCCTCCTCAGGAATAAAACTCCCTAGGCCAGTTCCCCAATACATTTCAGGGATCCTGCGCTCTACCAGAGCCTTCTCATATTCCTTTAACCACTGACGTATGTCACCCCCCTCTTGGAACCTAGGTACCAGATCTATGGGTATGTGAGGAACATCTTTGCTACAGCACTGTACATTGCTGCCACCACTGGACTCCACCTGCAGCACTGGTGAGTCCAGAACCTTCAGACTGCGCTCTAGAGCGAGTCTTTCTCTGGCAAAGGCCCTCTCTGCCTCTGCCATTCTCTCCTGTACTAAGGCCTTCTCTACCTCAGCCCTTCTCTCCTCAACAGCTAGGCGCGCTAACTGCAACTTCAGGTCCCTCTCTTCCTGCCTATCTCTTAGCTCATCAGGCGTCAAGGAATGAGAGGTAGCCCTGCTTCTTACACTGGACCCAGCAAGGGACTCCCTATCACTGGAGCCTTCCCTGTCAACTGGCGTCCCCAACCGGTCATTCTCACCCTCCTGATCAGTCTCTCTACCACTCTCTAGGGATGAGGTCTGGGAGCCCTCCCATTGGAAACCCTCGCTACACTCAGGATCCTCTGGGTACCCCCTAAGCACACTCCCTCCCTGGGTAAATGTCACAAACCTTTCAAAGAAATTCAGAGATCTTCTGAGGTCCCCTTCTACAGGCAGCCCTCTCTCTCTACAGAACCCCTCTAATTCCCCCTGCGTGTAAAACGGCAGGTCCTCTAAATCAAAGGTAAGCCCCATCTTGAAAAGGTACAAATAACTCAACTGTGACAACCACAATACCCAAGCGTGAGAACTGACAACAGGAAAAATGACCAAAGAGAGAAAGTTAAGAGAAGCCAAACATGTGATGGTCTAAACGCAATCCTTGTAGTGAAATAATGAGTCACAATGGTATTGTGCAAGCGCAAGTCCTATCCTCACCGCTGACTTCCAATGTTAGAAATGGGGTTTCTGGTTGGCTAGGGTATGCACCTCAGCCAGGCAGAACTTACCCACTCTAGTCAGGGCAAGGGAGTTACACGTCCAAGATAACCCCTGCTCACCCCCTTGGTAGCTTGGCACGAGCAGTCAGGCTTAACCCGGAGGCAATGTGTAAAGCGTTTGCACAACACACACACACCTGTGACGCAATATCCCCACCACAAAGGAAACACAACACCAGATTATATGAAAATATACTGTATTGTACACAACGTAATTATCAGACCAACATCACATAATAGTACTATCCTGCTACCTTAGCAGTTGTCAGAACGTTACACATTAGTTACTCTGCAAACTAGCAGTAGTCACACATAACACACAGGTTACTCAGTATTCTGCAACATAAGCAGTAGTCAGGAAACACGTAATCACATTAGAACACTTGTCATAAGAATATCATAAAACGCCCATAGTAGGAACATTAGAAAACCTATGGCAAGTTAGGGAAACATATTAGCAAGTCACGCCCATAAAAGGAACATGTGCACACATATGTAAAAGCATCATAGAACAGGTAGGCAATATATCATAATAGCAAAGTCTGTAGAAAGAACTTTAGATTAGGAACATATTGGTCCATTTAAAAGTACCTGTCTTGATGGGGAGGCACTTCCAGTGCCTAAAACAACTAATGGGGCCCCCGGCGCTCCTCTGCGCAAAAACGGGGGCCTCCCTCAACATGGCAGACCGAGAGGGGCGGCACGCACCCTCTCTGAATTTTTGACGGGCCCCTTCTGGGACCCGTGATCACTGGGGGGCCCCCCGGGCCTCCACCCGCCCTCTCCAAGGGGGGGGCCCAAGTCAGGGAAATCCTTTAAAGGGGGAGGGGGGCAACTTGCGCTCCCTCCTGGCAAAGATGTAAAAGATCGTTGCAGGGGTCAGGGGCCACAGCACCCTGCCCCTGGGAACAACTAAACAAGAAGGAGCACAGGGCTGGTGGGCCCAGCTACAGGCCAGCACAAGGGGTGCAGATGGTGGCAGTTCCTCCTAGTGACCAGGCAGGTCACAGGTCAGCACAGCAGCAGCAGTCCATGGCGGTTTCCTGGTGAGTCCATTCATCAGCGTTCTGTGTCCAGTTTCAAGTTCCAAGAATGTTCACATTCTGGGGAAAATTCCCCTGTACTTATAGTCAGTTCTTACAGTGTTTTACAATGGTAGGGAGAGGAGGTTCCAGCCAGTTACAACTGGTTCTGGGAGTGCCCCCTCTCTCCTTTCAGCACAGGCTCCAAACATCAGTGGGGGGTTAACGACCCTATTGTGTGAGGCCAGGGCACAGTCTTTACAAATGCAGGTCTGCCCCGCCTCCCCCTTCTCTCAGCCCAGGAAGACTATTCAGTATGCAGATGCACCTCGGTGACACCTCCACCCTCCCTGTGTACAGGCTGTCTGAAAAGTATGCACAAAGCCCCAACTGTCACTCTGCCCAGACGTGGATTGGAGTCAAGCTGCAAAACACCAGAATTATAAGCACAGATAAATGCGCACTTTCTAGAAGTGGCATTTCTGTGATAGTAATAAAAAATACACCCACACCAGTAAGCAGTATTTATTATCACCATCACAACCATACCAAACACGCCTACGCTACCCCTCATAAATCAGACAATACCCCTTACACATAAGGCAGGGCATTTCTAATGCAATCCTATGAGAAGGCAGCACTCACAGCAGTGAGACACCAAGTTAGGCTGTTTGTCACTACTAGGACAGGCCATGCAATATGGCACATGTCCTGCCTTTCTACATACATGGCACCCTGCCCATAGGGCTAGCTAGGGCGTACTTTAGGGGTGACTTACATGTAGTAAAAGGGGAGTTCTGGGCCTGGCAAGTAAATTTAGATGCCAGGTCCCTGTGGCAGAAAACTGTGCACACAGGCCCTGCGCTAGCAGGCCTGAGACAGGTTTGAAAGTCTACTTCAGTGGGTGGCGCAAGAAGCGCTGCAGGCCCACTAGTAGTATTTAATTTACAGGCCCTGGGTATAGAGATACCACTGTACAAGGGACTTATAGGTAAATTAAATATGCCAATTAGGTATAAGCCAATCATACCAACTTTAGATGGGAGAGCACCTGCACTTTAGCACTGGTCAGCAGTGATAAAGTGCTCAGAGTCCTAGAGCCAACAGCGAGAGGTCAGAAAAACCAGGAGGAAGGAGGCAAAAAGACTAGGGATGACCATGAGTATGGCCAAAAGTCCAACACAACCCCCTACCAGCCAAAAGCCAGGGGAGAACAATCAATACCTTGATGTACTTCCCTGATTGGGGCGATAGAACAAGGACCCAGGCCCACAACAGCAGGTGCATGTTCCAGTTCTACGCCTTCCTGACTCCACTGGGATCTCTCTGTCAATGCGTCCCAGGCAGCCTAGACCAACCCACAGGGATTCTCTAGCTGCCAATGGCCAGAACCAGGCCCCAGGCCATCTAGGAGCCTCTGGTCTCTGAAACCATAATGAGTGGGGGGCGGTAGCCCCAGGTGCAAAGCAACCGGTCTCCACTCCATTTCCGATCAGTTCAGGGGCTCTACCCTGCCACTGATCCACCAACCTAGGGTCCGCACCCATAGGTTCTACAGGGGCTAGAGGCGAGGCTCTCCTCCCTCTACCCCTCCTTCTAGGATCCCGCCCTCCTCTCCTAGGAGGGGTATCACCAGAATCCACACTTGCCAGGGTGCTGGTTACAGCAGCCCTGCACAACTTTCTCGCCAGCCCAGGATCACTACCTGGCGACTGACCACCCAACCTAGGGAAGACACCCTTGGGTTGCACCGGGGTCCGGGGCGGGCTTCCCCCTCCCTGAACCCACTTCCAGAGCCCTGCGTCTCCCCACCTCGGGAGAAGCCACCAGAAGTTTCACACGGGGGTGAGCACACTAACCGCCCCCCCAACCAGATCAGAGTTTACCCCCTGAACCTGTCTATCTAGTCCAGGGACGACACCCTTAGACTGGACCATTGCCCAGCGAACCAGGACTTCCTTGGGAGCACACCTACCTCCTACCAGATCAGAGCTTACCCCCTGAATCTGGCAATCCAACCCAGAGTCACTACCCTGCGGTTGAACCACTGCCTGGCGCACCAGGACTTCCTTGGGAGCACACGTACTCCCCATCAGGTCAGAGTTTACCCCCTGAACCTGATCATCCAATCCAGAGTCACCACCCTGCGGTTGAATCCTTGCCTGGCACACCAGGACTTCCTGGGGGGCACACCTACCCCCCACCAGGGAAACACTTTCCCCAAGGGCCACACAAGAGTCTGGCTGGCGCAGGTCTCCTGACCTCTGCCCATCGGACAGAGTCTGGATTCCCCCCAGCCCAGAAAGGGTCTCCCCAAGGTCATTCCTGGGGGGCTCTGCTCTCAGAGCTGACCCCTGACCCTCCAGGTTCTCCACTGGGGCCCGCAGCCCCCTCTCAACCCTATGCCTGGATTTCCGCCTCCTCCGCTGTAGAGCGAGACTACCAGACACCAGGACCGGCGGAACGCTATCACCAGCCACCCGCTTAAGTCCTAATGACAAAATGGGATCCTTCTGAACAGCTGGCCCTACGGCACAGGTTAGGCTCACCTCCTGGTGTTCACTCATGGAACCTTCAGGGGCCTGGGACGGGATCTCGGGCACCTTGGGCCTCAGCCCAGCCCCATTCCCTCTCCTCGGAGACGGGACATGGGGTCCCTCACCCATCCCAGTCCACTGGGACCTACCTGGGACACTCCATTCCTTTCCCACCACACCTTGTTGGGAAACACCTAGACCACTCTCATTAGGAACACCCCCTAATGCCACACCAGACCCTCTGGTACGCAACCAGAAGTCTGCCTCCTTTGCGAGCTCCCTGGGGTCAGAGAGCTCACACACTGACAAGTGTTGGCGTAACTCTGAAAAACAACAACGAAACAGGTGCTCTCTGAGAATCAGATTAAATAGCCCTTCAAAATTGTTTACTGTGCTACCCTTCACCCATCCATCTAGTGCAATGCAGCAATCCTCCACAAACTCCTCCCAAGACTGGTGGGACAGTTTCTTACCACCCCTAAACCTTTTTCTGTATTCCTCAGGGGAAAAACCATACTTCACAATCAGTGCGTTCTTCACAGCGGAGTACCCCTCCCTGTCACTCTCTTCTAGAGTCAGTAGGGCATCCCTCCCCTCCTCAGGAATAAAACTCCCTAGGCCAGTTCCCCAATACATTTCAGGGATCCTGCGCTCTACCAGAGCCTTCTCATATTCCTTTAACCACTGACGTATGTCACCCCCCTCTTGGAACCTAGGTACCAGATCTATGGGTATGTGAGGAACATCTTTGCTACAGCACTGTACATTGCTGCCACCACTGGACTCCACCTGCAGCACTGGTGAGTCCAGAACCTTCAGACTGCGCTCTAGAGCGAGTCTTTCTCTGGCAAAGGCCCTCTCTGCCTCTGCCATTCTCTCCTGTACTAAGGCCTTCTCTACCTCAGCCCTTCTCTCCTCAACAGCTAGGCGCGCTAACTGCAACTTCAGGTCCCTCTCTTCCTGCCTATCTCTTAGCTCATCAGGCGTCAAGGAATGAGAGGTAGCCCTGCTTCTTACACTGGACCCAGCAAGGGACTCCCTATCACTGGAGCCTTCCCTGTCAACTGGCGTCCCCAACCGGTCATTCTCACCCTCCTGATCAGTCTCTCTACCACTCTCTAGGGATGAGGTCTGGGAGCCCTCCCATTGGAAACCCTCGCTACACTCAGGATCCTCTGGGTACCCCCTAAGCACACTCCCTCCCTGGGTAAATGTCACAAACCTTTCAAAGAAATTCAGAGATCTTCTGAGGTCCCCTTCTACAGGCAGCCCTCTCTCTCTACAGAACCCCTCTAATTCCCCCTGCGTGTAAAACGGCAGGTCCTCTAAATCAAAGGTAAGCCCCATCTTGAAAAGGTACAAATAACTCAACTGTGACAACCACAATACCCAAGCGTGAGAACTGACAACAGGAAAAATGACCAAAGAGAGAAAGTTAAGAGAAGCCAAACATGTGATGGTCTAAACGCAATCCTTGTAGTGAAATAATGAGTCACAATGGTATTGTGCAAGCGCAAGTCCTATCCTCACCGCTGACTTCCAATGTTAGAAATGGGGTTTCTGGTTGGCTAGGGTATGCACCTCAGCCAGGCAGAACTTACCCACTCTAGTCAGGGCAAGGGAGTTACACGTCCAAGATAACCCCTGCTCACCCCCTTGGTAGCTTGGCACGAGCAGTCAGGCTTAACCCGGAGGCAATGTGTAAAGCGTTTGCACAACACACACACACCTGTGACGCAATATCCCCACCACAAAGGAAACACAACACCAGATTATATGAAAATATACTGTATTGTACACAACGTAATTATCAGACCAACATCACATAATAGTACTATCCTGCTACCTTAGCAGTTGTCAGAACGTTACACATTAGTTACTCTGCAAACTAGCAGTAGTCACACATAACACACAGGTTACTCAGTATTCTGCAACATAAGCAGTAGTCAGGAAACACGTAATCACATTAGAACACTTGTCATAAGAATATCATAAAACGCCCATAGTAGGAACATTAGAAAACCTATGGCAAGTTAGGGAAACATATTAGCAAGTCACGCCCATAAAAGGAACATGTGCACACATATGTAAAAGCATCATAGAACAGGTAGGCAATATATCATAATAGCAAAGTCTGTAGAAAGAACTTTAGATTAGGAACATATTGGTCCATTTAAAAGTACCTGTCTTGATGGGGAGGCACTTCCAGTGCCTAAAACAACTAATGGGGCCCCCGGCGCTCCTCTGCGCAAAAACGGGGGCCTCCCTCAACATGGCAGACCGAGAGGGGCGGCACGCACCCTCTCTGAATTTTTGACGGGCCCCTTCTGGGACCCGTGATCACTGGGGGGCCCCCCGGGCCTCCACCCGCCCTCTCCAAGGGGGGGGCCCAAGTCAGGGAAATCCTTTAAAGGGGGAGGGGGGCAACTCGCGCTCCCTCCTGGCAAAGATGTAAAAGATCGTTGCAGGGGTCAGGGGCCACAGCACCCTGCCCCTGGGAACAACTAAACAAGAAGGAGCACAGGGCTGGTGGGCCCAGCTACAGGCCAGCACAAGGGGTGCAGATGGTGGCAGTTCCTCCTAGTGACCAGGCAGGTCACAGGTCAGCACAGCAGCAGCAGTCCATGGCGGTTTCCTGGTGAGTCCATTCATCAGCGTTCTGTGTCCAGTTTCAAGTTCCAAGAATGTTCACATTCTGGGGAAAATTCCCCTGTACTTATAGTCAGTTCTTACAGTGTTTTACAATGGTAGGGAGAGGAGGTTCCAGCCAGTTACAACTGGTTCTGGGAGTGCCCCCTCTCTCCTTTCAGCACAGGCTCCAAACATCAGTGGGGGGTTAACGACCCTATTGTGTGAGGCGAGGGCACAGTCTTTACAAATGCAGGTGTGCCCCGCCCCTCCCCCTTCTCTCAGCCCAGGAAGACTATTCAGTATGCAAATGCACCTCGGTGACACCTCCACCCTCCCTGTGTACAGGCTGTCTGAAAAGTATGCACAAAGCCCCAACTGTCACTCTGCCCAGACGTGGATTGGAGTCAAGCTGCAAAACACCAGAATTATAAGCACAGATAAATGCGCACTTTCTAGAAGTGGCATTTCTGTGATAGTAATAAAAAATACACCCACACCAGTAAGCAGTATTTATTATCACCATCACAACCATACCAAACACGCCTACGCTACCCCTCATAAATCAGACAATACCCCTTACACATAAGGCAGGGCATTTCTAATGCAATCCTATGAGAAGGCAGCACTCATAGCAGTGAGACACCAAGTTAGGCTGTTTGTCACTACTAGGACAGGCCATGCAATATGGCACATGTCCTGCCTTTCTACATACATGGCACCCTGCCCATAGGGCTAGCTAGGGCGTACTTTAGGGGTGACTTACATGTAGTAAAAGGGGAGTTCTGGGCCTGGCAAGTAAATTTAGATGCCAGGTCCCTGTGGCAGAAAACTGTGCACACAGGCCCTGCGCTAGCAGGCCTGAGACAGGTTTGAAAGTCTACTTCAGTGGGTGGCGCAAGAAGCGCTGCAGGCCCACTAGTAGTATTTAATTTACAGGCCCTGGGTATAGAGATACCACTGTACAAGGGACTTATAGGTAAATTAAATATGCCAATTAGGTATAAGCCAATCATACCAACTTTAGATGGGAGAGCACCTGCACTTTAGCACTGGTCAGCAGTCATAAAGTGCTCAGAGTCCTAGAGCCAACAGCGAGAGGTCAGAAAAACCAGGAGGAAGGAGGCAAAAAGACTAGGGATGACCATGAGTATGGCCAAAAGTCCAACACAACCCCCTACCAGCCAAAAGCCAGGGGAGAACAATCAATACCTTGATGTACTTCCCTGATTGGGGCGATAGAACAAGGACACAGGCCCACAACAGCAGGTGCATGTTCCAGTTCTACGCCTTCCTGACTCCACTGGGATCTCTCTGTCAATGCGTCCCAGGCAGCCTAGACCAACCCACGGGGATTCTCTAGCTGCCAATGGCCAGAACCAGGCCCCAGGCCATCTAGGAGCCTCTGGTCTCTGAAACCATAATGAGTGGGGGGCGGTAGCCCCAGGTGCAAAGCAATCGGTCTCCACTCCATTTCCGATCAGTTCAGGGGCTCTACCCTGCCACTGATCCACCAACCTAGGGTCCGCACCCATAGGTTCTACAGGGGCTAGAGGCGAGGCTCTCCTCCCTCTACCCCTCCTTCTAGGATCCCGCCCTCCTCTCCTAGGAGGGGTATCACCAGAATCCACACTTGCCAGGGTGCTGGTTACAGCAGCCCTGCACAACTTTCTCGCCAGCCCAGGATCACTACCTGGCGACTGACCACCCAACCTAGGGAAGACACCCTTGGGTTGCACCGGGGTCCGGGGCGGGCTTCCCCCTCCCTGAACCCACTTCCAGAGCCCTGCGTCTCCCCACCTCGGGAGAAGCCACCAGAAGTTTCACACGGGGGTGAGCACACTAACCGCCCCCCCAACCAGATCAGAGTTTACCCCCTGAACCTGTCTATCTACTCCAGGGACGACACCCTTAGACTGGACCATTGCCCAGCGAACCAGGACTTCCTTGGGAGCACACCTACCTCCTACCAGATCAGAGCTTACCCCCTGAATCTGGCAATCCAACCCAGAGTCACTACCCTGCGGTTGAACCACTGCCTGGCGCACCAGGACTTCCTTGGGAGCACACGTACTCCCCATCAGGTCAGAGTTTACCCCCTGAACCTGATCATCCAATCCAGAGTCACCACCCTGCGGTTGAATCCTTGCCTGGCACACCAGGACTTCCTGGGGGGCACACCTACCCCCCACCAGGGAAACACTTTCCCCAAGGGCCACACAAGAGTCTGGCTGGCGCAGGTCTCCTGACCTCTGCCCATCGGACAGAGTCTGGATTCCCCCCAGCCCAGAAATGGTCTCCCCAAGGTCATTCCTGGGGGGCTCTGCTCTCAGAGCTGACCCCTGACCCTCCAGGTTCTCCACTGGGGCCCGCAGCCCCCTCTCAACCCTATGCCTGGATTTCCGCCTCCTCCGCTGTAGAGCGAGACTACCAGACACCAGGACCGGCGGAACGCTATCACCAGCCACCCGCTTAAGTCCTAATGACAAAATGGGATCCTTCTGAACAGCTGGCCCTACGGCACAGGTTAGGCTCACCTCCTGGTGTTCACTCATGGAACCTTCAGGGGCCTGGGACGGGATCTCGGGCACCTTGGGCCTCAGCCCAGCCCCATTCCCTCTCCTCGGAGACGGGACATGGGGTCCCTCACCCATCCCAGTCCACTGGGACCTACCTGGGACACTCCATTCCTTTCCCACCACACCTTGTTGGGAAACACCTAGACCACTCTCATTAGGAACACCCCCTAATGCCACACCAGACCCTCTGGTACGCAACCAGAAGTCTGCCTCCTTTGCGAGCTCCCTGGGGTCAGAGAGCTCACACACTGACAAGTGTTGGCGTAACTCTGAAAAACAACAACGAAACAGGTGCTCTCTGAGAATCAGATTAAACAGCCCTTCAAAATTGTTTACTGTGCTACCCTTCACCCATCCATCTAGTGCAATGCAGCAATCCTCCACAAACTCCTCCCAAGACTGGTGGGACAGTTTCTTACCACCCCTAAACCTTTTTCTGTATTCCTCAGGGGAAAAACCATACTTCACAATCAGTGCGTTCTTCACAGCGGAGTACCCCTCCCTGTCACTCTCTTCTAGAGTCAGTAGGGCATCCCTCCCCTCCTCAGGAATAAAACTCCCTAGGCCAGTTCCCCAATACTTTTCAGGGATCCTGCGCTCTACCAGAGCCTTCTCATATTCCTTTAACCACTGACGTATGTCACCCCCCTCTTGGAACCTAGGTACCAGATCTATGGGTATGTGAGGAACATCTTTGCTACAGCACTGTACATTGCTGCCACCACTGGACTCCACCTGCAGCACTGGTGAGTCCAGAACCTTCAGACTGCGCTCTAGAGCGAGTCTTTCTCTGGCAAAGGCCCTCTCTGCCTCTGCCATTCTCTCCTGTACTAAGGCCTTCTCTACCTCAGCCCTTCTCTCCTCAACAGCTAGGCGCGCTAACTGCAACTTCAGGTCCCTCTCTTCCTGCCTATCTCTTAGCTCATCAGGCGTCAAGGAATGAGAGGTAGCCCCGCTTCTTACACTGGACCCAGCAAGGGACTCCCTATCACTGGAGCATTCCCTGTCAACTGGCGTCCCCAACCGGTCATTCTCACCCTCCTGATCAGTCTCTCTACCACTCTCTAGGGATGAGGTCTGGGAGCCCTCCCATTGGAAACCCTCGCTACACTCAGGATCCTCTGGGTACCCCCTAAGCACACTCCCTCCCTGGGTAAATGTCACAAACCTTTCAAAGAAATTCAGAGATCTTCTGAGGTCCCCTTCTACAGGCAGCCCTCTCTCTCTACAGAACCCCTCTAATTCCCCCTGCGTGTAAAACGGCAGGTCCTCTAAATCAAAGGTAAGCCCCATCTTGAAAAGGTACAAATAACTCAACTGTGACAACCACAATACCCAAGCGTGAGAACTGACAACAGGAAAAATGACCAAAGAGAGAAAGTTAAGAGAAGCCAAACATGTGATGGTCTAAACGCAATCCTTGTAGTGAAATAATGAGTCACAATGGTATTGTGCAAGCGCAAGTCCTATCCTCACCGCTGACTTCCAATGTTAGAAATGGGGTTTCTGGTTGGCTAGGGTATGCACCTCAGCCAGGCAGAACTTACCCACTCTAGTCAGGGCAAGGGAGTTACACGTCCAAGATAACCCCTGCTCACCCCCTTGGTAGCTTGGCACGAGCAGTCAGGCTTAACCCGGAGGCAATGTGTAAAGCGTTTGCACAACACACACACACCTGTGACGCAATATCCCCACCACAAAGGAAACACAACACCAGATTATATGAAAATATACTGTATTGTACACAACGTAATTATCAGACCAACATCACATAATAGTACTATCCTGCTACCTTAGCAGTTGTCAGAACGTTACACATTAGTTACTCTGCAAACTAGCAGTAGTCACACATAACACACAGGTTACTCAGTATTCTGCAACATAAGCAGTAGTCAGGAAACACGTAATCACATTAGAACACTTGTCATAAGAATATCATAAAACGCCCATAGTAGGAACATTAGAAAACCTATGGCAAGTTAGGGAAACATATTAGCAAGTCACGCCCATAAAAGGAACATGTGCACACATATGTAAAAGCATCATAGAACAGGTAGGCAATATATCATAATAGCAAAGTCTGTAGAAAGAACTTTAGATTAGGAACATATTGGTCCATTTAAAAGTACCTGTCTTGATGGGGAGGCACTTCCAGTGCCTAAAACAACTAATGGGGCCCCCGGCGCTCCTCTGCGCAAAAACGGGGGCCTCCCTCAACATGGCAGACCGAGAGGGGCGGCACGCACCCTCTCTGAATTTTTGACGGGCCCCTTCTGGGACCCGTGATCACTGGGGGGCCCCCCGGGCCTCCACCCGCCCTCTCCAAGGGGGGGGCCCAAGTCAGGGAAATCCTTTAAAGGGGGAGGGGGGCAACTCGCGCTCCCTCCTGGCAAAGATGTAAAAGATCGTTGCAGGGGTCAGGGGCCACAGCACCCTGCCCCTGGGAACAACTAAACAAGAAGGAGCACAGGGCTGGTGGGCCCAGCTACAGGCCAGCATAAGGGGTGCAGATGGTGGCAGTTCCTCCTAGTGACTAGGCAGGTCACAGGTCAGCACAGCAGCAGCAGTCCATGGCGGTTTCCTGGTGAGTCCATTCATCAGCGTTCTGTGTCCAGTTTCAAGTTCCAAGAATGTTCAAATTGTGGGGAAAATTCCCCTGTACTTATAGTCAGTTCTTACAGTGTTTTACAATGGTAGGGAGAGGAGGTTCCAGCCAGTTACAACTGGTTCTGGGAGTGCCCCCTCTCTCCTTTCAGCACAGGCTCCAAACATCAGTGGGGGGTTAACGACCCTATTGTGTGAGGCCAGGGCACAGTCTTTACAAATGCAGGTGTGCCCCGCCTCCCCCTTCTCTCAGCCCAGTAAGACTATTCAGTATGCAGATGCACCTCGGTGACACCTCCACCCTCCCTGTGTACAGGCTGTCTGAAAAGTATGCACAAAGCCCCAACTGTCACTCTGCCCAGACGTGGATTGGAGTCAAGCTGCAAAACACCAGAATTATAAGCACAGATAAATGCGCACTTTCTAGAAGTGGCATTTCTGTGATAGTAATAAAAAATACACCCACACCAGTAAGCAGTATTTATTATCACCATCACAACCATACCAAACACGCCTACGCTACCCCTCATAAATCAGACAATACCCCTTACACATAAGGCAGGGCATTTCTAATGCAATCCTATGAGAAGGCAGCACTCACAGCAGTGAGACACCAAGTTAGGCTGTTTGTCACTACTAGGACAGGCCATGCAATATGGCACATGTCCTGCCTTTCTACATACATGGCACCCTGCCCATAGGGCTAGCTAGGGCGTACTTTAGGGGTGACTTACATGTAGTAAAAGGGGAGTTCTGGGCCTGGCAAGTAAATTTAGATGCCAGGTCCCTGTGGCAGAAAACTGTGCACACAGGCCCTGCGCTAGCAGGCCTGAGACAGGTTTGAAAGTCTACTTCAGTGGGTGGCGCAAGAAGCGCTGCAGGCCCACTAGTAGTATTTAATTTACAGGCCCTGGGTATAGAGATACCACTGTACAAGGGACTTATAGGTAAATTAAATATGCCAATTAGGTATAAGCCAATCATACCAACTTTAGATGGGAGAGCACCTGCACTTTAGCACTGGTCAGCAGTGATAAAGTGCTCAGAGTCCTAGAGCCAACAGCGAGAGGTCAGAAAAACCAGGAGGAAGGAGGCAAAAAGACTAGGGATGACCATGCGTATGGCCAAAAGTCCAACATCAGTTCTGCAGAAAGGGCTTATATTAGAAGCAGGAGGCACAGAGAAGGTTAAAATCGTTTTATGGGGGGGGGGGGGGGTGGTAATATGTAACGGCACCACCTTAAAGTCCAAAGACAGGTTTAGAAGGGCAGGACAAAGGAATGTTCAGACCAAGGAAATGCTACGTCAGAAGGCCGACCTGGGGCCGGAGTAGGACCCTCTCTCTTGGAAAGGAGACGCACTCTCAAGCATGGGTGTAGCTTGGTCAGTAAGACTAGGAGGGTGTCTGCTTCAGCTTTTCCGACAAACAGGCTGGCCTATCATGTTAATAATTATATGGAAAGCAGCGCATGGGGAGGCTTAAGGGTCAGTAGGAAGGGAAATGAGTAGGGATTGTGAGGTGTTATAATGTGTGTTTTATTAATAGAATCTTTGTAGATTGTCATGGGAACCGTGACATTCCGCCTCAGACGGTTACTGGGAGCTGGCTGAGGTGGAGGTCACATCTGTTACTGGAACTGAAAATAAACTAACTACGAAATCATCTCTGTGCCAGTGCCGTCCTTCACAACATAAATTTGGCGACGAGTTTGAGCCAGCTTTTACAGTGAAGGAGTGGTGTGATCTCTATCTCGAAGGAAGAAAAAGCACTGTGTAAGGAGCGTCGGAATCTTAATCTGATGTTATCCAGAGACTTCGACGTTCAGCTGGTTTCAGATGTGAGATGGCAGACAGACATTGTGTAAGATTTGTGTGCTGGGTTGTCTCTGGATCAGCAGCTGCTTTCCATCAGACTTTGTGTTTGGGAGCCAAGGAGGTCGTGTAAGCGCAAGGCGAACTATTGTGGTCAGTGTCTTGTTTACAGTTTTGTTAACTGGGCCAGTGTGGAGGTCTGTGGTGCAAGTCATCATATGTTACATATCAACGGTTGATACGGACACGCGCAACTTTAACTCAAACATTGGTGGAACACTCGTGCCACAAAGGCAAGCGAAATCACACGGAGCTCAACGTCTCCTTGGTGCCATACAACAAACAAAAGCGCGTGGGAGCGCAGCGCCACCTTGGTGCCATACAACAAACAAAAGCGCGTGGGAGCGCAACACAACCTTGGTGCCACACGGCAAGCAGAAGCGCGTGGGAGCGAAATCTCACCTGAGTGCCTCACACAGCAAGCGAAAGTGTGTAGGAGCGCAGCGTCATCTTGGTAACCCTGCAGTTCAGAGTGCGCAGGAACACAATTTTGTTTAGCAGTCAGTGTTCTTTCCGGCATCTGTCTAAGGACTACTTCCGGTATGCAAGCACTAGAGGAAAGGCCGTTCTGATGCTCACACCGACACCTAAGACAGCATATACTGAGCTAATACTCAGTCTTTATATTGATTTTGGGATCATTTTCTTTGCTCTTTTGGCAGCACGCTGAACTAATTCCGTACCTGTTGCCATGATGGGGACCCTCTGCGATGTGCACGCATGTTACTGAAACATTTCTGATCTTTGTGTTGTTTTTTTTTTTCTTCATGCTTTCTTGGCATTAACAGTACTTTGCAGAGACAGTGCACTAGTGGGGGGGCAATTGGTGTTGGCGTATTTCATTAAGTTTTAATATATATATTATTGCTATAGATATATGTTTATATGATATTCGTCATTGAACAATAACAACATGGATTTACAAGCCATTACACCACCACCTCTGTTCTTACCCCAACCGGGTGAGCCGTCACTTGAGTGGGAAGAATGGTTAGATGTTTTTGATAATTATTTAGAGGCAATTGATGGGCGTAATTTTTCCCTGGGGCGAAAAAAAGCGATTTTATTAAATGCTTTGGGTAAGGAAGGACAACACATTTTTAAGTACCTACCTCCGTTACCCATTCATGAAGATCAACCTGATGTGGATGTTTATGCTGATGCACGTAAGCGCTTAGAAATCAGATTTGCAAAGGGTCGCAATATAGTAATTAGGCGACATAAATTTTATACCCAGCCACAACGTCCAGTGGAGTCGATCGATGATTTTGTCACCAGGTTAAGAGAATTGTCGCTAAAATGCCAGTTTGGTCCAATGACTGAAGAGATGATACGTGACCAACTTATAGTACAGTGTAACAGTCGTAAGATACAAGAGAGACTGTGGGCTGCGAAAAATCCTACGTTGAAAGATGCCATTGAGATAGCTAAAGTAATTGAAGAATCTGAGTACTGCATGAGAGTGATGGATAAGAGGGAAGAGAAAATTGGAGTGTCAGTTATTGGTCAGCATACAGACAGTGAAGCTATGGGTAGCAAAGGTGGGACAAGTGCGTGTAAAAGCAGTAAAGGTGGTCAGAATGTGAGAGTAATTATTAAGGGATGCAACAACTGTGGCAGCTATAGTCACAGTACCGGGGTGAGAAACTGTTTTGCGAAAGGAAAGGATTGTAGGAAGTGTGGGCAAAAAGGACATTTTGCAAGGATGTGTCGAGGGATTGCAAAGACGAAGGTAGCAGTGTTATCAGAAGAACCAGATGAGGCTTTGAGTATGCGTGCGGACAGAGTATTGATTGTTGAGCATCAAGACAATAGGAGACAAAGACCTACAGCTGAATTTCTTATAAAGGGAGTGAAAATTCATTTAAAGGTTGACTCTGGGTCTTTATACACCATCATACCAAAGAAATTGTTCATGTCTAATTGGCCTGATGTCAAGTTGTTGCCAAAAGACATCAACCCTGGTGGGTATCAGGGTGAAGAAATCGATATTGTAGGCTATATGGTAGCTGACATCATCTTTGGTGAAAGGGTGGTTGAGGGAAGAGTATATGTGGCGGAATCAGGTCCACCGATTCTCGGGTGGGCTCATCAATATGACTTACACATTGTCATAAATCCACGTGCGCAGAATCCCGTTATGGTAGTACAGGAAGTGATGTTGAAAGACATTATCAGGGGTGCGGAGAATGTGTTTCGTGAGGAAATGGGTGAACTCAAAGGGTATGTGCACAAAATTAAATTGAAACAAGGGGCGATGCCAATCCAGCATAAGGTTAGAAGGGTACCTATTGTGGTTAGGGAGGAAGTTAACAAATTATTGCGAGAAATGTTGAAAAATGGGGTAATTGAGCCAGTGGAGACTTCAGAGTGGATTTCTCTGGTTTTAATTACTCGCAAAGCTGATAACAAGTTGAGATTTTGCTTCGACTTGAGGAGCTTGAACCAATGTGTAGTTGCAGATAATTTCCCCCTTCCCAACATAAATGAACTTTTGACTCTACTGAAGGGTGGTAAATTTTTCACGAAATTAGATCTGAAACATGCTTATCATCAAGTCAAATTGCACAATGATTCTAAACCTCTTACATCTTTCATAACCATGGAAGGCACGTTCCAATTTACCCAAATGCCTTTTGGGTTATGTTCGGCGGCCAGTGTGTTTCAGAGAGTAATGAGTGAGGTACTCCATGATTTAGAATGTGTCACAGTCGAGAATCATAATTTCACCTTAAAACAGGTCCTTGACAGAATTTCTAATGCTGGGTTGACATTGAGGAAAGAGAAATGTGTGTTCTTGGTCAGGGAGATAGAATATCTTGGGCATACCCTCTCGGGTGATGGTATCAAGCCTAAGAGTAACTTATTAGATGCTATTAGGTTGGCTCCACCGCCTGAAGACAAAGATCAGTTGAGGTCCTTTTTAGGAATGATAGATTATTATTCAAAATTTGTGAAGAATTTTGCTTCTAAGACGGAGGTACTGAAAATGTTATTGAGGAAGGGTGTAAGATTTTTGTGGTCTAACACGCAACAAGGGTGTTTTGAGGCCATAAAGGAGGAGGTGTGTGCTGCCGGCATACTTACCCCTTTTGATACAGGGAAGAGATCAGTAATTACTGTGGATGCGAGTGCATACGGTATAGGAGCAGTGTTTGCGCAGATACATCCAACAGGTGAAAAGACCGTTGCATTTGCTTTGAGTTCCTTAACAAATTCTGAGCGCAATTATTCCTTTATTGAGAGGGAAGCTTTGGCTGCAGCTTGGGGTATGGAGTACTTCAGAGTTTACATATGGGGAATGCGAGTGACATTACGTTCGGACCACAAACCTTTGATGAAGATTTTTTTCTTCTGGTGGGGCTGGCAAGGGTTCGGCAAGACTGGCTCGGTTAGCAGCTAGATTACAGGAATACATTTATGTTCTAGAATATGTACCTGGGCGGAAGAATGTGCAGGCAGACTGCCTATCACGTTTACCTTTGGATTGGAAGTCGGTTGACGAAGAAGGCGTGTTAAAGTATGAGAGTGAAGGGGCAGTTGCAAGTGTTTGTGATGTAGTACACTGGACCTTGGGGGCTGTGAGTAAAGAGGAGTGGGCACAAGCGATGACACATGATGAAGTGTTGAAGGGAGTACTCAAGATGATAGTGGAAGGAGGAAAGAGAGAAAGTATGTTACCCACAGCTCTTAGGCCATTTGGGAAAGTTTTGGATGAATTGTCTATTTTAGACAGCAAAGTTTTGGTACGGGAGAAAGGTTGATACCCCCGTTAGGTGTCAGGAAAAAGTTATTTGATATTGCCCACGAAGGACATTTAGGGCAAACTATGTCAAAAAAACGTCTCAGAGCTGAGTTTTGGTGGCCAGGAATGGACGATGATGTAGTAAACTGGGTAGAGAGGTGTTCTGAGTGCATTGAAAGTGAGAAAAGGTTGAAGGTGGGTAAGCAATCCATGTGTGGGACCATGCAGGATCCAGGCATAGCGTGGCACACAGTCTGTGGTGATTTTATTGGTCCAATTGCAGGTGTGAATTACAATCAGAGGTTTGCTTTTGTCTTGGTTGATCTGAATACCAAGTGGCTAGTCGTGAAGTTCATGGCGGAAGTGACGACTGCTTCTACAATAAAGATATTATCTGAAATCTTTGGTGAGGAAGGTTACCCAGACTGTCTTGTCACCGATAACGGTACTCAACTTACATCACATCGTATGAAACAATTTTTAAGTGAGTGCGGCGTGAAACATGCACGCACTTCTCTTTATAATCCTCAAGGTAACGGTGCAGTAGAAAGGGCTAATAGGATGGTTAAGGGAGCCATTCAACTAGCCTTGGTGAATAGACTATGTGTAGGGAAGGTCGTGAGTGATTTAGTGTGGGTATATCGGACTACGGAGAACAACACACTTGTATCTTCGCCTTTTGAGTTAATGCGTGGTCGGAAGCCTAGTACCAAGTTGACACCGTTTTGGTTAAAACCTTTATTGGAAGGGAATGGAGGTGTGCAGGAATGCCAACAGGGAGCAAGAAAACACAGTAACAAAATTGTCCCTGGCGATTGGGTAAAAATAAAATCTGGACGATGTATTGGAGGATTAAACAAGTTTCGAGGGCCGTTTAAAGTTAAGGATATTGGGAGATGGCACATTGTGTTGGAAAATGGTGAAAAGTGGAATCTTAGGAGGGTAGTTAGATTTGGTGTGCAGGGCTCGCAGTACGGTACACAGAGGAGTGAATGTGAGGGGTCTATGTTGATGGAGGATGAAGGTGTGCTCTCAGAAAGTCAGAGTTATAGAAAAGAGGGTGAGTCATGCTCTCTAACATTTGATGATGAGACCGCTAGGTCCATAGTTGGAGCACCGAAGAATTTGGACAAAAGTGGGATGTCAACTTCTCGGAGTTCAGAAGATGAGCGTGTGACAATCTCTCAAACATCAGAGGTTGAGTCTCCTCAGAATATTCCGGAGTTTGAACAGAGTCCCGGGGAGGGTCGTTTGCATTCGAAGGAGCAGAGACAAAGGCGTCCTCCTTTATACTTAAAAGATTATGTAAAGTAGTCATGTTTTAAGTTATGTCTATCATAAGTCAAGTTTCAATCTGACTTTGTTTTGTTTTGGATAAGTTATAGTAACCTTTAAGTTGAGAACCAAGAGGGGTGGGGGGCTTTTATATAAAGGAGGAGGATATGTTATAATGTGTGTTTTATTAATAGAATCTTTGTAGATTGTCATGGGAACCGTGACATTCTGCCTCAGATGGTTACTGGGAGCTGGCTGAGGTGGAGGTCACATCTGTTACTGGAACTGAAAATAAACTAACTACGAAATCATCTCTGTGCCAGTGCCGTCCTTCACAACATAAGGGTACTTAAAACAGTACTTTGTGAAATAAGTAGTTTTAAGACCTTCAAAACAGACGTGTGTGTTTGTCTGAATATTTAAAAATCCCTGGTGAATCAAACACCTCACCATACCCAACTGAAAACTCCAGTGCTCAACTATTTATTGATGAATGTATTTAATAGGGAGAGTAATATCCCAAACATTCCCCTGAAGCTACGCCCTTGCTCTCAAGGGAGAGAGATGGTCATGTCGAAGGTAGGGGAAAAGGGGGTTGCAAGTGTCAAAGGAGAAAGGTGAGACCGCCGCCAAATCTCCTCGATATGGAGCTCAAAACTGAGGCAGCGCAGGAGGGACAAAAAACCTCTTACCGTTCCTGGGATAAAATTTAATACATGTATCACAGGAGCCAAGAAACAAAGCAGCAGCCAACCGGAAGGCCTGCGCGGTAAAGGATGACTGCAAAATAAATGATTACGTGACATAAAATGAAATACTAAAATTAGTGCAAAACAATAGATTCAAAACCTAGTGACAAAAATACATAATATGGCCGCCAAACAGCAAAGTGGAGTCAGATTACATAATTCTACAACTGTTTACTGGGCTACCGGCATAGTGATTGCTGGATGGTTAATGTTGTTTCAAAGGACTTGTTTTTTTTGTGGATTATGACTCCTGTAGTCTTCGATTTACTGCACTAGTATCTTTACAGTTGTGTGACATGGCTGCTGTTGTAAATAAAGCAGAGAAAATACTGCATAATCTGAAGTCTCCGGTCCTGCCATAGACCTAGTCCATTTTTCACTAGGTGTTATTGAGTCTCTCTTGAACCCTGGTGCCTGGCTTTCCATGAATCTTTACCATTACGAAATAGGCTAGGTTGTCTGCATGTTTGCGTAGTTGCTTTCTTAGACTTTATGTTACAATCCAACTACGTCTGCACTATGCATGCGAACATCCGAGAACAAATAAGCCGAAAATGTACCAAAATAATAATTGGGGGATGTAATTTCACTAATTACTTCCATTGAAGTGGTGTTTTTTTTTCTTTTTTTTTTAAGATGGTGGAAAGCTAAAAAGACCTTTTTGTCTTACATAGTGGTATATACTAACACCTCGCAACACAGAAGTGGAATAATTTGAAAAAATCAGCTCAGTTCTTCACTGACGTACGTCCGATTGGAGAATTTTTTAAGTGACGACAGGTAAAGAAAAGATGTGTTTTGTTTCAAATCTCACCGTCCGCTTAATTCGGGAGTAACTGACCAACTCTACAGTCTCCGCGGGTTCCTTTTTTCTAGAATAGCATTTCAATTATCTCTAGATTAAAAGATGTTGAGCGGACTCTTAGAGAGAACTCCTCCTTGAGCCATATCACAATACCCCTTTTACCTCTTCTGGTTTTGTTTTTATCTTTTTCCAGCTCATGGAATACCTGGTATTTCTCACTTAGCCCACATATTAGTACGGATTTACCAGCGATTAAAACCTTTCCAATTATTCTCACAACCACAAAAGTCACAGCATGTCACCGTTCGTAAAAGTCGTACGCGGCGTGGACTACAAGTTCTAATGCGGAAGGACATTTACTTCCCATGCAACTAAATGATCTCTTCCGATACATACATAGAAAAAAAAAAGTGTGCCTCCTCTTCCAGAGCAAATATGACGATTTTCCGGGGCGGGGTTTTAACTAACCAATCGCAGGATTCTCCTGGCAATTCATCCACAAGGACTCTTCAGCACCTCCCATTTGCCTGCCAATTAGCGAGCTCCCGCTTTCGGATTGGTTCTCACTTCTTTCATCTAATGAAATTGGTAAGTGTCCCTTAAATGTTTATAGTCGTTTATAGAGGGGAGCAAAGCAGGATAAATCGGATTTTAAGGTTTTCTGTCGGGAGGCGGAGGTAAGACCCACGTCCGGAAACCTCTTGCATGATTTCTGATGGTTGTTGTGTATGCGTACTGCTGGAAAGCTAAAGTCACTGTAGCGGGTAGACTGTTTTCCGTGTGAGACAGTAGGCAACTCCCCCCGTCACTAGGGTTACGAGATGCCTTCATGTTGCCAAGACGCAACTTAACCGGGCAGTAATTTAATTCAACAAATCTGTGCATTTTCGAAATTTCGCCTTTTGTTCAATTTACCCCACCTTACTAGACAGACAAATGATTAAATAATCATGCATTTAAAAAGAGCAAAGCCCATAACTGGAAAGATTGAGATCGCTGACATTAAGTCAACTTGAAAACGTACACGTCGCCACTGAAACAATCAGAGGTACTGTAGCCTTATGGTAATATTTGTGCCCAGTAAATGTTGCTTCCATCTTAGTTAAACATAACGAACATTTTTTAACAGCGGCCCAAATGCTTAAAGCTTACGGGGTCTATAATCTTGAGTTAGATTGGCGGGGCCAATGAGTGTGGTGGCGAGGTCAGACATATAGCCGATGTATTCTGTAACTCCTTTGTTGACTTTTACCTATTGGGAGCTGCATATAAAACATAATGCTCACACCTGAGATATATTCAAGTTAACCTTGTTACACATCTTTTGTTTTAATAGGAAACCTCAGTTTGTTAATGGGATCGCTTCAGATGTGTGTGTGCATGTAACCCCACGATTACTGATTTGAATAGTTGATGGTGCACTGGGAAATAGTGGATGAGGCACTGGGAATTAGTAACGTGTATATTTAGTAGTGTGAGGTCGCTAGCTTTAACAGAAAGTACTGTGAATGAATGTGTTTGTCATTAATTTAAAAATCTGTTACACAAAGTATAACAAAACAAAGTATAACATAGTGTTGGGCCTGTAAAGTCCTCTGCATGATAATGGGTATGCACTCCTGTCTGAAGTGATCAATTGTACTGATGCCTGGATCCCTAATGTTTATTTTGGTTGTCATACGCAAACACAGATCATACGTTTGCATAGGCCTGTCTCACGGATTGCAGTGCTGTTGGACTGGGAGGGGTACCTAAAATGCTACCCTCATAGTTGTGAGCGACTACTGCCTTCACCCGGAGTTAAGCTGCCGGACCGAGTGTGGTGGTGGCAGCAGCATACAGTGTAGTGATCAGCAGGAGTGAACTTTTTAGGTTGAGCGCAAGTGCTTTGACCTATTGTAAGTATTGTGGGCTTCTAACCAAGCCAATCACTTTCACCCGTTTGTGGGCTTGCCTTTCAAAAATCCCTTGATGTCATTGGTAATTGCTGTACTTTTGTCCCGCTTTGGAGCGGTTTTGTTACCACCTTGCAGACTGACCCTGTTACAAGGATAATTGCACTATTGCCAATATACTTCAGCGTGGATGAACTCTTTTTTTTTTTTCTTTTGTCGATGGTGGCCAAGGTGCTCATAGCGCCAACACCGCTAACTCCAGCAGCGGGATTGGAGCGCTGGTCACATTGTTCACACTGTTACTTAATCAGAGTGTTCTGCAACGCAGCTCTCCCGGCACAGTGGGAGAGCCAATACTACAATATTCACTGCACTCGGGGAAAAGTCACCCCGTAATGCTTAGGAAGCATTCTTTTTCAAAACATTTTTGTCAATAACTCAGTTTGTGGTGGACCTAGGACAATGGGACCACCTACAAAACATTCACCACAACGCGCTTTTACTGTCCAGGTCATCTATGGGTCCCCACACTAGGTTAGTGGGGACCCTAAAATAATAACCCCTCCCTCCATTCAGTGTATTTTCAACCTCTCTCATCGCTAGAACTTTTGTTGTACAGTAGAGAGTAGTTTGTGTTTTAAGGGTCTTGTTTGTAATATTGCAGTGGGTCTTGTAGTCCTTAAAATGTGTAATGCAGTATGTCCTCCAGGGGCTAGATATATGGTTACACTGCAGTACTATGACATTTTTTTCTTGTGGTTATGCCTTTCATGGTAACATGGCCATGATTCTTACTCTCCTTGTTGCAATTATGACCATGATTCAGGCCAACTTAACATCCTTATTACACTTTCACTGTTTGAACACTCTTGATACGTTTGGTTGACCTCTTTAGGTTATTTCTCTCGTTACTTCTTTCCGGCTGTCTTGTTTTGGGAATTGGGTTAGCCAACAAGCAACTCTGATGGTGGAGTGGTGAAAGTGGTATTCTATTGGAATTAGCATGGCAGATTTAAATTATAACGCTAAATGGCAAAATTTTCATTTTTTGCTGGAGATAAAGGAAGAAGGTAAATGGAAGTGCTTTAGTTATATGCAGGGTCACAGGAATTATGTGGCAGTAAAAGACCAAATTCTGAGGTGGGGTTGACTAATTTAGTTGGCAAGAAAAGTTCAGTTATGAATTTACAACGCCAATAGCTATAATGCAAGCAAATGCGAGACCCATTGCATTCCAAATGCTTCTTAACCTGTGTCACTAGAGTGAGGCCTACTGGCTCACTCATTTTTAAAGTTCTGCTGCTGTGCCTGTAACTCAATCTTGACCTACATCAGTTTGTTGCGAAGTGCTGTGCAGTGCAGGAGTAGTGTGTCTGCTTTGGGTATATGTGTGCTTGGGGAGGGGACCATACAGAGGTATTGCAGTATTGAGCAGTGTGTCCATGCTGAGTGCATGCGCCCAGTTATGTGTGCCTTTGAGTGATACAGTACATGAAGGAAATAATGCTGTGCCCTGTGTGCATGGTGAGTTCATGTGCTGGGTGTATTTGTGCCTGTAATTGGTACAATATTGAAGGATGCATTACTGTGCTGTATGTGCATATTGAATGTATGGGCTGGATATATGTGTGTGCCTGTAGGTGCTATAGCACATGAAGTATACAGTGCTGTGCAGTGTGTGTGTGTGTAGGGTGAATATATGTACTGGGTGAAAGGTTGCCTGTCGATGGCTCAATACGTGGAGGGACCCATTATGGGATACCTAGGTCTGCATGATGAAACATGGAGAGAAGGTAGAGAAATCTCTCCAGACATTTGTACATTGCTGAATTCCTGTGCACTGGGTGGGACATACACTGTAGAGGGGAGAGCCAGGCTTCTCCGTTGCACTTCAAAGGGTGCTCTTTGATTCAGCAAGAGGTCACAAGGATGGGGGCCTGGGCACATCTCAGGAAGGAGAGGAGGAGATTGGGCTTATATGAGAATCATAAAAAGTAGGGTTAGGGTCCTGGGCTACAATTTTGATATACATATCACTTTGGCTGACATCCAGGTATGAAAGCTAGTCACTTTGTGGTCTGTGTTGTAGGGCTATCAGCTTCGGAACTACTCCTTCTGTGAAGGACAGATTTCAAGAGGAGGCAGAGGGCGGAAGGGAGGACACTTAAAAAAAAAAAAAAAAAAAGCAGACCACCGACATAAACTTCAAAGATTTATACTCTAAATTACATTTGGTGTCTTGGGGATTGACTATAAGAAGAGGAGCTTGAGTTAAAACCCCAAATATAGTCATCTGCCAGATGGGCTGTGTGTGGAGGGGACGAGGTGCAATGGGAAGCCTTATCAAGTGGAGTCCCTCTGCAAGGTGAGAGGAGACGGCTGCTGCACAGATCAGGCTGTTGTCCGTGAATAATTAATTTGTGGAGCCCTTTGTGCCTGAGGAGGGACACCATGAATTGTGCCCTCTGCATCACTGCGCTGATCGGGCTTGAGTCTGTGTGTAGTCAGAAAACAGAACCCCGTGAACCATGATGGCCACCGTGAGGTAAAGAATGTAGCCTGTGAGCAATAGTGGGCTGTAACCCCTATGCCAGGAGGTGCAGCCACCAAGGACCACACTGTTCCGATTGGGCCGGAGCCCGTCTACTGTGAAGATACAGTGACGTGTATGCCAAAGGGAGTCACTGGGACCAGGTTGGAGTTATCACTGAAAGGAGTGAGGTCTCCGTGGACCATGTGCACCTGCTTGAGATTGCACCAGGAGATACTCATCATCAATCCCAACCCTCGCCCGCCCCAAGCCCTACCCCTGTCACAGAAGGAATAAGAGACTAATCTTGCAAAGCAGAACTGCTGAGAACCTCAGGTCACCATGGAATTGCTACTGCAAGTGAAGACTCCTCGACTCCTGAGTGCAGCTCACATGTTGAAAACTCACTTGAATTGACTGCTGCCACTCCAGCGCCCTTGGAAGAAGTGCGCGCAGTATCTCTGGTCGCTTCAATTGTGCGAGGTGTGGGTAAGACTGCTGTCCGCCCCAGGAGAAGTTGCTGCTAATTAATACTGCAGAGCCGGAACACTGTTGACTTTAAGAATATAAGCAAACAAACACAAATGATGGACAGAATGTGGAACAAATCAAACATTCACCCCCAGCCACAGATCTGGGTTTAATCCATCAAATCTTTTGCTCACTACGCCACCCCAGTTTAGACTCAGCCATATGCAAATCAGTCTTGACCCGAACTATCAGGTCAGGTCCTTCCTGAACCGGAAACAAGCATCCTGGGACAGGTTTCAGGGTATCATCCCTTATCAGCCAGGCTAGCTTGAATCCAGAGCCATACTGAGCCTGGGACCCATGTCTGGGCATACCCAGCACACTTTTGGCGACAAAAGCAAACAAACACAAACGATGGACAGAATGCGGAACTAATCAAACATTCACCCTGAGTCACAGATCTGGGTTTAATCCATCAATTTTTTAGCTCACTTCGCCACCCCAGTTTGGACCCAGCCATATGCAAATCAGTATTGACCCAGTTTTCCATGGGAACAGTCCAGCCCGACCTGCCAGGCCAGTTCCTCCCTGGACTGGGAACAAGCATCTTGGGACCGGTTTCAGGGTATCGCCCTTCATCAGTCATGCTAGCTTGAATCCAATGGCATAGTGAGCCTGGGACCCATGTCTGGGCATACCCAGAGCACTGAGGGCGACAAAAGCAAACAAACACAAATGATGGATGGAATTCGGAACCAAACATTCACCCCCAGTCACAGTTCTGGGTTTAATCCATCAATTATTTTGCTCACCTCACCACACCACACCAGTTTGTGTTTGTGTGCTTTTGTCGCCCTAAGTGTGCCGGGTATGCAGGAAGGTTATATAATTATGTTCCTGCTATACACATTAAGGCTGGAGCTGGTGCAATTTTTTTTTTAATAGGATTACATTTAAAGGACACATTCCAAAACAGGTAACAGCCTGAACAAAACACTTGTTTCTTCTTTATCTGCCTGTCTTCCATTGTCTCTCTGTTCGCAGTGTACAGCTGCTCCTTCCCTTTCAGTCCAGAGCAACTCGAGGTCTACATTAACCATAAAGGAGTGGTAGCTTTTTAACCAAATTTAGGGGAATTGTTTTGGTAAAATTCTACAAGCTTGGTTATGTCGTTCCCAATAGATCCCATCCCGTTGGACGTAATGTCTTCATTTACTTTAATTTTAATAACTTCCCTACCTTTCCTCCACCCCATAATCCTTAAACATGGTATGCACTTTCCATTTTATAAAAAAAACTCACGATAACCCATTCACCTGACCCAGTTATATCCTCATATCGTCTTGCGCGGCAAGAATATCTTCACAAACCAGAGAGGCCACTCGCAAACATCTTCAAGGACCCCATCAAATCCACCAGTTCCATGGATCCAGACACCCCCTTCATGGAACACAAGCACTTCAGCCTCCAAACAAATCACAGTTTCACCCTGAAATGCACTCTGGCCTACAGACCACGAGGACCATAAACAAATGTCAGCAACCTTATCTCACACCTTATCGCTCCCCATACCATTCAATCCAAGGATTTCATTCTACTCAGTGACTTCGATCTCCACTGGGAAGACCCCACAATCTTTTCTTATGACCTTGAAATCCTGATCAACATTTGGTCTCTTCCAGCTAACGACAGATCCCACTCATATCCCAGGTCACTCCCTAGATCATATATCTTAGCCACCGAGAACAACATTAAATACTACACCGCTTTGCTGCTTACCTGGTCCAACCATTCCATCATACGCTTTCAAATATCCACACCGCAAGTCAAAGCACCCACCATCATCACCTTGCCCAGACAGAACTGGACAAAAAACAGTAGCTACGTCGCACAATGCCCTTGAAACAAATCAACTCAACACCACCAGCACCCTAAACAAGGACATCAATAACTTCAACCAGTGGGTCAAAACATGCGCAGACACACTTGCTTCCATCACAATTCAAAAACACCACAGGACCAACAGGCATGCTACCTGATACACAGACAAACTCTGGGAATCCAAAGATACTGTAAGAAGCTGGAAAGGAAATGGAGATCCAACCACTGAGCAGACACCAGATCTGCCTACAATGCAGCATTCAGACACTACTACCACACCATCTCCTGAGAGACACCAAGAGAAGAGCCCTCACTGAAAGGATTGAGCCCAGCTGAAACAATGGCAAAGAGATCTTCTCCATCATGAAAAAGTTCACCACCACAGAAGACTCAGCCAAATCAATCACCCCCTCCCTGGAGGTCTGCAACAACCTTTCCAACTCCTTTTACAAAAAAATTGAAAAGATTTACAACAACTTTGAAAACCCCCAAGGACGTCATCACCAACCTGCCCATCACAACCAAGGGACCCACCTAACCAACTGGAGAACGCTTACAGCGGAAGATACCATTGCAATCAAGAAAACAGTCCACTCTGGGGCTACTGCAGAACCACGTCCCATCACATCTACAACATGGAGGACCATTGATCAGCAAAAAATCTCACCCACATCATCAAAACTTCAATCACAGCCACTACTTTCCCTGGAGGCTGGAAACACACAGCAGTCAGGACCCTCCTCAAGAAACCTTTGGCCGAACCCAGCAAACTGAATAACTTCTGCTGCATCTCTCTATTCCCATACCCAGCCAAAGTAATTGAGAAAACAGTCAACCAGCAACTCACCAACCATCTGGAACTCCCTAACCTACTCAACCACACCCAGCCTGGATTCCGAAGCAACCACAGCACAGAGACAGCACTCATCGCCAGCACAGAAGAGATTTGCACCCTACCGGACCGAGGAGAAACCACCTCACCACATTTTTTCTTCTTGACCTCTTATCTGCATTTAACACCTTGCCACACTCAAGCCTTATCAAAAGACTACACAAAAAGGCCTTCAAGGTCTGGCCCTTAAATGGATATGCTCCTACCTCAAAGGAATGACACAGAGAGTGATACTCCCACCCTATACGTCGGAACTGAAGAACCTGATCAGCAGAGTTCCACATGACTCCTGTCTCAACCCAAACCTGTTCAACATTTACATGACTTCACTCATCAATGTCACCGAAGCACAATGCATCTCCATCACCGTCTACGCCCATGACACCCAGCTCATCTTTATCAATGTCCACCAGGACCAGACCAACTTCACCAAATGCGTTATCAGTGTAGCAGAGGGGATGAAAACCAACTGCCCAAAACTAAACTCCAACAAGACTGAAGTGCTAATTTTCGACAACAGAAACTTCACCGGGGGCTCCACCTGATGGCCGTCAGAACTTGGCCCCACACCAACTCCTACCAACTACGCAAGAAAACTGGGGAGATCCTTAGGCTATAAACTCAGCATGGCAGCCCAGGTGAACACAGTAAGCTTCTTGTGCTTCCACATACTTCGCATACTCTGAAGAATCTTCAAATGAATTCCCAGGAACTCTAGATTCACCGCCACTCAAGCCGTCATCACAAGCAGATTAGACAATACCGGAATCTTCAAACATATCTCTTCTACTGACTTCAGATCAGCCAGACTCATCGTAGACCTCACTCACTGCACCCACACCACCCCACACCTCAGATCGTCACTGGCTACCAATGCACAAACACTGCCAGTTCAGACTCCTCACACACATACAGGCTCTACACAACAGAGGACCTGCATAACTCAACAGCTGCCTGCATTTCCACCATCCCAGCAGACACCTGCGCTCTACCTCACTCTCCCTCACACCCCCCCCCCACATCTGCAAAAGCAGAACTGGAGGCTTTGCCTTTTCCCGCCTAACACCCAAAATGTGGAATGCCCCCCTCTAATTATTAGGGCCTCTTCCTTGCTTCTTGAATTCCAAAAGAAGCTGACAAACTGGCTCTTCACCTCAGTACACCTGACCACTCGCCCACATCCCAGTGATAGACCTGCTCCAGCGCTTGGATTCCATTCAGAGTGGTAAGTCACACTCTACAAATTCAGATATCATAGCATCGTAGTGTTTTATAAGCCTCGTCCGACACTAAAAACACTTAATTGTACCTTTGCACAGTAGTAAAGCAGTTGTGTGCATCAAAAGGGCAACCATTTAAAAAGAAAAACATTTACATCAATAGCAGGACCAAAGGCAATATTATGCATTCCCATTCTTGATTTATTGACAACAGTAGTCAATCTACGTAGGGTAAAAAGTATCAAGGGCTACAAGTCCCCACAAACATAGTAGAAGAACCATAAGTCCATATGACCATGTAGGTAATCAAAATGAGTTGTCATTGCATTTTGATGATGTCTTCTATCTTGCTGTTTAGCGATCTTCAGATAAGTATAATTATCATTTGATTGGTTGATTTATTGTTTATACTTTGCACTATTTATATCTATAGCCTTTTACTTTTCTGGTTTTGGGTGGCTCTGTAGTGGACTCTTGTTCTTCTTACCTGCCTTTCATTCTTATAATATCCGTGTCCAATGAACAGTTTGACTTACCCACAAGGGTGTGCCTTACGTTGTGATGCGGGCTGCTGTAGTTTCAGGCGGTGCCCTTTTGTTGCTCCAGCTCAACCTTGGGACCACTTCTCCTTTAGGCCCACATGCAGACCTCTTTGTGTGGTGAAACCTCAGCCCCTGCATTCACTGGCTTGTAAACATGCTCTAGGCTGGCCTTCTGCCTTGAGAAAGCATGCTGCCATCTGCAGTGCCTCCTTGAAGCTCAGTCACCTTGCCTGCCTGTACAGGTTGGGTTGAAATAATAGAGTGCAGCCTAGCCATTGGGAAAGGAAAACATCTGCCTCTCAGCTCACCTGAGATATCCTCCACACAATAACAAAAAAGTATAAAAGTCAGCTTGGCGAGCAGCCCGAGTAAGTTCATGATTTTTTTTTTTTTAAGGGCATTGAGCAACTGCTGCCGGTGTCTGTTTCAAGCACTGTCTCCCCACATGGCTATTCTCAGCCTCTACCCCAGTAAACCTCATAGTTCATAATGCTTCATCTTTAGTTTTGGACCAAGATAAATGTGCCTTAGATCAGGCTATTCATTCATATATCCAAACATCCATTTCAGCCTCTATGGGCTTAAGGGTCAACAGCTAAAAATATTTCTTCTTCCCCACCTGACAGAGAAGACACATCCCAGGCAGTTCCATTTCTTACCCCCCACCCCCACCGCACACCAACACTGCTTCCTCACCCCCATTAGATCCAACTTATAAGGGCATGTAGTCTCTTTGTAATCCCAATACCAAGGGTGTGGAATTTTAATAAAATATTTACTTGTCAATGGGCCAGGTTGCCTCATAAATCTATGGTGGTCATTACAACCCTGGCGGTCGGTGTTAAAGCGGCGGTAAGACCGCCAACAGGCCGGCGGTAAAAATTTAGCAATTACGATTGTGGCGGAAACCGCCAACAAAGACAGCAAATTTAACACGTCGACCCCACGGCAGTACAAACAAACAGCTTGGCGGTCACCGCCAACAGACAGGCGGAGGACAATGTACCGCCCACACTATTATGAAAGGCCAATCCGCCACCTTTTCTGGGGCGGATTCACCGTGGATAAAAACATGGCGGAAACAGGAATCCCAAACAAAAAACGCTCACCTCTACACAGCCCACGAGGACGCCATGGATCCGGAACTCCAAATTCTACCTGCAATAGTCTTCCTGCTCCTCTACCAGGAGCACGAACGCCGGCGGCGAAGACCACGGTGAGTACTGCACCTACGGAGAGGGGGGGAGGGAAAAAACAGGGACATACACACGCAACACCCCCACCCTCACCCACTACAACACACACACTAATGCATATCAATACATCGCAGTTACACCCCCCAGAAGAATGCAAAGACAATAGAAAATGAGTGTAACCATTGTAATATATTAAAAGCAAGTAGGCAGAAATATACATATACACCATATACTAAATATATACCAAGCATAGTAGTCCAGGTAGTGCTCTAATAAAGTCCGTGGAACACTGGGACCACACGGTATGGGCAAGGCCCACACAAGATCCCCGACCATGATGGAGTGAAAACTGCAGGGGCATCAGAGAGCAACTAAACAAGCACCTCAGGGGGAGGGGAAGGGGGGGCACCTCAGCCGGTTGAGTGCATGACGCCAAATCCACGAGGGGGCCACATGCCCACTGTTCCATCCTGGGGAGTGCAAAGCCACAGTCTCTCAAGTCTCTACAGTGGGTGATTTGCCCACTGTTCAATCCTGGGGACTGCAAAGCCACAGTCTCTCAAGTCTATACAGTGGGTGGGTTGCCCACTGTTCAATCCTGGGGAGTGCAAAGCCACAGTCTCTCAAGTGGATGACAGTCTCCACTGGTTCTGGAGGGGGCATGGGGCCCAGAGTGCTTCATCCTGCTAAGGACAGAGGTAGTGGATGGATCTCTCCACTGGTTCTGGAGGGGGCATGGTGCCCAGAGTGCTTCATCCTGCCAAGGACTGAGTTAGTGGATGACAGTCTCCACTGGTTCTGGACGGGGCATGGTGCCCAGTGTGCTGGCGGGCCTGTCCTGGGCAGCTGGGCTGGTGCTGGCGGGCCTGTCCTGGGCAGCTGGGCTTGTGCTGGAGGTGGCCTCCTGGGCAGCGGGGATGATGACGGTCTTCTCCGCCGTGCTGCTCTTCCCAGACTTGCCGGGTTTCTTGTGGCCTTTCCCCACCTTGGAAGGTGTCACAGCTGACTCCACGCTCCCACCGCTCCTGGGAGCGGCTTTGGTGGCTGGAGTCTTCCTCCTCTCCCGCCGGGCACTGGCCAACTTCTGATGCTTCGCAGGTGGGGGACTGTCTGTGCTGTGGCTCTGTGCCACACTAGCTGCCCTGGTGGCCGGTGCACTCCAGATTCCGGTGACTACAGCCACCACTGGTCCGGGAGATGTTGTGGCTGAGGTGCTAGTTCGGGATCTAGGAGACGGGGAGGTGTGGGAAAGAGGTCAAGGTTGGACAGAAAAAGTTTTTTGGACACACTGGGACGGGTAGCTGGAGGGGGTTTGGGAGTGGGGGATGAGGTGGTGGTTGTGGGAGGTGTTCGTTTGCTGACTTTGGGTGAAGGTGCATGCGCTGGAGGCTGTCGTGAGGTGGATGGCTGTTGGGTGGGTGTGTGCCTGCGTTTGTGTATCTTGGGAGGTGGCGTCACAGACACACTGGGAGAGGACACAGGGGACATGTGAATGGTAGTGGGGGTGGTGACTGCACGTGAGTGGGGTGTGGTGGTGGGTGTGCTGGAGAGGGACGTAGTGGCTGTAGAGGTAGTGCATGCAGGTGTGAGTGTATACGAGACTGGGAGGGAGGAGGGAGACGAGGAGGAGGAGGGGGACACAGTGGAGGCAGTGGATGTTGGTGTGTCTGCATGTGTGTGATGCTTGCGTGAGTGCCTGTGGGATGTGTGGTGCTTATGTTTGCCTGAGCTTCCCTTGTGTGTTGACGTGTGTGCATGCTGGTCTGTAGGTGTGCTTGGGATAGGCTGAGGTACAGGGGATTGGGTCGGGGTGGAGGAAGTTGGAGGGGGTAGGCTAGACACAGGGACAATGGCTGCCATCAGTGCTGAGGCCAGAGTCTGAAAAGCTCGCTGAAGGGCCGCCTGAACAGAATGAATGCCCTCCAGGAATGCATTGGTTTGTTGCAACTGCCTTTCTACACCCTGGATGGCATTCAAAATGGTAGACTGCCCAACAGTGAGGGACCTGAGAAGGTCAATGGCCTCCTCACTGAGGGCAGCAGGGGTGACTAGGGCAGGGCCTGAGGTGCCTGGGTCGAAGGTGATGCCCACCCTCCCGGGTGAGCGGGCACGGGGCAAAGGCTGAGGGGCTGCTGGGAGGGCGGTGCTGGAAGGGGGGGTGGCGGCTGTACCTGTAGATGGGGGTGGCACAGATGTTGCCGCCACCACAAGAGAGCTCCCATCGGAGGACGAGTCCGTGTCACTGGTATCAGCTCCTGTCCCTGCCGTGGAGCTCCCCTCGCCCTCCGTCCCACTGGTGAAGTCCAAGTCCGTAGTGTGGCCTCCATGGCCATGTGGGATGCAGCCCCCTGGTGCTCCGGTGCCACTGCATCTCCGCCTGATGATGCTAATGCACACAAGAATAGGGAGACCACAAAAAGGGGAGGGACGACAGAAGAAAGACATGTTGAGTGCATGCATTACCGCTACCGTTGGCGGACACGACAGACACAGAAGCCCCCTGCACTACGCCACGCTCTTGGGCTCCACCATTCTTACACGCATTCACTCACACGCATACACCATGCAAACAACACAACACATTCAGACGTAGTCACACACTCACACATTCATGCACTCAGACACACACACGCAACACCCCGCCCGCCCTCCTACCCGCCTCCCACGTCGGTAGCCCGACTTACCTTTGTTGAGGAGGTCTTCCGGCAGAGAATGGGAAGGGGCACTGCTGCCTCCAGCAACGCCCCACCAGCAGAACACCGCCAGGCCATATTACTTGTCGTAATACGGCTGGCGGCTTTCTACTGACGTGGCGGTGCTTGTGGTAGCAGCGCCAGCTTACCATTGTCCACCACCATGAACACTGACGGATTTCTGCCCTTCTTGTGGCTGTAGTCCGGCTATGCTCATAACATTGGCAGACGCTTGGTAGCTGCGGTCGTGGTATTTTGGTGGCCGTCACCGCGGCAGTAGGCGTTTTTTACTACCAAAGTCAAAATGAGCACCATAGTCTTTCTAAAGGATTCAGTATCCCTCAGGATGAAAGGCAAATTATATGCCTTTTGGCGTCATCTGTTCAGGGAAGATTTCAAGGTTTCTTCATGTACACATTAGGTCGGAGAATATTCATCGTGAACTTGAACAGTGGTTCTTAACATAAAAGTCTGGGATGGCCAAACCATGTAAAGCCTAATTCCTGATCTCATAATCTATCAGATGCTATTGATGGGGGCTGGGTTATTTGTGTGGCAACTTGAACACTGAAGATAAATGATGAAAGGAGGAACAAATGATTCTCTTCAACTGTTTTGAAATTAGTGGGTTCCGTCCTCTTCTGCTTTCTGACCACCCAGCAGACTCACGGTTTCAAACTCCTTCGCATCTACAACATGTTGTTGTTTTGATAGTTCATTTTTTTTAGGGGTACAAAGTCCCCAAAATTCTTGTTGGGATCGCAAAGGATTTTTAGCACTGTTACCTTTCTCGTAACCCCTCAGTAATAGCAGTTTACTTTCCAGGCAAGCAGAATTGGATAGCAGTTTGGAAATGCCACTGTGTTTGGGTTTGCATTAGTTGGAAAGGGGATTCACCACTATTCAGGACTTTCCCAGAGATGTGTGATCCCTGTAGAATGGACCTCTTTGCATCTCCATTGAATTTTCAGATTCCTTTGTTTTACAGTTGGAAGCAAGACCCTTGTGCGTCAGCAACTGACAACTTTTTTTCAGGGTGACATAACTGCTTAGGACGCAGAAGGCTGAAATTTGTTTTGAAAACTCCACTGTGGAGGACCCAGGTTTGGTTCCCTGTGGTTCTGAAGCCCCAATTCTTCTGCCGGATTCTCTGTGATTCAGCAGAGAACATTCACCTGTTAGTGGAGCTCGCTGTCTTATGCTTCATGAGAAGGAAACTTTCCTGAGTCACTGGTAAGTGCTAGGATGTTCGCTGCAGTCTTCCTTCTACATCAGTCAGGCCTGAGGCCAGATTCAGACTCTGCAACTCTGCATGGAATAGATGGTCACACTGGTGTCTGGAATGGGGATAGATATTACCTATGTCTTACGTTTTCTAGCTAGCCAGTTTGGCTTCTGAATGACTCTTGTAGAGGGCTGTCAATTCTTACTGCTCAGCCATTTCTGCCCATTGCAGATTATCTAGTTGCTGAGCATTCTTTAGTGACTGAATTTTTGATGGCAATTAGGTTTACAGTTCCACCAGAGCCTAGCTACTAAATTCTGTGGAACGTACATGTTGTTATACTCTTCCTCAAGTCTTGCCCCACCAGTAAACTATTGTCTAGAAACCAACACTTGGCCAAGTTAATGATGCTGCTTTGTTTAGCATCCTTTCAAAGAGTGTCTGACTTTAAAGTGTTGGTTTAGAAAGTAGGTGTTTCACCCCGGATGGTGTATCTTTCACTTTATCTAGATGAAAGTAGTCACACGCCAAGACTATGGTTTATCCTGTATTAATGATATGTTTATACAGGTCTTCTTTTAATCAAGGACCCGAATGCTATCTTTGTTCCTTTAGGAAGTACAGGTTTGGAGCATTTTACAAGCTTTAGTGGGAGAAATGGACCGACTGTGACCCACGCATCTCCCACAACTTACCCAGAGGTAATGGGTGTTTCCCTAAGTAAGAAATTGGGTTATTGGTTGAGGGGTGGAAGCCCAACTTGGACAACGACATTACCAATCCTTGTCTTGGTAAACAACAAAAAGTCACTAAATTAACCTGTGCGTAAACCTCTGGTAGCTTGGCACAAAAGCAGTCAGGCTTAACCTAGAGGCAGCTTATAAAACATGTTTGCAATGCACAAACAGTAATAAAGTGAAAACACAACATAAGGAAAACCCCAAACCAATTTGGACAAAGTAAAGTGTAATAAATAAAATTATACCAGAACAACAAAAATGCAGTCAGTAGAACTGGAGATATGCAAATTTAAAGTCTTTGGTAGATATAGGCCCTCATTACGACGGACCGCCAAGTCCATGGTGGCAGTCTTAGACTTAAAAATTACGAGTTTGGCGGTTTGGCTGAAGCCAAACTGCCGATACTCTGCTTGCCCCACCACTTTTCTGCGGGCCGTCGGGCTGGAGGTGAGCACCTCCCGCACGACGGATGCCGTAATATGATGCGGGTGACCACCAGCTTTTTTTTCCGGCGGTTGACCACCAGAAAAAGCTGGCGGTCCCTCATCCTAGTGACAGGAATAACCATTCCTGGCGACAGATACACTCGCACACTTCCACATACCTGCAGATATGCACTCACACACTTCTACACACAAGCATATCACCACTCACCACGCAAATGCGGCATACACACCTATGCACACTGACATACATACAAAAACACCGCTGACATGCACGCATTCACTCCCCCTTCTACCTTCCAGTGCATACATACATTCAGACCTCTCCCCCCCTGCACCGCATACACGCACTCACCAGCTCTCCCTGTCCACTGACACACACGCACCTGCTCTTCCCGTCCACTCGCACAAACACGCACTCCCCTCCCCAACACATGCACACGCATACACGCACTCACCCCTTCCATCCACTCAGTCGCACTCAATCGCTCACCCCCTCACCCATCCATAAACACTCACAACCCCCCACTCCCAATCCAAACACTCACACACACCCCTCACCCTGTCCACAAAAAATCACTCACACACAGACACGCACCCACAAACACTCCCCCCGCATTCATGACATTCACACAGGCACTCACACACACTCCCCTCCCCTGTCGGACAAACCATTTACCTCGTCTGTTGAGAAGGTCATCCGGAAGGGGACGGGTCCCGGCGTTTCCACCACTGACAGCGCCCCGTCATCAGGACACCAGCACGCCGTACTACATGTCGTGATACGGCGTGTGGCGTCCTCTTGCCCTGGCGGTGCCGGCAGTGGAACTGCCGCTTCACCACCGACCTCCAGGAAGACTGGTGTTGGAATTCTGCCCAAAATCAGTCGTAATAGGGCGGTATTAAGACTGCCAGCTCTTGCGGTCTTTCTGCGTCCGCGGCTTCGGCGGTCTTACAAAAAGACTGCCGACGTCGTTATAAGGGCCATAGAGTCTAAAAGCATGAAGCACCACAGGAGGTCATCTGGTCGTGCTCGACTGCGGAAAGAAAAAGTTCAGGCCAACCATGGTGGAGCCTGAGCTGGATGCAGGGACTTAGGTGAGTCCTGTTGACAAGTTACCTTCTCAAAGTGTGGCGTGAAGAGTTCCATTTGCAGTGGAGTAGGTTGCGAGGAGCAGAGAGAGTGTTGTGGGTGGTCATTGCTGTAGTGCGAAGAAGAGGCCAAGTGAAGCAGGCTGCTGTCACTATTGTGCGACTAGCTTCTTGGGTGTCTTGGATGGTCGTTGCTGGTCGTCGACTGTCACAACGGGCTGTCGTTGCTGTAGCACGAAGTGCAGATTTTACATGGATAAGGTATCTGTACCATGAAGCGTCCATTACACCAAAGGTTTGGGTCAACAGTTGTCACCAGAGGGAGAGTCTCAGTGTATGTGAACAGGCGTGATCGCGGATGCGAGGAGCCGAAAACATCAGGTTATGAGAAGCTCTTCTTTGGAATCAGAAATTCACTTCAACATGGGCCAGCAGGGTCACATAGGTCCAGTTAGAGGTCCAGGCTGCGCCAGTGCAGCATGTCAGCTCTGCAGTTGCATGGATGCCACTGAAGTTTGTTGTGTCCCTGTCCCCTCTGAAAAGAGGAAAGCCAATGATCCCTGGAGTTCCCCTGGCTAGTCTGGGACGAAGGGAGCAGGTCCAGTCTTCCTTCTCAGAGAGCAAGGTAGCACCTAAGCAACAGGGCAGTCTTTTTCTGTAATGTCCAGAAGAGTGACTCTGGAAGTTCAATATTGAAACATGGTGCCAGCCTTTGTGTGTGAGAGAACCCCCCTGGCCTACCCCCACATCTTGTTCTGGACAGTGCTTCCCTTACCCTGTCAAGAATCCAATAAGTCAGGGTCCTTTATGTGTGCTGGAAACAAGCTCTTTGACATGCAAGTGGGGCAGGTCACAGCTCTGCCCCAACCTTTATGACAAGGCCAATCTTGTTCACAACTAAGTCCCTTTTGTGTCACTGTCTGGCAGGAATATGCAAACCCCAACAGCAGAGCCCTTCCCAGTCATGTTACCCCGGGCATTGACAGAAGGCTCAAATCATTAGGCCTGCAAAATTACAACTTCTTAAAAGTGTAATTTTCAGAATTGTGACTTAAGATCCGACTTTACCAATAAAAAGGGTTTTAAAATTACAGTTCATTTGAGTCTAAACATCATATCTCTATTGACTCCCAGTCCAAAGTCAGCACTTATTAAATTTAATAAAGTAACCTAGTCAATGGGAGAGATGGGCCTTACAACAGTGAAAAACAACTTTTTGAGTTTTGCACTGCCAAGACATGTAAACCATAAATAATAAAGAAGACAAGAGCACTCCACCTCCAAACACAGGCTCTAAATAGGATATTTATAAAAAATGACTCACTAAGTCATGGACTGATTGTCAGGCCTATTCCTCATCTGTAATTCATATTCTTAAAATCAAAGAAATTCATATAGTGCATATGAAAAAAAGTACAATACATAATTATCTACAATGTTCTCAACCAATATTGTTACTCTCTGAGCTAGAGAAGGTGTTGTGCAGGTGCTGATGCGTGTTTCAGCGCAAGGTGGCACTTGCTCAGGAAACAAATAAATAAACCTGTACTGAATAAAATCCAAAAAGAAAAATGGGGAGAAGGGTCTCTGTCCCACTAATTCTTTATAAATTAAAGCAAAGGTAACAAACAACGTTAATATACACATTGAAATACCTCAATGAAAAAAAAAAAAACATAACAAAAGAAAAAAAGGGGGGAGAAGAAACAAACGTATCACTACCCACTACATGAGGAAAATAGATTGGTCAAGAATACCAGAAGAACGCCAATCTCTTGCCCCATAGACAGCCAAAAGTGTGTATGTCTCTTCTATTTACAAGTTGCCTCCATGCCTTGCAACTCCAATAAAAAGTGCAAAGTGTGACCACTGCCATATGCAAAGAAACAAATCCCAAAGAGTAGCAGCATATCCAAAACGCCATACTAAAGGAGAAGAGAGCATGTATACATCATTTTTAGACCAGCTGGGGACAGATGTGTTTACAAAGGTAATTAATCGGTTTATAAGGTGATGAATCACAAGGTCAAATACTGGCCTAATTAATATCCATACAAAGAAATCCCTTACAGCGTCATTGATACAGATAACATGACGTCCACATATCTGAAAAACAAAATATGTACCTTTTATAACCTGAGGAAATAACTCCCCATTCAGATAAATAATACTTGATGTACCAACGGGAATTCAGGCGGTCAAAAAACAACAGGCTAGAAAGGGCAGTCCTGATAGATGATGTCTATTTAAGAATCAAGCAAATTGCAAGTAATGAATGCCACCCACCCGGGTATGATGGTCTATATCCAACCCATAAACCTACAGGGGTGCTTACCTTTCCCTCCGATGTAAAGGCCCACACGGCGAACACTGATCCGGCAAACACTCACGTCTCCATCAAAGAACCCTAAAAAATCACGTGGTCTGAATACTACTGTTTGGGCCCAGATGGCCCTCCTAAGAACCAACAGAACCACACACACCGTTATCTTGTCACCCAATGTAAAGTGGCCTGCTATTGATTGCACAAAAGCAGCCATGAAAGAGGCAAAGAATAGAAAAATAAAAACCTCTCACTTTTGAAAACAGCTAATCCTACAGAATTTTGTTTTAAAAAACATAAACAAGCTTGCAACCAAAAGTATTTGAAACAGGGCAGCTGATAATACCTAAAGTTGTGGCCATGTTGGAACTGGTATCTATACTCTTCCAACTAAAGAAAGAAATAGAAAAGATGTTGAGAATGCATACTTACAAAACCTGCCATAGTAACAGGGATGTGGAATTCCTATCGCCTGACCCGGGACATCTTGTTTGGGGTCAAGGTCAACAAGTTTTTATGTTTACTTTGTCCTTGGGACAAGTAGGCCCAACCCTCTGCAGCACAAACCCTTTGGCTGCCTGTTTATAGTGAGTGGAACTCTCTACAGTTGAGGTAATGTGTTTCCAAAAGATAATGCTGTTCAAACTTGTATTTATGGTTCATTATTTGAAAACCTTCATTATTAGGGTGAGTGCTGTAAATAAATGTTTTAAGGTCACACTTCACTACTGACGTTGGTTCCAGTACAAATAAAAAAAACGTGTATACACATGTTTGAAAAGTTTAGGCTATGAGGCTAAGTATAATGCTCCCAGAATGCTCTCTGATTAGATGCAAATGAGGTGTCATTTAGTAAAATGTTTTGATGCATGCTAGTATTTCCCAAAAATATTTCTAATGGAAAATCAGTGTAACCATTTTCAACACGATTATGGGAAGGATGAAAATAAACAAACACTGACAAAGCCAACTGATCTGACATATTTTTATAAGTCTTTTAGTTTCATCAATGCGTGTCTTGTTTTGACATGGCTTTTGTAACACTTTATTGTTGTGGGAGCTACCAGGCCCTCAACATTGTAACAAACACTGGCAAAAAAAAAAAAAACGTTTTTGAACTCTAAAAGCACACGTTGCCACCAGTGGCATAACAAAGGCCCCGAAGCCGCCCTCCAGGGGGCCCTTTCAGCACAGCACCTGCCCTGAGTGAGTCTGGAGAGGGGGCTCCTTCATGTTCTTTGCAAAGGGGCACCCTCCAGTTTCGTTACGTCACTGATTGCCACTGTAGTTCCTGACACTGAACAAAACTACTTTGTGTGCCAATATGCTCCTTGTGGAAGAGAAGAATGCGATCACTCACAGTAAAGCCAGCCGAAAGAGAGAGAAATAGAAGTTTAATAAAAACAAAATGTCTTTAACAAAAGACCTAATTAGGGACCAAGACCCACATGTTGGTAGCTTTTTGCATGTCGCAAACAGCGACTTTCGCTGCTTGCGACGTGCAAAAAGCACATTGCGATGCACAAACCCAGTTTTGAGATTCAGTAACCTGGTTACCGAATCGCAAAACGGGTTTGCGACTCGCAATTAGGAAGGGGTGTTCCCTTCCTAATTGCGACTCGCAGTGCAATGTAGGATTGTTTTGCGAACGCGGGCGCAAACCAATCGCAGTTTGCACCCATTTCAAATAGGTGCTAACACTTTCACAAAAGGGAAGGGGTCCCCCTGGGACCCCTTCCCCATTGTGAATGCCTGCTCTGAAAAAATGAAACGAAAACGTTTCATTTTTCGTTTTTGTAATGCATCTCGTTTTCCTTTAAGGAAAACGGGCTGCATTACAAAAAAAAAAAACTGCTTTATTGAAAAGCAGTCACAGACATGGTGGTCTGCTGTCTCCAGCAGGCCACCATCCCTGTGAGGCCGCCATTCACAAGGGGGACACCATCCTACATTCGGATTTAGTCGCAAATCTGAACCTACCTACATGTGGCCCCAAATAAAGAAAGTCACAAAAGTGCACCCATGGTATATGTCGTACCCCTATAAAATTTTTGTGAATTGTATTTTAGCATGGGTAAATACGCATGTGTAGATTTGCTCATGTGAAAATCTATTGAGCATTTGCAAGTTCATTTTCCCTCCAGCCACCTGCTTCCCAACCCTGGAAGAAGTTCTAATTCTGCCATTGTCAGGAGTAAATGTCCAACCTTTCTTATTATGGGAAAATATTAGAGAGAAGCTGGTGAAGATCTTTAAAACATGCAGGTTAGTAGGTTTGCAGACTCAAAGGCATTCCAGCCCTGGAACTATTGCTTACTGCTTCCTCCAGCCCCAGTATGCAGATCTGCAGAAAGGTGGAAAAATAAGGAAATTGCTACAGTAGGGATTGAAACTGCAAGTATTCAAGCCCTACTATGGTAGTAGCCCTGGCATAATCAGAGAGGCTATTATCAGAGCTCTTACATAATGAGATTGCTGCCATAATTTGGCGCCACACTACATGGCACCAAAGGGACAAGTAGATCTTTTTACAGGACAAGTAGATTTGAGAAGCAACCGGTCCCGTGGACAAGTAGATATTTTAATAAATTCCACACCCCTGAGTAAGCAAAGTGCTTTGCTTGATCTAATGTAGGACTAGGTAATAATAATCAAAAAGAAGCAGTACCCCCAGAGTTTACCTTCAAGGATACAACAGGGTTTGTAAACAGCACTAAAGATTGCCATATTGGGAAGAACAAAGCAAAACCAAAAAATCATAATGACTCCTCCAAGTTCCGGGGTGAAGAGGCCCAATCCTCCTACCCCCAGTGCTACTGATGTTAAACATTCAAATTTCCCACCGAGTTAATCTAATAGATCATTGAGACCAAAACATCCTAAGAAAGGCTGCCTAAAGTTAGACTATGAAAAGCATACCCACACTGCCTGAACATAAGTAATGCATGTTGCCCAAAACTGTTCCGCTGCAATAGTACTATGTGGTTGAGACCCTTTGCAACAGAGTCCAGAAAGAAAATCAGGAACACTTCTCTTTTTAGGTTGAGCGCGCAAACACTCTGGCCTGTTGTAATCTATCTGTGGGCTTTTAAATACGCCCACCGCACCGCCATCACTGTCACTTGTTCATGGGCATGCCTTTCAAAAATCCTTTACCGTTGGTAAATGCTTTACCTTTGTCCCTCCTTTGGGCAGTTTTGTTATCGCCTTAGCCATCGACCCTGTTACATGGATAATTGAACTTTTGCCAATACTTTTAACTGTGAGCTAACTTCTTTTTCCTTTTGTGTCTCTTCTTCACCCTCATACTCAACGTGATCGTGGTGATTTTAATCTGCTCGCTTATGTCAACTGTTTTACTTTTCTTTTTTGTGGCAAGAAAAGTCCAGTTAGGAATTTACTATGCCAATAGCTCTAACTGAAGCAAACGTGAGACCAGTTGCATTACAAATGCTTGTTTTGCTGTATGCATTTGGGTCCTTGATATAGTTAGTTTTCAAGGATAGTCGACCTAAGGTCATTCTCCATATGGTCTTGCTCCAAATAGTGTGCAACAAGGGGATCCTGGATTCTTTGATTTCGAATGTCTGATTTGTGTTTGCTGAGTCGAATTCTGAATTGTCTCCCCGTTTCACCAACATAGCCCAAATTACCTTGTCAGATGATAAGATAAATTACATTGCTGCTCTTGCAATTGGTCATATTCTTAAATGCCACTTTTATGTTACCCTAGGTGAGAGGAATCAACCAAACTGGCTCCCCTGACATTGCCGCAGTAGATGGTAAACTTTCAAAATGTAAAAGTGTTTCATGTGGTTGGTTTGGTATAGAGCGATACCTGGAGCTGTCCATCTTCCTCATAGATCCAAATATCTAAAAACTCCACTCTCTTACTTTGAATTTTGGGGCTAAATCTAAGGCTGTCATCACATGCATTGATCCATTCAATTAATTCATTAAGGGTATCAATGTCCCTTTCCCAGATGGAAAAATATGATTGTTACCTAGCTAAATTTGTAATATTCTCAAAGAACTGGGCCACTTAATTAGAAATGCATCCTATGCTCAAAAGAGCCTATATATGTATATTTGCCATTCTGCGGGTGCAGGCCCCATACTTATACCCTTGATTTGCTTATAGATGTTGCCATCAAATTCAGAATAGTTCTCATTTAAAACAGTTTCCAAACATTGGAGAATGAAAGCATTAGGTAGCTCCGGAACTTCTTGAAGGAAATCTTACTTGACCTCCTCATAGCCTCTACTTGAGGACTTTTAGTGTAGAGGGCTATTTCTATGGTTACCAAAAACTTCCTATCAGGGTTGAACCTGAAGCCCTCTGCGTTGGAACTCATGTAGCCCGTGTCCTTAAAATAAAAAAGAAACCTAGGAATCAAAGATTTGAGGAAAGCGCTGCTGTATTTTGGACAATGGTATAGTAGATACAGAAGGTCTGAGAGGAGGGTCATACACATCTTTCTGGGTTTTAGGGTCCCCATACATAGCAGGAGTCCTAGAATATGCTGCATATTTATACGTAAATTGAGAATTGGATATCATCTGGTTCTGAAGCGCTCTCTCACAAATCTTCTCAATTTTGGAACATATAGTTTGACTCAGATCACTTCTAACACTTCTATAGTACTCAGTGTTGGATAACATAGATTTCATCTTCATTTTATATGCCACCGTATCAAACAGCACGATTCCAACACCCTTGTCACAGGCTTTGGAGAGCCTTGGATTGTTCTTTAGAGAGATTTTGCACGGGTCCTGAAACTAATCACAAGTTTCTCTACATCTTGGTCAGGGTGGCCTATTAAAACACCTCCTCCTCAGGGCCCACCTTCTACAGGCTAGGAATAAAATCAGAATGAAGTTTCAGGCCAGTTAAATTGGTGTCCTCTGTATACTCTTTGTTGAAGAAAAACTTTTAAAATCTTATTCTCCTGAAAAATGCATGTAGTTCCTTGATTAGTTCAAATGTGTTGATTCTTTGGCTGGGGACAAACGCCAGGTCTTTGGCAAGTACTTCATTGATGGCTGGTCCAAAGGGGAAGATGGTGAGGTTAAAAATGGGGAGACAAACCGACGTATCTATGGTCTTCAGTATTGTTGTTGACTAGTCTGGAGATACTGATGGGACTGATCCGGATAGTAATAAAACTTTACTCTCCGTCGAGTCTGATGTCGTCCCCGAAAACCACCACTCTTCTGATCTTAAAAAAATATTTCTATTAGGAGAGGTTAGTTGTTTTCCTTCACTGAAATAATCATACCTAGTAGACCTCCCCTTCGGATTCAGGTGTAATCGTGACCATCTGTCTTTTAGTTGTGTTAGGGCCATTTGGATCTTTAATACAGAAATTTTCACGGAGATAGAGGTATACCCTTTCATGCAAAGAACATCTAAATATCCTTTCTTGCTTTGCCAGTTTTTCTTTTCAACAAATATTCATTGAAGGAATCCATTTCCAAATTTATCTCCTTCAATTTCTTCTTCTTGTTTTCAGTTTATCTGTCAGTTGTATATTCAGAATAAAAAGGACTCGCTATTCAGTGCCTGTACTTGAAGGTCGGTTGCTGTTGTCTTCCTTACTACTTGTATTTCCCTGTCCTGCTCCAATATCAATGCAAAGTTTTCAGGGAATGCTTTGTTTATTTAGTCATGTAAAACATAAGTACACATCCTACATTTTAAAAACAATGCACCCCACCCTATCAGCCTTTAGGGCCTACTTTAGGGGTGACCTATAAGTATTATAAAGCATTGGCAACGCCAGTAGATCTCAACAATCCGAGACCTATAGACGTTGGAAATGGAAATGCATTTGTGTACTGCTCTGGGGCTGTATTAATTGATATACACAAATGCTTTAACATTTCCAATGCCTACAGCTTTGCTTTGAGATTGCTGAGACCTATTGGCTTTACCAGTGCTTGCTTAATTACTGATGGCAACGCTGCTTGATAAATTAAGGTCATTACTGCTGGTAATCTTGTATATGGTGGCCTGGATTCAACTGATAGTGGCCGATGCTTTGCATAATAAGGAAACATGTTGCCCAGCTGTTGTGTGTTTATGAAATAATAAACTGTATAGCAAGGAGAAAATATAGGCAGTGCTGGGGGTGCTAACTCATACATTCAGAGATACACTACACTCACAAACATACACACACACACACATAAAGCTAAGCTACCACATAAATACACACATAAACATTAAATAACACACACAAGGTACATAGACACACACACATCCACTCATCGAGAACATTAATGTTAATGCTCCTGCAGAAACTTTTTAAGTAAGATTGTTTCAAGAATTTCCGTTCTTCACTTCCTTAGCTCATAACCAACCCTTGTCAATACAAGTATGATGTCACACTACGTCGAAGCTCATTGAAGGCACAGAGTGAATGCTTCTGTTAAGGCACTTGGCAGGGGTTGAGCGGTAAAACAATGTGCCAATACATTTCAGTTTGTCTGTGTTTATGGTTTTATAGAATTGAAATACACTGCACTATTTTAAACACTGTATCAAAAGTAAAAAAGTTGTCACGTTTGCCATAAAATGGGGATTTCTACGTTTTTAAGCTACTTGCACGATTAATTACCCTAGTGGTTGCGTAATACTGGAAAGTCAGTTTGTACCCGGATTATTATGTACTGTGCACAAACACTTTAATTCTTTTAATGTTCGTAGTCTGGCCAATTCCTCAAAACAAAAACCACACTTTCATGGTAGAAATTCAATTTAATTACAGTTGCACAATGAATACTTTTTTCTAATATCGATAATGCTTATATTTTTGTTGATACAGTCAGACTTTTCCACCTCTTTTCTGCTGCCTGTTTGATGTTCCATTCATAAGCAGACAAACAAAGACAACGTGGTTCACCCCATTTTTTTTTTTTTAGACACATTTTATTGGAATTTTATTTCAACCATTAATGATACATAGGAATGGTATAATATCGACAGTCACTCAACCCGTATTGTTAATCTGAGTTTTTCCGGAAATTGCAAAGTATTGACTGTCCTCATGCATTTGTACAAACCTAGAAAGCGATCCAGACTTAACATATACCTACCCCTTCTCATATCCTCTGGGTATGTCTAATCTCTATATACATATAATTGAGGGAAGTGTTAGGTTGGATATCGCTCTTGTCGGAATGCTGTAATAAGGTAAGAAATAGTACAATTCAACTCTTAAATGTCCCTCATATCCCCGCCGCCCGCTTACCATCTACCCTTTATAGGATTTTCTTACTGCGCCCATAGCTGTGTTACAGCTTGATGCCGCTCATAGTGCCCGAGCTTTATGTATCAGCTACCTAGCCTATCTTTTGCTTCTGCTTTCTAGCGGGTATGTGGATGTATTGTCTCTTCATTTAGTGGGTGTTGTGACTGGCTCCGCTCCCTCTATGCAGGAAGTTGAGGGCCCATCATTCAATGCTATGATAATCTGCTCCCAGGCCTCCTTCAACTCAGGGTATCTTCTTCCCCTTCCGAGCTCTTTATTCAGCACTAATCTTTCACCCTCTGCCCATTTCTTTAACTCTCTCTTCCAACTTTGGGGATTGGACCTTTTGGGCTTTTCCAGTTCTTTTTCAATTCTCGTTTGGCTAGAATAAATGTGAGGTCTTGGAATCTACTAGTTGCTTTATTCTTGGGAGTATGAGGAAACCAGTGCAGCAAGCAATGAGCAGGTGTGCATGCAGCTTCGTGCTCCATGATTTCCGCCACACCTTTCACCACTGTGTCCCAGTAAACCCTCAAGCGGGAACATGGTTCACCCCATACAGCAGAAATGTACTGTCAACTGGCAAGTTGGGAGTTTTACAGAACCTAGTTCAAATCTAGAGCCTTGCCCTAACCCAGCTCAGAGCTGAGCACCCTATTGTGAGTTGTTTCCGACTTGTTTTAAATGTAGGCCATGCAGCAACTTGGAGAAATTCTGCGTTACAAGTATGTACTTTAGACAGTGCAAGCGCATAAAAAACTGTGGCGTACATGCAGCAGCACAGGATTTTTAAAAATAAAAATGGTGCTCATTGCTAATTAAAAAAAGCAGCAGTTGAAGAGTGTGTGTCTTGATCTTCAAGACGGTGGTCGCACTCTAAGAGTGCTCCGGATCCCTCTGTCAGTCGCTCATATCCATTGCCATCACACAGTTCTATTTCTTCTGTGAACCTGCCTTCTGATCCCCTGAGACTCTACGGCTGCCGGATTTCTCAAAGGGAAGATAAGGCTGCCCCAGTTACCTGCTACGTCTCACCATGTAGTGGCTGATGATATGGCGGCTTGCAGTGGCAAATGGCGGCTCTCCTCTCGCCTGCTTCGATGGGCCGCCCTAGTTGATCCTCCAGTGAGGCTGCTGGACAGAGGCTGCCTTTGAGTCCCCCTGACCTGCTGCTACATCTTGAAACCCACTTCTGCTGTCTTGTAGTTCCCAGCTGGAGACCCACACATGCCGTGCCCAAGGCCCATCTGGCCTACTGAGGAGCAGCGGAGGGCCGTCAATGACCCAAATATGAGGGGAGGTGAGTGAGGCTCCACCCTCCCTCCCGCGTGCCTCAGCACTGCAGAGAGGACCTTGTGTGACTGCCGACATGTGTTCTTCACTCCCTGCAGGCCCGCACACCCTTGGGCTCCTGGTAGGAAGTAGCAACCCTGTCCCCCATCCAGCCTGCTGCAGGATTGCATGCACCTGCATAAGGACCCTCAAGGCGGCCCGCCCCATAGGATCAACTGTTTATAGTCTATGGATGCCCAGCCCGAGCCAGGGAGAGGATTACCTAGTGCCATAACTCCTGACTCGGACACACAAAGGTACCCTGGATGCTTATTGTAAGAGGGGTCAGATGCCCTCAGGTACTATCACCTCCCCTCAGGCCTACTGGCAGTCTCTGGTGCAAGCCTTGCCTGCACTGAGACCCGGGCTTAGGTGTGGTGCGGCCTCTGTCTTGGGGGACCTACCTTCTTCGTGTCCTGGCCGGGCTGTGGCTAGGCTGATGGGACTATTGTAGGCCCTGGTGCCTCCTCCAATGCTACCTCCAGGGCCAGCGTCTGCTGGAGGGACCCATCGAAGATCTTTCTCCTTGCGGTCCTCGGGGCCTCTGAATGGCTCGAACTGCACAATAGAACCCAGGACCGCCTACGCCTTCCACCACAACACCTACCCATCGTTGCGGCCCCACTGCCACTCTTCTCCAATGAATGACTCCCATCTTGTGGAGTCGGGAGCCTATACGGGTCTTTGAGAGGAGACCTGCAGGCATTGTGGTACTTACAAACACTGTCTTGGGGTCCGGCACCCTCCTGCATGTTGCAGCCCCTCCTCAGCGGTCACTGGGGCCATTCAAAATCTTTGAACCAACCTCCCCCAGGCATGAGTCCTCCTTCGACTGTTCTTTACTGATGTCACAGGGAGGTTGATCTCCCCTGAAGAAAATGTAAGCCTATCCAGGCCCTGAAGGATGACCTTCTCAGACCCCAGTGACCCCTGTCCAGGCCTTTCTGTATATTTGTCCCCATTTCACATCCGGATATTATTTGCATGGACGATAATGTTGTACAAGCGATCAAACTGCTAAAGCCTAGGCAGACACTACTTTCTTTATGTCCTCGGTGACAGCCACAGACCATCTAAGACACCAATTACATTTCTTCACGTCTCCCCGAGAGACCAGCTGCTTGTGTTACCATGGAATCGTGGCAAGCGGGTCAAGTGTGCAATGGCCAGACACCATGGGTAAGGACAAACCTGGCAACCTCCCACACTCAAATGTATCAATATACCACCACTACTCCGTCTAGGCAAACTAGGGGGCGCTGGCACAGAAAAATCCCTCCCCTCCGAAGGCAACCCTGTAACAATTCTCCAATCCATTCAGTCCTCCCAAGCCGTTGTGAAGGCCAAGATAGGAGAGGTGCATGTCGACATGCCCTTGCTTCATTAAGATCTCCGAAATTCCACAGCCAGGATCACTGAAGCTAAATCCCAAATATCCACAGTGGAGGATGAAGCTACCACTCTCAAATCCTAGGTGTCTGGCCTCCTTATGCATATGAAAAAGTTACACCGCTCTACCGAAGACGCTGAGATTTGCTTTCTGCGCAATAATGCTTGTGTGATTGGCATCCCTCAAGGTACAGAACCTCAACAGGTATCTGGTTTGAAACTTGGATAAAATCCTGGATGTCCCCAGACCAATTGTCCTCCTGGTTCGCAATAAAACAGGCTCACAGGGCTCTGACCTCCTCCAGGTGTCTCTCCCTGACTGGTGATCGTTCGTATCCTTCATTTCAGAGACAGATACACCATCCTTCTGGAGGCCCTCTCTCGGGCAGACCTCCACTGTAGAGATGCCAAAGTCCTCCTTTTCCCTGACTACTCCCGGGAGGTTCAGCAACAATGCCGCTCGTACCTAGAGGTCAAGCAGAAGCTCAGGGAGATGGGTCTTCAGTATTGTCTTCTGTTCACCGCCAGGCTCTGTGTAATTCATGTTTTTTTTTTTTTTTTAGACCCCCAGAATCCGCCTGGTTGTGGCTTATGGAAGAACACCCTCTCTGTGTTCAAACAGCGATCTCTCCTTGGGAGCCCAGAAGCATGGAGACAGCCAGAAACATGCTGGCGCTCAAACCACAAAGGTATCTCATTTGCTCCTGGAAAAGGTGTCACAACCATTGCTCCAAATCCTCCTTGAAATCTCCTTGGGCATGAGGTCAGTCTCCCTCACTATTGCACTCCTAGGCCTAGAACATCTTCAGGGTCGTGAAGAACCCCTGGTCACTGCTTTGCTGCAACACACTGAGAACAACGCGGACACAGACCTCTCTCAAAGTCCTGCTACATAAACATGCCAATTATGCTAGGGTAGCACAAAGGTATTCATACTTGAATCCCCCCTCGGTGGCCGTTACTTATCATTGTTTAAGGAGGGGTCCATCACTCCATTTCCTCTTCCGTATTGTTTTACATCTCTGTCTTCTTTTTCAGATGCTTCTTGGGTGGAGGTATGGGGTAGGGTGTTTGTTTGGGGGTGGGAACTAAGTACAATGTTAAAGTTTATTTTATTGCTGGTTCTGTGTAGATCTAAGGTTTACTTAACCCCTTCGCTGCCAGGCCTTTCCCCTCCTGTGCCGAGCCTTTTTTTTGGCTATTTGGGGCAGTTCGCGCTTAGGCCCTCATAATGTTCACATAATATACCCGCGCCAAATTTGCGTCCTTTTTTTCCATCATCCTAGGGATTCTAGAGGTACCCAGACTTTGTGGGTTCCCCTGAAGGAGACCAAGAAATAAGCCAAAATACAGTGAAAACTTTGTTTTGTTTTTAAAAAAAAAATGGGAAAAAGGGCTGCAGAAGACGGCTCGTGGTTTTTTCCCTGAAAATGGCATCAACAATCAACAAAGGGTTTGCGGTAGCAAGATCACCATCTTCCCAGCTTTCAGGAACAGGCAGACTAACCCCATTTTTCAATATAATTTTGACATTTTACTGGGACATACCCCATTTTTACTATTTTTTTGTGCTTTCAGCCTCCTTCCAGTTAGTGACCGAAATGGGTGAGAAACCAATGCTGGATCCCAGAAAGCTAAACATTTCTGAAAAGTAGACAAAAATCTTAATTCAGCAAGGGGTCAGTTGTGTAGATCCTACAAGTGTTTCCTACAGAAAGTAACAGCTGAAATAAAAAATATTGAAATTGAGGTGAAAAAAACAGCAATTTTTTCCCACGTTTTACTCTGTAACTTTTTCCTGCGATGTCAGATTTTTGGAAGTAATATACCGTTAGGTCAGCTGCACTCTTCTGGTTGCGGGGATATATAGGGCTTGTAGGTTCATCAAGAACTCTAGGTACCCAGAGCCAATAAATGGGGTGCACCTTGCAATGGGTTTTTATTCTATACCTGGTATACAGCAATTCATTTGCTGAAATATAAAAAGTGAAAAATAGGTATCAAGAAAACCTTTGTATTTCCAAAATGGCCACAAGTTAAGGTGTTGAGAAGCAGTGGTTATTTGCACATCTCTGAATTCCGGGGTGCCCATACTAGCATATGAATTACAGGGAATTTCTCAAATAGATGTCTTTTTTACACACTGTCTTACATTTGGAAGGAAAAAATGCGGAGAAAGACAAGGGGCAATAACACTTGTTTTTGCTATTCTGTGTTCCCCCACGTCTCCCGATAAAAATGGTACCTCGCTTGCGTGGATAGGCCTAGCAACCGCAACAGGAAATGCCCCACAACACAACGTGGACACATCATCAATTTTCACAAAGAAAACAGAGCTGTTTTTTGCAAAGTGCCTAGCTGTGGATTTTGGCCTCTAGCTCAGCCAGCACCTAGGGAAACCTAGCAAACCTGTGCAGTTTTGGAAACTAGACACCTAGGGGAATCCAAGATGGGGTGACTTGTGGGGCTCTGACCAGGTTCTGTTACCCAGAATCCTTTGCAAACCTCAAAATTTGGCCAGAAAACACTTTTTCCTCTCATTCCGGTGACAGAAAGTTCTGGAATCTGAGAGGAGCCACAAATTTCCTGTCTTACATTTGGAAGGAAAAAATGTAGAGAAAGACAAGGGGTAATAACACTTGTTTTGCTATTCTGTGTTCCCCCAAGCCTCCCGATAAAAATGGTACCTCACTTGTGGGGGTAGGCCTAGCGCCCGCGAAAGGAAATGCCCCAAAACACAACGTGGACACATCAAATTTTTTCACAGAAAACAGGGGTGTTTTTTTACAAAGTGCCTACCTGTGAATTGTGCCCTCTAGCTCAGCCGGCACCAGGGGAAACCTAGCAAACCAGCGCATTTTTGAAAATGGCCTAAAATAAATTTGCCCCCCTGCCCGCCCTGCAGACCCCCCGGGGAGCGACCCTTGCCTAAGGGATGGCTCCCCTTGCGTGACATTGGCGCAAAAAAAAAGATCCCCAGTGCCTAGTGTTTTCTGCCCCCCTTGGGGGCAGATCGACCTAACAAAAAGCGGCCGATCTGCCCCCAGGGGGGGCAGAGATGGTCTAACTACAATTTGCCCCCCAGGGGAGCGACCCTTGCCCAAAGTGTCGCTCCCCATCTCTTAAAAAACAAACAAAAACCCATTAAAAAAAAAAGAATAGCCCTGGCGCCTAGAGGTTTCTGCCCAGAATGGCCTAAAATAAATTTGCCCCCCGCCCCCTCCACCCCCATGGGGAGCGACCCTTGCCTACGGGGTCGTTCCCGTTGCGTGACATTGGTGCTAAAAAAAGATCCCTGTTGCCTAGTGGTTTACCTAGATTGACCTAAAATCAGCCGATCTGCCCCCAAAGGGGGCAGAAATGGCCTAAATACAATTTGCCCCTCCAGGGGAGCGACTCTTGCCTGAGGGGTCACTCCCCATCTGTAAAACAACAACAACAAAAAAATCCCCGGTGCCTAGTGGTTTCTGGCGCCCTTGGGGGAAGATCGGCCTAATTAAAATAGGCTGATCTGCCCCCGGGGGGGGGGGGGCAGAAATGGCCTAAAATAAATTTGCTTTGCAATAACCCTTGCCTAAGGGGTTGCTCCCCTTCTGTGAAATTCACAAAAAAAAAAAAAAAACTCCTTAGTGTCTAGTGGTTTCTGTCCCCCTTGGGGGCAGATTGGCCTCATAAAAATAGGCCAATCTGCCCCCAAGGGGGGGCAGAAATGGCCTAAGTATAATTGACCCTTGCCTAAGGGGTTGCTCCCCACCTCTAAAAAAAAATGATCCCTTGTCCCTAAAGGTTTCTGCACCCCCCCCGCCCGGGTAGATCGCCTAATAATAGGCCGATCTGCCCCTGGAGGGGGGGGGGGGGGGGGGGGGGAAGGCCTTAAAAAAAAATGCCCCCTTGGGGAGCGACCCTTGCCCAAGGGGTCGCTTCCCATATGCCAATTTGAGCTAAAAAAAAAAAATCCCTGGTGTCTAGTGGGCATTTTAGCAGCCGGATTGCGAAGAAGCCTCTCAGGCCTCCTCCACGTTCCGATCGCGCTGGAATGGGAGGAGGCCTCTGTGATGGCTGACATCGCAGGGGGGGTTGCGGGGGGTCAGGGGGGCTGTCGGGGGTGGAAGGGGAAGGGCTTCCCCTTCCATCCCTGCGTTTGTGGGGTGGGGGGGAGAACACAGAGGGAGCGCTAGCTGGGCTCTGTGCCCAGGACATAATGGTTACGTCCTGGGCATACAAGCATTGTGCCGCAGGACGTAACCATTACGTCCGCGGCACAGAACAGGTTAATTGTGTTTCATTCATACATCTGCAATATACCTCATGCAATGCGTACCAAGATACGGCTTCCTACCTCACATGGCAGGTGCATGCATCGGCCCCATGGGCAGAGGGATTGCCTGCCCTCCCTCATCCTGACTACTTCCAGGCCCAGCCACTGAGTGGTGATGCTCTTTTTGTCTTGCAACGTTAACTGTCTACTAGATTGTGTGAAATGAGGTCCTTGTTCTCCAAGAAACCCACCTCCTGGGTAAGCGCTGCCCCTTTTAGGTGCTTTAGGGCTACAACAGGGTCTTTTACTCAGGTCACTCTCACGGGTCTCACAGGGTGGCCATCTTGCTGCAACACTCCTTCCCTTCTTGCAACCTTCGAGACCCACAGGGGTCGCTTGCTTGCACTCAACAAAACACTGAAAGGCCAGACCAATAAACTAGTGAGCGTGTATGCTCCCCTGGTGACCCTCACCATCCTGCTACATGATCTTTCCAAGTTCCTCCCAGATCTCCCACGTGGGCTGACCATAATAGGTGGCACTTTGAATGTGGTTCCGGATCCAGAGGCTGACACCACTGGGACCCCTACTAGGTCTTGACATTCGGATGCTCATTGTCTCTGATTGGACTACTACTCTTGGCCTCTGTGATGTGTGGAGGCTTTGGAACCCCGGGCATCTCCATTTTATACACACTTCAGCTGCATATCATACCCACTTGCATATAGATCGTATCTATATGCCTGCTGTTGACTGTTGCGCCATCTCCCAAGCTCAGATCCTACCCTGTGGGATATCGGATCATGCCCCCTTCTCCTTCATCATGCCCCCGCTCCCAAGAATGATCTGTGCCCTATGTGACAACTCCGCGCCTGGGGTTTTGAAGACAAATCTTATGTTCAGGCTCTTGGCAGGGAACTCCAAGCCTATTTCCATAGTAACAAGGGCTTCATAGCCTCCACTGGCACCCTCTGGGCTGCCAGTAAGGCAACCATGTGGGGATTTGCTGGGGTTGTATCTGTGCACAGGAACAAGCTTGTTCCCTCCACATTACTTTTAGAGGGAAGCCTTGCAACAGACCTGCGTGGTGACACCTCCTGCCAGTTGGGTCTCCCGTACGTGAAATATGTTTCCAATCCCTGGAGGCCGCCAAACATCTCTCTGTGCCACAGCGGTCTAAGTCTATGGGTATGGGGAGGACAAGAAAGGGTAGCTACTATGTTGGCTGGCTTCCCATCACCAAGCAATTAGAATTGTGCCTAAAATCGTTGATGAGCACAGGAACACCTTCAATACCCTCCATGAGATAACACAGACATTCGCCCTTTATTATCACCGCCTTTACACAGCCACCCCTGAAAATGACACCGACTCCTCCTCCTGGTTGCTTAACAAGATACCTCTCCCCTGACTATCTCGAGCTAAAGCCCTATGTTGGATGAACCATTCACGGCCAAAGAAATAAACACGGTGGCTTCCGGGAAAACTCCTGGATCCGATGGTTTTCTTGCAGAGTATTAGAGAACATTCTGTGACATTCTGACTTGCGCAACTTCTGGCCCTTAGCAAAGAATTGGGGCAGAATGGCACCTGCCCCCAGAAATAGATACCGCCACGATTGTGGTGATTCCAAAAACAAACCCTCCAACCACAGCCTGTGTGGGGAGCTCAAGATCTTTGCAATGCTACTGGTCACCCCTCTCAGACAGGTCTTCCACGCACTAATGCACCCTGACTAAAGAGGCTTTATGCTGACTCATAGCTCGAGGCAGTGCCTCTGACGCCGTCATGTGACCCTGGCCCACCGTCACCTATTGATTTAGCCTTACTTTTCATTGACTTTGAAAAAACTTTCGGTATGGTAGACTGGGGATACCTCTGCTTGGTTCTGAGGCATGCTGGGGTCGGGCTCTGCCTTCAGGGAGCGGTCCAGGCCCTTTACTCCAAACCCATGGCATGGATCCATGATGTTCTCTCTCATGCCTTCGCCTTCAGCTGGGGGACAAGGCAGGGTTGTCCCCTGTCCCCACTCTGCTCTAGCAATTGAACCACTGGCATGCCTTATTCGTAACGTTGCACAGCTGCGTGGTTGGAGGTGAGAGACACGAGGATTGCATAACCTTGTATGCCAACAACATCCTTCAATATCGTGCTGATCCTGCCACGAGCAGCCCTGAGGTCTCCGGATGAACCCCTCCAAATCTGTGCTGGTGTCTTTTGCCCAGTCCCGTGATTGATTTGATTCACAAGATACTATTCCCAACCATCGGCTCAGTTTCAAATACCTGGGTATTTGGGTAGCCCTACACCCGAGCTGACCTGGTCCCTTTACCTCGCACCTCTGATGCAAAAGGCCAAGGCCGACCTCAATAAATGGCAGTCACTCCTCTTGTATGGTATAGCTCTATATAAAATGATGATCCTCATTGAGGTTTTTGTATATCTTCCAAAATTTGCTGCTTCTCATACCTCGGCATTGGTTTCAAACCATGAATAGGATTGCAACCTCCTTCCTGTGGCATGGATCCAGGCCCCACCTTGCCCTTACTCACTGCCAGTGTGCCCAATATGATGGCGTCCTGGGTATGGTTAACCTCCATCCCTATTACCTGACCTCCTAATGATCCATGGTTGGTTCAACAGGGGCTGGTTGGATCCCGCTTATTGGCTGGAGCTGGACCTACTATGCTGCTCCTAAATACCAACCATGATATACTGCTTCCCGATCCTCCACGCCTCCCCACTGCAACCAAAAGAACTCTTCTGGCTAGGATGACAGCATTATATCACACTCGCTGGAACACAACTCTCACACGACAAACACCTTTCAGGCATGGCACCTGGCTGCAGGAGGTGGCGTCTCTGCAGGGCTTTGGAAAGTGGGACCTTATAGGCATTTCCCAATTGGGTAACGTCTGGGCGGGGGGACACATGCGGTTCTTTCAAGAACTTCAGACCATATAAGCCCTCACCAACACACAATTGTACAAATATCTCCAATTAAGGCACGTCCTGCAATCCCATTTCTCCCAGGGCAGCCCTCACCCTGAATTCAACCTGTTGGAGGCCAAACTCTTCATGGGGACACTAGGCAAGGGTGGAGTGTCCAGAATATACCGGTCATTGATCATTAAAGCCCCATACACCCTACACTACCTTTGCAACTAATGGGAGAACTGGAATGGTCCCCTCGAAGATGATGATTGGAGCGATGGTCTTATCCCGCCTAGGACTATTACGATATCTACCAAACTGAGCCCGATTCAAATATATTGCCGATACAGTGCTTACCTCTATCCAATGAGACTACATCACGGGAGCCTCCCCCCTGAATCCACCTGCCCTTGTTATGTTGAGACACCTGCTGACTTCTATCATGTGGTCTGGCGGTGTCCTAGGATTCAAGAGTTTTGGTCCACACTAGTGAGAGCTGACCGATGTGGTGGGGTGGAAGATCTCTCCTCCCCCCTGGTACTTCTGCTAAGAGTCCTTTATAGCTCCGGGGTTATGAGGGCTGACAGGATATATTGGGTGCAGCCCTTATGACTACCAAGCGTGACATTCCCACCCGCTGAAAAAATTCCCACTTCTCCCACCATCTCCCAATGGCGCCGGGAGCTGGACTGGAGTGTGCAGCAGGAGAAACCAGTTTATTAAGCCCGGGACTGTCCCCTCAAACATGGTGGAATCTGGGGAAAATGGCTTGGCCAGTTAGCCTAAGGCTCTGTCTGGGGGAGGTGCTGGCACCACTGTTTTGTGATATTGCAATATGTCATTTGGTTGTTAATGCTGTACCGGAACAGTGACTAACCTTCTCCACCATGCTGCTTGAGTGTCTTCTACTTTCTGTGCAAAACTCAATAAAATCTGTTTAGCAAAACCAAATAATAAAACAACAGTGCGTCCAATGTGTGGTGGTCCAGTCGCCCATTTCCAAAAATAAAAAAGTAGTCTCAAAACAAAGCATGAAAATGACTGCTGTGTATGTTTAACAGTAGTTGTCTAGTGCTCTTGGGAAGGGCTACTCTTCGGAAGCGGCATGACGTATTCATGCCCTTGACAAATGGGTAGAATGTAATATGGAGAGTCGATGGTGCTAGTAAATAGGAAGCTTATGAGCGGGCATTAAGCCCATGAAGTAGATACAGCATGTCTCTTTGAGACAGAACACGCCCTCTGTCTAGAACCGAGACCTAAAAAGGAAGGTTTAAGCCTGGCAAAAGGTTTATTTTTGCCAGGTCAAAACGCACCACAGGCAGCAGTAGCAGGCCTGAGATGTGTTTTAAAAGGATACTTTATTCAGTGGCTCAACAAGTGCTGCACCCCATAGTAGCATGTAATTTACAGCCTCTGGGTACCATTTGCTAGGTACGTTCAAGTAAATTAACTGTGCCAATTGGGTGCAGGTGAGTTTTACCAGATTTTAGACAGAGAGCACAGGCACTTTAGCACTAGTTAGTAGTGGTCAAGTGCCCAGAGTTCTAAAGCCAACAAAAACAAATTAAGCAACCAGGAGGAGTAAAGGCAAATGTTTGGGGGAAGACCACACGAAGGTTTCGCACCCCCTTTACTTTCCAGTGTTTTTTAAAAATTATTCTTAGTCCATCTTATCACAGCTATTACTAAAGAGAAGCCTGCCTCTTTAAGAGAGGAACAAAACAGGAGGACACTAAAATGCAAGCCTTGCTCATACTGGGTGCCATAAAGGTGCTGGTATTCTAAAGCTCGTCCTGTATATAGCCAAGTCTTGTGAAAAACATAAAGGTGGGAGGAATGTAATGAATGTGACGAGGAGAAGATGGATTAATGGTAATGAAGGTTACCAGTAAGTAATTGGAGCATTACACCTACCTTCCTTGTCTCACTTATTACTAATGAGATATACCAAAGCTGTAGTCTTCTGACAAATTTAAGAACCGTACTGGTGAGGATTTTGAAAATATGCAACATCCACATTTAAAGCATGTACAAACACCACAAACAATAGTGCAGAACAGATCGTGGTAATGCAAGTTTGAGAACCACTATACCCAAATTCAGATGCAAATCTGACTCTTTATTCCGTCGACAATTTCTAATAAAAGTATGGTTTATTGATAAGCATCAATGAGGTCCAAGTTTATCAGAAAGCGATTGAGAGGAATTAATGGAAAGATCTTTTGCAAAGTCTCCAACTTGAATTGAATATTCTGTATGAAGAAGGTGTAGAGATTTTTTTAGATCGATTACCAGTTGATAATCTCTGGATACTTCCAATACTAGGACGAATATGTAGTAAACTAAGCCTTTCTCTTTCTTTGGTAGCTGAACAATTACTCCTATTATCTGAACAGTACAGATTCCATTGAGCAGAATCCCCTTCTTCACATAGTTTTGAGGAAGTGCCGTATGAATGGTCCCAGTTGGCATGTGGTCTTCAAGAACTCTACTTGTGCCCCTTCCGAATCACTTCCAGTACCCAACTACTGGCCATGATTCTTTGTCACTCTGAAGCAAATCAGTGAATTTGATCTCTACTAGAGAATCAATTTTTTAGCATAGGAGTGCTGCTTTTTGCTACCTGCATCCTGTTTCTGCTTCTTGTAGGATTTGATAGAAGAGGAGTTCCCCTGTAGTCTGGAAAACTGATCTTTACCTTGCTGTCTTCTCAAAGGATGAAGAAAAGACAGCTTGGATTTCGATGAACTGGATGCTCTTGTTAGTTGTCACTGAAAAGATGACACGTGCTTTCTTTCCTGTTTATCTTCAAGTTCTGCCCCAAAAAGTCCTAAGCCTTCAAACGGCATCCTCAAGGCTATTGCCCTCTCAGCTGCATCAGCATTCCTGTTTTTGAGATATAACTTGTGCCTGGCAGCAGTAGATGCCCCACTTTCCAGAGTAGCTTACCTAATCACATCAAAGAATATGTCTGAGATGAATTATGTTTGTCATTTTATATCCTCCTATAAAAGCAAGCATTCACCCTTTTTTGGATAGCCTTGAACAAGTTCTTAAAGTGCTATATCAAGGACTCTGCAGAGTAGGCACTAGAAATTCCTGTCCTCATAGCTATGTGAAAACCTGAGAATACCTTTGTGAGGGCTGAATTCTTTTTTTGTCTGGTTGTTCTCTAACGAAGTCATGGAGAAACAGCCCATCAGACTGGCCATCACCAAATTCATGTGTATATCATCTGATAACATACTCTCCATATACTCTCGAGGGTACAAGTTGGCCATAAATCTTGGCAGTATTACTTTGTCAGGATCCTTTCTTGTTTCACCACTTCCATCCTAAACTAGTGTATAGTTAAGCAAATATTAATGGGCTTTGAAACTGCCTCAATCGAGTCATCCGAAGTACCAGGTCTGTCTACCGGAAGGAAACCCATATTTTCTCTGATAGTAACAGCCTTTGGATTTCCTTTTTCATCCAGATTATTGTGAATCTTATCTCATCAATATCAAATGGCGGGTCAGTTCTTTTCCTAGGTTTTCTAGCAGACTCTTTCTTAAATGCTGCTAGTGTTTCTAGAACAATTTTTCTGATTCTGTCATCCTCGCCCTGTTTCTTAGGCCTGTGTCCCTTGTGAGGTAGGTTCAGGATAGTGAAAAGACTGGGAGGAGCCAGAGGGAGACACCTGCCTCTTTTTCCAAGTATGCTTGCTCATCACTGACATTTATGGAGAAGGGAAATACATTAAGTCAGCCAATTACTGAGTCCTATTTACTTATTTAGTTTGTTTTGTGCCAAACAAGGCACACAAATATTGCACATTACTCTCATACATACATAAAACCAAACCACTCCACATAATCAAACTGACATTCCCATGCCTCAACTACAATAAAATTGCCATTGCTTCATTTAGTATAAAGTAACCATGTGCACATTCTATAAATAAAATAAATACAATTTAACTTCATAGGAGGTGAAAAGAGTGATCACACTAACATAGCATAATAATGTAAAATACCACAGGATTTGTATGACACATATTACTTCACTGGCACTAACCATTAATATTATTTAACTCATCCTCATTATTCAGCCTATTATATACCATCTCTAAAAATGTATCTGCCCTATAACATAGCTTGATGTTGCTATATTGCACTATTAAAAATAATAAGTCTTGGGTATGTCGTACCTGATGCTCTCTAAAAACCGGTTAAACCATTTTCTTTCTTTCACATTTAATCACACTACAGAAGATTAAAATATGACATAAGGTTAAAGAGCACTGTCCATTGCAGGGACAGAGATCCTTTATTGGATGCTCTTTGTTTGAGATCACACTGCCATATTTCCACTTTAAGATTGCCGGCAGTTGCGCTAGTCTCAACTTCAACAATATTGAATTCTTTTTTTTTTTTTTGCTTTTATATATTTTAAATACTGTTGTAGCTTACCTTTTATAGTCTGTGCTTAGTAAGTGTACAACCTGTGGTCTATTCCTTCAGTCAGTAATATCCGATTATACAGAGTGGATTTTTAACATATTTACTAACAGTTAATTGCAGCTCACTATGAGTGAAGGCTGAGGCATATTTAAGGCCTGCAATATACTACATAGGTTTATTATCCAATGGATTGCATCCCTTAGTTGTAATTGGCATTTTAGCAAATGCCCAAATGAGCCCATAGGTGATAACCGCAAACTAGCTCCATAGTTTAAGATTCTCTGCCAGTATATTTGTTTAATGTTCAGAAGGCCCAATGCCAGTCTAAGCTCACCATTTATTGATCCTTTTGGAAGGTTCAACCAGTTTTTCCAAATAACCATTTCTTCTGATTCCACCAAGATTTCAGAATCATAAAGCAATAAAACTCACTATTTTGAGGTTATGCATTTCTTTTAATACATCAGCAGAATATGCCCCAGAGCAGTGTTCAGTTTCTTCAAAGACCAGGTGACAACCTTCACCCTTTGCTCCTGGGGAGCCATATGGGCCTTAAAATTAAGGTAGTCTTTAAAAAGCATACACAAATAATTATATTTCTTTACCACTTCTTCTAATGTATTTGGTCTGATCTACCATTTTAACCGATCTTGTTTATTTGCTTTTGAAAATACCATTGCTTATTTTTTTCTATATTCATTTTCAAATTATTAGTTAGGCAATGAGTTGAGAAAGCATCCAACTGCTTTTGAAGGCTTAATGGTGTGCAATCCAATAGGATAGTGTCATAAGCAACTAGTATTGCTGGGATTGACTCTCCTAATGTTGATAGAAAAGTGTGACTAGGACATACATTCACCAAGATATCTGGTATGTATAAAGAAAAAAGCAACAGTACCAATTTACAACCTTGGCACAACTCATTCAGAGTGTAAACTTTCTTTGTTAGGGCTCTTATACTTCCCAGTACTATTTTGGTCCAAGAACCCCCATGTTGTACAATCAGCTACAGTAATCCCAGGGATGTATTCCAATTCATAAGTTTTTTTTCCAGCGTTTAGCTCTGTTGATCATATCAAAAGCAGCAGATAAATCTATATATGCTACATAAATTGCTTTTCTTCTTTTAACAACATACTCTTTCACTAACAGTTTTAATGCAAAGCACCCATCAACAGTGAAATTGCTCCTTCTGAAACCCAGCTGGAATTCCGGGTGGAGGTGGGGGGGATGTTTTCTGCCTCTGCCCATGGTTCAACGGTCTGCTGCAGAAGATTATCATTCAATGACTATTAGGTATTTCAAAAGAACCTTCTTTACAAATTGAAACTTTAATACCCCCTTCCAAGACTCCAGAATTGAATTTGAGTAATATACATTAGCAATTAGGGGAGTTAGTACTTGTGCCCAAATGTTGGGGTTGAGTTTTAAGATGTCTGCTGATAACCCCTCCGACTCTTGGCCATGCAAACTCTCTAGGTTCTTTATTAGAGCTGTCATCTCCTGTATTAAATTCATCATCCCCCTACTTAGAATAATAGTGCTCTGACAGCTACCCAAGTATAGCTGCAATTCCCTTTTGCTGTTACTTCCGTTCTTGTTGCCATAGAGGACCGTGATATACTTAACTCATTGTCATTGTTCTTCCTCTACTGACCAGCTCTCAGGTTTTTTTTTATAGCCCCTAATGCTTTACCCAGTACTTTCCAAAAGGTTCCAATTCTACCATTGCGAAGGACTGAGATTATTTCTGTTCATAATGACTCCTTCTCTTCTCCCAACAATCTTTATTTCCTTTCTCAGATCTCTTTAATATATGTTAATCTGCCTATTTCTGGTCTTGTGATCTAATTTAATTGCTTACCTTATTTTTATTCTGTGCTATCTTCGCTTTTATTTTTTAACCTCAAACCCTGGTTTGGTTTTCCTCTTTTTATACGTATTTCTCAATTTAACTGGTAATAGGCCTATGTCATTAATCAATCTTTCATGTTCTATAATTATGTTTTTAGGTGAGCTTCCACCGTATAGAGTCATGAGGGTCTGGTCCAGTTGCTTTAATTTGTTCTTCATTTTCACTGTCCATAATATTCTTTGGCCATTCTAACACTGGACATGGGCTTAGTTCTGCCAAATCTCTCTTCCTCTGGTCATCCAACCAAGAATTAGTAAAAGAGGCTGACGATCACTGCCAGCTAACTCCCCTTTCATCAAATCCTCAACTTAACAACATTTCTCAATAGATGGGATTTCATAATCGACCAGCAAGCATTTTTTGCCATTATCAAATGTAGGTTTACTCAGTTGATCTCCTTTGCATGTTCCATTAATAACTATAAGATTGAATTAATTTAAAATATCCACAATTTCCTTCCTTTGGCATCTCTAGTTTTATTAGTTAATTATTCAGACTGGCTATTGAAACTTGCCTCCCTTCTGGCTTGAAATTCATCACACAAACCGACATTAGGGATTTTAGCATTAAAATCACCAGATCGTAATATTGTATACTGGAGATATGATCTATTTAACTTATCCAAGAGGGGTGTCAATTGATCGACTTGCTTGTCATGGCAGAAAACATGTATTCATAACAATAAAATCATTAATTTCATTTGTTTTAAAAGGGATCTTCTGATTAAACATGGGTATTAAAACTGTTAGAAGATATTTGAATTACTTACAGATCCTCCCCAACCTTATATCTCTTCTTGTGGATATTAATGTTACAAGACCCCCTGATTAACTTCCAACTTGCCCTTTCACTGCATTAACATTATAAGAAGTAAACTCATTCATCACTGGATCATATGAATCCCAAGTTCCTGTAACATGGCAGTAATATCCATGTCCTTCAAAATCCAAACAAGAGGCTGCAAGTTCTTTCTTAACCCTGCAATATTCCAGGACATGCAACATATCAGATCATCACCGTTTCCAAGGTGAGCATTTACGAACCTGGCTTTCTGAATTTATTACAGTCACAGTCCAATTCCAGTCATCAATTTTTGGAATGAAACAATCATTACAATACCTATATTTTAGTCTTTCTTGATCAGTTTTTTAACTCCCAATTCATTCACTTTCCCAGAAAACTTGTTTCACACCAGTCAACTCATTGACCGTAGGCGATAACCTTATTTTCCTGACTAAATGGACCTTGGTCTTCCTTGCAATTCTGGTTACCTTTTAATATATTGTTAGAAATTGTGTTTCTGGTTGGCTAGGGTATGCACCTAAGCCAGACAGAACCCACCACTCTAGTCAGGGCGTGGGAGTTACACATCCAAGATAACCACTGCTCACCACCTTGGTTGCTTGGCACTAGCAACCAGGCTTATCCCATAAGTCATGTGTAAAGCGTTTAAACAACACTCGCAACACATGTGACACAATAAATAAACCACAAAGGAAACGCAACAATAAGTTATATAAAAATAAACTGTATAGCATAAAACATTATTAGACCAAACACAACATGTATCAGTAATACCTTGCTACACAAGCAGCTGTCGGAACATTACTCAGGTTACTAGTACTCCTGCAAAAGCAAGAAGTAGTCAGCTAAACACATAGGTTACTGGTATTCTGCAACACAAGCAGTAGTCAAGTTGTCATTACCCCCAAAAAGGCACACATCAGAATAAACACATTATCAGGAATGCCAGGACATCCTCCTGAACGCACATAAAATGAAACATTACTATATGGCATAGGTCAGACACTCACAATGCCCTGGTTGGATAAACATATTATTAGAGAGGCCAAGGCATTATCAGGAGTGCTGATAAAATGAAATATTCCCATCTGGCAAATGTCCTAAAAACGTTACCCCACACCCACCCACCCACCCACCCACCTACCCACCTAGTAGAGATATGTCGCCCAACAAGGGGGATATGTATCACAGGGTAATGAACTGCAGGGAAACACTCCTACATGAGAACCACAGCACAACTGCGCTTCTGTCACAGGAAGTGCAGTAATTGGAACACCTTCTGTCCACTCCCTGGGCAATAATTACAGTAAATGCAGTGTTGTTCTCATCGGACTGACAGGATCGGGCCTCCGATGAGGATTCCTCCCTGTCCGGTCAGCCTTTCAGTAGAAAAATGCCCGCTCTAGGTATGCCTCGACAGTGGGGGGTGTCCATCACAGAAATCTGTAGGGAGACCCCGCACGGGCCTCCATGCAAGTGGGGTTGTCCTGGAGCAGCAGCACGCGTCTTCGCCAGCCACACCAAGGGGAGCGCATCTGGGTCCCTTCCGGACAACTACCCTCTTCTCCAGGGGAGGCCAAAGGTTTGTGGAGGCAGCTGCTTCTGACTCGCGATGTGGCTGCATCCAAGAGGGAGAGCCACAGGATGCTGCAGAACAGTGCTTTCCCCTGCTTTATGTAAGTCATGGACCCCTCTGTTCTCCAAGAGAAGCTGAAGATGAGCCGGTGAACTCCACACAAGGCCCGGTGTGCTCCCCTTTTGCCATGAGCCACAAACTGGCAAAGAAACATAGAGTCCTGAAGTGATGGACAAGGAACACTCTGGTCCAGTTCCTCACCTCTGTCCACACGTTCAGGACAGAGAGGGCTTTCCTCGCAGTGACCACAGAACTCCAACGTCGGGCTCCTCAACACCACAGAGTCCTCCGGGACCCAGTAAAGCGCTTCCCTCGTGCTGGGAGAATGAATAAAAGTACTGGGGGGAAAAAAAGGGGTGGACACCGCCGAGACCCTGGAGACAGCAGTGGGTGCACAGGCGGGCAGGGCCCAGAAACGCAGGCCAGCTCAAGGGTTCACAAGTCAGTGGGAGTTCCTCTCTGTGTCCTAGTAGATCACAGTCCAGCACAACAGCAGAGCAGTCCCAAGGCAGTTCCTGGTGAGTCCTTCCAGCAGCATCCAGTGTCTAGTTCATTAGTCTATTAGTGTCTAAAATGTGGGGGGCAACCCTCTGTACTTATACTCATTTTGCACAGCCTCCACAGAAGGGAAAGAAGGGATTCCAACCAGCACTAACCGGTTCTAGGGATGTCCCGTTTCTCCTCCTGCATTGGCTCCAGACATCAGCAGGGGGTAAACAAGCCCTTTGTGTGAGACCAGGGCCAGCCTTTACAAATGCAGGGGTATCCCGCCTCTACCTCTCCCAGCCCAGGCAGACCATTCAATATGTAGATGCATTCTTGTGACACCTGCACTGTCTCTGTGTACAGGCTGTCTGAAAAGTATGCACAAAGCCCATCTGTCACTCTGCCCCAGACGTGGATTGGAGGCAAGCTACAAAACACCAGAGTCATAAGCACAGAGAAATGCTCACTTACTAAAAGTGGCATTCCTATAATGGTAATAAAAACAACCACCTACACCAGTAAGCAGCATTCCTCACTACCATTACAACCATATCAAACGTGTCTACGCCACACCCCTCATAGATTAAACAATACCACTTAGACACATGTTAGGGCATTTTCCAATGCAATCCTGTTAAGATGAGGCAGGAAAGAAGAGTCAAACGAAGATTTATTGTAAATGACCAACCCAAACAGGATCCGTGCTACGTCTCACCTCAACCGACACCAATTCAAACCTCACCCCATCCTGGAACATCAGCGTCTCTCAGGCTCCAGAATGTGTGTCCTGGAACACTGGTGTCACCGAGGCTCCAGACCTAGCACATGCTAGGAACAGGAACATTACAACAAATCCTCTGAGAATGGCAGCGTTCACAATAGTGAGAAACTCCATGGCTGTTTGTCACTACTAGGACGTGTAGTACCTAAAGACCTATGTATTACTTTTTACACACACAGCACCCTACCTAAAGTACTAGCGAAGGCCTACTTTAGTGGTGACATATGTAGTAATAGGGGAATTCCAGGCCTGGCAAGTAAATTTAGATGCCCGGACCATGTGGCAGTAAACTACGCACGCAGGCTCTGTTGTAGCAGGCCTGAGACAGGTTTGAAAGGCTACTTCTGTAGGTGGCGCAAGCTGCGCTGCAGGCCCACTAGTAGCATTTAATTTACAGGCCTTGAGTATAGGGATACTGCTGAACAAAGGACTTAAAGGTAAATTACATTTGCCAATTAGGTGTAAGCCAATCGTACAAAGTTTAAAGGGGAAAACACATGCACTTTAGCACTGATCAGCAGTGGTAAGGTGCCCAGAGTCCTAACGGCAACAAAAAGGGTTAGAAAAAATAGGAGGAGGAAGGCAAAAGGTTTGGGGATGACCCTGTAAATAGTGCCAGGTCCAAGAAATATCTTTGTTGTTTTCCTACATATTATAGCTAGAATATCATAGATCATCAATGCAACGTAAGACCATTTCTGCCACTAATTGTGAACGGAAGTGTATCACTGTAGTTTGATCTTTGTACCCATGGGTATTTTGTTTAAGCAGTGTAACCAAGGATATATCTTTAGATGATATTTTTGATAGCTTTGGGAGAGAGACATGAATTGCCAAAATTCTTGAACAGTTTAAAACCTGTTTGTGCTCTCCGTCCACAAATATGTCCACTAACAATATTATTTTGTCATCAATGTCTTGTTTATCACGATTTGTCACTTTTCCTGGATATTCAACTACACCATTATCGTGGTGTCCCAGTTTACCACCAGAGGGCTCCTCTTCTGCAGTATTCTGAGTTGCAGGCTTAGATGGGGTCTTAACGATAGAAGGGCTATGAATATAACTTTTTGATGACTTTGGTTTAGCTTCCACGAGTATAGCCTTTGACTTTTCTTTAAATGTTATTATATTTGACCAGGTCCTTCACAGCGGTGCTTGAGAGTTTATTTCTCTCATGACTTTCAATTAACGTTTGCTTCAGAATAAGCCCCTCACAGGAGATCAGTTTTACTTCTCTTGGATTTACTTTTCCCAGGGAGCAATTATCCTTCTTTTTCTTATCTGGGAAGCAAGCCTAATAATTCTCCTGCCCATTTTCGTCATTCTATGGTTCTTCATTTTCTTAGACATTTTTTGATAATATTTTTTGTAATCTGTCTTCCTACCACTATTCTTTTGAAAGATTGAAAAAATATTCTCCTGACCTTTTTTTTTTGCTTATCCATTCTCATCCTCAGGCTTGAGAGCTTCTGTGGCCTCCTCCATTTCGTTATACAGACTGTCCTTATTCATAACATCTGTTCAGGACTCATATCTATGTTTACCTTCATCCTGACCTAGAGCATCCGCCAAGGGGTAGCATCCATCACCTAACCCACCCGCGTGAGCATCATAGTTTTGAGAGTATTTAGGATCATAACCACCTACTTCCAAATCAGTAATTTGTGAGTTCATCTATCAGGGCTTTCAATGCTGTTCATGGAGTTTAAACTCTTCATTATTTGGCACTTGATGCCTCGCTTCAAGATTTATGAGGTGTTGTAATATTAACATATTTTTATCTTGGCTATGGTTGATGTAATTTACAAGTCTTGCTAGCAGTAGGGCAGGGGATTCCAATGTATTGCTCATAGAATGCAGCCATTTGATGTTAATTTGCATTTCACCCACTAGCAGTTCCTTAACTTGTCTAGAGGCAACTCCCCCCTCTTGTATCTCTTGATCTCTATCCCATACTGCTTTGATTACTGGCCCAAGTACCTCTTCCTCTTGCATGGAAGACAAGTAAGTCAGGAAAGGAAGAGAAAATCTTGTAGGGCTACCTTGTGTGTCTGTCTTTCTCAGTACTGGGTTTACCCTCTGACCTTTAAGTGGCTAGAAGATCTTTTCTACTGTTGGATATTCTTGGATAACAGAGCACAGTGGCATCTCGTATTGGCCTATTACAGCCTCATTCATGCCTGTAAGCATAGGCCTATCACTCACTGCATTATACTCCCTGTGGTTTACCTCTGCCTCTATAATTAACCCTTTCCCCACTTCCTGGTACTTTATACTGGACCTGGGGTGTGGGTTCTTTGTTGCATGTACAGGTGAGTTGCTAATAATACAAGATGAATCACTATTTCTGTCTCAGTGTACTTGTGCCTGCACCTTTATCTATACATCAGCCCTAGATGCATTTTTGAGCCTCCTGCACTTTACAAAAGTATCTTCATCATTCGGAGCACCCCCATATTCCTTTATCAGAAATAGTCTTCTTTGAGCCTATCATCTTTCCTAGTGTCTGGTCGACTAGGTCTATGCTAATCGCCTCCGATTTTTCTCTAACATGCTTTACACCACCCAAGGCGTCTCTGGCCTCCATAGCTTTGTGAGATACTGGTTTTCCTGCATGCACCTCCTTTGGATTATAATGAGCTTTTATGCGTTGGGCTCCCAAAAAGTCCTTTTTATTCTCTGCCTCATCACTGCTTACAAGAGCCGTTATATATTTTCTGATTGAGTTGTTTGATAATCTTATGGGGCCAGACTTCACGCCCAGCTCTTTTCTCTTTATGACTCTAGAGTGCTGTGTACAACCTGGACTCTGGGAGATATCCGCTCCTCCTTTATTTTCTATCAGTAAGCCCAATTTTCTAGCGACAATCATTTCCGGTACTTGGTTGGGACCACACAAGTGAAATATTTGACACAGATTTGAAACAACTTTCCGGGCTTTACTTACAGGCTCAACAGCCCTGCTGGAGTAGACATCCATCAATAAATCATTAATCGCTTCCCCAGGATATCCAGGATATGTAGCAACAGGCAGTCAGGGAATACATTAATAGATTGTTAGTAATTTCCTAGAAAGCCTCAAGTAGCCTGTAGATCAGCAGGGAGAAGACTGCTCAACACCCTCTGGGGTTCTCCCACCCGATACCTGTACTGAATAGCTTCAGTGGGATATAACCGAAGTAATAACGGAGGGACACAGTAGATACAACTCAGTGACCAACTACAGGCCAGCCCTTGTTCAATAATGCCCCACTATCAGGGCCGAATTGTACAGAAGACAAAAAGAGAGGGCGAATATCCAGATTTAACAAACTGCCCCACCATGCTAATGTAAAGAGTCCAATGTCCTTTCCTGTTATCACCATTTACCACATTGTTTCTCAAGCTCCTATGTTAAACGCCTCTTAATCTCTCCTTGGAGTCATGCTTTGCCACTCACACAAAATGGAGGCTTGGATAAGCAGGTGACTTGGGTTCAAGGTTGAAGAATTCAGATTTGTTTTCAATTATTAACGGGACGAATGCAGAATAGAAAATAATGCTCATAGTGGACTTTAGCAGTCATCAGAGATCTGTATCATCAATATCCGGTATCAGGCAACGGGTGTCGGGTATCAGGTACCAGCAATCTGTACTCTGTAATCTTTGAGCAGCAGTAAGCAATAGAATGCAGCAGTAGAAAGCAGTAGGGAGTCCCACAGGGTACTGCAGTACAGTGGTATTGTGGGAGGGGCTGCACTGAGTCCTAGCCCAGCCACCTCCACGGATTAATGGTGCACCATCCACAACCTCCATCCGTGGCTAACCCATTCACAAGACCTCGCTGCAGCAACTTATCACTACAATTGCTCTCTGCTCACTAGTCTTTCTTTCTTATCCTTATCTGAGGCCCTTCATTGCCTCAACATCTCTGCAGTGTTATTACCTGGATTCTGACTTCGGGTTATCGATCTGCTTCATTGGTTAATGTTCTAAAGCGTACAATGAGCAAGCAGTATTATGAAAGCTGCGCCTAGAAGGCGGTCAGTAGACGTTGGCGGGCATCCTTGTCGCACGCCACCTGGCTGCAGTCACTCGCCAGGTCTTGATGCTTTTTGCCTGGTCCACGCATACTCCCCAGCCTCGGCAGCATCAGTGTTGATGGGAGATCAAGAGTTTGTTAAGTCGCAAGTCGTTGAGTCAGCGTGCACTGGGCTCAGGGATCTGAATGCTGTGTGCACACCTTCTCAGGAGAGCGAGCACAGACCAGTCCGTCGTCTCGTATTACTCACATAATTTTCATTCTTTCCACTGGGTCGAATTGTATACTGGACAATCTTCTAGAAGCAGCAGGCCCTATCTTACATAGAAGTAAATTATGTAAAGGGACCTTAGCACCCCTAAATGATGAGAGAAGGTTGCCCCAGCAAACCTTCAAACAGCCCTCGTAGTGGAACGACAAGACAAAGGTTGGCCAATCGTCAATTTTCCATACAGGTTTCTGTACAACAGTGGTATTACCTGCTTCCATGCATACAAGGAAGAGAAAAAAAAAGCACACTCACTTAATTTACCCAAAAAGAAAGTGTGCGCATGCAATCTACAAAATCTTCTCACTGACCATGCGCTAGCCAGATTCCAGAAACATGCTCTATAGTAAGACGCTACCCTCTACTGGGAATCCCACACTGCTACGGAACAGGAATCGAGGCAGCCATTAAAAACGGGGAAGAGATGTCTAGGGTTCTCTCAAATGTTGTCACCACAGCTAGGAGTTCCTTCAAGCCTGCAAATTATTTGCCTGTAGTCCCATGGAAGAGGATCACAACCTTCCAAGCCAACTAGGGAAAGTATGAGAACATCATCCAAGTTCTAAGCCCTGCAAAGCCTTCCTGCTTCCTCATCTTAGGCAACTAAAAAACAAAACATGAAGACCCTGGAAGTGTTAGCCCATTTACAGCACAGTGTATATGTGGGTAGAACTTGCATTTTATCATCTTCCTCCTTTGTTCCTGATTTGAGGTGGCAGACACCTTATTAATAATGAATATGATGAGGGAGGTGAGAGGTAATTGGCAACTATCAGATCCTGTCAGTTTGCAGAAATACATTTTATTTTAGTGTGGGTTCCTGGAACATCTTTACCCGAAGAAAGTTCATACACAAGAAATCCACACTATAATGTTAAAAGTCTTTTTTTAAGTTAGTAACGTGTGGTTTTAGTGCAGAATATATGAAAACGAATTGCAGGTATAAACATTATGGCGAGTTAAATTAAAGTAATATATGTAAATATTATGAAATTGGGCAATATGTTTGATGATTATTTTGGATGCAGTTTGGGTTGAATACTTTCCCTTTTTTCTTAGTCCTAATGAATGCCTATCTTGGCATCAACATTTTGCAAAAAAATAGGAGCTTCTTAAATGGCATGCCTGCCTCCCTAATCATCATATCCCTAGTTTTCCAGTCTGATTCCTGCCCGTAGACAAGGGCATTCTTTGTCTCTGTTTTGTCAGTGTTCTGGCGAACCAGATTGCAAGTAGTGAATGCAACCTCAACACAGAATGTTTGTCGTAGATGCTCCTTTTGGAATGTATGAACTTACTCTGTCCTTGTAAGTGTCTCATACATGTTGTCTAATATTTTGCAGTATTATTTTGAGAAAAACATAACTTTTGATCTGTAATGTATAGTGTGAATAAAAACACAAATTGCCTTGCACATTTATCTCATGGTAGTGTGCTTTTTACTATATGTCATAATTTATGATTGTATAACATGAGCTATTTATACTTTATCAATCCATAAGAAAACGTTGTACAAACTGTAATTATAAACAAAATGGCAAACAGCAAACTATACATAAAAAAAATGAAAAGGAGCACCATGAGCACATGAATACAATAGAATGAAAAAGATCCTAACATAAGTAATGATGAGTAAGTTACTTACGTTCGGTAACGCATTATCTGGTAGAGACTCTATCTAGCTGCAGATTCCTTACCTTTGAATTTCCTGGCATCAGCTTGGAATCTGGAATATTTTGCTCAGTGAGCTGTCGGGTGGCGTCGTTCGGTTCCGCATGGCGTTGTTGGAGCCGCCTGGGAAGTCACGGTCACCTATAAAGGCACCACTCTGGAACGTGTATGTCAGTTCTTTTACCCACAAACTTCCACGCCAGAAGCTCAGAGTCATGGATAAAACTAACTCTTTGTCTGTGCAAAACTAGCGCCCTAAAAGGGATAAACCCTAACCCTCTAGACATATCCGCAGAGCAGGGAGGCATGGGTGGTGTAAGGAATCTGCAGCTAGATATAGAGTCTCTACCAGATAATGCGTTACTGAAGAAAAGTAACTTGTTCATCTGATAAGGTAAGGAATCTGCAGCTGACTCCGAATGCAGATTCTTAACCTTTGAAAAGATACCCAAGCCATAACCTCCTGGCGGTGGTCTGCAGTTGACTCTACTTACACTAAGAAGTCCTGTAGTACCGAACGGGCAAAATGTCTGTCTCTCCAAACCTGATTGTCCAGGCAGTAGTGTTAAATGTGTGCAAAGATGACCACTTTGCTACCTGACAAATATCCAGGGCTGGAATGCCCCGAGCTAGTACAGTGATAGCAGCTTTGCCCCTGGTGGAATGAGCCCTCAAGCCCTCAGGAGGCTGCTTCTTGCCTAATGTGTAGCAGATCTTGATGCAGAGAACGACCCAGCGCAAAATGATTAGCTTCTGCACTGCCCGACCCTTCTTTGCTCCCACGTACCCCACAAAGAGTTGGTCATCCACCCGGAACTCTTTTGTACAGTCAAGGTAGAATGACAGCGCTCTTTTTGGGTCCATCCGGTGGAGTTGCTCCTTTTCGCTCCTTCCCAGATAGAATTGGTTCACCACCTTAGGGTGGAAACAGGCATGTGTTCTGAGAACCACCTTGTCTGGGAACATGGTGAGATAAGGCGGCTTAGATGAAAGAGCTTGCATCTCACTCACCCTCCTCGCAGATGTTATCGCCACTAAGAAGGCTGTTTTGATGGTGAGCAGCTGGACGGGACAGTTGTGTAAAGGCTCAAAAGGAGCACACATTAGAAGTGTGAGGACCAGATTCAAATCCCACTGGGGCATAACAAAGGGCGTAGGAGGAAACATATTGTACAAGCCCTTTGAGGTACCTATGTACAATGGGAGATTTGAAAAGTGAAGGCTGATCAGGTAGCCGAAGAAATGCCGATAAAGCAGAAAGATAGCCCTTGAGAGTACCCAACACAGAACCTTGTTGGGCAAGGGATAGAATAAAGAGAAGGCTATTCAGAAAGAGAAGCGGAAAGAGGATCAATATACCTTTCTTTACAATAATATACAAAGCGTTTCCAACAGTAGGCATTTTATTGGAGGGACGCCTGGCTGCCAAAATAACTTAACAGACTTTGGGGGGAAGGTCAAAAGCACTCAACTGTTGTTGCTCAAATTCCATGCGTGTAGAAGCAGAATTCACAGGTTTCGGTGGAGAACCTTCCACTGCTGATGTGACAAAAGTTCTACCCGAAGGGGCAACCTGATTGGAGGATTGATGCTCGAGGTACCACACTCTCCCTGCCCAATCCAGAGACACTAGGATTACTTGGGCCCAGACGTTCTTGATCTTCTTGAGAACTCTGGGCAGAAGTGATAAAGGCATACAACAGGCCAGAATTCCACTTGTGACAAAAAGCATTGCAGAGCGACTGCCGCCTTGGAAGCTCCAGTGCACAATACTGCTGAAAATGCACGTTCTCTGCAGAGGCGAACAGATATTACCAAGGCTCTCCCCACTGCTGAAAGAGTCCTTGTTCCACCCCTGGGTGGAGATACCATTTGTGATCCGCTAGGCACCGACGGGCGAGTTCGTCTGCCCTGGTGATCAGGGAACCTGCCAGGTGTTGAACCACCAAAGTTATGCCCTGCTGTTTCAAGCATGTCCAGAGACGCAGGGCCTCTTGACAAAGGGTCCACTACCCCACACCGCCTTGCTTGTTGCAGTGCCACATTGCGGTGCTCTTGTCCGTGAACACCTGCACTGTCTTCTCTTTCACAATAGGAAGAAATGCTTTCAGTGCCAGTCGGATCACCCGGAGCTCCAATAAGTTGATATGGAGTCCTGATTCTGCCAGAGGCCTCTGATCTCCGCCTCTCCCAGATGGCCTCCCCATCCCTGAAGTGGCGCATTGTCACTACTCTGTTAAGGAAGGGAGAGGAGTCTGCTTCTGACCCAATCGCAGTTCACTAACCACCACTGCAGGTCTTTTGCAGTTCCCTCCGAGTTCTGAACCGTGTCAGTAAGATTCCCCTGATGATGCACCCACTGGAACTTCAGGTCCCACTGCAGAGCCCTTATATGCCATCTGGCATGTTTGACTAAGAGGATGCAGGAGGCCATGAGTTCCAACAGCCTCAGAATTTGTCTCACTGAAATCCAGGATAGAGGCCGAAGCATTGGTAGCATAACCTGAATATCCTGGACTCACTGCTCAGCAGGATAAGCCCGAAACTGCAAGGTGTCCAGAACGGCTCAGATGAAAGGGAGCTTCTAAGAGGGAATCAGGTGTGACTTTGGCACGTTTATAGTGAACCCCAGCAAATGCAGGAGGTTCAGTGTCATCTGAAGGTGGTTGACGAGAGCCTGGGGCGTAGAAGCCATGAACAGCCAGTAGTCGAGATAGGGGAAGACTGAAACCCCTAACCTGCACAGATGAGCTGCTACTACCGCCATCACTTTTGTGAACATCAGAGGGGCACTGGTGAGACCGAAAGGAAGCACGGTAAACTGAAAGTGCTCGTGGTCCACCTTGAACTGCAAGCAGTGCCTGTGAGCAGGCAGGATGGGAATGTGAAAATACGCATCCTGCAAATCCAACGCTACCATCCAGTCTTTTTAGTCAAGGCAGACAAGACCTGAGCAAGAGTGAGCATCTTGAATATCTCCTTTTTGAGGAAGAGATTGATGCCCCCTAAATCCAAGATAGAGCGAAGAGACCCTTGTTCTTTTTTGGAATCAGAAAGTAGCAGGGATAACAACCACTGCCTACTTCTGACATCAGGACCCTTTCTTTGGCTCCCTTGGCCAAGAGAGCTGTAACGTCCTCGCGGAGTAAGATTAAATAATCCTTCATCATCTGTTCTTTTAAAGGAGGTTTAGAGGGAGGGAAAGACTTGAAGGGGAGGGAATACCCCTTCTATATGATCTGCAAGACCTATTTGTCCGATGTTATGGACCGCCAGTGAGGGAGATGAAATTGAATCCTCCCTCCAGCTGAACGAGCATGGTCTTGCAGAATCATACTAGGAGGACTTGGGAGCTGTGGAGGGGGAGGAGGCTGGGTAGAGGCCTACCTCAGGCTAGACCCTTTGGGTCTGAAGGTACCACAACCTTGTTGTTGCACTGGATGCTGAGATGATGGAGGACAGTGGCTGACTTGAAAGGGGCGAAAGGCAGAATGCTGGCGAGCAGGCAGAGAGAGGCCCAAGGATCTGGCTGTAGCTGGAGAGTCCTTGAACTGCCCAACGCTTGAGTCTGCCTTTTCTCCAAATAGGGGCAAGCCATCAAAGGGCATGTTCATAAGGTTTGCCTGGACATCCCCCGAAAAGCCAGACGTACGGAGACAGGCATGGCACCAAAGGGCCACTGTCGATGAAATTGCCCTGCCCAGCGAGTCAGTCGTGTCCAGCCCACACTGTATCGTAAACTTGGCTGCATCTCTCCCATCTTTAACATCTTGTGTGAGAGTCTCCCGCACACCCTCCGGGACCTGGAGCAGCACGTGTGCCTGTGTATCCCACAAGGTATGGGAAAATCATCCCAATAGGCATGAGACGTTTACAGACCTCAATGCCAGGCTAGAGGAAGAAAACATTTTCTTTCCAAGCTGATCTAGCCTATTGGATTCCCTATCCGGGGAAGTGAAAGGGAAGGTACCATGGAAGGTGGAGGCCTGGCTTGCCAAGCTCTCTAGGGTGGGGTGTTTGGTGAGAAAACTAGGATTGTTTGGAGCTGGTCTATGGCGGTGGCTGATAGTCCTATTAACAGGAGCCGCAGTGCTGGGTTTGGACCATGTCCCCACCAGGACATCAGTGAGTGCTTCATTGAAGGATTTAATCGGCTCTGATGTGGAAACCCCCAGCTGAAGTACCTCAGTCAGAGCTTAGTCCTGACCGGCACCATAGGCAAATCTTGGTCCAAGACCTCAGCTGCCTTATGAACTACCATAGGATATGAAGTTCCCTCCTCCATAGGCACAGTAGGAGGTGAGAGCATGCCAGTATCTGGTGAAGAATCCAGTCCACTGGTTTCCCCTAGTTCCTCATACCAATTCATATGCTCCAGTCCATATTCTAAAGGGTCATAGGACCCCTCCCATTCCTCCCCTGTACCTGGCTGTCTAAAACAAGCCTCAGGTACTGATATGGCTCCTGTCGGCGCCATCGAAGTCTGAATTGGCGTCCCACAACGTCATTCCGGATCATCTGGGCTAAGGATGGGGCTTGCTCCACCGTTGGGCGCCGGTGGAGCGGGGAGGGTCGACGTCGGAAGCAACACCGGAGGAGGCCTACTGTGTGAATTCGGCGTCACCCCTGATCCAGTGTCTGACCCTGGAATCCCCAACAGCGCTGAGGCTTGAAGACACCGGCGTCGAGTCTGATGGGGCACCTGCTGACCCTGCAGGGCCCGAAGACACGCCCGCTGGAGCAGCCCGCTCAAATATGAGGCGCATGGCATCGTGAAAGTCTTTGAGCTGAGAGGGGGTCGCTAGGGCTCCCAGAAAGGGCAGGAGGTGTGAAGTTGGCCCTGGCATCGGTTCTGCGCAACCGTGCCTGGAACATCAACGTTCCCGAAACGCCTTGTCGGCCGACTGGCATTCCAAAGTCTGTTTGAACTTGTTCTTCTTCTTGTGCCTCTTTCCTGAGCGCCCGGAGGACCTCGAGTGAGAAGTAGAGGACTTAGGGCTCCTGGAGCGGTCCCGTGACCTCCTCCTCGATCGGGACCGTGACCTCCTAGGAATTGCGCCAACCAAATTTGACTTGCGGGCCTTGTAGGATGCTAACCAGGCTTATAGTGGGTACCTGATGGTACTTACACCTTTTGCCAGGTCCAGTTATCCCTTATTAGTGGATTAGTAGTGTTCTAGCAGCTTAGGCTGATAGAGGTAGCTATAGCAGAGCAGCATAGGCTGAACTAGGAGACATGCAAAGCACCTACTACACCACTTATCATATACCACTGTATCATAAGAATCACAATACTCAGAGTTACTAAAAATAAAGGTACTTTATTTAAGTGACAATGTGCCATAAATATCTCTGAGGATACACTCCCTTAGGAGGTAAGTAAAATACACAAAATATACACGCAAACCAAAATCAGGTAAGTAAAGAGTTAGCAAAGTAGTGCAAACACTGTAGAATACAATAGACCTAGGGGCAACACAAACCATATACTAAGAAAGTAGAAGGCGAACCACTTGGGGACCCCAGGCCTAGTGTAGTGTGTAGAGGGTCGCTAGGAGTGTTAGAAAACACTGAGGGTGTCCAAGATACCCCACACCAAGGCCCTGAAAAATAGGAGTAAAGTTATCCTACTTCCCCAGAAACACATTAAAGTCGTGATAGGAGATTCTGCAAAGACCACAACAGACTGCAAAGCACTGAAGACGGATTCCTGGATCTGAAGACCTGTAAAGGAAGTTGACCAAGTCCAAGAGTCACAAAAGTGTTCAGGGGGGCAGGAGCCCACTAAACCCTGGATGAAGGTGCAAAATGGTTGCCTCCGGGTGGAAGAAGCTGAAGATTCTGCAACAATGGAAGATACCAGGAACTTCTCCTTTGCTCAGAAGATGCCCCACGGTGTGCTGGAGGATGCAGAGTTGTTTCCATGCAGAAAGACCACAAACAGGCCTTGCTAGCTGCAAAAGGTTGCGGTTGAAAAAAATGGGTGCTGCCCGGGCCCAGGAAGGACCAGGAGGTCGCCCCTTGGAGGAGGAGAAAGAGGGGGCACTCAGCAACACAGAGATCCCACGCAGAAGCAGGCAGCACCCGCAGAAGTACTTGAACACGGGTTCAAGAAAACTGAGCACAACTGTCGTCTCAACACTACCAAAGAGGGTCACACGAAGCTGGTGGTCAACTCAACGCGTTGAGCAATGCAGGACGGAGTGCTGGGGATCTTGGCTATGCTGTGCATGAAGGATTCCTTGCAAAAGTGCACAGAAGCCCTAGCAGCTACAGTTCACACAGGATTACTGTCTGGCGTGGGGAGGCAAGGACTTACCTCCACCAAATTTGGATAGATGGACCACTGGACTGTCGGGCTCACTTGGATCCAGCTCCTGTGTTCCAGGGACCACGCTTGTCACGATGAGAAGGGACCCAGAGGACTGGTGAAGCAGAAGTTTGGTGCTTGTGTTGGCAGGGGGGAGGATTCTGTCGACCCACCGGAGATTTCTTCTTGGCTTCCAGTGCAGGGTGAAGGCAGACAGCCCCCAGAGCATGCACCACCAGGAAACGGTCGAGAAAGCCAGCAGGATTAGGCACTACAATGTCGTTGGTGGTCTTCTTGTTACTTTGTTGCAGTTTTGAAGGCATCGTAGAGCAGTCAGCAGTCAATCCTTGGCAGAAGTCGAAGAGGGAGATGCAGAGGAACTCTAGTGAGCTCTTGCATTCGTTATCTGATGAGAAACCCACAGGAGAGACCCTAAATATCCCTCATAGGAGGATTGTCCACCTAGTCAGGTAAGCACCTATCAGGAGGGCTCTCTGACGTCACCTGCTGGCACTGGCCACTCAGAGGCCTCCACAATGCCATCACATCTCTGCTTTTAAGATGGCGGAGGTCTGGGATACACTGGAGGAGCTCTGGGCACCACCCCTGGGGTGGTGATGGACAGGGGAGTGGTCACGTGCCAGAGCAGGGGCTGGGCGATCCCTGAACCGGTGTAGACTGTTTATGCAAGGAGGGCACCATCTGTGCCCTTCAACGCATTCCCAGAGACCAGGAGAGGCTACTCCTCTCAGGCCCTTAACACCTATTTCCAAAGGGAGAGGGTGTAACACCCTCTCTCAGAGGAAATCCTTTGTTCTGCCTTCCTGGGACTCGGCTTCCCAGACCCCAGGAGGGCAGAAGCCGGTCTGTGGGTTGGCAGCAACGGTAGCTGCAGTAAAAACCCCAGAGAGCTGGTTTGGCAGTACCCGGGGTCCATGCTGGAGCCCCAGGGATGCATGAGATTGGCACCCCAATACCAGATTTGGCATGGGGGGACAATTCCATGATCTTAGACATGTTACATGGCCATATTCGGAGTTACCATTGTGAAGCTACATATAGAAATTGACCTATGTGTAGTGCACACGTGTAATGGTGTCTCCGCACTCACAAAGTCCGGGGATTTAGCCCTGAACAATATGGGGGCACCTTGGCTAGTGCCAGGGTACCCTCACACTCAGTAACTTTGCACCTAACCTTCACCAAGTGAGGGTTAGACATATAGGTGACTTATAAGTTACTTAAGTGCAGTGTAAAATGGCTGTGGAATAACATGGACGTTATTTCACTCAGGCTGCAGTGGCAGTCCTGTGTAAGAATTGTCGGAGCTCCCTATCGGTGGCAAAAGAAATGCTGCAGCCCATAGGGATCTCCTGGAACCCCAGTAATCTTCTGATTAGCAGAGCCTCAGTGACACAGTTAGGCACCACACAGGGAACACATTCAGGCCACAAACTATGAGCACTGGGGCCCTGGCTAGCAGGGTCCCATTGAGACATATAGAGCACAGTGACAAATAGGGTTTCACTATGAGCACTGGGGTCCTGGCTAGCAGGATCCCAGTGAGACAGTAAAAACACACTGACATATACTCACAAACAGGCCACAAGTGGGGGTAACCATGCTAGAAAGAGGCTACTTTGCTACAGGCCTCCATGAGCTTCAGAGACCGGTCTCTCAAAGCTTTCAGGGCCATGGTCCGGCACTCGGAACACAACCTTGAGTCGTGATCTCTGTCAAGGCACCAGAGACATACCTGATGGGGGTCCGTCACCGACATGGCGCGATGACAGGCGTCACACGGCTTGAACACCGTCTTCCTCAGTGTCATCCTGGACGGACTTCGAAAGACTCAACAAAAAGGTCGGAAAAAGGCAGAAAGTAGCTTGATTCTCTGACCTGCGCTTAACCGGTATGGAAGGAAAAAAACTGTCGTATGCGCGCCGGGGTGGTGCCTTTATAGACGACTGTGATGTCAGAGACAGCTCCAATGACGCTGATGATGCCACATGGAGCCGAAAGACGCCCACGGATCTGAACAACTCAACCGCCCCCCACCCCCTTTCCAACGGCTCCGGATTCCAAGCTGACCACAGGAATTTCAAAGGTAATGAATCTGCAGCTAAAAGTCTCTATCAGATTTTCAGTTTTATTAAGGACTCTGAATTGTTGATTATCCCCTGTATTTACAGCTACATGTGTTATTCCTCTTTTCAAACACTGGCATACAAGTGTTTTTATATCACTTTCACCACAATGATTGATTTACGTCCTGCCACTTACAGTCGCTATTTGATTTTATGGTTTAGTGTGCTAGTGCTTGAATGATTCCTAATCTGTTTAGTTTCACACCAGAAGCAGTAGTAGTGCTGCATATTTGTTACTACCTGTCTCTTTAGTGGTTTTCATTTCAGTTTCTTCGCTGCAAGAAAGAGGATGTCATCAAGCTGCAATCCCTACTATACTGCTTAGTTACATTGGTATATGGTACTTGTAGTTCTTTTACTGTGTTTGTTAGAATTTGTAGTCTTTGACACTGTTTATTTTATTCTGATTGGCTGCTGGTTTAAATAAAGCAAGAAGGGGTATGCACAATTCTTGCCTCAGAGTCCTTAATCAAATAGAAACATATTATTTACGTTAGCTAAAACATTTTTTATTTTAATTTCCATATGTTTATTAATCCTCCATCAACCTTTTCTAAACAAAGGTGTTGTTGCACATTAATGATGTTCATTGCCACTCATTTCTGTAAGACATCCTCCACAATGTACTGCTAATTTCACAACTATCCTGTGGGATTTCAGGGTGATTTGATTCAATTCAATTGCTCAATCTGCATTTGATACACTCCAATAGTGAGTACAGGACACTTTCTCACTTTTTTGCAAAAATCATAGATGTCCTTTATATTGACATTGTAGAACAGTTAACATCCGCAATAATGATAGTAATGCAGATGACACCATGCTCATACAGTGAACATAAGTACAGAGATATACAAAAAGACACTGTACAAAACCCAAGTGTAAATTACAATTGTCCATAGAGATATTATCAATTTGTTTATAGTACCTCATAGTGAATCTCCAAGAGCTAGACAACCAAGAGAAGTTTTTATTTTTTTTATTTTTTTTCCTTCTCCAGGAATTGTGATTCTTTCACATCCGGTGCTTCAGACAATGAGAACCACAAACGGGAGCAGCAGCCTGTGTGAGGTCTTTTGGGACATGTAGGAAGCTGGCCTGGTGTGTGGTGAGTACCTTAAGGTACTTACAACTTATACCAGGTCCAGGTATCCCCTCTTAGTGAAGTGTAGGCAGTGTCTAGAAGCCAGGCTCTCTAGAGGTAGTTGTGGATATCTAGGAGACATGCAAAGCTAATGCAATACCACCGTAGCCACACAGCACAAACACACATGGAAGAAACACTCAGTTGTAGAAAAATAAGGGTGCTTTATTTTTGGAACAAAACACTAGAAGGCCAACCTTCTAATAGGAGGTAAGTAATACACCAAATATATAAACTATTAAAGAGTAATAGACCTAGAAAATGTTGGAAAACTGTGCAAATAGCAATAACCAATAGTGACTCTAGAGGGAGTGCAAACCGTATACTAAAAAAATGGAATGCGAACACAGGCCCCCCCCCACCTTCACCAAAGTTGGACAGCTGGCAGAGAGAACCAAGAGGACTACTCCGAACCACCGCCTGTGATGCAGGATCCACACAGCTAAAGATGAGGGGAGAGCCACGCAGCCGGTCATCATTGCAGTAGGTGCCTGCGGATGCAGGAGAGTGACTCCAAGGGAGATTCCTTCTTTCTTCTAGTGCAGACTGAAAACACACTGCCCTCAGTGGATGCACAGTCGGTGGAACTGTTTCATTTGCTGGCAGGAGCCCTGGAAACAATGTTGCAGAAGAGTTCTTCTTCTTGGAGGCAGATTGCTGGGTCCTAGAGGTTTCATTCGCAGTTCCGGATGCCAGAAGGTTGCAGAGGAATCCTTCTGGACTCTTGCAAGCCGAATCTGAGGACCCACCCAAGAGAGAGACCATATATAGCCCTGAAAGGGAGGTTGGTCACCTTGCCAGGTAAGCACCTATCAAGAGGGGGCTCTGACGTCATCTGCCTGTCCTGGCCACTCAGATGCTCCCAGAGTTCCTTGCCAACCTTGGAAACAAGATGGCAGAACCCAGGGGCCCTCTGTAGGAGCTCTGAGCACCACCCCTGGGGTGGTGATGGACAGACTCCCTTTTCCATTGTCCATGCCAGAGCAGGGACTGGGAGGGTCCCTGAACTGGTGTGGACTGATTTATGCACGGAGGGCACCAAATGTGCCCTGCAAAGCATACCAGTGGCTTGGGGCTACCTCTCCCAAGCCAGTCACACCTATTTCCTATGGGAGTGGGTGTTACCTCCCTCTCCCAAAGGAAATCCTTTGTTCTACCTTCCTGGGCTTAATCAGATCAAGCAACAGGAGGGTAGAAACCTGTCTGAGGGGTGGCAGCAGCTTGGGTTGCCCGAAAAACCCTATAAGACTGGAGGTAGCCATTCTGTGTGTCCTCTGAGGAGCCCCCGGAGTGCATGGGATGATACTTCCAATACTTGCAACAGTATTGGGGCATGAATCCGACATGTTTGATACCAAACATGCCTAGGTTTGGAGTTAGCATTATTAGCTGGACATAGGTAGTGACCTCAGTACATGCATAAAATGGCATCCCGCACTCACAAAGTCCAGGAAAATGGAGCTGGAGTTCGTGGGGGCACCTCTGCTAGTGCAGGGGTGCCCTCACACACAGGTAATTGCACCCTGCCCTCTGGGATAGGAGGGCCTGCCATAGGGGTGACTTACAGTGACCTGGTGCAGTGACCTGGTAGTGAAAGGGTGCATGCACCTTTTCAGACAAGCTGCAATGGCAGGCCTGCGGAACACTTTGTATGGGCTTCCCATGGGTGGCATAATACATGCTGCAGCCGATAGGGATCCCCTGGTACCCCAATGCCCTGGGTACCTATGTACCATATACTAGGGACTTACACGGGGGTACCAGTATGCCAAATGTGGGAAGAAAAAGGTACAAGTTACCAAGTTAAAAGGGAGTGAGCATAATCACTGGGGTCCTGGTTAGTAGGATCCCAGTGAACAAGGTCAAACACAGTGACAACAGGCAGAAAATGGGGGTAACCGTATCAAGAAAGAGGATACTTTCCTACAGGATCACTTGAGGTAATGGTGGTGGCCCTATATTTTGAGGGACGGTTCTCTCGCACTAATTTTGTTATATTCATCAGATGACAAAAGGTTCTGTTGAAACCAGACAGGTTGTTATGGGCTGAAACATCAACACCAGCTCCCCTGGTTGTCTAGGGCTCGGAGATTTGCTGAAAAACTGTTAAAAAAAAAATATCACATAAGCCTCGTTTCAGGAAGTCTTACATTACAACCCATCCTTATGGAAACTGAACATGATTAGAGGCGCATGAGTATGGTTTCACTGTTTTCATTTTAATGTGGGTAGTGTTATTATATTGAAAATGAAAAAATGACACTAAAAGGAATCGATAGGTGGACCTTTGGATGCTTTAATTGGGTAACATTACGTCAAAACTTTATTTTCATGTTGTAAATTTGCCTTTATCTCGATTTTCAGACTCATATATTAAGCACCACTTTGTGCATTGACAGTGCCTCTTATTTAAAAATTATTGTTCATTGATATATCTAAAGCAACGATGAATGCATGAAAAGATATAGAAATGACTGCACAGAAAAATCAAAAATATGTTTTTTGAGATTTTGTTATTGCAAATAAGCCAATTAATTTAGAATGCCTTCATTATTTTCCATAAACTAGGCCTTTGGATTTTGTTTAATGTTTTTAGATACCAATGGAGTCAGATGATGGTGTAAATGAAAACCTAAGGCTTCAGTTTAAGGCTCTACAAGAACAGCAGCAGAGAAGGCTCCAGAAGTTACAAGAGAGGAAGAAAGAGAAGCAGCAAACGCCTGATCCGAAGGACGAATCACGCACAAGGACGGATGCTTTTGGGGTTCAAGATGAGCTCAATCTGTTTCAGTTAGGTGCAGACTCTTCCAGTGATATAGGCAAAAGGTAAGAACATCTTGGATTATACTGTACCTCATGAAAATCAGTGATCAAGATCCAGATACCTAGAACAGTATTGTTATTTTTCATGTGTTTTCTATATTGCGGCCTAGGCCATAATGAGTAATAGACCACATTAGAGAAGTAGCAATGTACATAGAGAATAAATCTGTTCAAGACAGTGGATGAAAGAAGGGAAATTACAGGACAGTCCATGAAAATACAGTTTGTAAGCATTTAATGGGCTAGAAGCAGGAAAAACCTAGCATCGGGGTACTAGGTTATAACCAATTTATAATACAAATATTTGCTGTTATGGGAGAAATTTGGTGTTGACATAAAAGCAGACACAATTTCTGTCACATTGTTCGTTCATGTTTAGAGATCAAATGATGATATGCAATTGTTACGACACATGCTTTGTTTCACTTTTGTAGATTTTTTATAAGGGATTTGTTTTGATGGCATACTGTTTGAGTTCCCCATCTTGACTTTACTCCACAAGAAAGCTTGTTCAAGTGTTCGCTTCTTTTTACATGGGTGTTCGAGCAAGGTGACGTCTGTGCTGTGTGATCATTGCTGGCGTCAGCTGTAAGAATTTTGTTTTTGAGGGGTTTAATTTGAGGAAGTGGTGCGTCATCTTTCCAGTGCCAAATCTGTGCAAAATTGAACAGTGTTATTTGGAGAGTAAGTGTTCAAATAGTACAGAGTGCCACCTGCACAGGTTTCTTATGAGGTGTTGAAATTTTTTCATTAAAAGCGATTCCATCATTTAGGCACTCCTTGCTGTAGAGTGGAGGGGTAAGAGAGGAAGTTTTATATTGTTTGCATTGATATAGGTTATCTTGGGAAACATTTTAGGTGTAGGAGGATGTGGCGTGAAGAGTCACCTTTTCCCAAGATATCAAATGCAATGTCTATAAATTGTAGCTTTGCAGTCTCAGTGCTGCTGCCAGGTCTAAAACCTGATTGGAAGCCATCAAGCATGTTCTCCTCTAAAGTTTCTGCAAAGGTTTCTCCACATACCTTTCCAAGACTTTAGCTTGGCAGGGTGTATTATGTTCAGTTGATCATGTCTTCTTTATCTGCACCAAATGTTTCCTAGCAGAAGAGTATCCAAAGACAATTTTTGGGGATTTCAGGAAAGCTCCTTGCAAGAATTATGCTTTAGTTTTTTAACGTTTCAGAAAGATGAACTGATGTGTTTGAGAGTGGTTACTTTGGGATCCTAAAAAACAGTAGTTGGTCAAAGCTCGGAAGTGGTATTGCTGAGCTCACGCTGGGGGCCTTCTCTGAACTCAGATCAGGTAACCATGTTTATTGACTTTACCAATTCAATAAACCTGAGTGAGAGCATAATAGGGGAGGGCATGTGGGCTATTATTAGTTGAGAGAATCATTCAGCAAAGTTTTAGTTAGGCATAGCTGGACCAAACTGTTGGTAATTACCAGTTCTACAGTCTTGAGGCTAAGTCTTGGAGCTGATCCGATATTTTATAAGATGCAGGTTAAAGAGAACCATACCCAGTTCTTCAGAGGAGCCAATATTGTCTTGATTGTTTAATGCGAATTGTAGAGCTCCATCTACCTCCCACTCCCCCTTATAGAGGACTATAGAAACCTTCATTTCCATAGGAGATCTGCAATATCTCTCTTGGACACGTACTAACACAAGGGGCCTTATCACTTTGAGATCTAGGCTTGCATATCCGCACTTTATGGGGGATTGGGTGAAGAAATCGAATATGTTCTCCAGCATCCTTTGATTGTTCCTGAGGACTTGGTTGCTTTTTGAAATTCATTACTCACCTGACGAAGACCTAGCTAGGAGGGTCAGAAGGTGCAAATAATTGCCATCCTTACACTTTGGGGTTCATTAATGTTATTGGGTTTGATGTGTATATTCTTATTTATTTTTATTTAGCAGCCACAGGGTTTTGGCACATCTGACTCATACATGCTACAGGTATGTTCTTAGGGTCAATTTGGAGCACACTTTGATTCCCCTGAAGTAATACTTTCATCACTATCACTTGGTTTATATGTTGAAGCACATCATTAGTCACTTTAAAAATGAAAAAAAACATTTGCATATTTATGGAGTGCCTCAATGTAAAAAAATCTGCTAAGTCTTTCTTGTCATCTTTTGAGAACTCCACTTAAGGAAATTTGGAGGGGAACAATTAACAATACATAATCTTCAACACACATTGGAGGAATGGCATTTTTATTACACAAATTCAGAACTATGATAACATATTGAAAATAAGAAGGTAACTATTTGTAGAGATTTACAATCAATTTGGGACAGTTCTCCAAAATGTTATAAAATAAACCGTCTATACCTTGGTAATTGCAAGTGTTGCAATTGTGCATTTTTTTTTTCATCCACCTATATGGACTTTAGGGAATAAAGTTGTGAAGACAGAAGTCTGTTTCTGTTTATTCCATGTTACCTGGAGAAAGAATAGGAGGGAATGCAACATAATCTTCAGTTTGAAATTAATGTTTTGCTGTGAATTTGTGTTTCTTGTCCTGCAAGTAGCATTCTGTAGCCATACAGTATTATTATAATGTCTAGCAATGTGTATACAATCTACCTAACTCTAAGTTGTAGCTTAAAATGTGCATCTCTTAAATGCCATATGAAAGTATTAGCAAACTACTGTAAAAGCCAGCGATCTGTAGAATATTGTAACAAAAACTTAACTTATTGAACATTTCCAAGATGCGATCATTATGATGAAAATCCAAAATGAGGAATGGCAAGTAGGAAGTAAAACATGGAGACACATCAGAGCAGTGCAGAAGGATGTTGAGTAGATGATTACGGGCAGCAGATCTGGTTGCAGATAGCAGCCACCCACAAGTGCCACAGCTTCATAAGTGCTGGCTGACAGTAGTGTAGCTAAATAAGAATCTGATGTAAATGTGTGGCTTGAAAGTCCCCTTTCTGTTTTTGTAACCAAAATACATATTTGCTTCACATAGAACTGCATCAGGAGAAGCATGGTCTGCATGGAAAAAGTAGTCTGTCTAGAAGTAGAATGCAGTAGGGAAAACGTTTGAGGATGTGCAATTGGCAGGGGAGGTTAGGAGCCTTAGGGGCTTTAGTGGTAGAAAGTTAAAAACATTCTTCAGTATGACCATATAGCATAATCACCTTTCGTCATGTTGGATCAGTCACTGATGATTTCGTGATTTTTACTTTCATCACTATCACAGTTATTGTCTCAGAGATAAGCCATGATCTAAGACACAAAGATTCCAAGAAAAAGCCAAGATTATCTAACAGAGTAGTTAAAGCTCAGAATTCCAAAGTATAGCCACAAAAATCCGAATTGGATTCTCAAATGGACTACCCTTTCAAAATACAGAGGGTTTGTGGCCAGTATCAGGTTTGAAATTGGTACTAGACCTGTCTCACATGTGGCTAGTTTGTGCAATGTGTCAGGGATTGGACTGGGGGAGCTGGTAGAGGACATCTACTCAGTAGTGATTTGAAATTCTTCAGTACCTCATGTCTCTCTGTTGTCTCTAGGCAATTATGTCAAGAAAAGTACAAATAAAAACAGAAAAACACGTTTATTTCTGCTGATGTCTTTCCCTGTCACAGCACTGATTCTAACTATTAACCCCAGCATACTGAACGTTTAAAAAAATATGCTGTACGTTCTAGCAATGAGATCCACTGCTGTGAGAATGTCCAACTTTGATCAGGTACTCAAGCAAACCATGTTTTGGGTGTGCTTTTCCTCCTTCTAACAAATTCAGAGACTGGGTCTTGAGTAGTGCTGGCTCTGGTTCTCAGTCCACAATCTGTTCCTGAGTGTGGGTAACAATCGTCTTGTCTTAAAGGTTCAGAGAGTAGAATTCAAGTTCAAGTTTGTTTACAGGACATATTTAATCAAAACCAATACACCATACAAAGTAAAAAGATTTAAAACACATAAATACATTCTTTACTGTGTACCCATAAATTCATTATAGGATTTATGCAGTACATAAAAAAACTGTGAGTACAGCAAAAACATGTTACACAAAGACATTCTCCTAGTACTATACGACTAATGACTAGCTAGGTACCTAATTTTAAAGTGCACAAGTATTTAAAATGTAATCCTTATATATTTTCATTTACAGGGATTAAGCCCCCTAATTGTTTTATACTGTGTAACACTATCATCACACCAAAATAACAATTATGTGCAAAGTAAAATATTGACCTAAAAGGCTTTGTACTCAACACATGCGTACCCACCCACCTAAAATATTCAGAATAAAAAGCACAATCATTTCAAAACCTCTTAAAAAAAAAAAAAAAAAAAAATTGTCAAACCCTAAAAACCTCACTCGCCTGTCCCATTTGAATTCATCTTGTTTTGTATGTACAGTTTTTTGCATGGTAAGCCTAAGAATTGTGTTAATGTAGCGTTCAAAATAATATCTGTTGATTTAAAGCTGCAGGGATGTGGAATTCCTATCGCCCGACGCCCGGGACATCTTGTTTGGGGTCAAGGGCAACAAGTTTTTATGTTTACTTTGTCCTTGGGACAAGTAGGCCCAACCCTCTGCAGCACAAACCCTTTGGCTGCCTGTTTACAGAGAGTGGAACTCTCTGCAGTTGAGGTAATGTGTTTCCAAAAGATAATGCTGTTCGAACTTGTATTTATGGTTCATTATTTGAAAACCTTCATTATTAGGGGGAGTGCTGTAAATAAATGTTTTAAGGTCACACTTCACTACTGACGTTGGTTCCAGTACCAAAAAAAAAAACGTGTACACATGTTTGAAAAGTTTAGGCTATGAGGCTAAGTATAATGCTCCCAGAATGCTCTCTGATTAGATGCAAATGAAGTGTCATTTAGTAAAATGTTTTGATGCATGCTAGTATTTCCCAAAAATATTTCTAATGGAAAATCAGTGTAACCATTTTCAACACGATTATGGGAAGCATGAAAATAAACAAACACTGACAAAGCCAACTGATCTGACATATTTTTATAAGTCTTTTAGTTTCATCAATGCGTGTCTTGTTTTGACATGGCTTTTGTAACACTTTATTGTTGTGGGAGCTACCAGGCCCTCAACATTGTAACAAACACTGGCAAAAAAAAAAAAAACGTTTTTGAACTCTAAAAGCACACGTTGCCACCAGTGGCATAACAAAGGCCCCGCAGCCGCCTTCCAGGGGCCCATTCAGCACAGCACCTGTCCTGAGTGAGTCTGGAGAGGGGGCTCCTCCATGTTCTTTGCAAAGGGGCACCCTCCAGTTTCGTTACGTCACTGATTGCCACTGTAGTTCCTGACAATATGCTCCTTGTGGAAGAGAAGAATGCGATCACTCACAGTAAAGCCAGCCGAAAGAGAGAGAAATAGAAGTTTAATAAAAACAAAATGTCTTTGTTAACACCAGACCTAATTAGGGACCAAGACCCTCATGTAGGTTGCTTTTTGCATGTCGCAAACAGTGACTTTCGCTGTTTGCGACGTGCAAAAAGCACATTGCTATGCACAAACCCAGTTTTGCGATTCAGTAACCTGGTTACCGAATCGCAAAACGGGTTGGCGACTCGCAATTAGGAAGGGGTGTTCCCTTCCTAATTGCGACTTGCAGTGCAATGTAGGATTGTTTTGCGAACGCGGGCGCAAACTAATCGCAGTTTGCACCCATTTCAAATGGGTGCTAACACTTTCACAAAAGGGAAGGGGTCCCCCTGGAACCCCTTCCCCATTGTGAATGTCACTGTAAACATTTTTTCAGAGCAGGCAGTGGTCCTGCGGGCCACTGCCTGCTCTGAAAAAATGAAACGAAAACGTTTCATTTTTCGTTTTTGTAATGCATCTCGTTTTCCTTTAAGGAAAACGGGCTACGTTACAAAAAAAAAACTGCTTTATTGAAAAGCAGTCACAGACATGGTGGTCTGCTGTCTCCAGCAGGCCACCATCCCTGTGAGGCCGCCATTCGCAAGGGGGTCGCAAATTGCGACCCATCTCATGATTATTCCTGAGGTGTGCATTTGCGAAGCCCTTGCGAATCACAGATGGTGTCAGGGACACCATCCTACATTCGGATTTGCGACTCGCAATTTGCGGGTCGCAAATCTGAACCTACCTACATGTGGCCCCAAATTCTTAAAGAAAGTCACAAAAGTGCACCCATGGTATATGTCGTACCCCTATAAAATATTTGTGAAATGTATTTTAGCATGGGTAAATATGCATGTGTAGATTTGCTCATGTGAACATCTATTGAGCATTTGCAAGTTCATTTTCCCTCCATCCACTTTCTTCCCAACCCTGGAAGAAGTTCTAATTCTGCCATTGTCAGGAGTAAATGTCCAACCTTTCTTATTATGGGAAAATATTCGAGAGAAGCTGGTGAAAATCTTTGAAACATGCAGGTTAGTAGGTTTGCAGACTCAAAGGCATTCCAGCCCTGAAACTATTGCTCACTGCTTCCTCCAGCCCCAGTATGCAGATCTGCAGAAAGGTGGAAAAATAAGGAAATTGCTACAGTAGGGATTGAAACTGCAAGTATTCAAGCCCTACTATGGTAGTAGCCCTGACATAATCAGAGAGGCTATTATTAGAGCTCTTACATAATGAGATTGCTGCCATAATTTGTCGCCACACTACATGGCACCAAAGGGACAAGTAGATCTTTTTACAGGACAAGTAGATTTGAGAAGCAACCTGTCCTGTGGACAAGTAGATATTTTAATAAATTCCACACCCCTGAGCTGGCAATCACCGCATGCCTACACAATCATATGTTTCTCCGATTGAAGGCAGCCATCAACCTACTTCTGCATTCACTTAACAACCCTTTACAGAGACAAACCCTAGGGGGGGCCGCCACCCAGTTTGAAGACCTCTGCTCTAACCTGCCTGAGACGAGTTACCGGGAAAATGGAACAGGGACCTAAAAACTTTTCCAATTATCCCATTCAAAATACCGGCGTCTCTTCGTCACAGAGCTTCGCTTCCGTAGCTAATATTTGACATTAATGTTGCAGCAATTACTTGTAACAGAGGCCGATAGCTAGGGCCATCAAGGGATCTTTGCAAAGTACAGAAAGTGAGCAGTAGTGAATTTCCTTTCCACTCTAAATCCTGCTTTTGAGGTCGAAAGGAAACCTTTAAATCAACTAATACGCCCAGATAGCTATAAAACTTAACTTGTTCTAATTCTTGCCCCTTCAGGTATCACTTGTACAATTTTTTTATTTTTTTACTTACTTCTATAACTTTTGTTTTTTTCTCATTTATTACCATTCCATTTGCCTAAACAAATTCAGATAGACTATAAATAAGTTGCCGTAATTCCACTTTTATTTGACATAGAAGGATGACGTCATCTGCATAACGCAGACTTAAGATAAACATTTCTCCTATCTTTTGAGGGAGCGCATTAACCTCATTTAGCTTAACAGTCAAATCTGATAAAAAGAGATTAAAAAGATATGGAGCAAACATGCAGCGCTGCTTAAGTCCTTGTTTTGTGTCGATTTTCCTCGACGGGAAGGAACCTTCCCCTATCTTCACTCTAACCCATGTATTAGTATATAGCATCTGTATGGCTTTTAATAACCGAGCAGGAATTCCCCAGGAGGCTAAATTTTCCAATAAATGGTTACGCTGCACCAGGTCAAAAGTGGATTTAAAATCAACAAATAGGGATAAAATATGAACTGCCGTCCCTGGCCCTTTAACAAACCTGACTGATTAGCCAGAATAACATTATTTTCAGTCAAACAGATTTGAAGGTCTTCTAAAAGTAAACCAACACAATATTTTGCCTCAGAGTCTGTTAAGGTAATTAAACGGTAATTCCCTGGACAGGGGCGATTCCCTCCTTTATATATCTGGTGAATTATCGCTCCCCTCCAGGAACTTTAGATGGTTTTAAACACAAAAAAACTGTTGAAAAACGCAATCAACCTTTCTGCCAAAAATCCCGGGTTTGTTTTATATCAAGCATTCAGGACTTCATTTGAGCCAGGAGCCCCTGCCTGCATACTCTTCCTGATCTGTTCAGTAACCTGAGCCACAAGAAAAGTTAATTCTATTACTCCCTTTTGTCCGTCGGAGACCCTATTTGCACCCTCTCTTGGGCGTGAGTCACCCCCTTTGTCTCCCATCTTAAACACATCTTTTTTGATTTTCCTTAATTCGATTAAAATGCTGTGTTTAAAAAGTCAATCCAAGATGATTCTGAAATATTAGAACTTGTTAGGGTCATAGGAGCTTTATTTGGACCATTTCGCCATTTCTCAGATCCCCTGTGAATTACTTTGTTTACTTCAAAATAATGCCTTGGCCCAAAAATCCTGTCTTTTCCTTGCCTTATGTTCCCAAATTTGCTTCTGATAAGTATTATTAATAATTTTTAGATAATTTTGAATTTGGCAATCTCTTGGTTGCCTCTTAGCTAATCTTAAAATTATTTTTAGCTTCTACCCTATTAAGTCAATGGAGGCTGAAATTGTGATTGTATTACTTTCCTTTTCACGTTCCAGGCACTGACTGGCATTTTGATAGATTTTTGTAAGAAACCTAGCCGTGAATTTCACTAAAAAGTTCACCATATAATTATTGGATCACCAGTTTCATCATTCCAACAATAGTTGTACAACTCGATTGCTTTTATACTTGTAGCTTTTATTGAACCTTCGGGCCAGCAGAGTTTCTTATAATTAGTAATAGTGACATTTCCTGGGAGTGCAGCTGCTGGTTTGTGTTTGGGAAAATAAATAATCTCTATGCTTTGTTGACCATGGTCACTCTTATCTGTCTTTACAATCTGATATTTAGTTACTAAGTTTAGTAAAGGCAGCAAGACCACGATATAATCAATTGTTGAATGGGTTCTAGAGACATAACAAGATGCTAACGGAGGAATATCTTGCTGAAATCTCACATTCAAAAGTCTAATACCAAGGGCCTACATGTTTCTAACAAAGGAAACCACCTAGGTGTCAATTGCACCTAAACCTATAGGCCTCATTGAATGCTGTGGGACTGCCCATAAAAGATCCTGTTACACAATTTGTTCTTCTATTTGTAAAGGCAGCAACAATTTCATGTTCAAGTCACCATCTACTAGAAGCTCTGGAGCAGCAGGTTCTTGTAAGCTTGTTAGTATTACTTCTACCAATTTGGTAGTCATAAGCTTCGGAGAGTGAGCATCAGGACGAATATAGACATTAATTACCAAGAGTGGTTTCACAATCTTTTTGTGCCAATTAAGCAGTTTTACTACCAAAAATTCCCTACTGCAATAAAGGTTGTGAGAACCCGCTCGGGTGTTCAAACTTTTTTACCTTTAATGCGGGGGAGAAAAAGCCCATATAACCATCTATTGTAAAGGGTCTCCTGTAATAAAATAGTTTGAAAACCTTTATTAGACTTGTTAAGTCCTTTTGTTGATTGTTTGAATTGATTTCATTTATGTTCCAAGAGCAGATTTTAAACAATTTTTGATCTTGCCGTACAGCATCATTTCGGTGGACTGTTTAATTGTAAGTGACGGCTATCAATGCGGAGATCAGCTGACAAGCACCCTAAACTTAAATGGTCAAGGTGGTCTCTATTATCTGGCATATATCTTGTCTAATGGAATACCGGGGCCAGATTATGGGCTGAAATTGAGTTCCCAATTAGATTTCTAAGTGCCGAGAAGGATGGCTTTTGACGTCTCATTTTGTTTAATTTTGAATTTGCCTTTGAATTTTTAAGGAAGGAGTCAGGGTATCCTAACTGTTGCGGTATTGTAAGCACAATTCCCCAGTTTAAAAAGGAACCTTTTTAATTTAAAACCTTGCTGGCGGGCTGGGGAGTCTTCTATGTTACCAAAGTGGATTCTTGGGTGTTATTTGCATCCTCCTTAGACGCAGGCAGTAATTTCATAGTAAATGTCCCTAGTCCCTAGTCTGAATATCTTTAAGGGATGGTATTACTTGTAAGAGTTTTAATATATTTCCACGATTGAGTATGTCATGTGGGCCCTTAGTCATATATTGTGGTGAAAAAATGATTTGATTACTACCTTTTTGGAGGCTCTGTAGTGGGGACCTCCTTTATACACACCCTGTTCTATACAAAAAAAAAACTAGACCAGTTAGCTCATTTATCGAGGCCCTGGAGCTAGGCTCTGGGTCAGACCTCCACTGGTGGGTCAAATCCATTCGTTCATTTGACTTGTTTACCAATTTAGCCTCAAATGTATGCCCTGCACGGGCATCCTTTGCACAGCAATGCCGAATTGTTCAATAACAGGACAACTTCCCTTGCTCTCAGAATCCTCTACTTTGTGTGCACCTTGTGTAGAAGCAGCTTCAATTAGTATCTTGCTAGTTATCATTCCTTGACCCTCAGCTTTTATAATATCACTTTTAACCCCTGGGTTAATACCTATCTTGCCATCCCCAAACCTTGTTTTGCATTTTGGAAATTGGAGGTTCCAAATTCACATGTGCACTACCCTTAGCTTTAAGGGGACCATGATGCTCCTTAAATACCGAAACCCCCTGCCATGTAGTAGGCTCATTTTTCCCCATAAGTTATTGACCACCCTTTTGAGTGTTAATTAGCGGGAACAGCTTAGTACCCAAGAGGATACCCTTTTTATTTAGATTTTGCTCGGAGCTCTTTTTATTCCCATTTCCTTCAGTGGAGGTGTTTATAGTACTCACACGGACAGCAGAAGTAACAGCTGGGGCCCCCTTTATCTTTTTTTCTATCTTTATGCTGTTTTTCCCTTTGTCTTTTATTAGTTTGTTCATCTAACTGCTTAAATTGATCATCTTGCTGTTTAATTTGTTACGAGGGTTGGACTGGCATCTGTTCTAAAAACATATTTTCACTTGAAGTTCCAGTATTGTGGGCTTGCCCCCTTTCTGGTGACTCAGTACGACAGGCATTATCACTAAATCTTCCCCTAGTACAGCAGACATACTCATTAACACTTGCCTTTTTAATACAAACTCTTCCCCCAGTACAGTAGACATCGTAGTTGACACTTCCCTCATTAGTACAAACACTAGGCTCTTGCTGTGTAGAATTCATTTCCTGTGGCCACCAAATGTTTATGATTGTGAAGCTTATGACAAGCTCTACATTGAACGACTAAGAACAAGAAAAGCTCTTTCACTGAGCCATCTGGACCTTTGTACTCTTTCTCCCAAGTCCTGTACCCTATTAGAAGAAACAGGAAATTTGAAGTTTCAAATTTAAAGTATTTGCTGAGAGGATGAAGGAGAAACTATTAAAAGAGGGGGCGCTAGATGATGTGGATAGGGTCCCCGTGGTTAAATCTGATATTGGATTGATTAAGACGGTTGTCTTTTCAACATCTGGACCAGCTAGTGTCACTTCGAATAAATGCATCTCCCTTTGATGCTAAGAGTAGAATCACTGGACGAATTTAAAATATAATATGCGTCACTAGCCTGTAGTTCTGGATAGCTAATTCTGTTTCACGCATTAACCTTTAGTGCCATTAAATCACACACAAACACAACTACTTGCCATTAGATCAAGTTGCACACATCTTAGGTCTCAGCTTACATCCAGGGAATCTTGTCACAGTACCAGTGGGTACACTGCACTATCCCTTTACAAATAATATAGGTGCTCGATGACCGACTTCAGATTCTATGAATTAAATTAAATATTTGCTTGTGCTTAACACATGCACTTTAATTGATGTCTATATCCTTTCATTTGCACAGTCCTGGGCTTCTTGCCTACTGACTAGAAAAATAAATATATCCATGTATATCTTTGTTTATTTACTCTGCATCTTACCCAGTTCTGATGGAGGATTTCACTGACAATTCCTTAATATAACAGGCTTCTGGAAGATGAGAATGAACAACTTCAAGAACAGCTGCGAGAAGTTAAAGATGAAAATGGCAGACTTTACAAATTGCTGCAGGAAAAAGACTTTGAAATTCGGCATCTAAAGAAGAAAGTGGAGGAAGACAAATTGGCTCTGGCAGGTAGAGACAGATCTTGCAATGAGTGTCATGTTTAGGTGTTCATTTGAGTACGGAGGTCTTATGACAATTACATTTCTTGCATTGCAAGATTCAAACAACCTTCAGTTGTGGGACAGGCTAAAACACAAACTAATAGCTGTGACGTAAACCCCTTTATGTTGACTTTTCAGTTTACCCTCATCTCAGAAATAATCAGTTTCCATTTGTATCTGGAAGTTGAAAATTAGCAGAGTGAAATAATTATTTTGTTTTACCTCCAATCTTTTATCTTATTTGCTTGTACTCTCTTGCCTTTAACCTATGTCTAGGTATAGTTGTACCCTTCCAGGCATCCATTCGAAATAACTGTATGTACCTTTCTTTTCTGCAACACCCAAGTTTTTTTTTCTTTTTCTAAACAATAGATTTTAAAAAGTTCTTATGTCATGCTCTTCTGATGAAATCATACCATGGCTATCTATGGTCTGCTGTAAGGACAATTTTAGTAACCCAATGCCATAAGAAGAACAGGGATAGTGACAGATTCATACTTGCCATGTAAATGCAACACAGTGCATCAGAACCTACAGTTAATATGCCCATCCATAAGTACATTCATAAGCACATAATTGTGAGAAACTGCAGTGCGTAGTGATTTCATGCAGTGAATTTTCTTTGCTTTTAGAACTCCAATCATCCATTTGGGAATGTAGCTCAGTAGGATACCAGTGTCAGATCCAAATGAAAACATTGACCTTAGAAGCTTCAGTCACAATGATGGCATAAAGAATTTTTAGTCTGCGTTTTCTTAAACGTGGAGTTTGACCTTCCTGTGTAATAAATCCATTACATGGTCCACCTTCCTTCATTTAATATTTATTCTACTCATTGGTTTGCAGCAGATGGTGAATGCACTGTTGAGGAGCGTTTTCTAGAGTTAAAAACTTCATGAAAACAACATGAGAGTTTCACTGGTCTCTCTTCTTCGTTAGGAGATACCAGATGAACGCATTTTAATAAACTGAATTTTACATTAATTACTCCTACGGTCCTTCACCTTAATATCCACTCCAGAATATCGTGCTGCCAAAATATGATGGACAAATTAGCAAGGTCCAACATATCAACAAGGTAAGTATATATAGGTAAGTAAAGGTTTACATTATTACTTAACTCCACATCCAAACGCCTTGAAGATTTGTTGCTTTTCAAGGTACTTGGATGTAGAGTTCAGAATAGTAAACCTACACTTACCTGTGTGCACCAAACATTTTGATATTTTGGTGCTCTTGGTAGCACAACATTTCTGTAGTTGATATGCACCATACAACCTTACCTAAACATCCCCTTGAAAAGCCTCCATTGGAAATGTTGGGTTATCCTGTGTATTCCAGTTGTATTCTTAGACTCTGTAATATAGTCTTGTCAGGATAAAGATACTGCGGTTTCAGCTGAAATGTATTAAACAACTTAACACAGTAAAGACCTTCTCTCGTGTAGACGAAAGGTTTTCACATCAGGGTATCCAAATTACATAGGGTAGACTACAGACGATTCCAACGTATTTGTATTTAGTGACCATACTTCTCAGATTATATTCTCCTAATAAGAAATCATCTGAACAACCACCCTGGCATCCTCAGTGAGACAGAGTTTTACAAGAGCAGCTCAGGTTTTTTAGATGGAGCCTATTGACCATATCCTATCAAGATACTTGGGTTGTCCTGGAAGGTTTTGATAGCACTTAATCCCCATTATTATTGAATGTAAATTATGGGAGAGTTATTAATCCAGGCATTAGAAAAGCCAGTTAACCTGGCTTATTTGCCAATACTTACAAGCACAGACATACACTAATGCTGTTTGCTTGCATTGGCACTTTGGAGCCAGACATATTGACTTAGCCAGTGCTTGTTTCTCGTCATGTTCATTACAGAAGGACCTAGTAGAGTAGCCAGATGATGCCATAAAGATAAAAGCTTTTTTTTATTTTATTTGTTAATACAGAATGAATCAAAAGTGAGCTCATGGATAGTGTGACATCCATCCAGCCTGGTCACAACAAAGTTGTAAAACATTTTTTTGTTTGTTTTTGTTTTTGTTTCATGTAGCATACTTTTGAACACACTAAAATGATCTTTTAAGCAATGCTTGATGAAAATTGCTATGCTTTTACATTCTTATATAGGTTATTCTTCAAGTAAGTATTTAGTTATGCTAGAGAATGTATTGCGTTTTTTGGGAAAACCTTATTTTCAAAATGGCTTCTGTAGTCAGCAAGCTTGTCATCTGACAGTAGTGCTTTGTGTATTCCAAGAGTCCTACAGGAAATGTAGAACTAGATGTACTAAGCCATTTAGTAGTTCCAAGCCCTGCGATTCTTTAAATCACATGGTATGAAACTGCTAAATGGCCTTTTCTTATGTGCTAAGCCCAGTGAGTGATTCAGTAATGTTGAACAAATCACAAAAAGTGGTTATAAGTGAATTCTGAATACCAATTTGGAAGTAACATTTTGAGGCATCCTTTCCAATTGCGATACACAATTCAATGTATCAATGGTTTTCTAATGCACCTTGTGTTAGAAATCATTTATAGGTTACTTACTCAACAGAGATGGAAACCCTTTCAAAGACAATAAGGGATCCCCTAAGTACTGCTTCTTCTTGTGAATGTTTAAAAAAGAAACAAAACATTGTTTGGGAGTCTGCCTATCCCAAAAAACCTTTTTTGTTTCCACAAACAAACTTGAAAAGTAAACATTTTTTAAATGCAGTCCACTCTTCTTTAACACAAATGATCCACATTAATTAAAAATATATATATATTGAGACCTACCTCATGAATAGTTATGAGGTAGGTCAAATTGTGACCCACATCAAATCCATAGTTTGCAAATCAACATATTATTGGGTAGGAAGGTTTGCAAAATAATTTAGTGGGTGCAAAAATACTGGTTGACCAGTATTTTGCAACCATATTATTATTTTTTTTTTAATAACCAAATTTGTATTTTGACACAAATTCTTGTTTACCAATCAACAAGAATGATACAGCTGTACATATAACTGTGTTTCCAGCATGTCCCATTCAACCCAGAAGTCCCTACAAGCGAGGCTCATATTTAGTATAATAGTACACATGTATAACAGATCTACAGGTTGTCTACCACATATTTTCCTTGGTTGGCAGTCCATGTAGACCAGATTCTACTGTGTTTCCGAAGGCACCCTCGCGCCTCATAAACCGGTTTCTCCATTTGGGCACACCAGTCCACTCCCCTTCTCCATTGCACAATCGTAGGGGGACTGGTCTTTGACCAGTGTCTTGCAGTGTCTCTCTTTGCCTCCAGAAGGGCTGGGCTCACCAGTTGTATATCCACCTGGGAGCCTCCCATCCCCTCCATCACTCCCAACAGGACCATCACTGGAGACAGCTCCAGAGTTTGTCCCACATCCGTTGCGAGTTCTGACAACACCTTTTCCCAGTAAGCTACAATAATGGGACAGGGCCATACCATATGAAAGAAGTCTGCTGGGGATCCATCACAACACCCACACTGGGGCGTGGCCCATCACCTTCGCTTCCATGGGGCCTAATCCAGGGATTGAGATTGCCTCAGGAATTTGGGATCTGAGGGCATACTGCAATTTCAAATATTTATGGAACTGCATGTGTGACAACCTGTACCCTTTTGGAGGTTCCTGGAAAGACTGCATATGATCCCCATTCTACACATCCCAAAGCACAGTTATTCCGATCGCGTCCCATCGTAAAAATCCCTTTAATGCGCTCTCCTGACCCAACCATGTTCCCCGACACAAAGGAGTTTGGTGTATTAGTTTCTTCCACCACCCAGTGTGACGCTGTGCCTCCCTCCATCCCAGAAACACCATGCTAGTCAACTCTGGGATGTTCAGCAAAACGGGTCCACCATATAGGAGATCCGTGATGCGTGTCTGCCTTCAACCGATAAGCCGGGTCCGCCCATCTGTCCGTGAGCCAGTCATGGAGCACAAGAGCCTGAGCTGCCAGATAGTAATGAACTATGTTGGATATACCCAACCCTCCCTCCTACGTGCTTCGCTGGCAGATCTCTCTACTGAGGCGCCTTCTCTTATTTTGCCAGAGGAAGGAGTTGGCCATTGTGTCCATCTCTCTGAACCACTGGGCTGGTAATTGTATGGGGAGATTTTGAAGACTGTAAAGGAAACGTGGCAACACCAACATTTTAAATGGAGCACTACGTCCTAAAATATTTAGGGGTAGCGCTTACCACCTCTTCAAGTCCCCTTTAACTCTGTGAACAAGTTGCTTGGCATTGAGCGCCCATTCAAGGGGTGGTTCCAATGCTATCTTAATTCTGAAGTAAGTGAAGCTAAGGTGCCGTATGGGTAATTCAGACTGCGACTCAATTGCCTCTTGGAACCCATCCAGTGGCACCAGAAGTGATTTCTGTGTAATGACCCACCCGGATGCTTCTGCAAACAGGTGCAGGAGATACAGACATCTGGGCCTGCTCCCCTCCAGATTGGACAGATACAACAATACATCATCTGCGTACATTGCTATACAATCTTCCTCTCCTCCAGGCCAGTACCAACCCGTCATCAAGGGGTCTCACCGGAGTAAGATGACAATGGTACAATGACCATAGCAAAGAGGAGCGGGACAATGGGCACCCCTGCTGCATTCCCCTGCAGATAGGAAACACCTTTGACATTGTCCCATTGACAAGTAGTTTGGTTGTCGGGTTATGATATAGTAGTTCTACCATGCTCCGAAACCTCTCACCCAAGCCTGCCTTAATGTGCACCTGTTTTAAATAACTACAGCCAATGGTTTCAAATGCTTTCTCAAAGCCTATTAACACCAGCACTAAAGGGCCTGGAAAGATATGTCTATGCTCCAGTGCCACGTTCAACCTCCTTATACAATGCCTAGTACTGCGGTTGGGCATAAACCTACACTGGTCCGATTGAACTAAACCTCCAAGAACCTTTCACAGACGATTCGCCAATAGTGTTGCAAAAAAATGTCAGCTCCCCATTGATCAGCGATATTGGGCTGTAATCGGCACATGACGAGGAAGGTAGCTTTGTCTTTGGTAGGGCCACTATGGTAGCTTAGTCTAAATTATCCATCAAGTCTCCCACTTCCAGTACTTTCTCGTACAGATCAAATAGCCGAGTCACTAAGAGATCTTTAAACCTAGAATAACACTCCGTAGGGTATCCATCCAGACCTGGAGTCTTCCCGTCTTTAAGGCTGAGATGGCATCTACTATCTCTTCCAGGGACTAAGGTTGATCTAGCGCATCTTGCTCCTGCTCTAGAATTCTCGGCAGGATCAGCCCATTTAACAGTGGCTCCTGTAGTTCCACCTGGGGCCTAGGGGATGCAGCACACAGAGCTTCATAATATTGTGCAAATGTAGCCGCTATCCCAGCCGGAGATGATTTGGAGATCCGCCCTGTATCTACCTCCTCCAGTATCACCTGCCCCTCCATAGGTTTTCTGGCCAACCAGTATAGCAGTTTACTATTCTTGTCTCCCCATCCATACATCCTTGCTTGGGATGCCCGCCATATCTGTTTTGCTGTCTCTAAAGACTGTGCCCTTATTCCCTCCCTCACTAACTCAATGCATGCTCATCTCCTGTCTGTCCTGTTCCATGCTCCTTTCCATTTGGAGTGCCTGTGCCTCCAGCCGGGCAACATGAGCTTGTCCAGCTGTCTCCTTAGCTCAGAGAAGAGCCTTAGCTCGGCCTCTTATTGTGGCCTTCCCAGCCTCCCACAACATTGCTTTTTTATGTAGTGTTCCGTCACTAAGCTCAAAATATTGGTCAATCTCTTCCCTCAGATTTGCAGCCTAATCCCCCCCTTTATAAGAGCCAGGGGTTAAGGACCCACATGGGGTGCTGCGTCTAAAAGGCTGATCTGATGACCAGGAGAACTGGGGCATGGTCCGATATGCCTCGAACAAGGATCCGGATCTGCTGAACCTTGGGGAGATTGGCTGCTGGCATAAAGACCATGTCAGTACGTGCCTGTGTATGATGTGCTACAGAAGTATGGGTGTACTGCTTGGAACATGGGTTCCAGGTTCTCCAGACCTCACACAACCCCAGATTTGATATCCATTGACCCAGGAGTAGTTTGCATCTATGCCTCTCCCCTAAGGCCACTCTTCTAGTGTCTACTGCTGGATCTAGTACTGCATTCATGTCACCTCCTGTAATTGTGCATCCAGGAGGCATCTGACGCACCACCTCCGTCAACTCTTCCAGGAAGTGTTTAAGTGCAATGGGAGGATCATAGAGACACAACAAGTTCAAGGGGTATCTCCCTACCATCCCCACCAACGCTACAAATTGACCATTTGTGTCCATCCATGTCTGATGCACAACCATGGGAAATCCCCTGCGGAGCAATATTGCCACCCCCTGGGAGCCACACGTGAACCCAGCATGATACACTCAATTGTACCCATAACGAGCCAAAAAAAGGACAGGACGTGCCCGGTAAATGTGTCAGATGGATGAAGCCCTTGCTTGAGGCGGAGTACCTCCACCTGTTTAATTCTATTTAGCAACCCGTTTACATTCCAGGAGAACACCCTAACTGTTGCCATGTGGAAAATCTGTAGGTCTAACGTTCTTCCCCTTAGTATACCTCGTTCACTTCGGCATAACCATATCTCTGGGAATTTTTGTTTGTGGGACTTTGGAAATAAAATCTTAACAGCATTTCAGCAGTCTTACATTCAAACCTAACCTCACCCTCCCCAACATCCCCACACCCTATTCACCCGCAACCAGAAGAAGCATCTGTCGCCCCAAACACCCCACCCAGTAGAGCAAACCACAGAGTTAGTTTGTCCAGGGGCACCCATAACTTCAACCAAGTCGCTAAGAAATCCACTGGCCGTGTTCCCTCAGCTCCTTCAGGGAAGCCCACAAATCTCAGGTTGTTACGCAGTGACCTATTTTCGGCATCTTCAAGGCATTGTTGAAGTTCATGCGATTTAGTGAGGAGATAGTCTTCTACCACGGACACACGGTTTTCTGTTTCTGTCACCGGAAGATCACGCCTCTCAAGTCCTGGCAAAGCAAGGTCACATCAACCCGTATTTCTCAAATTTTAGTCTCCACAGCCACCTGGGAACCCAGTATTGTGTGCTGGATTTTGTCTGTGTCCCCTGTACCGGTGACCCAGGAGCACTCCAAAAGCACGATTGAAAGTGGGTAGCTTTGGCCGTTTGTCTTACCCCATTGTAAACCTACGGCTTATTCTATCCACAGTGTTCTGACGAGTTCTCAGTCGTCACCGCAACCCAGGGCTTCTTTCCACAAGGCTCTCCCAGTGTTGCTGACTCGCTGCCCGTGGGTTGCACGGGTGGGACCTGTCCCCGCCGGTCACACCGGACACTGTCGACCGTCGCGAGGGACTGTCAGATTCAAGCTCCTTCACACTCTGCGGCCTCCCTTCCAAGCTACTGAACTGGATACTAGCGTCTCAGACACCACCCGGCCAATCTGCTCCTAAATGCCCTGCTGGTTAATCTGCTTCATGTGCTCTAGTCGCGGTGTCTTTAGGACCACTGTCACACCACCAGGCCAAACACTCCCAGGGCCCCACAATAGGAACCTTTTGCGTCCATGGTCCCATTGCTCTTCCTTACCCCGCATAGGACTTCAGCAAGCTAGCTGCGTCCTCCCGCAGGCGACCTCCTGCTGTTCTCCAGCCTCCTTATCCCCGAGCAGTCTGCTGAGGTACTCCAGGACCCCAACCGACCAGACGTGTGACTGGCGTTGCAGGTGCCCCAATTTCCACAAGGGCTTCTATTTTGCTCTGCTATCTTCACAACTCCTCCCCAGCTGACTCCTCCGGCCTCCCCGGCCTGGGAGGAGGGGTATCTCTCATGTAGGGCCCCAAGGGCCACAGGATCGTCGCTTCCCTTGGGGTGGTGATCGGCCGGGTCCCCCGTGTGGTCCACTAGGCCTCTCTCTCCCCAGGGCCTTTAGCCGGGTTCAGTCGCTCACCAGCGAGCGTCCCTGCATCTTGTCTGAGCCCTGTAGGCCTCTACGCCAGGCAGGTCGACTTCACACTGTGGTAGTCTCTCCCACCAGGTTCTCCCTCACAACGCCGCAACACCTCTGTGTTCGTTTATGCGAGGCCGCTTCACACCTCATCCCAGTATACTCCTCTGGTTGCCAGCCGCCCTGCATCACCTCTGAGTCGGGGAGAGCTGGCACTTCTGTCACTAGAGCGTCGTAGGAATATCGCTCCTCTGGTCGCGGCCACAATCCTGTCCACACCGGCAGAATCTTCCTACTGGTCCAGATAGGTCCTTGTCTCCCTCCGGAGCTGGCAGCACAGCCCCAGCCGCCTCTCTCTTTATGCCACCCCGGCTATTCATACTGCGGCACGTCCGAGCCGAACTCCGCCAGTGCCCTCTTGTAGGCCTCTACTCCAGTGCCACAGAGACACCGCCTCCTCGGATCTCCAGAGTTTGATTCTCTCACCCCGTTCCCGAGCCGCTCCAGGCACAGCGCAACAGCTATTCAGGACATATAGGGGTGCTGAGCAGGGTGCTAGATGGTGGTGGATGACGGAAGGGTCTGCAGCACTCTTAAAATGAGACTGCCATCTTGATGCCCCAAGCCAAGGTTTGCAACCATATTTATATAAATCTGGCTCTAAATAGTATATTTACCTGGCCTTGGTTTGTTTCTTGTATGCAGCATAAAAAGAAATCAAAATGTTAATGCTTCTTGTTCTAAACTGAGGCTCGATTGTAGGAATTTTATTGCACCTTCATTTGAGATTTAAAAGTGATATAGTGTAAGATTCCATAACTTTTGTTTGATTCAGAATGTGTCACAATTTATTGTCCTTTTTGTGCACAGATAATCTTCCATTATAAGTGATTTGGCATCTCATTCGCAGAAATACGTGATTTGACAACAGATACAGACATTAAGTTCTATCTAGGACACCAATGTTGTTGCCTACTCTTGACAGATAGGTGCTACACAGTGCCCATATTGGACTCCATTTCTCATGAATACTGCTCACTTTAGACAGCTGTTGTTATGCTGTGCAAGGACCCTGTTATATTAGTGTGAAATGAGAGGTAAAACTAAAAGCTGTGCGATGATATGAAGACAGCATTACAAAAGAGTGAGAGAATGCTATCAAAAGTTGTAGTATAAGGCTCAGAAATTCTGAATGAGGGTTCACGATCTGTTTTATAAATATACAGTTAGTACAAACCAGTGAATGCTTCCATTAACACAAAACATTTAAATCATGTAAAACCATATAAATAATTAATTTCCCATCAAGAATGTGCTAAAGGCAATCTAATATCAGTTGAGCTGGCTCACTAGGCATTTCAGTTCCTTAGATTTGGTCAAGATGCAAAAACATTTGGGAATAACTGTGCTTCTTCTGCTGGTAGAAGTCTTCTGGCAGAATCTAAAATACCATTAACTGCCATCAGAATGAATTAAATTGGGGATATCACCTCTTCCTTATTATTGGTGAACACATATTTCTGATTTGATATAACACTATTTAGAAACGTTACCACTCTGTAGCAAATATTAGCCTCCCTCCCTAGTAAGTATAATTGTTATGGTTGCAGAATGGGTTGGATGCAGCAAAAATTTTATGTTCGGGGAAATTAGGGCTGAATGCCACCCATCTTTGTTTTACCAAAAAAAAAAAAAAAAAAGAGAGAGAGAGAAAGAGAGAACGAGAGAGAGAGAGAGACAGAGCTCTCACCTGCTCTACTCTTAGGGTCTGTGTTCTCCTGATGCCTTGCTTAATCCTTCTTCTGATCATAGGAAAGAGCCATCTAGTTAGAACCATTAGTGAGCAGGAGCCAGGATAAAGCAATGTAGCTGTGTTCAGGACTTTTTGTTAAATACAAAGTGGGAATATTAATTGTGGCTATTAATGTATGTGGTATAATATGTAAGATGGAGGGCAGATAGTGAGTTTATTTGGGATGCAGGGAAAGGAGACAGATATTCCAGTGCCCTGTTACCAGGCACTCTTATTGAAGGGTCGAGGAATAACGAGAGGTGGTGGTGGTGGTGGTGGTGGGGGGGGGGGGAGGGGGGGGGGTTAGGGGGTTGCAGGATATGGTAGGGAAGGGGAGGGTGAGTAGTAGGGATGGTGATAGAATAAACACACATCCCCAGTCTCTCTCCGTTCCCCTGCTGATAGCCTGATCTTTGCTTCCTGTGATAGTAATCCCGGTGTACTATTGATTTGTTACCACCACAGCAGCACAATACCATGTCACAAACATACATAATACAGTCATACCTTCCATTTCATACCAGTAAGGCACTAGCTAATACTTTCTAATTTAGCACACTATGCTATTTCAGTGATCTGCTAGTGAGCCTCTGAAGTATTCCTTAGGTTATATTCTTGTGATGGTTAATTTCGCAACCGGAATCTAATTCTATTCACACTGATTCCCCAACTACTCTGTTTCATCATAAAGATTAAAAGCTTGCATCTAAAAGCAGGGCTGTATTCAGGCTTTTGCTTATTAGATCAAAGTACTTCCCAACACCACCTCATGGACATCATGACCTGCTACCCTCCCACCTGAACTCTGTGTTCCTCACACCAAAATGTATTAGTCACTCCAAAACTATAATGCTGCGTCTCTAGATTCAGGTCACTTCATCTTTTAGACCCCCATACTTGAAACGTCCAGCTTCCTGGTAGTTGTGGCTTCCACAGACTTGATAGCATTAAAGGCAGCCTACAAAGCCATTTCACAAAATTGGAGAGGAAGAATACATCATATCCAAAATGCAAAAAGTCCATCTCGCGGATGCACCATCTAAACTCTCTATTTTTTGTTTACTTTCATGGATCTTCTCTTCCAAATCAGAGTTCTACTAAATCCTTTAGTCAGCTTATCTGGTTTATTTGTCCTGCCATAGCTATAGTTCATGCTGTGTACTGTTTCTGCTATTATGTATGGCATTTCCGTTTGAATTGTCAATGTGCCTCTGTCAATAAAAAACAAACAATTATATTTTTTGATGGCGCTTTGAGGAGGATAAGAGCGGGAGGAAGGAAACACTAGGTCCCTCGTGTCTCCTTGCACAACTCCTGCACTCCTGCATGGGCTGCTGTAACCAGCCACATCGTGTTGGTTTCCATCGCAGACTGCTATGTGTCAGACTGCTATCGGTCCCCTCTTTATTTGGGGAAGAGAACAAGAACAATGGTTTCTTCCGAGTTATTTAACTTCACATTTAAATACACTTAATGGGACCAATCAATATATTCCTGTGCAACATCAATGTTTGAAAGAAATCCACAGACCATTAATCAGAAAATATTATTATGGAATGAATTTAGGCAAAATTGTATAGGTGCTAGTCATAGAGACAGAAAGAAGGTGCTCCAGAAAAAAAGTGTAAAACATTGATATTTATAAGAAACCCATCGACATTTAATCAGAAAATAATATTATGGAATCAGTTTATGGCAAAATTGCAGAGGAACTAGTCATAAATAGAGAAAGAAGGTGCGCAAGAAAAAAAGTGTAACATTTTTAATTCACAAGTTGTAAAGAGTTCATTATATTAAATGACAACTCCATCAAAAAAACTTTTGGCTGCATTAATACTTGCTAGGCGGACATAGCGTTCCATGAATTCATAAGTAGCAAGCAGCCTGAATAATTTATAGGGATAGTCCAATAATGAAATAAAAGTAGATGTTTAGAGCTGAGGAAGACTCAACTTGATTTGTTTTGGGGTCTTCATCACGACCACAGAATGGACACACCTTACCTGCGTATCACCTGTTGAATGAAACACTGAAACAGGTTGAAAGATCTCATATAGGCTTGTGCACTAGAACACCAACAAATGTGAAACATCTGAGGCAGGCCATTCTGTAGGTGATATGTACCCTTGACTGTCAACAAAAATTCTTGGCCGCAGTGGCATGAAATTTTATTAGGGTGAAACCGGTCTTGGTTTGCTTGTGTTCTGGCTCGAGGACCTGAACTTTTTTTTTTTTATCAAGTTCCCCTTGAGTAGTAGCTTGAATTACCCTTATCCTTAAACACACTACCAACCCACATCGTAGTGCATCTACCCACCATTCAACCTTTAAATGACCAGTGCCACTGATATACTATACACAGGAAATATATCAACAATATTTATCCTTTAATACAAATTGAATCAATGATAAAAAAAATATAAATCCCCCAAAGAATGGTTTTCCAATACATACAATAAAACTCACATCAATAAAAAACAAATAATTCATACTGACCCTTAAAATGCATTGACATCACATAATCCCCTGGAGACCCCCCCTATAAGACCTCATAACATTGTCTATTCCAAAATGACTAATCCGCCCTCATTCTCTACACTCCCAATCACCATTCTCTTTATACTGCAGCCTAATTGTGGCATGTGTCAGCAGATTTAGTATAAAGAATGTGTCAACTCATTTTGGTGGTCTTCAGAGTTTGTCGCCACCTTCTTCAGGACAGTTGCATGGTCTCCAATATACATAAATTCATCCAGATCACGATTCCGGTGTTCCTCTCCAATAAGTATTCACCCTTCACTTTATTACAAAAAAAAATAAGTTCATAAGCGCCATGACCTAACCTTAACCTTCGAGTTCGAGGTAATAAAAGAAACTGCAGCAGGAAAAAGAATTTACTGTGGCAACTGAACCAGGATTAGCCTAGTGTCCCCAATAATTTGTAATTTCTCTGCTTCTCAGGATTCTACTGAAAATCCTTGTTGTGAATTCACTCCATATCTAAATAGATCTAAGGTATAATTAACTACCTGGGTGCAGAATTGAAGTCTTCACATTCAGGGCACTCCTAATAAGATGAAAAGACTTCATCAATGTTCTATCAAAGCATATGGGGAGATTGGACAACTGGGTAGGTCAAACTGACCACAGCCCTCTTCAGTTAAATATCTTGATAGAAGAGTGGCCAGCTTCTATGCGTCCATGTACCTGACCTTGGAGGGTCTCCGCATTCAGAAGTTTATGATTCGAACATAAGATTTCAGTGATTTCTTATATAGGCAATAGGAGTAGAGTGTTTTACTCTCAGTGAGGGTAAGGCCCAACAACAGGTCGTGAAGAATCTTCACCTAATCCGTGTGACTGTATTAGGTGAGAAACATGTTGACCATAACTAGTAGTTCTGTAGTGCAAGGAATACCCACACACAGTTCCATAATATCTAAACCTCTAATTAGAGTAGCAGACTTATATTTAGTTGTTGGTAGGGAACCAGATCATTGTTTTCTGTACTTTCCCCGTTTGTTTTGTTTTTAACTTTGGCAGGGGTGTCAGGTTGTTTTAAAGATAGTTTTCTTGGGCACTTTTCGCCAGTTTTAGCAGTTTTCCCAACCCCTCTCACATCCACTCACTACCACCATTCTTTTTTAAAAAAGATCTCTGGCAAGAGCCCTCTAGTATGACCCGTCAGGCATTATAGTGCCTGCCTGACGATGAGCATGGCTCGATGATGAAGCATGTCACCTAGTGGTGAGTGAGGGCTACTGTTCCTGTAAGACTAATGCATGTAGTGACTGAAAAGACCCCTACCCTAATTGGTTGAATGGAGTCTGTTCTTTTGGATTAGTGCACATTAATTTTGTTATAGGTTCATATAGGGAGATTGATGCACTGGACCACATAATTCCCCCTAGGTTTATATCCCTAAAATGTATTTGGTATACTATCAAAGCATTCAACATTTAAGGTTTTGCTACTAAATCAAACTTTGGCATGGAGGTGAGCAGGGTCTAGGACATCATATTCTTCCTCAAAAAAGTTTCCTGACCTAAGAAACTACTTACTGCATCTTTCCTTATACCAAGGAGGGATTCCTTGGTGAGGACAGCCTTTGCAACAGAATTTAGGCCCAAAGGTCCCAGCTGTTTGGAGTAAAAAGTTCCTAGAAAGAGCGCCATCCTACTTCATAAACATTTCGGCAGATAAAAACCCCTCTGCACTCAAAAGAAATACTTTTTTTCTCTCGATGGATCAAAGCAAAAATAGAGGACACTTTAACACTATTACTTTTTTTCATCCTCCACCCACAATACATCTTAACTTATTCATAATATACCTCCTGAATCCCTGTTGGAAGTATTCTTGCTTACATTATTAGCTATGTCTCCATCAATGATCCGCACGGTTGATAACATTTCTGCAACCCATTAGAGCATCAATGTGTCTGCACTTCAAACCACATTAAAATAAAACCATTCATCAACATCCAATTTACAAATTTACCATATCTTGCCACTTGTTCCTAATGTTAAAAAATCATCACCAAAAATGTTCTCTCAGCTGTGACAATGAAAGCATTAAGCCACGGCTGATTATACAAATTAGGCTTCATGCACAAGATAAACCTTTCTCTGAAAACCCAGCTGTCAACAAAATAGTGTGTTTTCATTCAGCATAAGGCCAATGTTTCTCATCCACATTCCCTCCCCGACATCTCCTAGTCACAACAATGCTATGTTGAAGTTCTTGGCTGGAAGATATATTAAACATTTTCCAGCGGGATAAAGATTGAAGTTCGTCAGCCCTCCTCTGCAGGTACAACAGATCAAATTCATATGGAATAATTATTGCAGATGTTTTAGGCTAGACACGTTAATAGTATTGCACAAAGTTCGTTTTCCTTTCCTGTTAGTTAAAGCACACAATATGGAAACCTATGTCCAAACAAACATGATGAACTTGTATTTTTTTTTTATTGTCTGTTTTTTCACGTTGACAGTGAGGCACACAGTGCAAATAATGAGGTTGGTACAGGCTAGGTTTTAGAAAGTTGGAGAAATGCTGTCTTCACCAAATCATTGAACACCAACCTCAAGGTGGAATACAATATGAACCGATACAGAAGGATGCGCAGGAAGGAATAGCACTCTATCTTTCATTGTGGCAGAATATCACATGAAACAAACTGATTAAAATTTTTTATAAAAAATACAAATGCTTTCGAAAATAACTTGACAGTGCTTATCTTATATCAGATATAGCCTGAGCCTCTTAATTGGGACTCGATATGGGCAGTAGACCATCATAATACATATTTTCATACTTATATTTACATAATGTTCTTTTGGCTCATTGTAAAATTTGTTCACACACATTTTCAACGTGCAGGGTAGTGGTGGAAGTGCACATCTCAGAAGAAAACAGATTTACATCTTCCCATATTTAGATACTCCCATAATTTGTAAGCATGCACATGGGTGATGATCTATGCATGCACAAGCATCACAATGCATACATTGACTACAAAATGATGTGTGCTCGAATGTTTTAATTTGCTCTTTCAATGGGGGGTGGGGGGGAGTGTGTGTGACAATGTTTTCATGTGATTTGTTTTCCTTTTTCTAATAACTTTGACAAAACTTCACAAAACATTCCCAAAAAAGTTTTCGACCACCTCTGCTCCAAATTGCAAATTTGGACACAGGTACAGCACAAGCAGCTGAACGGATTTGCACCATATGTGGCATAAAGCTAATTCTTGGTCCAGAAAGCATGTTTTTTGTAATTTGATGTAAATCCTCTCAGTAGTTTTTGATTAATTTAGCCTCAAAACCTTAATATATTTCATACTGCGCAGCCGACAGATTTCGAAAAGAGATTAGCTACCACCACATCAACATTGATGTGAGAGCAGCAATCTTAGTTCTAAACTAAGACATACTAAATAGGTATAGGATGCCAGAGTAAAGATACCCGCCTCCCCTAGGACTGCAGCTAGAGCCAGGGTCAAAAATGTGTCCTAACTTTTGCCGCACATTTCCAGCAGATCTGCAAACCCACAGTAAAATTAAAAAGAAATACAGGGGCTCCTACACCTGAAAACACAAACATTCATCCCCATTCCCTGGGTGGGCCAGGGCTTGGTAGGCTAGCTCATTTTGTATATTTTGCAAATGTGGCACAGTCCCTGTCCCTGAGCCTCACTGAGGCCCCTAAAACTGCATCCCCAGAGCCAAGTTAAAATTAAATTGGAAAAGATGTGAGTCCTTCCCTCCCAACCAGATCAAAAACAGCTGCTCCTGCCAGGTGGGAGCAGTGGGGGCTCCCACTGCTCGTAGGCTAGGCTCTCCCACCTTTGTGTGCTGTGGGTGCCCCATGTGGGCACTGGGACACCCACATTAAGCCTGAAGGGATGGGGTCCCGAGGACCATAAAGGCTTGAGGAGGGGGCACTATGCCTCTTACTATAAAATTAAAAACAAAAAAAGAGAGGGCAAACTCCTATTAGGTGACTTAGAGGACTACAAAATCCCCAAAATATATCTCTTCTTGGTTATTAATGGCAGTCATTCAGTTGCAGCTCTCAAGAAGACCTGGGGGGCAGACATCAGCATCCTGGATGATGATGACTGGTAGAAGGGTGATGCTGGCAGCGTGAAAGGCAGCCATTTGGGCTCGCCTCCGCATTACCCAACTCAAATACCTTCACAGGGCCTACTACACTAGACATTGCCTATGGCACATGGGGGCGGTCGGGTCTCCGCTACTCCTCTGGTGTTAGACTATAGATGGCACCTTCATGCATACAGTGTGGGGCTGCACCACATTAGCTCATTTTTGCAAGGCAGTCGCCGGCTGCCTCAGTGAGGTACCCTCCTGGACCATTCCACTAGACCCCAGACCAGGGTTCTGCAAAGTCTGTCTTGGAGAGCCAGGTCCATGCCAGATTATTAGCATATCCACATTTAGAAAACTGTAGATTTCGGAAACATCTTTTTTCTAAATGTGGATATGCAAAAAATCTGGCATGGACCTGGCTCTCCAGGACCGACTTTTCAGAACCCTGCCCGACTGATCATAGGGGATGGATTCAGTGGCAGCAGTTATAAACGGGTACTCCTCTTCCTGGGCCTCACCACAGCTAAGAGAGATATAGCACTGGTCTGGAAGTCAGATAGTGCACCCTCTCTAAATGTGTGGAAGCTGGACTTTGACCATTGTATGGGGCTTGAAATAGTGGTGTTTCAGATGAGGGGCTGCCTGCACAAACACCCCAAATTATGGCAGTGGTGGGCCGACTAGAGGGGCGTAATGTCCACTCCTGCTTAGATGATGAAGTCAGGAATGACAATACAACATAACTTGACCAAGATCATTAGAATACATAATATTGGTGAGGTGGGGTCTGGGGTGGGTGTGGTGGGAGGGAGAGTGGATGGACAAATATGCCTAATGTAATCTAATGTTATGAGTTTACTCTTGAATAATGTCTGCTGTATTCTGTCGGCTTGTTGATCGGATTATGTGGAAAATATATAAAATGTGTATAAAAAAAAATAATGATAGAAAAAGACCCCATGCGATGGGGTCCCCAGGGCCTGTAGAGGCACGAGTGGGGCACAGTATGCCCACCCCCAAAAATTAAAAGAAAAAGTGTCCTGGGCCAGTCTTTCTTTAGGCAGTATTGTCGACTAGACAAATTTTTATTGAGAGCAAAGCAGACATAATTCCACAAGTCTTGATAAATGGTTCATGGGTGGTATTTATCAACAGTCCTGCAAATTTAGTAAAACACCCAATTAGGGAGAAGATAGATGTCTTCTGAGACTGGATAGTCCTTCCTCTTGAAAGTCAAAAACTATACTCTATACTCAACTGAGTATCCAAGACAGCCAATTGGGAAGTTCTCTCAAGAGTATAAGGTAGCGTGTCTACTTAGGTTGGTTGTGCCACTCTGTTGGAGATTCCGTTCATTAAACAGATAGCACACAGATGTCTCACTTAAAAGGCTTATCATAGCCGAAGCCTAACCTTTTGGCACAACAAATGCCGGCTAGTGATAGATGGTTCCTACCATAGAGGAGATACTATAGTTTCTACCAATATTCGTGGTTACTTTATTCGGTTACTTACAGTAACTTTATAAATGACCACCTGCTTGGCAGTCATTCATAAAGTAAGTGGGTGTCCTCTCCACTGTCATGCGTTCCTTCTAGTGCCTAGATTGAGCACCCATATGTTAGCTCTTAGGCCCATAGTCTGTGCCTTTAGGAAACAAACAGATTTTATTTGCTTTTATTCATTTTATAATATTTTAGCACAGCTTTCTTTTAGCTTGTTGTTTTATATTTTATCAGCTGCCTTTCTTACTGTCCCTTGCACACATTTCACTCTATGCCCTGCTCAAGGTTATCATGTTTATACACAATAGTTTTCTTAGTATTTCTGATCCAAGAATTACGGAGTCCACCTTCTAACCATAGACATATATTCATGTCAGGCCTGTTCTCTGAACACAACACGTTTTGTTATATAAACACCACACAGGCTGCAGATGGGTAGAGGGGAAATTCTAGCCAGCCATCTTATTCTGTGACCCACTCCGTTGACAGCTTCGCTGATCCTGGCCTCCTTTTCTAGCCAATCGGGAGGACTGCCAACAGAACAACAGGCAGACCCTTTCCTCCTTTCAGGTATAGGGTCCTTCCTTAGACCAGAACAGGCTGAAGGGCTACCACTGATATACTTTAATGTTAGAACATTAGGGTGTAGGTAGGAATTCTTAGACTCATGATAATGGCTTGATGTTTGTGTTTTACTCTAATGGTTACAATCATCACTGTATTATGTTTCATCTTCCTAATAATCGCAGCTTATACTTTTTATCATAGAAGCATTTGCTTCAAGAAGTGCATTGAAACCTATCCTGCTTTTCATTGTCTGCCTTTGCATGTGTGAGACTTTGTGAAACTGAGCGAAAGGATCTGTTCCACCACGACTTCGCTGAGGATTCATGTTTCTAGGCTGCCACAAATCACCTTTACTTTCTAGCTTTGTGTGTGTTGGTGCTAACTAGCTGACAATATCAGGCCGACAGCTTCCAGTTGGTGTGGGACAGATTATGGTGCTCATTATGAACATGGCGGTAAACACCGTCGCCCGCTGTGGCAACGGTGAATAGAAGACCGCCATTGGCGGTGAACAGAAACCCACCATATAATGATGCCAAAAACAGAAATCGCCAAAAAGTCTGATACCACCAGCCACCGCCAAGGCCCTTGATGGTGGAAAGCCTGCACACCCCACCACCTCCAAGCACACAAATCACCGCTCTCCAAATAAAGATGCACAAATCACTGCAGCTGATAGTGGATGCCGAATGACCATTGGCGGTACGGACTGCCACGGCCAGCAATGGGACCCAACAGCAAGAAATGCACACATTGGCTAGATTGAAATCCACACACCTGACACACATCCACAACACTATAAAACACTCACATACAAACCTCACAATCATTTGCATCGCCAATAGGACAACTTAGACTGACAACACAACAGCATTACACAGATCCCAAAATCACACAAAACACACACCCAACTACACAACAGCACCCTCACCAATATCCACACTACACACCACCCACAACACACACCATGGCACCCCATAAGTACCCACGCTTCACAAATAGGGAGCAAAGAACAATGGTGGACGAAATACTCAAGGTCGAGCCACAAATCTTCGGGGCACAGGTTCAGCACACACCCAACGCAAGGAAGATGGAGTTATGGCAGATGATTGTCAACAAGGTAAACGCAGTGGGAAACCATCCACGCACGAGGGACGACATCCACAAGAGATGGAATGACCTGCACAGGAAGGTGAGGTCGATGGCATCGAGGCACAACATTGTGGTCCAGAAGAAGACTGGGGGAGGACCCTCACGACACCCCCGACTACACCGACTGGGAGGAAAAGGTACTGGCCATCCTGCACCCTGAGGGTCTCACTGGAGGAATGGACTTGAGTAAGTCATCTACAATTACCCTATATCCACCACACCTGTAATGCATGCACCACACCACCCCTCCAACTACCACCAGGATCACTACCCCACCCAGGCCACAATCCCTACATCCAGTCATCCTGCATGCCCACAAACCAAGTAACAGGCCCACATTCCCCCCACCCTCTGCACAGCCACCTGCAAGGAATCACAATGGCACAACACCACCCACAATGCACCTCCACCTCCCATGCAAAATGCAGTGGCAACCCCACAATAGGTCCCTGCATGGCCCAACAAGGGAATAAACTTCACAAAATAGGGCAGAGCTGTGCATCGTGATTCGATTTAGTACATGTAACATACATGTCCATTACCCCCCACAGGCACAACCACCCATGCCACCCTGACGTAAAGGCCAAGGAGTGCCAGTGCCCCACATGGAGACAGAGGCCCCACTCAGGACACTGGAGAGGGATGTATGGACAGTGAGGAATACCCTGCCCTGCCACACAGTCCTGGACTGTCACCCTCCAGAAGCCCCACCCAGGATACCACTGACACCCCTACCACCCAGCCACCAACATCAGCTCTGGACAAACAACCCCACACCAGTGTCTCGAGGCCACAGCCTGGACGGACCACAAGTACAGAGGCCAGAGTCACCACCTACTAACAGGCAGGATGACAATGGCCCCAGTACAAGTGGCGCCACCAGACCTTTGCCAGGGACACAGGCACAGAGGGCTAGGCCCAGTGGGAGGGTATCAGTGGCCCAGGGGGAGGCCAAAAGAGGGATGCTGCAGCCCAGGAGCTGATCTCCGAGGTCCTGGGAGCATACCACCATACCCAGGACAGGAAGGGCCAGATCCTGGCCACCCTGGAACAGAGTCAAAGGTTGCAGATAGACCAACATCAAGAGACCATGAAGCAGTGGAAACAACTGAATGCCACCATGGCCACTATACCAGGGGTGCTACAGCACCACCACCACCACCTAACCCAGCCTGAGACCCCCACAAACCAGGAAGCCCCTACCACTGCCCAGGACACAGACCAGCCATCAACATCAGCAGCAGCAACTGGACTGGTGGCACTGGAAAAGGACACACAGGAGACCAGCACCCCTACCCATGCAAACCAGCACCGACACTCTAAAAAAAAAAAAACGGTCCCTCAGACCCAGATATGGCACAGGAACACCTGCCAAGACCAAGGCCCCCCCTAAGAAGTGACTCTGAAATGGACTGTCTCCCAAGTGTGCTACTGTGCCACCATCCTCCCCCGTCCATAGCAGCATAACAACTTGCAAGGGACAGATGGACCTATTCCCACTGCCACCATTCTCTCAGCCTATGTACCTGTTATGGACATCCGCCATTAGCCCACTCCCTGTCTCTGTAAAGCGCACCCATGCATTAAGGACACCAAATAAAACACATAAAACACATGTACACCAATTTATATGTCCCCTGTCATAATGATGAATCAATTGTAAATGTGAATGCATGTGCCAGTCAATTCCATAATCAGACCTTTATTGCAGGAATGGCACCCCACGCACAACATTGTGTGGAGTAAACAGAAATGCACACCATGTTTGTCTCCATGGCACATGCCACCTTAATATTCGGGTAAAAGTTTCAACGACTACAGACCCCACATCCCCATAGTGAATAAGTCAGACTGACATTATTCATTTCAGAAAACATTATCAGTAAACAGTACCTCATAGTCACTGGAAGTATAGTTAGATCAGCTGGTTCCTGCAGTGGACATCTTCCTCCTCTCCACCCTCACCGTCACTCTCATTGTAAGCAGGTCTGGATATACAGCATCCTCCCCCTCCAGTAAGGGGATAGCTTTCCTCACAGCTACATTGTGCAGCATGCAGCAGGCCACCACTATTCTACACACCTTTTCAGGGCCGTAGCACAGAGAACCCCCAGAGGGAATCTAGGCAACGGAATCTAGCCTTTAGGAGACCTATAGTGCGCTCTATCACCCTCCTAGTACGTCCATGGGCCTCATTGTAATTCCTCTCTGCATCTGTCCTAGGATTTCACACAGGTGTCAGGAGCCATTGCATGTTGGGATAGCCAGAATCACCTGCAAAAGTAGTTGAAACAGGACTGTAACAAACTGCCATTACTTGCAGACAGCCTGTCTGTCAGCTATGTACAGAACCAGTGTCATACACACTCACCTATGAGCCATCTTCTGTCCCCTTGTATAGTTGATCCACCATGTGTAGTACACTGCTGTTTCGCAGGACAAATGAATCATGGACTGATCCTGGAAACATGGCATTCACATGTGATATGTACTGGTATGCAGGACACACCAATTGTATGTTCATTGAGTGGAAGTTCTTGCTGTTTTTGTACACCTGTTCATTTAGTCTTGGGGGATGTTAACATATCACATGGGGAATGTTAGCAAAGGCATAAAAGACAGACTTGATGGCAGGAAGTTCAGCCCTTCGGGGAAACTTTACATATGTCTGCAGGTGTACTACAAATGCATCCAGGAATTTAGACAGGATGGGGCTAAACATTGGCTGTGAGAACCCTGCACCCATGCCCGCTGTCACCTGAAATTAGCCCGTGGCCAAGAAATGGAGTACAGAGAGCACTTGCTCTTCGGTAGGGATGGCATGCTGATTCCCATTAGCTGGTCTCAGTACTGGATCCATGAATGCACATAGTTCATGGATTGTAGCATGATTGAGTCTGTAGTTGACAATGATGTGACGTTCCACCATGGTCTCCAAATCAACAAGAGGTCTCTACACAGATGGGGCCGTCCCTCGCCACATGGGTCTGTACCTGGGGGGGAGAGAACACATGTGAGGGACACACATACATATGCATAACATGTTGTGTATGAATAACTGCTGTACAATATTTCTCGTGTTTTGTCTCCCCCTCATCTGGCGAGGGAGCAGTGGCACCAGCGCGTGGGGATGCAGCGGCCCACGGTTCCAAGGAGGCAGAGTCTACCAACGCCAAGGGGACCAGTGGGTTGGAGGGTGAGGGGAGTACCACTGGCTAGGCTCCTACCACTGGAGGTAGTGACTCTGATATCTCCTCCAATTGGAGCTCCCTGGTTGTGGCGGACCCTAGTGGGCCCACCCATTCAGTGTCATCTTTCGCCACCCGCCATACCATCACCGCCCTCCATGTTGCTCCCCACCCAGTTGCCCGTGCTCACTCACCCAGGAGGGTGGGCGCCTCCTTCGCCCCAGGCACCTCATCTCCTGCCCCAGTAAGCCCTGCTGTCCTCACGGAGGAGGCTATAGACCTCCTGAGGACCATCTCTGTAGGGCAGACAACTATTGTGAATGCCATCCAGGGGCTAGCATCCCAGATGCAGCAATGCAATGCATACCTGGAGGGTATTCACAGTGCAGTGCCTGGCCTACAGAGATCTTTTTAGGCTCTGACCTCCTCTTTTGTAAGAAAATGACCATCTTGGGATCTAATTCTGGGGTAGATGCTACTTTCCTCAGCAATGATGGACAGGAGCATTTGGCCCTCAGCGTGGCGTGCACATGCTTGTCCAGTGGTCCAGTGGTTTCCAGAGAGGGTGGGCAACATAGGTACTCACCCTCTTCGAGGGGAACCAGTCTGAGGAGCGGGGGGTGGATCAGCTCTTCCGGGTCCATCAAATTCAAAGTCTCCTAATGGGGTTCTGAGGGTCCTGGGTGGGGCGCCAGGGTCCAGAGGGGCCTGCTTCATCAGGCAAGTTGCCCATAGAATCTTCATCTGCATCTGCTGACGTCAGGATGTAAGGCCTCCCCCTGATGCAGCTGATATGTCTAGGGGGTCTGGGAAGGAAGGGGGCCCTGTCTAGAAAGGCCTGTTTGACCTGATCTAAGGCTGTCAGATCCACATCTGACTCAATCTGGCGTTTCTGTGGGCATTGTGCTTGTTGGTCTATAGATGCACCCCCAGGGCGAGGGGCGGATAAGTTAAGTGGGACCGGGCAGGAGTACTCCAGTTGGATGAGGTGCCGTGCCAGCGGCTACAAGGCCAACGCTATGGCCTGTTGGATGATGGTATCAACGGCCTCTCCGAGTTCCTCATCAAATCCATGGGAAGGACCGAAATGGTCTCTTCCTCAGATAATAAGGGGGAATTATGGTCTGAGCTGCATCAGCATTATAATGTAATGTAATATTAAATTTCTTGTTTTATTATTTGTTTTCTCTTTCTTTTTATTTTATGTTTCACTGTAAAAACGGTCACCAGCTTCTGAAAGGATTGCCCCTTAGGTCAGCAAAACTCCCCCACGCTTTATCAGTACTAGGCAGGTCCTTGCTGTAGCCAGGAAATGTAGAGGTGCAAAAGACACCTTTATATTAGGGCTGAGTCAGCCTAATTTTCACCTATGAATTTAATTTTGCCCCTTGAGTTACTTGGAAAGCTGTTGCATGAGTAACACTGAACACTAAACAATACAGTGAGGTAATCCCCTGGAGCCAACACTCCCTCTAATTCATGGGGAAAAGCGCAATGAGACACTGGGCCCGGCCCCACACCGGCGAATCATCGTGCAGTGAGCGCTCGCTAAAGTGAGTGATAAAATTGACAGAGTTTTGATTTATACTACCCAATCTCAGGCGTAGTACTGCTGCTTATTCCAAAATATGGACCCCTGAAAGGCGTCAAGGTTCAGGGTGCTGGGGCTGAGGCACAAGAGACTAGCGCGCCTGTTCAAATAAGGCGCTCGTCCGGTGCGACGCAAAGCAAGCGCTGCGCATCCATGCACGTCAGCCAGCTAATTGCCATCTATGGGCCACCGGGTGTCATCGCACTTACCGCTGCTAAGAAAACGGGAAAGAAAGAGGAAGTGCAAAGTCGCAAGCAGGATTATATGGACTTTGATGTGATTATGTTATTGGATGTTGAATTTGTAGTTTTTTTCCGTGGTGTCATGGGGATGTAGTTGTTACTTTGAACTCTGCTGGTAATATAATGGAAAGGAAGTAGAGCATAATCCTCGCCTCCTGTCCTGACATAGAATTACATTCATGTTGGATTAAATGGGCTACCTCCCTAACTGCCTCTGATGTTGATTACATTTTTGATCCAAAACATCCGACCCAAGAATTCCTTCATTATAAAGTTGAATACCCCATGTCCACCAACAGTTTGCCTCTTGAACAATATGGAATCATCATTTACACCATGGTTCAGCTCAACCAGCTATAGGTCCCAAACACCAATACTCCGCTAGCTGTTTTCGGGGTAATGTAGGATGGGCAATTCCTCCGTCAGCAAACCTAAGTGCAGACCTTAGGAGCCTGCACAGCACAACTTGCAGAGCTTAAGGCTCCTATTTTGGCACAGGAACACACGGATCATGATCATTCTACCTTGATTGTGTGTGATTAATATTACTTTGTCCAGTTCTTTAATGAATACTTACACTACTGTTGCCTATATGGGTTCAGTGACTCTAAGGGAAGCACCATAAAACAAAAAGTTTTTTAATGGGAGAAGCTGGCTGACCTTAAAGACAATCTACCTCGGGTTCATGTAGTGCATACATTGCATCATCACCCAGTTGGAATACACGTTGTAGGGGACACTTTGGCTGATGAATGTGTCAAATCTGCAGTAGCTATGGCACCTCTTGCTGCGATAACTTATTCTCATACGAGGCTAGATGATGAAACATTTGCTGCCGTGAAAGCTTCTGCTAATGGCAAGCCCTTACCAAAAGTATATGCAGCAAAATACTCCTACCCCTTAAGTGCCTAAAACATTGCCATGGCAACAATACCAGGGATGGGTGATCACGTGATTTCCAACCAAGACCAAAAATGTGATCTTATCAAAGCAGCACATGAAGGGGTTCCTTCTGTCCATGCTGGTGTGGCAGCTACCATCTCCCTACTGCAGAATCCTTATGGGTGTCTGGTCTGTACAACAGACCAAGCCGTATGTCCTTAGTTGTGACGTTTGCCACTGCAGACACTCTTAGTTTCCAGCAGACCATTGCAATGGACCATTGCACCATCTGGTTCCTTACAACCAGATGGTACTTAAAAATATATTCTTGTTTCTGTTGATTCAGGCTCTAGCTGTCTGTGGCCACAACTATCTGCTGACACTCAAACTGTTATTAAAGACTTGCAAGTCTTCATCAGACAGATGCAGTTGCAGCATTCCATTTGGACCAGGGCCCTACTTTTGCCTCCAGGGCATTCAGCAACGCCATGACAACAATGGGTGTTGAAGTGCATTTCTTGTCTGCCTATCATCCTGACGGAAATTAAATTGTGGAGCAGAGGAACCAAGATGTAAAGCAATCCTTAACAGCTAGAGTATTAGGTTCAGGTCGTTCTTGACTGCATCAGCTGTATGGGGTCCAAGAGCACTAAATCTGCCCGAAGGTCTTTTGGGGGGCGTACCCCCTGTGAAGTCCTGTTTGGGATATCTATGTATGTCCCAGATCTTAATGGCCCTGGCGTGATGGTAGCAGAAACACCTTTTGGCATCAATGAACGTGTCACTGTCCTGCAGGAAACAAAACAGTTCTGTGGTGAAATTTGTAAGCATATGTCACCACCTTGGGAATAAGGGATTTGCCTCCATCCACATTCCTAAAGTTGGGGATCTAGTGAGTGGAAAAATACCTGTGAAAAAGGAGTTTTACCCATCCTACAGAGCACTGGTTCCAGTCCTGGGAATATACAGTACTAGAACTGTCATCCTACCACGGCAGCCTCGTTCTAAAGAAAATGGCTTTGTATCAATTGGCAACGTCAAATTGCACCGTGTGGCTTCTCTTGCACAGTACACCTCGAGGACTCCTAGATAGTTTTCATACCCTTCTCATTACCCTTTCAAGCACTGAACAGTGCTGAAATAATTTCCCCAAGCTTGGGTAGGGCGGAGAATGAAATTCTGTTGAATCTTGTCACCACTTAATCAGCAAGAAATGTCCAGAATTCAAATTTGCACTCTTTAAATGCAACACAAACAGATTTATGATGAACCACGAATGGGTACATTTACAATTTCCCTTTCACCTGTACCAGCTCCAGTTTTTGCACTGTCTATTTCTGGTCACTTTGCCGGCATTGACGAGTTTTCTTCAAATTTTTATCATCTACACTACCTGTATCAAAAGCACATAAGCGCTACATGTGGCTTATACATAACTATTTGCTTCATCCATGGTATTGCGTTTCTGCTTTGGATTAGTTTTATTGTCATTTTCTTTCTGCTGATACAGGGTCCTTATCTTCCTGGATGCTCTGCTGTTGAACTAGTGGATGAGCCTTTAAAACCTTATCTGTCCTCGCACAAAGTCCAGTGAGGCTTGTCCCTTGTGGACATTTCAGCTATTTTAGTACCTGATGGAATTGTTTGGGATAAAGTACCGTTTGATGTCTTCAGACCTACAAAAATGTTTCAAATTCTGTATGTTTTTAAAGTATCAGTGAATGATATTAATAGAGCTGAGGCTGTTTCAATTGATTCTATGCTTTATAAGCTTGAATTTTATACTGCATTTGAAAGCGAAGGTGTGTACATGAACACTGCAAATTATGGGGAAATGTTCTGTTATCACCATTACTGGCATAATTTTCTACACCGAGTTGGTAACCCAAGAATAGTTTATAACTATACACAGTGGGCCCATTGCCCGACTCCACCATTAGGGAATTCTAAAACATATGTGGAAAAGTTCTCCTATTTCACGGAGCATGATGTTAAAGATGCTGACTCCTGTTATTTCAAATTATCCCATTCAAAGCCAAGGAGGATTTTGCCAACATACACCAAATTGACTTATTCAGACTCCTTTGTTTCCCAGTTGGCTATAGAAGACTATGAGTATTGGATGAAGTCGGTTGACTCAGATTGTGTGGGGAAAAAAAAAATTGGAAAACTTTATTTAGAGCATGCCTTATTCCTTTACAAATTATATTTCTCAGAGACACCACACAACAAACAACTTGTTTAGGATTGGCAAAAATTCAAGGAAATTAAAGTGCCCAGTATTACCTCACCAGCTAAATTTGATAATCTGCAAAAGATTTTAAATGTCACTGAAGAAAAGCTGAATGGTCTGGTTCAGAACAGCACCTTTAATTTATCACTGTCCGGTCCCAGTGGGTGGTTATTGTAGCCAGTGGATGCAAATATTTGTCATGCACATTTTGTTAACTCCATAGGGGGTTTTAGAGCGAGTAGACCAGACCCTATATGCAATATATAATGAAATATGTAAGCTTTTGCAAATGGAAGCTGCTGTCTGTTTAAGGTAAATAGATCAGAATTTAGAGAAAGCTCTAGCCATTATCGATAATGATATGAGCACATTCTCTAACCAAATTTACACTTTAAACAACTTTGTATCTTATGCAATTAACATCCTTCAAAGTGACGTCACTTATACACCATGGACAGGGTCAACTTCGGTCCATTATGCAGTTGAGTTGGATGTTACAAGTTCAAAAAAATGGCTGCACGCCTTGAAAGCATGTTAACTGTAAGGAGTTATTTGGCACATTTAATTTGACACAGAAGCAACAGATAATGGCAAGAGAAAGGGGTGTGATCTGTGTCACCACGACTTCCCTAAGGAGTCAGAGTGTCATGTTTCTAGTCTGCCACAAATCACCTTTATTTTTTGTGTTTAGGTGAGGTGCTGCTAACTAGCGGACAAACTCAGCCAGACAGCTTCCCATCAGTGTGGGACTGACTCAGTCACCCACACACGGTGGTGCTGCTGCCCTAAACCCTGTAGCCTGACCCCCTTGGTAAGAGTCCTATGACACCACCATGGATACGAAGTAATTTATTCTACCTCCGTGCCGGACAGACGCACTGTCCACCCTAATTTAAATCAGGGCTAAACAACATGGCTGCCTTTTACTTTTGTAAAGACAGTCATTAGCCAATCATATACTGCCTTGTCATTTTCATGTACTATGGTATACCACAAAGTTACTGCAACCCAGTATATCGCTAAGGGGCTGATTACGAGTCTGGCAATCACAAGACCGGCAGACTCACGGGGCGGTCGGACCTCCGTGGCTGTGGCAGTCCAACCGCCACATTATGAGGTTGGCGGGCAGAATCGTCAACCTACCATCATCCCCGCCAAGGATCGAAGATCATGGGCAGGCGCCTGCCCTGGTTGTAATCAGCCAGGGTGGCACTGAACTCTGCACCGCTCTGCTGATTCTGTGGCATGGGCAGTGCAGGGGTCCCCCTGCCCAGCACCCTTGAAATGCACACTGTCTGCTGTGCAGACAATGCTCATTTCAAAGGTGTTGGTGCAGCCTGCATGCAGCAGCATTTCCGCCAGCTCAGTTATGAGCTGGGAACAATGCTGCTCCACCTTTTCCACTGGGCTGACCGGCGGAATACTTGGTTCCCACCAGTCATATCAGTGGGAAAGTTGTAATGGGGCCGGTGGGAAGAGACTGCCAGCACCGCTGGGGTCTCCTCATCGGAAATTTTGTGGACAGATGTTTCTGTCCACCAAACTCCTAAAGACCCCTTATGTTTTAAAACTACTTACCTAAATTAACTCTAGCACCAAAAAGGATCCTTTCCACCCCAATATCTATATTCTTGCCAATTTTAAAAATAATCCGACTACCTGTTTTGCTGCTATGCCAGAATAAAGGTCTACGGAAACTGTTCGAGGTCTGCTTTGCCCTGCCCCCCACACTCCCCCCACCCCTGGTGGGAGATTTATAGGAGTGGGTTGCCCTGGACTGAGCCTGGGGGCTCCATAGGTCTGGACCCGCATCCTACAGATCAGGTCCCTCGGAGTTTGATTCAGTACTCCTCTTCCTAGTTCCCCCTCTACACCCCTCCCCTTTTAATCCCTACCTGGTTATCTCCTGTCTTCTATTCTCCTTCCCCTCTACCTCTCTGTTTCTAACCTCTTATCCCCCTTAACCTATCCCCTCCCTCCTTCCTTTTCCCTGCTTTTCTCCACACCTCTTTCCCATCATCCTCTCCCTCACTCCCTGCTCCCATCTCTCCTGTGACCCAAACAACCCTTCCTACTGTTTTAAACGTCATCTCGTCCCCCCCTCTTTTTCCATCTACACCTTAGCCATCTCTTAGACTCCGCCATTATGATGGGTCCTATCTCCTCTGCGAACTGTCCCCTTCAGATTGTCTCCTGGAATGTTCACGGCCTGACACATTTTGTAAAGCGGAAAAAAATACTATCCTTCCTTCAATCCCAGAGAGCCAATATCGCTCTCCTTCAGGAGACGCACTTGAACAGCATCGAATCCAACAAGTTACGGAGGGATTGGGTGGGTAAAGTACTTTTCAGCTGCTGCCCTCACTCTCCATATGCGACAGGCGGGGCCGCGGAAGTGCAGGGTTGCAATCTTGATCCGCAAGACACTACCAATATCGGTAACAAAAACATGGGAGGATGCAGAGGGACGCTTTATCTTTACTAAACTGAGGATAGGAGACTCTTCAATATGCGTGGGCTCAGTGTATGCGCCAACCCGCCCCAAAAGACAATTCCTTTTACAAATCAATCGTCTTTTGGCCGAAAAAGGGGTGACCCGCTATATCATAGGGGGGGATTGGAATCAGGCATAGATAGGACGGGCCCGATTGACATCTGCAACAACCATGACAGAGCCCTCCTCACAGATGTGATGGCGGATGCGGGTTTGGTAGGCTGCTGGAGGCTTACTCACCCAACCGACAGGGAATACACTTTCTTGTCACCCGTACATGGCACCCAGTCCCGGCTGGATTTTTTCTTAGTGTCGCACACTTTTGTGGCTCATCTCCAGGATACTAGTATTATAGATTGTGGCCTTTCGGACCACTCACCGGCCCTACTGTCCGTACAACTAGGCATGCCCAACCCCTCCCGCAAACCCTGGCGCTTCGCCGTTAACCGATACAGATCCCCTCATGGCAAGACCCGTCTGCAGACTCATGTGACTACCTATTTGGATAACAATGACGGATCTGTTGCCTCCAAGAGAGTGCTATGGGCAGCAGCAAAGGCGACATTTAGGGGGCAAATGATGCGTGATGTGGCACAGGATAATAAGGCCCGGAAGGCTCGCCAAGCGTCCCTAGAGGACAAAATACAACATCTTACGAGGCAATACACCAACCATCCTTCCTCAGATACGCGCCGTTCTTTAGAATGAGCCAGTACGGCGCAAAATGAGCTTTTTACGTCTGAGGCTGAATACGCGCTGCAGCGGCTACGGGGACGGCACTATGAGCACAGGTAGAAGGCCGGCCGCCTTCTGGCAGCGCAGCTTAGACAAAGGGAGGCCTCTATGGCAATACCGGCCATTACATCCGCGACTGGCGAAATACTCACCCAACCCCAGGATATTGCGAATGAGTTCTTAACATTCTACAAACATTTGTACACTCCAGACATACTGCCTGACCCCACACACATGAATGCACTCCTCAACATTGCGACCCTACCGTGCCTTTCAGACGCAGGCCGCTCTGTCTTAGTAGGAGAGTTTAGCAGGACGGAAGTGGAGCAAGCCATCTCCAACCTCCCTTACCACAAAGCACCCGGGTAAGATAAATTCCTCGCCGAATTTTACAAGTGGTCCGGCGACCAAACAGTACCCTTCACGATGCACTCAATGAAGTCTGTAGCGAGGGATCTCTCAGTATGATCTCCAATAGAGCAACCATAGCGGTTATACCCAAGCCCGGACGAGACCCGCTACTCTGTGGCAGTTATCGCCCCATTTCTCTTCTAAACTGAGACATTAAGATACTCGCCAGCATCCTAGCAGCCCATCTGCGCAAAGTTTCCCATCCCTGATACATCAGGATCAGGTGGGTTTCGTACCGGGACGTACTTCCCGGTACCATTTGCGCATCCTTGGTCATGCTTTATGGGCAGCCAGACATATTTCGGAAGAGGCTCTCGCCCTGTCCCTAGATGCTGAGAAGGCTTTCGACCGGATTGAATAGCCATTCCTTTTCGCCACCCTATCAAAATTCGGCCTAGGGGATCCATTCATAGCCAAAAAAAACGTCTGTTGTATGATACCCCCATGGCTCAGGTCAACTGCGGAGGTTTCATATCAAACCCATTCCCAGTCCAAAGAGGGACACGACAGGGATGCCCTCTCTCACCACTTCTGTTTTTGCTTGCTATGGAGCCTCTCGCAGCAGCGATCAGTGAGTCTCCAGGGATCACGGGCATACCCCTGAAAAGGGGTATCTTCACAGTCTATATGCGGACGACGTACTTCTTACTCTGATAGACCTGACGAGATCACTACCAGCTCTACTGCAGGTCATCGGCGACTTTGCATCACAATCCGGATACCGGGTGAACTGGGACAAGAGTGAGGCATTACCCCTTTTGTTCATAACAACTAAAGCATCCCTGAACGGGTACCAGTTTCGGTGGACTCCATCCCGTCTCAAGTATCTGGGAATGCTCGTTAACCGAGGATTGGAATGCATTGTACCTGATAACCTGGACCCCCTTCTCGCACATTTGAGACTTGATTTTGCGAAATGGTCCCAGCTCAGTCTCTCCATGTAGGGCAGGGTACAGACTGTGAGAATGGTCATGCTTCTGCGTTTTCCATACGTTTTAGGTATGCTTCCCTTACAAATCCCCCTCTCAACACTCAGACAAATTGACACGGAGTTGAGAGCCTTCATATGTGGCTCAATACTTCCCAGGCTGTCAGCGGCAAAGCTTTTGGCACAACGCTCCTGCGGGGGCCTCGGCCTCCCCTCCATTGAGCATTATTCCCTATCCCTCCATCTATCACAACTGACATTCATGGTCCCCGGGCACCGGGACCAACCGCAATGGGTAGAAACGGAGAGGCTTCTACTCTCTCACTTTGGCGGTCTAAACGGACTATATTGTACAGTGCCACCCCACCAAGCTAATCCGATGATAGTGGCAATGCGGACAGCCTGACGCAGAGCGCATCGCCTCCTTGGAATACACCCCTCCCTCCACACCCAAGCCCTCTTTTGGGAGAATAACAGCTTTAAGATTGGGGGTTCTACTCTTAATTGGCCTCAGTGGAGTCAAGCGGGCATTTGCTCCCTTGCCCAGGTAGTAGAAGGGGGATCCCACCAGTCATTTGAAACTCTAAGAGTAAATTATGACCTACACACGCAGCAGGAATGGCGCTACCTACAACTAACGCATTGTCTCCGGCAAAAGTTAGGTGTAAAGCCCTGGGACCTACGGGCCTCTCCTGTGGTTGCTTACCTGAAAACGTGGAGTCGATATAAAGGAGTCATGTTGGGTCTCTATGATGTCCTCACACATCATCTTTACTCACAACCCCTCCTAGAAACGCTGCACTCCAAATGGCAGGTTTGTTTGCAGACGGGTTATCTCATGGAAGATTGGGTGGATATGCTAGATGCCCTTGACCGGGGTGTACGGGAAGCCCGATTGAAATTCTGCCTCTTTAAGGTATTACATGATTGGTACTGGACCCCTCTGAAATTGCATAGAGTCGGACTCCTACCGCATGTGAACTGCTGGAGATGCCCGGAGCCCTGCTGTGACTTGCTCCATATTCTACGTGTTTGTCCCTCTGTATTGCCCCTGTGGAAAGCTGTGAGCTCCACCCTCCAGGACTCTATACCACTTCAACGGCCGTTAACCCCCTCGGCCATCATTTTGCACGACCTGGGCCCATTCCCCTGCCTCTCTCGTCCTCAACAATGATTGTTTCGCGTGGCCCTTGTGACAGCAAAGATATGCATCCTAAGGCACTGGAGATCCACTGCATCTCCGACCCCAGATGAATGGATGTCGGCTATGATACGAATAGCCGCCCATGACCGGGCTATCTACACCTTACTGGACCAAGCAGCTTTATTCACTCAGATCTGGGCCTCATTCCTGCCGGAGACACTGTAGCCTCTATTTTCTAATTTCTACCCTTCTTGCTCCCCTCACCTTCCCCCGCCTCTTCCGCCCCCCCTTTCCTTAACTTCCGATAGTGCCCTTTGTGTATGTGTTTCTTAGTCCATCGACCCTCTCTCTCCTCCCTCCCCCCTCATCCAGTCCCCCCCCCCTTTCCCACTTTCCATCCCACTATTTAGCAGCCCCCTCCCCCCCACGCCCCCCCAACCAGAGTCTCCTTCTGGTCCTCTTATGGATAACCCACTTCTCTTCTCTCCCCTGCCTCTAACTGTAGGAAGATTTGATTCATCGACAAATACTATAGTTACGATTATACCCCACGCTTTACTGAAAATATAAACTACAATCGGGTTGACTTTGCTGCCCTCAGCGGCCATGCCGGATCACAGGACACAGAGCCCCAGGCGGCGACTTGAAATATCCCACCCTGCTTGCTCTTTCTCTCCCCCCCCCCCCCCTCTCTCCCCTACCTTCCCCTCTCTTGTTACTTGTGCATGATGTTTCTTCTTTTATTTTTTTTATTTTTCTCTTCATAGGCAATGGACATTTGTTACTTCGGCGTGCTACCTTTCGTATATGTGTATTGTATCACGACTATGACCGCAGGGCACAACAGCAATGTATGATAGCTCCTGCTCTGTCCCTTCTGTAGTCTTTTTTCATTTGTACCTTATTTCTGTATATGTGATTACATTCTGTTAATAAAGAATTGCAAAACAAAAAAAAGAAACCTTAGGCTGTGTAGTTGTTAGAAGTATGCAATTGTGGTATGTTTCCATACAGTCCAGGAATGATATCTGTGATCAAAAGACAGGTATCCTAAACTGGCTCATTACTTGCAGCTGCTTTCCAAATTTCTAAAATACACTGCACCTACTTTACCTGTTGGTATCCTAAACCCTTAAAATCCCATACATATCTGGAACCCCATGCTCGGAAGATGCAAAGGAACAAGGATGGGAGTAAAGCCTTGTTGGTTATACATTACTGAATAATGGAGACTGGAGGGAATTACCATATTGTGGGGAAAAATGCTAAAACATCTGACAGATGTCATGGTCACAGTGTTCTAATGACCAGCCAGTCACACCAAGGAATGTGTGACTTGCACCAGTAGTTTCCTCCTGTGTTTGATATTCATCATCAAATGAACAGTGTGATAAAAATATTGAGGAAATATTTTTAAAGAACGATTCAGGGTACAATTATTGAAGCTTAGTTTGCTCGAGTGCATAGCTATGAATGGGCCAAAAAACATGGATTACTTGGGTGTACAAAGAGGTACATGTGTTTGAACAACCTAAATATAAAAAACATCTGATTTAGGCAGGAGATATTGTTGTAGTTCTAAGTTTGCTAAAAATAAGTACAATGTTTATCCAGTGGATGGTGTCTAATTGTGATTATATTACGACTGGCATTATGTTAATAATCCTGATGGTGGGCAGGTTGCTGTTACATCTAATTCCTAGATCAGAAATATGAGGCTATAGTCATTTTCAAAGAGCACCTCGAGATAAAGCCACACTTTTGTATTTGACTCAGTTAGCTTTTGTCCTACAAACTATGAATCCCAGTGTGGGAGACATGAGTGGCAGCATTTTTGGCTTGGCTAATTTTGGCATACAGGTCATGAGCATGAAGAAGTGTTGTCTCCGGGGATTGTGCAGAAGCTAAGCCAATTTGGAAAGTGAAAAAGTGAGTAGATGTAGAGGAAAGTTTAGTTTGTAAAATGTGAAATATAGGCTATTTAGGATGTTCATTTAAGAACTTGGGAAAATGGAAAAGCTGCAAAAGTACTAAAAGAATAGTTCTAGGAAGGGATAAAGTAATACACCTCTGCTTGCCTTGTTGGTAATTGTGATTAATTTGAGACATTTTGTGCTAACCTCCACTGTGCATTAGAATGTGAAAATATCCTTTATTTTATTTCTTTTTAGGTTAAGATGTAAGGGATTCTGGGATGGGGTGAAATGTGTTCTTTCTTTCATTCTAACTGCAAGTTTTGCTAATATAGACACAGAAAAGTATTTTATTATGAATGCAGGAAACTAGAACAGAACTAGGACTATTGTTAGCAATATTGGTGAGGATTAAGAACGGCTTGTTTGATGGAAGAAAACTAGATGCAATTTAAAAGGAGGGTAGAAAGAAAGCTGAGCAAAGTGTTCAGTTGTTCTGATATATAAAACTAATCTTGGCTTTAGGGCAACGAACCCCAGCTCCTTTCATCTGGTCAGACATTTTCATCTACATAGCCCTTTTGTCACTCTGTGGCTGTTCAGGTTCTTAAAGTATGTTGTTAGTCACAATTAGAAATAACATTATTATGGGTAAGTGCCATTTTGTTATAGCCACTCTCACACTTTTTGCCCCATTGCTGATGGTTATGACTCTGAAAGTGCACTGGAGTCTAGTAACAAGGGCCCTATGCCAGGGCTCTCTCCCTAAATATGATGACTCTGAATTGGTATCTCCAATTGGCAAGGACTTTAATCCCCTTATATGTTCTTACCAGTGATACTAGTGGTACCCAGGGCATGGGAGTTATAGGGGTCACCAGGGCCTGAAGCACAATTTGTGCCACCCTGAGTGACCCAAGTAAAAATATGACAGCAGTCCTTCCAATGCAAACTGCAGAAACAGTGCAAACAGCTCCAATTCGACTTTGCCCTAACCATGTGTGGCAAGGTCAACGCACTTCTTTATGCCAGTCACCCATAAGGTAAACCTCCTAAGCCCAGGAAGGAGGCCTGGCTGGACACCAACAAGCCTTGACAGCGGCAAACACAGAGTGCGGTTACTTCAACGTCCTGAAGTGCAGGGGAAAATAGTAGCCATCTGTATCTTGCTGGAGGTCAGGACTACATTTCCCACAATGTACTAGATCATTTATTTTTGGGGTGATTCCTCGGCAGCCCTGACAGCCATTGATTCTTTAGTTCCTGGAGCATGCTTTTATCTGCAAGCTGCAGGGGACTAGTACCTCTAGTCCCAGGGAGTACTGGAATTACCTTTGGTGCTCATAGAAGTTCCTCTTGCTGAGCACTCCCCCCTCACTGCATGTCACCCTTATGATGGCCCCACCCCTTTAAAAGAAAACAATAATAAACTAAGTTTATTATTGTTTCCCTTTAAAGGTTTTTTAGCTGCTGGTGAGGTGGGGGTTGGCACTCCTCCACCCTAATAGAGGAGCTGGCCCTGTTGCACACCTGGTTGCCCATGCATTTCCTGTGTCCTGACTGACAGCCTGCAGTTGCTGCAACCAAGACAGTAATCTGACCTCCTACCAGGAGGTGTGAACACTCACAGGACTCCGAAACAATGGCCTGCCTGGGCAGGAGGTGTCACCTCCCTCCCTGGCAAGTTGGATAGTGAAGTGGCACATCAGAGGGGTGAACTTCAAAGCCCACACTGCCTCTGATATGCAATCAGGCTGACTCCCAGAAGAGGACAAAGCTGTTCCCTTGCCCTCCTAGCACAGTTGCACCCGGACATGTGGGAAAATTAGGTAGTCAGAAGGAATACACCTCAGAAGGCTAGCTACACCTCTAAGGTGGGCTTCCTGGTCTGTATAGCCAAGGATGAGTCCTGCTGTTTGAAAAGTGGCACAATAGAGGATTCTGGGTAAAAAAGGTGAAAATCCCCCAGATGTGGTCACCTGAGGGATGGATTAGCCCCTGGGACTGGTAGCCCATTGTCTACTTGGACCACACCTTTTGTCGTGTGGGCTCTCATTATCCTAAATGAGACTACTGGATCTCTAGGCAGCAGGATCGATAACGGTGTGGGGGACTGAGTCTGACCCACGTGTAAGGAACTCTGTCACCCTAAATCCGGTTTTTGCTCCGGCTAACTAGCAGTGCCTCATTTCTCCCACGGGGAAGAAATGATTAGGCAGCCGAGCGCATGACATCTTTGGAACTTCTCAGGGAAGTCGTGGTCACTCAGATCCGAACCAACTCTCTCCTTTACAATATGATCTCATATACAAATGACAAAGACAGTATAAGTTTTATATAATGTTTTAATAAAACAACTGTATTTTAGATAATAAGGCGTGAGCCGCAATAACCAGAACAATACAACATAGTAGGATTGATATAGTCACCAGGAGAGTAAAACATAAGAATAAAGCTATCATATTTCCTAACAGTTTCTACTCTCCCTCTGCTTGTTCTATTTAGAGCACAGCATGTTAAGCTTCTAGCTTGCCTTTCCGAATCACCGGGGAGACATACGCCCTCATACCTGAGCAAAGGCCTGTGATCTGGTTCAGCATCTGCAACAAGGCAGTCAGCGTCTAGCTGTGGGTCTCTGGTCGGAATCTCCGTCTTGCATGTATTGGGACAAGGAAGTGATTTTATAACTAACATGTCATCGTGATCACAAAATGTCCCTACGCAGGAATGCCAAATCTAAACTCCTACCACGTCTATCGGCAATGTACCAGACTGTATCCTTGACTGAAGAACAGAGTGAATATGTTATGAAGAACACCAGTGCTGAAGTAGGCAAAACAGTGTGATATGAATAAAAAACAATACCGTAGAACTGGCTATTTGAAAAATAACAGTACGAAGCCTAATAAAAAGCATGTAGAGCAAAGTGCACAGAGGCTCTAAGCTGTCAACAAATGAATAAAATATATTCAGGGCAAAGTGCACAAAGGCCTAAAGCCTGAAGCTAATGCGTAAAGTATACGTAAAACTAACCACACTACACCCTCCCCTTGTCGGTAGCAAGTGGTTCCAATAACATAAAAACATGCCCCAAACATAAACAATATATTTCGACAAGGTAAGAAGACAACAAAGTCATAAATTTAGGGAACATGTGACGATAAAGCCAAATTCAATATAGTGTCAATTTTGCCGAAGGGAAAAAAAAAATCCAATTGTCAGACAGAAGCAATAGAACGTAGGAGCTCCTCCACTTCGATATATGTTAATATCGGAAGATCCACGCCACAAAGTACCACGGAGCAGGTGTGTTCCAAAGCCCCAAAACCATTCAGGGCGGCACCCCGTGCAGTGCCAATGAAAGAGAAAATACCATCTTCCTCCAGGAAGGGAATCTCATAAACCGCCTCACGAAGCAAACACAACCGTAGTGCACAAGTCTGGGAATGAGCCCTAATCGGGAACATCAACAGATCAGGATCGACCACTGGAGGGCGCTGCAGTGAGAGACAGAAAGCCAGTGCATGTTCAAATGAGCACCAAAGGCACCGAAACACGGGTTGCACACAATCCAAAACCGGTCTGAATGACAGAGACCAGTCACACTCCAAATGTCTCAGGAGTGTAGCTCCAAAATGCTGCATCATGCGTTCACGACACAGCTGCGCTGACGGGAGCAGCAATATAGGATCTCGTCGTGGCGGGACAGCCATTGCGAAAAAATAGCAACAATAGCAAGACTCCAGCCAATAAAGCCAAAGTAATCGGGAAACCCCCAAAAATGCTTCGGAAAATAGAGTGTATAGCCGAAGGTATCAAACCGAATATGGAAGAGAAGGTGTGAGCGAAACCAACACCAACGGCTTTGAAAAAATGAGCAATACCAGCAGTGCTGGATGCATTAAATATACGTCCCACAAGTTCACCGAAGTGACTTGGAAAGTTAGTATTCAAAAGGGACTGTATCTCCGCCGATGACCTTGCCACCTGAAGCGCGTAGGTCTCGCTAGCAGATGTAAGGGCCACATGCTTTTGAAACAATAAAGCTTTCAGCCGACTCAGCTTGTCGAAATCAACCTTGGAAGTAGCAATATGAGGCCAGATGTCCGCTACCTCCCTAATTTGAGTGGGGGGAACAACACATTTCCGCAGCACGTAACGGCCTTGTTGACAACGACAACGTAAACTATTCCGGCATGCATGCCACAGCAGCGTTCACTGTTAAGAACAACGTAACTGCCGTTAGAAAGCACCTGGAAAGTGTTTTTAATAACCGGGACTGGAACACCCTTTAAATAACAAGCTAAGTTAGCAATCGAAGCGTTACACGCTCCGTGCAAGGAAAGCTGTTTACAAACCATGGAATGGCTGACCGAAGCTTCGCATTCGCTACCGCTAAGAAAAACCTCTCTCAAACCATTAACACATCTGTATTGAAAGGGAAGCTCCCACACCTCGTGTATGTAACTGTCTCCCAATAGTTCATATCTACCCACCGGAATGTGCTTCAAACAAGAAGTAAATTGCAGAGTGGAGATAGGCAAATTAATAATCCCATGAATCAACCACTCAGCTGACGGAATCTCACCCACCGTGAAAGGCAGTTTCTCCAATTTCTCAATATTCAACATAACATATGTCGCTTCCTTTTTAGCCATCATCTGTTGTTGACGAGTCAAATTAAAGGAGATAAAGATCTCTCTGGCACGAATGTGCTGCCATGGAACGCGACCCGCCTTCAAGGTCTGAAGAGTCCAACCCAGCTGCATGATGGACCGTGTCTGACTCTGCCCATGATATAAAGAAGACATGTCTGATTTAATAATGTCAATAGCAGAGGAAACAATGCTGTCAATCGTGTAAACACGGTCAGAAAGGGTATGCATGCCATTATCAACAACAGACAAAGTCTGCAGTAGATTTTCTTGATCAATCTGCCTCAACCGGGCTGCAGCCTCCTGTTGTGAAAGTTTCCAAATCTCATTATAAACTTCATATAAAAACCTTTTCTTCCGTGGTACCTTGGGACCTGACAAAAAATCCTGTAAATCAGTACCATTAGACAGTAACTTGAGATGTGACTTAACTGCATCCAGTGTGGATGACTTCAACCATTGTTGACAAAGCTTCCCCACGCTGTACGTAGTTATAATATCAGCATGTTCTGGTGAAATGTAACGAGGGTCTGCCCTACTAGTCCTGAACCCCCCTGAAGAGGTGACAAAACGTTGATGACACTGATTAATGTCTACAGGCCATAATAACCACCCGCCCGGATGTAACGATGAAGTGTTAAGCGTACCATTCTGGACCCAATGCGTAAATTCACTAAAAGTAGCATTCACATAGTGCTGCCAGTTGTTTAATTTGGAAGGGACAGGTATACTAGGCAAAATCAACTCTCTAATTGTCGCTAAGCCCAAACAGCTAGTCTGTTGTACTGTGTCATTGAGGAAAATCATCTGTACAGGGATAATACATGCTCTAAATAACGTATCCCTGCCTTGCATCTGCCAATTTTTCGTACCTCAAACACTTTTCAAGTCAACAGTCTTAAACCAGTATTCATACCCCTCGACCGAAAGTTAGATACAAACAAATTTGAATACAGTAATTTAGTATCGGTCAGTAACATTTGCTTATTGGAATACGGAGTAACTTTAAAATAGTAAGACCTAGCATTTCGTTGATCATGCCCAGAAAAATATGCAAATCTATCATAATACGTTTTCGAACTCCCTTGTGGAGGAGTCGAGCAATGTTCCCATTGCACATAATTAAATATGTACTTAGGGCTACTAGCTTTATGAATAAAGTGGTGTCCATAATAGTTGTAGCAAAACATGTCACCATGATTATCTCTAAATTGGTAAGCATCTTCATCGTCATAGACAGTATAATATTGCAAATCTGTTAGCATAGAATCCACTGTCTTCACATCCCAATCATCAGAAACAATGCCTGGTATAACAATATCATTCATTGATAACTTGAGGACATACGGTATTTGAATCAATTCAGTGGGACCATATATATCAAACATTACTTTATCCCATACAATCCCATCCGGAATCAGTATTGCAGAAATGTTCACATTGGACAAGTCTCTTCGAACCATATGAGACGAAAAATGTGGTCTCAACACAGTCTCCACGTGCTCAATGTCAGATCGATCAGGAAGAAAATGACCATGTATCACTAGAAAAAAAGTAACTACAAATCCCAACCATAAAAAAAGAGTCATTACAGCCACAAAAAGCCATAAATAGTTCCAAGGAAAAACAAAATATGTGCGTTTAAGCCAACTCAGCAGCTTACGTGGACCTCGGACAGAAGACATCGAGGACGAGGAGCTGGACACTGCTTCATCAGCGTCGTTGAAGCAGCCAGAGGCTGTTCTTGCAAAAGGTGCAATTGTGAACAAAGAAGCAGATGGAGGCTCTCTCCGAGGCACGCTATAAACCACATGTTCAGAAACATAAGTAGAACGTACAGCAACTTGATCAAAAGATTCCATATTATTTGTTGTCTGTGGAACAATCACAAGATCATCTTCCACCCTCCCCAAGCTCGGAGAGGAAACAGCGTTGGTGTAAATCACCTGCAGCGGGACTTCTTCCCCAGTAGTGAGAGGGATGCCGGAACTACTGGGTGTCCCTCTTGGTCTGCTGTGCAGAATCGGCCACATGTTGTAACTTGACATTATCAATAGAAACAAAGCGATTTCCTTTGGCCCCTTGCAGCGGCGGTAAAATCACAGTTCTCGTGCCGCTCACCCCTAACACAGGGACAGGTGCTCGATAAGAAGGACCAAATTCTTTCTTTACTGCGACCTTTTCACGTACTAGATCCCCAATCCTGGGTATCCAACCAGTAGGTGTTACTGGCTCATCCTTAATTCCTGAGGAGGCAGCACTTGCAGAAGAGTTATCTTCACGGAATTGTTGTAAATCCTGCAAAACAGTGACACGATCATTTATGTCAAAGGGCGTAACTGCCGCCTCCACACCAGGACCATCTAGATCAGGAACATACATTCGTGTTCCAAACAGGCACTCATATGAAGTACGACCCCCCAGTGACCGTCTAGGCAAGTTATTAAGTGCTCTCTGTACTCCATATAGGTGGGCTAGCCAACTACGACCCGTACCTATAACCCTGGCCGGTAAGGATTGCTTTAAATCGCGATTTAAACGCTCCACGACAGAATTTCCCTCGGGATGAAATGGAGACGAGAATTGGAGTTGGACCCCCAACGAAGCCATGGTGTCCCTGAATGCCTTAGAGGCGAAAGCAGGGACCTGGTCCGAATGAAAAGCCGCAACTGCAAATGTATCGACAAAGATGCGCAAATCTTTAATAACAGTCCGAGCGTCAGCCGAGCGTTGAGGCCATACCCACACAAATCTGGAGCACGAATCTACAACAACCAATATATATTTGTATGCACTATCTGGTGTCAACGGACCACAATGGTCCAAGTACACACACTGTAACGGTTTGTTTGAAATCAGAAGGGGCGTCTAGCCGACGATGCTTTAATTTGTTGACAGACGTCACAACAAAGGACATACTGCTTTGTCTCTTTATAGAGACCAGGCCACCAGTAACGAGCCTGTAAAAGTGAAATCGTGGCAGCCACACCAGCATGTGCAGATGCCACACCCTCATGTGCTGCAGAAATTAATCGAGGTCTCTCAATTCTATTGGGAAGTTCACGTACACCAATGCCTGGAATATTAACAACCGCATTTAGCGCACTACTCAAGCAGTAACTATATTTAGAAGGAAATCCTTTAGGAAACGGTGTGCCATCAGCCGTAGCTTTTATGGCAGCCGAAATCTCTGTGTCTGGTTTGGAACTCGATCGAGTCACTGCGGCCACAGTGGCGATAGCCACTGCCGACTTTGCGGCTTCATCAGCCAAAGTATTCCCAGCAACGTGTATTCCAACGCGCTGGTGTCCAAGTGTATGCACAACATGGACCTTAGGAAGCGTTTCTTTCAGATCCGCAACCTTACCCCACAACAATTTATGTTTAATGGTTTTGCCTTTAGAATCTCTGAACCCATTCAACTTCCAATAGTGCAGATATTCATTGAAAGACTGAACACAGTAGTAGGAGTCACAGACCAGCAAGGTCAAAATCGCCGGATCCGCGTGCTCCAACGCTAACAATAGAGCTTTGAGCTCAGCCAGCTGCGCCGTGCAATCTCCCAAGGTTTTAGTATAAGTATGTCGGGGGCAGAACACTTCCCCCTCCATAGTGCCACTCACCACCGCACATGCAGCAGAATACTGCTGTTTAGTCCCAACCGCTGGTTGCGCAGAGCCATCGGTATACATGACCACTTGATATTGGTCAATAGGCAATGTGCCAGCAGGAACTGGGTACTCTATTTCATATTGAAGAAATTCTTGAGTCTGCAGTTTAGGGTCAAATATGTAATCTACATCATTGGCTGTCAAAGACTTAGCCCATTGTATCCATCGCGGGTGTAAAGCTTTCGAATTAGGAACACTCGCTTTTGTAACAGCCTCTAAGGCCGGAATCGGGGAAACAACAATGATGCGTTGGCCCTGGGCAAGCGGTCTTTCTTTAATTACAGCCATCTGTACTGCAGTGAGTATTTTCTCAGTCTGTGCAAATCGTTGTTCTGCAGCAGAATACAAGTGGGACTTGTATGCAATCGGGACTGTCTCACCCTCATTAAAGGTGACATACGTAAACCCAACAGCCCCAGGTATCACCCTGATGACTAAATGTGTCTTATTGTCCCGTGTATGTAAGTGTTTAACTGCCAAGAGATCAGTCTGTAACTCTCGCAGTATGTGTGTATGCTCAATCGTCCAAAATCTACTCGAAAAATTTGGGCGAATCAGTTCGTATAAAGGTTTTATACGCGTAGCATAGTCAGGAATGTAAGTTCTGCCAAAATTCAGAAACCCCAACAATGACTGGAGCTTCCGAACCGTATTAGGAGGCTGCAATAAAGCACATTTCTCCAAAAAATGTGGTGCTAGGCTCTTGCCCTCACTCAATAACTCATATCCCAGGAAAATGACGCTGAGGAAGGCAATCTTTGATTTCTTAAAATTAAACTTATAGCCAATATCAGCAAATCCCACAAAATGCGCGATACGCGCCTTAGATGTTGCAGAATCTCATCGTCTGTCAGATATATGTCATCAACATATGATAACGCTTCAGGGTCCAACTCGTGCAGCATTTCAGTCACACAAGCCGAAAACAGTCCTGGGCTATCCTTATACCCCTGAGGCAAACGACAAAAAATTTTCTGAGAGCCAAACGCACTGAAACTGGTATAGTCCCGACTTTCGGGCGCTATATTTTGGCAGAAAAATCCATTCGAGATATCCAACGTTGTTTTGTATTTCTTACGCACTATATTGTTCAGAAGCGCTGCGCTATGTGAATTCTGTATTGCATATGTGCGTGTGTGACTATTCAAATGTCTGTAGTCCACCACTATCCTATATGAATGGTCCGGTTTAGCAACTGGAAATAAGGGATTATTCATCGGCGAGACACAGGGCTCAATTACACCCTGGTACTCCAATTGTGTAAGAATTTTCCGAACCGATGCCCTTGCCTCAAATTTAATAGGATACAGCGGTTGTGGCTGAGGTGTGCCCTTTATTGGAATTACATGATAAGGTGATTGTCTATCCCACCCCACATTATTTCTATATAGGGCGGGAGCCTGTGCTAGAGCCCATGTTTTACCATAGGACTCCGCTAGCTCTCTCAGAACAAGTGGTGAGAAGGAAGGTACAATAACATCCTCCCCAACCGGACAGTCGCGAACAAAGTCAGGTGGCCAATCCTGTTCGGCCAACAGAACATCATATTATATTACCACATGGTCCCAAAAGATGGCGTGTACAATGCGGTCAATGTCCCCTTCTAATCGTAGAGTCACTTGATATACTCTATCAGGATCAGAGACACGCATGTCCGCCGTTTCGACTTGTATGAAGTCATCAGTTGCTTTCACCTCCAGATGCTCTAGAAGACTCCGGCGAACTATTGTGACCTCTGCCGCGCTGTCTAACAGTGCTAACGCCCATGTCTTGTTCGTCAAGAGAACTCTCTTCTTGAGCGGCATGTCTAACTGAGACTGCTGCCACTTTTTTCTTTTTAAATTGCTGTTTTTGTTGCAGCGGTTTCTCTTCTTGTTTAACAGAAACCTCCGCTGAGCGTTGTGAATCCTGTCTCGGTTTCACGTACTCCGTCCTCCGCTCTGACCACCCACCTCTCTCACTTCTCTTCTCTGAGGAGTCCTGAAAGGAACGAGATTGGCGTGTATCAGTATATTGATATCTATCAGGCGTCTTCAAATTATCCCTATTTCTGAGATTATACCTATTCTGTGGGGTCTTCGGTTGCGGAGACGGTCCCCCATCTTTTTTAGGTGTTTGCTGTTTCTTTTCACAGCGCTTTTTTGTACCCTCAGGTTGCTGTTGCTTAGCATTATCCTTATTATTTTTACCCTGCAATTGGGGTTTCTGCGGTCTAGCCCCTAGGCTATCGCGACCAATACTAGAATATGTCTCCGCTATTATTCGCGGAAGTTCCCGCTCTTGATCAATCTGCGGAACATCCCAAAGACGCATTCGCACTGCTAGTGCTACTGCCTCTCCCTTGAGATTACTCAAAATAATAGAAGAAACTGCGGCAAAATTGCCCATTAACTGCATGCCCAAATCTAAGGCAGGGGCAGCCCCATATTCATCTTGAATTTGTTTAAGCACGTCCGGTAAATTAGCTAAAGTCGGCGTACCGTGTGCTGTAGTGTAGAGCGCGGCAAACACCATGCCCCAGGTATTACAAAGGTCCACCGGAGGAACCATCCCATACGGCAAACACATCGGCAAAATTCTATGTTTATCCTGAGGTCCCGTATGGGGAAATACTGCTTCCAGCGTATTAATTTTTTGCGCCAGCCAAAATGGAGTCTCCTCAAGTTTAGCCGGTACCTTGCCCATAACTGAGTGTACAGTGGGCGGATTGATTCCCGGAACCACTGCTTGTGGGTGCGCCGGAGCAGCACGCGCTGCATTAGTATTTAATGTCTGCATCACAAACTGAACCAGTCTTCTGTATGTTGTAGCTAAGTCTATATATAAACGACACACATCAGCCACTTCCAAATTTGCAACCGCAGGATATGGTGTGTAAGTAGCCAATAAAGGCCAGGTCGGACCATCATTACTCAACGGACCTAACCTCACTTGTGCTACTGTCTGTGGGAGGGCGCCATCAAGCCAATTATGGTGTTCTTGATAAGATAGAGGTATCTCTAAATAAGCGTAAGCCCTGTATTGTACAGGGGCATTCGCAACAGTGTATTTGTGAAAAGTATTTGTACCCCCATCAACTGCTGGAAATGCGACCCAAGAATAAAAAAGTTCTGTCCTATAGGCTGCATGGGCATCCACCACAAAAGTGACTGGACCCCCCTGGACTGTTAGTCCATGTGCTATCAGATGTCCTGTGAGGGGGTGACGCATATTGATTGCTATATTCACTACATTAGGATTCGCCATTTGCAAAAAAATAGCTCTAGGTCAGAGAAGGCACACCAATATCGGGGTTTTTCCTTTCAAAGTTCAAGCTTGAACAACCAACCACTAAGCAATAGGACGTACCTATCCCGTGGTGGCGGAAACCCTCAGCCCCACGGACGTCTCCGCGTACGGAACCGAGGAGTCAAAATATATATGAGACCGAGAGAGTCAGTCGGACCTAAACATTAGAGCCAGACAAATCGTTGGCGGCGCCATGTCGCGTGGGCTCTCATTATCCTAAATGAGACTACAGGATCTCTAGGCAGCAGGATCGATAACGGTGTGGGGGACTGAGTCTGACCCACGTGTAAGGAACTCTGTCACCCTAAATCCGGTTTTTGCTCCGGCTAACTAGCAGTGCCTCATTTCTCCCACGGGGAAGAAATGATGAGGCAGCGGAGCGCATGACATCTTTGGAACTTCTCAGGGAAGTCGTGGTCACTCAGATCCGAACCAACTCTCTCATTTACAATATGATCTCATATACAAATGACAAAGACAGTACAAGTTTTATATAATGTTTTAATAAATTACTGTATTTTAGATAATAAGGCGTGAGCCGCAATAACCAGAACAATACAACATAGTAGGATTGATATAGTCACCAGGAGAGTAAAACATAAGAATAAAGCTATCATATTTCCTAACAGTTTCTACTCTCCCTCTGCTTGTTCTATTTAGAGCACAGCATGTTAAGCTTCTAGCTTGCCTTTCCGAATCACCGGGGAGACATACGCCCTCATACCTGAGCAAAGGCCTGTGATCTGGTTCAGCATCTGCAACGAGGCAGTCAGCGTCTAGCTGTGGGTCTCTGGTCGGAATCTCCCTCTTGCATGTATTGGGACAAGGAAGTGATTTTATAACTAACATGTCATCGTGATCACAAAATGTCCCTACGCAGGAATGCCAAATCTAAACTCCTACCACGTCTATCGGCAATGTACCAGACTGTATCCTTGACTGAAGAACAGAGTGAATGTGTTATGAAGAACACCAGTGCTGAAGTAGGCAAAACAGTGTGATATGAATAAAAAACAATACCGTAGAACTGGCTATTTGAAAAATAACAGTACGAAGCCTAATAAAAAGCATGTAGAGCAAAGTGCACAGAGGCTCTAAGCTGTCAACAAATGAATAAAATATATTCAGGGCAAAGTGCACAAAGGCCTAAAGCCTGAAGCTAATGCGTAAAGTATACGTAAAACTAACCACACTACACTTTAATGCCCGAAATCTAGGATTTAAGGTGCAGCTCTGGCACTAGAACCTCAGATCTTATTCGACCTGCAACCAAGGAAAAGAAGATCTAAATCTGCGACTTCAGTACCTGCACAGAGCAAAAGTGCTATAATCTGCACCTGTGCCAACCACTCTGCAGCTGCTCAACTGTGACTTCTTCTGGACAAGAGAGGTAAAACCAGCACCCACATCTTAGCACTCAACACCAAGGATAGCCAGAACTACTGTGCATCCGGGCCATACAAGCCACGTAAGTTGTGCTGCCACGGACCCACACCATGGAAACCCCCAGTGGGTTCGATTGAACTCTTCCTGCAAGTGACTGAGGGGGTCATTATGACCCCGGTGGTCAGTGATAATGTGGCGGTAGTACCGCTAACAGGCTGGCGGCACATACCGCCACATTATGACATTAGCGGGTTGGCTCAAGCCAATATACCACTCCGACTGCCATAGTAGTAGAAGCCGCCGGTGGCATTTTGACCCTGTCTACCACCATGGTTTTCGTGGCCTTTTTAACGCCACAAAAACCATGGCGGTAGGCCCTACTAGTGACTGGGTATTCCTTCCATGTCACTGGTAGGAGGCCCACCCACCCCTTCAACACTCCCCAGATGCCCCCCACACCCCCATCCATCCACCCTCCTCCCCCTTCCAGTCCCCCACGCACCATACACGTACACTCGTAGACACGCATACACACACACATAGGCATACATGCATGCATTCATTCATTCATTCTCGCACACTTCCGTACCACATTCACACTGACGCATTCTCACACATGCAAACACTACACACACATTTGCATTCACGCACGCACACACTCACACATTCATGCACACACCCCAACACCCACACACACAACACCCCCACCCCCTCCCCTGTCAGAAACCCAACTTACCTGCATCCAGGGGTTCTTCTGGCAGGGGACGAGCACTGCTACTGCCAGCAGCACCCGCCAGCAGAACACCGCCAGGCCATATTATTTGGCATAATATGGCTGCCGGCAGTCTACTGGCGTGGCGCTGCTGGTGGTAGCAGCGCCACCTTAACACCATCCGCCAGTATGGCCACAGCTGGATTGACGACCTTCTTGTGGCGGAAATTCGGCTGTGGTCATAATTTGGCGGACGGATGTTAGCCATGGCGACGGTCTTTTGGCAGCCGTCACTGCAGCGGTAGGTGGCATTTACCGCCAATCTAAAAATGAGGGCCTGAGTGTCACAAGTGTGTTTATCCAGCACCTGTGGGTTCCGCTTTCAGCACCAAGCACAGCCATGACACCTCTACACCCAGGTTGTATGAGCCGGGTAAAATTGTACTGACTGCTAAACCCTGTCCTTGGACCAGCATCACCAGCGACCCAGTGGTTTCTAGTGAACTCGACCAGCAAGTGACTGATTATCACTAGGTGTTTTCTCCATTGATCTTACTGTTAAAGTTTGACAGTTATGATTTTTCTTTCTAAAATCCAGAACTCTGGTTATACTGATCCGATGGTGTTCATTATGGTGTCTAAACTTATATAAAAATCTGCTTTTATAAATTGTTTCAGATTTCTTTCTAGGTATGTCATTTACTTACCATACATGTTGGTGCTCTGAAATGCTTAACACGCGTTTCTCTAATAAAACCTGGCTGCTCTGTTCCACACTACTAGGACTGAGCTAGTGATTTATTATAGTGAATCCAGGGGACCCAGTTTGGGGTAGTATGAGAGTATTGCTTAGTGAGACCTAACCTGTCACACTGCATAATACTCCATTTTCCGACATTGGTGGCAGCGGTGAGATCCTGAACTTGTGTTTCCCAGTTCCACTTGGTCATAAGTGTTTTTTGCACTTGTCATTAGACCTAAAATTAATTTTTCAGATTTTTTCAAATTAGTTTTTCATTGGAATTGATAGTGCCCTGTGTAGACCCCATCCTAAACGTAATCCAAAAGTTTTAGAAAGTTAGGCAAACGTTTAAGAAGGTTTTAACTTTCAAATAAAGTTAGTGCACAATGGAGGCTGACAAGAACCTCAACCTGTCTGTTATCCCAGCTCTAAAGGTCAGTGATCTAAGAGTGTTGTGCAAAGCTAGAACGTTCGCTATAGAGCAACATCTAAAAGGGAGGTCCTTTAGAGGGCTTACAGCTCCTTTGAGAAAGCAAGATTAGAGAGGGAGGCCCATTCCTCAGACGAAGACCCTGAAGAAGGTAAGGAAGATGCCCAATTCCAAATTGAAGATGAAGGGGTAGAAGGTGAAGACCAAAACTCTTCACCCTTTCCCAGGCACCCTTCACCAGTGGTAAGTGACAGAAGTCACTCCTGTAGACCCCTGCTGGTAGAGTGATAGGCACCCTGGAGGAGAGCTTGGCCTTCTCTCACTAGAGGAGAAAAGACTTGAATGCGAGGAAAGGAGACTAGCCCTTGAAGAAAGAAGGGTCAAGATAATGGTGGCAGCAACCTTCCTACGGAAAAAGGGGACACCCTTGATCCTACAATCCTTAAAGGGAGTCTCCCAAAGTTTAGTGATGGTGATGACATTGATAAATGGTTTGCAGCCTTTGAGAGGGCCTGCAAAATAAGGAGGATAGGTCACCAGTACTGGAGCTTTCTATTGTGGGATTTATTCTAAGTCAAGGGCAGAGATAGACTTCTGACCATTAATGAGGATGTGGCTGAGTCCTATCAGCATATGAAGGAGACCTTGATGAGAGGATTTTAACTCACCACAGAGGAGTACAGAGTCAAGTTTAGGGACCCCCAGAAAGGTTAAAAACAGACCTGAGTGGATTTTGTAGACTCCCCAGTCAAGGAAGTGGAAGGATGGATAAAAGGCTAAGAGGTTGACACTTATGATGGGCTGTATAATTTAATTCTGAAAGAGCACATTTTGACTAATTGTGCACTCTCTGCAGTATTTCGGGAGGGAACTACAGTTCCCAGAACATCGCCAAGATATTTCCATGATTGCCCGCATCTGCTAATTTGAGCACTACACAGCACATTTGCCTTTCCCTCAGCACGGGGGTACAGTATTAGTAGCATTTCTGGAAGGACTACGAGTCCCAGAACATCGTGAGGTGTCCCGTGATTGCTCGCACCTTTTACTGCTGATTTGAATGCTATAGAGTGCATTTGCTTTACCCGCGGGTAACGTTCTCCCCAGCATTTCTGGAGGGACTACACATCCCAGAACATCTCATGACACCCCTTGATTGCATGTACCTGCTCCTGCTGATTTGAGCACTATAAAGTGCCTTACCTGCAGCACAGGACACGCACAGACAAAGCCCAGCCCAAAGTCGGGCCATTCCATGCCCGTTGGAGCCCAGTGGAGGCTGGGCTAGGCCACCCCCATAACACCCTTATATCCACTGAACTTGGCTGGTATCTCTTACATTGGTTTACCTTGATACTTACTAAGTGGTTTAAAATTGTATTTTATTTTAGTTGTTCTTTTAACCAATATTTATATGCCATTTGCCTGTTGGAGACCCTAAATGAAAATATTTTGGTCCTTTAGTACATTGGGTGGTAGGATTGTCTTATTCTTTGTACTTGCTGCCCAAACTAATTGTTGAAACAGTTAAGTAGTGTTAATCTCTTTATAGTAAAATGTAGCCACTCGGGAAAAGGAAGACAATACAGAGAACAAAAAGGCCCTGGGGGAGCTGAAATCCCTGGGATCAGCAGGAGATAACTGTGTACTAGATATAATTGAGTCCCTGCTTGACAGAGGTAATGAAATCATCAATGCCGTGACCCTAGGGGACACTAACTCATCTTCTCCCTCACCACCGCCCTCAAACTCTAGAAACGACTGTATACCACATATGTTTGAGAAAGTAGCAAATAGGGCTACAACAGCTAACCTGACTAGAATCCCTGGAAAGTCAAATGGGCAGGTTGTACAACCAGGGCTCTGACTATGGAGCATAGTAGCCTAGTAGTGTAATGTCATAACCACTTTTCGTTACTTTTGGCACCTTGTAGCGAAGAAACAAATAAGAAGGTGGAGACTGCAACCGAGAAGTGGGCATTTCTCTAGAGGGCCAGAAAACTATTAAATGTCTTCTTGGCCTAATTGGTGGCGTGAAAGAGGAAGTTTCCTCACTTTAAAAAAATACTTGACGGCCTAGAAAGAAAGGTTGGATAAGTAATAGCAATGAAGTGTGTAAGTTGCCATAATAAAGATGGGGAGGCGTGGACTGAGGGGGCAACTAACTTTGTGGGAACTATGTCCAAAAATTCCAGACAGGCCTCAGAAGTGAAGTCAGTACCGTAGACCAGGTCTCTTACTTTACACGTATCTGTTAGAACACATTGGTAATCAACAGGGGCAAACCATATGTTGCCTTTGTTGATTTACAGGCTGCATTTGACCTGTTCCCTAGAGCCAACCGTTGGAAGATCCTTTGTGAAACAGGTATCCCTGCAAACCTTTTGGATATACTCGTAAGGCTCTACTCAAGAGAGTATGCACAAGAGACGTGGGGGTGACCATGGGCAACTGACAGACCTTTAGAATCCAATATAGAGTCAGACAGGGCTCTATCGTGGCCCCAGTGCTCTTTTCATCATACAGTAATGGGGCTGTGAAGTACTTGAATAAGGATAGGTGCGACTCACCAAAGGTGGGTGGCCAGAGGATACCAGCTTTTCTCTGTGCAGATGATACTGTGCTGCTCTCGAAATCTCCACAGGTCCACCAGCAGCTTTTAAATCATTTTAATGTGTTCTTCTTGGAGAGGGGCTTGGAATTGAATTGCTCAAAAAAACAAATTTATGTTTTGTAACCCGGCCAGGCAAAAGTGTTTTAAGTAGAAAATGACAGTCGGTAACCATACAAATGACCAGGTGCCCTATTTTGATTATCTTATTATGAGACATACGTCAAACTTAAATTGAGGCATACAGCTTCACAATCACGCTCAGTCTTAACTCAACATACATGCTGCATCGGCCAAAAATTCATAAACTAACAATTTCCAAGAGTGCTGCACCGGTCTTAGAAATTGACGACATAACGGGTTTTGGTGCAGCCTTGTATGGTTGTGAAATCTGGAGATTTGTGAGTACTCAAATTTCAATTTCAGTAGAAAGTAAGTTTATTGGATTGCTTTTAGGACTTCCTCTGATTACCCCGATGATTTTATTATGTCGAGATTTGTCCCAAATATACATCATTTATAAAGATGAGGGTAAAATGCTTTTTTAATTCATTGTGGTCAACAGTAGCATTAATCTCATATTGTGTGGGCCTCAAAGACCGTATGTCCCCTGCACATGTACGCAAAATCCTAGAGCTGAATATACAATTGCTACTGGGAAAACTGGGGCTGGAGAACCTTTGGGTCTCTCCTGAAGAGACAGGTGTCTCTACATAACAGCCTGAGTGTGTTCTTCTCAAACCTCCCCCTCCTTCAGCAAACAAACTAGATGAGATATTGTGCCAGGAGGGGAGTTTACTGTGAGACCCACCAGATGGGGTTCCCCAGAAGTGTTCGTGCAAGGCAGGTAGAGAGAGGGCCTGGGGGATTTAATCAGTAATGTTATCCCCTTGTAAACCCTACCGCCTTGCGGAACCCATACAGTATTCATGGACTCCAAACCTGCCAGGTCCATGGGGCAGGGTGCACAATGGGGTTTACTCTAGACATCAGTGTTGTATCAGGCAATCTACAGTCTTCCTAAACCAGATCCCCAAATTGCTTTGTGATGCCAAGGAAGATCAGGATTCCTTATTTAATAAATTGGCCTACTGGCTTCATGAAATAAAACACTGCTATTCTATCATTAGGAGTGATATGAGCAGTGTGGAGAGAATCAATCTCCCAGGGGTCCCTTTGACATGCCACAGGTTTCCCTTATCAGCAAGTATTTGGTGGTAGGCCTAACATCATTTGAGGCACTCTCAATTTGTAATACAAATACACCACTTTAATTTGTTTTACAATGTTCAATGACATGGATGCCCCACCAAACCTAGGGAACACAAATAACTTTGAAATAGCAGTACCTACTTGACGTAAGTGACTTGGGGGGTCTGAGTACACCTAAAACTTCAGAGCATACAATCAGTACAAAGGGTAAAGGGAAAGACATCAGATATAATCAGTTGAAATAACCCCAAGTCTGGAGGGTCGTCAAAGCTGCAGGAATGTTAGGTTAGGGGACAAAGGGTATAGAGAAGATCAACCAAATAGGATCAAAATATTGTCATGGAATGTGACAGGGATAAGATGCATGCTGCCAGAATCTGATTGGGGGCACTCTATTGAAACCCATGATATTTGTCCCTTTCAAGAGACATGGAGTATTTACAGGAATTGGTATTTGTCTTTTTGTACTAATGCAGTGCAGTCAAGTAGGGGAAGACCATCAGGGGGCCTAGCAATTTAGGTCAGGGTTACACTCCAATGTATAACTGGCCTATTAGTACAAACTCGCTAGATCTCTCGGCATCAGCTTGAAGCTTCTAACAGGCACAACTTTTCAATGTCCATAATCGGGAGCAAGGACGTGCAGCTGAAACTGGTGTATTAATGGAGATAGAGAGTATACTAGCAGAACTATCCAGAGATTCTAATGTTATAGTAGCGGGGACCTTAGCACCACTATCAAGCCATTACTAGCATATGTTAAACAGATGACCCTAGAACAAGATTCCCAATGGCAGGTTCTGCAGTTCGAACTCACTCTTATGAAGTGGACAGCTAGAGCAGCACAAGTTACAACACTAAGACTCAACTTTGATCTTAAAGCAGCTAACGGAAGTACCCCATTGGACAGAGAAGGTAAGATCACATAAAACAGATTTGGTCACTCAAGCAGAATTGATTATTGTTTAATCAATGATTAACTCTGGCCCTTCCTGAAGTATACTGAAATACTGGATTAGAAGGATAGTGACCATAATGTGGTGTCTGTAACACTGGAGGGCAGTATGGTAGTAAAACCCACAAGTTTAGTTTGACTGGGTTGAGGGATGTTTCATAGTTTAACAGTGGCAAGAATATCAGGTGCTATTTGGTTGTGAGGAACTCTGATGTGCTCCAGGGAGTTCTAGTTAAAGTAAATAAGGTAGTAGTGAATATGGTCGATCTCACCTCTGCCACTAGAATAAAGGTCTTACAAGAAGAGCACAACCTGCTTTGCACCAAGATCAAGTGATCCCTGAGAGAGTTGAGAAACATGTAATGAAGAAGGAGGAATGGTACAACAAGTCATGCAGGAAAGCGAAAACTAAGCTCCTAAAATCAGCCACAGCTAATTGTAGAGGTGCTCTGGGAAGTGTAGGTTGTTGTATAGGATGACATTGGCAAAGGTAAAAAGAGAGTGGGAGAGTTCACCATGAACAAAGCTCCAAGATGCATGGTCAACCAAAGATAAAAAAGCATTTTGAAGTACTGCTGCAGTATGATATCAAAAGGAACTTAGAATTTTTTGGCTAGCCACAACACTGGATACTGGATTTAGCAATCTTTATATGGGTAGTTGCACCCTTTTCCAGAATGGCTCGGATTTGAAATCAGATTTTGAATACATCAAGGGTAGTGACTCCGGCAACCTAGAATTTGAGCTAAAAGAAACCATGTTAGCTATTAACTTCTGTTTGGCAACAAGAGCCCCAGGGCCTGATTAGAGCCCCAGTGACCTTCACATGGCTATTGTGGAAGTCTTGGGATCATATATTAATCTTTTGTTCAACGCCAGTTTGTTAGGTATGGAGATTCCTCCCTCCTAGAAATCCGTGAAGATAATTCCACTTTTTAAAAAGGGGCAGTGCAGTGACCTGGGCAACTATAGGCATATTAGCCTGATAGACGGTGTACAACAAAATCTTTTGTAAACAAGCGCTTGCCCACAGATAGGAGTCGATTGAGGACCAAGAAGTGATATCTGAATTCCAGACAGGCCTCAGAAGTGTAGTCGGTACTGTAGACCAGGTCTCTCACTTTACACGTATCTATTGGAAAACATTGGTAATCAACAGGGGCAAATTATATGTTGCCTTTGTTGATTTACAAGTGCCTTTTACCTGGTCCCCAGAGCCAACCTTTGGAAGATCCTTGATGAAACGGGTATCCCTGCAAATCTTTTAGATATACTCGTGAAGCTCCACTCAGGAGAGTATGCACAAGTGAGGTGGAGTGACCATGGGCAGCTGACAGACCTTTAGAATCCAACATAGAGTCAGACAGGGCTCTGTCTTGGCCCCAGTGCTCTTTTCATCATACAGTAATGGGGCTGTGAAGTACTTCAATAAGGATAGGTGTGACTCACCAAAGGTGGGTGGCCAGAGGATACCAGCTTTTCTCTTTGCAGATGATACTCTGCTGCTCTTCAAAACTACACAGGGCCTCCAGCAGCTTTTAAATCATTTTAATGGGTTCTGCTTGGAGAGGGGCTTGGAATTGATTTTGCTAAAAAAAACTAATTTATGTTTTGTAACCCGGCCAGGCAAAAGTGTTTTAAGTAGCAAATGACAGTGCGTAACAATACAAATGACCAGGTGCCCTATTTTGATTATCTTATTATGAGGCATACGTCAAATTTAAATTGAGGCATACAGCTTCAGAAATCACGCTTAGTCTTAACTCAACAGACATCCTGCATAGCCAAGAAATTCATAGACTAACAATTTCCAGGAGTGCTGCACCGGCCTTAGAAATTGACGACATAAAGGCCTTTGGTGGAGCCTTGTATGGTTGTGACATCTGGAGATTTGTGAGTACTCAAATTTTAATTTCAGTAGAATATAAATTTATTGGATTGCTTTTAGGACTTCCTCTGAGTACCCCGATAATGTTGTTATGTTGAGATTTGGCCCAAAAGTACATCATTCATAAAGATGAGGGTAAAATGCTTTTTTATGGCATTGTGGTTGACAGTAGCGTTAATCTCATATTGTGTGGGCCGCAAAGACCTTATGTACCCTGCATATCTATGAAAAATACTATGGCTAAAGATACAATTGTTACTGGGAAAACTGGGGCTGGAGAACCTTTGGGTCTCTCCTGAAGAGACGGGTTCAATTTCAAAAGCCAGTCTTAAAGAAATCTGTTGGGAATTTGCTATCACCCAAACTATTACAACAAGTAGTGATATTTTGACAAGGGATTTCATAAACGTAAAACCATTCCCATGTTACGAACCTACTATTGGCAAAATTACCCCCCTTTTGGCTCATAAACTGTATATTCTATTCAGGTACAGAACTCTTCTAAGTAAGACATTTTGTTGTAAGTGGTCTCTAGAGCTGTGCCTGAGAAAGAGCTATGTCCTGCCTGTGGGGAGGCTGTGGAAGGGTTAATGCACATTGTTTTTTTGCGGAGCATATTGGCACCAGAGAAGAAAGTGGATAGCTCTCTTTTGTAGGAAACTTGGAACTGGCAGATATATGGAGGCATACAGAATCCTCTCCACTGGCATAAGTAAAGTGATGTATTTTTCAATTGCCAGATTCCTAATGTCAGCTTTGATCTGTCGTTGTAAGTGTTTACAAGCAACAGCTGTCTAGAATATAGTTAAGCATTGACTCGCTAAACACAAGAGTGTCTCATTGATGTTTAATGAACTGTGAGTTTGTATGTCCTACTTAGGATGTTTACATAGCACTTAATGCTATTTTGCACTTCTTTAATGGGGGCAGGTTCTTATAGGTACAGGCTAGCCTATACGCTGTAATGCTTTGAAGTCAGTACTTAGATTTGAACTGTTTGTATCCGTGATTTTAATATTTAACTAAAAGTTGTAATTTTTTTTGTTGATTTTGTGTGCCACCAGCTCCTTCTCATTTTATTATGATTTTTAATTCATTTTACAAGTAGTTGTACTTTCGAGTGTTCAATTGTGCACTTTAAACCTGTATCAAATACTATGCTAACATGTTCTAAACTATTTAATATCATGTATATTGTGATTTTGGCTTTTATGATAATGAATAAATATATAAAATATATATAAATGTTTCTGATGTTTGGTGATTTCTACTACGTTGGTTTTATGTTTTTTGTGTATGTTGTTTTTTTACGATCCTGTAGATTGTAAAAAGTTATTATGATGAGGATGATTACTAATTGTACCTAAGAGAAATTTCATCAGCATGTGCTGAATTCAAAATTATCTTCCTGCCAGAGAGCTGGGTAAGATAGCTGGGAAATTGGTCAGAACTGGGGTGTCTCAGAAGGCCTATGGTGGGACTGACCACAAGAAGTGTTCTCAGAAATCCCAGCAGTAGAAAAAAGTGAGCAACAACAAGGAGGTGTACTCTGAAGAGGCCAGAGGATCCAGAGAGGTTACATCAGTTTTCGTGGGTGGGGAGGATATTGAAGCCCTGGCAGACTTACCTCCAATCAGGGAGAAGTATAGACAAAGGCATAAAATAAATGGGACTGAAGTAGATGTTCTGAGGGATACAGCTTCCAGTGTCACCATGGTGGCAGTTAGACTTGTTTCCACAGACCACATCCTGTGTCCGTCATCAAGTGACCAATGCTGATAATGAGACTAAGCTCCATCCAGTGGCCCTGGTAAGCTTAGAGTAGGGGTGGCTATTGGTCCAAGGAAGGTAGTTGTGTCCCCTGCCATCCCAATGAAGTGTCTTGTGGAGAATGATCTGAAAACAACTGCTTGGGCAGAAGTGGAAAGGAAGGCGTGTACAGAATTGCTGGGTCTCCCTGAATGAGTATATTTGACAACCGGAGCAAAGGCAGCATGACCGCGAAGTCAAGGGAACTTGGAACCTGACATATTGGCACAAGAAAATGGGCAAGAAGTCAGCTTCAAAGGGATCACAGGACCAGAGGTAGAGTTCTCTTGAGGGAGATGCCCTGGTGTCTGAGGAAGGAACAGCAACTGAAGGAGGCTGCCCGGACAGCAATCCTATGGTGCAAGGGAAGACTCAAGAAAAGACCTATGCCAAGGGCAAAAGTCATGTCCTTCTCTTGAAGGCCTTAGGCACCAAGCTACAAGGCAAGAAGAGGGAGATGTCAGTGGTACTCACAGGGTCTAAGGGGAAGATGGGTTTTTGTACACTGACGTCAGGCACCCCAAACCAGGGACAGCCAGAAGCGTGGTACAGTACAGAGTTCATTCTGACCCATCGCCCATGACATTAGCTGGTCATCTGGGACAAATCAAAACCTGTGACAGGTTAGGTGGCCGTTTTTATTGGCTCCAAATGTCTGAGAAAGTGAAGGATATCTGTCTCTCCTGTGTCATCTGCCAGGCTAGTGGCAAGACAGCCGGTCAGCCAAAGACTCCCTTGATTCCACTTCTAGTGGTTCATATTCCCTTTGAGAGGGTATAGATCAATGTTGTTGGTCCCCTTGACCCTCAAGCTGCATCTAGGAACAGATTCCTTTTAGTGTTATTGGACCATGCCACTAGGTAACCTGAGGTAATTCCCTGGAGGACTGGAGTAGCAAAAGCCCTTCTTGGTAGAGGGACAAATTTTATGGCTTAGTTGAAAGATTCAACAAAACAGTGAAAAGCATGATAATAGACCTTACTGAAAAACTCAGAAGGAGATGGCACGTCCTGCTACCTTGCTACTTGTTTTCATGCAGAGAGGTGTCTTAGAAGAGGGTTGGTTTTCACCCTTTGAACTTCTGTTTGACTATCCTGTAAGGGGTCCCATTGGTTTGGAGAGGGCAGGTTGAGAGAAGCCTCTCAAAGAAGCCAAACTGGGCATAGTGAACTATGTACTGGCTCTGCGGTAACATGTAGCTGAGTACATAAAAAAAAGCAAACGAAAATCTGGAGGCCAGCCAAGAGCTTGTTAAGCTTTGGCATGACCAAACGTTAGACTGGTTGAGAACAAATCAGGTTAGTTGGCATGGGTGTTGTAATTTGTGGCTACCAGGGCTCTCCAGCACAAGAGGCTTGGGCCCTCTCCCAACTTGAAATAAAGGGAGTGTCACCTACATTGTGGACTTAGACATCCATAGGAGTCCTCACAGAGTTCTCAATGTAAATCACCTCAAACCACTCCAAGACAGGGCTCACACAACCATGCTCATTGTCACTGATGAAGGCCAGGAGGAGGAGAGTGTACTGCTCTCTGACCTGCTATTAACAAACCAGGAGATGGTTCGGTAGAGGGTGCTGTTTTGTCAGACACCCTCACTACACAACAGCAGACTGATTGTAAGCAAGTCTGCAGCCAGTTTGCTGAACTCCTTTATTTGTTCCCTGAACAGACAACCTAGTGTGTCCATGATGTGGACACAGTTGACAGCCTCCCTGTCAAACTCAAGATTTATAGACTGTCTGACCAAGTCAAAACCTGCATCAAAGCTGAAGTAAGCAGCTTGCGGAGATTGAACCTTCTAACAGTCCCTGGGCTAGCCCAGTGGTACTGGTCCCCAGGCCTCACTCAAAGGACGGCAAACCAGAAATAACATTTTGTGTGGATTACAAGGGTTTATATACAGTCACTAAAACTGATGCCTACCCTATACAAGGAGCTTATGAGCTCATAGACAATTTGGGCGCAGCCGAATTCTTAAGTACCTTTGATTTAACATCAAGGTATTGGCAGATGGGACCCATCCAGGACGCAAAGGAGAGATCTCCTTTTTCAACCCCAGAAGGATGTTTTCAATGTAAAGTGATGCCTTTCGGCTTGGAAAATGCACCTGTTATTTTTCAAAGATCAGTGAATAGAGTTCTTTCAGGTCTGGACAACTTAAGTGCAGCATATGTGAATAATAATGCTGCATTTAGTTCCACCTGGGAGGATCATGTAATCTATGTGAGAGAAATACATCAGGCCCTGCAGCAGGCAGGCCTAACTATCAAGGTCAGTATATGCCAGATAGGGTAGAGTTGTGTTGTGTACCTGGGTCATCTTGTTGGTGGAGGCCAAATATAACCTCTCCAACCCGATCCTGGGAGGTTCCAAGACCCAGACCCAAGCCAGGGCTTTCCTTGGTTTGAATGAGTGTTATAGGAGGTTTGTGAAGGGATATGGTACCATTGTTGCCCCTCTCACTGAGCATAACTCCAGAATGCAGCTTAAGAAGGTCACGTGGCCCACAGGATGCTAAGAGGCGTTTGACATTCTGAAAAAGACCTCAGCACCTATCTTAAAAGTACCAGACTATGGGAAAGAGTTAGTTGTTCAAGCAAACACCTTTGAACATGGGATTAGGTCAGTGTTGTCACAAACAAATGATGAGGGCCAAGATTTACCAGCTGCCTGTATCAGCAGGGGACTCCTCCTTTAAGAGCAGTGTTGGAGTGCCATTGAAAGGGAAGCCTTTCCTGAAGTGTGGTTCTGAAGAAGCTGAGACCCTAACTGTATTCAACTCACTTCAAGGTTCAGACCAACCACAGACTTCTCAGGTGACCGATGTGGATGAGAGAAGAGAACCTGAAATTGTTGATGTGGTCCATTTCCTTACAGGGTTTGGACTTTACAGTGGAATACAGACCTGGGAGTGACCATGCCAGAGTAGATGATGTTTCCAGGTTCTTCCACTGAGATGATGAGAACTACTAGGGTGAATATTAGGTGATCATCACCTTTCAGCTGGGGTGGGAGTTCGATGGCTTAGTTGTGGAAAAAGTCTATCACTGTTCTTTAAGCTCAGAGAGGAAATGGATTCATTTCTCACAGAGAAGAGTCAACCCAAGCCACTTTATCAAACACTGACTGGCTTTGGAAATTGGCATTTTTTTGCAGACTTGACCGGCCTTATGAATCAATTGTACTTGCAAGGTGAAGCCATTTTAATTTGTGATCTATTTGCACATCTCAAGGCATTCAGGACAAAACTAATGATATTTAAAGGACAGGTGAATGTTCATAATTTGCTTAATTTCCCATGTTGTGAAAAATTTCATGTAAAAAATGAAGCCGAAGTTCCTTTTTAAATTGCACCAGAATCCGTTAAGGACTCTCAAAAACATATGCAGGAACGATTTTCTGATCTTGATGGAAAACCAGATTAAAAAAGCTGTTTGAAAATCCATTTGGCTGCATTGTTGAAATCCTCCTAAGTCAGTTTCAGTTGGAAATTATTGATCTCCATTCAGATGCCATGCTGAACGACAAGTATGAAGAAGGAATCTGACCCAGTTGTATAAATCTTTGCAGCCAGAGCAGTTTCCAAATTTGAAGCAATTTGCTTTTGGATTTTTTTATATTTGGGACAACGTACCTGCGTGATCAAACGTTTTGCAAAACGAAGAATGGTTCCTAAAGCTTGAAACCCCCAGTTCAGTGATATTTTGAAATTCAAAAATTAGTTCCATCATTCCCATTAATCTTGTGCTTCATGTTTTGTTGTTTACGATCCAGAACTCTGTAGAATGGTGCAAATTGAATTTATTTTTGTTCAACCTTTATTAATATCTTAAGTTTATTTTGAAATTCTTTGCTCTGTTTTACAGAAGTTCTTTCTCAGAGTGTGTTTATTTTTCTTATTGTGTGCCACAAAAGTAGACAAATTCTCATTTCATGTAAATTTATAAATGTTCAGCATTTAAAATTGAACGATAAATAGCATGCAGTGCATATCTACAATTACAAAGTTGATTATTTTGTCAGAGCATTTGCTATTGTGCAAATTTTTTATTCATTATATATCATTTCTCTATTTAAGCATGACATGGTTTCTTTGTAATTGTCAGATTTCTTTTTTTCTTTTGCATCATATCATGCTGATTACAAAAAAGATCCAAGTAAAACTTACTAATTCATTTAAATTCTATTCACTCATTTATAGAACTGTTTTTTTGGCCCACAAATATTTGTAAAATATATCATGTGGCCCTTGTAGTGAAACGTTTGGAGACTCCTGCTCTAATAAAGCCTGACTGCTCTGTGGCACACTACCAGAAGTGAGCTGGGGACTTATTATTGTGAATCCAAAGGACCCAGTTTGGGGTATTGTGAGAGTATTGCATACTGAGACCTAACCAGCATCACTGCATAATACTCCACTTTCCTAAAATGATTTTGTATAGCTTAAAGTATAAAGCAGTCAAACCTATGTATCTTCTACTCAAAGATCTAAGACAGTTCTTTAACTTCTTCTTTATTCTTCTCATTAGGAACAGCTGGTTTGGCAGGGGACGTTGCAGCTACCAAAATAGTGGAGTTGTCCAAAAAGAATCGGGAGTTGACTGCTGAAACGGAAAAAGAAAAAACTAAAGTTAAACAACTGAGCAACAGAGTGAAAGAGCTTGAAGGAGAGGTAAGGTTATTCTTGCAACTTTGGAAGTTCCTTAAAAATAAAGAGACACAGACAGAGACAAGTTCAGAATGCAGTACATTTGTGATCACAGAATTATGTGGCCTTGAACACATGACCAATTTGGAGAAATTCCATCAGATCTTTTATACATGAAAATCGCAAAGGTGTGAAAACACATCATCTAATCAGAACAAGAGAAAGGTAATTTCTTCATCAAGTACATGTTGTGATGGTGATGAGAAGATGCATGGTGTTACACTTATATTAAAAGTTTAACCAATCACAGTATAACAATATTTTGTGATGGCAGTGTGATACAAGATGGCCATAAGCATGACCTTCACATTACTCAAATGGTGGGACTTTCCAAGGTGTCAACAAACCAATTTCTTTACAACCTCTGTCCACACCTATGTGGAATTCCAGAGGTCTGTCTGTTGCTTGGTGAATGAAGCAATGCACATCACATGAGGAGTGTCTTTTAAGCAAGCCTTGCATAACAAGCTGTCAGGGTACATTAGTTTAATGAAGGTCATCCAATCTTTTGTATACGTTTTGCAGGCTTGCTCACCATTGAGAATCACAGGATGCAGAGAGGGCTAGTGAAATACAAAATAGATTCTTTAGCTAGTTCCCACACAGCTTTGTTCCTTGAGTCAGTATATTTTTGCCAGTAATCCAAGATTGATAAGCCTTCCTTTTATTTTTGACAGCCGAACCAGTGTACTACGGGTCAGCCATTTAGAGGTATCACTGAACATAGTACATGTAATGACAGAACTCCCTTATGATTTGAGAATTTCTTTACAGGGAGTGCAGAATTATTAGGCAAATGAGTATTTTGACCACATCATCCTCTTTATGCATGTTGTCTTACTCCAAGCTGTATAGGCTCGAAAGCCTACTACCAATTAAGCATATTAGGTGATGTGCATCTCTGTAATGAGAAGGGGTGTGGTCTAATGACATCAACACCCTATATCAGGTGTGCATAATTATTAGGCAACTTCCTTTCCTTTGGCAAAATGGGTCAAAAGAAGGACTTGACAGGCTCAGAAAAGTCAAAAATAGTGAGATATCTTGCAGAGGGATGCAGCACTCTTAAAATTGCAAAGCTTCTGAAGCGTGATCATCGAACAATCAAGCGTTTCATTCAAAATAGTCAACAGGGTCGCAAGAAGCGTGTGGAAAAACCAAGGCGCAAAATAACTGCCCATGAACTGAGAAAAGTCAAGCGTGCAGCTGCCACGATGCCACTTGCCACCAGTTTGGCCATATTTCAGAGCTGCAACATCACTGGAGTGCCCAAAAGCACAAGGTGTGCAATACTCAGAGACATGGCCAAGGTAAGAAAGGCTGAAAGACGACCACCACTGAACAAGACACACAAGCTGAAACGTCAAGACTGGGCCAAGAAATATCTCAAGACTGATTTTTCTAAGGTTTTATGGATTGATGAAATGAGAGTGAGTCTTGATGGGCCAGATGGATGGGCCCGTGGCTGGATTGGTAAAGGGCAGAGAGCTCCAGTCCGACTCAGACGCCAGCAAGGTGGAGGTGGAGTACTGGTTTGGGCTGGTATCATCAAAGATGAGCTTGTGGGGCCTTTTCGGGTTGAGGATGGAGTCAAGCTCAACTCCCAGTCCTACTGCCAGTTCCTGGAAGACACCTTCTTCAAGCAGTGGTACAGGAAGAAGTCTGCATCCTTCAAGAAAAACATGATTTTCATGCAGGACAATGCTCCATCACACGCGTCCAAGTACTCCACAGCGTGGCTGGCAAGAAAGGGTATAAAAGAAGGAAATCTAATGACATGGCCTCCTTGTTCACCTGATCTGAACCCCATTGAGAACCTGTGGTCCATCATCAAATGTGAGATTTACAAGGAGGGAAAACAGTACACCTCTCTGAACAGTGTCTGTGGTTGCTGCTGCACGCAATGTTGATGGTGAACAGATCAAAACACTGACAGAATCCATGGATGGCAGGCTTTTGAGTGTCCTTGCAAAGAAAGGTGGCTATATTGGTCACTGATTTGTTTTTGTTTTGTTTTTGAATGTCAGAAATGTATATTTGTGAATGTTGAGATGTTATATTGGTTTCACTGGTAATGATAAATAATTGAAATGGGTATATATTTTTTTTTGTTAAGTTGCCTAATAATTATGCACAGTAATAGTCACCTGCACACACAGATATCCCCCTAACATAGCTAAAACTAAAAACAAACTAAAAACTACTTCCAAAAATATTCAGCTTTGATATTAATGAGTTTTTTGGGTTCATTGAGAACATGGTTGTTGTTCAATAATAAAATTAATCCTCAAAAATACAACTTGCCTAATAATTCTGCACTCCCTGTAATGAGGGATCAGAGACCACAAAAAGTATTCACTCCATTTGGATTTGTCATTTGCTCACTTTCACCCAAATATTCTTTAACCTATTTTTATTGCAGATGGTATTCATGCAGAAAACAGAGCATATGATTGTGGGGTCATAGCAGCTCTCTTCAGAGGTGGAGGAATGGTACAGCAAGGCATGTCTGTATGAATGCTCTTTTTATCATTGTTTCCAGGATTAGGAGATTGGTACAGTATTTGTAAATGGTTCCAGATAAAACAGTCAGTATCATTGTTGACTGATGTCAGTCTGCCCTCTTGTTGAGCAAACATTACACATGAGGACAGAAGAGTCTGTGAGACTGGAGGATTATAATAAAGCTATTGAGCTACTTTAAGACATTGATGAGCTTGGCCTGGTGGAAGGCCACAGATAGCAATGGTCTAGAGGTGGAATTATGTTGGGTATATTAATTTATTTTACTCCTACATCTTTTGTCACTTTAATCTGAGATACTGACATCTTTGATCCAAGCCCCAACTCATAAAGACTTTGTAACCACTGTCCTTCCAAAATTGGGTAAAGACTCAATGCTGTGCTCATCATACAGGCCCCTCTCATTATTAAGTTGTGATGTGAATACACTGGCCAATGTGATCTGGAATAGATTGGTTACACTAGTGAACAAGCACCATTCTGGTTTTGTGTTGGTTGGCCAGGGGCATCACTAAATAGGTGATTACTTCTTACAGTGGTCCATAACAAATAGGATTAACAAAAGGTTGTTGTACTCAGCCTGAATTTGCAAAATTCTTTTGACTCGTATAAACTGGGAGTTCTTTTCTTATGCACTAAGGAATTCAGTCAGTTCGTCAGGACTAATACTGACAGCCTCATCAACAATACCTTTGCAGCCAACCTCACCAGCAGTTATACATATCTCTCCATCCCTCTACACATTGACTCCTGCTCCAACACTGTTTGCCCCAGTAATTAACCCACTTCAGACATGAACATGATATTTTGGGGCATGAGGAAAGGTGACAAACTCGACTTTGTATCATTCTTTATTGAAATGTGTTGTTCTTGATCACAAACCCTCACACCTTTCTTCCTGCCACATAAGTCACAGACACTGAATTCCACTTTGCTCCTGGGTTTAAAATGAATTACACTTAGTTTGATATTTTCTCACTAATTCAGTTTCCTACAGTCTCTGGAGTGCATTGACTCTTTTGGGTTCCTACAAAGATTTGTAACCCTGGGTTTTGCAGTTCTGCACAGCGGGAGTTGTTTAATGACAAAATGTGGATTTAGTCATAACAGATATCACAGACCAGTTGACTAAGTGGAATACGTTGCTATTCCTGAGTATTTGAAAAGTTGTGGGGTTTCTACACAGATGCCCTATTATGTTCCATCTTGCACTTTTAAACCATGACATATTATATGTGGACGAATAAGGCTTTCTGAGTTTAGAAGTCCATGTTACTGGTGTGAAAGAATTATAAGCTCTTGTTTTCTTCAAAATGTTAAATTATTGTTTCACTGCCCTAATCCAGGATATGGGTGCCTGTTTTAAATAGTGCTGTTCCTTCCGAAGGGCAACTTATTGCATCCAGCCTTGATGGGTACCTGACTGTCCATTTGAAAGTGTTGCACTTCATGCACCTATTAACATAGCTTACATAAGGGGAAAGTCACTTTACTTTATTGGGTCATTTGAGAGGCAACCACCAATTTGGGTGTAACAGCCCAGCTGAAGTGGAATTTAGATTTTGGCTTTTCATTGACTGATACATAATAGAGAAGGAAGATGACACTCTTTTTAGTAAGTGAAAGTAACAAAAGATATCAATTGAATTATTGCAAGCACCTGCATAGAGTATGTTACAGTGCGGAACTAAACCCATCCTTTCAAATGATTGTTGTAGATCCCCCAGTTCCTTGAACCTTATATATACATATATATATACTATACATGTATTTATGTATTTATATATGACACTTGGCAATCCTATGCTTCAAGGCTTTGTAAAAATTGAAAAAAGCTTTATCACTTTCTAGCTTGGCATGGATGGTACCATGCTAAATCTGAGTTTCAAACATCTGCTAGAAAAACAGACACTTGACATGAGGGGATTTGGAGTGTTGTTGATGTTGTAAAGTGTTCCATAAGAAGGAGCTGCTCTCCAATTACAAAAACATGTAAAACTTGAGAAACACCCAGGGTTTTCTGCTCTTCTGCATAATGTATGCAGTACTCTAAGTCTGAAAGGGCATTGTTTTGATATATTTGTGTGAGTGTGTGTGTGTGAGTGAGTGAGGGAGAGACTACTGTCCAGAAACGACAGAGACTGTCCTCGAAGATAGGGGAGACTATTGTTCAGAGACTGCCAAGAATCCAGACTATTTGTCCTTTGAGGAATTTCCCTCAACGTGCGCAGACCTATGTAGTATCAAAATTTCAACTATCATGTTATACCATCATTCATAACCCAGACAGACACAGAATTCTGCAGAAAGCAGGGACCTTACTTGTGAGCCAGAGCCTTGAAAAAGCCCCAAGCTTAGTTGTCAAGATGGGGCAAAACACGTATTCGCTTGGATGCTGCTTGCTCTATAAATTCGCAAGCCTCAAAGAAAAGAAAAACGTAACAGAAACAATCCTCAAAATGGAAACATTTCTCTTTATTTTCACTGTTTGAACCTTGTCATAGGGTGTCCTAATGATGTTCTGGCAGATTGCGAACTATGATGAAATAAATTAATTAAGCATTTGGCCAAATAAGCCCAGATGAGCTAAGAAAAGGAGCATAGCAATATAAGGTGATTAGCACTCTGTAATATATTCAGTTGTAACCCCAATTGGTATAAGGCCCCATCCTCCTAACCAGAGTGCAGACTGCACCACGCTATTCTGTTGGATAAAGAAATTATGTCATAAGTCAGTGGTCTCCAAGCTTTTCAGTAAGAGAGCTACATTGTATATTTTACAAATATTTGCGGGCCAAAATTAAATCAGTTTTATAAATGAATTAATACGTTTTATGTGGATCTTTTTTTGTGATCAGCATAATATGAATCAGAACAAAAGAGAAATGTGACAATTAAAAAGAAACAATGCCATGCTTAAACTGAGAAATGATGTATCATGAATGAAAATGTCAAGCATCAGCAAATGGTATGACAAAACAATCAATTACCTATTTGTAGATAAGAAAAGCAGGTTATTTTTTAATTTTAAATATAGAAAAAGTTACAAGAAATGAAAATTTGTCGAGTTTTGTGGCACATAATAAGAAAATAAACGTACTCTGAGAAAGAACTTCAGTAAAGCAAAGCAAATAATGTATTTTTGTTCGACCTTTATTAATGGCTCACGTTTATTTTGGATTTGAGTCTGCACCTTTCGACACCATTCTGGTGAATCGTGTTTTGCATCATAAACAGCAATACATGAAGTACAAAATTAATGGGAATGACGGAACTGTTTTTTTTTATTTCACAATTTCGCAGAACTGTGAGGTTTCAAGCTTTAGGAGCCATTTATTAGAATGGACTTCAAATGCTCATCAGATAAATTTGCTCAATATTTGGACTTAACATTCTTCATTTTTGAAAATGTTTGTTCACACATGTACGTTGCAAATCGCTTCAAATTTGTAAACTGCTCAGACTGTAAAGATTTATACAGTTGAATTAGATTTCCTTCTTTACACTTGCCTTTCTGCATTTCATCTGATTGAAGATTAATCATTTTCTAACTAAAACTTGCTTTAGAGTGTTTAAATATAGCAGTCAAATGGATTATGAAACCGCTTTATTTAATCTTTTTTTCCATCAATATCCGAAAATTCTTCCTGAAATTGTTTTTGCGAGTCAGTAACGATTTCTTTTGCAAATGAAGAAGAAAGTTCTGCTGCACATTTTTCATGAAATGTTTTACAACATGGGAAATGAGCTAAATTATGAACATACACCTGTCCTTCACATCACATCAGTTTTGTCCTGAATGTCTTGACATGCGCGGATAGATCACAAATTAAATTGGTTTCTCTTTCATTTGATTCATTTAGGCAGTCAGGTGTGCAAAAATGCCAATTCCCAAAGCCAGTAGGTGTTTGATAAAAGTGATTTGGTTCGATTCTTTTCTGTGATAAATTAATCAATTTCCTCTCTGAGAGGAAGGAACTGTGATAGAATTTTTCCACAACTGGACCATCGAACTGCTGTATGGTAAGACAAGTCAACAAATGCAGAATCAGTTTCTTTTAGAAAATCACAAAACTGGAAATGATTAAGCCAGTGAGACTGAATGAAATTCACAGTTGAAACAACATGTTTAAGAACACAAGACATATCCACTTATTTTCTGCACAATGCCTGTTGATGGATAGTGCAATGCAGAAACATGGACTTTGAGAATCCACTAACCTCATAAGCTTTTGTGATATGTCCAATCAAACCTTTCTTCAACCCAGACTTGTTCTTTCCTCCATCAGTTGTCACGTATTGCTTTTTATTCAACTCCGGTTATATTATGACATTTTTTTTTCAATTCTTTGAAAATGGCTTCTACTGTAACTGTACTGTGCAGGCAATGTACTGATGCCAATTCTTGTGACATTAAATTCACTGTCTCTTGTAAGGATAACACATTCTTCTTGTTGTAAAATGTCTAAATCCCAAACTCTCAAAAAAGCAATAAATATGGTTTTATAGTTTTGTGCATTGGTGAACGCATGCTGCCAAACTCTAAATCACCCACACTTTGGTATGAATCATACTTTATTTGGCTCCCTAAATGTGCCCAAAAGTGTTTTGAGCTTGACTATAATGCGGGAAGTCAAGGGTGTCATGCAGTGCTGCTTCATAAAATACAGCTACTTTCGTGGAAAACAAATTCTGGAACAGTATTGGAAAATTGCCCTTCTTGTATTTTCCACATAGACAGGTATTTTGCACCTCTCAAATGTTTTATTCATAATTAAAATGTTATGTTACTATTACTGAGCCCACAAGCAGGAGTGTAATGATTTAATTTACAGTTTCTGACCAGTCTGCATGCATTTCAGTACAAGGTCTCCAGAAACAATTGATAGACTGAGGTGTGAGAGATATTTGCTTTTGAGCTGATACTGATGAGGTTGACAGTGTCTCAGGCCAATGGCTGTAAGATGTAGAAATCAAAAAGCCCAGTCGGTTGAAGTGGGCTTATGCAAAGTCACCTTATTTATTGGCAGAGTAGTAGTTACAGTGGATTGGTGAACAGCAGACAATTAACAGTGTCTGTAGATGAGACCTAGAAAGAGAAGCAGAAAGCAACTGGCAAAGGATACGTTTTTCGCTTATAGTTGTGTTTCCTGTAGCCTTTAAGTCAAAACTGAAGTGTAAGAAATTAATATACCACTGATGAAACCCCTTTATCAGAACAATCATTAAATTATTGTTTATCTTGTTACGTCTGTGTATGCTGTTTAGTCAAGTTCTGAAGGTGGCATTAAAATCTAGGTCTCCAGGTTTCAATGCAAATATTGATGCCACTATTTTATGTAGATAACATATGTTTTGAGCTTTAATTTGTTTATGACTTTTTTTGTATAAAACAAAACAAATTCAGAGACATTAGAGAACATTTAAAGAGGACAAACGTGCTGAAAAATTGGCCAACAAGAGTAAGAGGAACATGATAACATGCTACTGTTTTATACTAAGCAGATGGACCTTCAGGCTCCTACAAAAGTACATAAGTGAAGGGGCTAGCTGTAATTGTTCAGGTAGCATGTAAAAGGTACAAGGACAAATTTGCATTACATGAAAGGGAACTTGGTTTGCATACCTTGCCCCACACTTGCAGTTGTAGTAGGGTGTGGTCTTCGTGTTTTGTGCAATATTAGTATATGAACACATTTGTTTAAAACGTTGCATATAATGTTTGGCTATCCTTTCTATATTCAGCTGCAGGTGGCCTCAACCAATCCTCTGTCTCTAAGTGAAAAAGATCAAGGTGCCCGTCAAACTACCCCTAGAAACACGGAAGGAGCTGGGGTATGAGCATTTTATTACACAGAAATGTCTTTACGGTCTTAACATTTCCTTGAAGTATGATTTTGTTAAAATCTGTATGTGGTGGTTCTGTATTTTGTGTGGACACTGTGTTTGTACTCTATGTATTGAATTCCTATCTGTATTTTTTAGGATGGCTCAATGAAGGTTTGATTTCAGGGTCTGTTTAAACTCTTACAATGATCACCACTTCTAGAATATGTTGCACCTTAAGGCTTGTCATTTGTTTTTTTCCACCAAGGAACTTGAGAATCTATGAGTCTAAGTGAAGTCCTATGTGTTTTCTTTTACATTGACAGCAGATCCCTGTCCTGTGCTGCCCAGAGGAGGCATCCAAAGTGAATCCCCACCTATGGGGTGAACACTGTTCCCCTGATAGGGCACTGGGGGGGAACTCATGGTTCAGGTAAAAAAAACATTTAATTTATATCCCTGGTGCCGAGGTAGTCTACCAATCCTACAATGCAGTGCACAACAATTCGAATCATTTCCACCCACACAGTGTATGGGACAAGTTTAGTGAATGCTCTCTGTCTAGGATACCTTGTGCCGCCTCTTCTTTCTGTCAATGAGACCCTCCTTGGCAGAGTGCTGTTAGCATGATACAAGCAATTTTCAGTCCATTCCATACTCTTTCAGTACCATAGGCCTGTCCTAGCAATCACAGGTTCCAATGTGTTTCTGTGTGCCATCCTTCAATAGATAATTTGATGGCAGACGCTTTATCTTCGAAATTAAATCCTAATGCTTTTTCCACAACACCTCCTGACCATAAATCCATGCTCATCAAAACTAATGGGAAAAAGTATTTATAGGAGACTTTTCTCTCTGGCAGGCCCTAAGTAATATAACTGCTGGTACTCTGTTGTAATGCACTGTGCAAGATGGTAGTGCCAGCAACAAGTGTTCTGTCAAAGCTATCCTAGGTCTCTTCTTGTAGCTGGTGAAAGATGGTCAAGATGCAGCAAAAAAAAGTGTCCTGGTTTAAAGCCAGTTCTGTGCTCACATGCATGGCCACAGGTGTTGTCTTTTGTCACCGTTCCTGCTTGTGATCTACAGTGTTCTCTAGACATTACTAGACCAACCAGTGGACATGCCTTTCAATGACTCTCGCTTTTTTTAAAATGTATTAATTCTTTGAGGTCAAACATGTACAGTACAACAAGTACATTAGCATAGTTATATTACTGATCCAAAAGTTTACAAGTTGTGTTGATGTGTATTACATCATAGTGCAAGTATTGTGTAAAGGGAGGCATAGTCATATGTTCAGTTGGTCCCATTTCCTCCATTGACACAACACACAGCACGCCAAGGCTATGGCCTACCAAATCCCTGGGTATTCCCTGTTATGACCCTCCAGCCCCGAGTCCTTCCCAGTACAAATCATTTTGCCAGTTTTGGGTACCACTGTGGGCAGATCGCGTGCTGGGGTGCCCTCATTGCTGTGGCTATTCCTAACAGTTCCTGTGCATAGTTCCGCTAGATAAGCCCCAAGGGGGCCGCAATGTTTTTTGTTTGTGAGGTAAAAAGAAGTATCAATGTGTAGCTTTCTATTCGCGCATTGCAGACTGTCAATTCTTGAAGCCAGTCAGTAGCCCTAGCAGTTCTGCGGCTTCCCCAGTGCACTGCAACCCTGCGTATAGCCAGTAGTAGTGATATTGCTGTGAAGTGCTTGGTACCCTTTGAAGTATCCTTGACACAGTCCAGTAGTGCTATGTGTGGGTTGGCCGATAGTCTGTCATTTTTGCCAGCAGGGTCAGAACTGCCTCCACATAAGCCCGGGTAGGAGCTCATTCCCATGCCAGGTGGAGCAAACCTGTATGCTCTGCCCCACAGCACGTGCAACTATGAGAGTGGAACGGGTGTATACACTATAGGCAAGCTGGTGTACTGTCTGCGTAAGTATTTGAAGTAAAAGAGTTTGTCAGTAATTCAGGGGCATTTCTCCCATTTGGCACAGTAATGTTGCCACTGGATGTCTGATAAGGGTACACTTGGGTCGTATTCCCATGCGAGCCAGGCTGGCACCGCACAGATTGCTTGATTCTGAGATATGCTGGCATATAGCTTGGACACCAATCTCATCGTATCGGATGACTTTATTATCTGTGTCAATGATGCAAAGTCAATAGGTTCAGATGGATAGTCCAGAATTCGTTCAAAAACTGTGCTGCGAAGCCTGACAGATGTAAAAGTATCTAAGTTGTAGGATTCCCTTGTGCCTGGAATAGTTAAAGAATAAGGAACTTTCTGTCCAGGTACAAGTGACCAAATTCCGATATGGCCATTTTATGCAGGCTTTTCTGTACCGCCTGCTCCAGGCTGTAGGGTAGCATGGGATTACTAAAAAAGGGAATTGCTGGGGAGTATAAAAAGGAGCCACACACTCTGTGGCATAGTGTGCGCAATGCCCAGCACAGTGTTACAACTGCCTTCACCTTCTTCAGGGCCTCGGCAACACCCTGGGGAGTGTCAAAACCAAGGGGCATCATCTACTTGTTCTCGTTTGAGTACCAAGTAGGCGAGCCGTGCATCAGGATGATACCAATGTGCCATGAAATTACATTATGCCACATAATTTAAGCGGATGGATTCTAACTCTCTATGTATGACAATTCCCAAGTATTTATCAGATTCTGAGACCCATCTAACTGCTAACTGTAGGGGACAGGGCTCTGTGCTTTTGGTTAGTGGGAAGAGATCTTTTTTGTCCCAGTTGATGGTGATGCCAGAGTGCCTCCAAAATCTGATGATTTCCCTGATAAGTGGGGGTATGTTGTTTTTACCAGATGTTTCACAAAGAGCAATACGTGTATTCATGATAATATTTTTTTCAAATGAAAGAAGAGTCACCCTATATTAGGTGCCGTTCTTGGAGATGTCGGACCAGGGGAACCATGGCTAGGGTGATAAGTAGTGGGGATGGGGGCAACCCTGCTGGATATCCCTGTTTATCCGGAATGTTTCAGATAATAGACCATTAACTCTGACTCTGGCAGGGGATGGGCATAAAGCAGTTGGACAAGTGCCTGGAGTCCTTTCAGAATACCATATCACCTGAGCATTTTGATGTCAAAAACCACTCCACGAGTCAGACACCCTGTCAACATCTTTTTGGCCTCAAGCTCTGATTTTAGGTGTTTGGTATAGACTGGGTAACACAGTACGAAGGTTAATTGAAGTGTTCCTGTGGGGCAGAAAGACAATTTGCACCAGGAAGACTATCTTTTTGAGTAACGGGGACAGTCTATCACAATCACCTTGGCAAGGATTTTATTGTCATAGTTGTGTAGATAATGGCCTTCAAGAGATGCAACGAGTGGCGATACTCCCGTGATTGGAGAGTACTGAAATCACTGCCTCTCTAGTTTTGGAGGGACCCCTCTTATTATTGAGCGCTTCATCATGTATCTCTAGGAGATATGCAGCCAGTGTGTGTTTATATGCTTTGTGAAAATTGAATATCAGGCCACCAGAGCCCTGTGCTTTGCAGAGCATCAGTGGCTGCCACTGTCTCCTCGACTGAAATCAGGTGGCCTAAAAACTGTTGATGGCTGCTGTCCAGCCAAACCAAGGTGACTTCATCTAGGTAGGCAGAGAAGGAATCAGTAGGTCCTGCAATCCAGGTTTCGTATAAGCATGTGTTGTAGGTCTCAAACTCAGCTAATATATCTGCATTGTCCAAAAAGACGCGCCAGTTTGGGATGTGATAATGTGTATGTTACCCTGCTGCCTATTGGGACATAGGAGCCAGGAAAGTGTCTTACCCGTCCTTTCCTTCCTCACCGTACAGTCAGGCTGGTGCATTCTTGCCCAGGTAGTGCATCTTCCTATCTTCTAGGTCTCTAAATTCCTGAAGTAGCTGGTGTTGCTCTTTTTAGTAATTGATGATGTGACATGGGACACTCGGTTTTCAAGATCCTTAAATCTGTTTTCCAGTTGTGTGAGCTTTCCCCTTAGGTCTCAGAGAATCCTTGCATGTTTAGCCTTAATGGGCTCCCTCAACGTGGCATATTTCTCCACTATACCCTTGCTTAGTATGACATAGTCTGAAGGGAGTCTGTAGGGAAACACCATTGTGGTCTATGCAGTTGGTAGCCCAGGAACAACAGCTTAGTTTGACTGGGGAATGGCCTGATGGTGCATGACCGGTTCCCAAATCTGGGGTAGACAGCCAGTAGTCTAATCTGGAGCAGGAACTGTGCAGTGAGGAGTAGCATGTGAACTCTTTAGTGGAGGGATGTACCTGCCGCCATAAATCTCGGAGCCCAAAGAGATCCAATGCAACCTTCAGTACGTTCACTGAGTTTGTGTGGAATGAGCGTTATGTACTTGTGGAGTTGAGTTCTGCGTTTAGAACTAGGTTGAGCACTGGGTTAAAATCCTCCCACATACCCACCCCCTCCGCCCCACAGCATTGTGTCGACCTCTGAGTGTCTTAAGATGGTAAGAGTCTCTAGAAAGAAAGGGATGGGTTTGGTATTTGGTGCATACACTTATACCAGGCCAGCTTTATGTTTTCAGGGGAGACAATTAGGACCAGAAATCGACCGTCTGTGTCTGTGTTGGTGATGCAGTTGAAAATCAACATGTGAGCGCAGGAGAATACAGAATACTCTTGAGTATGCTCCGTACAAGGAGAATAATCTATGGGGCACCATTTCTAAGCGAAGTTCTGTGTGTTTCTCAGGGGTAGGTGCGTTTCATGTAAAGGTGTGATATCGATGGCGTGTCCATCCATGTATTCTCATACTCAGCATGATTTGTGGTGATCGTTCAGGCCCCGAATATTCCAGGTTATTAATGGGATGCGTTTCCTAGGGGGTGCCATTGTGGTAGATAATGGCTTAAAGGTACAATATAGACACATAATGTATATGTGGACTACTGTGATGTGCAATTGCATCACATAGGATATAAAAAAAACTTTAAAAAATTCAAGAATTCAGTTTCCACCTCCCCCACCCACACTGACAACCCCAATCATCAGTAGTGCAATCCCACAATCAGAAAACCATGTTAATTTTTGGGGAGGGAAGCTCAAAAGCTATCCAGAGCGGTATACACTATGGTGCATTGCAGCTCCCACCGACACACCTTCGATCAATAATAGTTACCACCATTATTTGAATCTATAGCAGTTCATAGGATCCTAACCTGTATCGATTCATGCTCTGATCCTGCAGGAGACATGCGGCTGGCATTGTGTCATGCCAGTTTCATCTCTTAAACTGCAGGTGTTAAGCGTCTGGGAAAATGGGTGTTGGGAAGGCCAGTGTTCGAAGTCGCTCAACACCTCTTCATCCCCCTGGAGCTGTCCAGAACCACTATCAGTGGGATGAGATGGGAAACCAGTAATCATCTGTGGAGCATTCTGATCAGGCCTCGGGGACTTGCAAAATTTGGTGACTTCCTCTGCAGGAGTAAAAAATGGGTTTACGACTCAAATTCTACCCGCAGACAAGCAAGGTATAACAGGGCATATTTCACTTTGCATTTGCACGGTGTACGTTTGACTTCCACAAATTTCCAGTGTGCTTTATGTACCGCTATTGTATTATATTGTACCATTATTGTAAAGTCTGAAGAAACTGAGAGCACTGAGACTTGGTATTACAATACATCCCGCTCTCTTGCCAGTCTTAGGATGGTGTCCCTTTTCTCGAAAGGTAAGGGCTCATGCAATTATGGGCCTAAGGGGAGCTCCAGGTGAAGATCTAGGGCCCAGCAACATCTGCACATGCTTCACAGATAAGCTGCCTCAGCAAAACAGGTCGACCATAAGTGTTTCAGCTGACATGGCCATCCTACCGGTTTTCGTGGATTCCGCTACACCATTTGTCTAGTTGCTCCAGTTTTGTCTTTGTTTCCGTGAGTTCGTCCTCTAGGTCCGAGATTCTCTACTTTGTGCCATCATTCTGACCGAGTGGCGAACCGTTTGTTCAGTTAGGCGGTCCATTTGTGCTACCATGGTATCAGTCTTTGCATCAATGGATTGCAGGCTGATTTTGAGGTCCATGAGCAGCCCAGTCATGGACTCACCCACATGCTGGGTCCTCAAATCATACAGGATGTCTCTCCCCTCTCATTTCAAGGCAGTCCTCCCGACCACCACTTTGGCATGGGTTCTAGCCCAGCCGCCCTTAGCCTGAACGGCATCCCTGGATTAAAAGGATAAATCCTTCAAGTTCATAATTAAAAAGATGTATGCACCTAAGTTCATATAAGGTCTTTTTACAAGAGTAATCTGTTCCTTGTTTAAATTACCAGTTTTCTGTCATGTCCTTCTGGCACACTTCAGTCCCTCACGTGCTCACAAATGTCATACAGATGATCCTGGGCATATTCGCATGTCGTCAGCCGATATTGTTTTGCCGTTTCAGCATCCTGCTTTACTGCATTCAGTTCTTCACTCATGCAAAATGCCATGTGTGTTTTCTCTAGTAATGCATTCATTTTCATTGGGCCCAGCACTGATATAACCTATGAGCCTAAATACTCATGTGCCCATTTTGCTTTGTTCAGATCGAATTCAATCTGTCTGCTGTGATTAAATTGGCTCAGAAAACACCTGTAGCTAAGTCTGAATCTGTGCACAATGCTAAATTCCTCAACCTTCCCAAACTATACTTTTGACACCTCCTTGAGAAAGTAATGTTCTCGGTGATGGTTATGCAAAGTTTAAAATCATAATGTAGGATATATATGTTTTCAAATATATATTATTTCATTATCCACATAAATCACAATAAAGTACACTTAGACTAAAAATATCTCTTTAGCAGGGTTTCTCTGAAAAGAAAATAAAGCAGGGAATGATTTCCCTGTAGTTAGACCTTAAAAGGGTGAAAACTTATCCAGTCATCCTAATACCTTTGGAAGTGTGTGCTATTCTATCATGCAAAGGAGAGAGTTAGTTTGCATTGTTTTTGTAGCTCATTGATCAGGGCCCAGGAATACAGTTTGTAGTCATTTGTTCTAAATATAAACTCATTTTCATTTCAGCCTTCTGCATTCAGATTGCAGTGTCTTTGGATATTAATTGACGCTACCATATTGTCATTCATTATACCAGCGTTTTTGATAGGTGTCCTTCAAGTAGTGGGAAAACATCTCAGAAAGTCTCCATGGTCTGTCTTCTGGATTCTCACACAACTAAGTTTTGAACCATCCGTTAGGTGATGTCTTACAGAGGGACAGAGAGGTTTGCTGTGGTTAAGATCTGAGCAAAGAGAACTGAAAAAGCACCCATATCTGCTCTTTAAGGCTTCTTGTTTAAAAGAGCAAGGGGACATCGCTCCTCCTCCACCTGTGATAAAATCACAGTGTTCTTGTTTCCGCATAATCCTCCCTATATAGAAATAGACCTGACAAATGGATGTGCATTGTGTTTCCACCTATGTGTATCGCGAGACTCACTGTACCAATTTACTGAACATTTTCTGATTGAGAAGAGAGAATATTTCAAATAAATCTTCAAGAAAGAGTCTGTATGCAACTTTTTTGCGTTTCTGGTGCCGGCTAGTGCTTGTTTTTCTAATATATTTATGACTATCGGAGAGACTCCCTTGATGCTGATGGAAAGTTTACTTGTAATCCTAATTCTCCGTTAAGGACATTCTCTCTAAATTTATAAACGTTCAGCCCGTCTGCTTTTTTCCCAGGATCTTAGGTGCTTTTAATTGTGGCCTTATTTGACTCTTCTCAATCTGACCTTCAAAAACTGTCTACCTGCTTTCCGTGACAGCATAAAGCAGCTTCCTGGATGGATTTAAACTGAGTCATTTTTTTCAGCGTTGTTATAGGAGTATTGTTGCTAATGGCAGGCTAAAAGCTATGTAAGTGCCAATGGCATGACAGTTTTTGCCACCAAACAGCAATGCACTGGTCGACAGCAAAGAAACAGCGTTCCTAGCCTTCAGTTGTGGCTCTGGGCACTCTGCTTGTTGCCACTTTCTTCTTTTTTAGAAATTCCCACATTAACTTTGTTAGTGCTCTAGGTTTACAGATCCTGAAAGTGTAATGCAGCATCTGGATACATCATATTAGCGTTGTTTTAAATGGGCAGACAAATAAATATCTAACGAAACACAAGGGAAGATTCCATGTCTCTTGAATTCAGTCAACACATTTTTTTTTGGCTGGAAACTGTCTTGGTAGATTCAAAACTAAGCTGCCTCAGCCAAGAAACTGGACCTTTAGGTAGAAGAATTTGGCTTATAGTGTTTACATTAAAGGACTTTTGTTAGCAATGAGAAGACAGTCAAAGAGAAGGTTGAGTGGTGATATGTATTGTGGATGTTTCAGGAAAGAGGCATTGGAAGCTGAATTTTTGCCAACTCTTTTAATCCCTGATCGCAGCAAAATTATTTCCCCTGCCTCACTGTCACTGCCGCAAGGTAACAGCTTCACTAAGGCTTATTCTACCAAGTTAATGTCATGCTGGTATGCTTGGCAAACCAGTGGACGCAGGGCCCTTTTCCATTGCAACATCGCCTACCGTTTACTAAGTTTCTTGTATTTTCTTGTCCTGGAACTGTCATTATGCACAGAAAATGAAAGTGAAGTTGTAGAAATGAAAATGAAGGAGGTTTCTACTGCATACACACAACACATTCTAGTTGCCCCATGGGTCACAAAGATTTTGAACTGTATTGGAATGTCTAACTAAAGGTGACATGAGGCGCAGCCAGTTACCCCATCCCTTACTTTTGTGGGGCAGATGCAGCACTTTTTTTATTTCATCCAGACATGCTCAGTGTGCCAGTTTGGTTTAAGGCATGCCTAGACTAAGCATTCTTGACTGGCGTTTGTGTACCTTTTGACTCCTTGGGGCTCGTTAGGTGGAAGAGCAAACCTCAGGGGGATTAGGTGTAATTTGCACATTTGAAATATTGCAATGGTTCTGTTCATGTCACCAACAGCATGAGCTGTTTAATTTTTTTTGCTTGTAGGTGTACACATAAAGCAGATAGTAAAATTCCATAAAAGGTTGCATTGATTTTGCCTTTGTCTCCATCTAAAACACTGGATGTGGCTTAGTCTGATGAAACAATTTAGTGTAAACCTGCCCACCACTAAATTGCCCTTCTTTCTAAATTGGTGCTGCATAGAAAAAGCAAACCACTTGCCACCATGAAACAAGAAATGCTTCAAGTAATACACATCAAACAGAACATCCCACATAGATGCAACTCAGCATCGATATTTTAAATTGTCAGCTATCACTATGCTCACAACAGTATTTGCACGAAGACTCGCACCGGACAAACATCCAACAAGACGCATTAGACAGACCTTTCATATGCATCAACACATCTCATAAATGTCACACAGCCGGCAACTGCAGGCCTTTATTCCAATCTCCGAGCAAAGGGAACATTACCTTCTCAAGAAAATATAGCGACTGGTAAAAGCCCCTGGCAGTCATCTTAGACATCACAATTCACTGGCTTGCAACTTAACCAACATGGCGCTGGCTGCCAAAGAGAGACTGACCATAATATAATGCCCAGATTAGGACATTATTCGGTGACTAAGACTGGTAGGCAATAGAAAACCTAGAATTGTGTGCTAAGGCCAATCTGCTGAAAGCGCTGCAATACTATACTAATGGCAGACAGTGCTGTATACAAAAGCTAAAAACAAACACAATTCTCTGCCTTTTTTAACATACTTCTATGTGATGTTTTCATTCAGTTATACTTTTTGACCGATTTGGGTATTTGGACAAAATACACATATTAAAAAAGCGAGAACATGCTTGAGAAAAAATTGTCAATTTGAATACATGCATATTTTCAAATTTTGTTCTGGGATCTAGAACGTTTGTTTATAAAAATCAACCATGGAGAACTAGAATTGTAAGTAATTAATGTTTTGTTGTGATGCCCCTCCAAAATGGCTGTTGAATCTCATGTTACCCTGTGCCATCTAAGGTGCTCACTTATGTGCTTTAGAAGAGCCCATCTTGACATGGCTTTGCACGGCAAACAATGGACTTCTTGACAGTTCTAAACACATTTGGTCTGAATTACTATGCTTTACTCCTAGCTTCACAACAGAGAAAAACACACCTCAGTCTTTGCTCCCTTTGACCTACGCTAGGTTCCGAATTACTGTTTGAGTTGCTGGGCTTCCTTGTCTAAACGACACATCTGAGACTAAAAATTGCTCAAAATAAACACATTCTGAAATATGAAATTCTACATGTATGCCACTGATAGACATAAATTGTACATTCCCGAAGTTAATAAATCTGTTAAAACTAAGACAGTAAGCAAAAGGATGATTTAAGTCCTCACTGCGTGTAGACTAGTAATCCCAATGAGGCAAGTAATATTGGGCTGTTGTACATCTGGTAGTTTTCACTTGGGCACTTGGTCTTTTGGAAGACGTTGGGAGTGTCTGTTTAAAACCCAGGTCAAAAAGGTGTGGGAGTCCCCAAGATTTTTTCATATCTGTTATTTTGCTCCTGAGAGTTACTGATGCCTGCACGACAAGTATTTCTAAGGTTGGGGACATTACTGGTCCACTCATAAGGAGTGGGACAAATACAGAAGCAATTTAGTGTGAGATTACAATTTGGGTGGAACTGAAAATCGAGGCTTGAAGGGTATAGACCACCTAGGAACAGGTGGCATCAACATTATCCTACTACCATCACAGAGTGTGTTCCAAGACAGTTCAGGCTTTGACGTGGAAATACTGATCTGGTGCACAAAGTAACAGTGGCTGAGGTCATCACTCAATTCTGGTCACAAAGCAAGAAGAAAAGGGACATGGAGAGCAAACGCTATAAGTGCTGCAGCTTATCTGCTCCTCACAGCATTCTTCTGTTTGTGAAAGCAGCAATGGAACCGAAGAGCGTGGATGAGGAATAGACCCAGACAGGGAAAAGCCAAAGGGCAGTAAAGTGGATGTGAATCTACAGAATATCAGATCCTGATTGTTGAAACCCCATTTGTATTTCTCCTGCCACTCAAAGAGAATTTGAATAAAGTGAGTAAGGAAGACATTTTAAACCATAGGTTTAGTAACTCCATCGCAGAATGTAAGGGGAGATCTGAAATTGTTTATTAACACCAAGTGGAACTACCACAGTTTAGGATGTGACATCCATTGCACATTTTTCTTGACCTGTAGTGGTATTTGAAATGTGACCTGAGCAGAAAGAATGATAAATGAACAACACCCAATGCTCTATGAAAAGACTTCTGTAGGGGTTTCTTTCTGTGGAAATAAAAAAACAGCAGAGTATGCTGCTATGACATTGCGACCAACCAGGCATTATGTTGTTGCCAAACATATTACCCCTGTGTTAGTGGGAGAACTTTTGTCCCAAATTCCCCAGCCAGAATGGTAGAGCTGTAAGGGTGGTCAGCGAAGTATTATGGGCCATACTAAATTGGGATCTATGCTGGTCAAGCAGTTTAGTAGCCTACCTGCCGTGCTTTAAATTGCCACCCTAGATTTGTTATTTGACCAGCACAGTCCCATCGTTTACCATTAAGCCACCCCTGGCTCCTTTGAATTACTAGAGAATCGCATTCACTTGTCATCTGGAGATAGACTAAAACGGAAATCTCACCATTACTGGTGGTGAACATTTGAGCTTAAGTTTGGCTGACATTTTATCTAATTATCTATTAGTGTGCCTATATGTTGCTGCATATATTACTTTCAATTAACATACTAAACGTTTTATGTGAGTAAAGGCAAATGACAGTTTTCATTTCTGAGTCGGGGAGCAAATCAGGTTGAAGCACACACTCGCATAAATGCCACTGTCTTCCAAATCTCGCAGGCATAGAGCAGCTAAAGTTTTTTTTTTCTAGTATATTTGACAGTTTCCTTACGAACCATTGTTCATTTTTACATCTTTTTCAAACAGTAAAAGTTGTTTCTTATTTCATTTTCTTTAAAAGGTTGAGAATCCCGAGATCAAAGCTTTGCAAGAGAAACTTGCCGCAGCCAACTTCAAAATGATGGAGTATCGCAACCAGATCCAAGCCACAAAGCAGGAACTAAAGATTGCACACAAGGTATGAATGCAAAGGCCAAGTAATGGATAATGGATTGCTATTATGACTCCTAATCCCTGTCTTGGCAGAAAAGCAGCAACAAACTCTAATTGTAAAGCCCATTCCGGCTACCAGTGTTAGTGCTCAACTGGAATAGTATACATAAATTACATTGATTAACTAAATCGAGGCAATAAGGAACTATCATTAGACATTCTGGTGCCAAGCAGGAGGAACACTGGGCTTTACTGATTGGGCTCATCACCCAGGTTAGAATCAGTAGAATGCTCGCCTTTTTATGGTGATGTGCACTCTGGTTCCTCTTGCAATGGTTTAACCAAAATGCTGAGGTGGAGCAGTCTTCAAGCAGGGGCGAGGCAGTCTTAATTTGGAGGGTGCAGGTCTCTATGTTTGCGTCTGGCAGGGCAGACAGATAATGTGGCCTGCCTATGATGTACCCTTGATATACTGGCCATTCCCAAGGGGTATAAGGATACTGCTGGCAGAAACTGATGGTTTCACCAGTGGTGTCATTCTATTCAACATGTAATATGAACCAGTGAGTACAAATATTTACACCAGTTTCAAACCAAGATTATTGTGTCAGACGTCAGAAACAATGAATTCAAAATCCCATGATTTCCTTAGCAGTTTTGTTCTTTCAGTTTCACTTTCTTGTAGTCACAGCATTTGTCTGTAACATCATTTTGTAAATCACATGCCAATGGATACAAGCTTTAATTAACAATCAAAGAATGGCTAGACCTTCCTGAGACTAATGTGCAAATATATTTTTTATCTTTCATCTCACATGTTTTCTCTGCTTTTCACGTTGGAATGTGCACTATTTATTCCAGTCTGGATTGTAAAGATCTCTGTCAATACACACTAGAGTTGTTATTCTGTATTTGCCTTAATACCAGGTTGCTGCAGGAGAGGATGGATGCAACTGCATATGGCTTATCATAATTGCATCAAGTATTCTAAAAAGGGTATCATCAATCACAGAGTTTTTCAAATACTCTGTAAGTGATTTACTTTTTTTTAAATGGCCGAAATCATCTAGTTGACTGCTGAAAACCGGATTTAGATTTTATTTATATCTTTTTCGGACCAGTGATTGTTGAATGTAGTTGTGATCACAGTGCAGACATGATAACCTAGTATTGCTGTGCAAAAGCAAATAAGAAACATGAATAGCTAATTGTAACAGGGAAACAAGTCTTGGATGATACATTTGACATGCACTGTTATGCCTTTTTTGGACAGCAAAGACAAAGATGTTACTTTGGAAAGATGATGAATGTATTAAATGAGGGAAGGGAAAACGGTACTAGAGAGCAAAGATTAACTTTTTTTCACGGTTCTGTTGTATGCTTACTGGGCTGGATTGGACGTATCAGAGGCTTTCTAGATGCCCTTTATTGATATAAATAGTCCTTCGAAGCTGAAGCATGGCCATGTCGAAGATGGCCACTGATTGATCTGACACCCAATAACGGCCCCTTTACCTCCAATTGAGGTGCGTCAGACACGGTGGGACAAGAGATTATGAGAAGAGGTGCGATATAGAGCAGACAGCTGTGGACCTGATGTGGATCGTAGTTTCATGGCAACCAGATAAACTGACCAAGGGCTGTTCTATAGTGGATGAGTGTGGGTAGTTGAACCATGTGTAGTTTGGTCTGTCTAGCAGCGAAAAAGAACTTGTTAGTCACAGCAGGCGAATGCATAGAATGCCCAAGCTGGAGAATGACAAGTGGGGAAGGGGCTTCAGTTGAGCAAGGAATGAGTGATGTGATAAAGTGGATTATTATTTGGGATAGATGGTAATCCACCACAAATAATAATGTCACTATTCTTGTAAGATTAGGTAAGAGTTTCAGTAATTTAAATCTGAGCTCAACTCCTGATAGCTATAGCACAGAGAAGACAGGCTTAACTTAAGGAAATGTGCAAAACATTTAGAAGTCCTGAAGCTGCTAAAAGTCAAAAACTCATCACAATACCCACATTACTTAAAACAAGAGAATGTTTTAATGAACAAAGTGACACCAAAGCAACAATAATCCAATAAGGTAAAACAGAGATATGAATTCTCAAAGTTTATAACAAAAATATCACCCAGAAGGTCAAATTGCTAATCGTGGGCAACTAGTGATGCTGGACCGGCGCAAAGTCGAAAGTTAAGGCCAACCGCAATCAATCGCTGGTCAGATACAGGAGCTGGGTTTGTCCAGGTCAAAGAGTTACCTTCTTTTTTAGAAACAGTTCTAGACATCATCAACATCGAAGACAGTAGGTGGAAGCAGGAAGACGGGGTTATGATGCAGTTGTTGACAAATGCAGTAGAAGTACAGGTTTCCACATTTATATATCTTTTGAGTCATGTATCAAGGATCTGACAGTGATGTGATTGCTTGCTGTCAGCAGGAAAATGCAGTATGTTTCAACTTAGGAGCTTGTTACCTTGAAAACCATTTTGATCCCAGGCTTTATTTATGAAAACTCTGAATGTAGTTGTCTGTATAAAACATGTATTATAGTTCAGATTATTCCTTCCACATATAAGGTTTAATTTGTATTAATGCTCTAGGAAGTCACAGAGTTTCAACTGACTGCAGAGTCAGAAATCGGGATTTTGTCAAAATGTTTGTTATGTTATTTCTATTCATGTAGCATGCAACTCACTCAGCAGGGTATCCAGGCACTGAAGTAGGAGCTCTATGGTTGCACCAGTGTTGGGGCTAGGTGAAAAGACAGGTCTTCAGTTTCTTGCAGAATTCAAGAATTGTGGAGGGGCTGTGATGTGCACGGGCAGGTTGCTCCAGGCTTTGTGAATGAGGCATGAGAAAGCATGTCCGCCAGATCTCATTTTGCATATGCAGGGGGTGTGTGCTAGTAGGAGTCTGTCTGACTGGAGGTGTCCAATAGGTTTGTGGAAGCTTATACAGTTGTTGAGGTATGTGGGGCTACTGTTGTGTAATGCTTTGTATGTGTGTGTGAGGAATTTCAAGAGTGCCAATTTGTGGATTGGGAGCCAGGGGAGCTCTTTGAGGTGCGAGGGGTTGAGTGTGAGCTTTTTATATGGTCTGGAGTCTTTGGTCATTTGACCGTTGATTCCAGCATAGAGTGCATTGCCGTAGTCCAGCTTGCTGGTGATGATTACTGGAGTGATGGTTCTGTAAGTGTTACTGAGGAGCCATTTGAAGATCTTCTGGCCATTTTTATTGTGTGGAAGAAGTAGACAGAGACTGCATTTAATTGATCAGTCATGGTGAGTTGGATGTCGATTACTATCCGGAGGTTCTTTGCATGGTTCACCAGGAGGAGTATGTGTCTGCGTTCGTCAGGTCACCAGATGGATTCCCAAAGCGAGGTGTCTTTCCTGAATATTATTGCCTCCGTCTTGTTTTTGTGAGCATGAGGCAGTTAGTTTTGATCCAACTGGTGACTTAGGTCATGCAGGTGGAGAAATTGGTATGGGTGTTTGGCGTTGCATAAGAAGAATATAAGCTGGGTGTCATTATCATAGGGTACAATGTTGATTCCATTGGTGCTGGTGATGCTGGTGACTGAGGTCATGTAGCCGTTGAACAGAGAGGGACTGAGTGAGGACCCTTGAGGAATTCCACATATGAGGTTGACAGCATCCAAGGTGAGGAGTGCCAGGCTGTCCAACTTGGGTGTAGCTTGTCAGGAATTAACAAATCAAGCGAAGTGTGTGACTTTGGATGCTGGCTGTGTGCAGTGTTTGTATAAGGATGGAGTGGGAAACTGTGTTGAAGGCTGCGGAAAGATCCAGTAGGAGGAGCGCTGCAGTATCACCTCTGTCCATGATAATCTGGATGTGATTCATAGCGGCGATGAGGGCAATTGCTGTGCTGTGGTTAGGCCTGAATCCAGATCACCTGTAAATTAGGAATAGTGAACTGGAAGTAGAATGTTGGGATACTAAATAGCTAGATTGAGCCCAGTTGTTATAACAGTCAGTGCAGAGATATACAGTGTCTCGATTTCTCTCTCTTGACCACTCCCCTTTTTCCTGGTCTGCTTTTGACCAGCATAGAATCCTTAACATGGTTGGCAGTTGGTACAGGTAAGTGTGAAGATAAGCAACACTCCTGTTTCTCTGGATTATGAGGTCAGTACAAACTTGACAGTAACCCCCTGTGAAACCCCTTAAACCCTTCAGTTCTATATAAGCATTTCAAAATGTCTGAAAAAAGTAAGTTTTCTCATTACAAGAAAAAAGCTCTGGGGCGCTCTCCTCTGTTAAAGCAATGGATGCAAATATATGGACTCAGAAAAGCTCTCAAAATATGTCTGTTTGCGCTACAATCCTTTCCGCCACTAGTTTTTTACCACCTCTTGATCGAACATCATGAGGTGGTTCATGACACATGTACTTCTATTTACTCATTTATTTCATTAATTCATTTGTTTTATTTATTGTTTCACCTTTGCAATAAAGCCATACAATAATTGAACATAAAATTTACAAATTGCACATAACCTAGGTACATGTAGTACATTAAAACCTTACAAATTCCATATAATACAATATTTAAAAGACATTCCCATCATTATACACCTTCCCTTATTAATAACATGCCTCCCTTCTGCATGTCCTTGATTATGCATTTTGTTATATTATATTATGTTAAATTATGTTATATATGTTATGTTAGAGGGATTTATAAAGCGCATAGTTACTCCAGACCGGATTGTCACCACTCTAAGGTGCATTTACCTGACAGCAGAGATTCCAGTTCTAGACTAAGGTGACTTGAAAGAGCCATGTCTTTATATTATTTTAATGGAATACTGACTCTTGATTTTCCTGCCTAAGATCCAGTGGCAGAGAATTCTACAGTTTTGGGGCCAGGACCCTGAAGGTGTCCGTGCTCTCTTCACTCTTGGATTTGACGTAAGTGCCTCAGTCAAAGATCTAAGACTTTGATTTGGGTAACAAGCAGTGATCATGGGATGCAAATACCGGGGTCTCTTTCCCTGCTGTATTCTATGGCAGAAGAACAGAGCCTTGAAAGCCACTCTCTTCTTTAACGGAAGCCAGTACAAATTACAGCCTATATATATCATACACATCAGTAAGCTTACATTTAATCCACCTAAACTCCCTAATGACATAGAGGATTAATCTAGGAAATTATTATGGCTAGCGTCCTCCCCTCCAATGTTATTAAAGTGCAGTATTTCTAGGCAGGAGGTACACGGAAACAACTAGCAGCAAAAATGAATTTGAATTTCCAGCGCAAAAAGGCACCAAAGTATATCCACCAAATTAATGAGGCAATTAACTTATTGTACAAAAGTTTTATCGGATGAAAATGGGCAAACAGTAGCATTGTTTACGTAAAGTGCTGCAGGTGCTAATCATATAAGGCAACTCTTTAATTGATGACTGAAAAGTATTAGTCACTATCAATGGCTTTATCTGTACAAAAAACGCTAAAGTGCATCCATATAACGTAAGGACTAGGATTATATATATTAGTACCAGAGATGAACCTGTACTACCCTGGGGAGCCTTGCAACACAGATATAAATGCTATAAAATGCTCACATAGAGAATGAAACCTAGGTAGAGTTTAAATAATCAGGCTAAACCTCCATCATTGCTACTACAAGTCAAAAGTGCAAATGTAAATTAGCAGACAGATGTTCTGAACAAAAATAACAGATAAGCTACCTAATTTTTCTTTCTTGCTGTAGTTGTTGCTCTCGCAACTCTGCCTTTTGACTGGTCGTCTGACCTTCCATGCAGCATATCTATAAGATGCTATAGCCTGATAAATTTCCACCCGTTGAGTTCTCTAACAAGATGTTAGGGCACCCTTACAATTTCTCATGCAATATTTTAAATAGTGGAGACAATGTCATAACCTTCGGGGGGCTTGTTTCGTGACTCAAAGTAGCATAAAATGCATCAGTGTTTCTTGGCCGCCCAGGTGGCAGCAGCAGGTCGTCTCTCAGCCCAGAAACCTTGGACCAGCATTTAGTGTATGACTGAACCTGTAATGTTCCTGGTCTAAACCTGAGGTATAGAGCCCTTTTCTTGGGTGGCGATATCAGATCGAGAAATGGCTTCCACTGAGGTTCAGACTTCACAACCATATGGGCCCAATATTCACCATTGGTAGTGTAGCTTTATTCATATTTTCTGGGTTGTGCCATAAATCTAAGCAATCAGTTGTAAGAATGTGCTCTATATGTCTAAATGTAAGCAAACTGCTTAAATTCTGGCTTCTCAGAATGTCTTTCAAGGTACTGAGGAACTCTGTGAGGGCAAGAGTGGTCCAGGCTCGTATCCAGTAACCTACCGGATGAATGGCAATAAAATTAGCTATTGAAGTAATTCCCAGTTCAGCTCGGAGTATTACCATTGGGGTTCCTGGACCTAAGTGTAGTATTTGCCTTAGGAAGGGGTTTTCCAATTTTTTGAAACTTGAACATTTATATGTTCTCAAATTTCGCCACCATAAAAACTTGCTGCCACTGGTTTAGTTTTGTACATTAAATTACGTACCGTTCCAGCACATTGAGAATAATCACTTTGGACGTGTTTGCTTGTGCACCCTAGTGAAACTGGTCATCGATTCGACTACCCAAGTAGTTCTACTGGTTTTCCATAAATCCGGAAGGTCGATTTTAGCTTAGCTTTGGATTTCAATATTATACATTTTGTTTTCTGTATATTTATTGTTAATTTTCTAGTTTTACAAAAGAGTTCAAAACCTTCCAGCAGTCAGTGCATTGAAAGTTGTGTACATGCTAGGATGACCGCATCATCTACAAACATTAGGATCGGAAAATGTTCCTTATCCAGCTTGGGTACATCAAGGCCAAAATCTCTAAGAAACTTCTCTATGCCATTGATGTAGATATTAAATAAGGCTGGGACTAGACCACGTCCCTGCTTGACCCCTGCTAACTGTGGTTGTGTATTCTCCTTTGTGTCCCTATTTCACCGCTGCTGTATGGCCACTGTGGAGGTTAATTAGCCAGTTCAATAAGCTTGTTTCTCCAGAATACGTCAAAGTACTTACCATTCAACTCCATCAAAAGCAGTTTTTTGGTCTATAAAGACCGGAAATAAGGGGGAATTTCGGAGAGCTACATACTTCAAGCAGACTATGTATAATTGCAAAACTTGACCAATTGTGCTCTGCCACGTACGAAAACTTGCTTGGAGGTGAAATATAATATGATTGTCCTCCATCCACGGTTCCAACTTGGAGAGCAGCAACTTGATGAAGATTTTAATTTCACCATCCAGTAATGAAATTGGGCAATAACGAGTGGGGTCATCTCACCTCCCTTTTAGGTGACTTGGATCTGTTATGGAGGACCTCCAGGAGTTCGGAACCACTCCTTCCACAAATATGGTATTGAAGGCGGCTGTCAAAGGATCCAGCCACGTGTCCAAATTGTTTTTAAACATTTTAAATGGCACCTTGTCTGGACCTAGGGCTTTTCCCGATTTTTGATGTTTTATGGACTGGGCTAGTTTCATCTTATTAAATATGTTTTCTGCAAGATGGTAGCCATGCAAAGGAGCTGAAGCTGCGTCTTGGGTCTTTTGAGCTCCATGCAGGTTCTCATCTGATTTTTAAAAATTCAACCTCCAGGGGGTCTTGATGTAACAAGACAAAATGCACCACCCATTTTACGGGTTTGTATTGGCCTCAATATTCCTGGTAGGTCCTATGCAACCCCTGCATACAATTTCCCAGAACTTTTTTTGTGTCCTTTAAATGATTTGCATGTTGCAAAGCTCTCCAGTCTTTTTTGCACTGATTTATCTAATAAGGTGTTTATAGGCTCTTCTGGTGTCCAGCATGTGTACCTTGCCTGCTTGAGTATTCCTTCTATTTTTGAGGGCAGCACTAAGCTCGCTCTTCTCTTTACAGCACAGCTTGTCATAACAATTGAGACAGGAATTTTGCACTGTTGTTTTCTTTATGGCCCAGTAATTATTGATTGGTGCCTTTAAGCAGCAGCTTGAGCGATTCAATCATCTCACGGCCTACAGTCTTAGCCTCTACACTCAGCACTGTGTGTAGTGTGTTCCGCTGCAGATTATTGAAGAAATCAACTGTCTCCCATTTAATGGGGCCTGGGCATAGTTTTTTCCTGTTCCCATTCTGGCTCAGTTTACAGGTTTATACAGATTCAATCTGATGCCATTTCTCAGATTGAGTTTCCAGGAGATCGAGCACGAGGTGGAATGAATCGTGGTCACTGTCTGTTCTCTCTTTGACCCACATTTCAGCTACCAGGTTCCAAGCCTACACATTAATCATGATGTAGTTAATAGCACTAGCATGCCTCCCTACTCGAAAGGTTGGATTGTGGGGATTGTCAGAAGTAGTTCAACCATTCAGTGGTCTCAGACCCATGTTGAAGATGATCATACTTAATTGTTCTGCTTTCTTTGTTGTTCTATAACCTTTAGACGGTGCCGATGGAAGCCCCCAGGCATGGTCCCTCTCCATTACTACATGGTCCTGCAGGGCTGGATGGAGGCTAGTGTTTAAGTCCCTGCATAATATCACTATTCTGGACTGATTATTAGAGTGTGAGTGGGTGGTGGCACTTTCTTGTCTTATAGTAGACAGTAGCAAATCCAATGCTTCTAAACTTTCTTCTTCCTTCCCACATGGTGGTAGATAGATATTGATAAGGTCTATTGCTCCTTTCCCTTTCTCCAGCTTCAGGTGTTGGTTATTATTGTTAATGGAGGCTAAGGTTATTTTAGCGATGTCTGTACCGGAGGCTTGAGCTCAGAAATGAAGTCCACCCTTGGCCCTCCTCTTGGCTGGCTCATGGTGGGTGTATTAAAGTAAATGAACCCCTCTAGCTCTGTGTTTGCCAATACCCAGGTTTCTTGCAGGCAACAGATGTCTTGCAGCTTAGCTTTTTGTCTTCATTGAGTTGGCCGCTGTATGGAGATGTCGCTGTTCTTCGTACTACTTGATCGATCAGAAGTGTCAATGGGATCCCACTGAAGATGCTATTGTAGCTTTGTGGACTTAGGGGTGGATACGGGCTGGCTGCCTGATAGCAATTGTACTGAAGATTGAACAAAAAAGGATTCTAGCCCCACTATACCTGGGTAAAGTAAAGCAAGAAAAAACAAGTGGTAAAATAGTAGGGAAAAATACAATTCTTAGTATCAAAAAATGAAACTATAAATCAATCATTGAAAGTGGAATTTAATTACATATGCTTAATTCATTATATTTTGCTCAAATGTAAGAATAGCCTAAAGATTGTATAAAACATATAATACACAGATGCAGCGGTGATGGGTTGGTTAACTGAGAGGACTGCAGGTTGTTTAAAAAGGTTCCCATAGTGGCAACCGCTTTACCCTCCAAGGCATCAGATAATAGGACCAGTATAGGATGCCATGCGTTTAAAGATGGCACAGAGGCTCCAGAGGCCTTAATCACCTCCCTGCATGCCTCATGTGCTACCATTTTCTATGTTATTTCCATTTGGTGAATTTTAGGCTTTGCCTTCCAGTCTGAGAGAACATATATATCATGTATAATCCTATTTTGTGAAACCAAAGCCTTGATAAAAAAAAGGTTGAAATTAAAAGGACAGATAAGGTGATCACAGTCCTTGGACTGTGGGAGTAAGATCTCCTGACAATTAAGTCCTCAGCTCCTACAATAGGTTAGTGAAGGATGGACAGGCAATATAACATCCCTGTTTACTTACCAAAGTACCTTATGGGCACACTCTGTTCTCACTCACCAAAGGCAATCTAAAAACCTTCTGACCTCCTGATGGTTTCCACTAAATAGGAGAGATAGATACCTCAATGCCTTCAGTATAATGGTGATGGTACACCAGCTGCTATGTAAGTATATGGTAATTATAACCCGCTACAATACAGACAACAAAGCACTATTCCTTAACCTACTTTGAGAAAGATCTGGCCATGGGTAATATCAATGATGTGATAGAAATTCAAACATATAAGTTATTGAATCCATTTATTTCTTTAATTATATTATACTATTTTTATATAATTACATATGCTTTCCTTAAAACAGTCAGATATTAAATATGCCATTTTTATACTCTGAGTGCTTCAGTGTTTAAAATGCAATTTTCAAGACTATATGGCCAATGCAGTAGACAAAATTTTGAGGATTTTTTTAGGATTAAGATTTGATGCCATAATGGGTGTTCCAATGGATTTATCCGATACTGGTAGTTTGGGCTTCTTTTCTGGTATCATAAGCACATTATTGGCTCCTGCTTCCTTTTCAGTCTAAAAGAGAAAGGCAGACAGGACCTTGCTTTGGCCCAGTTTCAACTATACCCTCAGATATACCCCATTACACACATTATATCTTCTTCAGTTTGCTTACTCCTAACAATGTTCCGATCTTTTTAAATGTAGGGTCATTCTTTCAGTACAGAATATCCATTTGTCTCCAGCCAGGTGGTCATCACCGAGGGAATCCGTATGAAGGAATGGTGTTTGAGGGTGTGCATGACCGGGAGGACGGCCCGAGTTTTAGAGATTAGATTGCACAGATATGAAGATATGACAGAAGAAACCACTAACTATCTGTCCAGATCAGATTGCAGTATTAGACTATTGTTTAAAGCTGAAACGTTCCCATCTCCATTTTCTTTTTAGCGACTTTTAATGTAGTTATATCAAATGATTGCTATCTCCCAGGTACTATATTCCATATTTGTTATGGTGTCAAAAGTTAATTAGAAATGTACAATTCTGAACAGATCTTTTACTTGAGTCTCTATTTCCTGGTGGAGAATGCCAGTTTACGAACAGTTAAATAGTCTTCCCGTAGCTAAAATATATTTAGTAACCTCCCTAGAGATGATGTAAGAGGGGAGGTGAAGCATGAAGATGACTTGGAAATCTTACTGGTCATCTTAAAAAATAAATAAAAAAATGTCACAATGTTTATAACTTTGTCCATAGGTTTCTAATTCAATGATATCTCTATATTCCACTAGACAACTAAGAATGTCAATATTGTGCCTGCTGGATATGGTAAATAGGTGGTCAAAAAGAGTTTTTTGACGCTAAGCTAATGGGCCATTACCTACACATTTTATCTAATCCTTCCAATTTTAAGATTTACTTTCCAAACTCGAGAAAATTCAACGCAGAATGAGAGTTATAGTACCCGATTGGGAGAGGCAGTTTTATTTTACAGAGACCCATTCTTTGTTAAAGAGTTTAGGGTTTCCAGCACAGCTTGGTTTCGTAAAGTCTGATGACTTCACTCTAGCGACTAGAATTCAGAAGTCATAATGTCCCCAGAGGCTGCTGAAAGCTCATCTATACTAACAGTTTGCAAACTAACATAAAAAGGATTGTGTTGCTTGTAAAGAAAATGTTTCCCATTTGAAGACAACTCTAAATCTACTACATCTGACTCAATTCAGGCCTTTAATATGATTACTTTGAATTTCATTTGGACACGATCTCTGAGTAATGGAATCTATGTTTTTAGGAATATTTACAAGGTTGATAATAAATCTATTTTGCTGCTTTATTTTACCAGAGAATGGTTTATTCAGACATTATGCTTTCAAACGTCCCACTACGCAGGCAATAAATATGTAAAATGGGAAAAAGCTTTCTATTTGGAGATTAAAGCTGAAAGATTAATGTTGGAGATACAGGCTTTCACTAAAGTACCACATACTGGAAGACTGCTGGAGAAGCAACTGCCCAGATGCCAATGTAGTATGTGTGCATGGCATCAGGAACCCTATATCCTAGTGGGTGAAAAATCTTTTGAAACCCTTTCTTGAAATTCATTTATTCATTCGATGTTGAAGCACTCTACATTCGTCATGCTCAAAGAAGAAAATTCATTTATTCCAAATAATGTGTATTCTGAAAAAGGGTCAGAAGGAAGTATTCAGTCTTATTGTGGATCTCAGGCTACCTACCAATTGGATCATCAGAGAGAAAGGTTAGCTCTTCTTCAGATATTCCATCAACTAGAATAGCTAGATTGATGGTGTGTGGTAGGTATCTATCCTGCCTATTGCTATATTCAACTATCAAGAAAACACAGGTGATTTACATGAGTTTCTGTGAGGGGATTACACTGCCAGCACATGGCTTTTCTGTTAGACCTTAAGGGAGCACACTGCACGTGTTCTCCAAGTGTGTGGCCTTGGTAGCAACAATGGGAAACAGAAAAAAATTGTATATCCCTATCAAGATAATTAATGTATCAAAGTTACAATCTAGAAAAACTGTTACAAGACTTTCACATAAAAAACCTGTTCTGAACTGATGATATCTGCATGTGGCCAAGTCCACTCCGAAACCAATCTAACTAATGTACTATTTAGGAGTGCCCCTTAAAATACACCAAGGAAAAGTATTTACTTCGGTGGAGAGTGTCACCAGATTTTCAGAAACGTTGTCAGATCCTCCAAAAAGTTACACTTGCGCCTCACCATATATACTCTCTTTTGAAGTCAATGGCTTCCTGCATCTCTGTTGTTCCCAAAGTGAGTCTCCACTGCTAAAATGTCTGAAAGATCAGTTACCCAATGGGAAGAAAGATAGAGAAATTCATGTCACAATTCCAACTGTCTCTTTCTTAATAGTGCAATCAAAACACTTGTTGAAACTGTTTCTCTTCCTTCAAGACCTCACCACCCATTGATTCGTTACAGATGCTTGAGTACTAGAATGGGGAGCTCAGCTGGGTTCTCTGAAGATTCAGCGTCTCTGGACAGAGAAAGAAACTTGATAACATTTAAGTTATTTGGAACTCAGAGCAGCACGTGCCCTTTGGTAATCCAGATAGGGAAATCTGGTTACAATTTTTCACTGAGCTTTCTGATGCCTTCATTTCTAATCAAACTTCATTACCTCAGTTCATCCTAAAGGTGAAATGCAGACAGTCCTTGGTTTGACCCAGTTTTCACTATCCCCCTTGTTATTCCCTAATAAATAGGCCCAATATCTTGTCCAGTTTACTTACTCCTAACAATTCTTCCATCCTTTTAAATATGGGGTCATTCTTTCAGCACAGACTATCCTTTAGTCACCATCATAGTGCTCATCACTGAGGAAATCAGTATCAAGGACTGCTGCTCGCGAGTATGAGTGTCAGAGAGGATTCCCTGAGTTTCAGAGATTAGATTAAGCAAATTTGAATACATAAGGACAGAAGAAACCACTATCAATTGGTTGAGACTCCATTAAAGTGGAGACAATGCAGGCAAATGTTTAAAGCTGAAAAAAGTTCCCAGCTGCAGTTTTCTTTTTAGACACTTTCAATGGGCCGACATCAAATTATTGTAATCTACATGCTAATGTATTCCATATTTATTATGGTATTGAAAGTTAATCAAAGTTACACAAGTAATAGTTGAAAGGGGTAGAAAAGCATAAGGCCTGAAGCCCTTCCAATTCTGCTGTAACCCCGGGTCTGGACGCCAGCTGAAAAACCTCTGTAAATGGGCATTCAACATGTTTGCAAACGGGTCCACCTGACATGGACCCCAAAACCCAATCAACCTTAGGAAAACTGATCTGCTCAGAGTCCAATCGCTGGAATCTCTGTAATTTCTTGAACACCAGTCCACCTCCACATTGCTCAATCCAGAATGTGCTGGCTGGCACTAAAATATTCTGCCCCAAGTAGTACTGCCAGAAAATCTTCGCCATATCCACAAGATACTTTGATGGCAGAACACCTAGGCGGTTCAAATATCTCACTGCCATGACGTTGTCTACTCTCAGGAGGACTGAACACTTCACCTTGTCCTTTGTGAAACCCCTTATTGCAAAGGACCCTGCCAAAAGTACCAGACAATTTATATGGAGTCTGCCGTCCACCTCTGACCATACACCACCTTTTGAAATCGCACAACAACGTGCTCCCCAGCCTGCTAAACTCACATCTGATTCTATCTCCCCAAAAGTAGCTTTTCTATTCCATGCCTCCATATTCCTTAACCACCAAACATGTTCCCCCTTCACGTCCTCTGTGTAGGAAAGAGCCACTGTTTGCATGGTTACCACCCCCCCCCCCCCCCCCCCCCCCCACACACACACACACACACACCTTTTGCAGCTTGTTTGTACTGGTGAGGGCAAAAAGACAAAGTCGACATGGCAACCCTCTCAGGGTGCCAGGACCACAAACCACTGCCTGTTTCATAGTTAAGTCACCCCTCAGGCAGGCCTTACAGCCCTAAGGCAGGGTGCACTATACCACAGGTGAGGGCATAGCTGCATGACCAATATGTCCCTACATGTCTAAATCCATTCTTCAGCATTGTATGTGCAGTGTAGCCATATTGATTATATGGTCTGGGAGTTTGTCATTACAAACTCCACAGCTCCACAATGGATTTCACTGAATGCTGGGAAGTTTGGTATCAAACTTCTCAGCACAATAAACCCACACTGATGTAAGTGTGGGATTTATTGCAAAATGCACACAGAGGGCATCTTAGAGATGCCCCCTGTATGTTAGCCATACTGCTAGTGTAGGACTGACCGGTCTGTGCAGCCTGCTACTTTCAGAAACCAAGCCTGTCCTGGGTGGAGGTGCTTCACACATCCCCCTACAGAAACTGTTATACCTGGCGGTGAGCCTCAAAGGCTCAAGCCTTGGATTACAGTCCCCCAGGGCACTCCAGCTAGTGGGGATAACCCACCACTCCCGACAAAGCCCCACTTGTGGCGGCAAGTCTGTTGGGAAAATTAGGGAAAACAGGGAGGAGTGACCACCCCAGCTAGGACCACCCCTAAGGTGTCCAGAGCTGCGGTGACCCCCTCCCTGCAGAATCCTTCATCTTGGTTTGGAGGACAGGGACCAATAGGATTAGGTTTGTGCCCCCCTCCCTAAAGGGAGTGGGCACAAGGAGGGTGTAGCCCCCCTCAGGGACAGTAGCTACTGGCTACTGGCCTCTGGCCCCTAAAACGCCCCATAAGCTAGGATTTAAGGGCCTCCCCGAACCCAGATCACCAGATTCGTGGCGACCTTACCAGAAAAAAAAGACTGCTTAGCTGAAACCCCCAGCAGAGAAGAAGTAAGACGACAACTGCTTTGGTCCCAACCCCAACCAGCCTGTCTCCTGCTTCAAAGAACCTGCAAAGGACCAGCTACGCATCCAGTGGGACCAGCGTCTTCTGCCCAACTCCAGAGGGCTACCCTGCACCCAAAAGAACCAAGAACTCCTGAGGACAGCATCTCTGTCTAAGAAAAACCTACAACCAAGGGCTCCCACCTCACTCTGGATGCGTGGGTCCTGCCCCCGTGCACCAGACGCCCACGGCCCGTGTCCAGGTGGTCCACCCAGCAAGAGAGGGTCCCCAGGCGATTTGAGCCAGTGTCCACCCTGGGTTGACCTCTCCACCCCTCCACGATGACATCTGCAGAGGGAATCCCGAGGACCCCCCCTGACTGCGGAGCTCCGGATGAAGATATCTGGCAGCCTCTGAGTGACCTCCAGGGTCTCCTCATAGACCAGCGTTGGAAACCCGACGTCCTGTTTGCACCCTGCACTCGGACGCCCCTGTGCTGCTGAGGGTGTGTGTTTGGTGCCTGCTTGTGGCCTCTCCAGTGCTCCTTTAATCCCCCATGGTCTGCCCTCCGGGCCGCGGGTACTTGCCTACAGGCAAGCCTGATTCTGGGTACCCCTTGTCTCCTTAGGAGCCCATGTTAAAACTTCTCAACTTTGACCTCTGCACCCGGCCGAACCTGTTTTGCTAGTAGTGGGTGTTTTGGGTTAGCTTGAACACCAACCGGTGGACTTGGAGCACAAAACTGTGTTTTACTTACCTGTAAACTGATCTAACTTTTCTTCCCCCCAGGAACTGTTTCTGAAAATTACAGTGTCCATTTAAAAAAAAGATTATTGCCAATATTTCAAAAAGTGTATTGCTTATCTATTTTTCTAAAAAAAGGACTATTGATACCTGTGTGAAATACAAAACATTTAAGGTACTTACCTGCAACATGAATGTTGTGGTTCTAAAAATAAATCAAGAAAATATATTTTTGCTATATAAAAAAACATTGGTCTGGAGTTAAGTCATTGAACGTGTGCTTCTTCTATTGTCTGTGTGTGTATAACAAATGCTTTGCACTACCCTCTGATAAGCCTAACTGCGCGACCACACTACCACAAAAGAGAGCATTACTATTATATACTTTAGCCTCTGTTAAGCCTCTGGGGAACCTCTTTACTCTGTGCACACTATATCTTATTTTGATATAGTATATACAGAGCCAGCTTCCTGCACTCTGTGAGCATAATCTGTTCTAAATATTTCAAACCACTTCTCAAATTCCTGGCTTTCAGCCTTGATAATTCAAAAGGCCTGGGAAAATAGCATGACATTTTTAGGACAATGGACCTACTACTCTTGCTAACCTTTTCAATGCTGTCTTTTCCAAACTCAGTACCTTCTGTATTTCCTTGCTTACACTCTAGTTTTTCTTTTGGTAATTTCAGTTGACCTTCTACTGTGTTCACCATGAACCCTCAGAACTGTGTTTCCTGCCTCTGGGTTAGACATGACTTCTGTCTGTTCACAACGAAAGCTAGACCCTCCAACAATAAAAAGCCATCCTTGTTTATTCCTCTACCTTCAATCTGCCCTGATTTATTATCCCCTTGGGTACCGTAGAGGTAACAGTTATTTCCTCTGCTGCACTACTGCTGTGCCAAGGACATAAACATTACTTCCTGGACATGACCCACGGGGAGCACTAGCGCTCCCCGGGAGCCACCAAACCCCCACTCTCCCACTGCCCCCTGGGCAGGGATGGCAGAGGAAGTGCTTCCGCTGTCCCATCGACCACCCCCAGCCTCTCTCTCCCCAACCCCCTTTGGGGCAGATCGGCCTATTTTAATTAGGCCCTTCTGCCCCCAAGGGGGCAGAAACCACTAGACACCAGGGAATATTTTGATTTTATTTTTTTACATAAGGGAAGCGGCCCCTTGGGCAAGATCGCTCCCGGTGAGCATTAATAATAGGCCATTTCTGCCCCTACTTGGGGGCAGATGCCTATTTTTATTAGGCCACTATGCCCCAAGGGTGCAGAAACCACTAGACACCAGGGATTCTTTTTTTATATTTTACATAAGGGGAGCGGCCCCTTGGGCAAGGGCCATTCCCCATGGGGGCATAATATTTTAGGCCATTTCTATCCCCCTTGGGGGACAGATCGGCCTATTTCTATTAGAAAGCCCACTAGGCACCAGGGAAGGATTTTCTTTTGAAAGAGGGTGGGAGTATGGTCATATCCCCCAAATGAATAGGGACAAAGTTGGTCTGCCTACCGGGGGCAGATGGGGTCATTATCCCCGATCCGCTCCCCGGGGTGGGGGGCAGAAAGCCCACTAGATGCCAGGGAATTAGAAAAAAAATAGAGGGGTATGTGCTGCCAACCACTATGGGCATGGTTATGCTCCCCCACCCCAACTGAAGGGGGTAGCGTCTTTCACACGCTCTCCCCCCCCTTGCAAACTAAAGCATCTCATCCCAATGGAAAGCAAGAGGACATTTGATTCTTTTGGATTTTGATTTTACATTGGGGCCAAGAGAGCTTGGCTAACTCCCAATATCGTCCCACTTAGAATGGTGAGCAGCTGCACTTTTTGGACTTTGGTACGCTGCCATCTACCAGACCTAGACACATCGGAAAACTAAATATCTGGGGGAGTCCAGGGTGATGTGCTTCACATGCATCCCACACCATTTTCCTACCCACAGTGCCCTGCAAACCTCCAACTTTTCTTGAAATGACGCATTTCCTCTACATGTTTGTGATGGAACCTTCTGGAATCAGCAGAAATCGACCAAATTCCTACCACCCAGCATTGTTGCATCTATACTGATAAACATTCTGTCCCACTTGTAAGCCTAAAAACGTTTTTTTTCAAACTGCCCTTATGGACCCGCTTTTGTTCCTTCTCAATTTCAACATCTTTTTGGCTCTTCCCTGTCACACAGGCACTTGGCCCTCCTACACAAGTGGGGTATCATTTTTATCGGGAGACTGAGGGGAATGTTGGGTGGTAGGAAATTTGTGCCGGTGCAGTGATTCCACACAGAACTATGAGGAACATGTGATTTTTGTTTTAGCTAAAGATAACACTGGGGGATCCATGCAAGTCACACCTCCCTGGACTCCCTCGGGTGTCTAGTTTTCAGAAATGTCTGTGTTTGGTAGGTTTCCCTAGATGGCTGCCCAGGACAAAAAACACAGGTGCCCTCTTGCAAAAAACAGGTAGTTTTGCACTTGATAATTTTGATGTGTCCATGTTGTGTTTTGGACCCTTTTCTGTCGCGGGCACTAGGCCTACCCACACAAGTGAGGTACCATTTTTATCGGGAGATGTGGGGGAATGCTGGGTGGAAGGATGTTTGTGGCTCCCCTCACATTCCAGAGCTTTGCAGCACCAAAATATGTGGAAAAAGTGTTTTTTAGCCAAAGTTTAAGGTTCACAAACAATTCTGGGTGACAGAATCCAGTAAGAGCCCCACAAGTCACCCCATCCTGGATACCCCGAGGTGTCTAGTTTCCAAAAATATATAGGTTTGCTAGGTTTCCCTAGGTGCCAGCTGAGCTAGAGGACAAAATCCATAGCTAGGCACTTTGCAAAAAAACACGTCCGTTTTCATAGGAAAAATGTGATGTGTCCACATAGTGTTTTGAGGCAATTCCTGTTGCGGCACTAGGCCTACCCACACAAGTGAGGGACCATTTTTATCAGGAGACTTGGCGGTATGCTGGGTGGAAGGAAGTTTGTGGCTCCCCTCAGATTTCAGAACATTCCATCACCGAAATGTGAGGAAAAAGTGTTCTTTTGCCAGATTTTGAGGTTTGCAAAGGATTTTGGGTAACAGAACCTTGGGAGAGCCCCACAAGTGTCCCCATCCTGGGTTCCCATTAGGTGTCTAGTTTTCAAAAATGTACAGGTTTGATATGTTTCCCTAAGTGCCGGCTGAGCTACAGACCAAAATCGTCAGCTAGGCACTTTCCAAAAAACATGTCAGATTTCAATGTGAAAATGTGGTGTGTCTATGTTGTGTTTTGGGGCGTTTCTTGTTGCGGGCACTAGGCCTACCCACCGAAATGAGGTACCATTTTTAGCAGGAGACTTAGGGGAACACAGAATTGAAGAACACTTGTTATTGCCAGTTATCGTTCTTTACATTTTGTTTTTACTTCCAAAGGTAAGATGGAATGTAAGAAAGACGTCTCTTTGAGAAATGCCCTGTAATTCACATGCTAGTATGGGGCCTCCCCATATTCAGAGGTGTACAAATAACTAATGCTTCTAAACTCCTTATCTTGTGCCCATTTTGGAAATACAAATGTTTCCTTGATACCTGTTTTTCAATCTTTATATTTTAATAAATGAATTGCTGAATACTCATTATACAATGAAAACCCATTATAAGGTGAAGCTCATTTATTGGCCCTGGGTACCTTGGGCTCATGATGAACCTACAAGTCCTATATTTCCCCGCAACCAGAAGGGTCCAGCAGACATAATGGTATATTGCTTTAAAAAATCTGCCTTAGATGGAAAAAGTTATAAAAGAAAGTGTAGACATAAATGGCTGTTTTGTTCAACTCGGTTTCAATTTTTTTTTTTAAATTTCAACTGTTACTTTCTATAGAAAAACCTTGAAGGATCTACGCAAATGACCCCTTGCTGAATTCAGAATTTTGTCTACTTTTCAGAAATGTTTAGCTGTCCTGGATCCACCATTGGTTTCACACCCATTTCCGTCACTAACTGGAAGGAGGCTGAAAGCACAAAAAATAGTAAAAGTGGGGTATGTCCCAGTAAACTGCCAAAACTGTAAGATGGTGATTTTAGCACCGCAAATCCTTTGTTGTTGCCATTTGCAGGAAAATAAAACTTGCTTTCTTCTGCAGCACTTTTTCCCATTGTTCCCAAAAAACCCACATTTTAGCTGTATTGTGGCTAATTTCTTGGTCTCCCCCAGGGGAACCTACAAACTCTGGGTACCTTTAGAATCCCTAGGATGTTGGAAAAAAGAATGCAAATTTGGCTTGGATAGCTAACAAAAGTTATGAGGGCCTAAGTGCGAACTACCCCAAATAGCCAAAAAAAAGGCTTAGCACAGGAGGGGGGAAAGGCCTGGCAGCGCAGGGGTTAACAAAATGTGTAGATAAATTATTAGATGCACATCATGTTCCCTTAAAGACGCTGCCCCCAGTCGCAGAACCTTTGTGAAGCACCAAGGGGCCAGAGACAGACCAAACAGTAGACATAAACTTCCACATTTTCCAAGTCCTCCTGAACTGAAGAAACCTCTAATGGGGTTCCCAAACTGGAATTGTGAAGTAAGCGTCTTTCAGATCCAATGGTGCCAACCAATTCTCTGTCTGTAACCCATCTCTAAACAAATGCATGCCCTCCATCTTGAAATGGTGGTACTCTTCCCAAACTTTCAGGTTTATTACAAGTCTCATACCCTTGTCCTTTTTCACCACCAGAAATATATTGCTTATGGACCCTGCTAAATTGTTTCTTACTTCCACAGTTGCACCCTTTCTTTCAAAATCCTGAATCTCCTTGCTTACCATCCCTGACAGATCTGTACTGAACCTTATCATTCCAGTGAGATAGTACTGAACAAACTCCTTGTTAGAAATGGGGTCTTTGGTTGACAGTCAGGTTACCCCCTGTTCAAGCAAGGACCCTCACTCTAGTTAGGATAAGAGAGAATCATCCTCAGCTAACCCCTGCTTACCCCCTTGGTAGCTTGGCAGAGCAGTAGGCTTAACCTCAGAGTGCTGGGCGTAAAGTATTTGTACCAACACACACAGTAACTTAATGAAAACACTACAAAATGACACAACACCAGTTTAGAAAAATAGGAAATATTTATCTAGACAAAACAAGACCAAAACGACAAAAATCCAACATACACAAGTCAAGTTATGATTTTTTAAAGGTTTAAAATAAAAAGAGTCTTTAGGTAGTTGTAACAACACACTAGCGCTGCTAGCGTGTAAATGTACCTGGTTTGCGTCAAAAATAACCCCGCACGGGCGGTGTGCGTCGAAAGTAACCCTGCACGGCTGTGTGCGTCGAAAACAACTCGGCACGGCGGTGCGCGTTGAAAAAGCCAGCCACACGACGATCCGAAAGTCCCGCGGCGCAGGGTGCGATCTCTCAGCCTCCGTCAGCGATGCTGCGCGTCGTTTCTCCTGCTCCGGGCGTCGGTTTTTCGGTCGCGTTTCCTGCGGCGTCGTTTCTCAGCTGCGGAACCGGCGACGCGTCGTTTTCTCAGCCGCGATCGGATTCGCGTCGATCTTTTCTCCGCACGGTGCTCGGTGCGTGTATTTTTGTCCTTAGGCTGCCAGCCTCTCCTTTCAGGGTCCCAGGAACTGGAAGGCACCACAGAGCAGAGTAGGGGTCTCTCCAGAGACTCCAGGTGCTGGCAGGAAGAAGTCTTTGCTATCCCTGAGACTTCAACAACAGGAGGCAAGCTCTACATCAAGCCCTTGGAGATTTCTTCTTCAAGATGGAAGGCACACAAAGTCCAGTCTTTGCCCTCTTACTCTGGCAGAAGCAGCACTGCAGGAAAGCTCCACAAAGCACAGTCACAGGCAGGGCAGCACTTGTTCCTCAGCGATCAGCTCTTCTCCAGGCAGAGGTTCCCCTTGATTCCAGAAGTGTTTCTAAAGTTTGTAAGTTTGGGTGCCCTTCTTATACCCATTTTAGTCTTTGAAGTCACCTTTCTTCAAAGGGGACTCACACCCTCTTGTGAAATCCTGCCTTGCCCAGGCAAGGCCTCAGACACACACCAGGGGGTTGGAGACAGCATTGTCAGAGGCAGGCACAGTCCTTTCAGATGAGAGTGACCACTCCACCCCTCCCTCCTAGCAGAGATGGCTAATCAGGAAATGCAGATCACACCCCAGCTCCCTTTGTGTCACTGTCTGGTGTGAGGTGAAAAACAACCCAACTGTCAAACTGACCCAGACAGGGAATCCACAAACAAGGCAGAGTCACAGAATGGTTTAAGCAAGAAAAATGCTCACTTTCTAAAAGTGGCATTTCCAAACTCACAATCTTAAAATCAACTTTCCTAAAAGATGTATTTTTAAATTGTGAGTTCAGGGATCCCAAACTCCACATGTCCATCTACTCTCTAGGGGAATCTACACTTCAATCATATTTAAAGGTAGCCCCCATATTATCCTATGAGAGAGACAGACCTTGCAACAGTGAAAACGAAATTGGTAGTATTTCACTGTTAGGACATATAAACCACATTACTATATGTCCTACCTTATCCATACACTGCACCCTGCCCTTGGGGCTACCTAGGGCCTACCTTAGGGGTGCCTTACATGTAAGAAAAGGGAAGGTTTAGGCCTGGCAAGTGGGTACACTTGCCAAGTCGAATTTACAGTGTAAAAATACACATACAGACACTGCAGTGGCAGGTCTGAGACATGATTACAGAACTACTTATGTGGGTGGCACAACCAGTGCTGCAGGCCCACTAGTAGTATTTGATTTACAGGCCCTGGCACCTCTAGTGCACATTACTAGGGACTTACTAGTAATTCAAATATGCCAATCATGGATGAACCACTTACGTATAATTTAAACAGGAGCACTTGCACTTTAGCACTGGTTAGCAGTGGTAAAGTGCCCAGAGTAACAAAAACAGCAAAATCAGAGTCCAGCACACATCAACAACCTGGGGAACAGAGGCAAAAAGTTAAGGGAGACCACGCCAAGGATGAAAAGTCTAACACGTGTCCCCCCCAGCTAAAAGTGGGGAGCAACTACCCAACCTCATGGGAGTTCTCATCACTAAGGCGGAAGAACCTGGACAGACCATCAGCATTGGCGTGTTCTGTACCGGGTCGATGTTCCACCGTAAAGTCCATCCCCTGTAGGGAAATGGACCACCTCAACAGTTTTGGGTTCTCACCCCTCATCTGCATTAACCATCTGAGGGGTCTGTGGTCGGTCTGAACTCGGAAGTGAGTCCCAAACAAGTAGGGTCTTAGCTTCTTCAGTGCCCAGACCACAGCAAACGCTTCACGTTCTATGGCACTCCACCTACGTTCCCTGGGTAGTAACCTCCTGCTAATGAAGGCTACGGGTTGATCTAGGCCCTCTTCATTCAGCTGTGAGAGTACTGCTCCAATACCATGCTCTGAGGCGTCTGTCTGTACAACAAACTCCGTGGAGTAGTCAGGTGCCTTCAGCACCGGTGCTGTGCACATGGCAGCCTTCAGGGCATCAAAAGCGTTCTGGCAAGCCTCTGTCCAGATCACTTTCTTGGGTTGCTTCTTAGAAGTCAACTCAGTTAAGGGGGTAACAATGGTACCATATCCCTTAACGAACCTCCGATAGTATCCTGTGAGACCTAAAAAGGCTCTCACTTCAGTCTGGGTCTTGGGAGGCTCCCAAGCCAGAATCGTGTCAATCTTAGGCTGTAGGGGTGCCACCTGGCCACTCCCCACCTGGTGTCCTAAGTACACAACAGAACCCTGCCCTATTTGGCACTTGCTCGCCTTAATAGTGAGGCCTGCCTTCTGCAGGGCCTCTAACACTCTCCAGAGGTGTTGCAGGTGTTCCTCCCATGTGGAACTAAACACAGCAATGTCATCCAGGTAGGCGGCACTGAACTCATCCAGTCCTGCCAACACCTGGTTGACCAACCTCTGAAAGGTGGCAGGGGCATTCTTCATCCCAAAGGGCATCACATTGAAGTGGAAGTGCCCATCGGGGGTAGAGAATGCTGACCTCTCCTTTGCCCCTTCAGTTAAGGCAATCTGCCAGTACCCAGATGTTAAATCAAACGTACTGAGGTACTTGGCAGCTCCTAACCGATCAATGAGCTCATCAGCTCGGGGGATGGGGTGTGCGTCAGTCTTGCTGACCGCATTGAGACCCCGGTAGTCCACACAGAACCTAAGTTCTGGGGTGGCACCAGGAGCAGTAGCCTTTGGGACCAAGACCACTGGGCTGGCCCAAGGACTGCTGGAGTGCTCAATAACCCTTAGGGCTAACATTTTGGAGACTTCCTCCTTAATGCAAGCCCTCACCCTGTCAGTCACCCTGTAAACCTTATGTTTAACAGGTGTACTGTCCCCAGTGTCCACATCATGTGTGCACAGGTGTGTGACTCCTGGGATCAGGGAAAACAGTGAGGCGAACTGTCCCAGCACGTGGCGACAGTCCCTCTGCTGTTCCTCAGTCAGGGAGGGGGAGAGGATCACTCCCTCCACAGACCCATCTTTCTCTCCTGCAGACAGGAGGTCAGGAAGAGGCTCACTCTCTTCCTCCACCCCGTCATCTGTCGCTAGGAGCATGGATAGCTCAGTTCGCTCAAAGTGGGGTTTGAGGCGGTTGACATGTAGGACCCTCAAGGGGTTCCTGGGGGATTGCAAGTCTACCAGATAGGTGACCTCGCTCTTTCTTTCCACCACCTCAAAAGGCCCAGTCCACTTATCTTGGAGAGCCCTAGGCTCTACTGGTGCCATGACCCACACTTTTTGTCCAGGCTGAAACTCAACCAGAGTGGCATTCTGGTCGTACCACCGTTTCATGTCCTCCTGGCTTGCTTCCAGGTTCTCCTGAGCGAGACGCCTGAAGCGGGCAGTCTGGTTTCTTAGTGCCAGCATGTAGCTAAATACATCCTGGGGTGGTTTACTAGGAGCTTTCTCCAAAGCCTCCTTCACCAGACTGAGCGGTCCCCTCACAGGGTGGCCATAGATGAGCTCAAAGGGGCTAAAGCCAAGTCCCTTTTGAGGCACCTCCCTGTAAGCGAACAGAAGGCATGGCAAGAGGACGTCCCACTTACGCCTCAAGGGCTCTGACAGGCCCTGAATCATGCCTTTCAAGGTGCGGTTGAATCTCTCAACCAGACCATTACTTTGGGGGTGGTAAGGGGTGGTGAACTTGTAGGTTACCCCACACACCTTCCACAGAGACTTCATATAAGTGGATATGAAGTTTGTACCCCTATCAGATACTACCTCCTTGGGGAACCCCATGCGGGTAAAAACCCCCATCAAGGCACGTCCCACCACGGGGGCGGTGACCGTCCTTAGAGGAATAGCTTCTGGGTACCGTGTGGCATGGTCCACCAAGACCAGGATGAACCTGTTGCCCAGGGCTGTCTTGGGATCCAGAGGCCCCACAATGTCAATTCCTACCCTTTCAAAGGGAGTACTGACTACCGGTAAAGGTTGGAGGGGAGCTTTGCATTTCCCCCCACTCTTGCCACTTGCCTGACAAGTCTGACAAGATCTACAATAAGCAGCTGACTGCTTGTTCATCAAGGGCCAGTAAAAGTGGGAGACAAGCCTCTTATAGGTCTTGTCCTGCCCTAGATGTCCTGCCAAAGGCACATCATGAGCCAAACCCAGTAGGAAGGTCCTGAAGCCCTGGGGTACCACCAGCATACGAGCTGACCCCGGCTCAGGAACCTTAGGCTCACTATACAGGAGGCCATCCTCCCAATAAATCAGGTGAGTACCTGGCGCTCCGCCAGCCGCCTGGGCTGCAGCCTGCTGCCGCAGTCCCTCAAGAGTAGGGCATTCCTTCTGCGCTGTGCAGAATACTTCCCTGGGGGGTCCCCCTTCCTGCTGCCACTGCGACAGCTCAGGGACCTCCCCCAGTTCAGCCACCTGTTCCCCTGTAGGTTCCGGGGCATCACCCTCAGGCTCTGCTTCCTCCCGGACCGTGGGAACTTCTGGGGCGGGTTTCCCGCGCCTCCTGCCTTTCCTCTTCTTGGCGGTCCCCTGGGCCACTGTTTCAGGCTCCAGGGGCTCTTGACTACCCTGATTGGCTGCCATAGACCGGGTGGATACGCATACCCACCCAGGCAGACCCAACATCTCCAAGTGAGACCTGTGTTCCACCTCCTTCCAAGGGGAATCCTCCAGGTCGTTGCCTAGCAAACAATCAACAGGCATGGTTGGACTCACAGCTACTTTCCAGGAACCTGAGACCCCCCCCCATTCAAAGGGAACCTGCGCCACTCTGCAGAGGCGCTCAGAGTTGTCTACTGCAACTACTTGGTGAAGTACCCGGGGATCAATCTGCTCTTCAGACACCAGGTGACTCCTCACTGTAGTCACACTGGCTCCTGTGTCTCTCAGAGCCTCTACCCTCTGTCCATTGATGGTCACCCATTGCCTGTACTTCTTAGTGTTATCAGGCACTAGGTTTCTCTGGACCATCTCACTGTCCCCTAGTGAGACAAGGGTCATTTCTGCTGGTTCCCACCCACCTGAAACCAACTCCTCCCCAAGCGCTACACTGGCCAAACCCTGGGACGGTGCACCAGTGGGTGCCGGTGTACTTTTGGGGCATTTGGGGTCCCCCCTCACATGACCCACCTGGTCACATGAATAGCACTTACGTAGGGGACCACCTGCCATTGGCTTCCCTTTGGAGAACCATGGCCTCTTTTCACTGGGGGGTTGGGAATCCTTACCCTGGGAATCAGTTTGGGGCCCTTTAGAGAACTCATCCTGTTTGCCCTTACCCCCCCCCTTTCTTCTGAGAGGGACCCTGCCCACCCTTGGCGTGGTCTCCCCCATACCTCTTTTGGACCCTGGTGCTCTCCCAGCGGTCCGCTTCCTGTGCAAGCTTCCTGGGGTCAGTCAGCTTGCTGTCAATGAGGTGCTGGCGCAGCTCTGGAAAACATAAACTGTACAAGTGCTCCCAAGCAATTAAATTGTAAAGCCCCTCATACGTGTTTACCTTACTGCCCTTCACCCAACCATCCAGTGACCTGCAACAAGAATCAACACATTCCAACCATGTTTGGGATTCCTTTCTCTTGTAGGATCTAAACTTCTCCTTGTACTGCTCAGGGGTGAGACCATACCTGGTAAGTAAGGCCTCCTTCATGGCAGGGTAGGTGAGACTCTGAGCATCCCCTAAGGCCGTCAGTGTGTCCCTCCCCTCTGCCTCAAAATGCTTCCACAGGGCTGCCCCCCAATGAGCTTCAGGGACCAGGTTCATGTGGAGAGCTGACTCATAACCCTTGAACCACAAGTAGATATCATCCTCCCTCTTATAATCCCTCACAAGGTCTTTTGGGATGTGTACCCTTCTCTCAGGCTGCACTGTAGAATTGCTGCCACCATCCCTACTGGACTGACTCCTCTGATCAATCTCTTTTAAACTGAGCTCATGAGCCATGTTTATCTTCCTTTCCTCAAGGGCCAGCTTCCTCTGTTCCATCTCTAGACTGAGCTTTGTCAGCTCCAACTGGTACTCCCTCTCTGCCTGTCTGTCCTGTAACTCTCCAGGTGTCAGACTCTTGGAGGACACACTGCTACCTGCCCTGGAGATTCTCCCCTGAGACATAGCAGGCCCACCCACTACATCAGTGTGAGTGACTTGCAACTCCTCTTCCCCCTCTGGCTCCTCATCTGTGTGCCTCTCAGCTGCTTTGGCTGTCACCCAGGCCCTCAGCGCCTTTTGCAGCTCATCCTTCCTGGATGAGCTCTCAATGGGACAGCCAACATTCCTACAAAACTGCTTCAACTGAGCCACCTTGTAGCTCTCCAATTTCTCCAAATCAAAAGCGGTTTCAGCTAGGGCATCTCCAGACTGAGACATGATGAGAGGTTAAAAAAATATGCACAGTTCCAAAAACAGAAAAGCAAGTTCTCAAATGAAGTTTCAGCAAAGTCAATCCCGGGATCAGTGAAAAAAGGAAACTGAATGCAGAGAAAAACAGTCCAAGTAAAAAAAACAAAAATCACAAGACTAGTAGTATGTGGTCACGTAGTGGTCTGAGATCAAAACAGTAGTGTACACTTAATTACTGTATGTCAAGTACAAATACAAGTCCAAATCCCGACCGCTGGTCACCAATGTTAGAAATGGGGTCTTTGGTTGACAGTCAGGTTACCCCCTGTTCAAGCAAGGACCCTCACTCTAGTTAGGATAAGAGAGAATCATCCTCAGCTAACCCCTGCTTACCCCCTTGGTAGCTTGGCAGAGCAGTAGGCTTAACCTCAGAGTGCTGGGCGTAAAGTATTTGTACCAACACACACAGTAACTTAATGAAAACACTACAAAATGACACAACACCAGTTTAGAAAAATAGGAAATATTTATCTAGACAAAACAAGACCAAAACGACAAAAATCCAACATACACAAGTCAAGTTATGATTTTTTAAAGGTTTAAAATAAAAAGAGTCTTTAGGTAGTTGTAACAACACACTAGCGCTGCTAGCGTGTAAATGTACCTGGTTTGCGTCAAAAATAACCCCGCACGGGCGGTGTGCGTCGAAAGTAACCCTGCACGGCTGTGTGCGTCGAAAACAACTCGGCACGGCGGTGCTCGTTGAAAAAGCCAGCCACACGACGATCCGAAAGTCCCGCGGCGCAGGGTGCGATCTCTCAGCCTCCGTCAGCGATGCTGCGCGTCGTTTCTCCTGCTCCGGGCGTCGGTTTTTCGGTCGCGTTTCCTGCGGCGTCGTTTCTCAGCTGCGGAACCGGCGTCGCGTCGTTTTCTCAGCCGCGATCGGATTCGCGTCGATCTTTTCTCCGCACGGTGCTCGGTGCGTGTATTTTTGTCCTTAGGCTGCCAGCCTCTCCTTTCAGGGTCCCAGGAACTGGAAGGCACCACAGAGCAGAGTAGGGGTCTCTCCAGAGACTCCAGGTGCTGGCAGGAAGAAGTCTTTGCTATCCCTGAGACTTCAACAACAGGAGGCAAGCTCTACATCAAGCCCTTGGAGATTTCTTCTTCAAGATGGAAGGCACACAAAGTCCAGTCTTTGCCCTCTTACTCTGGCAGAAGCAGCACTGCAGGAAAGCTCCACAAAGCACAGTCACAGGCAGGGCAGCACTTGTTCCTCAGCGATCAGCTCTTCTCCAGGCAGAGGTTCCCCTTGATTCCAGAAGTGTTTCTAAAGTTTGTAAGTTTGGGTGCCCTTCTTATACCCATTTTAGTCTTTGAAGTCACCTTTCTTCAAAGGGGACTCACACCCTCTTGTGAAATCCTGCCTTGCCCAGGCAAGGCCTCAGACACACACCAGGGGGTTGGAGACAGCATTGTCAGAGGCAGGCACAGTCCTTTCAGATGAGAGTGACCACTCCACCCCTCCCTCCTAGCAGAGATGGCTAATCAGGAAATGCAGATCACACCCCAGCTCCCTTTGTGTCACTGTCTGGTGTGAGGTGAAAAACAACCCAACTGTCAAACTGACCCAGACAGGGAATCCACAAACAAGGCAGAGTCACAGAATGGTTTAAGCAAGAAAAATGCTCACTTTCTAAAAGTGGCATTTCCAAACTCACAATCTTAAAATCAACTTTCCTAAAAGATGTATTTTTAAATTGTGAGTTCAGGGATCCCAAACTCCACATGTCCATCTACTCTCTAGGGGAATCTACACTTTAATCATATTTAAAGGTAGCCCCCATATTATCCTATGAGAGAGACAGACCTTGCAACAGTGAAAACGAAATTGGTAGTATTTCACTGTTAGGACATATAAACCACATTACTATATGTCCTACCTTATCCATACACTGCACCCTGCCCTTGGGGCTACCTAGGGCCTACCTTAGGGGTGCCTTACATGTAAGAAAAGGGAAGGTTTAGGCCTGGCAAGTGGGTACACTTGCCAAGTCGAATTTACAGTGTAAAAATACACATACAGACACTGCAGTGGCAGGTCTGAGACATGATTACAGAACTACTTATGTGGGTGGCACAACCAGTGCTGCAGGCCCACTAGTAGTATTTGATTTACAGGCCCTGGCACCTCTAGTGCACATTACTAGGGACTTACTAGTAATTCAAATATGCCAATCATGGATGAACCACTTACGTATAATTTAAACAGGAGCACTTGCACTTTAGCACTGGTTAGCAGTGGTAAAGTGCCCAGAGTAACAAAAACAGCAAAATCAGAGTCCAGCACACATCAACAACCTGGGGAACAGAGGCAAAAAGTTAAGGGAGACCACGCCAAGGATGAAAAGTCTAACACTCCTCTACAAAGTCTATATGATAACCTTACACCTGCTCTAGAACCCGAGGATTCACTGTTCTCCAAGTCCAGTTGTTGAAAAATTGAGGACGTCTGCCACCCAATTTTAATGGGATAACAATAGGGTCTAATCTTACCTGATCCCTGGGAACCGTGGTCTCCATATTTTCCTCTGCTTCTTGATTTCTGCTTTTGGGGATAGAAACTCCCTGTTTGATAAGAGGTCTGATACTGACTCAGCCTAAAACCCAGGGAAAACAAGGCACTTGTGATGCCCTGATCACGGTCGGGGAACCGACCTCTTGTTCGGCCGCCCCTCCAAAAACTTGTGTCAAAGACCTTCTTGATGTTTCATTGAGATTTTTCCAAAGAACTAAATTCCCATACATATTCAGACATTTTTTATAAAGTTGTCTCCAAACAGCAAACCATTTGTAGCCTGTTGGGTTTCTTTAGTAGCTAATTCCACCAACTTCGGGTCAATCTTCAACAAAATACTTTTTCTTCTCTCCCCTGATACAGCTGTATTCACATTTCCAAAGCAAACAAACTGCTGTTTCAATCCATTCTCTCAATTCCTCAACATCCAGTGTTTTCTTTGCAATGTATGCATCCTCAGCCATATAATTTTTTTTAGTCAAAGGCCCTGTCAGATCCAGCAACCTGCCCTGACACATTGTTACATCCTTATCTAGTCCCTTTCTTGGGTCTTGTCCCCTTTTGCCTATAAATGCTAAAATATCAGCATCAAGACCTAGCGCCATTGTCACCTTACTAGACAAATGAGGCCTTGGACATTCTGACCTCACTCGTACCATATGTATCGCCGGGGACCATTCAGGAAAAAGTGGATGCTTCAAAAGCATATGATCAAACATAAAGTCTCCTAACCGCTCTGTTAGAGACTGAGGGGTTATTCCAACTTTGGAGGAGGTGTTAAACCGTCCCAAAAGTGACGGTAAAGTGACGGATATACCACCAGCCGTATTACGAGTTCCATAGGATATAATGGACTCGTAATACGGCTGGTGGTAAATCCGTCACTTTTCTGTCACTTTTGGGACGGATTAACACCTCCTCCAAAGTTGGAATAACCCCCTTAGTTTCCACACTTTTCATGCCTTCCAAAGGCTCTGATCTCAAAATATTTCTCCTGTTCTCTTCATATGAATCGAATTCAGAAGAGCAACTCAACTCCACTTCTCGCTGCCAGAAGCCTCATCACAAAGAACAGTAGAATGTCTATGGATCTTTCTAGGCTTCTTAAATACCTTCTATGGACCATTCCATTGGTCACCATGTGTGTCTTCGACACAACCATGTTTTGTGTGTTCACAAAAAACAACCTCTGCTCCAGCAGATTTTATTATCTTTGCCTTTGTCAGATCCACTTCAAGATGTTTTTTCTTCCTACTTTCTTTACCACCTTTCTTTTCTAATGGCCCTTCACCAGCTGACCCTTCTGCCTGTAACATATCTTCTATCCTTCTCTCCATCTTATTATTCAAACCTGCTGAGAATGTTTTCTTAATAAATATTTTATTCTTTCCTCCAAAGAGATCTCCATACCCTCCAGAGTGTTAGGCTCTGACATAATCAAACCACTCACCTTACCTTACTAAAATATCAAAATTTATCCTCCCTGACTATCTATCACAGGCAAAAATCCTTAATCATCACAATCCAATATGTTTAAACCACCTCTCCAAATATGTCCAGTATCACACCAAATTAACTAACATAAGCGCTGCCTCAGCTGATGATTCCAAGAATCAACTGTAAAAACAGCTCATTTCTCACCAATCTCTCAAACTACATTTACAGTACAATAATATTAGTATCTCCGAACTTTCTAAAATGGCCGCCCGTGCGTAACGTCTTGAGTGAGGCGGGTGTGCCCAAACACCAAAGTGCTTCTTCACTGTCCACTACATTTACAATTGAAATCAACAAGTCCTAATGGGTGATGTTCCATTAGAGTCAACCTTGACTCGATATTGCCGCCAATCATGCCCAAAAAACTCGGCATCACCAACCATGCGTCCGTACGTCAAGCCTGCTGCTTGCAAATCAGCACATCGGCCCATGCGGCCTGCACCTACAGGCTCTTGTGACTCCCAAGCGCTGGAGCCTCAGCACGCTCGAGCTTCTGCATGCTCGAGCCTCACTGTGCTGCACCCTCAGCATGAGAGACTCCCAACGGACTGCCCAACTGAACCACTAACGATAAAGCTTTAACCTTCTACCACTCCTTCGTTGAAATATCTGCCGTATTTGTCTTTAAACACAAATAAGTGAACATAACAAAACCTGGTTAAGAAAGTAAATCATTATGCTCATACTCTCGAAAAGCACATTCAGCCACAAAATCTCATACACTAAAAAGTTTTCGAGCTTTCGCGTCAAGAATTTTCAGTTCTATTAAAGACACGGAGGTGAGGATTATGATTCTCCTTCTGTGGTTTAATAGAATCAGCAGCTAATCAGAGAAGATGTTGTTAAAGGAACACATATCCCAACATTCAAAGTATGCACGTCACAACCATAGAGTATGCAGTATATAAACACAAGAGGCAAACGATCTTCCTCTTTCTTTGCGAATACCTCAACCAACAAGAGTCAATAAGGAAAGTCTACAAATGAACTATCCAAACCAGGAAAAGTCTGAAAAGGTCCAAATGTTCATAAAGGGATGGCATACAGCCAAAGAAATCCACCAGATGCTAGTACTAGCGTTATTTCTGGTTGAACCCTAGGAAAAAAGAAATATAACCAGTTATAGAACACGGCAAGAAATATAATGTCAGCAATCATGCTTAAAATGACATATTAACTGGGTGGGTTATACAATAAGACAATAAATATAGATCAAGATACTTAACTCGTAAAATTATGTCTTATTGCTGCAATCAGGGAGGGATAATCCTCGCTTCACTGTCCTTAGTAGAATCAAAAATTATTTTTATTCTATGTCAGGACCGGAGGCTCAGATTATGCTAGTTCAAAGCTGATTTACCACCACAGATGCAATATCCAATATGGGCTTGTAATAAAAGGCCTTAAATGTCGACTCCGAGGACCAGTCTGCTGCTCTCATAATATCCTCCAATCTCACGCCCAAATTAAAGGATTTTGAGGCCACAGCCCCGCAAACTGAATGTGCCCCAAAAATGGAGACATCAATTCCTGGTTCAGAAAGGATCCATCTAATCCATCTGGCCAAAGTAGCCGATGAGACTGGATTGAAAGGTTTCTGAAGAGCAATTAAAGTTGTCCCCCAGGGTCTCTCCTGAACTCATCCGTAGCTGCCTCATAAGCTTTTAAGCACTGAACTACACACAACTTAGAATTGTGAGGAAAAGCTGGGTAGGATACTGAAGAAGTGCCCGTTTTAGTGCGTCTGGATATAGAAAAAGAAACTCCATTAGGAGAAAAAATCCTTCCTGCCAGGTCCAGTGCTCTAACATCTGACACTCTTTTGCAGGAGATGAGACACAAGAGCAGGGTAAGTTTAGCAGAAAGTTGCTTACGTGACAGGAACCTATTATATGGCCAGGAGGAAAGAAAGGAAAGCACCACATTAACGTCCCAAAGAGATGAGTAACGAGGCGGGGGGGGTTTAGAAAGGCGGATGACTCATCAACTTGCAAACCACAAAGTGTTCACCCACTGGCTTACATGAGACTGGAATATGCCTGACCGATATAGAAGACCTATAATTATTTACAGATCTGTAGGCCAAACCAGAAGCTGCTAACGATGCTAGAAAATTAACTACGAGATTGACATCAGCACTAAAGGGATCTGAATCCCGTTCCGCACACCAGTGAACCCATCGCTTCCAAGCGGAGGCATAACGTTGATGTGTGCTGGAAGACCAGGCCTGATGAATGTAGTTTGAAGCCTGTTCAGAAATGCCTGGCAGGAGCCATTGTTGCCGGAAACTTTCCACGCCACCAGCTGCAATTTGCCTGTCACAATTAAAGGATGAGGATTCCCAAGAGGGTCCAGCAATAGATTGTACTGCAGAGGGAACAGAAGGGGATAGTTGCACAACAACTCCAGAGATAGAGGGAACCAGGCTTGAGCTCTCCAAAGAGGGGTACTAGAGCAATCTCTGGTGGCGAACCTGAGTCAAGACTCAAGGAACCATGCTGAACGGGGGAAAGGCATATCCCCGATGAAGGGACCAGTCCGGAAGGAAGGCATCCATGGCCACCGCTTCCGGATCTGGTCTCCAACTGAAGAAGAGGGGGAGTTGGCGATTCAGTCTCGAGGCGAACAGATCTATCGAGAAAGGACCCAGCTCTTGTTCAGATAATAAAACACTTCTGGGAGGAGCTTCCAATCGCTGCCATCCCGAAGGAATCTGGAATTCCAGTCTGCTACTGCATTGTTTACCCCTGGCAGGTATTCCGCAATTACTGAGATGCGATGTTGAAGGCAAAATTTCCAGAACTCCTTGGCAATCCGAGCCAGAGTCTGAGATTTCATACCACCCAGTTTGTTCAGATACCTGACCGCGGAGATGTTCCCCATTCTCAAAAGAATGCAACAATCCGATCTCAGGGGTGATAGGCTTCGGATCGCAAAGGAACCGGGCAGAAGTTCCAGGCAATTGATGTGGAGGTGAAGTTCCTCCTCCGATCACCGACCTCCCATGGTCAGAGACCCGCAATGAGCTCCCCAGCCCCATCTGCTGGCATCTGATTCCAGAATCACATCTGGGGAATTGCTGAATATCGCTTGACCGTTCTAGGCCTCCATATGATCTAGCCACCATGCTATTTCCGATCGGGCCTCTGCTTAGAGAGGTACCTTGTCCAAGTAAGACAGCCCCTTCTGCAGATGAGATATCTTGAAACGCTGAAGGGCTCTGTAGTGAAGAGGACCCGGGAAGATAGCCTGAATCGAGAAAGACAAAAGCCCCACCATCCGGGCTAAGCTCCTCAAGGACACCCTCTGTTTGGACAAGAGAAGGTGCAATTCCTTCTTTATATTGCGAACCTTCTGAGGGGGAAGAATCAATTGGGCCTTCACCGAGTCTATCCGGAAACCCAAAAAATCTATCTGTTGGGACGGAAGGAGAAAAGATTTGGGTTGGTTGATCAAGAAACCCAGGCTCTGAAGAAGGAGGATTGTCCACGCCAAGTGATTTTGCAGGACTAAGGGGTCTTTAGCCATAATGATCAAGTTGTCGAGGTAAACGATCAGACGCACCCCACGGGCGAGAAGAGACTCTACCACCGGTCTCATCACCTTGGTAAAGCACCAAGGAGCTGAAGAAAGCCCAAAAGGAAGGACCTGGAACTCGAAACATTGGCCTAGCCAAATAAATTGAAGAAAGCGGCGATGAGGGGGAAATATTGGAATGCTTAGATACGCATCTTTTAAATCCAGGCGTACCAGCCAACCTCCTTCTTGAAGGATATCTCTTAGAAGATGAATTCCCTCCATTTTGAAATGCCTGTAGACTATCCAAGCATTGAATTCTTTGAGATTGAGAGCTAAACTTGATCCCCCGCCTTTCTTGTCTACCAGAAAGATGAGGCTGATAAAGCCCTTTGGATGGGGAACCGATTGGCAGATAGCTCCTTTTTGCAGGAGAGCCTGCACCTCTAGACTTATGACCTCTTGATCGTGACAGAAAAAATGGGGAAGGGGTTAAGGGACTGTTGGTGAGGGGATTAATAAAATTCCAACTTGAAACCTGGAATGGTCTCTAACACCCATGGGTCTCTGGTCAATTTTCGCCATTCTATAAGACATGTCTGAACTCTGCCCCCAAGAATTCCCTCTGAAAAGGGAATGAGTCTCACCTGAATTGGGGGAGTCTTGGGGGGGCACATTGTTGTCCTTTGTAGTAATTCTTCCGGTAACAAGCTCTACCTCCGCGGGGTGCGAGGGGTAGAAAGTAGAGTCCGCTTGCTGGTCTCTGTTATACCCGCGTCCGCCGACAAAGGATTCACGTCTAGGGCCTTGATAATAGTGGCGGCCTGACGAGCGACCCCGCAAACGTCCGTCCCTTCAAAAAAGAGTTTCTCTGAAGACTTTCTTTAAGAATAACTGGGCTTTGTCCATCGAATTGAAGGTAGCTGCGAATTTAGAGAGGTCTTTAATGAAAGGGGCTCCAAAGAGGAGGCCCTGGGCCACCTGACCCGCTTCTGAAGTAGCGAGTTAGTTCAGCTGGGGATCAATGCGCATCAAAATAGAGTGCCTTCTCTCGGTAGAGATTGCCACGTTGACGTGGCAAATGGCTCTCTGAGCCCAACCCACTAGGACATCTGGGTCGATCGGAGCATTAGATTCCTTAGCCAAATATGCCAATTCAAAGATTTTAGCGAGGGGTCCAGAGAGATCAAGTAGCTTATCTTGGCAGGACCTCCAAGCACGGTCAAGGCCCTTCTTCGGATCCTTGGCCCATTTTTTCATAAATGTGACCATTGTGGGGTCGATATCAGGGGTGTCAGTGACCTTAATGTCTAGGTCTGGTCTAGGGCATTCTGCTCGTAGTCTGGCCCCACATCCTTGTCAAATCCTGCCCTGTTGTGTTCCTGAATGTAAGATGCTACATCCGGGGGAGGAGTCCAGCTCGAAGAGCGAGGATGGACAATGACTTCAGGGTTAAAGGTCAATACGCGAGGGGCCTTAGGTGCTGGACTCTTAGACTTATCTGACTTTTTCAGTTTGCTTGGGCCGGGACAGTCGCTGGGATCCGCCTCCGAGTCAGAATATGAAGAATGCTTGGAGGAAGAATAGTCTGAAGACTGGTCTGTCTCTTGGGCTTCATGCTGTTGACAAGAGCTATGTCCATGCCCTTTCTGAATGGAAGCAGACAGCTGGTCAAAGATTTCTGAATGTGCCCATTTTTTGACTTTCGATTTACCCTTAGAGGTAGAGGGTTGACTCGCTTGGGCTTCTTCAGAAGGAGTAATGGATGGAAGCCAGCCCTTATGACGTGCAAAACTCTCAAAATGATGAGTGAGGGGGCTAAAAGCTTTTGCTAATGCCTTATTCACGGAGAGCTGCACACTATTATCTAGGTCACCAACAAGATTCTCTTCTAAGGATGGGGAGTCACCCTCAAAATATTCATCCTCCTCATATGAATAAGAGTGAGCCATAATCACTGAAAAGTCCAAAGGACTGTAAATTCTATGGTAGCCAAAGGCTACAGTCAGGGGGAGTGCAAAACTCCTGCAGGCTAAAGTGCACAAATATAGAACATGGAGGGAGCAGCCTGCAGCACTGTAGGCAAAGCCTATGCTTATTTTACAACCCTGAGCCAATAAAAGAGATCTCAGGGCATAAGGGAGCCAAATAGAATATAAGAGCTGGAGCACTTGAATTGAGCCTGTGAACAATGCAGTCAGGAGGGGAAACTGGGAAAAAATCCCAAGCGCGCAAACGTTCCAACCGATTATACCGCCTTTATCTCTTTGGGAAAAAAAACGGGCAGTAAAAAAAAGATGAACGATTGTGTGACAGCTCCAGTTCCCGAGTGACTGTAATTTAACTAAGGGCGATGCCTCGTAGATTGCTCCCGCTCCGCAATACGTGCAGAAAAGAAAAGCAAGCGCAGTGAATGCGAGCGCTAGAAAGTTGACAATCGTCAATTAAGATAAACAAATAGCACTTAACTGGCTGCAGAAGCAGCAAAAAAAGGGGTTTGCCTCTTGTGTTTATATACTGCATACTATATGGTTGTGACGTGTATACTTTGAATGTTGGAATATGTTTTCTTTTAATAACATCTTCTCTGATTGGCTGCTGATTCTATTAAAGCATAGAAAGAGAAGCATATTCTGAGTCTCCGGTCCTGACATAGGTTACATTTTTATTATGCTGGAAGTTTGAGATTCTATTACTGAATACATTTCTTTTTGTGAAAATATTTAATTTACAACCACTCAAGTAGCTTTACACACATCACCGAATAAAGTGTTCTGAATGAACGAATATATACTTATCTGAATGAGCAGCAGCAAAAAAGAAGGAAGATGGCAGAGGTTTCTGGCCTTTTATTAAGATGGAACTTTTGTTAGGGTTCCATGTTGTTTAAAGGGGCTGCTGTGAGTAGTGGCAATAAAGAAGATTGCAATAATGTTAGATACTGGTCTTGCTATAAAGTGTAAGTCACTCTTTATCGACTACTCATGTTTATCTATGGTTCTGAGTAAATCAAAACAATCCCTAGTGAGGTTGATTGTTTCTTGTATTGTTCTTTGTTACCAGTTCGGGAACAGACTTTTGACAGGAAAGCGTATGGATGATTTAAGGAGGGGAAAGGCAGATGTGGCAGCTTGGGTGAGAAACACTCCACTGAACGAAATATGTAATCCACTACTTGGCAATCCATTCATACCGTATCTAAACACTATTTTTTAGATTCAAATTCCTCATCAGGCACTGTAGTTGGGCAAGCTATTTTAAAGAATACTTTTATCTAGAAGTATCAGCTGCAAGCTCATTAGATGTTTTCTGGAGCCAGTCTCTTCTGGATACCGCCTGTGAATGGCTTGGTACTCTATTTATAAATAGGAATATAGATCCTACGATGCAGAAAGAAATATTACTTGTATTCCAGGTTCTGCATCATAGGCATCAACTTTGATGTCATAAATGTCCCAATGGCCTGTCCTTTCTACATTTCATCAGTGGTAGAACTCTCAGTAATATGGCTCCCCTATAAGCCTTTCAAAAAGCGCTGCCTCAGTAGAAGCTACTGGCAGTACAGAGTGTTCTGTTATAGAACAATTTTCAGTCTACTTTACTGTCCTATCAGGTTGTATTTTTCTTCATTTTCTTCAGATTTTCAGTGGTTTTCCTGAACAACAACTTTAGAATTTAGCTGCACTGTTGCTCTGGGTAATATTTTTCACTTAATCAGACATTCGACCCTTCAGCCTCATATACACCTGGTGGGGTTGGCTCTGCATTTTGCATGGCATATGGATAATTAGAAGTTTTCAAACATATGTGATGAGTGCCCTGGAAACTCCCTCCACAGGCTGCAAATATTGTAACCAGTATGGCTTCAGTGAAGATGGATTCATTTCAAAGCATGGATAAGTACCAGTGGGTTGATTAAGTGGAAAGTGTGGTAAAACCATTGTTACACAAACAATCGTGTGGAGCCACATTTGCATTCTTTCTAGTGGCCCTGGTGAAAATTAAGATTAAAGAATGCATAGCAAAGGAGAAGAATGCTAAGAAATAGAAAAAGAGAAGAATTTTGAAATGGGGAAAAGAGGAATGGTGAAGTACAATGAAACTACAAGAAAAAGCAAAGAGAACCATTTGCAAAATAAACTTTTAAAGGGATGATAAAAATATAAAATTCCTGAAAGTTGATTGATGCAAGTAAGAAAACAATTGTAATTAATTGTTTATTATTGTAGTTTGTGTTTTTATAGTTAAAACTGAATCTGAATAATACATCTGTATTATAGATTGAAATATATATAACATGATATTGTGAAGAGAGTGGTAAAGATTGTTTTAAGTCTTACTATCATATCTGTTGACTATCTTTGTAGGTTCTAGTTAGTGAAGTAGGTGAAGATGTGAACATTCAGCAGTTGTTGACCTCTACTGGAAGCTGGCGCGGTCGGGCTCAGCATATTCTTGGTCTACAAAGCAGGGTGAGTATGAAGGTAAAATGTTAGACACATAATCTTATCCTCTGACATTTATTTCAAATTGATGTAGCAAAATGCTATGCATCCTTTCTGTGGCGAGGGAAGACATGTTAAATCAGGAAGTTACTAATATAAAAACTTTTTTGTAGCGTCATTGGGTTGGTCTGTGCACCCAATTTAAAGCGTACTTTCAAATGTTGGTTGTTTCCTATGCTTCCTCTTTTCCTGTAGAAGGTTCAGCTCACTTATGTTTGTTGAATACTTTTCTTGATGTTTGAATAGTTTCAGTGGTTTGATTTGTGCAACAACCATTTTATACTTTTCTACATGCCACTCTTATTTATCAGCTAAAGATATCTAGTTGCAGATTCCTTACCTTAGAATTTCCCGCAGGAATCAGTCTGGATCTGGAGATTTTTCTCGAGCAGTACCCCAGCGTGCCATTAGGTGGTGTCGATTGGCTCTGTGTCCTCCCCGTCGGATATGACATTGCGGGCCCCATATAGGCACCACCCTAGCGCCCTGATGTCTGTTCTTTTCTTTCCACGCCAGCCAGCGCTGATCCCTCAGTCATTTTTTGACCGGGCTTTTTCAACTTTTTGTCAACGTTTTTTTGAGTTCCTAACTCCAGGAGCGTCAAGGATGTCATCAAGGAAGGCCGGGTTAAAGCCCTGCGGATCCTGTCATCGGACGATGTCCGTGACAGGTCAGTACGTCATGTGCCTTTGGTGTTTGGAGCACAACCACGACCCAAAGTCAGGCTCAGAGTGTCAGGCCATGCATCCAATATCTTTGAGGAAATAATCTCTGAAACTGATGGCAGCCAGATGCTTGACTCTGCAAGTGGGATGATTGGGTAAGTCGTCGTTCAAGGCCTCCTTCTGCAGAGCCAGCGTCTTGGCGGACCCTGCACCTCCCTGAGTTTCAGGGTGTCAGAGTTCTATGAGGCCATGCATCTCATTTTTGGGCAGTCCGACACCGCTGGCGTGCCTTTGGGCACTGTGAAATTGGAAGGAGCACCTTCAAGTTCCTCACCGGCAACTTCAGCTTCGAAGGACTCCCATAGATCCAGGATTGGATCATGGACGGTGTCGGTCGTACCACCTCAACCTTCTCCGTACTGTCCCCATCCTCATTGCTGACTCCGATTCGGAGCCAGATGGGCATCGTATGACGCCGCCAAGAGCCTTGCCTAAATGTCAGATCCTGAGCCCCTTTCTTATTGGCTAGGTTATGGTGAAGTATGGGAGGAGTCACACGGACCCTTTAGAATACCAGCTCCAAGATCCTGTGGACTGGCGTGTAGAGTTGGGTGAAGGCAGTGGACAGGATACTTCTTCATATACAGGCATGCTTTCTCCCCTTACTGTGGCTACACAGGAGAAAGCTTCCTATTCTCTGGTGGTGCAAAGAGCAGCTAAGTTCCTGGACCTTGAGCTGCCTTTGGTGGCAATCAGGACTAACCTCCAAACCTCTGCTCCCGTTTAATGAAGCCCTAACAGATGTCCTACTGGATACCTGGTCCAAACCCAGCACAGGGGCTCCTCTTAACAGCACAGTTGCCTGCAGCCATTGCCCTGCTCCAGGCGACCCAAGTTTCCTTAAGCGACACCCCACCCCTGAGAGCTTGGTTATCCAAGGCTCCATCTCCCAAGGAGCGTTCCCTTCCACACCCTCTGACAGGGAATCCAAGGGGCTGGAAGAAGATGTTTTCGTCTGCCAGCTTGGCATTGAGGTCTGTGAACACTGCATGCCTTTTGGGCCTGTATTCTCTCACACTGTGGTATACGGTTGCGCAGGTGTTGCCATAGGTCCCAGAGGAGGCCAAGGCTGTACTTTCTCAATCAGTTGCTGATGGGAGAGACGCAGCAAAGTTTACAATCTGATGTGGACTGAACTGATCTCTGGACATGGCGGTTTCATTCACAGTGGCCCTTAGGCGCCACGCCTGGTTGAGGATGTCTGGCTTTTCGGGGGATTTCCAAGCCAATCTTTTGCACATGCCCTTTGATGGCACCCGTCTCTTCGGAGAGAAGGCAGACTCGTCGCTCGAGCGATTCAAGGATTATCGTGCTACAGCCAGGTCCTTGGGCTTTGTGGCCCGCCCCACTCCCCCCTCAGTCTGCTTTTCACCACTTTTGTGGCTACAGAAGAGGCACCCGTCCATGTTCGTTCCCGTCCAGCCCCCGCACCACGCATGCTGCCCAGCTTCAGGGTGTCCGGGGACGTGGGATCCAGCGGTCTGGCCAGTCCACCTCCATGTCACCCTAGCTGCCTCCAAACCTTCCTAGTCTGTCTCTTCCCCCCAGGGACCATTCAAAGTCGAAGGCCATCACCTGCTCCGCTGACAATCCATCACGTCAGACAGGTGGTTTTTGCAGACACTCTAAAGGGGCTAATCTCTCCCCTTCGAGACTACCCCTCCGCCAATGCCACCATCCTATGATCGGATGACATAGGATCACTTGGCACTTCTCAGAGAGGAAGATACGGCTCTTGTGGCCAAGGGAGACATAGAGAGGGTTCCTGTGCCAGAAGTTCGTTGTGGTTGCTATTCCCGCTATTTCCTGGTACCCACAAATGATAAGGGCCTCCACCCTATCCTAGACCTTTGGCCCCTCAATCTCTTCCTCAGGAAGGAGAAGTTCAAAATGCTCCCTCAGGTTCTATCTCCCCTGGCCCCATGAGACTGTATGGTAGCATTGGACTTGAATGACGCTTATTTCCATATTCCCGTCCTGCCTGTCCACAGACGTTACTTGCAGTTCATGGTGGGCCACCAGCTCTTTCAGTTCACCGTGCTCCCCTTTGGCCTTACCAGTGCCCCTTGGGTGTTCACCAGGGTGATGGAGGTGGTCACAGCTCATCTGCGCGGATCAGGACTTTCAGTCTTACCCTATCTCCATGACTGGCTGGTGAAGGTGGGCTTGCCCCAGTCTATCGTCTCCCACCTCCAAACTATGGCCGACCTCCTGCATTCGCTGGGGTTCACTATAAACGTGCTTAAGTCGCACCTGACTCCCTCTCAGATGCTACCTTTCATAGGGGTTGTTCTGGACACAGTGCAGTTTTGGGCTTATCCCCCCCGAGTGGTGAGTTGAGGATATTCAGGCTATGATACCGATGTTTCAGCCTCTATCCTGGGCCTAATGGCCTCTTGCATTCTGCTAGTGACACCTGCCAGATGGCATATGGGGGCTCTGCAGTGGCACCTGAAGTTTCCAGTGGGCGCAGCATCAAGGGAATCTCTCAGACATGCAAGATCGGCAGTGGTGGCTTACGAATCACCACTGCAGATCTTCCCCTTCCCCAACCAGATCTGACCGTAGTGACAGATTCATCACTCCTGGGATGGGGCAACCATCTGGGAGAGGTGAAGATTAGAGGCATCTGGACTCCGGCGGAGTTCGGACTCTACATCAACCTGTTTGAGCTCTGTGTGATCCGGCTAGCACTAAAAGCATTTCTTCCCTCAATCAAGGGGAAGGTTGTGCAGATGTTCACAGACAACACCACAGCCGAGTGGTACTGCAACAAGCAGAGTGGTGTGGGGCCGTGGACCCTTTGTCAGGAGGCTCTGCGTCTTTGGACGTGGCTGGAACAACAGGGCATTTTCCTGGTGGTTCAACATCTGTCGGGCTCTCTGAGCGCATTCTGCTAGTGACACCTGCCTGATGGCATATGGGGGCTCTGCAGTGGCACCTGAAGTTTCCAGTGGGCGCAGCATCAAGGGAATCTCTCAGACATGCAAGATCGGCAGTGGTGGCTTACGAATCACCACTGCAGATCTTTCCCTTCCCCAACCAGATCTCTGTCTACATCCGGAAATGGCGCTGGGTCTCTTTCAGCAGTAGAGAGAGCCTTGGTCAGATCTGTTTGCCTCTGCAGAGAACGTCCAATGTCAGCAGTATTGTGCGTTGGTGTTTCCAAGGCGGCAATCCCCCAGCAACGTTTTTCGTCTCGAGTGGAACTCAGGCCTTCTGTACCCCTATCTGCCCGTACCACTTCTGCCCAGAGTTCTCAAGGGCCCAGAGTTCTGAAGAATATCAAGAACAACCAGGTCCAAGTAATCCTTGTGGCTCCGGACTGGGCCCGAATAGTCTGGTATCCCGAGCGACTGAGCATGGCCATCGATCCTCCAATCAGACTGCCCCTTTGGGAGGATGTTCTGTCACAGCACCAGGGGAGGGTTCTCTACCCGAACCTATCCGGTCTCTGCCTTCTTGCATGGAGATTGAACGGCGACAGTTGACAACTTTTGACCTTCTGCCCGTAGTCTGTAAAGTAATCTTGGCAGCCAGGCGTCCCTCCACCAAAACGCTGTATGCCTGTCATTGAAAAACAAATTGGCATGGTACACAGACAAGGCTGTTGACCCACTTTTTGCCCCTCTCGCTTTGATTCTGTTGTTTATACTTTATTTGGCCCAGCATACCTCTGCTATGGACACTCTCTAAGGTTATTTGTCTGAAATTGCATCTTTTTTGAGGGGCCTGATCAACCTTCTTTGTTTAAGTCCCCTATTGTAAATAGGTTGCTTAAAGGTCCATTCATTATGCCCCAATGGGACCTGAATTTGTTTTTGACTTTTCTGATGTGCGCTCCTTTCAAGCCTCTCCACAATTGTCCTCTCAGGCTTCTCACTTTAAAAACTGCCTTCCTTGTGGCCATTACTTCCGCCAGAAGGGTAAGTGAGCTGCAAACATTGCCATCAAAGCCGCCCTATCTTGACAAAGTGGTGCTTCACGCGAGAGCCTCCTTTCTGCCAAAGTGGTTACGCCCTTTCATGTAGGCCAATCCATCACATTGACAACTTTTTATGCACCCATGCATCCTTCTAAGGAAGAGGAGGGACTCCTTGGCTGGGCCACAAAGAGCAGTGGCATTCTACCTTGGTCAAACTAAAGAGTTCTGGGTGGATGATCAACTCTTTGTGGGTTATGTGGCTGCAAAGAGATGTTGGGCAGTGTAGACGGGAAACTTTTCCAGATGGGCTTAGTCTGCATCAAGATGTGCTACGCTCTGGCTAAGAAGCAACCCCCTGAGGGTTTGTGTGCTCATTCTACCAGAGCTCAAGCTGCGACCACTGCGTTAGCACGTGGAGCTCTAGTCCTTGACATCTGTCAGGTGGCAATGTGGGCATCTCTGGGCATGTTTACTAAACGCTACTCCCTGGACAGTCAGGTCCATAGGGACGGGCACTTTGACCATTCGGTCCTGCAGGACTTTCTAGTATAATCTTAGTTCGCAGACCCACCTCCGGGAATGGTATTGCTTGGGTATCTGTTCTAAGATAAGGAATCTGCAACAAGATGTCTCTATCAGAGGGACAAATTAGTTTGCTTCAGTAACACCTTGTCTGGTAGAGACAATATCTAGTTGCAGATTCCTTACTGACCCACCCATCCACCCTGCTCTGCGAACTGATATCTAGGGACAGGGACTCCCTTTCAGGGCCCTAATTGTGATGCACCTGTGGTCAGTGTTCTTCATAACTTTGCGCTTCTGGCGTGAAATGTCATGAAAAGGAACTGATGCCAGCGCGCTGGGATAGCACCTAAATAGAACCCACAATGTCATATCTGGCACGGATGACACCGTCAACGGATGCGAAGCTGATCGACACTACCTAAGGGCGAGCAGGAGTACTGCGCAAGAAAAATCTCCAGATCCAGACTGACGCTTGGGGGAAATTCTAAGTTAAGGAATCTGCCACTAGATATTGTCTCTGTCAGATAAGGTGTTACCGAAGGTAAATAACTTGTCCCTTCAGTCTTCTTCTCATTACTGTTGATATCTTTTTTTCTCAGTCACTGCTTCCCCCAGAGAGGGATGTCCTCAGTGCTAGCAAATCTGTAAAAATATTTTTATTCTCCATCCTAAAATAAACTAAAGTAATTTGAACCGACAGACAGTAGAGCTGTGTAAAGCTAAAACAAATCTACTATCACTTTAAGGCACCTACAGTGCCCGACTGCCCTAAATTTCAGTGCATTCACTGTTGAAAGACACTAGATTTTCCCGCTTTGTAAAAGGATACCAGGACACTAGGCTCTGCTATTGTTTATCTTTTGTGTGCACTATTCTGCAAGGTTTGTGCCATTTACTTTCTCCCAACTATTAGCTAAAAGCGTTTGCTTCTCTTTTTGCCTCACCAGTTGTGTCCACATCAAGGGAATCACCTTTAATGTTAAGAACTTTAACGTTGAGTGCTACACCTTCTAGGGCTTCAGTGTAGAGACATACATTGAGATACATACAGATTGTCATCAACAGAAGTGAGTAACTCACTGAGTAGGCATACACATTATTTCTGTTGTACCCTAGAGACAAACGTTTGTAGAGAAAAGGTACATTCCAACAAGAGATGAAATGCAAAGGTAACTTCAACAGGAGATAACAAAGTGCTCAGTCAAAAGAAATTGATTAAGAGGAAGGCACATCCCATATAGATGCCATGCAAGAGGTTGTAATCCATAGCAAGATTGATTGTGAACTCCCAAGAAAGATGGATCTTTTACAAAAGAATCATACTTCTCCAGTCATGAGTAATTGCAAGATAGCTATAGCAATTCTAAAGCCTTCTGCTTCCACAGTCTTTCCAGCAAACTACAGTAACACTTTTCAGGGTGTGTTTGTTATGGTGCAAAAAAGTTGAACATTCATTTTTCAGCATTACAAGCAAGATCGTTAGGCATTTCAGAGACTCTTTAGCACCATGTCGATTTTAAGCTTCTTTTGGCATTGGATTCTGGTGTATTAAAACTTACTGTAAAATTTCCTCACTCCTACAACTAAGATGTCTGCTGCTTCTCAGCTGTTAAGGTAAAACACAGTACAGTTGCAGGAGCCTTTACTTAAGAATAGCTACATTAGCATACTTTAAGGATCTACAGTTGAGGTGGCACTCAAATCCCAGAGTGATATCTCTTCTCCGGCATGGTGATGGGTGGTAAAGTGTTCAAAGGTCAGAGGCCCTGGCACATCACAGCATCACCCTTTGGGGTTGATGGATAGCAGAGAAAATTGTTTTCAGCAAGGGGTTCTTACTTGGACATTTTGTAATATGGGGATGAGGGGTCCTCTTGCCCTCTGGGGTGACTGGGGAGATACAAGAGAAGAGCAGCTGGATAGGTATTGGATGTGTCCCAACCTACCATCATGTTCCATTCATAAAGGAACTATTACTATTCAAGGTTGTGGTCAGCATTTTCCACATTTGCTTTCTTGCCACAAGCTATGGCTGCAACATAAATACAGCACAAGCGTGGCAGAGTACCATCTGGCTAAAGAATGTGTTGGTGGGATCATACCCTATGTGTATGTTTTGCCTGGCCTTCTCTTACCTATATGTAATTTAATTTTTTTGCCCTCGTTTTCGTTTCCTCAAAATTAATTTTTTTCGCTGATCCTTTGTTGCTTTGAACTAATTTGTTACATCATTAGTTCATATTTTTCCTTCTTCTTGAAACTTGGTCCACCAGGGTCTGCATGGAATTGAAGCCTCCTTTCAGGCCATGTTCTGTTGCAGTTAGCGGGAAAATGGTGCCTTCTCTAGAGTGCAGTTGTGAGTGTCACTTAGTGAAAGTGGATGATGGAAATCTTATGTCTTTGATTAGTTGCCCGATTTGTGTGCTGCTCTCTCTTACAGACATAAGTCATTCCTGAGGTTCTGAACTTCAGTGAGGCTCCTTTTCTTTACCCTCCTCTGAAGTTTTCCCTAGGTCTCACTCAACTTAGTCTTCCCAAAGACTTCTACTCCTAGACTTTAGTCAGGCATTGGGATTCTCAGCTTGGATCTGGTATTCAATGTTGTTTTGATATAGCATCAGCAGTGTGAAATCAGCAAAGTTATCATCTTCTCCAGACATAGCTGTGACTCGGCGTGAATGTCAATAAAGTATGTATTATTTGTTCCTCTACCATTAAGGGTATCTACAGTTTTTGTGAGCTATGTTAGATGTCTGTGGAAGAGAATGAAGAGATATGCAGAAGACCCTCATAGAGTCAAGAGATACGACTTTCAGGACATACTAAATGAGAAATTACTTATAATGCAGCCAAGCAGTTTAAGGTCCGGCAGTTGATATATGTTACATTAGAGCATGTTTTTTTGTCATGGCATTTCATAGCTCCATTCATTGTGGCTAAGGTTAATAGGGCTGAATCAAGATGCTCAATACATTGTTTAACCTATTCTTGGGTAATGCACATCCCGTATCTCATATTGCTGATGCGATACACAACAAAAAGTTGGAAGAAGTAAGCTTAAGGAAAATAATACCAAGGCCTTACCTCAAATCGTAGTTATGAAGGAATTCAGACTCCCTTCTGGCAACACCACCAATATCAGTAAATTAAGCCCCAAATGAAAGACAGAAATTGTCCCTTGCCTGGTGCAAGGAAACAACATACTAATTTGAGACAATGACATATTCAATCTGCTAACACTGTCAGTCACTCCCAAAGTGAAAAGAATTTCTCATACAGAATTTGCTCATATCATTGTTCTTCCAGCATGGTAAATTTCTGTTTGAGCAAATTGAGTTGAAGGGGTGTCAGAATGGGTACACCTGCAAAAGTCGATTAAACACCTACACAGTTGCAGTTTTGTGGGTTTTTACCCAACATTTGCTGGTAGTTTCCACCCCTGAAAAAACGCTATCATATTTTCACTTGCTTGGGCAGGAATAGAACCGTTTTTTAAGATAGGAACATCCTTAAAATTTAAGGAGGTTCAAGTAAGGGGTTTCTAATTGGAGAAACATGTTTCCCCATGAAGAAACAAAAATAAATTTAAAAAAAGGTTCAAATACACTTGAGCGTGACACTTCATCTTAAGTCATTCCTGACTAGCCATATGCATAAAGTTACATGTGGTTATGCCTTGAAATCCATGATGGTCACAGGTTTCCAAGTAATCATTAATGTCTGAAATTTGTTCCAAATGTGAGAGTAACTCTAGGGTAGCAGTTGATGTGCCTTTACAATCTATTAGCCAGGAGAAGGCAGAACTAATTTCATGGTGTTCTTTAGCGGCTTAATGTTTCTGTATGATTCCTTAACATCTCTATAGCAGTTGCAAAGTGCACTGGTGTTTTGTTAACATCTTTATTCATTTTCAATTGGATTCTGAATCTGTAGTAAGTACATGGAACAAATTACATTTCTCATAGTATTATAAATTACATCTGGCATAAACAAATGCAAAGAGAGCAGAAATAAATCAACTGAAGTAACTGGAAAACTTAATTGATGTTATGCACAGTGTCTAATGGCTCACACTAAGTTATCATATCGAAGCCTAAGGTGGCCTGTATATCGAAAGGCAGCTTTCTCTATGATTTCAAACATTACTATTTAAATCTGCTACATATGGTTTAATACCCCAAATAGGACTGTGTATTCCAATGAGCTATGGTGATTTGTTGTCTGACATTGAATTCTAGCAATATGTAATCCCAATTGTCTACATCCTTGGCACTCCCACCTTTGTATCTCTGGTGCCATCCCATTACTTAGTCCATTCCCATCCTTTTATACAGCTCTGCTTTCCAAGCTGGTACGGATGGGGTCTGAGATCCTTTCCGGTTGAGTAACCCAAGGAGACAGGTTTTTAGGTTAGGCAAGTTTGTTTTACAGGTCCATTGGCTAATCTGATTGCTCTCAGACTCCCAGTATATGTACAGGAAAGAGCAAAGCCATATCACATAGGGCATGTGTTTTGTACCTGTGTGTTGAGGTTACGGTCAGATATATACAATGTACATTAGTTAAATTATAACGACCTGAATATCAAATTTCTGGAGACCTTAGCTGTGTGTATTGGAATGTTGCCCACCACTCCCTATGGGTGAGTTCTGCACCAAGATCACATTCCTCTCAGCACTCCCATCTCTTTGTGCTGCTGGCTTCTGACTTCTCTATAAAAAATGTGTCATGCTCAAATGTAGCACCTGATCTGTCATAGGTTCCTCTGTCTTTCAACGCCCATTCCACTTCTGCTGCCTTATACAGTGGTGTGTGCACAAGACACTGTCCCAGATGGAACCCATACTATTCTCTAAACTCAGAAAATGTGTTTAAAAAGTTGTACAGCTGTGTAAACTCTGGTTCAGGGCCAGCTCCACCAGTCACTTGTATGTCCTTGCGGATTCAGTTTTGGGATGCACCTTATGGGCAAGCTATGGCGAGTATGCCTCACATCACCCTGTTTGCTGCCAATATCTTTCCCAGCCATATTTGGCTGTTTTTCGAAGCATGGACTGTGATTCTATGGATGTCCATATGTGTATTCTGAATTCTTGATATCTTGATATCTATCAAGGTATTTCCAAATTCTGGCTGCATGTATTCAAGCTTTTGGGTTCTCACCTGGCACACCCAAGCAGATGCCCAATGAAGTTGGACTGCCAGGTCCAACTCAAAATCAGGCACCTTAGTCCCCCTCCTAAATAGGTAAGTGGAGATCCTGAAGGGCGACTCTATTTCTGCCTGACCGTCAAATCAGTTCAATGAGCATAGCCTTCTGATCGGCAAAAATGGACCGGCCCAACACCAATGGATGTTGCAAAAAGGGACAGGAACTTTTGCTGCAGCACCATTTTGACAAGTGCCACCTTTCCGATTACTATCGGGAGAGTTTTATAGAGGAACGTGTCCAAGCCCTGGGAGAAGCTAGTGCTTTGCCTAGATTGCCTACCAACATGTAACTTCTATGTCTGTGTATGTTAACGCCCAAGTATTTGAATGTATGGTGCTCTAGCATGAGTCCCAGTGTCTCTGGTTGGGAGATTTCCTAGTGTTTCCTTTGTGCAATATGAAATATGCATAATATTGAATTGTTTACAGTGATACTGGATACCCTCCTAAAGACCTCTAATTTAGTTAACACTACGGGTAGTACGTTCAGCATGTCACAAACATAAAGCAAGGCATCATCAGCATATAGAAAAAAAATTGCTGATGTCCCCACACTGCCATACTCAGGATGATTATCTCTTCCCTCATGTGGTTGGTAAATCTCTTTGTGGCCATGGTGAAGAGCAACCGGGATAAGGGGCATCCATGTCTAGTTCCCCTGTGGATCTACCAGATGTCTGATATTACCTTCTCCATTTTTACACTGGCCATGAGGTTGGCATGCAATAATTTGATCCAATCCCTCATTTCCATCACAAACCCCATGTCTACCTATCCCTTGAAGAGGTATTCCCAATGTAATGTTGAGCACTTTTTCCATATCAATAGTAATTAAAGACACTTTTTTGTGATTCTGATGCACTAACTAATATTTGGAAGAGACAGCAGAGGTTGGGAGGTGTACCCTCCCTGGGATAAAACCTTTTTGATCTTCTATCTTTCCCAGGCATTTTTCCTCATGGCAGTTCTTTCTGAACCTCTCCTATTTCTTCCACAGAGATAGGTGAATTCAGTTTTGTAGCTTGTTATAGCGTAAGTTTGGGGAGATGAACTGTGTATATGTAAGAATCCTGTGGGTTGCCACTAACTTCGGACTGTCGGGCAGACAGCTCTGCCATTAGCTTGTTAATATCTGTCTGTGCATGCAGCAGGTGTCCATTTCCATGGATCATTACACCAGAGGGTGACTGTTGTGTATCTAATCCAGCTAAGCATGCCAGCAGTCACCCTGCATATTCTCCCTCCAAATGTCTCTGACCAATGTACTCTTTGTAGTCATGCAGTCCTAATCTATTACTAAATCTGCTTGTCTTTTCGCCTTTTGCATGTCAATTACTGCAGGTAATTTTCTTTGGAGCTTATGACTTCCTGCACTAATTGGTGTAACTCTACTATGCTGCCCAATTTGCTATTTAGGGTCACCCACATTCCCACAATGGGCAATCTCCCATATTAGGGAGAATCCCCCTAATAGAAACTTTAAAAGCCTCCAATTCTGAGAAAGCGTCCCCTGTGGAGCCCCCATTGACCCTGAGATAATGCCTGTTTCGTCTGACTCTGTACTACTGTATACAGTTATAAGTGTTTATATTGCATGATAAACATTGTATGTTATTTTTTCAGGTCCGTGAATTGGAGAACCAGTTGGGTAGGAACAAAAGTCCAATATCTGAGCTTAGTCTTGAAGAAGAGATGCTGGGTCTTACTGTACCACGGAAACTGCAGGCTCAGGAAAAAAATCTGTTCCGGATTCGCAGTTTAGAAAAGGAAAGAAAAGAAACCTTGGAGGTAAGGAGTTGATATCACAATGCCTTATTATATATTGAAGACGTTCTGACAAAACAACAAAATGATGTATCTAGAAAGTTATAGAATGTTCTCCCAACTAAACCATGTCTCCTGACTAGAAAAACTTCAAGTTCATCTACTAACTCTTATTTGTTTCTACGAGGGCACATGAATTTATGAAAGTGATTTCTTAGGAAATAAATGATAAAATGTTGTGTGGATTTATATTTGTTACAGTTCTGTAATAGTTGTTGCTAGTGCTGATGCTCCAACCCGAACATTGTTTAAATCTTTTACCCTAGGCTTATTAATGAGGTGTATTTTGTAGGAAAGGGGTAATCAAGCATTCAAATACTCAGCCAAGACCATTAAAAAATTGTGCGCAACTAGGTTTCGCCAGTTCTCAATTTTGAAGATTTTTCCAGATAAAATAATCATTACAGAACTCAAAAATTACTCCTACTTAGGGAATTAGCATAAATCAAACCATAATAACCATCATAATAACACATCTTAAATGCAAAAGGGCCATGTGTGGCTAATCCTGACTACATAAAATAAACAGCAATTATCTCTGTTCTGAATAGACCTAGCAGCAAAGAGTAATAATGTCAGCAATACCTTTACGACAAAAAAATGCAGCACTTCTAAAATGTTCAATACTGCAATGCAAAATGTAAAAATGTCTATAATCTAGAATATTTGAATGTCAAAGGCAGCTGTTCTGAGCATTTTGACTTCTGTGGATTCCCACAGAATAACTGTTGGTAACCAGGGACCCCCCCTTAAACAATTAAAAACCACACAAAACTACAGAAATAAATATACATCAAACAAATACACCTGTAATTAAATATTTTCCTTAATTCACAGATACAATTTTAATTTTAATGGGAAGGTAGAACCTTTATCAAATTAGGGTTCATTTCTAAAAGACAAAACAATATGCCTGCCTACAGCATATTACTTGGTATAATTTTTTTTTTTACTGTTGATGCATCATAATTTTTTTTGCCAGAGCATGCTAGTGCTTTAGTTGATGCCTCAATCATCTGTACTTCAGTTTGATGTACCCGTGCTGCTCCCTCGAATCCAGCTAAGGATACCAACTTAATTTTTAACATTCAATTTAAAATTTCTTCACATTTACAGAGCTTTTAAATTTTTCCAATTTTCAATGTTGCTTTGTAATGTCTATTTACTTTATTAATATGGTAGTATTATTTAATTCTTAAAACAGTCGCAACCCTCCCTAGAGTGGACACTGTGGACCCCCAGGTGTCTGCAAACCCCATGTTTAGAATTGCTGGTCTAAAGACAAACGTCTAAGTGTCTAAAGCAAAAATTTTAAATGCCCCAATCACATAATGTTTTCAGATCCTTTATAATGTCTTAGACAAAGACTGCACACACTTTCATAACATGATTTTACGTAGAAAGGTGGTACCAAAATGTACCTTTCACAGCAATGCCCATTTAGTGAAGTCCTGTCTCCATTTAGTCAAGCGGGGCCCCCTGGCAGATTTCCATTTCATTATCATTTCTCTCTTCGCTAGTGTCAAGGCAAGGTCTATGAATCTGGTGGTCATTTTATGTTTCGAGGTCTTAGGGAAATCCCCCTTTTAGGCACACCGATGAGGAGCAGTGAATTGCTTGGTAAGTCACATCATTGAGTAGGTCAACTATCTCCTGCCAGTATCCCTCTAACTCTGGGCACCTCCACACCATATGGTAGATCTCTGCCCATTTGCCTGCAGCGGGGGTAAGCTGCTTCAAGTGCTCTAAAGTGTCGCATGATGGGTCCTGGAGTGAGATAGGTCCTGTGTAGGTAGTAAAAACGTATCCGCTTAAATCTGGTGTTATGTGTCAAAGGTGTAAGTATTCATAAGGATTTTACCCAATCCGTATCTGCTTTCAGGTGTGCAATGTCTCGCTCCCAATTTTCCTGTAGTGTGTAGGTTCAGAGAAATCTTGACATAGAGCTCAATATAAGCAGGTTATGGCCTTGATACAGTCTGATGTAGGGCATAGTGTGTGGCATCTGCTATGTTTTGGGGGGGAGGGGAAGTGGTCCCTTTGTCCGCATCCCCAGTGGTGCTTCATTGTTGCTTGAAGCACTCAATGGCGCAGGAATTGACCCCTGGGGATATCGTAGATAGTAGATAAGTCTTTGAACGACAGTAAGACTCCCATCACCGTAGAGGTCTCTCATGCGGTACACTTCGTAGGCAGACCACTCCGCTATATTTCCAGCTTGGTACTGTGAACCTCACAGGGAATCCGGGGATCCATTTGTACCCGAGAGAGGGCCCTGCGATCTGGGTGAGATCTAGTCTCATTGTCGTTGCCTAGGCCTAGAGGATTCCGCTAACACTCCAACCACTGAAATTGAGCCGCCAGGTAATGCGACTTCCTGTCAGGTGCCGCCAATCCCCCGTTCATTGTTGCACGCTGTAGTTTGGAAAGGGACACTCCATCTTCCCAAGCCTCAGATGAGTTCTGTCAGCAGGGTGTCGAGCTCCTTTAATATTTTACAGGGTATTATGAGGGACAGGATAGAGAAAAAGTACAGTAATCGGGGAAGGGCGATCATCTTGGCTACTGCGATTCTGCCAGCTACCGATAGCAGCTGGGTATTCCAAAAAGCAACACTTCCCCTCGGATTTTTCGTTGCTGTCCCCACGTTACCATTGAGTCTGTCCCCTATGTTCCGATACACACACCCACCCCAGATATGACAGGCATGTTCCCTCCCATGTGAGACCCCTTAGGTTCTGGGACGGAGGGGAAGTTTTACAAAGGGGAAAAAGGCTGGATTTCTGCCAGTTAATTTGGAGGCCGGAAATGCCGCCAAAGGTATCCAGCAGGGTGCTCGCCCTAGGCAATCTCTCCTCTGCATTTTGTAGAAGCAGTAGCATATCATCTGCATACCAGGCAGTATAGTGTGGGCAGCCACTATATGCTGATCCAGATCTTGCTTTAGTAGCCAGGGCAAACAATAATGTGGGCAGAGGGCACCCTGTCTGGTACTGCAATGTATAGTGTAGGATTCAGAAATATGTCTTCACTTTGTGACTCTGGTGGAAGGATGCGTGTAAAGGAGTTTGACCCAGTTAATAAACCCTTCTCCCATGCCCATCTTAGCCATCACATTATATAAGTAAACCCAGCGGAGGCTGTCAAAAGCTTTTTCTTTGTCAATCGATGCGATCATTGCTTCTGGGTGGATTGTGGGGTCAGAATCAAATATCTCCAGAAATTGCAGTATGTTTCAGGCCATATTACGCTCGGGTATAAAACTGCTTTGGTCTGCCTGGATCAGGGTTGTCATTTGAGGAAGGAGACGGGTGGACAGTATTCTACTCAATATCTGATAACCTATGTTAAGCATAGATAACGGCTGGTTTACTCTTACATCATGTGGTGGCCTTTCGGTTTTAACAGGGGAACCATCAGTGCTTCCCTAGTTGTTTCAGGAAGCTGGCCTACGGCATGGGCTTCATTATAAAGTTCAACCCGCTAGGGGCCAGGTCTTCCACTTATCAAGTGGAAGGCTATCCATGCCAGGTCCCTTTCCCCGGGCCATATTTTTAATTGCAGCCCATACGTCTTGGGGTGTGATGTTCCCTCCAAGTCCGTCTGCCTCATGTGGGGTAACAGTGGGTAGCTCTATTTGGTCAAGGAAGTCAACTCTCTGCTGAGGATCTGGTTCTACTGGTGCATCATATAGTGATCTGTAGTATCCAGTGAAGCGGTCATTTATTGCCTCGTGAGTGTAAAGTCGGGTGCCTGACTCATATTCCCCCTCAAGGGTAAGAGATCCTTTAGCAGCAGGGTTGGCTAGCCAAGCCAATAGGACGCCAGCCTTATCCCATTCTGCATGTGCCTAATCATGTATACACTGTAATCGAAGCACTGGAGCCTGTCTGTGGGCACCTCTACCTCCTCCTTTTTATCGAGTAATTGTTGTATCACGGCATTGTTCCCCGGTCTTGTGTTCTCTAATTCCCTCAGTGCCCTTTTAAGTTGTTCAGTTCTTTGACCGGTGTGCGCCTTGTCCCCACCACTTCAGCAATGCATTTTCCCCCGAATGATCACATTAAAGGCATCCCATTTGGTAATTTGGGAGGATGCTGTTGCCCTGTTGTCGATGAAGTAGGACCGGATTGCTTCGCCAGTGTTGTGGCGAAATACTTGGTCCTCCGGTGTCTCTACTTTTAATCGCCAATTGGGGATATGAGGAACTTCTTGCACGCAAAAGAGAGACAGCAGTGTAGGATTGTGGTCTGATATAGTCCTGCATAGGCATTCTGTGGACTGGACAACGCTATGGACACTCGGAGAGCACAAGAATGCATTTAGTCAGACATGTACGTCGTGCATTCCTGAGTAAAAGGAATACTCTTGTGTATGGTGGCGTACCTGCATACAGGGGTCTAGTAGCCCCAACCCTCACTGCCAGGTATGGAACATCTGTGCCAGTTGGTGTACCAGCGAGTCAGAGAGAGGTGGATGAGACATGTCCAGCATGGGGTCCGATATACAATCATAATCCCCTCCTATCACAATGTCATGTGTTAAGTATGGTGGCAGTAATCCAGACATGTCATTGAAGAACCCCCCCCTTGATCTTTATTGGGAGCATATAATCCTACCACTGTTAGGTTACGCCCCGCTATTCGTCCTGTTATCATAACATATCCCCCCAGGGGGGTGGGGTATATAATATCAGAAGTTAATTGGAATGGAACTCCATGTCTAACCCAGATTAGTGCCCACCTAGCGAAAGCTGAGTGTGTGGTGGCAAATAGTTTGCCCACCATCGTTTTTTAAGGGCCTCTTTCTCAGTTACATTGAGATGGGTCTATTGTAGTATGGCAAAGTGGGTCCCTCTCCATTTCAGGTATGTATATACCCTGTACATTTTGGACATGTTAATGAGGCCCGCACATTCCAACTGAGAAAATTATACGTTAAGGAGGATGCCATGGGACTTGTTCGAAGTGGGAAGGGAGATGGATTGGTAGTGTGTGCTGCTGTGAATGTCGGGCTGGGGTCTCCAATGAGGAAATGCCAGGACACCCGGGGTCCATCGAGTGGTGCCAACCTCTAAGGGCCAAAAACAAAAATAAACTTCCAGACTCCCCAACCCCAGAACAAGAGGTAACAGCCATCCCTGTCAAACCAGCCAAACAACACTTAGCTCTTGTGCAGTCAACATCCGCATACCTATGATAAGGGGGGGGTTGCCTGTAGTCACGCCTCCGAGCTTCACGCCACCCAGCTGTAGCTCAGGATACCTGTCACACCTCAGGCCTAAGTATGTACATATATCTCTACGCACATTACAAACAAATAAATGAGAGGTATAAAGCAGTTAGGGCCAGATGTAGGAAAGGAAAAATTAGCGACTTGCAAATTGCGAGTCTGACCGACTCGCAAATTGCAACTCGCAAAATGGGATGCAGAAAGGTGTCTCAGACACCTTCTGCGACTCGGTATGGGGTCGCAAAGACCCACCTCATTAATATTCATGAGGTGGGTCGCAGTTTGCGACCCCATAGCGAGTCCCTGCACTCACAGGGATGGTGGCCTGCTGTAGTCAGCAGACCTCCATGTCTGTGACTGCTTTTTAAATAAAGCAGTTTTTTTTTTCTTTTTGCAGCCCGTTTTCCTTAAAGGAAAACGAGTTGCAAAAAGAAAAAACTTCCGAAACCATTTGGTTTAGTTTTTTTCAGAGTAGGCAGTGGTCCATAGGACCACTGCCTGCTCTGAAAAAATATTTTTTTCGGCATTCACAAAGGGGAAGGGGTCCCATGGGACCCCTTCCCTTTTGCGAATGAGTTACCACCAGTGTGACACTGGTGGTAACTGCGAGTTGGTTTGCGACCGCATTCGCGGTCACAAAGCAACTCAGCATGGCGATGCGGTCGCAAATAGGAAGGGAACACCCCTTCCCATTTGCGAGTCGCTTCCTCAAATTGCGAGTCGGTACCGACTCGCAATTTGAGGATGAGCATCGCGTTCGGCCTTTTGCATGCCGCAAACTGCGTTTTTCGCAGTTTGCGACATGCAAAAGGCTTCCTACATCTGGCCCTAAATGTATTGGTAGGATCTTGATGCTTGGTTAGGTGATATGATCAGATGTGCCCGGTGTTATCTGCATCAGGAGGCTGTTGTGGCTTGGAGGACAGTGAGGCAAGGAGTCGTCATTGTGTCTCAGGGAGGAGGGATCCCGTCTGGCTGTTTTTGAGTGTGGCCCCTTCTCTCACCACTCTCTGCCAGTGCTTCAGAGCTTGAGATCTAGAAGGGGCAACTCCCGTCTTACTCGTCTTGTTCTTTCTGAGGGGCCACCTACAGGTGTTGCAGGAAGCTGCCCCAGGGGAGTTAATTGGCTGCAGCAGTCTGTCCACCCAGTCCCAAAGCTCAGTGGGGGATACAAAGAGCAGCAACTTCTCTGTGTATGTCACCATAGTTTGGCAGGGAACAACATTGCATATGGTATATTCAGTGCACAAAAATTTTTCTTGCCGGCCAAGAATGAGGCCAGGCGCTGTTGGACCTCCTTGGAGAAGTATGGGAATAGCATAACTCATTGATTTTCAACTATGAGGTCTCCGCGGATCAAGGCTTGGGACAAAATGTGATTGCAATCCCTGTAGTACAACAGCTTGGCTATCACGAGCCACAAGGCATCCCTAGGGAGTGTAAGGCACACCAGTACTTGATGGGCATGTTCTAGGGTGAAGTAGGGCGATAACTCCTCAGGGGCCACCACCTTATGGACCCATTTCTCCAGGTAGACTACCATGCCCCTGCTGGTACCTTCAGCCCGTTCAGGTCGGTCAGTGATGCAGAAATTGTTCCTTCTCGCCCTATTTTCAGAGTCCTCAGCCCTCTGTTCCAGTGCTTTGGTTTTGACTTCCATTTGGGGCAGCCGGTCCAACACAGTTGTCTTCTCGGGGCTATCAACGCAAGTTAGCGCTCAGTTGTTGCCACTCTCTCTGATAAGCGCCGGTGATCATCTCTGAGTAGCCCAATGTCTACTGCGACTATATGGATCTTCAATTATATTGCCTCACGTGATGCAGTGATAGCCTGTAGGACTGTGCCCATTGTTGTTGAAGAGTGGTCCGTTCGAACCCAAAACGTAGCTGTGTCCCAGTGTTCATCCACTTGAGAGATCGACTCCAGGGAGGTGGTCGGGTCAGCCATATCTTACTTTTGTGAGTATTTACCCATTGCAGGGAATCTGTGTGTGGGGCAGCCACAGGGGATGAGGCAGAAGCCCTGCGGCCGGCACTACTAGATCGCTGCCCCGCAGTGGTCCGCACGGCCTGTGACGTGATCAGGTGGTAGGCCGGGAAGGTACTCAATTAGTTAGGCTTGCAGGGTAGTAGACAGTAGTGGGGAGGCCCAATGGGTGCCCCGCGCGGTAGCGCTGTAAGTGCTCAGTTGTTGTCCAATGTTTTTCTGTCCGCCGTCAGCCATGTAGTTACGAGTAGGGAAGCCCCCCAGCCACAGTTCCCTACAAAATATTAGGTCCAGCAGGGCGATGAGCTTCTCACAAGGCCCCCAGGGTCCACGCTTGGTCGAGGCAGCGCATGACCTTTCCTCTGTTGTATGCTTGCTAGTGCCTCATCCCACTGTATCCCTCTCACATCTTCCTCCCATATCGGGGTCTCTGGGTAGTTCTCCAGGGGTCACCGACCCCCATGGCTGTATCGTTTACTTCATTTAATAGGGTAATGATGAGTGGAAGAAGTCAGGAAGCAGGTCAGGGGGAACGTGCAATTTGTCAAATGGGACCCCTCCACATTGATCCAATATCTTCAGGCTCTGCAGTCTACCCCTGCACCGCTGCGGTAGCCCACGCTGCCCGAGGCCACCCACCTCGCCACCTGCAGCCTATCACCTCCCACCGGGCCATTCTGCAAGTACCACAGCCCCGGGCCCACAGGCCACCCCGACCCCCTGCGTCGTCCCTCCAGACCAGGCCATACTAGGGCTGATCTGTTGGTCCCATGTGGTATAATTTAAGGGGATGGAGTGGGGAGAGCGGAGGCCAGGTCAAGTAGCCCGCACCTCCTGCACAGCTGGATCCCCCTCTGCCTGCCCGGCCCCAACAGGATCCACTGCCTCTGTTCGTTCCCCCGCAGGGGCCAGCATCAACAAGGCACCCCAACTTGCATCCCGAGGCCCGTGCACCAAGCTCGCTCTCTCAACTCTTCATGGAGCCGCCCTGCTACCGGAGCCGTTCACTTCCCATCCGGTGTCTGGCGTTGGGTCGGCAGGGCCTGGTCCCTGTGTGCTCGGGCTGGGTTCTGTTTTGGGGCATGGCATTAGCGGGGCAGGGCGTCCGGTGGCCTGCGATGGCGCGCTGCCATTTTACAATGTCTCCTGGTGGCCAGGGATTCTAGCTCTGCTTGCCTCCTTCTCAGCCCCGCTCCCCGTCGGGGACCCAGGAGCACCACGAAATAGCCCAGGGTCGCTGGCCATATAAATGGGCCAGAGTGGGCTCATAAGGACAGTGATGGTACTGGATGGTGGAGTTCGGCCGCGAGTGCAGTAACCCGTGTCCTACTCCGTAGACGGTTAGCCATGCTCACTGCTGCCTGGTCATGCTAACTGACGCAAACCTATTTGAAGCATTGCTTATCTAATGGAAAAATTATTTTCCACAGTCCCCCACCCTTCTCATAATTGATAGTTATCACACCACCAAACTGTTACAACTCAGTCATCATTCATGATCTTGAAGGATTTCCTAACTGCAGTGGTCTCAGGTTGTCATAGACCTCTGCCTTTCTTTCATCAAGAGCATCTTACTCTTCTGTCGCCAATCATCTCCTTGTCTCCCTCTCCTTGTTCCTACATTTAAATTACAAAAAAACACATAAACAACACATATATATTCACAAAACAAATATTAAATGAACATGCTTTACGACTATGAATATTACTGTTATTGAATCAGCAATCTTTATTAATAACTCGGTGCTTATCTCACCTATCCATCAACCTACCTTTACCGAGATTCCAGGTTCTCATAATGGGTTAATCTCATTAGTGTTAGTCATGTTATCAACATAATTATTCATATTTTGACTATTATCAGGAGTATAAGTGCAGCATTGTGTCGTTTACATAGCAAACGCCTTCCACATTCGCCAGAAGCATATCTAAAGCCATCTGTGTTGGATAACCATAAATCTATCCTTTAAACTACGATGCTTTGTAGTGCTCAGAAATATCGAGCTATTAGTAGTATTTATGGAATACCTATAATGAGGATGTGTATACACTAACAAGTACAGCTGAAATAAGAATTAGTAAAATTTGTTGGAAAGATATGCAGATCCTCTTGTTTCTTGAAGACATTTTCTTCATTTATTATAAATATTCTTTTTCAACATTGCAGTCTTCAAAAGCAAGTTAGCAAAGTTTCAAAAAGCAGGCAGTAATCCATATGAATAGTAATCAGTTTCTCAAAAAACAAACCTTTCAAATCAAACATTTTAAAAAGAAAACTTAGTCTTGCAATAATTCAGGACAGCAGGGCATTTGTTCATCAGGAAGCATATTCAGCATTTATTGTTTCTCAGTCCTTTTACTATTTCACGGTGGTTACACAATTCAGGAACTTTGCACTTCTTGCCCTTAACTCTTTCTTGTTGCTTTTCTTATTGCACCAGCTGTTGTGCCCACCCATCCAATAATTCTCCAATATTCACTTCAGACTCTTTATGATGCCACCTTTAACTATGTAAGCTGGTTTCCCACAACCTTGTCCAGGATCCGCACATATTCTTTCTCTCTCACTTTCAGACAGATGAGCGTCAGGAAGTTGAACTGTTGAACTTTATTCAAACTTCCAACTTCTTGGTTGCTTCTTCTTGATTTGTTCTGTCATGGTTTCTGGGTTTGCTGGGGCTTGTTTTTCTTTCCCTATCCCACCCCACCTTCCCCAGATCCACGTAGCAAAACCTTTCAGGTTTGTTTCTCAGCAGCTTGTTGTACTGTTTCTTCATCATCATTGCACACTCTCCTAGTAGTGAGATGCATGGCTCTAATAGGCAAACCTGCGCACTTCACAGCCACATTCGTCACCAAGATCACATGGTAGTGACCCTTCCAGTGTGGTTCTAAGCAGTCTGTCCTTACATATATTTGACATGGACTCGCTATCCTGGTTGTAGATGATGACACAATTCTGTAGATGTAGAAGGAGTAACAAGTTGCACCTGGCGAGAGGTAGCGTGTACTGCATCAGCTAGGCGCTTGGAGTAATCTAAGATCAGTTCTTCAGTTATAGTAAGCAAAGCCCCAGACAGAATACCCAGAAGTCTCATTTGCCTTCCCATGAGCACTTCATGGGCAATCAATATATTTTTCTTATTTGGAGTGAATCTCATACTTCAGAGAAGTTGAAGCACATACTTTTGCAAGCTTGTTTTAAAATGTACTATTGTATCTCTCCATCAAACCTGATGGGTCTGGGTGATAGCTACAATGGAATTTCTGACGGAATTTCAATGCTGCACACAGAATTTCCATGATTTCTTGAAATGTTCCCTCTTCCTGACTTAATTGATGTTGACGTTCCAAATCTAGGCATCAACTCCTTCAATAATAATTTTGCATCACACCTTGTTGGATAGGCCCCAATCTACATTGAAAACATATGAAAACAACAATATGTACATAAAACTAGAACATGATGGCATGACTAAAAAATCAATGTGCATCCTTGTGAAGGGACCAACTGTTTCCCCTACATGACTCATTGTTACACACATCTTCTTTCCAATAATGTTTTGCTGACACAGTATACATCTCTGACCGTTGTCTTCTGACATTTTTCTGAAATGACGCTTGAACTAGTAAGCATTAAACAGCCTGACCATCTCATCACATCCCACTTGTGTAACTTGGGTATCTTTGTGAAATCTTTCACAGTGTGGTACCGGTGAATTTGGCAAGACAAAGCTCCCATCACTGTATTTCCAAAGGTCTCCTCATCCTGTTTATATCCTACATTTTCCTACTTTTTCTTCGCTTCATCTTGTACATCCTTCAATCTGTCAAATTATTTGTACTGATACACAAACAAAAACGGTTTCACTAGGTTCTGATTTTTCATCTGTCTTCATGTACAATGCAGCATTCATTGTTGCATAGTAGTTTGCAACTGCAGCTATATCCATGAGCAGCACATTTCACAAATGCTGTTTTCAATGGAAATATAAAAGCCAACAACAATTTAAAAATGTGTGGTCCTTTGCAAATTGGTGTTCCAGCTTAAGTCTTGAAACCACGCTGTGATCAAATTTGGCCAGAATTATAAACCATTTAAAAAAAATACTGACTGTAACTATTGATTGTAACACTCGGGGGCCAATTCACAAAGGGCCTCCGCAGTCGTGACGGGGGTATGCCCTCATGGTGGGACCTCCATAATGGGGAAATGCAGTATGGAGATCCTGCTACAAGTGCGGGACCTACATCACCAATGTGGGGCCTCTACCACAAGTGCGGAGGACCTTTGTGAATCAGGTCCTCAATGGATTGGCTATACAAAAGGCTCATGTAATGGCAACTAATTCAGCTGTTTGTTGTTCAGAAGTTGTATTACACAAGTACAATGCAAACTGCACATGAAGCTCATAAATTTCCTTGACGTCTCTCAAACATGTGCCATCCAAAAATAAAAACATCTCCGTCAAATCGAGTGATATGTCTTGAAATCTTGCTATTGACTTAGTTCACTGTTCTGATAAGTCAAGGCAGTCATTCACCTCCATTACATCCTCAACAGTGTCCTCTTTTGGAAGTTGGAGAAGTTGACAGGTTTTAAAATATTCCATCTTTTTATTGACACAATTGGAGCCGCTAGAATTGTCAATTCATATTTAGTCAATCTGACATTCAACAAATGTTGAGTTCTTGTTTGGGTCAGAAGCGTCTCAACTAAATGAGGCACTAACCCATTTAAAGTGTTAACCATGGCAACTGGAACACTATGAGTAATGGCAATAGAAGTAGCTGCTACCAATCATAATCATTCAGGCAAATCAGTGGCAGCAGGATCTATTGTTCCAGAAAAATATGCCCCAGGTCTTATTTTATTACATCCTCTTGTGCAAGAACAGAAAGAAACACCTTTTTCATGGCCGAATAAATTAAACACTTTTTTTTTAATTATGATCGGGCATTCCTACAGTGGATGATGTACACAAAGTGTGTCTTAGCTCCAGGAAGGGTTTCACACATTCTTCATCCTAAGGTACCACATCGGTTACATCACTATGAGTCCATGTCTGAAATGGCTTTGCAATGAAGGAAACGTTGTGAAACCACTGACCACCAAAGACAACCATCCCTAGGCACATCATCACTTCTCTCTATGTAGTGGACATATTCATTATTAGATATGTGGTCTTTGGACACTTTCATAACTCCTTTTTGAATCTAATATCCTAGATAAGTAACTTCTGTCTGACAATACTGTAAATGTGTCAAACTTTGTCCACTGTCAGGCAAATGTATACAACAAAACAGTGGTGTCTAATTTACATCATTCTTTTGTTTTCACTGCAGTCAGTAAATCTTCAATGTATTGTACCAGTACTGACGCATAGAGTGATTTCAAAATCATTTTTATCGCTTGGCCAGAGATAAAAGGGATTCTGTTTACCCTTGCAGGATTCTTACCCTAAACAAATACCTTACCTTCAAATCTGACTACACAAACATACTGAGTATAATGAAGACAAATGCAGAACACAATTCAGTCTTTGGAGAACACACTGCCTCTCCTGGAATCTGAATTAAAATCACTGCTAAGTTCAGTACAACGGGACAACATGGGACCCCGGTCCCTCTAATCTTTCTAAGATTGTTTTTGCAGTCAATTATGTAATCGCTTCCTGAGCTTCACAAGAAAGTCTGTTTTGGGAAATACACCTCATCTGGCTTCACAGTAAGCTGCACTGGATTTTCACTTTTAATAGGACCAACATCTTTTCAGGTAAAATCCCAAACCTCTTTTCACTCCCTGTCTCGAATCTAAAGGTATGCTCTTTTCTGCAAGACTCAAATATATAATTTCTTACTGCCTCACTTCTACATCTAAATCTAGGATGCAAGTGGTCCCAAAGGGTGAAATGTAGCGCTGGACTTCCATGGCAATAGCTTTTCAAGAAACTCTTCGCAAAAAAAGAAGGGGGAAGGTACTCAGACATTGTATGTAATTTATTCATATTCACAAAATCAGTCTCAGATTCACTTGGCAGTTAATATTAAAAAATTGTAACAGTACTCCTATGTGGTGACCGCACAGTGCAAAGTGACAAGGTGAATAAAAGTGCACTGGTGCTATATACAAACATTTATATGTGACTGAAAGGAATGGTATGATGCTTTACGGGATACTCGTTCCTTGAGTATCCCGATCCACATTCAAAATGTGCAGCGCAGCGAGCAAGGGATTCTACTGGATTCAAGCTAGCCTGGCTGATGAAGGGTGATACCCTGAAACCGGTCCTAGGATGTTTGTTTCCAGTGCAATGAGGAACTGGCTTGGCAGTTCAGGCTGGACTGTTGCCGTGGGGAGCAGGGTCAAGGCTGATTTGCATATGGCTGGGTCCAAACTGGGGTGGCGTGGTGAGCAAAAAAGCTATGGATTAAACCCAGATCTTTGTGACTGGGGGTGAATGTTTGCATTGTTCAGCATTCCGTCCATCATCTGGTCTTTTTGCAGTTGTTTTTAGTTAGTCTGGTCCTGTTTATTTCGAAGAGTTTATTTGAACATGTGGTTTCCTATATTGTGAGTTCTCTCATTTTAAGGTCTGTGTTGAATGGTGTTGTTGAAACAAGAATTACTTGCATGAAGGTGGTATTCCCTTTCTTTTGATTAGGGAAACCAACTACTGGAAGGTTTTCTATAATACATTAATCGATTTTTATTCACACACTGCCCCAGTGTGGCAGGAACGTATAATTGGTTCATTTATATTTTTAGAAGTCTGAACTTAAATGTGCGTGACTTTCTTGGCCCTTTTAAATTACGGAGGTTCACTTAAAGTTTACTTGCTTGACAACGGTTTTAATCTTGTTCTCAAAGGACTCTGGTGTCGTATTTTAACTTGCAGACCAACCTTGTGTGGCTGAAGGATACAATTCTCACTTAAATTCATGCTTTGTGTTTTAAACAAGAAAGCATAAGTAACCATAAGTGTTTGGATCACAATACAGATTGAAGAGAATTGTTGTTGAGCACTTTGGATACAATTCATTGGTAATGGGAGTATGAGTGTGTAGATCTGTTCTTCCCTGGTTTTTCTTCTGTCCTTTGTTCCTCAACCTGAGAAACTTGGAATGGAGGTGTTCTCTTCCTTTTTTTTGAGTACTGACTGGAAATTGGTGTAATCCTGGGGTATCCAGGAGGAGAGAAGATTTTTATACTAGACCTTTGTTAGAAATGGGGTCTTCGGTTGGCAGTCAGGTTACCCCCTGTCCAAGCAAGGACCCTCACTCTCTCAAGTCACACACAATCCAAATTACCCTTTGCCCAAGCTCTGGTAGCTTAGCACTGATCATTCAGGCTTAACTTAGAAGGCAATGTGTAAAGTATTTGTGCAATAAATCATACACTAACAGAGTATAACACCACAAAAATACACCACACAGTGGTTAGAAAAATATATAATATTTATCTGGTTAAATGCAGGTCAAAACGACCAATATTTGATAAGTACACTTTGAGTTATCACTGTAGGAAATGCTAAAAAAGTCCTAAGTCTTTAAAAAGCAACAAATGTCTCTTGCAAGCACCAAGTACCTGGGTTGCGTTCAAATACTCCGCAAGAGGCAGCAGAAGATGCGTCGTTGAGTTTTCACACAGGGAAGGCTTTACGTCAATTTCCGGCGCGCTGACCTGGATCCTTTTGGGTTGCGTGGTTTTCAGACGCCCGGGGACGATGCATTGAAATCCTGGGCGTGCAGGGTGAAGTCACAGGAGCTGCGTCGATCCGGTGGGCGATGCGTGTAAATTTCTGCTGCACGACTGGCGCTTGTGTCGATTCCTCTCAGGAAGTCGGGCTGCGTTGTTCCAGGCACTTGTGTCGATCCCGTGGGCCGTGCGTCAAAGTTCCAGTTGCAACGCTGGTGTGGCGTCGATCTCCACATCGAGGAGCCGGGCTGCGTCATTCCGGTTCGGCGTCCGGTGATTTTCTCTCCGCTCTGCAGACTGTGCATCGTTTCTTGCAGGCTGTGCGTCTAATTTTCACCGCACAAGGAGTTCTCTTGCAGGATGAAGTCTTTTTGGCCCTAGAACTTCAAGGAACAGGAGGCAAGCTCTATCCAAGCCCTTGGAGAGCACTTCTCAGCAGAGCCAGAGGGCAGCAAGGCAGCAGGGCAACAGCAGGGCAGCAGTCCTTTCCAGAAAAGCAGTCAGGTGAGTCCTTTGGGCAGCCAGGCAGCTCCTCTTGGCAGGTTGCATGTTCTGGTTCATGGATTCGTCTCCAGTGGTACCTTGTCCAGAAGTGTCTGAGTTGGTAGGGTCAGAGACCGTGCTTAAATACCCAAATGTGCCTTTGAAGTGGGGGCAACTTCAAAGAATGGCTTTGAAGTGCACCAGGTCCCCTTTCAGTTCCATCCTGTGTGTCAGGGTCCCAGTAGGGGGTTTGACAGTCCATTGTGTGAGGGCAGTCCACTGTCTTTTCAAATGTAAGTGTCAGGCCATCCACCCTCCCAGTCCCGGAAGACCCATTTAGTATGCAGATGTGTGCAGGTGTGACTGAGCATCCTGTGTTTGGGGTTGTCTGAGTGAAATGCACAAGGGAGCTGTCAAGTAACCTAGCCAGACGTGGATTGTAAGGCACAGAAGGATTTAAGTGCAGAGAAATTATCACTTTCTAAAAGGGCATTTCTAAAATAGTAATATTAAATCCAACTTCACCAGTCAGCAGGATTTTGTATTACCATTCTGGCCATACTAAATATGACCTTGTTACTCCTTTCAGATCAGAATCTATCACTCAAACAGTATATGAGGGTAGCCCTAATGTTAGCCTATGAAAGGAGCAGGCCTCACAGCAATGTAAAAACGAATTTAGGAGTTTTGCAATACCAGGACATATAAACTACACAGGTACATGTCCTGCCTTTTATCTACACAGCACCCTGCCATATGGGTTACCTAGGGCCTACCTTAGGGGTGACTTATATGTAGAAAAAGGGGAGTTTAAGAGTTGGAAAGTACTTTTCAATGTCCAGTCGAAGTGGCAGTAAAACTGCACACACAGGCCTTGCAGTGGCAGGCTTGAGGCATGGTTAAGAGGCTACTTATGTGGGTGGCACAATCAGTGGTGCAGGCCCACTAGTAGCATTTATTCTAAAGGCACTGGGCACATATAGTGCACTTTACTGGGGTCTTACAAGTAGATTAAATAAGCCAATTGGGTATGAACCAATGTCAACATGTTTTAAGGGAGAGAGCATATGCACTTTAGCACTGGTTAGCAGTGGTAAAGTGCGCAGAGTCTGAAAACCAGCTAAAACAGTGTCCAAAAAGTGGAGGGAGGCAGGCAGAAAGTTAGGGGTGACCACCCTATGGCTGTCAGGTCTAACAACCTTGGTGTGTCATAAGCCATTTGTGGTTGATATTGAATGTCTTTGACACTACCCCTGATAATTCATATACGTGTACATGGTATATTTTGTTTATTTTAAGGTGTCTCCTTGAATTTTGCTTTCCTGATTATGACCTTGTTCTGATTAGCCTGACACTTGGGTCTAGCGCCTTGAGATCCCATGGGTGAAAAGCCGCGCTTTATAAATGTTGATTGAAACGTCAACATAATTTCATTTGTGGACTGTTTTTAATTTTGAAAGTGGATCGGGATACTTGTGGAATGAGTATCCTTTAAAGCATCATATCACTCCTTCCAGTCAGATATATATGTTTGTATATAGCACTAGTGCACTTTTAATCACGTTGTCACTTTGCACTGTGCCGTCACCACGTAGGAGCAGCTTTACCATTTTTTAATATTAATTGCCAAGTGCTTTTTAGACTGATTTTTGTGAATATGAATAAATTACATACAATTTCCAAGTAATTCCCCCTCCCCTTTTTTTGTCAAGAGGTCCTTGAAAAGCTATTGCAGGGGAAGTCCAGGGCTACACTTCCCCCTTGGGGACCACTTGTGTCCTAGATTTATCGTATTATCGATTCCCTGGGTTCTGTGTTATTACCCCTTTTTCTAAAAATATTCTACTTGACAGTCGGTGGACTGTTAGGGTTGTATAATTAAGTATTCTCCAGTATTGGGGTATCTTTCATAGATCCACATGCTTGAATCATTCCCCGTCATCGAAGTGGGTGTCCCACGGTACATAAAAAGCAGTAAAAAAGAAATTGTCTTTTTTCTCTCTTTTTTTTTTTTTTCCATTGTAGTCAGTGGCAAAAATACATTCACTTTCCTAGCATTAGGAAAGGCCCAAAGTTTAGCCAGTCAGGCGAGACCACCCCTTTAGATCCCTCATTACAGAGGCTCAGTCTCTCAGATTTTCTACCGCACGGTTTGTGTAAGGGAGTCTCCTTGAGCTCTGCTCAGTTTACTTTCTCTTTAGGAGCTATTATTCAGCTTTTCATTCTCAGCTTGGCTGTAGCTCTTTCTCCATCATGTCTACAGCTAGAAAAGGTTTATTTAGACCTTGCGGTACCTGTGGGAAATTAAGACTTCATTGTGAAGACCCTCACAAGGACTGTATGTACTGTCTCCATCCTGAACATAAAGTCAAGGATTGCAAGATCCGTAGAACATTTTCCAGTAAGACTCTCAGAGACCAAGAAGCCAGGCTCCTGCTTTGGCTACAAAAGCGGAAATCCAGAGAGACTTTGAGGAGGAACACAGTGATGCTTCAGTGACCTCAAGGAAAAGGAAGAGGTCTGTGGACAGCTCCTCCCCCAAAACCAGTTAGTCAGCCAAAAAGCTGCATGTGTTTAAGGAGAGAGCTGAGGAACATCCATCAACTTCCAGTGAACATAGTGGTAAGGTTCGTTCTGAGCCATCTACTCCAGCTACCACATCAAAGAAGTTCAAGAAATCTTCAAATTCCCTACCACCGTCGACATCCAAGATTTCCCCACCGTCGTCGACGACAGGCTTTGCTTCATTGACGACTACAGCAACGGCCACATTTACAGCTCCGTCATCGCCAATGAGTATGACTTCTTCCCCGTTGTCAGCTTCTACCATAACGTTGGTGAGTTTAAATACGGTCCCTCACCTGCTCAGACCAGCAAAATTTCAAAGAGACCGTCGACAGGGAAGAAGGTGAGGTCTCTATCGTCATCGCACACACCGTCAACATCAACGAATAAGCTGCAAAGCTCATTGTCGATGATTTCATTGACGGCTACATCGATGACGGCACGAAGATCTACTTTGCTGTCGACTGCATCGCCGATGAAGCCAGCTTTGTCGACGGCAACACCATTGACGACCGCTCTGTCGACGCCCGCACCGTCGACGACAATACCATCGACGACTGCACTGTTGACGACAGCCCCGTCGACAGCTAAATTTTCTGAGTCTTCAACCAAAATGATGAAGAGGAGAGTGATCAACTCTATTTAGGACAACAGGCGCAGAGTCACACAGAACCTCAGGAGTTGCAACAGGAACAAACTATCCAGATGCCTGTCTCCTTGATAGCCAACCTTCAGCAGATGATGATGATGATTATCACACTAGATTTCCTCCACCTGGCTCCACTACTCCGGTGCAACCTCCACCCACACCGCTGAGCACTCCCATTCAGCCACCGGATTTTAGGGGACCCATCCCAGTCTCATCATCTGGCCAGGATATTGATCCACCTTCGCCAGATGACGAACAAGAGGAAGGCGAAATACAAGACTCTGACTCGCTAATCCAGGAATGGGATGCATATCAGATTCAGACGCCATCCCCTTCTACACCACCACCGGTCGACTCTCCACCGCAAGACATTGGTGGTTTCCACAGTGTAATGGAGAGAGCAGCAAAAATATTTCAACTGCCAATAACATCCAAGCAGTCAGACTGTTTCCTCTATGATTTCAAGGAGGACACTAGAAAGTCAGTAAGAGTAATACCTATTATTGACTTTATTTGGGAAGATGAGCTTAAGGTCATGCAGACCCCGTCTTCAATACCAGCGGTGCTACCAAGGCTCAAAAAGAAGTACAAGGCACCAGATAACTGTATTTTACCCTTATTCACTGTATATGTTTGATTTACTGTTGATTTACATCGACTTCTATTTATTTGTCACCTTTGGAGTTTTTCATATCTGAGGGTCACATTTCGAGTTAAAGCTTCTTTACTAGTTGTGACTATGGATCGTGTGTCTGCTGACATCTATCCTTTAAAATAACCGAGATGGGTGAATGAAAAGACGATTGACACATTTTCCCCATTTTACGTGCATTCGGGCGGTACATTTGTTTGGCTTCTAGATTAGTGCCCCGAGCTCTGGTTGCAGTCCAGCACGGGCAGGAACTTTGCAGTAGCGAGTATTTTCTTACTTAAACATTATTCTGACCGATTTTGAGTTAATGACGTCATCTTACTGACGTGTGGGTGTTTTCCGTCACTACGGTCCTGTTTATTTTGAAGAGTTTATTTTGAAGCTGGGGTTTGCTATATCGTGAGTTCTCTCATTTTAAGGCCAGTGTTGAATGGTGTTGTTGACACGTGTCACTTGAACAAAGGTGGTATTCCCCATCTTTTGATTAAGGAAAACCAACTACTAGAAGATTTTCTATAATGCATTACTGAATTTGTATTCACACACTGACCCAGTGTGGCGGCAACGTGCAATTGGTTCACCATAAGGGTTGATACTTTTAGAACTCTGAACTCAGACGTGTGTGTCTTTCTTGGCCCTTTTAGATTAATGAGGTTCAATTAAAGGTTACTTGCATGAAGACGGTTTTAATCAGGTTCTTAAAGACTATGTTTCTGGTGTAGTATTTTAACTTGCACTCTGACCTTGTGTGGCTGAGTCAAACATTTCTCACCTAAATTCTCGTTGTGTGTTTTAAACAAGTAAGAATACGTAGCTATAAGTGTTTGGATCACAATACAAATTAAGGACATGTTGTTGTTGAGCACCTTGGATACCATTCGTTGGCAGAGTATGTGTGTAGATCTTTTCTTCCCTGGTTTTTCTTCTGTCCTGTGTTCCTCAACCTGAGAAAATTGGGATGGAGGAGTTACACAGGGCGATGAAAAAAGATTATTATATTTTATGGTTGATAATGAATGTCTTTCACTCTACCCCGGATAATTCATATAAGCTTATATGGGACGTTTTGTTTATTTCAAGGTGTCTCCTTGAACTTTGCTGTCCTGATGAAGACCCTGTTCTGATTAGCCTGACACTTGGGGTCAAAGTCTACATAATTTTAAATGTGGACTATTTTTAATTTTGAATGTGGATCTGGATACTCAAGGAGTGGGTATCCCTTAAAGCATCATACCATTCCTTTCAGTCATATGTAAATGTTATATAGCACCAGTGAAATTGTATTCACATTGTCACTTTGCATTGTGCCATCACCACGTAGGAGCACCTTTACAATTTTTGAATGTTAATTGCCAAGTGATTTTGAGATAGATTTTTGTGAATATGAATAACTTACATAAAATGTCCAAGTAATCCTCCTCCCCTTTTTTGGAGTGGGTTCCTTGAAAAGCTATTGCAGTGGAAGTCCAGGGCTATATTTCCCCTTTGGGGACCACTTGTAGCCTAGATTTATTGTATATCTGGGTCCCTGGTTTATGGGTTATTATCCCCTTTTCTAAAAAGATTCATTTCTACATCTGGCTCTTTTGTTTGAATGTAGGCACTATATGGTGTATTAATTACACAATTTAATTTACACAGTCAATCTTGACACACCAGATTTACTGGACTGGTTTCACTAAAAATGAATTCATGTTCATTTGCAGCTGAATCTATTTTTACTTGAACATTTGCTGACACCTTCTTAATCACTTGCTTCTTTGAAATGACTACCATAGGACGTCTTTTCCCAAGAGGGGTAGGTTAGAAACTTACGCTGGTCTAACTGTGGAATGGGTTGGCTATTGACTACTCCTTCTTCAAATGAGACAATCTGGTCATTCTTTAGGACTGCATCAGGCATACAATAACCCTTACCTCTTGGGCACTGTCATTGTGCCCCTGACTTGATCCTTGTGGAACTCTAAGAGTATCTGCAAATTGGTGAAATAAATCACTAATCACTGAGGATCTTGCTTGAGGTTGACTGAAGTTTGTGGAAACTAACAATTCTGTGTAAATTCAACTGTACTATTTTGTATCTGAGGTGAAAGAGATGAAGTCAGAAGCATAGTTCTGTAGAACTGCTTTGAATTCTGCACAAGTGGGATTGGGATCATTTTTCTGACTTACCCAATTCATTGCCACTTGAATCATATTCTGTTATAGAGTTCATTAGAGAAACCATTTCCATCCTGTTAGCATATGGTTGTACATTTAATCTACAGTTTCTCTTCCAGTGTCTCTTTACCAAAATTGTGATTAGCTCCAGGTCTAATAATATAATTTTTGGTATTGTTATTAAAACCTCTGCCTAAAAAATGTCCTCCACCTCTCAGAGGGCCAAGCAACTGTACACCAATCCCTTGAGGCACCGCTCATTGCCCTTCTTTCTTAAAGAATTCAGTCTGCGCCAATGTAAGTTTCTCCTTTGTGGATTTCTTTTTTAGCCTCCCAATAATCACTACAATATGTAACATAAGCCAAAATCACATCAAGCGACTTTCCTTCCCAGGATGCGTAGCTTGATGGCTGGGCATAGCAGCTGTGTTTTACTAGAGCACCTGGTCCCCGCTTTGTCTGGCATCATCCTTACCAGAATGGAATTCCTGACACCCCGTCTCTACCTACAGGACACATCACAGCACTTGGGGTTCATATTATTCATACGAAGGGCCTCCAACTAGTGCTGGAGCTCTGCTTTTGTTGTGTACTCTGGGGCCTATGGCCTGAATTGGGTGATGCCCCCGGGTGCTGTAGAGGACAAAGCCCTGTAAGTCTTCTGTGCCCCAGGCCCGACGGACTCTGTAGAGGCCTGACAGGAGCTACTGAACGGCAGCTGAATGGTCAACTGCAGTTTTTAACTGGTGATTTTCTTCCCTGCATGAGCGTGAGTCTCGACTTGGGCCCAATCAACTTGAGCTTTCTGCTTGGGCCTGGAGCTACTGCAAGGAAGCGGCAACTTCAAGTCTGCTAATGTAAGGCTGTGAGTGCCCTTCCAGATTCTGAGTCTTGTCTGGTCATGTTTCCACACTTTTCTTGGAACAACAGATGGTTTTAATCTCTGGATCCCTGTTTAAGTCACCATTTTGATTCCACCTGACTAGAGCCCACAGCTCCGCCTCTCGTGGTACATTTTGATGCATTCAGATATTTTACCTGGCAATTGTTGGGAATGCACAGCACTGGGACTACATCCCTCTCGGGAAATCTCTCTGTGTCTTTATATAGCAGGGTTCTCCAGTTGTAACAGTGCCTTCTGGCTTCTCCTTTCTGTGCTGCCTGCGTGTGTCCTCCGTGATTGCAGCGGTCACAAGCTGAGTTTATCGATACGCAGACTTGAGTGGGGTAGGCCCATGCTTCCTATTCTCATTTTGCATTTGTAAATGACTGTTGCACACTTGTTGTTTCTGGCATTAATCTGGTGGGTATTTTAGCTCTACCTCCACATTGAGTAATGTCTGCCTCGGTTCCCACTCTCCTCTACTTGGTAAACTACATTGTTATCCTATTATGGTAATAGAACTGTGTGTTTTAGGGCGGCAGCACCACAGCATGTGGGTGACTGAGTCAGTCCCACACCATTAGGAAATTGCCTGCCTTTTTTTCCTGGCTAGCCCACAGTGCCTCACCAAAACCTAGATAGAAAAGGTGATTTGCAAAACACTAAACAGGACAGTCTGCTTCCTCAGGGATGTCACAGTGAACAGATCATACTCCTTTCACTAAGTTACAAAGGACTTCAGAGCCTTAGGAGGTTGTGCCACCCCTCTTTTGCTGCAATTTCAGGTATTATTCACCCTGCCTTCAGTGCCACCTAGCTCTGCCTTTGCTGCACCCATGCTAAGCGTCTGCACCACTGCCTTCCCGGCACAGGTTCGGCCTCAGCTACCAACTCATTGCAAACGTGCTCCCTGGCCCCAGCAGCCTGTCCTGCTAAGCATGCCTTTTCTGAATCTGCCTGCCCACCCACCCTTTCCCCCAGCAAGTCCAACTTGTCCCAGGCCGGATCCCACATCCCACCGCAGCACCGCCAGTGCTCCCTCCTACCTTTACCCTACAGGTTAGAGTTCCCCATGCTTTTTACTCCCTCATCCGATGTTCTGGTATCTCCCCCTGCGGAGGCCACCAACACTCCCCCCCACTCCTCTCACCTGTACCCCGTCTCCCTCCTGCATGGAGACCACAGGACGACCTTGCAGCAGACACATGCAGAGGGCACGCCGCACACGCACCAGGCCACACCCAGCACCAGGGCTCCAACCCCCACAGACCACTTCTCCTTAGACAATCTTCGATCCCTAAACCCCAGATGCCAGGACTACAGCAACTTCGCCCATGCCACCTCCAGGACCACCGAAGGCCCTCTCTCCTGCCGGAACTGCTGCTTTACGTGTGTCATCGAGGATACACCCACACATCTGCAAGCAGCCACACCGCGTCACACACACACCTACAAGACCGACGCCAGCATCTCCGTAAAGATAACTGCCTATTGATTAACGCACGCTTGCTCAGGAAAACAAGCCATAGAAATCTTGGACATTATCATGAAGAACACCCCAGACGCAGTTTTCATCATACATACCTAGCTGATCCCTGCATCCACTCCGGACATCACAACAGCCTCCCCCAAAGGATACAAGATTGCACACCACGACCGATCCAACAGGCACAGCAAAGGCATTGCCATAATATACAAAGAGAACCTCGGCAGGGGGTGGGTATGGGGGGGGGACCACCAGGGACGACGGGCAAAATGTTATTATTATTTTTTTGTTTTTTTTGCAGATTTGTTTATTCGTATTTTATATAGGTGATACAGTCAATACAAAGGGCCCAACCGTGCCGAACAGTAGTGGACAACAACAATATGGAGTATATTGGCAATACATTATCTCACATTGTTATGAGCATGAGAGAGAGAGTGAGAGAGAGAGAACTGTTAAACCTCCTGTAATTCTTCACACAAAAAGGACAAGGAATGTAGTCAAGTGTCAAAACCCGACTGATTCAAAAATCAACAAAATGTTGAAAAAACAGCCCTCACCCACAAATTGTGGCATGCTTCATCACAGGGCCCTGCTAACACACTCCAAAAATATAAATCCCCTTTGGAGTGGAGCAGTAAGGGTGAGGGAACATGTAAGCACAAAAGACAAGACCAACAATTATGACACAGGGACCAAAGACGAGCAACAGAAAAATATCTAAAACTGACTCAGGCTGATCACTTATCCTATTTTATTCGGGTGCAGCCTGGACAGGATTAAAATATTATTGGTGGTGTTTTAGGAGTTAGTAACCTGTACACCCCAATCTCTGAAGAGGGTCAACATGTTTCGGCCTGTTTTTAATGCCAGCTAGGGTCATGCGGCCTTCGTCAGGACCTTTGCCCTGTCCCCGTATTATAAGAAAGAGCCCTACCTGTCCTTTGATCAGGAGGCTAGTTAATTCGTGCCGCTAGATACTCTTTAATTTGTCAGCACACTCAGTATTCTGTGGGGAAAAAGTAACATTAAGATCCACAAATTAGTGGAATATGGTGTCCTATAACAGTCCCCAAATCTTCACCTTAAATGTGTAAGGAAAAGATAATTAAGCTTGTGATGAAAAATTCCCTAAGTATAGTGCATTACATAATAGGAAAGATAACACCTATCTAAATCAACCCAAGTTGATGAACTCATATCAATATACGCACACCCAAGTGATATACCCAGGTCCACAGACAAGAAGGAAAGGTTGGTCAGGGTACACTTACCGAGTTTCATAAATGCCTGTTTTCATTGGAGCCGGGTGGGAGCACCACCCTGTAGTCACACACTGCATAGAGGTAAATCATCATAACCTTTTTCCATGAAAAAACAGGTCAGCCCGGTCTCCTCCACCTGTTTCCTTAACCTCTGAATGCTCCGGAAGGTCTTCAGATGGCTCCCACTCAACACAAGGTGAACTGTCATGGAAGCTCTCGTCACCAGCAGTCTCGACTATGGCAAGTCACTCTAAATAGGAATCACTGCCCATCTCGGGAGGAAACTTCAGACCATCTAGAACACAGCAGCTGTACTCATCCTCGACCTCCCCAGACAGGCGCACATTACCCCTCACCTCACGGAACTCCAATGGCTACCAGTAACAAAGAGATGCGAGTTGAAGCTGCACACCCACGCTTACAAGGCACTACACAATTAAGGACCGACCTACTTCAGCAGTTGAGTGACTTTCTACCAACCCACCAGAGTACTCTTCTCCAGATCCCTCTTCCTGGCAGCCACCCGGCACATCTGCCAGGCAAACAGCAGAAACCGCTCCTTCTTCCAACTGGTGGCTAAGACCTGGAACCCCTCCCCCTGCACCTCAGAACCTCACCATCTCTCCAACAATTCAGGAAGGATCTCAAGACTTGGATGTTCAACCAACAGGAACAGGCAGCATGATCCTTACCACGACCCCACAGTGCCTCGAGACCCTCAGGGGTGAAGCAGCCAGACTACTCAAGTCCTGATTGATTGATTGATTAAATAAGAGAAGCAACATGAACTTCAATGCATGTATTGAACCAAATGCATCCTAATATAAAAAGCATGTGCTGCGAAAATATGTCAGATGAAACATAAAACAGTGATCAGCATTACAATTAGTGTAAAGAAAATAAACAACACCACCATCTTTGAATGATCCTAAAAGCCTAAATAATTCCTTCCTACACCCTATGTCTAAAACCCAAGTGCATAGAAGTAGTAACACTTCTGACTATCCTGGTCTGAGAGAAGACTCTGACCCCAAACCTGGAAAGGCTGGCAAGTGTTAACTGGATGACAGTCCTCTCGGTTGGCTGAAGAGTCAGCGCCAGGGTCAGCAAAGCTGTCAAATGAATGGTGTACGTCCCAGGGCGGCCATGACTGTAATACCCTCTGCCCCCCTTAGGCCTATGTAATGTTTATATAATACATCCTGCAATGTTCTAAGAACAGGCCTGACGTGATAATGTCTAAGAATTGGGGACTGACTCCTGAGCTTCTGGAGCAGGAATATGAGGTAGGCTATCATGTACTGAACATGACAGCCTTGAACAAGGGACAAAGTGAAATGCGTACAAAGGACTGATAAAATGTGCAGCACTAACAACTAGGTCTTTTCGGAAAGAAGAAGCTGATTAAAATATAAAAACAAGCTAAAAGCTGGCAGCGCTAAAAAACAATATAAAATGAATAAAAATGTGTCTATGCGTAAAAGGCACAGGCTTATGGAACTAATGCTAAAATATAGGTGTTCAACCCACTCACTAAGGAGAGCCCACGACACAGTACAAGAAAACTTTATTCAGACAGTGACATTCAACATCTAGCTATGACCTTAAGCCATGGGGGCAGTCTTCATCTACTGTGACAGATGTTCGTGGGAGTCTGATGAGCCAGCCAGATAAACTAGGTCAGATTCTCACTGCGATAGCTGAAGCCCGATTGGGCATGGAAGCCAAGGATGATATAATACTGAGTGGGTAGGCCCATCACAATAACATGTGCATCCTCTGACAGCCTGAAGGCCTTAAAGATAATGATGACACTAATTTTAGTGCGAGCTGATTGAAACCTGACATAGCTCTGGTTCCTTGTGCCTCCACTTTGTGGTTGAGCTGGCCCACAGGTTCCCGTCGAAGCACCCTCCCATTGACTTGCCGCTGAGGCTGATCGTTTTGAAGGTTTTGGATTTTCAGGCATGCGATGCTGCCCCAACGGCAGCCAGAGAAAAAGAAAACATAAAAGTGGAAAAAGGCAGAGTGATGCGGTCCCCCTTCACACACTGGCAAGACAGCACAAACACTCTTCATTTATGCGGGTCAAACAAAAGCTCCCGACCCTGTGACTTAAATACGCACAATTTTTCTCAAATCATTGAGTGTCTGATGGTCAGAGCTCCCACTTTTTTATGGAATCCGAATCAGCTTGGTATTGGGCTTGATCATTTGACAAAGGGTCCTGGGTAGAAGCTCCAGTTCCCTCTGCTTTCTCAACCAAGTCTTCACAATGTTTCAGTAGATCTGTCCATGCAGTGTCAACATAAGGGACTCATAATGTTTCAGTTTCAGCAGGATCTGGAGCAAGCAGTTGAAAAGGCTGCTGCTATACAAGATATCACTGCCACTCCAGAACTACTGTATACTGGCTGTAATGAATCCATAGACCACCCGCCTACAAATATGCCATGCCTGTTCTAATGGTCCCCCCACCATCTGTTGATAACCTGTTATGACACTGCTAGATCCTTTCCCTCATTAATAATGCATATACTTGCACACTGTTCTCCTGTCTCACATAAACTTTTAATTCAGCTGTGGTATTATCCATGCTTTCCGTTGTGGTTTGTATGTTCGTAATAGATGCTGTTATATTGAGTCCAAGTCATTGGTTAGTGATGACTAACAATGCTATGACCATGATTCCCTCATAGCACCCCCCCCATTTTACATATGCCACCTGGGCTCTATTTCCATGATTCAAGGGAACAGTGGGCCCCAATGTCTCTGCTGTGCATGTGCTCACACCCCTCCTCTTGTACCTTTGCTTATTTGGGAGCCAGGCAACTGCTTCGTGTTTTAGGTTCTAGTTTTTTTTGATGGACAGACATGTTGAGGGATCTATGCTCCATGGAGTGACTGCTTCTGTCCTTAACCCGATACCATGGTTCATTTTCTCCAGCAGCCTATGTATATATCTCACCAAGTTTCCTGCACTGTTTATGCAATAATAGAAATAAGCATGTAATGTCCCTGATTTGCCCCAAGCTATCGCCCATAATAATTATCATTCACTGCTTCATAAAAGCTATGAAATGTTAGGGGGATGAATACTGACCAGAAGCTCTACAAAATACATTTGACTTTACAGTGCTGCAAGGCCCAGATTCTTTTCCTGCAGGAGACCGATCTGATCCATGCTGAGGCCACCAGGCTACAAGGTAAGTGTCCAGAGGCAAGCATATGGTACAGGCTGTCCTACTTATGTTAGAAGTGACCTTCCTTTCGATTAAACTTAGCGTTTCCTTCAAGATGGATGCCTTTTGTATTGACGATGGGCAATATGTTTTGCTCAGAGGTAGGCTAGATGGTAAACTATTGGGACTGGGGGTGTTATATGCTCCTGATGTCAACTAAACTAGATACTGGCTCCACATTTCCACTTGTCTCTCAGACTGGGCACATCCCATGAATTATATGTGGGGATCTTAATTGTGTGCTCCAGCACATTCCGATTCCTTGCTCCCCCTGCTTCAGTCTTCTGCAATTCCTGCCGTCAAGAGCCTTGCAAATGGTTGGAACAATGGGGTTTGGGTGAGACCTTGTGCCTGGGGTATCCTCACCAATGAGAATATTTCTTTCACCCCCCCCCAAAGCACAGTATGCACTCCCAATCAGAGCAATTTTTGTGTGCGCATCTGGGATTCACAATGCATCCCCATTTCCTATATCCTAAAAGCACTTCCCGGTCATAATCCATTACAAATGGTACTTGACTGTGGTAAGAAGTTGACTTCTATCCCCACTTGGCATAAACAAATAGATATGCTGAAGATGCAAGGTTCCGTCATGCGCTTTATGTGAGTTGCTGCTAGATTCTTCTAATGTCATTAATAACTTCCTTGCATTGATTCCTCTCCCCAGACTCCCAAGAGATACTATAATAACTATGGATTTACCTTGCTCTCTGCTGGAAACAAAAATAGCATTTGTCATGTTGTAAGGTGCATGGTGCAGCTGGAATTCCATCCAAATGTGCTATAATCTTCCCAGTTGTCTTCCAGGTTACTGAAGATATATGCAAAATACTTTGAACAGCGTTGCTGCTTTCCACCCTCCTTAAATGAATCTCTTACACCCACAATTTTAAAATCAAGGACAAACCCTACAGGTATGGCCCCTTACCGGCTGTTATAGATCCTGAATTCGGATAAAATAATTAAAATGATAAAATATTAGTCCCTGGCCAGTAGGTAGTGCTCCCTTGGCTTGTTTGCATCAACCAGTCTGACTTGATTCCACACCATAATACCTCTTTGAATCTTTACAGGCTCGGGGATTTCATGTGCCAGGGACTCATTCTCTCGAGCTGCCTGTATTCCGTTTGATCTCGAAAAAGCTTTTGATTCCTTACATTGGGATTACATGCACAGAACATTGACATGTTTTAGTCTCACTGTATTTATTATGGTTCCATGTCCTGTCTGCTAGGCCGATAGCTAGAGTCAAGATTGGACAATGCATCTCCCACTAGTGTGCACTGGATAAGGGTATGTGTGAAACCTGCCTATTGTTACCCTTATTGTTTGTGTTTGTGGCTGATAGGGGCACGCTAGTGTGTGGTGCTAAATTCACCCTATCATTATATACCAACGAGGTTCTTGTGTATGCTTGGTACATCATGGCAGACCTTTCTGATATCAAGCAATTAGATGATTTTGCACAGATCTCAGGCCTTAATATTAACTGGTCGAAGTCTTGTAGTTTTTCATTAGACTTTGCTTGCAGGTTAACTCAGCTACCAGTTATGTATGGCAGACTTGCATGGGAGGCCAGTTTGTTTAGATACCTGAGAATAATTGTTTACCGCTCAGTAACCTACCTAGGGAGGTCCGATCATTTCGCTCACAAATCACATTTTGGTCTTCGCTACCTCTTGCAATGGTTGGGCATGTACCACTTACCAATATGGTAGTGCTCCCACAACTACTGAATGATTTTACTAACCTTCTCATTTTCCTACTCCTGTTCCTTTTTTTGGAGGTAGACCAGTTGCTCAGTGAAATCATATGGCCAGCAGCCATTATAGGGTCACCCTTTCTATTCTAAAATGACACATGGAAGCAGGTGGACTTGGTCTGACTGACTTCGAGAGATAATACTTGGCAGCACAGCTACAATGGATTCCCTGCCCGATGGCCAGTCATAACTTAGCAGAGGCAGGCCCGCTGTTTCTGAATAGACGCCCTTCGATTACTGTTTAGTACAATCCTTTCTGCAACAAACCTGTAGAATCACTAAATCCCACACTTTCTATGCACCAACAGTGCCAATTTTTGGTCTCTCCACACACACAGGTTTGGAGTATGCACACCAGCTCCGTACATGGTCTGACCTAGGGCTTATTACACTTGTGTATTTAGTCAGTGATGCTGAATTATTTGATTTCCCAACTTTGATATGTGATAATAACCTTTCATCTGGACAACGCATCATCTACAGTTACATCAGGTGCATGCTTCACAGCTTATTTCGTATTCAGTCTTCTATACCACCCACGCATGCTGTGCTATAATGACTGTATGCCATGAAAGAAGAGAGTAAATTTAATCTCTGGTTGTAAAAACCCTACGTCTAACTTTGGGATCTGTCTCAAGCCTCTTAGTGCATCTCTTGGGAAACTGATCTTGCACAACATGATTCAAGATGACAAAAGATATTGAAATACCTGCATAAACTATCCCACAATGCACAGTTTAAATATTCAATTTAATTAACTAAATAGAGCCTATCTGACACCCATGCAAATTGGAAGAAGCTACTACTCTTGATGACCCGATGATGGTCACCGGATGCTGGTCTCGCTCAAATGATGTGGTCCTTTGATTCACTTTCTTCAAGTTTGTCACAGGTGTCAGAAACTGTCTCACGTTATTGAACAGGAGCTCCACAACTCCTTGGAGAAAGCTATACTAGGCCTCTTCCCTTAGCTGAAATTTTTAGAGATTGCATTGCTCCAGACAAAATATTACAAATAATTGGAAAAGCCCTTTCATCCTCTCAGCTGTGACATGGGATAGAGTTTAGCTCCCATTGCTTAAATTGGAGAGAACATGTGTTGAAAATGGCCATTTCAGCAGGGTCACCCCCCCCCCCCCAAATCTTTTTTTGCCTTCCTCCTCCACTATTTCTGCCCACATTTCTGCTGGTTTTGGGACTCTGCACTTTACCACTGCTAACCAAGTGTGTGTGCCCTCTCCCTAAAACATGTTAACATTGGCTTATACCCAATTGGCCTATTTAATTTACTTATAATTTCCTAGTAAAGCACACCACATGTGCCCAGGCAATGCTACTTGTGGGCCTGCAGCATTGATGTGTGCCACCTACATGGGTAGTCCTCTAACCATGTCTCAGGCCCTCCATTGCAGAGCCTGTTTGTGCAGTTTTACACTGCCATGTCGACCTGGCAAAATAACCTTTTGCCAGGCGTAAACTTTTCCTTTCATATATATTTCATCCCTAAGGTAGAACCTGGACAACCCCGTGGGAAGGGTGCAATGTATTTAAAGAGCAGGACATGCACTTTTAAGTTTTACATGTCTTAGCAGTGAAAAAAACCTCCCAAAGTCGTTTTTCACTAAAGCAAGGCCCATCTCACCTATAGGATAACATTGGGATTACCTTAATACATTTAATAAGTATAAATTCTGTTAGAAATGGGGTCTCTGATTGGCAGTCAGTTTGCACTCTGTACAAGCAGGGACCCTCACTCTAGTCAGGACAAGGGAGATACACACTTAAGATATCCCCTGCCCTCCCCTGTGCCCCGCTCCCTTGGTAGTTTGGCACATGCAGTAAGGCTTATCTCAAAGGCAATGTGTAAAGTATTTGTACTAACACACAGAGTAACACAGTGAAAACACTGCAAAATGGATGCCACACTAGTTTAGAAAAATAGCCAATATTTATCTAAATCAAACAAGACAAAATTAAAAAAATCCAACATACACAAGTCAAGATATGAATTTTAAAAAAAATAGTCTTACTCCATAGAGAACAACGGAAATGTTGTTGTTACACAAAGTACCTGGTTTGCATAAAAAATAAAGCAGCGCAGACGGGCTTGCGTTGGAAAAGTCAGTGATGTGTTAATTCCTTGCTCGTAAGTGAGGCTGTGCGTAGTTTCTTCTCACGGTTGGGTAGGCGATGCATCGTTGCGTTCCCCCGCAAGAGACCGATGCGATGATTTTCGGACGGGGCACCTCGGATCTGCTCAGGTTCACCTTGATTTGGACGCCCAGCGATGATGTGTGAGAAATTCATACACAGGGTGATGAAAAAACGCGCTGCCTGGGGTTTGCGGCATTTTCAGCAGCCACACACAGGTGTTTGCATCGCTTCTCCAGCCGCAATGCAGGTCATGCATCCATTTCCCAGCCACAATGCAGTTGGTGTAGCGAATTCAGCTGTGAGGTGGGTGGTGCGTCGTTTTTACAGCCACGTTGCAGGTGGAGCATCGAAATATTCCCTCACGGTGTCATGTGCATGGATTTCAGCCTTTTTCTACCAATTTCACCTTTCAATGGCCCAGGGACTGAATAGGGCACCACTTGACAGGGCAGGAGTCTCCGCAGACAGTCCAGGTGCTGGCAGAAAAAGTCTTTGATGGCCCTGAGACTTTAAAACAGGAGGCAGTCTCTGCTGTTCACAAGATCCTGTCTTGCCAAGGCATGGTCCCAGACACACACCAGGGGGTGGAGACTGCACTGTGTGAGGGCATGCACATCCCATTCATGTGTAAGTGACCACTCCTCCCTCCACTCTAGCCCAGATGGCCCATCAGGATATGCAGGCTACACCCTAGCTCCCTTTGTGTCACTGTCTAGTGGCGATTCATAAACAACTCAACTGTCAGTCTGACCCAGACAGGGAATATACAAGCAGGCAGAGTCACAGAATTGTTTAAGCAAGAAAAAAAACAATTTTATCAAAAAGATGTATTTTCAAATGGTGAGTTCAGAGAACCCAAACTTCTTATCTCTATCTGTTTCCAAACTGCACATAAAAGTTATTTAACCCCTTCGCTGCCAGGCCTTTTCCCCCTCAGGTGCCAAGCCCTTTTTTGGCTATTTGGGGCAGTTCGCGCTTAGGCCCTCATAACTTTTTGTCCACATAAGCTACCCACGCCAAATTTGCGTCCTTTTTGTCCAACATCCTAGGGATTCTAGAGGTACCCAGAGTCTGTGGGTTCCCCTGAAGGAGACCATCAAATTAGCCAAAATACAGCGAAAAGTTCGTTTTTTTTAAAACAAAAAGGGAAAAAAGGGCTGCAGAAAAAGGCTTGTGGTTTTTTCCCTGAAAATGGCATCAGCAAAGGGTTTGTGGTACTAAAATCACCATCTTCCCAGCTTTCAGGAACAGGCAGACTTGAATCAGAAAACCCAATTTTTCAACACAATTTTGGCCTTTTACTGGGACATACCCCATTTTTACGATTTTTTGTGCTTTCAGCCTCCTTCCAGTCAGTGACAGAAATGGGCATGAAACCAACGCTGGATCCCAGAAACCGCAACATTTCTGAAAAGTAGACAAAATTCTGAATTGAGCAAGGGGTAATTTGTGTAGATCCTACAAGGGTTTCCTACAGAAAACAACAACTGAAAAAGAAAAATATTGAAATTGAGGTGAAAAAAACATCAATTTTTCTCTACGTTTTACTCTGTAACTTTTTCCTGCAATGTCAGATTTTCGAAAGCAATATACTGTTACGTCTGCTGGACTCTTCTGGTTGCGGGGATATATTGGGCTTGTAGGTTCATCAAGAACTCTAGGTACCCAGAGCCAATAAATGACCTGCACCCTGCAGTGGGTTTTCATTCTATACCGGGTATACAGCAATTCATTTGCTGAAATATAAAGAGTAAAAAATAGCTATCAAGAAAACCTTTGTATTTCCAAAATGGGCACAAGATAAGGTGTTGAGAAGCAGTGGTTATTTGCACATCTCTGAATTCCGGGGTGCCCATACTAGCATGTGAATTACAGGGCATTTCTCAAATAGATGTCTTTTTTACACACTGTCTTACATTTGGCAGGGAAAAATGTAGAGAAATACAAGGGGCAATAACACTTGTTTTGCTATTCTATGTTCCCCCAAGTCTCCCGATAAAAATGATACCTCACTTGTGTGGGTAGACCTAGCACCCGCGACAGGATATGCCCCAAAACACAACGTGGACACATCACAGAAAACAGAGGTGTTTTTTGCAAAGTGCCTACCTGTAGATTTTGGCCTCTAGCTCAGCCGGCACCTAGGGAAACCTACCAAACCTGTGCATTTCTGAAAACTAAAGACCTAGGGGAATCCAAGATGGGGTGACTTGTGGGGCTTGGACCAGGTTCTGTTACCCAGAATCCTTTGCAAACCTCAAAAGTTGGCTAAAAAAACACATGTTTCTCACATTTCTGTGGCAGAAAGTTCTGGAATCTGAGAGGAGCCACACATTTCCTTCCACCCAGCGTTCCCCCAAGTCTCCCGATAAAAATGATATCTCACTTGTGTGGGTAGGCCTAGCGCCTGCAACAGGAAACTCCCCAAAGCGCAACGTGGACACATCCAATTTTTTGAAAGAAAACAGAGGTGTTTTTTGCGAAGTGCCTACCTGTAGATTTTGGCCTCTAGCTCAGCTGGCACCTAGGGAAATCTACCAGACCTGTGCATTTCTGAAAACTAGAGACCTAGCGGAATCCAAGATGGGGTGACTTGTGGGGCTCGGACCAGGTTCTGTTACCCAGAATCCTTTGCAAACCTCAAATTTTGGCTAAAAAAACACATGTTCCTCACATTTCTGTGGCAGAAAGGTCTGGAATCTGAGAGAAGCCACAAATTTCCTTCCACCCAGTGTTCCACCAAGTCTCCCGATAACAATGATACCTCACTTGTGTGGGTAGGCCTAGCGCCCGCAACCGGAAACGCCCCAAAGCGCAACGTGGACACATCCAATTTTTTGAAAGAAAACAGAGGTGTTTTTTGCGAAGTGCCTACCTGTAGATTTTGGCCTCTAGCTCAGCCGGCACCTAGGGAAACCTACCAAACCTGTGCATTTCTGAAAACTAGAGACCTAGGGGAATCCAAGATGGGGTGACTTGTGGGGCTCGGACCAGGTTCTGTTACCCAGAATCCTTTGGAAACCTCAAAATTTGGCTAAAAAAACACATGTTCCTCACATTTCTGTGGCAGAAAGTTCTGGAATCTGAGAGGAGCCACAAATTTCCTTCCACCCAGCGTTCCCCCAAGACTCCCGATAAAAATGATACCTCACTTGTGTGGGTAGGCCTAGCGCCCGCGACGGGAAACGCCCCAAAGCGCAACGTGGACACATCCAATTTTTTTAAAGAAAACAGAGGTGTTTTTTGCGAAGTGCCTACCTGTAGATTTTGGCCTCTAGTTCAGCCGGCACCTAGGGAAACCTACCAAACCTGTGCATTTCTAAAAACTAGAGACCTAGGGGAATTCAAGATGGGGTGAGTTGTGGGGCTCGGACCAGGTTCTGTTACCCAGAATCCTTTGCAAACCTCAAAATTTGGCTAAAAACACACATGTTCCTCACATTTCCGTGGCAGAAAGTTCTGGAATCTGAGAGGACCCACAAATTTCCTTCGACCCAGCGTTCCCCCAAGTCTCCCGATAAAAATGATACCTCACTTGTGTGGGTAGGCCTAGCGCCCGCGACCGGAAACGCCCCAAAGCGCAACGTGGACACATCCAATTTTGTTAAAGAAAATAGAGGTGTTTTTTGCGAAGTGCCTACCTGTAGATTTTGGCCTCTAGCTCAGCCGGCACCTAGAGAAACCTACCAATCCTGTGCATTTTTTAAAACTAGAGACCTAGGGGAATCCAAGATGGGGTGACTTGTGGGGCTCTGACCAGGTTCTGTTACCCAGAATCCTTTGCAAACCTCAAAATGTGGCTAAAGAAACACGTTTTCCTCACAGTTCGGTGACAGAAAGTTCTGGAATCGGAGAGGAGCCACAAATTTCCTTCCACCCAGCGTTTCCCCAAGTCTCCCGGTAAAAATTATACCTTACTTGTGTGGGTGGGCCAGGTGCCTGCAACAGAATAAGGCCCAGAACTTGTAGAGATAGAGGGGATAGCACAGCAAGTTTATAAGGACATATTCTTTTATACATCTTTAGACTGACTCTGCTTTGGGGACCCACATAAGTGAGGTGTCATTTTACTTGGGAGACTGAGGGGAACACTGGGGAGTAGGAATTTTGTGCTGGAGCGATGATCGTACAAACAAAACTCAGGAAAAAATAGGCTTTTTGCAGTTTGCAGAGGCGTCTGGTTAAGAAAATATTGGGGGATCCACGCAAGCCACATCTCCCTGCACTCCTTGGGGTGTCTAGTTTTAAAAAATGTCTGCGTTTGGTAGGTTTCCCTAGATGAAGGCCGCACCCAGGACCAAAAACACAGGTGGCCCCTCCCCCCCAAACACAGGTAGTTTTGTAATATATCATTTTGATGTGTCCACATACGTCTGTGATGTGCCAAGCACTAAAATTGTGAAAAGAAACGCACTTAGGTTATGTGAAAGAGACCCCTCACCAACCAACTAAGTTGGTGGCATGCTTCATCATCGGGGTCCCACCTGAGACACCTAGCGTGTCTCAAGTGTGCTGCGACGCCTGATTACAGCGGAGCAGGTTTTGTCATTTGTACCACACATACTGGTTGGATTTGGCACGAGGGTGAGTGATGGTTCAGTAGATCAAATTTTATTAACAAGAGATTTCACAAAAGTGAAATGCACTGGTAATAACTGAAAGGCCAAAAAACTGAACCAATGACTCACAGCTCGTGAGCTGTAAAGCCACGACAAGGCACCAACCGCTTTACAGTCCATTCACACACCTTTCATACATGACATGCACAAGACCATTCATGCCGCCAGCCACGGGCCCAGCACATTACAAGACTCGCATCCACAGACAGCGCCAGTCAAGGGCCCATCACTTTCATACGCCCACATGCCTGATACAGCAATCACACCAGCTGATGAGTGTGTGGACTGCCGTTTGGCTGGCACCGCCAGCCAAGTGCCACCCCACCCACACCGCCAGCCCAGCGCCACCCCACCCACACCGCCAGCGAAGCGCCACCCCGCCCACACCGCCAGCCAAGCGCCACCCCGCCAGCCAAGCGCCACCCCACCCACACCGCCAGCCAAGCGCCACCCCACCCACACCGCCAGCCAAGCGCCACCCTACACATACCATCCCTTTTTTTTGTTTTTAAACAACAAAGAAACCACTAATCATAAATTAGTACAAAACTACAAACACAAAAGCTCTAACTGAATACATGACTAATGCCAACCGTGAAACCGAACATATAAAAATATAAAACAGCAGTTTACGCTCACGGAATTTCCCAATAATTCTTCTGTGTGTGGTAGCTCCTGAAACAGCCACCCACACACAGCCCAGCCTTTGAAGGACAATCAGGGCAGTACATCCTAGTCTCCTTCCTGATACCTCTTCGAGCACAGACTCTACATCTCTTAGCAGGAAAGTTTTTTTTGGCCGTGGGAGGAATGTGCTCAGCAAAGTGACGATCTTTCAATCTAGCCACATCCTCCACCACTGCTTCTCTAGGAACTCTTGCCTGTTCCAGCACAACAAGGCTAGCTATGATAGACTCCTGAAATTTCACAAATGTCATCCTTGACTCTGGAGAACTATCCTTGAACACAACAAAAGCATTAAAAGTTGCCAAGTGGAACAAGTGAACCGTTAATTTCTTATACCACACATAAGACTTACGAGTAGCAGTGTAAGGTTCTAATCTCTGATCTACTCTATCAACACCACCCATGTGCTTATTATAGTCTAAGATGCACATAGGTTTGCGAACTTCGGCAACCTGACCCCAAACAGCCACAGGTGAAGTACTCTCATCATGGATGGTGCTTAGCATGTATACATCCCTCTTGTTTACAAATTTCAGAGCTAGCAGCTCATCATTCTGCAAGGCACTGCACTGTCCCTTCTCAAGTTTTTTTTACAGACAAGCTCTTTTGGATAGCCTTTCCGATTAGAATGGATTGTGCCACAAGCAACAGTGTCCACTCTGAACAACTCCTTGAACAACTGAACTCCAGTGTAGAAGTTATCTACATATAAATGGTGACCTTTGTTAAATAGTCGTCTACCAAGTTCCCACACAATTTTCTCACTAACTCCAAAAGTGGGTGGACAACCAGGGGGGTCAATATTGGAATCCCTACCAGTGTAGACCCGGAAATTATAAACATATCCTGTACTACTTTCTGACAGCATATACAATTTAATTCCATACCGTGCCCTCTTGCTAGGAATGTACTGCCTAAAAACCAAACGACCCTTGAACAGGACCAAAGACTCATCTACAGATATTTCTTTCCCTGGAACATAGATCTCTGAAAAACGATCTACCAAATGATCAAGGACAGGTCTAATCTTAAAAAGACGGTCAGAATCAGGATGATCTTGTGGCAAGGCTAAAGCATTATCTACAAAATGCAACATCCGAAGAAGAAGCTCATACCGGTTACGACTCATGATGGCAGGAAATATAGCAGTTGCCATCAAGGGACTAGTAGACCAATATGAAGACAGCGATGGCTTCCTTATCAGCCCCATCAAAAAAGTTAAACCCAAGAACTTTTTCAACTCTTCCAGATTTGTGGGAATCCACCGGCTAGCTCTAGAGTGTGGCCTAAGTCTGGCAGCGTTGTCCCTCAAAAACTGCTCTGCATACAAATTAGTCTGCTCAACAATCTCTTAGAAAAAATATATCGTCCATAAACAACTCAAAAAAGTTGACGGGCAAAAAGTTTTCCGTATTAACTCGACACCCTGGAAAACCAATAAACGCAGGCAACTGTGGCTGCTCCATGTTTGGTGCAACCCATGTGTCAGGTCTTCCAATGGGAAGCCTTTCATCCGCTGGCTCCTGCACCATTGGCACATCACTGTCCTCCTCTAAAACAGGCCCTTCATCAGTACTAAGAGTGGCTTCATCATCAGATGATTCATCTCTGACAGAAAATTCACTTCCAGAATCAGAGTCAGTCTCATATTCATGGTCAGAAGATGACTCAAAAAGCACACTAACAACCTGCTGAGCAGTCATCCTACGGCTAGCCATGATCCTTCCTACAAAAATTAACTGGACAAATACACCACCAACAACCAGCACTGTGTAAGATAAGTAACAAAGTATAGCTTTATCACTAAGAGTTATAAACTCAAAAACTATACTGCTCACTTGCCTGAAAAAGCTTGACTCACCAGCAACTACTCTGCACAGCCTCAGCAATCACCAACGATATCCCACTAAAAATAGAGAAAAAAAAAGCAAATTAGACATAAGACAACACAATAATCATTGTGCATAAATCTAAGGACAATTTCACACACAATCCTGCATTCAGTACACCACCTACAAACATGTCATTCATGCATGGCAACAACACTCACTTGGAGTAAATTTATTTACTTACCTAAAACATGCAACTACGCAAACCGCAGGACAACTACTGCCAAAACTGCAACAAGCCACAGCAAAGTCAGCAAAAGCTTTGAACTAGAACAAAAAGGAGAAAAACTGTTATTATCATAAAAGCAAATACTTTGCCAGTTGACAAACACTCCGCCAATAACCATTTTTTAATTTTCCCTTGTGTCTAGTGTTCTCTGCTTGGGGGAAGATGGGCCTAAAAAAAAATAGGCCAATCTACCCCCAAGGTGGGGGGGGGGGCAGAAATCGCCCAGATTACATTGCACCCTTTGGTGTGGGGCGACCCTTGCCCAAGGGGCCACACCCCCACACAAAGCACACACACACATATAGTATCCCTGGCGCTATGGGGATTCTGCCCCCCTTGGGGACAGAAAGGCCTAAAAAATAGGCATATGGGCAGAACTGCCCAATAATACATATGGGCCCCTGGGGGCGAACCTTGCCCAAGGGGCCGCCCCCAACACAAATAAAAAAAAACAATAATAAAATCCCTGGTGTCTATTGGCTTTCTGCCTCCCTTGGGGGCAGATTGGCCTAAATATAGGGCCAATCTGCCCCCAAGGGGGGCAGAAACGACGATAAATACATTGCGCCCCCAGGGGGAGCGACCCTTGCCCAAGGGGCCACCCCCCAACACAAAGCACACATACAAACATACTATTTCTGGCGCTATTGGGATTCTGCCCCCCTTGGGGGCAGAAAGGCCTAAAAAAAATAGGCCTCTCTGCCCCCAAGGGGGGCAGAACTGGCCAAAAATACATGTGGGCCCCTGGGGGCGACCCTTGCCCAAGGGGCCGCCCCCCAACACAAAAAATAAAAATCAACAATAAAATCCCTGGTGTCTAGTGGCTTTCTGCCCCCCTTGGGGGCAGATTGGCCTAAAAATAGGGCCAATCTGTCCCCAGGGGGGGCAGAAACGACGAAAAATACATTTGCCCCCAAAGGGGAGCGACCCTTTCCCAAGGGGTCGCTCCCCCACACAATAAAAAATCACACACACACATACACTAATCCCTGGTGTCTAGTGGGCATTCCTGCTGCCCGATCGCATTGCGATCGGGCAGCAGGAATGCTCAAAGAGACATCGAGGGACAGGAAAACCCTTTCCTTTCCCTCTATGCCTCTTTCAGAGCATCCCCCCCCGCACGAAGGTGAAAAACTCACCTTCTCCCTTAGACGCGCTGGGAGCAAATGGCTTCCAGCGCGTCTTTCCCCCTTTCCATGAAATCAGCGCACAATCGCGCGCTGACGTCATGGGGTGGGCCTGGGGGGGGTGGGGGTGAAGGGGAAGGGATTCCCCTTTCAGCCCTGGCCTGGGGGGTTGGGGGGGGGTGGCCCTCGCTTCCCCCGACTGCCAGTCCCAGGACGTAATGGTTATGTCCATGGCGCCACACGGGCGCTGCCATGGACGTAACCATTACGTCCGTGGCGGGGAAGGGGTTAAAGGCATCCTCCATGTTAACCTATGAGAGAGATAGACATTGCAACAGTGAAAAACGAATTTGGCAGTATCGCACTGTTAGGACATGTAAAACACATCAGTACATACCCCACCTTTAACAGACACTGCACCCTGCCCATGGGGCTACCTAGGGCCTACCTTAGGGGTGCCTTACATGTACAAAAAGGGAAGGTTCGGGTCTGGCAAGTGGGCACACTTGCCAGGTCGAAATGGCAGTTTAAAACTGCATACACAGCAGTGGCACGCCTGAGACATGTTTACAGGACTGCTCATGTGGGTGGCACAGTCAGTGCTGCAAGCCTGCTAGTAGCATTTGATTTACAGGCCCTGGGCACCTGTAGTGCACTTTACTAGGAACTTACTAGTAAATCAGATGTGCCAATTATGGAAAAGCCAATTACACATACAATTTACACAGGGAGCACTTGCACATTAGCACTGGTCAGCAGTGGTGAAGTGCCCAGGGTACCAAAAAACAGAGTCCAGCACACATTCAAAACATGGGAAGCAGAGGCAAAAAACAGGGGAGACCAAGCCAAGGATGCCAGGTTCAACAAATTCACCATCTGGAAGAGATAAGTTTGTCACGTTTAGTGTTTCTGGACTCAAAATTTAAAATCATAACTTATGGCGAATTTGGATTTTAAAGTCGCAGTTCTGAAAATACCATTTTTTAGAAAGTTTGCATTTTCTTACTTTGGCCATTTGGTGCCTACTGCCTGTCTCTGAATTCACATCTGGGAAAGGGTGACAGCTGGGCTTGTGCATTTCCTTCAGATAGCCACACTCATACAGAGCTTAGGTGTAACTGATGGGCCATCCATAGACTAATGGGCCATCCTGGGCAGTATGGGAGGGAGGGGCTGACACACCTGAATCTACAGTGTCCTTCCACCACACAAAGAGCTGCATACCCCCCTGTAGTGGGTCTGGAGCCATGGCAGGGAAGGAGGACCTTTGTGCACTTCAAAGATCTTACTTCAGAGGCACAACTGGGTATAAGTACTGGACCTCTGACACCACCAACGCAGTATACTTCTGGACCTGTGGACTCTAGGAAGAACTGTTGTGCTGCTTCAAGAACTGCCATTCTGCTGAGCTGCTATTCTACTGGACTCCTGCTTTGCTGAGCTGACCTGCTTCCTGCTGCCGTCTTGCCCAGGAGTGAGAAGGAATGGACCTACACCTCTACAACCCAGAACACAGAGGCCCTGATTCTAACCCCGGCGGTCTTCGACCGCCGGGGCGAGGGTCGGCGGTGCCCCGCAGGGCATTCTGACCGCGGCGCTTTGGCCGCGGTCAGAAAGGGTAAACCGGCGGTCTCCCGCCGGTTTACCGCTGCCCTCAGAATCCCCCATGGCGGCGCAGCTTGCTGCGCCGCCATGGGGGATTCTGACCCCCCCTACCGCCATCCTGTTCATGGCGGGAAAGCCGCCATGAACAGGATGGCGGTAGGGGGGGGTCGCGGGGCCCCTGGGGGCCCCTGCCGTGCCCATGCCAATGGCATGGGCACGGCAGGGGCCCCCGTAAGAGGGCCCCGCAAGGTATTTCAGTGTCTGCCTTGCAGACACTGAAATACGCGACGGGTGCTACTGCACCCGTCGCACCTTCCCACTCCGCCGGCTCGATTACGAGCCGGCATCCTCGTGGGAAGGGAGTTTTTCCCTGGGCTGGCGGGCGGTCTTTTGGAGACCGCCCGCCAGCCCAGGGAAAAACTCATAATACCCTCCGCGGTCTTCTGACCGCGGAGCGGTATTATGGGGGCGGAATTCTGGCGGGCGGCCTCCGCCGCCCGCCAGGATTAGAATCACCCCCAGAGTGTCTCCAAGGGCTTGTTGGCTTGCCTCCTGCTTTCTGAAGTCACAGGGAAGCAAAAGACTTCAACCTACCCTGCCACAGCATCTAACTTTGCTTGCTGCAAGTCATGCCCTGCCAAATGGTGCAGATCCAGTCCTGTGCCCCTGGAATTGAGTATAAAGTCCTGCTACAAACAAAACCCATAGATCCTCTAGGGAAATGGCACATCTTCACCTTTGCATGAGTTAGAACCAGCGCATCCTCGCCATTGCACGGAATGGAGCCAGCGCATCACCTTCAGAATCAACACATCACAGACTGCCAGAGCAGGCAGCCACACACCACATTCGGAACCAGCGCATCACACTAGGAACCAACACATTGCAACAGTTGTGTGGAGAAAGTCAACGCATCTTGTCCACTGCGTGGCTCAATACCAACTCATCACTTTGGCTGCACCCTGCATCTTCATCGATCCTGGACCAGGCTATTCTGATGGATACAACTACCTGTGGATTCCTCACCTGATGAATACTCCCATGGCGCCAGCATTCAACGGAAATCTTCTTACTAGTCTCTGCACGTCGACGAGGACGTCACTCTAGCCCACGCGACGCCGTCTGACGTCATACAGGCAATAAGAGGTCCTCGCCGACGTGCCGATGACAGTTCCCTTTTTTCCGTGCATTCGAAACGGTTATCTTCGAGGGAGCTACTGTTACCTTCGTGGTTACAGTGTATTGTCTGCTGCGTAGTCTTCTCTGCGGTAACAATGTCTCAGAGGAAGTCGGGTTTCAAGCCCTGTCGAGAGTGTGGGGGCAAGATGTCAGTTACAGATCCTCACTCCGACTGTCTATGGTGTTTGAGCTCCGACCACGACGTCTCGACTTGCGATTCATGTCAACACATGAATCCGAAGGCCCTCAAAGAGCGTGAGGCCAAGTTATTCATGGCAAAGTCAAAGAAGAAGGAGAAACATCATAAGAAGTCTTCTTCGCCAAGGTCTCACCGGCGTCATCGAGACTCCCGGCGTCGTAGAGACTCACGACGTCACTCCAGCAAGGAGTCTCGTTCGAGGTCACCTTCGGCTCGGCGTCGGAGGACTTGGGAGGTCAGCCCCACGGTCACGCCGCATCCATCGACGCCGTTGCCCTCTCCGGCGTCACCGACTTCGCCTGGTCAGGCGTCAGTGATTGAGGTGGTGCAGCCTCTTGTGTTTTCTCCGGCGTCGCAGACGTCGAGGCCGGCGTCGGGGTCGTCCTCGATCCAGGCACCCCAGTATCCGGCTTTTCCCACTCCTGGAGCCGATAGTACCGCGTTTCTTAATGCGATGTATACCATCTTTCAGCAGATGGCTCCAGGAGCTGCTCCGGCTGGTCCTTCGGGGCCCTTGGCCTTTTCGTTGGGTGATCCTGCGCCTCTTCGGCCGGCACCCTTTATGCCCTTTCTCCCTTTTGGGAATGTGGGCTCGGCGCCGGTGCCGGCGTCGGTGGCCGCTCCGGTGGCTTCGGATGTTTCGGCCCCGGAGGTTGCCCCTCCGTCGAAGTCAGGATTTTGCCCTGTGACTCCGGTTGGTCCATCGGCTCCAAGACCTCGTCCTCCGGCTCCTGCCTCGGCGCCGAAGCTGCCTGTGGCGCCGGACGCGGCGTCAGATGCTTCTGGAGATCGGCGCCGTTCTTCGACGTCGGCGGAGGCCATGTCGACTCCGCGTATCGAGGAGAGACTTCATTCGAGGAGGCGTGCTCTCCGTCTTTTAGAAGAGCAAGAGTACCAGCGAGTCCTAGAGGAGGGAGAGATTGAGGACTCTGGAGACGGACTGCATGGTCTGGATACAGCCAGTGGGCTGGACACTTCCCCTGAGTGGGACCTTTCATCTCCAGGGGAATATACGGAGGAGGCTGCTTCCTTTCATGCTGTGGTGAGGAAGGCAGCGAGCTTTTTGGACCTGCCTTTGCCGGTGGCAGAGGCAAAGCAGAATTTGCTGACAGAGGTATTGCATCCGGCCTCTGCTGCAGCTGAGCCTCTCTTGCCATTTAATGAGGCTTTGCTGGATCCGGTGTTGGAGGTGTGGAAGAAGCCGGTGTCTTCCTCGGCCGTTCATAGGGCTGTGGCCAGGAGGTATCGAGCTGCACCATCTGACCCTGGCTTTCTCTCTAGACACCCTACGCCGGAGAGCTTGGTGGTGCAAGCCTCCTGTTCCTCAAAGTCAGCGCCTGGTTCCTTCCCGACGGTGCCTGGAGACAGAGACTCCAAGAAACTGGATGCGCAGTCCAAGAAAATATTTTCGTCATGCAGTTTGGCGTTGAAGGCCACCAACGCAACGTGCATTCTGGGGAGGTACATCCATGCGCTGATGGATGATATTTCGTCTTCATTTACGGAGCTTCCCCAGGGTCTCTTGGATGTGGTCTCGGACGCCCAGGCTGCCGCGACCCAGATTATCCAGTCTGGGCTGGACACGACCGACTCGGTGGCCAGGGCGATGGGCACGGCTGTGGTGGCAAGAAGACAGGCCTGGCTCCGAAACTCAGGGTTCTCTGCGGATGTGCAGTCGACCCTGCTGGACCTCCCGTTTGATGGGGACAGACTGTTTGGAGCCAAGGCAGATTCAGCCTTGGAACGATTTAAGGAGAGCAGAGCCACAGCCAAATCGTTAGGACTGCAAGCTCCTTCTTCCTCTGCCTCTTCTAGAATTTTCAGGAGGTTTCGGGGATTTGGGCGTGGCTCTTATTCCTCTTCCTTTCGGGGGAGGTTCCAGCAACCCGCCTCTTCCCTCCCCTATAGGTCATTTAGAGGGAGGGGGAGGGGTGGGGTCCGTACCAGAGGAGCCTCTCAACAGCACTCTGCCTCTTCCTCGTCCTCTGGAGGGGTGCAGCAGGGGAAGCAGCCTTAGGCTTCCACCGTTTCCCACTCACTCCTCTCCTGTAGGGGGAAGATTACAGCATTTTCTCCACAAGTGGAAGTCTATCACAACAGACACTTGGGTTCTCGGCATTGTGGGAAAAGGCTACGCCCTTCCCTTTCGGGAGTTCCCGCCCCTCATCCCGCCCCGCCCATCTTATTGTTCAGAAGAACACCTCCTGTTGCTAGAACAGGAGGTTCAAGTCCTCCTTTCAAAGGGCGCGGTAGAGTTGGTTCAAGAGCAGGAAAAGGGTCGAGGTTGTTACTCAAGATACTTCCTGATTCCCAAAAAGGATGGTCAGTTGAGACCAATCCTGGATCTGAGGATCTTGAATTGGTTCCTCAAACAGGAAAAGTTCAAGATGCTGACCCTAGCACAGGTGCTTTTGGCGTTGAACAAGGAAGATTGGATGGTGTCTGTCGACTTGCAGGATGCTTACTTTCATATCCCGATACTCAAGTCGCACAGGAAGTATCTCCGGTTTGTGGTAGGGTCGCAGCACTATCAGTTTGCGGTCCTCCCGTTTGGTCTTACTTCAGCACCTCGAGTCTTCACAAAGGTGATGTCAGTGGTTGCGGCGGAGCTCAGAAGGAAGGGGATAGCAGTATTCCCTTACTTGGACGACTGGTTGATCAAAGCCAAGTCCCCGGAGCTTGTGTCGCATCATCTGCAGTCAACAACCCAGTTGTTGTTCGACCTGGGCTTTTCGGTGATTGTGCCCAAATCTCACCTGGAGCCCTCTCAGCGCCTCCTGTTCATAGGGGCAGTACTGGATACAACATTGAGTCGAGCCTTTCCTCCGCCTCAGTGGATTCAAGATATTCAGGAATTGGTTCCAATGTTTCGAAATGGAGCGGTAGTTCCAGTCCTCAAGGTCCTTCGTCTGCTCGGTCTGTTCGCCTCCTGCATTCTGTTGGTCACGCATGCTCGCTGGCACATGAGGGCTCTTCAGTGGTGCCTCCGAAGGCAGTGGTCTCAACACAAGGGAGATTTAGAAGGTACTGTCAAGATCTCCAGAGATGCTGCTGTGGAATTGAAGTGGTGGATTGCGGGCAACAATCTTTCACACGGAAAGCCGTTCGCGCAGTCGCCACCAGTGGCCACGGTAATAACGGATGCCTCCACCCTAGGATGGGGAGCTCATCTGGGGGATCTGGAGATCAAAGGGCTTTGGTCTCCAGAGGAACAGGTGTTTCATATCAATCTGTTGGAGTTACGGGCTGTACGTTTGGCTCTCAAGGCCTTCCTCCCATCCCTTTGTGGTCAGTCGGTACAGGTCCTGACGGACAATACTACCACGATGTGGTACATAAACAAACAGGGAGGAGTAGGGTCGTACCTTCTCTGCAGAGAAGCTCTTCGGCTATGGTCCTGGGCAAAGGACCCTCAGATTTGCTTGGTGGCAAATCATCTGGCCGGGGTCTTGAATGTACGTGCGGACAGTCTCAGTCGCCAATTCTCGGCAGACCACGAGTGGCGTCTCCATCCAGATCAAGTCTGTTTAATCTTCCAGATGTGGGGGTTTCCTCGGATAGATCTGTTTGCCACTCGGGAGAACGCGCATTGCCCGTTATTCTGCAGCCTCCAGTATCCGATGCAGGGAGCGTTGGGGGACGCGTTTCAGATAACCTGGTGCGACCAGTTGCTTTACGCGTTTCCCCCCATACCCTTGATTCCTCGAGTGTTGAGGAAAATTCGCCAAGACCGGGCCCAAGTCATCTTAATAGCTCCGGATTGGCCAAGGAGGGTATGGTACTCCGACCTTCTCCAACTCTCACTGTGCCCTCCGCTCCGTCTCCCTCTCAGGGCAGACCTCCTCTCGCAGTCGCAGGGGCAGGTTTTACACCCCAACCTCCAGAGTCTGCACCTACATGCTTGGAGATTGAACGGGGCAACCTGAGTTCCTTCTCTCTCCCGCCTGATGTAGTGGATGTTATCTTAGCGGCCAGGCGACACTCCACTAAATCTATCTACGCTAATAGGTGGTCTAAATTTGTTATGTGGTGTGGAGAGAGACAGATTGATCCCTTACATGCTCATCTGTCACATGTTTTGTCTTTTGCACTGTCTCTAGCGCAGAAAGGTTGTGCAGTGGCTACCATTAAGGGTTATTTGTCGGCCTTGTCAGCCTTCATTTGTCTTCCAGACCAACCATCGTTATTTAAATCCCCTATTGTTCTCAGATTCTTGAAAGGTCTTCTGAATCAATATCCTCCAAAACCATTCGTTATGCCTCAATGGGATTTGTCCTTGGTCCTGACTTTCCTTATGGGGTCCCCTTTTGAGCCTATGCATTCTTGCCCCTTAAGGTATTTGGTTATTAAAACAGTATTCCTGGTAGCTATAACATCTGCAAGGAGAGTGAGTGAGTTGCAGGCCTTATCGCTTAAACCCCCTTATATAACGTTTTATGGGGATAAGGTGGTGTTGAGGACCAAGGCTGCTTTCCTTCCGAAGGTTGTTTCACCCTTCCATTTGGCTCAGACAATCACTTTGTCCACGTTTTATCCTCCGCCTCATCCTTCAAAGGAGGAAGAAAGACTACATCGCCTGGACCCAAAAAGGGCGTTGAGCTTCTATATCGACAGAATGAAGGATATCAGGCTGGAGGATCAGCTGTTTGTCGGATACGTGGGCAAGAGGAGAGGAAAGGCAGTCCACAAGAGAACACTCTCCAGGTGGGTTGTTCTTTGCATTAAAATCTGTTACTCTTTGGCAAAGAAGGATCCGCCTGAGGGCATTAGAGCTCACTCCACCAGAGCTAAGTCGGCCTCTTCGGCCTTGGCCAGGGGTGTTCCTGTGGTCGACATCTGCAAGGCCGCAACTTGGTCGTCCCTTCACACTTTTGTGAAACATTACTGTTTGGACTCTGAGGTCAGAAGGGACGGTCATTTTGCACGGTCAGTGCTGCAGGATTTCTTGGTTTGACCATTTAGGCACCCACCGCCGGGCGTGGTACTGCTTTGGGACTCTATTCATCAGGTGAGGAATCCACAGGTAGTTGTATCCATCAGAAGAACGAGTTACTTACCTTCGGTAACGACTTTTCTGGTGGATACATTAGCTACCTGTGGATTCCTCACGGTCCCACCCGCCTCCCCGTTGCCTTTTTGGTCTCTCCAAGCAATCCTTGAGTGTGCTCCTTTTGGTCTTCAAAGTTGCAATACATTTTGCATGTATGATATTTGTATATATGTGTATATTTATATATAAATCTATATATATATTGGGTATATACATGATTCGCATGTATAAATATATTTATTTGTTTAAAAAAAAAAAAAAAAAGAAGGTTATATTAAATCTACAGCTATTTTATTGCAATGTTGTGTGATTTACAATATTAAGAGATGTTGCTTTGCTCTTTCATTGCATTGGGTTATTATTATTCTCATGCACGTAAAAAATGTTGGTACTGTCATCGGCACGTCGGCGAGGACCTCTTATTGCCTGTATGACGTCAGACGGCGTCGCGTGGGCTAGAGTGACGTCCTCGTCGACGTGCAGAGACTAGTAAGAAGATTTCCGTTGAATGCTGGCGCCATGGGAGTATTCATCAGGTGAGGAATCCACAGGTAGCTAATGTATCCACCAGAAAAGTCGTTACCGAAGGTAAGTAACTCGTTCTTTTGGTTCAGCAGGCCCAAAGGAGTCCCGTCCCTATGTCCGACCCACACTTCATTGCGGTCAGCCTCAACTTTTGACTTTGCCCCAGTCCAGCGCAACCAGAAATTCCATTAAGGCGCTTATTGCTTCTAAGTGCTGTCATGTCCTGACTTCTGCTTATTGCATTTTTGGTGTTTTGGTCTTGTTTTATTTATTACATTAAGTTCTGTTTTTCTAACGAGGCCTCCCGCCTCCCAGCTGCTCCTCCCTCCCCCCTCCCTTCTTAATGGCTGGCGCTGCGCGTCCGCGCCTGGACCGCGCCCAGCGCCACACCCCCTGGCCCTCGCGCCCCCCGCATCCGCTACTCGATCAACGAACTCCGCGCCTTCAGCCCCTCCAATGAATGCTACCGGGCATCCCCGAAGCACACTAAAGGACCTTTTTCCTGCCGTACCTGCAACTTCTCCTGCATCAGAACGACCAATCCAACTACGAAAACATCCAACCCCAACCACCTGAACTGCATCCTCATCAACACCCGCTCCGCACGAAAACACGCCATCGAGCTCTGGGATTTGCTCGACACCACTGCTCCTGACGTGGCTTTCCTGACCGAAACCTGGTGGAACGACTCCTCGTCTCCGGACATCGCCATCGCCATACCGGACGGCTACAAAATCACCAGAAGAGATCGAACCAACGGAATCGGCGGCGGAATAGCCATCGCTCACAAAGCTACCCTCAAAATCCACACCCACTCGGACGACACCCTCAGGACAGCCGAACACCTCCACTTCCAGATCCACACGGACCTCAACACGACCCTCAGAGGAACCCTCATTTACCGCCCTCCAGGACCAAGAGCCCCCTTCAATGACACCATCGCCGACCTTGCAAGCACCCACGCCCTCGCTTCCCCGGATTACATCCTCCTGGGAGATCTGAACTACCATCTAGAAAATGCCAACGACGTCAACACCGCGTCACTGACCTCCAACCTCCTCAACCTCGGTCTCCGCCAGCTAGTCAACACACCTACCCACATCGCCGGTCACACCCTTGACCCCCTCTTCACCTCTAGCAACCACATTTCCTTCAGCCACACCTCCGAACTCCACTGGACTGACCATCACTGTGTCCATTTCACCTATAAGAAAACCACAGAGCAACACCGCATCCAGCTACCTCCCCACCGCCGCTGGGGCAAAGTCACCCAAGAACAACTGACCAGCACCCTCATCAACAACCTTCCACCCGACGCAATCGACCCGAGCACAGCCGCCATCAACCTCCATCAATGGATCCTCGACTGCGCCAACACCCTTGCCCCTCTCAAGAAACCCACCACCATCCAAGGAAAGAAAAAACCAGCCTGGTTCACAGACGATCTCACCACCTCCAAAAGCAACTGCCAGAAGCTCAAAAAGAAATGGATCCAAGAACGCACACCCGACAACCTCGCCGCCCTCAAAAACGCCAACCGCGAACACCACCAACGGATCCGCACCGCCAAGCGCGCCCACTTCACCGAACGCATCAACAACAACGCCCACGACTGCAAAGAACTCTTCGGCATCGTGAAGGAACTCTCCAATCCGAAAGCCAACTCCAACGACATCCCACCCTCCCAGAAACTCTGCGACGACCTCTCCACCTTCTTCCACCAGAAAATCACCACCATCCACGACAGCTTCATCACCGGTCCACCGCCAGACCCCACCCCCGACGTCTCCTCCCGCGACTGCCGCCTCACCGCCTGGACCCACGTGGACGAGGCAGAAACCATAGCAACCATGAACACCATCCACTCAGGCTCCCCCACGGACCCCTGCCCCCATCATGTTTTCAACTCAGCCAACGCCACCATCGCCCCCGAACTCCGCAAGATCATCAACCTCTCCTTCACTTCTGCCACCTTCCCGGACAGCTGGAAACACGCAGAAATCCAACCCCTCCTCAAAAAACCCAAGGCTGACCCCAACGACCTCAAAAACCTCTGTCCGATCTCTCTCCTCCCTTTTCCAGCGAAAGTCATCGAGAAGATCGTCAACACTCAGCTCACCCACTTCCTCGAAGACAACTCCATCCTGGACCCCTCACAATCCGGATTCAGACGAAACCACAGCACTGAGACCGCCCTCCTCGCCGCCACAGATGACATCAGACATCAAATGGACAACGGCGAAACCTCAGCCCTCATCCTCCTCGACCTATCAGCCGCTTTTGACACCGTCTGCCACCGCACCCTACTGACCCGCCTCCAGGAAGCCGGCATCCAAGATAAAGCCCTCCACTGGATCTCATCCTTCCTCTCCGACAGAACGCAGAGAGTCCGTCTCTCCCCTTTCCGCTCCAAAGCCACCAACCTCATCTGTGGCGTCCCCCAAGGATCCTCCCTCAGTCCCACGTTGTTCAACGTCTACATGGCCCCCCTCGCTCAACTGGCCCGCCAACATCATCTCAGCATCATCTCCTACGCCGACGATACCCAGCTCGTCCTCTCCCTGACCAAAGACCCGCTCACCGCCAAAACAAACCTCCACGAGGGACTAAAATCCATCGCCGATTGGATGAACAACAGTCGCCTGAAACTCAACTCCGACAAGACGGAAGTCCTCATCCTCGGACGCACTCCCTCGGCCTGGAACGACTCATGGTGGCCCTCCGTCCTCGGACCCCCACCCACCCCTGCCAGCCACGCAAGAAACCTCGGCTTCATCCTGGACTCCGCCCTCACCATGTCCAAACAGGTCAGCGCCGTCTCCTCCTCCTGTTTCAACACCCTTCGAATGCTCCGCAGAATCTTCAAGTGGATTCCAACAGAAACCAGAAAGACGGTGACCCAGGCCCTCGTCAGCAGCAGACTTGACTACGGCAACGCACTCTACACAGGCATCCCAACCAAAGACATCAAACGCCTCCAACGTATCCAAAATGCCTCCGCCCGACTGATCCTCAACATACCCCGCCGAAGTCACATCTCCCCTCACCTAAAGGAACTCCACTGGCTCCCGGTAGACAAGAGGATCACCTTCAAACTCCTGACCCACGCTCACAAGGCACTCCACAACACCGGACCCTCCTACCTCAACACCAGACTCAACTTCTACACTCCAAAATGTCAACTCCGATCCGCCAACCTCGCCCTCGCCATCGTACCCCGAATCCAGCGCAAGACATCCGGCGGCAGATCCTTCTCCTTCCTCGCCGCCAAGACCTGGAACTCTCTCCCCACATCTCTTCGCCAGACCCAGGACCTCCTCGCATTCAGAAGGCTCCTCAAGACCTGGCTCTTCGACCGCTAAACCAGCAGCGCTCCCCCCACCCCCCCTCAGCGCCTCGAAACCCTGACGGGTACATAGCGCGCTCTATAAATACTATGATTGATTGATTGATTGATTGTGGTATCTTTTTGTGTGGTGTTTTCACTGTTTACTGTTTGAAGTGTTGCACAATTACTTAACACATTGCCTCTTAGGTTAAGCCTGACTGCTCTGTGCCAAGCTACCAGGGGTGAGTACAGGTTAATTTAGGTGTGCTTGTGACTTACCCTGCTGAGAATTGTGTTTCCTGCTTGGACAGGCTGCATACCTCTGCTAACCAGAACCCCAATTTCTAACAGCATGTTTTCACTGAGAGAAAAGTACTTGTCTACAGAAACATTGTATTTCACAGCCATTTGATTTCCTCATGGAGGAATTTAAATCTCAGCATATAGGGGATGATCGCCCATCTTCAGATACAGTATGATGATATTCTAGGATGCGCCAACGCTCAGTCTGAAAGGAAGTTTCTGCAACTACTGCGGGGGCATTGAACTAGAGGTTTTCTGTGCCCGAGACGTTTGACACCACGGACATCACGGGCTTACCGCGATAGGACAGAAGGGCTGACTTCAGTGCCCAGGATGCACATTGGCAGGACCATCACAGGTGCTGCACATCGGCAGTGGGGGGGATAAAGAGGCTGCTCACTCACCGCATTGTAGGACGTGCCAAAACTCAGTGGGGGCTCCAGTCTAAAAGGAAGTTGCTGCAGCTACAGCGAGGACATTGACCTGAAGCTTCTCTGTGCCCGACACCACTGACAGCACAGGGTTACCACCATAGGGCAGAAGCGATGACTTCAACTCCTAGGGTGCACCGCGGCAGGTCCATCACAGGTGCCTCACATCGCCACTGGTAGGATAAATAGGCTGCTCACTCCTCACAGGCCTGGATAGGCCAAAACTCTGTGGGGCTCCAATCTGAAAGGAAGTTACTGCAACTACTGCAAGGTTATTGACCTGGAGGTTCTCTGTGTCCGACGTGTAGGAGGCTGGCCTGGTTTGTTATGGGTACCTAAGGTACTTACACCTTAAACCAGGTCCAGTTATCCCTTATTAGTGAAATGTAGGCAGTGTTCTAGTAGCTTAGGCTGTCTAGAGGTAGCTGTAGCAGAGCAGCCTAGGCTGAACTAGGAGACATGCAAAGCTCCTGCAATACCAGTACTTATACACAATAAAAGACAATACTCAGTGTTACCAAAAATAAAGGTGCTTTATTTTAGTAACACAAGGCCAAAAATATCTTAGAGGCAATACTCCTTCTGGAGGTAAGTATTATACACAATATATACACTAGTAACCAAAATCAGGTAAGTAAACAGTCATAGAATAGTGCAAACAGTAGAAAACAAAATACAATAGGTTGCAATGGACCTAGGGGCAACACAAACCATATACTAAAATAGTGGAATGCGAATAACGAATTCCCTTTAGGCAAGTGTAGTGTGTAGAGGGGCGCTGGGAGTGTAGGAAAACACCAAAGGTGAGTAAAGTACCCCACCCCAGAGTCCAGGAAAGCAGGAGTAAAGTACAGCAAGTTTCCTCAGGACACACTACAAGTTGTGATAAGAGATTTTGCAAGAATCGAGCAAGACTGCAAGCAACAACCAATGGATTCCTGGAACTGAAGACCTGTGGAGAGAGGAGACCAAGTCCAGAAGTCGAAGAAGAGTCCAGGAAGGACAGGAGCCCCTGCTAACCTAGAAGATGGTGCAAAAATGGATTCTCCTGTCGGAAGAAAAGTACAGAAGAGCACCAAAGAAGATGACTGTGGGTTCCTGTTTGGTGCAGGTGATGTCCTACGTTGAGTTGTTGGATGCAGGCTGTTTGCGTTGCTGGATTCCGCCAACATGCCTTGGTTCAAGCAAGTATGCGGTTTGCGTCAGAGGCGCTGCCCAGGCCCAGGAGGGACCTGGGGGTCTCAGCTCGGACTGAGGAGACAGAGGGGGCACGCAGCACTTGAGAGAGCCCTCAGAAGACCAGGCAGCACCCACTGGAGTCCCAGAACACGGGGACAAAGAAGATGCAAAGTGCGGTTGTCGCAGCACTACACAGGAAGGTCCCATGCCAACGGAGAACAACCTAGGGAGCTGTGCGTCGCAGGATGGAGTGCTGGGTACTTGGTCTATGCTGTGCACGAAGGATTCTTGGACGAAGTGCACAGAAGCCCAAGGAGCTGCAGAAGACGCAGTGCACAGGGGTACTCTTGCAGTCTGGGTCACTTCAGTCCACCGCCTGTGTTCCAGGGAGCATGCTTGTGGTCAGAAGAGGAGTCCCAGAGTACCAGTCGTTGTCGCAGAAGGGTGCCTGCTGAAGCAGGGAAGTGACTCCGTCACTCCACAGGAGATTCCTTTGGTTCTTCTGGTGCAGGGTGAAGACAGGCAGTCCTCAGAGCGTGTACACCCTTGAAACTGCTGCAAAAGCTGGCTGAAGCTGAAGTTGCAGGTTACAGGAGTCGTCCTGGATACTTTGATACAGTTACAACAGTTCCTGGAGCAGTCTGCGGTTGATCCGATGGTCAGAAGCTGAAGCAGAGGAGTCCTGGAGGAATCTTGCAAACCAAATCTGAGGAAACACCCAGACGAGAGACCCTAAATAGCCCTGAGAGGGGGATTGGCTACCTACTCGGGTATGCACCTATCAGGAGGGGTCTCTGACGTCACCTGCTGGCACTGGCCACTCAGAGGTCTCCAGAGGGTCCCCACACCTTGGAATCCAAGATTGCTAAATCCAGGGACACTCTGGAGGAGCTCTGGGTACCCCCCTGGGGTGGTGATGGGCAGGGGAGTGGCATACCCCTTTCCTTTGTCCAGTTTTGTGCCAGAGCAGGGACTGGGGGTCCCTGAACCGGTGTAGACTGGATTATGCAAGGAGGGCACCGATTGTGCCCTTCAAAGCATTTCCAGAGGCACTGGGAGGCTACCCCTCCTAAGCCTGTAACACCTATTTCCAAAGGGAGAGGGTGTATCACCCTCCTCCCAAAGGAAATGCATTGTTCTGCCTTCTTGGGATTGAGCTGCTTAGTCCCCAGGAGGGCAGAAACCTGTCTGTGAGGTGGCAGCAGCTGGGGCTGCAGTGGAAACCTCAGAAAGCTGGTTTGGCAGTACTGGGGGTTCATTTTGGAGCCCCCAGGGTGCATGGGATTGCTCCCCTACCCCCCCCAATACAGATTTGGATTGGGGTGACAATTCCACGATCTTAGACACCTCACATGGCCATATTCAGAGTCACCATTGTGAAGCTCCATATATGTATTGACATATATGTAGTGCAGGCTTATAATGGTATCCCCGCACTCACGAAGTCCATGGAATTGGCCCTGGACAACCTGCGGGCACCTTTGCTAGTGCAAGGGTGCCCTCAAACCTAGTAACTTTGCACCTAGCCTTCAGTAAATGAAGGTTAGACTTCTATGTGACTTATAAGTTACTTAGTGCAGTGTAAAATGGCTGTGAAATAGTGTGTGCACTTTTTCACTCAGGCTGCAGTGGCAGTCCTAATGAAAGGTTTGTATGAGCTCCTTATGGGTGGCAAAAGAAATGCTGCATCCCATAAGGATCTCCCGGAGCCCCAATGCCCTGGGTACCTAGGTACCATATACTAGGGGTCCAGAGTGCCAATTAAAATTGGAAAATTGAGTCACTAAGGTGTAGTGGAAATTTTGGTAAGTAGAGAGAGCATAAGCCCTGGAGTTCTGGTTAGCAGAACTTCAGTGACACAGTCAAGCATACTGATAACACACATAGGCCACAAAGTATAAGCACTAGGGTCCTGGCTAGCAGACTCCCAGTGAGCCAGGCAAAACACACTGACAAATAGGGTTTTAAACTATGAGCACTGGGGTCCTGGCTAGCAGGATCCCAGTGAGATAGTAAAAGCACACTGACTAACACTCCCAAACAGGCCAAAATGGGGGTAACCATGCTAGAAAGAGGCTACTTTCTCACAACATGTCCGACACCACTGACAGTACAGGCTTACAGAAAGCAGAAGCAGAAATGTGCCGGAGGGGCCATGGCTGTCTATCCACCCAAACACACCCGCCCACCCCCCAAAACCACATTGATACACTGAATGCTGAAGAGAGCAATGGGGGGGTCATCACATCAGAGATTGAACTGGCAGAGACTGTCTCTGGGCCCGGGTCCGACTCCTGATCCATCTACTACTACTACTACTAGTCCGGACACAGCTACTGTTACTAATGCTCATAACTTTGGCTTTCGTTAGAGGGGCGGGGCTCAAGACCAAACAATTTAAGCACCCAATGGAGTGCCTGCCCCCAAATTATGTCATCTGGTGTGCTACTCATCCCCATAAGATTCTATTCACCTGCAGGGTGAGGTGGTTTCGGGTGGGGCCGGTGGACCGTCAAACGGATTGTGTAATTATTCACTTTAAAGAACCACAGTTGGTACAGAAGCTGCTCTCGAATCATGCAAGTGTCCAGGAGGGGGGATCAAATATTGTACTTCTTCCTCTGGGCTACTTTTTATAAACATAGCCTGAGCCACTATTCTGACCCCAATCCACTGACTGGCAAGGAGGCTACCACTAGGGGAAGGTTATCTAAGGTGCCAGGAGAACCAAATCCATCTATTAGGTTACTCTTGTGGAACGTTGCTGGGTTATGTACCAAAGTTGATTGCACAGACTGGGTCCATTTCATAGACTAGTTCAATCTCTGCCCCTTCCAGAAGACCTGGTTAACCACACATGTGTATTGTGCAGGTTATGTAACCTAGATTAAAAAAACGGTAGTGAGGTGCGGGGAAGACCGTCCGGGGGCCTGGCAATTTGGGCAAGCTCTGCATTTGGGTGTGCGGTAGAAAAGGCTGCCACATCATCTTATGATTTGCTAGGGGTAACTTTCACATTCCCCTCTACTCTAACTGTCCATGTCTATAACGTCTATCTGAGACCTCTGAGAAACAGACAGGAAAAACCCACTGCTGAATTACCCTCCGTTCATTTGGGTAGATTGCCGGAAGGTGCTTGTAAAATAGTGGGGACTTCAGTTGCCAATTTGAGCCCCTGGATGTTAATACTAATGATTTTACCCAGGAGGAAGACAGGGTCTGAAACATCCCGGATTTGATAATCCCACCCATTAAAAAAATGGTCCCCTCTGGGTCTGCAAATAAATGCCCTGGGTCTAAACCACACACTTTCAATTGTGTTGAGAGCACTAGCCTGATGAACTAAACAGTGGTAGACATTGGATTATGGCCCCATTTCATCGATATGACAGTAACGCCCAGACATGATTGTTACCATAATGTTTTAGCTCTTGTTATTGATCCCTTAGTATGTAAAGGTCCAGTTACTTGTGTTGATCCCTTCGACAACAGGCACTAATTAACTTTAAATGGGTGCAGAATTAAATGGAGTGTAATGGGATGTTCCCCAGAATGAGTTGGGTCAGTATACAAGCTGTTGGAGAGCTCCTTGGAAAATTTACTCAATTTGAACCTTGCCCTGGACCAATTTGCATGTTTGACAAGGATTGGAAAAATCAATAAGCAATTGTTAGAATACCTCCGGAATTAATTTTTTGTGGAATCTAAATCTATGGGAATTAAGAATGGTCCCCCTTCCTGGTTCAACCGATCCTGCAGCTCTTATAGCAGCTCTTATAGCAGCAATCTTAGCTCTTATAGCAGAAATCAAATCACATGATAGAAAGTTGATACGAGACAGGAGGCTAACCTATAAAAAAAGGCTGTTAGTAAAGGGAAGAAGGATTGAGACCAAGAGAAATGGGAGGGTATACTGGCCACCACAAAGAAGGGCGATAATCTGACCTTTTGGAATTTAACGGCCACTGGGAGCAAGGAGGGAAGTGTCCCCATCAAAAATAACATCACTGTTGATGTTTGGATCTCATACTTCTCTGGACTGTACTCCCTGATAGTAAGAGTCAACAAATTATAGACCTATCAATCTCATCTATACCACTCAATAACTATTTTGTAAAGTTATACTATAGAGATTGTATGGCAGGAGTTATACCATAGAGATTGCGGGGCAGGATGGCGGCCAATGACATTCTAACCCCTCATCAAGCGGGATTCCGTGAAAGAACATCAACCAAGTTTTTAGGCGCCAGTGCTATTCTGGAAAACAGTTGTCCTAGGAGGCAGAAGACTATATGTGGTGTTTGTAGATCTACAATCAGGCTTTGACCTGGTACCTAGATACATGCTGTGGAAGGTGATAGCTAATATGGGGCTCCCAGTGTGTCTTCTCGCAATTATTGTAAGGCTACATGATCAGAATTTTGCTTAGGTCACGTGGCCGGTTGGGAGAAGTGACTGACCCATTCCAGTCAACCGAGGCGTGAGGCAGGGCTGCGTCCTTGCCCCAACTCTTTTCATGATGTATGTGAATGACCTAGTTGCCCACTTGAACATGTGAGAACACCCCAGACTAGCCAGCATACTGGTGCCAGCCTTAATGTTTGTAGACACCACACTTCATCTGTCTAAGTCACCTGTGGGGATCCAGGAAATTTTAGATGAGTTCAGCAGTTTTTGTATTCAGAGGGGGTTGGAGATTACCTGGCAAAAACAAAATACATGATTTCAACCCATGCTGCACATTGAGTCCAAATCCTTCTCTCAAAGGGATTCCCTTAGAAAAGGTCTAACATTTTGAATACCTTGGGTTACCCTGAATGAGCAAATGGATTGGGCAGTACACATCTCCAAGCACAGACTCAGTTTGGAGCACCACATTGGTGGGTTGATGAATGCACACCGGGGCTCTTTTTCCAAACCAATCTCTCCAGTGATCTAATATATACTTACCAAGCGTTAGATGCTGCTCTCTTTGGAGTAGAGTTTGGGGCCATAAGAATGTCACTGCTCTGGAGATTGCAGAGAACCGATTCTTGAGGCAGTTGCTTAGACTCCCGGCTAGTACTCCATTGCTTCCTTGAAGGATGGATGTGGGGCTTATCCCAATCTCTGAGGTGATTGCTGTCAGACCAGTCCTGTACTGGAGAAGACTTTGGGCCTCCCCTGAACTGTATAAGTAGCAACAAGGTTTGGAGGAGAGCATTAGCCACCTGGGATCAGGTGACCTTATCTGGTTAAAGTATATTAGTGAGACCCTGTGGAAGACTGGGAATGAAAGGCTGTGGGATAACCCAGGGGCGGAGGTTTCTCCTCTCATTTCTAAGGCGCCCTCAAGAAGAGTGTTAAGCAGTTTAAATTGAACTTCCAGGTGACTTTGACAGACTTTTTTGCAGTTTAAGGACATTTACAAAGAGGAGCAGTTCTTGAAATAGAACCCACCCACATATCCTTAGCAACTGAAGAGAGCTTATAACGCGGCAGACTCCTAAGCGGTTCTCTATCTGTGATCGAAAACAGTGCATCCAAGTCTTCCCTTAATATCTTTGACACAGAAACAGTCAAGTCCACTTCTGCGTACCGTTCCTCAGATGCTTCTTTAAAGTTCAGAAACTCTTTCATAAAAGCCCATAAATCATGCCTGCTCCATGCTATGTGGCCATAAGCCATTAACCAGGCAATTCTCTCAGTGAGAATTCTCTTTAGCAATATCACACTCAGAATCGCTCATAACTTTCCTTACTTCATTCCTCAGTGGCTCTGAAATCTATTTTCCTATGTGTCTTTCTACATTCTCCCAATCTCTGATTAACCTCACAGTCCTTCCTAATTGACCTCTCAATTGTATAATGGTCATTTTTCCCGTTTTAGCTTCTGTCATCAACACTATAAAAGAAATACAAATCCCCATTTTTCGCAAATCTACATCCAGTTCACTAGCCATACTCTCCTGTTTTTTATAAGCATGACAAACTTGCTTTCCTGTTTCCAAATTCAAAAACACCACCTCATCAGCGTCAAAGTCCTATTACAATTAGTTCTAAAATCAGTGTTGTTGCAAATTCACTTTAGTCATTGAAACACCATTCTATGCATCCTTTGTTACTTTTCTATGACTCCCCAGAAGCAGTCTCCATCATCCTGACACTTGTAAATCTCCAACATCATTATATGATGTCTTTCTCACTGCCCACAATTCATCCAGCATTTCATCCTCTTCATAAGTCAATCTATTTTTTCTTCCTTGTCATAAGCTCCTTTATAACTCTTTGCTGGATCCACATCAATCACAGGGAATACTCCAAATGTTTCAACACTTCAGTATGCTATGCCTGTTTTGAAACGTGCAACTTAGAATCTGTCCAACTATGTACAGCTTTACCAATTTGACCCTTTACCTTTTTATTTTGTTCCTTCAGATTGGATCTAGTAGCGCATTCTTTTAATGCTTCAAACTGTGATGGTCTTAGTTGTGGAGTTGTGTTACACAAACACAGTCTCTAGTAGGCAATTTTCTTCAACTCAAAAGTACAATTCTCTGGAATTTGTAGCTTCTTTCCACCTTAATTTACCTTCCACAACCTGTTCAGCCAGTAAGCAAATATGCATCCCATCATTCATAAGCATCTCATAGGCTGGACTTCCAACTGGTGGTGTGGATTGTGCTCCTGCTAGTGACGTAGATTTAGACTTACACAAATTTGCACCAATAAACCATACCTTCGAACACAGCATAACCACATCATACACAATAATTCACAGAATCAAAAACAATAAAACCTTGTGTCTGTGTACCAGGAAACCGAACAGAAATCACTCACCATAAGAGCATTAGTACTTCAAGGCACTACACTACACAATCACACACCAAGATAGGCTTCGACCTGCGGTGACCTACACTTGGACCAGTAATAGTTTACCTTTATATTGTGTGCACAAAATAAACTACCATCATTCCACTCCAAAATTAGCACATTCACAACTAGACTAAAGGAAATCAGAACCTTCACTTAAATTCAAACATGGTGCCACACTTTTTTACTTGCACAGTCGCTTTTACCTAACTTGCAAGTTTTCCAAAATTTAGACATAAAATACATAGGACCCGATTTGTATATATCAGTGGGCAGCCCATTTCTCTGGCAGGACGATGGAGTAAATTACAGTGTCACCTTGAAGGAGATGCCTGTGGCCGAACTCAGAAATAACTGCAATGTTGATGGTTATTTCTAAAGCATTTGAAGGAACTGCTGCGATGACAGTTCCTGTCAATGCGTTTCGCACTTTGGTTCAGGGCTTTTTTAACCTGATGGAGTCTTGCACCAAACTGTTTTCTTTTTTATTTTAAAAAAGAAAATCCCAAAGTGGGATTTTCTTTTTGAAAATAAAAAAGACATTGCCCACCCCACCATGGGAATCATCTGCCATGGTGGTGGTAAAGAGTAGAGCAAACGGCTACATGTCCACCTATAGCAAATTCTGTAAGGCCCCTTAGTCCATTGGTCGGTCTAAGTAGTTTGATTACGACGGTAACAGAGTAGTCATCGCTGTAGCCAAACCTGTGGTCGGCCCACATTTAAATTGGGTGGGAAGACTACTGTGTTGACAGGGGGGTAAGATAGTTGTAACAGAGTACCTTCTCTGCTAATATCTAAATAGGCCCTTAAGTGTCAAGAGAAATGAATCACAACAATATTTCAACACGTATCATCTACAATAGGCAGTATTATTCCATGATAACTCATTACCCAAAACACTATACCCTGTCACTGAACATGCTGCGCTAGGCTCGCCACATTACCACAGTCATACTCGGCAATCCACCTTCGGGACTGGACGACCAGATCCCATCTTCACCTGACTCCAACAAAGGACCACTTCACCATAGAACAGTCTTCTCCACAGATCACCAATCCACTGGATTCTCCACTAGGTCTTATTATCTACTAATCAGCCTCTAACTGACCTTTGCCCTTCACATTCCTCCACTAAAAACTGTTGACACTCCACCCCAAAAACATTTACTGCTTGAAGTGTTGCACGCAGTTACTCAGTCCTAGGCATATACAGGAGGGTCAATTTACAGGAAAGGGAGAGTTCAGTGTTCAAATACTCAGCCAGGACTATCATAATAATTGTGCACAACTAGGTTTTTTTGTTCTCAATTGTGCAAATTTATTCAGATATCAAAATTATCAGTACAGAAATCAAAAGTTTATCATAATTAGGGAAATAGCATCAATCAAATCATAATAATAAATCCCAAATTCAAAAGGACAACATATGACTAACCATCTTTACTTAAAAGAAACATCAGTTTGATTTTCTCTGTTCAGAATAGAAACGTAATGTGAAAAGCAGCACTTTTAAAGCGTGAAGTGTAAAAATAACTAAAGTCCAAAATCTGTGAATATATATGGCAAAATGTCTAAAGCTAAAATCTGAAATCACCCAAAGACATAATCGTTGTAGATCCTTTATGTTTTAGACACAGAGCACACACTTTCATAGAATGACAAAATTTAGAGAGGAGATACTAAAATGTTACATGCACAGCAGACTAATTAAACTGTTAATTTCTAAAACATCTACTTACGAATGATTTTCAGTAGACCTAAACATCAGAAATGCAACTTAATGGAATTGGTTGTTCTGTACATTCATAACAAGAAACATAGCAATGGAGGTTTAGGAAATTTACCTTGAAACTGTATCAAATACATCTTGGCTAAGGAAGCTAAAAATAATACTTTTGTTTATACTGAGAGACACCGTGACTGCATCTGTTTTTCATTGATCTTCTGAAAAGCTAATGAAAAGAAATGCTTGTGCACAACGTTTCAACATTGACTCTAAGAAATGCAGCCTAGTGTGGCCTGGTTATGCTAACTGTTCCAAACCTATATTCATGTTTTTTTTCCAAATGCTGTTCTAATGAAAATATATTTTCCAGAGTAGCATGCTGTTGAATTTCTCAGGAACTAGTACAAGTCCAGAAGTTTTATTCACTTTATGTCTTCCAGTCTGACCTTTCCCATCTTTGAATTTAGAACTGAAGGTGAGGCAGGTATTATTTCCTAGAGAAATGGACTGGAACAGATAGAGAAGGGCAACTGCATTAGTGTGGTTCTGTCTTTCTTCAGGTAAAGAGGAAGGTCAGGAGCACTATCACCTTCTGTTCTAGAAGGTATGGAAGGTAAGCAGATAACCCAGCATGCATGGCATGTAAGGATGGTAACCGTAGTTAAGTATACAAAAAAACACTTAAAACAGGATCTGTCCATAGGTGCACAATACAATTATGGTGCATGAGATACATACCGGCTTCCTTGTTAGAGTATTGTAGTGAATCTTATAAAATAAGGGACTGCGGAGGCAGTGTCCTCAATTCGCTTCTGCCTAGAGGACCCAGGAATCCCACCTGCCAACAAAGAAGACCGGCAGGGTGAAAGAAGGCTTGCTATGGCCCATTCTCCTATAGACGTGGCTGCCAACTCCACTGGTGACATCCACTACTTCACTTCTGCAAGTAATAATGTGATGAAAGCCTGTCTGGGGAATCACACACTGTTTCCTGCTATTCCTAGAAATTAGAGTTATTTGGAGGTTGATCAACTCAGTGGGGTGTCACAAAAGTACACTGTAGAAAACTGCCTTCCAAGCATTAGCTGTATGGTAAAGTTGTCACTCTAGTATAAAAAAATACATGATGTAGCGCTCATTGTACCAATGAGCAAGTGAATTTAAAAGATGGCACCCTAGTGAATACAAAAATAGCAATTATATATAGTCCTCCTTCGTTACTTTTGAAATCAAAAGACCAGAATTTGTATGGAGTGATACATTCAAACATTCAATACAGTTGGTCCGGTAAGTCAAATTACAGATGATTCAGCCTACACATGTTTCGTCCAACCTTGGACATTTTCAAGGCTGCTGTGGTAATACAAATGTATTACAAAAAGTGGAAACACAAATAAGCATCGTCAGGTGGTATTATCTAAGTTTTGTACACAGAGAAGGCTGAGGCACAAGGACACAGCACACACACCCTTCGTGGATCCCTGTTCATTGAGATATTGTGTTGCTTGAGTCTAGAAGACCAGCCATCTTAACCCTCAACCTAGGTGAAATTTCACCAAATTTTCTTTGAGTCAGCACCCAAAGCCAATTAATACTGTCAATTAGTAAAGACAATCCACTTAAATACATCAATTCAAAAGTCAGTTTCATATTAGAATTAATTCTTTATTCGTGATTTTCCATAAAAAATGTTTTTTTTTTCTTCTCTGATTCTGGTGTTGCCAACACGTTTTGTCAAAAGGACTTCTTCACGGTTACAAATACATAATATATACAAATTTAAAAACATACAAAGCGCACTTCAACATAAAAACAATATACATAATTCCTAATACCTCATACATAGGAGAAAAACAAAAATAGATACACCGGACATGATGATGATCAAAACATCTCTGTGTGCACTACTTTAAATGAATCCAGTATTCAGGATTTGTATATTTTAGTCACATCAACATATAGTATTATTTAACACATATCATTGAGGCCATGATAAAAAATACTCTTTGTGCCAAAATTTTAGTACAAGGGTTATACATGTAACCTTTGAGGGATATAGTATTATCGTCAGTGTGAATACTATACATAAAGCTAATGCCTTATTCAATATGTATTTTCAAAGCTTAATTCCAGCTGATAATTTACAATCAGGTACCATAATGTAGTCATGGAAATATTGATTAGGATCTGTAGAAATAATTATAAAAATGAATTAAGCTACTGATTGAGACTGATATATTTTCAACCATATAAAGTTCAAAATTCATAACCTAAAACTACCCTAGTAAAGGACTCGGCATGCTGGAAAGGCTGGATCCCCCCTTGTTTAGCACTTCACAGATTTCAAAATTCAAGTTCACAGTTCCCAAGTCCTGGTTTCCAAATTCTTTTTTTTTTTTTTTAAATAAATATTTTTATTTGGTTTTCAACAGATGCATACCGTACCCAAAGAAGCTTTACACAATAATACATCACCACAGCACCAATATTAAAGAAAAAAGAGCAACAATCTCCCCCCCAACAGCCCACAGATTCTTAAGCATATATTCAAACATAATGGTAGTTGGTCTCTTCCCCAAATCATAGGCATCCCAGTCCATATGTGTCCCAATATTCAGCAGTTTGTGGTCCGCAGCAAAGTCTGGTGGACCCATAATTGACAAGTTTCTACACATCCAGTGAGTGCTATGCCATCCAGGCCCCGCCCAAGCCCTCCCAAACGTTCGAGGGAATCCTCTATTTGCATGTTACCTTCTCTGCCATCATAAATCCATCCATCCCTCTTCTCCACATATCCACCGTTGGGCACAGCTCCGATCCCCAAAGACGGGCAATATCCCCCTTAGCCACCACCAGCCTGAGGCTGCAGAATATAAGCCTAGCCCATGGCAAGTCCACGTCCTTGGGGATTCCCAGGAGAATACATTTAGGATCAAGCGGCATCTGTTCTGACAACACCCGCAATACCCCAACAATCCTTGTCCACTATTCATGTATTACACAGCATCCCCACATGGTATGCAAGAACTTACCAGTGTTCTCCTGGCATCTGAGACAGTTTGGGTGCTGCACCCTTCCCATAGTATGTAGACGCTGTCTATCATAGTAAATCATTTGAAAGATCTTGAACTGAATTAGTCTCAGCCTTGACCTAATAGCTACTTCTCGTGAGAAAATCAGTGCTGCCTCCCATTCTGAGTCTTCCAGTTCTCCTATATCAGATTCCCAAAGGCTGCGTAGTCTACAAAGTGTATCGGGCATATCATTTTTAATGTTCCTATACACCATGTACACAGCTTGAATGTCTAGATTCTCCATCAACAATCTGCCTTCCAGTGGAACATGTTTAGGTGTTCGGTCCTCCAGGGAGTCCTCCGCCCTCCATGCGTGTCTCAGTCACGCATATTGGAAGAACTGCGTACTGCGAAGCTCATATTTGGCCTGAAATGACTCGAAAGGCATGAGTTTTCCCCCCTCCATCACATCTCCAATCTTGGGGATGCTGATGCGGCCCCAAGCTTCAAAGCCCGTCAGGTTACTGATTTCCAGGAACCAGCATCACCCCCAAAGAGAGGTCATCCTGGAGGGCCTGCTCAGTCATCCCAGTACCTTAATAACCCTAGCCCACACCCCAGGAGCCACCTGGGTGGCTGGTAAAAGGCACCTCTCCCCCACCTCCGTATAAATAGTGGAGACAAGCCCCATTTATACTGAATACACTGCACCATTTTAAGGGCAATTCAAGGATGTTTCCCTTTCCAGAGAAAGAGCTGCATATCTCGTGGCAGGGTCTGGACGAATACCAGGGGGATCCAGTAATATGTATTTTGTATTATATATAGCAGTTTCAGGAGAGGGTTCATTTTAAACATAGCCACACGACCCATCACAGTTTGTGGGAGACCTCTCCAATGCTCAAAATCAGTTCGACAAGCTCTTGCCACCTTCCCTAAGTTATGAGTGTAGCAGAGATCTGCCATATATGTCATAAATATACCAAGATATTTGAATTCTCATGCGAATATTGCAAATGACTTGGGAGGGAGTGGAGAACTGTATCCTCCTGCGGGGCATACAGCGCAGATTTATCCCAGTTAATCTAGTAGACAGAATAGCTCCCATATTCTGCAAATACTTGGAAAAGTCTTGAAAGAGATTCTAGGGGCCTCGCCACATATAAAAGTATGTCATCAGCATAAAATGAAATGCGTTCCTCCTCTCTCAGCTTGAACCCATGCAACTCAGGATGAACACGGATCATGCATGCTAGTGATTCTATGGTGAGAGCAAACAACCAGGGTGAACAGGGGACATCCCTGTCTGGTACCCCTTGTAATGGGGAACTCGGATGAAAGGGTCCCATTCACCCTAACTGCCGCAACTCAGTTACAGTAGAGCAGTCTCACCCACTCCAGGTGTCTGGGCCGAATGCAAATCTCCCCAAAGTACCTTCCAGAAAGGGCCAGTGCACTGCATCAAATGCTTTCTCAGCATCAAGGGCCAAAATTATGTGTGGATCCGGGTGTTGCAAGATAGCATGTATCCAATTATGTGAGTGCCTCAGATTGTATCTTGTGGAGCGTCCTGGCATGAAGCCCGATTGATCCCTGTGGACTAGGGGAGTGATAACGCTGTGGAGGCGCGACAGTAAGACTGTGGCTAAAACTTTCACCTCTACATTGAGGAGGGAATTTGGTTTATAGGCTGCACAGGGCATTTTAAGCGCTCCTTCTTTGTGAATTACGACTGTCTCGGCCTGCCTCAAGACCGGAGGAAGGGCTCCTTGGCTTCTCGCCTCCAGGAACATATTAAGGAGATTGGGGGGGGGGGGGTAAGATATTGCAAAATCTTTTAAATAGCTCCACCTGGAACCCGTTAGGGCCAGGGACTTTCCCTGAGAACAGCCTTGTTGTGGCCGTTTTAATATCTTCCAAGGTGATATCTCCTTCTAAAACCACCAAGCCTCTGTGTCCAGCACTGGGACAACTATGCCCTGTAAGCATTCTCTAATCCAGTGGGCATCCTGCAACGGACGTGCCTTGTATAAATCAGGGGAGTAACTGGCCTCTGCAATTTCTTTACTTGAGGACGCCCTATCTCCCTCTGGGGTCACTATCTCATCTATCCAGTTCGCTTCCATTTCCTTCCTAGCCAAGCCAGGAGTTTCCCTGCTTTATCTCCTGTTTCATACAGTCCTTGTTGGGTGGTGCGCAGCTGAATTTTAACCTCCCTCTCTGCCCCTTCCCTGTACTGAGCCCTCATTAGCTGCAGCTGGCAGAGGCGGGAGGGGCCGGTACCCATCCCAAATCCTCCTCAAGTGCCAGGATCTGTTACTCATACTTTCTCAAGGTTTCCAATGCCTTTCTTCTTTTCCGTGATACTAAATTCTGGGTGCTATACAGAATAACTGTCTTTTATGCTTCCCAGAGCACTACTTGAGACTGGACTAACCCCATATTTTCTCAGAAATACGACTCGGTGTCTACTCAAAGCCCATAAGCCACCTCTCGATCCTTTAGGTCCCGGGCCCCCAGCCTCCATCTCTGTGTTCCCCCTCCTCGACTCCCAAACTGCACCATCAGAGGAGAGTGGTCAGACAAGCCCTGGGTCAGGAAATCTGCCTGGTGGATAGTCCCCACCTCCCACCCTGGGGTAAAAATATAATCTAGTCTAGAAAAGACCTTATGGGCCCTGGAAAAATTAGAGTATTTCCTGTCAGTGCGTAGGCACGCTGCCACAGGTCTGACAATCCCAGGGCTGCAGCAAAGTGATACAATGGAGTAGGGAGACTAGACCACCCAGAAACCTCAGATCAATCCACATCCTTCAGCATAACATCATTAAAATCTCCCCACAATACATGGAGTGGGGAGTCAGCCTCCAGTAAAATCTCTACTAGTTTCCCCAGAAAGGGAGACTTGAGTCTGGGCGGGGCATAAGTGCTCAAAAACAAGACTTCCCATGTGCCCCAAAACACCTGCACCCCCACGTATCTACTTGCCAGGTCTGTCCACTGCCTTGTGAGGCGAAAAGGGGGGGGGGGGACTTGCGGAGCAGAATAGCCCCCCCCCCCGAAACAGAAGTAAAGCCCTCATGCGCCAGTGTATACTAGGGCCCTCTGCCCAGGAATTTACACTTCATGCCCTTAAGATGCGTCTCCTTCAAAAGTACAACATCCGGGTGCAGCCTCTTTATATACTGGAACACCAAACTGTGCTTAACGTTATCCCCCAGTCCATTCACATTCCAGTATAAGACAGAGATGGACTGTGGGCCCCGATTCACTTGTGGACGTCATTATTGATCAAAGGAAAAGTGTAAAAAGCAGAGGCTCACCCCCCACCTGAGAAACCTAGGAACGAGACAGGGACACCCGGAGTCCAAAACTTCATTAGGGTAGATAGATCTATTAGGTGCATGCAGTGGCGACCGGTAGCTTTAGGAGGGAGGGGCGCGTTGGGACACACACACACACACACACACACACACACACACACTCATTCTTTCACACACAGACACGCACGCATGCACGCACATCCATTAAAAACCCTCATACCATTCAAACATGCACGCACGCACCAAACATTCATTTTAAAAGATCGCACACTCTCATTCTTTCGCACACACACACACACGCACACACATCCATTAACAACACTCATAACACTCAAACATGCATGCGCGCACCAAACATTCAATTTAAAACATCACACATACACATACACACACACACACTTACCTTCAGCCTCCAGGTCCCAGGAGGGTTGGGACTGCTGCCTTCCGTCATTGGCTGACCTTAGGTCAGCCAGTAAGGGAAGGCAGCAGTCCCAGCCTCGTTACTGAGTGGGATGGGGTCAGTGAGACTGCTGACCCCACCCCACTCTGTGACGAAGTGTCACTGATTGACACTCGCCCTGGGCACTTCAGGGCTTAAACTGAAGCGCCCAGGGAGAGTGTCAATTGGTGACGCATTACTCGTCACCCAGGGGAGGGCCTCAGAGGCACCTTTGCTAAGCCGAGGAGGTCACGCCCATAGGAGCTGTGACCTCCTCATCCCAGCAAAGTTCAGCTCAGGCAGCCAGGAGTGTGCGCAAATCGTGCATGTCTCAATCCTGGCTGCCTGAGCTGAACATGGAGAGTGTCTGCCAGGCTGACCTTTGTTCAGCCTGACAGACACTCTTCATGAGGGGCAAAAGGTGGGGGAGCGTGGCCCCTCCGCCCTAAAAGATGGGCCGCCACTGGGTGCATGTGTCTGTGGCTCATTTACAGTAACCAGAAACAAGTAAGAAACAACGCCCCCCAAAACAGATGTTAATCTCATCCCCCTCACCCCCCACAGGCCCCTGCAAGTACCAAACCCCATACACTGTCTCGGCAGGAGTCGAGAGGTCTGTAGCCCCCATACCCCCTCCCTAACCCTTCAGTTCAAAACTTCAAAACCAGATCAAGGATACCTGCTGAAGATAGCAAGGTTCCCTGAGCCAACCCTTGTGAGGCGAAAGGAGGGGGGGGGGGCTTGCGGAGCGGAATCACCACCCCCCCAGAACCGGAAGTAAAGCCCTCATGCGCCAGCGTATAATAGGGCCCTCTGCCCAGGAATTTACACTTCATGCCCTTAAGATGCGTCTCCTTCAAAAGTACAACATCCGGGTGCAGCCACTTTATATACTGGAACACCAAACTGTGCTTAACCTTATCCCCCAGTCTATTCACATTCCAGAATAAGACAGAGATGGACTGTAGGCCCAGATTCACTTGTGGACGTCATTTTTGATCAAAGGAAAAGTGTAAAAAGCAGAGGCTCTACCCCCCCACCTGAGACACATAGGAACGCGACCGGGACACCCGGAGTCCAAAACTTCATTAGGGTAGATAGATCTATTAGGTGCATGTGTCTGTGGCTCATTTACACTAAGCAGAAACAAGTAAAGAACAACGCCCCCCCCAAAACAGGTGTTAATCTCATCCCCCCCGCCTCCCACAGGACCCTGCAAGTACTAAACCCTATACACCGTCTCGGCAGGAGTCGAGAGGTCTGTAGCCCCCATACAACCTCCCTAACCCTTCAGTTCAAAACTTCAAAACCAGATCAAGGATACCCACTGAAGAGAGCAAGGTTCCCTGAGTCAACCCTCAAGACGGGAAAAGTTACTTATGTATGAAGAACACTCCAATAGAAACTTCTTGTTGTCTTCACACGCGGGGGACGGGGGCAGGAGTAGTCAGTCCACACTCCTTTGGCCCCTTATTACAATGCTTCCTCCATAGTCTCACCACCACAATGGGCCCCGAGGCAGCTTCATCAATCTTTAGGTGATTGATGGCCGCCACCAAAGGATGAGGAGACCCAGATCCCATCTGAGTGTCTTCACCCGAGCCAGCCATCGTCATGCCTGTAGCAGAGTCCTCCCTTCTATCCCTCTTTCGGGTAATCATGCTCCAGCTTCCCTCAGAACCGAATGAATCTTTTCCTCCCTTAGTTGCTCACATCAATTGCCACGACGTGTCTCCATCCCCTCTCTGTCTTTTCCTGCACCTTCACCTGGGGAGCGACCAAACCTTTCATCCCACTCCCCCTCTGTCCTAGGGCTTACAGTTGGCCCCTTAATTCAGCTTCCCAGAAAGCTGCGGGTGCTCCTTCAGCCACACCCAGACATCCTCCGGGGTCTGAAAGAACAGTTTTTCCTTTGGAACAGGACCTTTAATTTGGCTGGGAAGAGAAGCATGTATTGTAACTAAAGGCTGCGGAGTTTAGCCTTCACGGAGTTGAATGTGCAATGCTGCCCCTGAACCTCTCAGGAATATTTGGGAAAAGTAAGAATTTTAGAATTTTCATGCCAGTTTGCGAACTTCTGTTAAGATCATATCCCGGTCCAGAAATTTTAGAAAGCAGGAATTTAATGGTCTAGGGAGAGCCCCTGGTGGGTGTCTTACCCCAAGAGCCCGATGGGGCACGTTCAATCACAAAACAGGTCGAGAACTTCTCAGGCAGCAGGACTCGTCGTAGCCATGCATCTAGAAACTGGCTCACATTTGTACCTTGGACCCCTTCCGGAAAGCCCACGAATCTCAAATTATTCCTGCGGCCCCGGTTTTCCGCATCTTACAACCACCACATAACATCCCTGTTAAGGACCCTAGTCTCCGCCATTTCCTTTCGTAGGTCTTGGACAGTGTTTTCGAGGTCCGATATCCGTGTCTCTGCTGATGTGACCCGTTCTGCCATATTCCGGAGGTCTTGACGCAGGAGAGAAACATCTGATCGCACCACTCCCACATGCCTCTCCAGGGCCTCTCTAGAGGACTGGATTACCAACAGAATGGCAGCATTATCCGGCACTGCCGGTGGGGTCTAAGGCTGGCGGCGGTATGGTCACCACCCTCGAATAGCGGTCCATAGTCCCTATCCGCGCCATTCCTTATTTCTCCTTTTCTCTCGCCATTCTGACCCTCATCTCTCACCATTCTGCCACTTATATCGCACTCAACCCCTGTCAGAGACACTGGTAGTCGTCCTGCAGCGAATCTTTCTCAAGCGGTAAATTCCAGCCACTGCAGCATCGGAGAGGGTGGCTAACACACCTGCTAAAAGGGGGATATACGTCTCCAGTTTGGGTAGCTCGCCAGCCCGACCTGCGCCTCAAGACACCAGGCCACACCGGAGACCCAGTGATCAATGTGAGGTCTCAGATATCTCACCAGAGGATGTCCAGCCGAGTGGAGCCACATCCACCCAGGAGTCACCTTGTCAGGGACTATCAGGGTTCCCAGGGAGGGGGTGGAGAGCTCACGGATTAACAATGGGGCTCCCCACATTACTCCATCTTAGGCGCTACCATCAGTGTCTCAGGCCGCTAGGCCCCGCAGGGAGTCACTGTCACTCACGTAGCTCCTTGTCCCCAGGGGGTGACTCGCATCGACTGCAGCCTGCCCAGAAGCCTACTTGGCGTGCTCTCGCCAGCCAACTCTGGGCCCCACCAGCCACACTTATCCCACTTCTTCAATGCGAGGACTCAGATATCTCCCCAGAGGAGGCCCAGCCGAGTAGTGCCATATCCACCCAGGCGTCACCTTCTCGAGGATTATTAGGGGCCCCAGGGAGCGGGGAGATCTCACAGATGAACAAGGGGGGGCTCCCCACATTACTCCGTCTTAGGCGCTGCCATCAGTGTTTCAGGCCGCTAGGCCCCACAGGAAGTCATCATCACACACTTAGCTTCCTGCCCCCCGGGGGGAAACCCGCTGTCCATAAGCCCCACCTCCTGTGCGATCTCTCCGGCAAAGTCAGGACACCACAAGCCACACCTACCACACTCCTTCTCTACCACCCCGCGCTCAGCCCTCACGGACACCACCGGCTGAGTCCCTTCAGATTCCCCCAGTTCCCATCATACGATCCGCAGCTTTGCCCACCTGCTCGGACCTGAGGCTGGGGGGGTGGCACTCTTGTGGCGCAGGAGATCCTTCTTCTGTCTCCCGGCCCTTGGTGCTTCTCCTCCAAGCAGGCCCAGCGTCGGAGGCTCCGCAACCCGCGGAGCCACACAGGCTGCCCGGGGGGTCGGACGGCTGGTCAGGCCAGGCCCAGCATAATGGTGGAGCACTGTCCACCATTGCTCTAGCGGCGGCTCGCCGGTCTCTCCCTTTGGCCCCGGGTTACTACAAAGGATTTCACAGAGACTGGGACGGAGCTCGTTCAAAGCACGTCCATCTCCGGCGCCATCTTGGCTCTATCCCCGTGCTTTCCCAATTCTTATGTTGATGTGAACCTTAATGAGTCAAAATTCCATAATATTGGGCCTAAATAAGAACCTATCAGAATCACAAAATTAAATATAAATCTATACCAGTGTCCTCTTCCTCAATGATTATCCGACATTAAATGTTAAGTATTTGCAGTAATAAAGTCTCATGGCATAGTCATGATTCAAGTCAAAACTATCTATCCCAAAAAAAGAAACAGCCTACAGTTCAATTGTATAAAAGTTAATGGTAGTTATACATCTAAAAAGAGAAGAGAAACAAGGAAAATCATGATTTGTGGCTGGTTTGGTTGCCTTACCGCCAATCCAAGTATGTGGGCATTAATAGTGATTACACTTCAACAAAGGGAAACAAAGTAATTCAAACTGTGTGGCCACTTTGGTTGCCGCGCCACGGTTGTACTCACAGAAGTGGAGCGTCATGGTATCATGCTAAAAAGTGTATGACCCATGGCCTTTCCAAATTCCAATATGTGCAGCAGACCCATAAAGGGTGAGAAGTGCATCCCAGCAATTCTATGCAACATACCGATAGTTATGCTCAAGATTGTGCCAAGTGAGGCGCCAAGATATTAAAAAGCAAATTCAGTCATACCCTCCCTGTCGTCATAAAAATAAAGCGTTTTTATGTGGGCATTAATAGTGATCTTGCCTCAACAAAAGGAAACAAAGTTATTCAAGAAATGTGACTGCTTCGGATGCAGCGTGGCGGCTGTGCTATATGAAGAGGAACATCATGGTATCATATTCAAATAATATGACCCATGGCCTTTGCAAATCCCAGTAAATACCAAAAGTCCATAAAGGGCGAAAAGTGCGTCGAGCAATTTGATACAACACCCCTATTGCTATGCTCAAGATTATGCCAAGTAAGACGCCAAGATGTTAAAGAGCAAAACCATATATCCCCTCCCCGTCACTATAAAAATAAAGCAGAGGGAAAATTAGTAAATACAGGCAAAGAGTGGCAAAGCTATGCACATCATGAAATGCTAAAAGTGCAAATTTAGTTGCTGTAGGTTGAAATCCTCATCCATTCGAATTAGGTTATCTGTTTGAATGGGTAAAAACAAAAAAAATATATGTGCCAAGCCAGAAAATATTAAACAAATTGCCATGATCACATAATGCACAGGCTGGGGATTCTGATGTGCAAACATGGTACGTGGCCCATAGCCCTTCATTATTACACTAAGTCAGAGTGAAATCCACTGAAAAACCTGTGTGTTCAGACTGTAAAGAGTCATGTACATTAAACTACTAATATCAGTGTGCAATTCCCCTGCAAGGACAACCAAACATAATCTTGTAGCGCAAACTCACTTGCATTTAACAAGTTCCCAGAAAGTGAATAGACCCCACACAATATGTTCACTGCCATTTGAATTCTTATCCTTACCTCGTGTAGTATGATAACCCCACATCGCATGTTTAAGTAATCCTCGTAACGCGGATCACCTGAGCACATAACACAAGAACAGTTTAAAATGGTGAGGCCATCTTCCAATAGTGCAGACAACTTCAAAACTGTAAATCAAAGCATAAAGATCCAAAATGAATGTCCCACAGAAGCTTCCAGGTCATAGGGAAAGATAGACCCCAGTAGTTGCCTAATGCGAAAAAATGTGATACTAGTTACACAAAAAAGGGCGCAGTGAACACTCGCTGCAGCGCTGGCGGCCATCTTGAAATGGTGAAGCCATGGAATAAAATGTGGTGGCTGGTAGCAAGGCTCGAGAAGGTAAAACCCTGGAATAAGGTATGATGTGGTGGTCGGAGGGCCATTTTTGAATAATGCACAAAAGGGACAAAATCCGTAGTAAAGTATAATATTTCACCAAAATCTATGAAGTGGCAGATGTGTGGGATATGACCAAAGGCATCTGTCCAACATCAAAAATATGTATCGTAACCTCCTAAACTAAGTCTCCCAAACAGGCAACCTGAATAAAATATAGTCTGGGACACCATTGTGTAATAAGCAATTTTCTATCATTCTAAAGTACATAGAGGGGACAGATGCCTCAGCTTTACTACAGATGTCCCTTTTGTGCACTATTCAAAGATGGCCAGTGGCCACCACATCAAACCTTATTCCAGGGTTTTATCCTCTCTAGATGGCTACCAGCCACTATATTTTATTCCATGGCTTCACCTTTTCAAGATGGCTATCGGCGCTGTAACGTATGTTCATCGTGCCCTCTTTTTTTGGGGGTGGGGGGGTGAGGGGGGGGGCAGGGATAAGTAGCCCTTTTTATGGAATGAGGCAACTACTGGGGTCTATATTTTCATTCCCTATGACCTGGTAGCTCCCAGGGGACATTCATTTTGAATCTTTATGCTTTGATTTACAGTTTTGAAGTTGTCTGCATTATTTGAGGATGGGCTCATCATTTTCAACTGTTCTTGTGTTATTTGCTTTGGCCACCACAAGTGATTCACATTATGAGGGAGGATTACAGGGCCGGAGGATGGGTAATCTCCACCTAAATCACTTTCGTTGAGAGATGCAGGGTTATCAGACTCCACGAAGTAAGGGTAAGAATTCAAATGCCCGTGAACATATTGTGTGGTGATCTATTCACCTTTTGGGAACTTATTAAATGCATGTGAGAGTGTGATTCAAGATAAGGTTTCGTTGTCCTTGCAGGAGAATTGCACACTATTATTAGTAGTTTAATGTATATGTCTCTCTACAGACTGAACACACGGGTTTCTCTGTGGATTTCACTCTGAGTTAGTGTAACAATGAAGGGCTATGGGCCATGTAGCCGGTTTGAAACATCAGGATGCCTACCCTGTGCATTATGTGATCGTGACACTTTGTTTAATTTTATCAGGGTTGTCGCATGTGTTTTGTTTTTCAGCCATTCAAACGGATAACATAATTCAGATGGGTGATGTGTTCAGGATACAGTAACTAAATTTGTACTTTTAGCATTTCACGGTGTGCATTGTTTTGCCGCTCTTTGCCTGGATTTACTAATTTTCCCTGCTCTTTATTTTTATGGTGACTGGGAGGGGACATATGACTGCTTTTTAACATCTTGGCGCCTTATGTGGCTCAATCTCAAGCATAGCAATGGGGGTGTCATTTCAATCTGCTCAAGCGCACTTTTTGCCTTTTATGGGCTTTTGGTATTCCCTGGGATCTGGATAGGCCGTGGGTCATATTATTTGATTATGATACCATGACATTCTACTTCACATAGCACAGCCACGGCGCGGCATCCAAAGCGGTCACATTTCTTGAGTTACTTTGTTTCCTTTTGTTGATGCATGATCACTATTAATGGCCACATACTTTATTTTTATTTTTATGACGAGAGGCAAGGGATAAATGACTTTGCTTTTAACATCTTGGCACTTCGCAGGGCACAATTTCGAGCATAGCTATGGGTATGTTGCGTCGAATTACTGTGACACACTTCTCGCCCTTAATGGGTCTTCTGCACTTGTTGGAATTTGGAATGGCCATGGGTCATACACTTTTGATCATGATTCCATGTTGCTCTGTTTCTTGCTGACGTGTAATAACTATTAATGCCCACATACATGGATTGGCCACACGGCAACCAAACCGGCCACATATCATGGTTTTCTTTTTTTCTCTTCTCTTTTTAGATGTGCAACTACCATTTACACAATTAGATTGTTGGATGTTTATTTCAGGATAGATAGTTTTGACTTGAATCATGACTATGCCATGAGAATTTGTTACTGCAAATGCTTAACATTTAATGTCTGCTAATAATTGAGGAACAGTACATTGGTCTATATTTATATTTAATTTCGTTATTTTGATAGGTTCTTATTTTGGACTAGTATTATGGAATTTTGACTTAAGGATCACAGCAACATAAGAATTGGGAAACCAGGACTTGGGAACTGCGAACTAACTTAAATTTTGAAATTTGTGAAGTGCTACCGGAGGGGGGGGTGGATCCAGCCTTTTGGACATGCGGATTCCTTTCCTAAGGTCGTTTTTTGTTATGAATTTTGAACTCTATATGGTAGGAAATACATCTGTCTCAATTAGTAGCTTAGTTAATTTTTTAAATTATTTCTATAGAGTCTAAATCAATAATTCCCTGACTACATTACGGTACCTGATGCCGAATTATCAGCTGGAATCATGCTTTGAAATTACATATTGAATACGGTATTTGTTTTATGTATAATCTCACAGCTATTATGAAAACGTACTGTGGAGAAGATAGTATATACACTGGTGATATCATTATGTCCCTCAAAGATTACATGTATAATCCCTTGTACTAAAAGTTTGGCACAAAGTACATTTTTGATCATGACCTGAGTGATGTGTGTTAAATAATACTATGGGGGTCATTACAACATTGGCGGTAAAAGCCGCTTACCGCCGCGCAGAAGACCGCCAACACACCGCCGCGGAATTCCGCCACAGCTATTATGACCCACATCTCGAAATCCGACAAAATTCAGACACCCACACAAGTCCGCCACACCAAACGTCAGTGATAAACTGGCGAAAACAAAGCCTCCACCGTCACGCCAACAGAAATACGCCCACACTATCACGACACACGAATCCACGCGGCGGTCTTTCAACCGCAGTATTCCATTGGCGGTACACACCGCCGCGCTCAAAATATACACACACATATACAAAACACAGCCACATTGGACAATTCGAAATACACACACCTGATACACATATACACACCACTCCCACACACCCAATACAATATAAAACACACACCCACATCACCCACAAACCCCTACGACCACTATTACAGAGAGAAGGCCAGAGAGAGACACCACCATCCACAAACTAGCAGCCACAGGCACTCAACACCATCACCCAGACAACTTTCACGCACAAAACACCACACACCACTACATATCACCACACACACCACCCCACACGTCACCTACACCACCCCATGGCACGGCAAAGACACCCCAGGTTCTCGGAGGAGGAGCTCAGGGTCATGGTGGAGGAAATTGTCCGGGTAGAGCTACAGCTATTTGGAGCACAGGTGCAGCACACCTCAATTGCAAGGAAGATGGAGCTATGGAGAAGAATAGTCGACAGGGTCAACGCAGTGGGACAACACCCAAGAAATCGGGACGACATCAGGAAGAGGTGGAACGACCTACGGGGGAAGGTGCTTTCCGTGGTCTCACAACACCACCAGGCGGTTCAGCGGACTGGCGGCGGACCCCCACCTCCTCACCCACAACTAACAACATGGGAGGAGCAGGTCTTGGCGATTCTGCATCCTGAGGGCCTCGCAGGAGTCGGTGGAGGAATGGACTCTGGTAAGTCATAACTTTAACTACCATATCTCCCACCCTACCTGCATGCTATCACATACCCCCACCCTCGCCCCCACCCCTATCACTCCAACTCCTCACAAATGTACCAATATCACAAACCACACATCCCAACACCAAGCCCTCCATGCAACACCAACGCATGGACACCCATCACTGAAGCATGCCCACTGCACATACCCAAACACCCCCCTAAACCAGCATCACACAAGCCCCCACACAGGAATGCAGGCACTGGGGTACACGGTCACCCACCCATTGCACACCATGACACACACAGATGCAATAATCATGCTTTTACACCCCTGCAGGACCACTACCCAACGTCACCAGACAGGAGGGTCCAGACATCTCCACCCCACCCACAGAAGAGGCCCACAGTGATGACAGCAGCTCTGTCCAACTGGATCTAGATGACCAGCCCGGGCCATCGTGGGCCTCGGGACAGTCGGTGCCCCTCACACAGGCACAGGCCACCACAGACCTACCCCCCTCTGGTAACACCAGCACAGTACCCACCCAGCGGGCCCACACCTCCGTCCCCAGGACACATCAATCAGCTGTGTGTCCACCACTTCAGGGAACCCAGAACAACTCACCACCCCAACAACAACAGGGACCTGGGGGCAGTGGTAGTGGGCACACGGTCCAGGGGACGGAGGCCCAGGAACACAGGGGAACTGGTAGGGCTGCTGGGTGACAGGGGGCGGACAGGCCAAGGGAACCCACTCTCCACGAGGCCCTCTCCTCCATCATGGGAGCATACCACCACTCCCAGGAGACGATGGCAACGGTCCTGGCCAAGTTTCAGGAGACCCAGCGCATGCATGAGGAACAGTATTTGGGGTTCAGGGAGGAACTCAGAACCATCAGCTCCGCCCTGGGCCCATCGTAGGGGTGCTGAACGAAATACTCAACCCCAGGAGGGACACTGTGGCACTCCAAGGGGCCCCTGGCACTAGCATGGACGATGAACTGCCCACCACCTCCGCCGGCGCTAGTGGACAGGAGGCACCGCCACAGGACCACCACACCAGCACCCCACCCCCTGCAGATGGAGAACCACCCCGCAAGCGGTCCCTGAGATCCAGGAACAAGACAGAGCACGATGCCAAGAAATGAGACCACTCTGATTGTCATCCTACTGTCCCACTTTGTCACCCTGTCCATATTGGAACTGCCCCAGCTCCACTTCCCATGCCCATATGGGCAATGCACCTATGAGACAAATAGACTGGACTCTGCCATGGACACTCTTCTGCCATCACCCCTCACCATTTTTTGTATTTAAATAAACACACCTAAAGCACCAAAAGATCTAGAGTCGGTCTGTGATTTTGAAATAGTGTATTTGCAATGACAGTGCTAAAATTTCCAGGAATTAGTAATGTCAACATACCTATGTCACACAGCTCTAGTCCATGAGGAATCTAAGCAGATGACACACGTTGGGACCCACATCTGTGAAACCGTAAGGGAAAGTGACAACTCAGTGACCATACACTGGGTGAAAACGACAGACAGGATAGAGGTAGAAGTGTAAAAGTACATGTAGTAGGCAGGAATGTATTCTCACCTGTGTTTCACTGGAAATATTGCTGGATGACTGAGTCCCTGTTGTCAATGTCTTCTTCCTCTGCTTCCTCCTCATCACTGTCCACAGGCTCCACAGCTGCCACAACACTGCCATCTAGACCATCCTCCTGCAGAAAAGGCACCTGTTGTCACAAAGCCAAGTTATGAAGCATACAGCAGGCCACGATGATCTGGCACACCTTCTTTGGTGAGTAGAATAGGGATCCACCTGTCATATGGAGGCACCTAAACCTGGCCTTCAGGAGGCCGAAGGTGCGTTCGATCACCCTCCTAGTCCGCCCATGGGCCTCATTGTAGCGTTCCTCTGCCCTGGTCCTGGGATTCCTCACTGGGGTCAGTAGCCATGACAGGTTGGGGTAACCAGAGTTACCTAATAACCACACCCGGTGCCTCTGTAGTTGACCCATCACATAAGGGATGCTGCTATTCCGCATGATGTAGGCGTCATGCACTGAGCCAGGGAACATGGCATTCACATAGGAGATGTACTGGTCGGCCAAACATACCATCTGTACATTCATCGAATGATAACTCTTCCGGTTCCTGTACACCTGTTCACTCCTGTGCGGGGGGGACCAAAGCCACATGGGTCCCATCAATGGCACCTATGATGTTGGGGATATGTCCCAGGGCATAGAAATCACCTTTCACTGTAGGCAAGTCCTCCACCTGAGGGAACACGATGTAGCTGCGCATGTGTTTCAGCAGGGCAGACAACACTCTGGACAATACGTTGGAAAACATAGGCTGGGACATCCCTGATGCCATGGCCACAGTTGTTTGAAATGACCCACTTGCAAGGAAATGGAGCACTGACAGCACCTGCACTTGAGGGGGGATTCCTGTGGGATGGCGGATTGCTGACATCAGGTCTGGCTCCAACTGGGTACGGGATTCCTGGATTGTGGCACGGTCAAACCTGTAGGTGATTATCAAATTTCTTTCCTCCATTGTCGACAGGTCCACCAGCGGTCGGTACACCGGAGGATTCCGCCATCTCCTCACATGTCCCAGCGGACAGTGCCTATGAAGGACAACAGCGAGCACAGAGTGAAACAACTCAGAGGTATGTACCCACAGTCTACACAGAACACGATTCATACACAAAATATGTCCTGTATGTGTGTTGAGAGTAGGCCTAGATATGTGTGACGGAGCTGGTAATTAGGCCATGTAGGCCCCTGAAATGGCGGCTGCCTGATCTCTAAAGCGGGACAATGGGATGTGAGGTAACTGCGCTGGCGTTGTACACCGTCGCAGTAGGCGGTCGAAGACCGCGGCGCAATGCTGCATTGGTTAACATTGGACCCTATGGGTCCCAGGAGCCAATGACGATGTACGCCGGCGGTGATGGTACGCACCGCCGCGGACGTGACCGCCATTTTCTATCTGTTGAATCACTCGATACCTGATCTTCGACAGGAGAGGACCTACACTGCAAGTGCTGCTGTGACCTCGGTCTGGAAGAGACAATGGCTCGTGCGTCTGGGGAAAGAGCCCCTGCCTTCACATCGGAGGAGTTGGAGAAGATAGTCGACGGGGTCCTCCCCCAGTACACGCTACTCTACGGTCCTCCAGACCAACAGGTAAGTACACAGGGAGAATGTTGTATGGGCTATGCCTGTGTGGAGAGGGCTGGTTGTAAGAAGGAAGGGGGCAGAGTCCTGCGTGCATGAAAGACGGTGGGTGCATGTGCCACATGGCAAGGGTAGGGATGGGGGCCAATCACTTTGACGGTGCAGTTGGTAATGACTTCTCTTCTTCACCTGTAAATTTCATGTAGGTCAGCGCCCACCAGAAGAAGGATATTTGGCGTGCAATCGCCAAGGACGTCCGGACCCTGGGGGTCCACCACAGACGGAACACCCACTGCCGGAAGAGATGGGAGGACATTCGCCGCTGGAGCAAGAAGACGGCGGCGGCTCAGCTGGGGATGGCCTCCCAACGTGGGAGGGGTGCCCGTCGAACCATGACCCCCCTGATGTTCCGGATATTGGCGGTGGCCTACCCTAAGTTGGATGGGCGCTTGATGGCATCACAGCAGACACAAGGGGGTGAGTACACTCTCATTCAGCTGACTTTGCGCGCAGTGGAGGTGTCTGGGTGGGGGAGGAGGGCTGTGGGTTTCCCTAGGCCAGGGCGAGTTCCGTAGGCTAGGCCCCTTTGTAAGGCATGGCCCTGTGGCCCCCAACCCCACCTCTGTAGAGTGCCAAGTACAGCTATTCATGCCCCTGTCTCATCTATGTGTGCAGATGTCGTCCATAGCCTTGTAGGCCATTTCCCAGAAAGTGCACTGTAGAGCCCAAGTGCGTGGCGTAGTGCAGGGGGCTTCTGTGTCTGTCTTGTCCGCCAACGGTAGCGGTAAGCCATGCACTCAACCTGTCTTTCTTCTGTTCCCCCCCCCCTTTCTTGCGGTCTCCCTGTTCTTGTGTGCATTAGCATCATCAGGCAGAGGAGCAGAGGCACCGGAGTGCGAGGGAGCTGCATCCCACATGGCCATGGAGGCCCACACTACGGACTCGGAATACACCAGTGGGACGGAGGGGAGCACCACGGTGGTCACAGGATCTGCAACCAGCGACACAGACTCGTCCTCCGATGGGAGCTCCCTTGTGGTGAAGGCAACATCTGTGCCCCCCACTTCAACAGGTACAGTCGCCACCCCCCCTACCAGCACCGCCCTCCCAGCAGCCCCTCAGCCTTCGCCCCATGCCCGCTCACCCAGGAGGGTGGGGCATCTCCTTCGCCCCAGGCACCTCAGCCCCTACCCCTGTCACCTCTGCTGCCCTCAGTGAGGAGGCCATTGACCTCCTCAGGTCCCTCACTGTTGGGCAGTCTACCATTTTGAATGCCATCCAGGGTGTAGAAAGGGAGTTGCAACACACAAATGCATTCCTGGAGGGCATTCATTCTGGTCAGGCTGCCCTTCATCAAACCGTTCAAACTCTGGCCTCAGCACTGATGGCAGCTATTGTCCCTGTGTCTAGCCTCCCCCCTCCAACTTCCTCCACCCAGAACCAATCCCCTGTACCTCTGCCTATCCCAAGCACACCATCAGACCAGCCTGCACACACCTGCTCAGGCAAACATAAGCACCACACATCCCACAGGCACTCACGCAAGCATCACACACATACAGACACACCAACATCCACTGCCTCCACTGTGTCCCCCTCCTCATCGTCTCCCTCCTCCCTCCCAGTCTCGTCTACACTCAAACCTGCATGCACTACCACTACAGCCACTACGTCCTACACCAGCACACCCACCACCACACCCTGCTCACGTGCACTCACCACCCCACTACCATTCACACGTCCCCTGTGTCCTCTCCCAGTGTGTCTGTGACGCCCCCTCCCAAGATACACAAACGCAGCCACACACCCACCCAACAGCCATCCACCTCACGACAGCCTGCAGCGCATGCACCTGCACCCAAATCCACAAAACTTACACCTCCTACAACCACCACCTCCTCCTCCACTCCCAAACCCCCTCCAGCTACCCGTCCCAGTGTCTCCAAACAACTTCATGTCCACCCTTAACCTATTTCCCACCACCCCCCCGTCCAACTCATAGGTCCCGTATTAGCACCTCAGCCACAAAGTCACCGGGACCAGGGGTGCCTGTTGTGACAGGTATGTGGAGTGCACCGGCCACCAGGCCAGCCAGTGTAACACAGAGCCAGAGCACAGCCAGTCCCCTCCCTGTCAAGCACCAGAAGTTGGCCAGTGCCCGGCGAGAGAGGGGGAAGACTCCAGACACCCAAGCCGCTCACAGGGGTCCCAGGGGGAGTGTGGACTCAGCTGTGATTCCTCCCAAGGTGGGGAAGGGGCAGAAGAAAGGCGCAAAGTCTGGGAGGAGCAGCACGGCGGAGAAGACCGCCATCATCCCCGCTGGCCAGGAGGCCACCGCCAGTCCCCTCGTCGCTGTACAGGAGGCCACCGCCAGTCCCCTCGTCGCTGTACAGGAGGACCCCGCCAGCCACAGCCCAGCTGCCCAGGAGGGCCCTGCCAGCCACAGCCCAGCTGCCCAGGAGGGCCCTGCCAGCCACAGCCCAGCTGCCCAGGAGGGCCCCGCCAGCCACAGCCCAGCTGTCCAGGAGGACCCCGCCAGCCACAGCCCAGCTGCCCAGGAGGGCCCCACCAGCCACAGCCCAGCTGGGCAATGAAGGCCCGCCAGCCCCAGCCCAGCTGGGCAATGAATGACCGCCAAGTCAAGCACCGCTGAACAGGGCAAGCACCGCTGAACAGGGCATGGACCGCCAACTCAAGCACCGCTGAACAGGGCAAGGACCGCCAACTCAAGCACCGCTGGACAGGGCAGGCACTGCTGAACAGGGCATGGACCGCAAACTCAAGCACCGCTGAACAGGGCAAGCACCGCTGAACAGGGCAAGGACCGCCAACTCAAGCACCGCTAGCCCATGAGCGGCAGGGGCAGTGACGCAACAGGGACCGTCACAGGGTGAGTGATGCACTCTGGGCACCAGTCCCCCTCCAGAACCAGTGGAGACATGCATCCACTCCGTCTGTCCTGCACAGGATGAAGCACTCTGGGCACCAGTCCCCCTCCAGAACCAGTGGAGACATGCATCCACTTGAGAGACTGTGGCTTTGCACGCCCCAGGATTGAACAGTGGGCAAACCACCCACTTGGGAGACTTGAGAGACTGTGGCTTTGCACTCCCCAGGATTGAACAGTGGGCAAACCACCCACTTGGGAGACTTGAGAGACTGTGGCTTTGCACTCCCCAGGATTGAACAGTGGGCAAACCACCCACTTGGGAGACTTGAGAGACTGTGGCTTTGCATTCCCCAGGATAAGGCAGTGGGCAAACCACCCACTGGAGAGACTTGAGAGACTGTGGCTTTGCACTCCCCAGGATAAAGCAGTGGGCAAACCACCCACTGGAGAGACTTGAGAGACTGTGGCTTTGCACTCCCCAGGATAAAGCAGTGGGCAAACCACCCACTGGAGAGACTTGAGAGACTGTGGCTTTGCACTCCCCAGGATAAGGCAGTGGACAAACCACCCACTGGAGAGACTTGAGAGACTGTAGCTTTGCACTCCCCAGGATACATCATTGGGCATGGAGCCCCCTCGTGGATCTGGTGTCGTGCACTCATCCGGCTGAGGTGCCCCCCCTTCCCTTCCCCCTGAGGTGCCTGTTGTATTTCTATCTGATGCCCCTGCAGTGTTCTCTCCGTCATGTTCGGGTATCTTGTATGGGCCTCGCCCATCCATTTTGGGCCCAGTGGTCCACGGACTAAGAATGGTGTATTAGCTGGACTACTATTCGTGGTGTATATTTTGTTAATAGTGTATATATGTATATTTTTGCTTACTCTATTTAGATATTATACAATGGTTACACTCATTTCCTTTTGTCTTTGCATTCTTCTGGGGGGGTGTTACTGTAATGTTTGGACATGCTGTATTAGTGTGTGTTGTAGTGGGTGGGGGTGTTGCGTGTGTGTGTCCCTGTTTTTTGCCTCCCCCTCCCCTATGTCGTAGGTGCAGTACTCACCGTGGTCTTCGCCGCCGGCGTTGGTGCTCCTGGTACAGGAGCAGGAAGACTAGCGCAGGAAGAATATGGAGTTCCGGCTCCATGGTGCCCTCTTTCCTTGTGGAGTGTGATGAGGTGAGCGTTTTCTCTTCGAATTTCCTGTTTCCGCCGTGTTTTTATCCGCGGTGAATCCGCCCCGGAAAAGGTGGCGGATTGGCCTGTCATAATAGTGTGGGTGGTACATTGTCTCCCGCCTGTCTGTTGGCGGTGACCGCCAAGCTGTTTGTCTGTACTGCCGTGGCGGTCGGAGTGTTAAAGTGGCTGTCTTTGTTCAGTCGTAATTCCAAATTTTTTACCGCCGGACTGTTGGCGGTCTTACCGCCGCTTTAACACCGTCCGCCAGGGTTGTAATGACCACCTATATTTTAATGTGACTAAAGTACATAAATCCTGTATAGAGGATGCATTCAAAGTAGTGCACACAGATGTTTTGGTCATTATCATGTCTGGTGGATCTGTTTTCCATATTGTTTTCCTCATATGTTTGAGGTTTTAAGAATTATGCATATTGTTTTTTCGTTGAAGTCCGCTTTGTATGTTTTTAAATGTGTATATATTATGTTTGTGTAGCACTGAAGTCCTTTTGGACGAAACGCGTTGGCTGTAGCAGAATCAGAAAAAAAAACAAAAAAGTTTTAAATGGAAGATTACAAACAAAGAATCTCTTGCAATGTGAAACTGACTTTTGGAATCTGTGTATTTATGTGTATTGTCTTTACTAATTGACAATATAATTGACTGTGGGTGCTAAGTCATAAAAAAAGATTATCTAAGTGTTTGTATTATAATAAAGTGTGTATCAGCACCTATGTGCAGAAATACAGTGATAGCAAAGGACTTCTGCTGAGTCTCAACTTTTATTAATAGTGAGATAAAACAAATTTGGACCCTTAAACGAACCATCACCAAGATGAGTCAAAGGTTATCAAAAGCTCAAGATAGGAGTCAGTGTAATGCACTGTCACGGTTTCGGGCAGGTCTTGTCAGGACTCTGGTTGGGGCACCCCTTGAGGGCACAGAATATCTCCCACGGAGGTAGTGTACCGAAGCAGAAGAGCAGCTAAAGGCATACATGGGGAAAGGACAGCAATAGAAAGGCACAGACAATAGGATAGTGAAGGCAGATCAACCTTAGTGCGAACAAACAGGGAACGGATCACTAATGGACAAACATGCTGGGGTTATCAGTAAGGTTGTACACAGGGTAGGGCTCAGAACTTCCCACAGCAACAGGGAACGTCAATGCCTCTGTGCAGATTACTGTTACTTGTAGACAACCCGAAAGCCCCATAGAAAGGAGGCAGCAGAAGTGATTCTGTCTCTGCAACCTTAGGGCACAAACAAGGATTATACTTACATACACAAGACTAGCCCTTGTGGGTCCAGCTGGAAACACAGTGGCAATTCCTTGAAAACAGCAATAGTACACTGTCACTGTTAGGCTCTAAAGACTACATACAACACTAGACAAAGGATGCGGGCTATAATTGCCTCCTGGAAACCAGGAGCGAACTCCAGTACAAAGGAAAACTCTTATACACAGGTGAGGACTGATAGTACACCTACCAGACATGATAACCCAAGAGGAAACAGAAACAGAAGGAACAAACTAGGAGGCAAAGGCAGGAACAGGGAACGGGCTCAGGCTGAAGCAAAGGCAGGCCAGGACTGGAAAAACAGGGAGCAGGCTCTGGCTGGAACAAGCAGGAACAGGACTGGAAAACAGAGAGCAGGCTCTGACTGGAACAAGCAATAACAGGACTGGAATACTGAGAGCTGGAACAAGCAGGAACAGGACTGGGAAATAGAGAACAGGTTCACGCTGAAACAAGGCAGGAACGGGCTGGAAAACAGGGAGCAGGCTCTGGCTGAAACAAGCAGGAACGGGGATGAGAAACAGGGAGCAGACTCTAGCTGAAACAAGCAGGAACAGGGCTGAGAAACAGAGAGCAGGTTCAGGCTGAAGCAGGACTGGAACACAATCCAAAAAGGGGTCTGGTACACAAAGGAATCGAACTCCAATGCACGACGAGGAGCTTCAGGGAATGGCAGCTTATAAGCAGTTCCAGGCAGCAGCAAACCCAGGGTGGAGTCAATGGCTGGGCTGCACAAGAGAGGTCACAGGTGTGTGCAGTTTCAGTCTCAAGTCCTGGAGGAGAGAATCCAGTGAAAAGGAGCAACCAGACTTTTCCCATAGGAAGCAATGGACAGCAGATTACAGGTCTTGCCTACTACCAGGCAGTGCATTATGGAACCTGAAGTCCATGGGAGTAAATGTAGTAATTCTAGAGCATGCAATATCGAAAAGGGAAGCAAACAGGAGTCAGAAATGGACTCTGGGTGAGTGTTAATGGTGATTTTCAGGCTACAGAGTGTCAGTTTACAGCGCCCCCTAGAGATGGGACGGCAGTCGTAAGATGTACTCCTACAGTGCCCATCACCAAACGCTCTTCAAGTGTGGACAGTAGAAGAGAGAGTGAGCCTCTACAGTGAACCTTTACCATGTGAGCAGAATTTTTCCTCTAAAAAAGTTACCTACATCTAGCAAGGTTTCTATTCCAGACTGTGTAGTAAAAAGAAAGAAGCATATCCTTCCAGCGAGTATACCAAATATATTAAGGAAGGACCGACCTCCGAAGTCAAAGCAAAACGTTGATATTAATATTTCAGATGAATACATCTACCTGTGGATTCCTCACCTTTTAAGTACTCCCATTGTGCCAGCAATCAACGGAAATGTTTTCTTTCTAGCTCTTTACGTCGACAAGGACATCACAATGGAATGGCTTTGCATGCAACTCCGTTGGATGTCATCAGAGCCATAAAGTCCTCGCCGGCGTGCTAATGTCAGTTCCCTTTTTTCTGTGCCTTCAACGCTAGCGTTTTTTCTACCTCTCCAGGTGGTTACACTATATCGTAGCTTCATTGTTGAGTTTTTTTTTCTTCGCGCAACAGTGTCACCGCTGAAGAAGTTGGCCTTAAAGCCTTGTAGAGAGTGTGGGGGTCACATGTTGGTTACTGACCCTCTCAAAAACTGTCTCTGTTGCCTAAGTTCTGACCATGATGTCAGGGGATGCTCTTCATGCCAAAGCATGAACCCGGACGTACTTAAGGGAAGAGAGGAAAAGCTGTTCTTAGCTAAGGCTAAAAAAAAGAGAAGCCGGCCATTGAAGATCCAGGCCTCCAGGGGAGTCATCATCCCACGTGTCTTCAAGGTCGCACAAAAAGCATCAGCGCCACAGCTCACGACATTGCTCATCCCGAGATGCCAGCTCTCGGTCTTTGTATCCAGCTTCAAAGTCTTGGCAACATGATAAGTGAGTCCCACTCTATCGCCTCCTCAACCGAAGTCGCCAGATTTCACTGGTGCCTTCTTTGGTGGAAATCTCGGTGTAGCCATTGAGTCCTGCGGCACAGTTTTCTCCTGTTGCTCCATCAGCTCAGGAGATGGAAGAACAGGCGTCGAGTCAGGCCCAGCTTCCACAACGGACCCATCCAACTTCTTAAATGCTATGTATAGCATTTTTAATAAAGCATTGGCCCCCTCTGGTGCACCTGCGGGCCCCACAGGTCTTTTGGCCTTTAACCTTGGAGGCTTCCTGGCGCCATATAGGCAGGCTTTCATGCCTATGACTCCCTATCAATGGTCGAGGACAGCGCTGAGAAAGGTACTAATATCGGACAGATCTCATCCGGCGTCGGGTCAATCTACACCTGCATGGAGCAAGCTACTGGTGCCGGGCCCAACTTCACCGATGCCACAACAGGCTTCCTTGACATTGGTGCATTCACTGTCAACTCCGTGGCTTGAATCCAGGATAAGGTCGAGTAGGGAAGCCTTTAGGCTCTTGGAGGAGCCGCAGTACATGTAAGAGCAGGAGGACCTGGAGGAAGGAGAGATTCCCTTGCTTTCCCACGAGTTTGAAGGTATTGAGGTTGTGAGTGGGTTGGACACTTCTCCTGAGTGGGAACTGTTGTCCCCTGGGGATTTATCACCTCCGGAGGTTACCTCCTATCATGGGGTAGTCAGGAAAGCAGCAGAACGTTTGGACTTACCTCTGCCTATAATGGAACTAAAATCGAACATTCTGACTGAGGTGCTTCACTCTTCCTCCACTGCATCAAAACCTCTCCTGACATTTAATGAGGTTTTGTCGGAGCCTGTCTTGGATCAGTGGCGGAAGCCAGTTTCTACTCCTTCCGTCTCCAAGTCTATTGCCAGAAGGTATAGAGCTGCACCAGGTGACCTACAGGTTCTGAGTCAGCATCCAACACCTGAATGGCTCGTGGTGCAGGCTTCATGTTCATCCAAAGCTGCATCTGGTTCCTTCCCCATGACTCCTGCAGACAGAAAGTCAAAACGCATGGAACAGTCAGCAAAGAAGATTTTTTTGTCAGGAAGTATGGTGTTAAAATTGGTGAATGCTACATGGCTGTTGGGCAGGTATATCCATGCTCTGATGGATTCAACCAAGAAGGTTATTCCTAAGCTTCCAACGGATGTGCAGGGTCATCTCATGGAGCTACTGCAGGACAGTCAGACAGCAAAATAGGTTATTCAATCTGGCCTGGACACTGCTGCCAGAGCCATAGGGACCTCTATTGCAAACAGAAAGCATGCATGACTTAGAGGTTCGGGGTTCTCCCCTGATGTACAGTCTGCTCTAATGCATCTTCCATTTGATGGGTCTAGATTGTTTGGAGCCAAGGCAGATTCTGCCTTAGAGAGGTTTAAGGAGAGTAAGTATACCACCAAATCTCTAGGGCTTCAATCTCTCTGCTCGACCTATTGGTCTTTCCTTAGGATTGTGGGGTTTGTTCGCAGATCCTCCTTTCGCGGGAGGCAGCAATTCCAAAGTCAGTAGTCTACCAACCCCCTTTACAAATCCTACAGAGGTTATGGAAGACCTAGGCAGCATGGAACCGTCCATCAGCCTCCCTTCTCCTACACTTCTTCATCCGCTGCATCCATTTCTGGGAAGCAACCCTAGTTCTCCCTCCTTTCAAGAACATGTGTTACCCGTAGGGAGAGGTTAATTTAGTTACGTCAAAAGTGTGAGTCAATAACAAAAGACAGTTGGGTGTGAGACATTGTAGGAAATGGATATGTCCTTCCCTTTTGGGAGTTTCCTCCTCCTATTCTTCCCCAGCAAACTTGGTGTTCAGAAGAACATCTGCTAATGCTTCAGCAGGAGGTACAAAATCTGCTTTTAAAGGGTGCAGTGGAGCTCGTTCCAGAGCAGGAAAAGGGCTAGGGATGTTATTCAGGATATTTTCTCATCCCCAAAAAAGGATGGTCGTTTCTGCCCCTGAGTATTTTGAAATGGTTCCTGAAGCAGGAAAATTTCAAATGCTGACCCTAGCACAGGTGCTTCTTGCTCTGGACAAGGAAGACTGGATGGTTTCTATCGACTTGCAGAGTGCGTATTTTCACATCCCCATTCTGCACTCACACAGGAAGTATCTCTGCTCTAAAGTAAGAACGCAACACTACCAGTTTGCGGTCCTCCCTTTTGGTTTTACTTCCGCACCTAGAGTCTTCACCGAGGTAGCCAGGTGACACTCCACCAAAACTGTCTATGCTGGTTGATAGGCCAGGATTGTTAAATGGTTTGAGGACAGACACGTGGACCCTTTAAAGGGCCACTTACCCAATCCTTTGCAATTTGCTCCTTCCTTGGCACAGTAAGGTTGTGCAGTTGCGACAGCGAAGGGCTATCCCGCTGCACTTAGGGAATTTATTTGTTTAGCTGACCAACCCTCTTTGTTTAAGTCCCCTATAATTTTAAGGTTTCTTAAGGGTTTGACTGACACGTTTCCTCCCACTACTTTTATAATGCCTTAGTGGGATTTAAATTTAGTTTTAAAGTATCTCATGGGCACACTGTCTGAACCGTTACCCAGAAGCCTGTTGAGGCTTCTTACGCTTAAAACTGTTTTTTTTCAAAGCGATCTTGTCGGCTTGACGTGTTAGTGAGCTGAAAGCTCCGAGTGTAAAACCACAGTTTATCACTTTCCATGCCAACAAGGTGGTTTTGAGAACCAAGGTGGCTTTCCCGCCAAAGATAGTGCCTCCTTTTCATTTAGGGCAGTTCATCACCCTCCTGTCCTTTTTCCCTCCCCATCCTTCTAAGGAGGAGGAAAGGCTGCATCGTCTGGATCCAAAGAGAGTTTTGAGCTTCTACAGAGACAGGACAAGAGCGTTTAGGACAGACAATCAGCTTTTCATCGACTATGTGGGCAAGATGGGGGGAAAACCGACCACAAATGAACATTATCAGGATGGATCATTCTTTGCATCAAAATATGTAATGCACTACCAAAGAAAGATCCTCCTGAGGGCATTAGAGTACATTCTACTAGAGCCAAGTCTGCTACTTCGGCTTTGGCTAGAGGTGGACCTGTTGTAGATATTTGCAAAGCAGCAACTTGGGCTTCCCTCCACATTTTTGCCAAGCATTACTGTTTGGACTCAGAAGTGCGGAGGAACGACCATTTTGCACATTCAGTGGTGCAGGATTTCTTGGTATAGCCAGGCAGACACCCACCTACGAGTGTAGGACTGCTTTGGGACTGTTTTCAAAAGGTGAGGAGTCCATGGGTAGATGTATCCATCAGAAGAACAAGTTACTAACCTTCGGTTGGTAACGCTTTTTCTGGTGGATACAGTATCTACCTGTGGGTTCCTCACTGACCCACCCGCCTCCCCCTTGCCTTTCTGAATATACCAAGAAGGAAATTGTTGTGTATGTTTTGTATATGTTGCAGATTGTATATGACAGAATGTTTGTGTGTGTGTGTGTGTATATATATATATATATATATATATATATGTGTATATAAATTCTTGAGTTGAGTTTGAACATGCTGTGTTTGCGATGATGGTGTTCATGAAAAAGTGGGTGAAACTGACGTCCGCATATCGGCGATGACTTCTTTTGCCTCCGATGACGTCAGACGGAGTCACGTGCGGAGCCGTTCCATTGTGATGTCCTTGTCGACATGGAGAGCTAGAAAGAAACATTTTCAGTTGATTGCTGGTGCAATGAGAGTAATCAAAAGGTGAGGAATCCACAGGTAGATACTGTATCCACCAGAAATAGCATTACCAAAGGTAAGTAACTTGTTTGTTTAAGCCAAGTAAAAAAAGCCCATGATGGCCTCCAGAATAAAGGCCAACCTCCAACCACTAACATGTAAAAAGATGATTTCTCAAAACTAACAAATATTGTTTCTGCTAAACTTTAAAAAAAATAGCATCATTACATATGGTCCAATCAGGCTTGGAAATATGTGATTCAGCTGCCTCTGTTAAAATGGAGTCTAGGGATAAATATGTATAAATTATAACCAAGACAAGCAATGGTTGAGATTAAAAATATCTAATTCCTTAAATTTTTTATATGGCTGTGAAAGAACTGTGAGAAGTAGTACCAATTAATCTCCTCGTTTCTTAAAATAAAAATGAGAATCAAGTTACCTTGGACTTTGATAAGTTCTATGCGCACCTGCTGAAAAAGAAATCAAGGGGTCACCTCAAACCTAAAAAATCATTGAAACAATTGTCAAGATTAAGTCAATTTGAACATCACAAATTTAAGAAGAAATCTGCATGATTTTCAGATTGAATGAATAATGATATGCACACCTTAAGGACAAAAGTAAAATAAGTAAATTTATTTCACAAATAGAATTAAAATTGGGGGATTGCTGAATCCAACCAGTGCAGAAACCTGCTATGTATTATCCTGACTGACTTATGAATATGCTATTTAAATAATTGAAGAGGCAGCACATCATAAATATTTATCACCATCATAAGGAGGATAAATCTTCACAAGATATGATGTAAAAAAAGAAGAAGGGGGCAGACTAGTTATGTGCAGAGGTCATGTATATTGCTCAAATAATAAAATCATAACAAATAATAGCTCAGGGACTTGCAGTGTGAGTACATTAACTTGAGCCATTGTTGTCTCGATGGATGCAAGACATTAGAAGTGGTCTTGTGCAAATTAAGCGCCTTTGCTCCATCATTTCAATACAAGCATATGCATAGCTTGATCGTGGCAACCAAATACAAATGTTGCTCAAACAGTGGAAAAATAAAAGTAATAAGGGAGGATCGAGCACAATGTAATAGTGTAAGCCATTGATATATGGTGCTAGTAGCTGCCTAGTAATTAGCCAAAGGCAGGCATTAAAACCTTGGTTACGAATAGTAATTAAAATCTTATAAGATAGAGAACCAGATGTAGAAATTGCCCCAAATTAATTTGCATCAAATGTGCTTGTGTAAAAAAGAAAAGGAAACGGTGGCGGCCTCAATTTCAGTAGAAGGCTACCGCCCCAATGAGTCAGCTAATGAGTAGTCAAATATGTTAATCATGTAAGCACAAAAGGATTTCGAGCACAACGTATGTTAACAATATTTAGAAAGCGTTTCCACACTTAAAAGAATCCAAGCATGCATAATCTTCACGTCCTTAAACTCCCACGGAGTAGCAAGTAGTGAAGCGGCTTACCGTAACAGTGCCGTAGTTTGTTGGCATCCGCTCCATGTACTACAAACAAACATAGGACCAAACACCAGTGGTTGGCCCTGCAACTTTGATACTAGTGTATAATGTAATATATAAAGAGAAAAGAAAAAGTCGCAAAATGATGCTGCTATATTTCAACAATGCATCCATACAAAACCTCCCAACAGATCATGGTGACTGTTAGACCTGACAGCTTTAGGGTGGTCATCCCCCAACTTTTTGCCTACCTCCCTCCACTTTTATGACACTGTTTTTGCTGGTTTTAGGACTTTGCACGCTTTACCACTGCTAACCGGTGCTATGCTCTCTCCCTTAAACACTGTAACATTGGTTCACTCCAAATGGCATATTTGATTTACTTATAAGTCCATAGTATAGTGCACTACATGTGTCCAGGGCTTGTAAATTAAAAGCTACTAGTGGGCCTGCAACACTGATTGTGCCACCCACATAAGTAGCCCCTTAACCATGTCTCAGGCCTGCCATTGCAAGGCATGTGTGTGCTGTTCACAGCCACTTCGACTTGGCATTTAAAAGTACTTGCAAGCCTTAAACTCCTCTTTTTCTACCTGTAAGTCACCCCTAAGGTAGGCCCTAGGTAACCCATAGGTCAGAGTGCTTTGTAGGTAAAATGCAGGCCATGTACATGTGTTTTATATGTCCTGGTAGTTAAAAACTCCTAAATTCGTTTTCTACTACTGTGAGGCCTGCTCCTTTCATAGGCTAGCATTAAGATTGCCCTCATATACTTTTTGAGTGGTAGATTCTGACCTGAAAGGGGTAACCAGGTCATATTTAGTATGGCCAATATGGTAATAGAAAATACTGCTTATTGATGAGGTTGGATTTTATATTACTACTTTAGAAGTGCCACTTTACGACAGGGAGCATTTCTCTGCCCTTAAAAACCATCTGTACCTTACAGCCTATCTCTAATCAGCGTCTGGGCTGGGCTGGTTGACGGCTCCCTTGTGCATTTCACCCAGACAACCACAAACACAGGACACTCAGTCACACCTGCACTCATCTGCATGCTGAATGGGTCTTCCTGGGCTGGAATGATGGAGGGCCTGACACTTACATTTCAAAGGTTAGCGGCCTGTCCTCACACAATGGACTGCCACACCCCTTACTGGGACCCTGGCGGACAGATCTGTACTGAAAGGGGAACTTGTGCACTTCAACACTACTCTCTGAAGTCTACCCCACATCAAAAGGCATTTTTGGGTATATAAACTGGGTCTTTGACCCCACGTAATCAGACACTTCTGGACCTGAACCTGCAACTGGTCAAGAGGAACTGCCTGGCTGCCCAAAGGACTCAGTTGGATTGCTTTGCTGAGAAGGACTGCTGCCCTGCTGTTGCCCTGCTGGCCTCTGACTTTGCTGAGAAGTGCTCTCCAAGGGCTTGGATTGAGCTTGCCTCCTGTTTTCTGAAGTCTTAGGGCCAAAAAGACTTCGGGCCATATGTACGAAAGCTTTTTCCCATAGACACAGAATGGGTAAAATCCTTTCGTACATCTGGCCCTACATCTCTTCAGGAAATTCCTTGCGACCGAGAAATCCCCACACAGCAAAACCGGAGTGACGCAGCCTGACTTCCAGAGTGCAAATTTGACGCAACGCCGGCATTGCAACAGAACATTTGATGCACCGCCCTACTGGATCGATGCACAGCCAAACTGGAACGACGCAGCTGATTCCCCAAGTGGAAAATCGACAGAGCGCCTGCCGTGCATCAGGAAATTTGATGCATTGCCCTTCTGGATCCACGCAACGCCTGTGACTTCTTCCAGTGTGCGCCGGATTTCCGAGCATCGTCCGTGGGCGTCAAAAAGATCCCCGCATCGCAGTGAGAAACGGAGACTGTGCACCGAAAAATGACGCAAGCCCCTTGTAGAGTGGAAGGAAACAACGCAACGTCTGTGCCATGTCAGACTCGCACCTTATTTTTCCACGCATCCCCTCTCCTACGGTCTCCGTGCGTGTTATTTTTTTACGGAGACCAGATATTTTGTGTAATCAAGAGACAACCGTTGATTTATAAGATTTAAGACTTTTTTTAAACTTGCAAAAGTGATATTTCAACTTGTACTTATTGAATCTTTATCATTTTTACCGTATTTTATTCAGATAAAAATTATCTATTTTTCTAAACCTGTGTGGTGTATTTTTGTGGTGTTTTCACTGTATTACTGGATGATTTATTGCACAAATACTTTACACATTGCCTTCAAAGTTAAGCCTGACTGCTCAGTGCCAATCTACCAGAAGGTGGGCACAGGGTAATTTAGATTGTGTGTAAATTACCCTGATTAGGATTGTGGTCCCTACTTGGACAAAGTTGTATACCTCTGCCAACTACAGACCCCATTTCTAATAATGACCATTAGTTTTTAAAGTAAAATTGTTTTAATCCATCCGGATAAGTGAAAAGAGGACAATCTGAAAAAAATTTAAAACTATTTATCAAGTGGTTTATCCTGCAGCTAAGCATCTAAAGTAATCCTTAGTAATTGAGGAAAAAGGGAGAACCATTCATCATGCATTTTGTCCCGCAGCTAAACTACTAAAATACATCTTGACATGTAAAGAGGTGAATTTGTATGGCCGCAGAATAACGCCGCCATGATCAGAAGGTAAACAAAGTGTTAAAACTGTACTGAGATGCCTATCAATAATAGGTCCCATCCTCATAAAATGTCATTATTTTTCCCTGTCCTGAGTCTCAAAACAGAAAGAACATAATGACCACACAGTGTGATATTGAATTAAAGATGCATAGAAATTGAAGGGATAGAGATGGAAAGAAAACTGAACACCACAAAGGTGTGCTCCTTAGCAGAATACGTTTTTGTGGTTGCATTACAATAAGAAATCATATCAATGGTACAAAACATTATGCAAGAAGATGTAATGCCACAATTTCTTTGAAAGTAAAATCTTTTTCATAATCTAAGACATTGATTATAAGCATGCCATACTAAAAAAAATTGATACTGAGGTCACATCAACAGTTTAGGAGATCTAAAAAGAGAACATAATGGAAATAAGTTGTTAGATCATCAGTGGAACGTGGTCTAATAGTAATGACAAGAAAATGTCCATCCGTTGAGCATCTGTTTGTACAGTAAGCACATTCAAATTAGAACAATATTTGTATTCATACATACGATTGTCATTGTAAAACTGGTAATTCCAGTTAGCTATACGTTGCTAGATTTAGTATTATATAATGCACGATATTAGTTATGAAGTTAGTCATTAAAACAATCCTTACATTCCTAATCCAAGAACATGTCATATATTAAACCAAAAACCATATATGCTTTTAAAAAGAATGGTTTGTATACACTTTCAGATCTGATTCAGCGCTATCACTATATAGGACTAGTGTGTCACACAGAATGGATTACTCTAGGAACTGATACATTTCATTGCCTTGATTCATTCCAGTTCAGCCATGCGATTTCCACCCTTTGGGTCAGCTTTTGTTAGACTAATCGCCAGAAATCTTATAACCGGGACATCAGATGTAGCATGTGCCTCTTGGATGTGTCTCACCAGAGGATATGTCATGTCACTGTTTCTCACTGCACTCACGTGTTCTTGTATGCGTTCTTTAAGTAGGTGAATAGTGCTCCCAAATTTATATGGCCTTGCACAGGCAAATCAATATATAGACAACATATTTGGTGTTGCAATTTATGAACGGTTCAATTCTGTATTCACTGCTAATATTAAAGCTCAGGTTTTGTGTTCTGTGCATGGTAGGATTACACATATTGCATGCAATACATTTAAAGAAACCTTTTGGTTTGTTAGGTAGTCATGTGAGAGTTTCTACAAGTAGTGGTGGTAGGTAGCTGTTACATTCTGTATCCCTAATGGTTTTATCCCTCTTGTGCATTTAGTTTAGATGGTATGACACGTGCCAGAGTTTTGTCACTGCTTCAGATGTACCAGTGTTTTAAAAAAGTCTTGTATATGGTGTAATCTGTCACAGTTATATGGGTTGCAAAATGGAATCATTGTGCTTGTAGTGTTGGTCACTTGTTTCTTCTTCATCAACATGGTGTCCCTGGATTTTGAGATCTTATCCCGTGCCCCTGCTATGACCTTTCTGGGGTAAACCTTTTGTATGAATCTATAGGCTAATCCATCAAGTTTAGTTCGACAGACGTCTGGCTTACTGCAATTCCTTTTGATTCTGGACATTTCCCCATATGGAATGGCTGACCCGTTGTGGGGTAAACACTAGTGGTATGCAACACTGCATTACATTTTCTGGGTTTGCAGTATAGTTTTGTTTGGATCTTATTCACATTTATATAAAGCTCAATATCTTCAAAAGCAGATAGATTGCATGTTAAACACAAGTCATCTGTATATTGTAATAATTAGTATTAAGGTAAGTACAAAGTTCCAATAAGAGTGATTCAGACCCTGTTCAAGTTAGAAGGACCCTGTTCAAGTCAGAAGGACATTGTCTGTATACCTAAATATGCTCATCCAGATAGTGGGGACCACTGAGCCATGGATGTCTTAATTCAGAAGAAACACATGTAAAGGTTTGTATAAGAAGGTGAAAAAGGTGACCCCATAGCAACTCCCTGGGCCTGTCTAAACCACTGTCCCTTGTGGGTTAAGACATTATTTAGTACAGATTTTATCATGTCAAGAATCATATCTGTGTGTTCGATGTAGTATGCAGATCTGATAGAAAATGTTATGCCACTTCCTGTCTCTGGTTTTGGGTATGCATGTATACAGTGAGCTTACATCTAGGGTAACTCGTATCATTTCTGGTGACCATTGAATATCATCAATTTTATTCAGCACATTTTGGTGTCTTGTAGGAAAAATGCAAGATTTTTCAATAAGGGCTGTAGGAATCCACCTATATATTCAAACACTTTTTTTGGTTGGCTACCCGATTCCGGAGATAATAGGTCTTCCCAGTTGAAATGCCTTATCTTTGTGATTTTTGGCAAGGTGTATAGGCATGGTATTGTGGGATTGAACATATATCTACATTCTAAATCCGTAATGACACATCCGTCCCAAAACTTGTGTAACAGATCCCCCAGGTGTGTTGTAATCAAATTCATGGGATTGCCGTTGAGTTTCTTATATGCCACAGTATCATCCAATTGTCTATCAATTTCTCCCACATAATCCTCCCTGTTCACTAGAACTATATTGCCTCCTTTTTCAGACTCTTTAATTAGTAGAGACCTGTTAGAATTGAGATCACGGAGAGCTTTCCTCTCTTATGCCATTACGTTCTGTGATATATGCAGTGCTTAATTTGTAAATAAAAATGTGCCAGTGCCCAAAGCTCTCCTCTGAAACACGCGGCTGCTGCATACTGAGGCAGTGTAATCCTGAAGCCACCTCAGCTCCTTTAAACCATTTACAGCCACTCCCTGTCCCTTCAGTTCACTCGTGCAGTTTTCAGCTTTCTCCCTTTGTGACACTTTTTCATTTTTTTTCTTCCTCCATCTTTTCCCATATGTGTCTTTTGCGCTGTAAATGCTTGAGGCAAAAAAATAAGTGCCGGCCCTCAGAAATAAGTGCAGATGCCCCACACTGGAAATTACCAGCTCAAATTAATCCCTGGGTATGTGTGATTTCTATTTTCCTACATCAAGATCATACAAATCTTTTGTCACTAATTTTCTGAAAACATCAATGACATTTTCAGCCGGTAGGGCTGGTATGAATATTGATTTAGGTTTTAGTCCACTTTCCATTGTAACACCCTTCGAGATGCCAAGATCATGTAATATTTGTTGTTTATTAAGGCAACTACCCTTACTGTCATTAGTGGATAACCATAGTTGGATATGCTGTATGTCTTTGACATTTCGATTACTAATTGAGTTCTTCTCATTACTACAACAAGAATTGTACAATTAAAAATTCACAAACAAAGTAGAATGCTAATTCCAAATTCCAACTGAAGACCATTTCTTTTTTAAGACAATTGATAACTAAAATCAAATACAATTAGGAAAAATGGAACACCACAAGCAAAAGGAAAGAAAAGTAGAAGGAAAAAGAAAAGGAAAACCAAAAATAGAAAAGAGAAACACGCACTCACAGTGAAGAAAAAATGAGAAAATGAATTTTCCCTCACATCTTCTATCTAATAAAAACAATCATATTTAATATGGAGGTCAAAGACTGTGGGAATCTCAGGGGAAAAAAGATCAAAGAATGAAGCACAGGGGTCTATATAAAATGTGACTTGTTCAAGGTAATCACCTTAAATGTATAGTTGAGCTTGAAAATCAATCCTTTAAAAAAGAGCCCCAAAGCTCATCAAATATCTGAATTTTTGTTATTTAGCTTATAAATATGGTGTTCAAAACATGCCATATCATACATATTGTTCAAAAAGGTCTGCAGACTTGGTATTAGAGACGACTTCCAAAGATGCATTATCGCCAATTTAGCAACCCCTAGAGCGGTAGGCACCGCACTACATGTGTGAATTGGGAATTAACCATATTCTGTCATTTCAATTGTAAATTAAAGAAGGTATATGTGTATTTGTGTTGTATCACAATGATTGGATGAACAAAATCCTAGACGCTTGCTTAGTATGTTTATTTCATGTTGTGTCAGTACATGATTAGATTAATTGACAATTGAAATGGTATGTCCCTTGTTACTGTTGGTAACTGTACTCCCACCCTGAGTCAACATTGTTTCGATGTTCATTGATTCTTGACCTTAGCTTTCATTGCACCCCAGTTTAAACATTCATTTTTTCCCCTTCTTGTTGCTTTTCTGGTTTTGGGGTGATCTGTTGCCCAACATTTAGTTTGTTTCCCAAAATTAATCTTTTTGCTTCCTGTAAAAAAATGGTAAGACACAGAGTGGTAAATGTTTGAGCTTGTATTAGTGGTGTCACCTATTGCGTCATCCTGCGCCACATCACCAGATGTGCATGATGTATACGATTCACTTTCAGGTGCTTGGTGTTCATTGGTCGGGTTTGTGTTGGTGGCTTTGTAGTGATGCCATCAAATCTTTTGGCAAAGTTATATACCCCCCTGTTTTGTAGTCATTATCATCTTCGTATTTTGGTTACTTTTTGTTTCTGATGTATGCTTAGTGTTTCTCCAAAACATCCTTAAAAGCCTGATCATTTTTGTCTTTGACCATTGATAGGTTCAGTGCAGAGATCTCTTGTTCAAGATCATTAATCTCTTAAAGAAGAACCTCCCTTTTTCTTTTTTGCATGTTTTATCAATATTATCATCATCCCCTTAAATGTTTCGAAGAGAAGTTGTTCCCATTCATACAGAGGTTCTGGTGAGAGGTTGCCTAAAGAGGCAAGGTGACAACCCTCAGTCCCCTCTGTACTTTTTTTGTCTGCAATGTACTCCTTAAGTACAGTATAGTCCCACCATTGGAAGAGTTATTGTTTCCTTAGTTTTTCTCAGAGGTATTTAATTTTCATACTTTCTGGTTGTTTGGCTCCAGTCTCAGTGTTGGGTCCCTTATTTGCTCCCCCACAGAGAATTTCCTAGAATACATTGTCATCCCCAAATGCATCCATTCGTATTTGTTGTATTTGAAACAATATTGTGAATTGCTTTGGGAGCGCAGACTACCTCCACTAGTACTCATATACAGTAAAAGGCATCTATGATGTTAATGTCGCACATCCCCACCCCTAAAACAAAGTAGTATGAAAGATAGGTGCTGATAAACTATTATCACATCCGTTGCCACAATGTGAGTGAGCGAGATCCTAGAAAAACTGTGACCCTTAGCGCAAACTATATAAAAAAATAATAATGGAGCACTCATCGTAGGCTACTGCAAAAATAACTTTACATTCTCTTACAATAAAAGGTGCAGCGATTCTTCCTTAAGTAGGAATCTCTGTAACTCTAACCCCATTAAACATATGGGATCCCATTCTCCTCTAGCCAACGGCAATACCGTAGAAAGATTTCCAAGGGCAACGAATCAGGTTCATCTGCTTTTGAGCTTATGCTGATTTAGAAACATTACAACCATTCTAGTTAAGTAGTGTTTATCTGCTTGGGGCCTCACAAAAACAAGCTTATGCTATCAAAATGGCCATGATGGGCATTTTTGACATGCAACTGAAGCCTGTAACTAGTGGTGTGTCTTTCTAGGAAACTAAATTCATGTCAGCTTTGCCAATGCAAGTGACCCTTAGCAATGCTGGCAGCTTGGACTTGGAAAGATTGCCTGATTTTCCCTTCTCCTTTGTGCCTTGCTGCCAATACAGTCAGCCAAAAGACAAAAGGCCTCCAGGTCTATCAGAACCATAAAGTTCCTTAATTCTGCTCCAGCATGAGGTGCATAAGATTCAGTGCTCTCTCCCGAGCCAGCATTCCTGGCTTGAGGTTATGTTGCGTGGACACACACCCATACACATAGGACAAACATGACAATACAAAGTCAAAAAGAGGTGAAGTACTTTATAAGAAAGTAATAGTCTTCCGAAAAGATTACAAGGGGAAAGCTGTTGCTAGGTTCAAGTTTTTTTTTTTTATATCTAACTGGCTTGGATGCTATCCTTTATATCTAACGGGCTTGGATACCTTGGGTTTTTCAGACACCTATCACATGCCTAATAAGAATAGTGACAGTAAAGCCTCCTTCCACCAGAAAACTTTGACTGTACCTTGATATATGGAGCAACAGTGAGGTAGACAACAATTCTGGGGAGGAAGACGTCCCTGTCCCAGAGGGACCATTTAAAGAGGAGTAGGTCTCCTTTGGAGCAGAGATGTTACAAGTATATCAGCAGTCTGTCCAAGCCAAATGAAGATATTTACAGAGCCTTTCAAGCAAGCACTAAGACTGTAGATTATGCTTCCACTTAGCAATACCCTACTTAATGGAATTAGTGCATGCAGTATTACAGAAACCCCTTTCAGCTTTTGCTGTTTACTGACAACAGTGAATGCTTTCTCTGTCAAAATGTGGTGGATATTCCATCAACCTGTTGCAAGTTCCATGAGCTACAAAGCACTTGTAAGACAGCGGATGGGACATCCGCTATGTTTGTGGCCGAATATCCCATCCAATGAACTCTCAATAAGGCTCTAAGAGATATTGGCCCTCATTTTGACCCTAGTGTTTTTAACCACCTGGGTTAATGTGGCGGTATCACCGCCCACAGGCAGGCGGTGTACACTGCCACATTATGAGTGTTGCTGGTTGGCCGCAGCCAACCCGCCACATCTCCACTCATACCGTGATGTGCATCTCCGACCTGGCGGTCCACACATGACCGCCAGCAGTATTATGAGCCTGCCTACCACCATGATTTCCGCGGTGGTACCATAGTCACAAAAACCATGGGGGTAAGGCTGCCAGTGACAGGGAATTCTTTCCCTGTCACCGATAGAAGGCTCTCCTCTCTCCTCCCCCCACCCCTTGGAAATTACCTAGACCCCCTAGAATCACAGCGCCTCCCCAAACACTCCCCCCACCCCAAATGTAGCAGAAATGTGGCAGTATCCATTTTATGGCAGGCGGAAGACCGCCAGCACTGGCGGTCATCGGGCGCCCATGACTTTGGTAGTCTCGATTTGAGACTGCCAAAGTCATAATGAGGGCCTATATTACCCTGCATAGAGATTGAGTGGAAGATGAGTCATATATTTTGTCCCTGGTGTTTTAGAAATTATCTTCGCGACCAGGAGACCACCTCTAAAGCAGTGGTACCCAACCTTTTGACTTCTGTGGGCCCCGACTTTATCAATAATGGACCCCAGGGAGCCCCACTGAGTTATTATTGGAATCCGGGGACCTCCCACTGAGTCATTACTGAAAGCTGGGGACGTAATCTGTTAAAATTATTACATTTTCTATGCAGTCTAAGCGTTAGATTGTAACAAGAGGGGAAGTCAGACAACATTAACCCACTTGGGACAAACACTGAATGTACTCGGCAGTTTGTCATTTCTTTAGCTCAGAGTGAGTTTAATTTAGTGGCAATAAAAAAGCAGTAACCTGCAATATCGACATTTATTTCTCCCCCTAATCACTACACCTGTTTCGTCTCCATGTTGAAGACCGCTTTTTCAAAGAACTTCAGAACTCCTGGCCGCTTTTTAATACTTCCTCAGGACATGAATGTGGTTTACGCTTTCCGTAGGTAGTTGCAGTTCAAGCTAATATATTCTTCCTTGCTTCAGTCTTTAACCCTGATGCGACTTGGAGAGAGGGGGGCTGCAGTCACTATGTTTGCCCTCTCTTAAGTAATATTTTACACAAGCAAGGTTCTCTTGTGAAGTAAACTAAATTTTTACCATCTTTCTTTTCTCCTCTGCATCCCTGTTAGAGATTTTCATAGATTAGATCCCACAGGGGTGCTTAGTTTGTATGAGGAAAGATCTAAGTCAGTGGTTCCCAACCTGTGGGCCGGGGACCCCTGGGGGTCCGCGAAGCCTCCTCAGGGGGTCCGCAACTGCTTAAAAAATTTAATAATATTAGGTCCCAGCTATCAGTAATGACTCAGTGGGGATCCCCAGGTTCCAATAATGATCAGTGGGGGTCCCCGGACTCCAGTATTCATAAAATAGGGGTCCACAGAAGTCAAAAGGTTGGGAACCACTGATCTAAGTCATACAGACTTAATGATCAACTAACTAGTCACGGGGTTTGTTGGTGCTAAAATGAACAGTGCCATTTGAAAGCAGATGCTTTCCTGGAAGGTAATGCTATATATTAAAACATGTTATTAACTGGTGCTACCCTGTAGAAGGCATCAGAGTTCATTCAACAAGAAGTAAAGCAGCTACATCAGTTCTGTTTAGTGGAAAAGCAGACGTCTGTCAAATTGCAACCTGGTCCTTCCTCCATGCCACACATTACAGAGCCTGATGCTAGAAGTGAAACTTAATTTAGCAGATGATTTTGCAAAACTATGTGTGCAATATTTAACATGTTTTGGGTTTACTAACTCCTTGTGCGATGCGACTGCGGTCGTCATGAACAATGTGAAAATCAGAGTGAAGCAGTATCCATTACAATAATTAAGTTACTTACCTTTGATAATGTATCAAATGGATGCAAAATTACTTGCAGATTCCACATCACCCTTCAGTGTATCTTCTGCTGTGGGTCAACCAATTATTCTGTATGATCTGTTCTGATTTTAATTCAGAGGGCACCTATGATAACTTTACGGATTGACCACTTTGTCATGAGTAGGCAATTACGGGCTTGATGTATGAAATTTTAATTTGCGAAAAGTGGGTCCAAGTTGCTCAATGACATTTTGCGCACGGAATATAACTTTACGAATTGACCTATGTATTAATATTAATAGTTCGGCTGACAACATTTCAAATCAGAGTGGTCATTATCCCACCTACCTCATCAGCATTCATGAGTTAGATCTCAAATTGTAGCTCACATGTCTGTGATCACATTTTAATAAAGTAAACCTTTTTTTTTTTAAGTAGCCTGTTTCCTTTAAAGGAAACAGGGCTGCGTTTAAAAATGTAAAAGGATTTTTTATTTTTTTTTATGTTTGAGATTTGGTAATAGTCTTCTGGACCACTGCCTAATTCCCAACAAACTTTTGTTTCACACTTACAAAGGGGAAGAGGTCCAAATGGACTCCTTCTCTTTTACAAATGTGTTACTGCCTCACCTCGGGAGTCAGTAACTTTTCAGTTTTTTTGCGACAGGATTACAGTTGCAAAACATTGATACATTCTGTAACAAATTGTTATTTGGAAGGGACACCATAAGAATGCCCCCTCCATATAGGCGCTTATTATGTTTCTAAACACATTTTCGATTAATTAATGTTACCCCATTGCAAAATGAAGTTAGTGGAATTTAAAAAAACATTTAGTGGTTGCAAACCCTGCAATTCGTTGCAAATTGTAGGCTTTTGAAGCACAGAATTGCTTTATACCCCAGGCCCATAGTCACATGAAACCATGTTTGGCCCTTTGTGTCAGTGAGAAAGTGTTGTGAAAATTCGTAGGTCTAGTCAGCAAGAATATACAAGATAAAGATTTTGGAGGAAGATTTACTTACCTATCAGAAAGAATGCTTTGAAAGAATTAGCAGCTAACTCATTTGCTAACAATCACACAATTCCTCAGATTGATTCTATATATTTTTTCCCAAAATTATAAGAATTGGAGAACACGTGGTATAAGCTGGAACAACATTGTAGTTAATAAAAATCGAGGGATTCCTATTTTTTGATCAGGGCATAATCTTACTAACTGTAGTCACCCAAGAATATATTCTTCCTTAGATGAACAATGGGTATTGTGATTGATGTGGCATGTTTTATGTAGAAAGGTTGGAATAATATCTTTATTTTCATACAGCATGTTTATGTGATTGCAGAAACTTACTGGTGAACATGAAGCTCTTCTGAAAGATCATGAAGACTTGAAAAAAAAGCTAGATGCCTCGAAAGCCAGGAACAGGGTCTTAACTAATGAGGTGAAAACACTGAAGAGCCAAATTGTAACGCTGATGGAGAAGGGAAAGCACGATGATGAGCTTATTGATGCTTTAATGGTACAGTATGACTATAAACATTGACATTCTCCCTCTAACATTCACTTTTGACATGTATAGTGCTATTACCCTGACTTGATAATGAATTTGCCTTGCAGATCCATTTGTGAGAGGTATCGTCCAACATGCTTCTCTCACCAAAGGTCGCCACTGTCCCTGACCCATTTAGGGTTACAATATTTTTGGCTTGGACCTGGTGTTGGAGTTAGCAGTCTTTTAACAAAATCTCTCAACATGTATACATTCTGTAGTTCTTCTTCATAGATGCTTGACTTAATTCACAAATCTGAACGGATTCCTCTCCCTGCTTGAACCCTGAACACTTTTTACAAGAGAAAAAAACTATCTTTTGGGCAACACTATGTAAGCTAACTAACCACATGCCTATATATTTTAAAGGTATTTCTTTAACCTAAACCAGTGGTCTCTAATCTGTGGCCTACGCATTGTGGGTGAAGGGGGGATGGATCTGAGATTGTATTACAAAATTCAATAATATTAAAATTAATTTAACAAAGTTTATACGAAAAAGAAGCAAAATTGAAAATTTGAAAACAAAATATTTCAGTATTTAAGCATATTTGTTGTATATTTGATCCTGTATGTTTTTGTATTTTTTTACTGTTCAAATCATAGAAATTGCTGTAGCAGGGGGTCCCCTCCTTCCAATAATGGCACAGTGGGGTTCCCTAGATTTAATTAATGAGTCACTGGGGTCTACAGCAGTCAAAATGTTAAGAACTGCGGATTTAGACTATTAAAAATGAAATAACCTGCATAATTAAGGCTAACTTATGAAGTAAGCTCTCCACCCTCTCTTGTTATAAAAACGCATGAGAAATTAAAAACAGTGCATGCATAGCCATGCCCATCCCACAGGCTTTAAAATGCAGAGAGAAAACTGTACCTTTAAAGTGGGAGGTTGACACAGATATCTAACAAGGCTCAACTCCAGACAAGTGACCTCCAGTTCATCTTCCTACACTCCATTGTTAGGATCCCAAGCAATGGCCTCTGCTCAGGTTTGTGGGGTTGAGTAATTTTGACAAATAGCTTTCCAGCACTTTGTTTTGTATTTTTTGTAAGCTGTTTTAAAGATTGTGTTTGCCACCTTTTCTGTGGAATAATGCATTGACTTTTAAAAAAAAAATTCCCAGATTAATACTAACTAATTTTGGGAATGATCTCCATGACCTTTGCATCCTGTTTCTTCTGAAATTTCATGACATTTGGTACAACCCCCTCTGTCCGAAGATGTTGAGGAGAACATTCAGAGATCATGAGGGAATTAAATTAAGGGGCAGCTACATCCTCATATAATGCTTCAGTGCGTTCATGAATGGATGGTGAGGTTAGGCAATCTGTTGTCTCTTCCTCAGTGCTCTTCCTTTTACCTCCAGAGTCTTCTGCCAAGAAGCAGAAAAAAACAAGAAAAATTGATAATTACCCTCCTGTATAATGTTGAGGCAGTTGATGTTGAAGGCACTAACCTTGTGCCCACAATCACTTATGGCGTCAAGGCACTCACTTTCGAGAGGGATTTCAATGTAGACGGGAAGACTTTCATCCTTTTTTACTTTGCAGTTAAAGGATACAGCTTTGTGCCTTTCCACATCCAGGGAATAGACTAGGAAGTTAGACGCATTCAATATTGAGGCATATGATGTCAAAGCTTGGTACTCATTCTGTGATGTTGAAGCTCTCTTTTTCTAAGTAGTTATCTATTGTCAGATCTATTTTGCCAATTCTAAAGAGGTATTCACCTACACTTGGGGACAAGGTCTTGGCAATAGAGGATTAGAATTTACAAACCTAGGGGGATATGCACAGGAAGTGTGCTCAACTTCATTTTTCTCAGGCTCCACTAGGGAAAAAATGGAGACTATAAATGCAGATGATACTTCCCAGTTCTTTCCTCCTTCAATTCAGTAACCTTCTTCAGTTGTAACAATGTGCCATACTGCAGCTAGACCTTTAAGACGCTCCAGAGCATCTATGCAGGAAGACACTATGCCGGTTATCTCAGCCTGAACCTCAAAGGACAAGTCCTTGACAGACTTCTCATACTAACCTGCCTGTTAGCACTCCTTCTCCATGAAGACATATAATGCTCATTCTCATTCTCCAAGAAGGCTCATGCACATATGCAATGCATTGGATCAATAAAGAAGTAGGAGGTACTGGTCCATACAAAGTAACAGGTGTTAGTTCTTCATACTCAGAGAGAGGTTGTAGTCCACTATAGTCTCCCAGAGAACCAAAAAGAGCATCTCCTGTGGATGATAACATCAGATTATGAAAGGTTGAGTCTAGAGGTGCAACCAAGCAACTTATCCCTTTTGAGACTCTGTTGGAAATTGGGTTATTGGTTGAAGGGGGGTGAAACCCTACTCATATAGCAACAGCAATCTCTGTCAGGGTGAGACAAGCACGCACAAAATTAACCTGTGATGAACCCTCTGGAAGCTTGGCACAAAAGCAGTCAGGCTTAACTTAGAGGCAAAGTGTAAAGTATTATGCAGCACTTCAAAGAGAAATAAAGTGAATCCACAACACAAGAAAAATCCCATGCTAATTTAGAAAAATAGAGTAAAATGTAATCAATTATTTGAGACAAAAATGACAAACTTCAGATATCCTGTTTCAAAGCTTTAAGTAACAGTAGTACCTAGAAGCACAAAGCGATAACTGTGGTAATCTGATCGCCCTGGACCGGGACAAAGTCACACGTTCAGGCCGACTACGTTAGACCATGGGCCAGATACAGTGACCAAGTTAGGCCTCCTGAACAAAATACCTTAAATCCTGGTTTGCGGAAAGTTGAGAGGTCCTGCAGTGAGGATGAATCGCGGAGCAGCGGTTTCCGGGACACTGCAGGACTATGATGCGAAGTCCTGAGTCATCATCCAGGTTGCGGTCGATGAGGGGATCATGATGTGACGACCTGCACTGAAGATGAGTCGCGCACCGGAGGTTCGAAAAAGCTGTGGGGCTGCGATTTGAAGTCCTGTGCCATCGATGAGGGGCTTGCATCGTGCCAAGGTGGTCCCGAAAGGGAGATGTGAAGAGACGCATTGCGCTGCGGCGGTTCTACCCACAGGACCACAGAAGGGTTGGCATAGCACCTCAGGTCCCCTTCCCAGGGTCTAGGCCCGTGGTTGCACCATTTGGGGGGCAAGACCCACAGTAAACAGAGTCCAGGTGCTGGGTTTAAGTTGGTTGAGGCCTTTTAAGTTCTGGAGGTTCTGATCAGGAGGCCAGCCAACAAGCTATTGTAGTCACTCTGATGGTCCTGGGCTCACATCCATCCCTTGGCACTCAGGCAGCAAGGCAACAGAGTATCAGTCGTCCTTGCAGAGCATTACAGCAGTACTTCCGAGTCTTCCACAGGTTTATTGGTGTACTGAAGAATTGAGTCAGAGGGTCCAATATTTATATCTGGGGCCAGCTTTGAAGTAGGAGAAGGTTCCAGTGGTTTCCACTCCACAGATGCGTTTGGAATTCCCTGCCTCCCTGCTCTGGCCTCAGCTTGTCTTGGGTCGCAAAAGACTAGTGTCAGACTCTGTGTGAGTGTGCTCAGGCAGATGCTCTGTGATGTGCAAGTGTGATAGGTGACAGCTCTTACCAACCCTCCCCCCCCCCCCCAATCGAGTCAGAGATGGCCCATCCTGGCAACACCTATTTCCCCTTTTTCTCACTGTCTGGGACCAGTACACAAAGACCACCTGCCAGCTACTGCTTGTCATGTGACCCAAGATACAGGCCCCAAATAGTTAGGAGAAGAAAATGCCAACTTTCTAAAAGCTGCATTTTCAGAATTGTGACTTAAATCTGACTTTACCATTGAAAAGGGTTCTAAATTACAATTCTCTAAACACCACACTCTACATTCCTACTTGCTCCCAATTGAAAGTTATCACTTACTAAATATAATAACGTAAGCCAATGTTATCCTACGTGAGAGGTAGACCTTGCAGTAGCGAAAAACAAATTTAGCAGTTTTTTGCTGCCAAGACATGTAAAACTTAAAAGTTGATGTCCAACTTTTCATATACCCTTCACCCTGCCCTCTGGGCTGTCCAGGGCCTACCCTAGAGGCGACTTATATGAATTAAAAAGGAAGGCTTCGGTCTGGCTATTTTGCCAGGTCAAAATGGCAGTTTAAAACTGCACACCCAGGCTGCAATGGCAAGCCTGAGACACATTTACAGTGCTACGTAAGTGGCTAGCACAATGGGTGCTGCAGGCCCAAAAGTAGCATTTAACTTACAGGCCCTGGATACATGTGGTATCACTTTACCAGGGACTTTTAAGTCAATTAAGTATGTCAGTTGGGTGTGAGCTAATTCTACCATGTTTAGGGAATGAGCACATGTATTTTAGCACTGGTAGACAGTGGTAAAGTGCACAGAGTCCTAAGGCCAACAAACACAAGATCAGCAAAAATAGGAGGAGTAAGCCAAAATGTTTGGGAAAAGATTACCCTAAGTTTGACAGGTCTAATACTCTGCAGGTTAGTTCCACTGTATATTTGAGAGTCTTCAAGGCGTTTAATGCCTTTAGTAATAGATTTCATACTGCCAGTTATAGAAGTAGTTTTAACTCTATCAAACTCAAAGGCAGACACACAAAGGCTTAATACTGGGCTTCAGGCCAAAACCTCCTCTCCTGACCCACCTCCAGATTTGGTCATAATTCATGGATTATGTATGAGGCTTTCCTCATGGGTGTGACTTACTGGCCTGAAAACAGATGCTCAATAGAAGATTATCAGTCTGCCCTTCTGTGGATCTGCTCTTTAGCAATCTCACCCAGACTGGAGGTGAGCAAAATGAAAGTATAGGTTGACTCCCTGAAATTATTGAGACTTTAAAAAAAGAAAGATTTCTATCATCCTTGCTACAGACAGGATGTTCCATTAAAGTCAGCATTCCAACTGTCCGCCTGACCCGCAGCCTCAATGACAGGAAAAGGGATTTCACCAGCATTCCATGTACAAAGAACATCGAGAGGGAGAAATTAGCAGCCTTTAGCAGCAGCAGCGGGGAAAGCCCTGTAAGATCAAGAGCACAACTTCCCTACTTCACCTTCATTATTATTCCCTCCCTCCTTATATCCCCCATCAAGGAGTATTTCTCAACACCTTGCTTGGCAAATTGGCAAAGCATCACAAAAGGTAACTGGGTGCAATCTATTGTGACAGATGTTTATCGTCTTAAGAACTACCAACAGGTGGATAAAATTGGATATGTTTTGTATGCTGGCATTGCATTAGATATTCCCTCATATCAATCAAGGTGATTACATGTACTCTGTGGGTCGAAAGGCTGGTCCATACCCCAGTGGCTTAGAACCACAGAAACATTCCGAGATTTTTCTTGCACCACAAGCATTTCCAATTCAAGATGTTGCCTAATCTTTGGGGTGTTCTTAAAATGCATGGCAGTGACATTAGCTCATCTCAGAAAAAAATAATCTGTGTCCATGTCAGCATAGACAATTGGTTTCTGGATGCCAATTTACAACACAGATTTCTGAATAGTTGCAAAAAACTGTGAAAATGTTGAACATTCCAGCACATTTAAGTGAACTTCTAGAATGCTCAAGAAGTTCAACTGCAAAGATTCACTTTCTGTGAAGCGTTGTAGACTCAAGTCTGGTAAAAGTATTTTCTAAAGAAAGGTTACTATACATTTAGATCAAGTGCAGGATGTTATCCTCCCCCAAGAAACCATCAGTGAGAAAAATATCATCAAGTATAATCTTGGTATGTAATTGGATAAATATCATTGCTGCTGGGACAAGTGGCCTGCAATCCAATTGTTCTGTGTGCAAGGCTACATGTGAAACCATTGTCAGAATGCCTGTAGAACCAATGGAATGACTGCTAGGGAAGTAAAGCTGGCGCTATTGTCAGATCCAATGCAATCTTTCTCATAGTGAACAAACCAAAGCAATCTTACAAAAGACATTCCTTTGCAACAGTCTTGTGGAGCAAATGGTTGTCACAGATGCCTCTCCTGGGCTGGGATGCTCATTTTGCAGACATGTAGATTCAAGGCACATAGGGCCAAAGCATTTTCCCATTGACACAGAATGGGTAAAACCCTTTGATACATCTGGCCCATAGAGTACAAAAGAAAGGTCATATTATGTTTATATGTTGAAGATCAGAGCAGTGTAACTAGCTTTGAAATCATTTATTCCAGTTCTTGAAAGACCAACAAGTTATCATTTCCCTGGATAATTCAGGGGCAATGTCCTGCCTCAAAAAAGAGGGAGCAATCGGGCTAAGGACTGTATCCAAAGTGGCAGAAAGGATATGGTATTGATTGATCTTCAGGAACCCCATCATCGAGGCAATGAATCTACCTGGTGTGCAGAACCAACAATGCTCTAGATAAATGTCAGAAGACCAGGAGTGGGTTATCAATGATGAAGTGCTCTATCACATTTTTGGCTGTTGGGGTTCACCAAGCTAGACCTCCTGATAACCGCAGGCACAGCCAAATGTCCAACTTTACATCTAGGTTCTTAGTGCTGGGACTGTTAGGAATGTGTTTTTGATTAGCTGGTCCCAAATATATCGCTACACTTTTCCTATGATAACCTTAATTCCGAAAGAGATTACCAATCTTAAATGTGAAATGTGATCCTGCAACACAACTTGACTTCTCTGAATTTAACGGCTTTGCGCCTGAAAGCATTATAAATTTGACTCATTGTCATGATTGCATGATGATTTTGAGGGATGTCAAGAGTCCTTCAACACAATCTTTTTATGCTTTCAAATGGAAGAGTTTCTGACTGTGGTGTATTGAGAGGGTGATTTATACAATTTCATACCAAGATTATCTGTTACACTTTACCAAACCATCCCTTAATGTTTGTCCATTAAAGTGCATTTTGCATCAGTGGCAGAATATAGAACATCTCCATCGCAGATGTCTTTCGTTAGGGTGCCTGTCATTAAGAAATTTTTTGAAAAGCTGAAAAACGAGTATCTTCAATTCAGGAGACCATACACTCCCTGAGAGTTCATTGTCATTTTAGGAAAACTGCTGGGTGCTCCATTTAAGTGCATGCTTAACTTCACTCAGCAGCATATATCTATGCTGAAAGGTAGTATTTTGTTATCCTTGACTTCAGCTAGTAGAGTAAGTGAGATTCAGGTTTTGCTCAGGGCTCAATCTTATATATTTTTGACAATACTAAATTGGTGTTTAATACTCACCTGTGTTTCTTACCAGAATAGTTTCTGATCAGTCAGTCTACCTCATTACGAGGTTTTCCCCAAATCTGGATTTTAAAAGCAATCTGTATTAGGACAGATATTTTTTTGTTTACGTCCAATTCCGCTACCAGAAAGCCAATAGATCTTTGAAGGGTAGACCTCAGTCTCACTGAACAAGAGGCAAAGGAGCAATGGCTTCTTTACTGAGACATGTGCCTGTGGCAGAGATGCATAAGGTGGTCACTTGGAGAGCAGATCATATTTTTGCAAAGAATGATTGATTCCAGAGTGAATGTTCAAGTTGACCAGGTGTTCCTGCGTAACCTATTCACCCAAGAGCACTTCAGTTCGTTTTTTTAAGTCATTCTCCAGTCTAGTCTTGTTCATTCCTTCTAGTCGAGGGAACTTGCTATTCTAGTCAGTGTTAATGATTCAAAGATCATGAATCCAAGATCCTGGGATGGGGAAGAATACACTTTTTTGCTTCAATACTGGTTTTTCATTAAAGGAATCTTCGCTGACTTAAAAAACAAGTCTCTCTCCAATATCAGAAATCTTGTTGGCTGTATAACTACTGATGATGAAGGACTATTTTTAGCAAAAATGTCAAGATGGAGAAGTGCCTTAGTGAATAGGGAGGTCAGCCTGCAACCAATAAATGTAATAAATGTACAGTGATTTTTTTTTCTATCTCTATATTTAGCCTGACCTTTAGGCATGACTATGCATTCATTTTCTTTCACTTCTGTCATGTTTTGAAAACTAGAAAGATTGTAAAGTTTCCCACATAGTGTAATAATACCTATGTGGGTTATTATAACCGTTTTTAAAACAGTCTAAATTATAGAACGTGCTAATAAATTACACGGGTATACAGCCGGTTAGTTTCAATGGTTTTTCCCAAAATAGTTTTTCCTTGAGTACAAAGTATTTGTGATCATACAGGAAGCAGAGATGTTTGGTATTCAAGCATTCTGCACATTTCTATGAACTAGAGTCAGTGTTACAGGTAAGAAACCTTTTCTTTTGTTATCCCATATGTGTGGTAACAAATGTTTCATATCTTCTATAAAATGTTTTGTTTTTTACTAAATTGTATTTCCAAAAGGAAATTGAAGAAAAAAACATTATGTTGACGCAGTGATGCCCAAAGTATTACCAAAACTAATTTTAGCAGTTCATCAAAAACATATATAAAATCACCCCAGCTCACCAGGAGATTTTTTTTCTGTACTTTTAGCATGGCAGTAGGCCACTTTACACATCCAAATTAAATTTATAAATACCATTTGTCTTAAGGAGTACCCCTTCAATTTAAAATGTGTACAGCCTCTCTCACCAGTTTACTGGTGCACAGCAGGTGTTGTAGCAGGAAGAGTTGATCACTCATGCCCTTTGCCTATTCATATTGCACAGGCCTCCTGTCTTGCGCAGCACCTTCCATGACTATGGCATGCCCTTTAGTCATGCTCCTGCACTCAGTAATTATGCTGTTCATCCCACTGCACACAGCCTCTACCTAAGCGCAGCAAGAGTTTGGTACTGGGAGTGGCCTTTCGATGCTCCTTATTCTTATGCCCACTCTAATGCTTTTAGCTGTGTGTTGCAAGCACTGAGAAGGAGATTTCCTGTGACCCACATTATACACTGCACACAATCTTAAATCAAAAGGAATGACTCTGAGCACAGAGAACTTGTCACCCGTGTCTTTTGCCCATTCTCTGTAAACTATGAACCAATCGTATGGAGTCTTTGGGGACTTACAATAGCACAGAGGGATGGAACAAGGTTGTCCCCTATCTCCCCTTTTGTTTATTATGGCTATGGACCCTTTAGCCAAGCAGCTGCAGGAAAAACATAAACACAGGGGACTTTCATTGCAACATGGACGTCTGCTGTTATCTTTGTTTGCGGACAATATGTTACTGTTTGTTAAGGAACCAGGGAACAATCTGGCCCCATTGATACAAGAAAATATTCAATTTGGCACCTATTCATGGGTCCCTAGATACTGCACAAAATCAGGCCTTTTCTCAATCACCAGTTGCACCATCCCGATCTCCCGATGAGCCAGTTACCTGCTCAGTAAAATACCTCTGCTTGTTCCACCACAGGCAGCCGAAGCAGATGAGCAGACTATATTAGGTCCCGGTGATGGATAATCTATCACGATGTATAGATAAGTGGCTCCAGCTCCCACTATCCCTGGCTGGTAGGGTGGCCCTGATTAAAATGTGGTCCTCCCTGAATTATTACATCTGTTCACAAATATTCCCATACCACTGAACAAACAATTCCTTATTACACTTTGTGTTCAACTGATTCAGTTATTGTAGGCAAATAAACCGGCCAGGACTGCCAGGCACCTGCTGTTATTGCCAAATGAACTTGAAGGGTTCCAGATCCCAGACCTCAAACTATATTATTTAGTGGGGCAATGTGATTTCACCAAGTTTTGGTATTATTCCGGTGCATGGGTTCCTTACCTTATACCGCAGAGGTCTCTGCATAGGTTGTACTAACTACTGCCTGTGGGTCTGCCAAGGTTAAAGAGAGAAATCCACACTGTTATTGCCACTTGCTGGGCCTGAAGATCTGTCTCCAATCTGGCATGTCCTGTCTATACTCCTAGTTATCATATTACACCCCAACCCTATTCTTTCACTCATGCTTGAGCGTATAGTACAGAATACGGCTGCCAAGAATGATTATACTGGAAATGAGACACCTTTACGCTATGGGCACTTTTATATTCCTGGGCCAATTGCACTTACATGGTGTTGCTACCGCCTTAGACATCTTCATATACGCTCAGTTGCGCAACCCGGTGTGGAAGACATGGCCATCCTTCCCACAAGAACCTGCTGAATTTGCTAATGCTGTTTATCAAATCCCAAGACTACTATATGGGTCTCCAAACTAAACAATCTGGCGAGAGAGCTAATGATGGTCAGAACTGGACAAGCTAGGGAGGCTTGGGAGCAAGAGTTGGGGGAGGGGGGGGGGGGGTCATCTATCTGCAATGGTAGCTGGAAATATTGCGCTGGCAAAATTGGTACCCTGCCTCCTGTCACTATAAATTTCTACACCAAGCCTATGTTACCCCACAAAATCAAATAGAATAGTCCCTCTTTCCCTCACAGCTGCAGTCGGTGTAGACAAGACAACGCTGTGTTCCTCCATCTGTCCTGGGTCTGTTCATCTATACTTAGTTACTGGTGTGAGATCCTTGAGATACTAGTGGACATAAAACAGCATACCCTACAATCGAACTCATTGATAACGCTACAAGGTTACGTCAAGGAGGTCTAATTAGAGGTACGGCACTATACTACTCTAGCCTTGTTATTAGCCAAATGACAGTTAACGATGAAGTGGGGGCAGGTAAAAATACCTGTTGTCGCTGACTGGCTATCCAATCTGATAATTTGTAATGACCAAGTCTATACTTACACAATACTCCAACCACCTACATCCAGTCCACGAGATAGATGGGGTCATACAGGGCCTATCTCCTTCATAACATCCCTGACAACACTTACTAATCCATATACAAGAATAGTCTGATAGAGGCATTCCTCCTACAGTGTACAAAGATGAAGCAAGGTTTACTCCATTCTGAAACCCCCTCTTCTCAGCCCCCTTGCCCCTAAGGTTGCAATGCTGTCCCGAACCTCTGTGTAGGTGGTTTTTTCTTTGAACATTGTAGATTGCTCATGTAGTTGACATTTCTGATCTACACCATCCCCCTACTTTTGATCCCAATGTGTTAACATTTTTATGTTGAGATATTGCTTGGGGGATGGGCGATCCACTATTCATAACCATGTTTGTTATTGTGTTTGTTCTAACCTACAAATGCTATTAAAAATAAAATATACAACAAAAAACTTAAGCTTTCAGAGTGCATTTATCAGGATGACAAGAGGGGTCCAGAAGTGCACACCAAATGAATTACAGTCCTAACAAGACTTAGAGCCTCATTATGACTTTGGCGGGTGGCGGAGGACGCCCGCCAAACTCTTCCCGCCACCGGGCCACCTGTGCGGCCTGAACCCTGACGGCCCTATTAGGAGTTCACCGCAGGGCTCAACAGCAGCACCCGTCACGCATTCCACTGGCCGTAATTCGGGCAGTGGAATGTGCGATGGGGCTGTGCAGGGCCCCAGTTCTCCCCCCACCTGAGTCCCCCATTCCGCCAGCCTTTCCATGGTGGTGTAAACCACCATGGACAGGCATGCGGATGGAGGCTCGTAATCCCCAGGGCATCACTGCCCTAGCGGATTACAACCATTGGGACCACCAGGCTGCAGGCTGGCGGCAGCCTAGTGGTGTCGGCTGTTGGACTGTGGCGGCTCTGCCACAGTCTTAATGTTTCGGTCGGACCGCCCCTTTGGTGGTGGTCCGACCACGACCTGGACCCTGGCGGTCTGGTGACTGCCAGGGTCATAATGAGGCCCTTAATGAGTTTTTGTGACAAGAAAATTACAATATTAAGTTGTTATTATCAGCTTTGCCATTTCATATGGTCATCCTCAATCTCCATTCTATTTCTGTCCTTCACAGATGGCATCTACTATACGCATGGCTGAATTTGAAGCTAATGTATCTAGAAAATGCATAGTCTTGGCAATTGTCAGCCTCAATACGCAGGACTGTCTTATCAGCTCCTTGTCTAGACAACTGGTTCCTTGGCATTTGAAATAGAGAGTATCTTAAGCTATGGTCAATATACCTCTTGCTTGGGTTTATCCATCAAATGAAGCGAGCATTGCTCCATACCCAGTACCCAAATATCTTTGTTAGAAGAAACAATTGAGACAATGCCCGTCTGTCTATATCAAACTCAAGAGTTAAGATTTCAGTAAAGATATTTCAGGGCATGGTGCAAAAGAAATAAAAGTTGTCAGATTAGTAGACTCCCTCCTTGTTTTTACTTATTCATGGTTTTGATATCTTATTCACACATCTATATAAGGCTGCTACAAGAGTGTCTAGAAATGCAATTGAAACTAACATCAGGGTATTGAGAGGAGGTATGATTACTATCTCAAAATCTGCTGCCCTGTTCTCAGGTTGGTGAACAAGAATGCGGAGTCCTTGGAGGGATCCTATCTAGAATCTCCTCTCTCAAGGAGACGAGCAATGGATTCCTTTAAAATGCTTGTAAGCACACACAACAAATTTCGTGATTGGGGGATCTCATCACCCGGAGAAACTTTGTAGCATTTCAGTGTGTTGAAGTTGAGGGCACTTTTGCGGTCTCACCAGACTTCTCTTCCAGTACTTAGAAGGAATCATCTGTTGATCAAGAAACACAATCAACCAGTATGAGCAGCACTACATCGAGAAACAAGGAGGAACTAGAGTCACCCCTAAGAAGCATGTAAAGATGTTTGCTTCTGTGGAGCTGGGTGATTTGCCCCAGAATAATGTTCATGGTTCTGCCTTTATGGATCAAATCTGTTTATTATTTTGTAAACCCCAAAACAAATGCATACAAAAAATGAAATGCAAGTTCAGTACATCACAGTGCTATTTATGATCAATAACAGCGCATCAGAAGCTCCGAGCCCACTGACCAGAATCTTCTAGGCCAACTCTAAATTTGCCCAAAAGATGCCTCAAAACAAACCACCCTTTGTTGATAGAGTTAGCACACGGAGCACATCTAAATCTTCAAAACTGCGAGTACCACCTAGAATTGTTCTGCCTTTAATGAGAATACACAACATAAATGTGATTCTCTAAGTAGACAGTTTGCAGAGGACCGAATCAGCTGCTGCATTCAGGGGTAATTACATATGTGGTTCAAAACATGTACCTCTTTTTCTCAGGAGATAATTACCTTTACTGTACTTGCATCCAAGCTTACGTATATGAAGTCTCTGAGAAATGTTTTTTTGTTCCATGTCATTACACTACATTTTTCTACTGGTTCCTATTCTTTCTTCATTGATTTTCAATTAAAAGGAAACAGCTCAGCAATGATTCCAAGATGTCCTTACACGCCACCAGAGGTAAAGCAGAAAATGCTTTAATTAAAGAACTATTAAAACAGGTATGTGTCTGTACTCTCAGTTCTTCAGGTCATTTAGTTATGCAATCCACTGCACTTCCCTTAACTCTTTTCAAGTCCTAGTCTGTCTAAACAAAGTGGCTGAAGAGGATTAAGGGCTCACAGTTGCAGAATCGAGGATTGTTAACGGTCATTGGGTCTGAGGCTTCTGAAATTGTGATGCACCATCCAGTGGCTGAATATCCCATTGGCAGGATTGAAAAGCCACAAGCAACTTCTCAAAGGGTGATCAGTCGTCCTCAAGTTTGGATTTTGTTTGTCCTTCCTCCTGTTGTTAAACTTCTTACACAACCTCAGTTACAGAGGAATGCGGTGCAAAGTGCCGACAAACAATAGTCAAACAGAGATGAAAGGTGTTGAGGCCGTTCTAGAAAAAGACTGTAAGATGATGAATCTCGACTGGCAACTCATCAAAAGCCTCTCCATTTTGATTATTGAAGTGAGTCCCTTTTCCCAATGAGAGAATACAAACAAAGACAGGCAATTCCTTAAAGCACATACTCTGAATCCTTTATCTTCTGACTCCATTCCATCTAACAATGAATGCCTCATAACTTTCTAGGATCAGTCAAACAGAGAAGCAAAGAAATGTAATATTCTATCAACTGCACATGATGGTCATATAGCTGTAATTTTGTAGATAATTAGGACGAACCAGCAGGCTCTGCCAATTGCTACTTTGATTCCATGACTGCTATGTATGAGGGTTCTTTCCCAAATCATTTATACATGCAGTCTGTCAAAAGGTGTGTAGAAAAGAAGTTCAGATCAGTCAAACCTCTACAATTTTGAAAGAAAATCCTCCTGCAGATTCTCCTGTGGTAGTGGCTGAAGAGAAGTAGGATGGTGTGTTTTGAATTCTGTTTAGCTAACCATCCAAAATAAGAAGGCAGAAGGTAAGTTTTTTAGGCAAGATTGTCTGCCGTTCATAGGCAAGGCTTCGTAGGAGTTTAAATACTCTTATAGTGGTTATGAGGGATTCCTTCAGCCAGTTTCTAGAGTTTCTCCCTAGAGAGATAAAAAAGAAAATCATTAAGGAAGCTACAAACATATTTGACAACATGATTGGTGTGGCACAAAACATTGTTAATATTGTCACTGCTGAATTTTACCATATGTTTAAACTCACTTGCTAGTTATGGCTCACATCTCTTAAACTATAGGTGCAGCAAAAAAAATTGGAATTACCTTTCAATAGTTCGACTCTTGTTGGATCTCATTGTAGATGAGGAGATCCAAAAGATGAAGGAGAAAGTGGAGACCTTAAGGTCAGTGTATTTGGAGAAAAGGAAGTTTTTTATACTGGTACAATTCAAAGGTTTTGACAAAAGCAAGTGGTGTGCCCATGTAAAATATTAGAAAGGCAGTTCCAAAAAAGGGTCTTTGGAAGCAGCAGCCATTGAGGTGCCAAAAGTCCTCCTGTGGCAGAGGCAACAGTCAATAATTTTTGGGCTTATCCTGCAAGTCGACAGCCTGGTGGTCTTGGAAGCTGTAACACGCGCACTGCCCTAAGGATTACGAGTCCCCTTTCTGCAAGCCTTTGTGTAGCTGCTGCACCCATCGCACCGCCACATGGGTGCCGGCTCGTTTACGAGCTGGCGTCAGTGTTAAAGCCCTGTTCACCGCAGGGCCTGCGGTGTTCTGGCCGCACAGGCGGGCTGATGGTGGTACTAATTTGGCAGATGGCCTCTGCGGACTGCCAAACTCGCAATGAGGGCCAGTATCTTCATCTAGCTCAGCCCCCTTCAGTCTTGCAAGTGCCTCTTCTTGGCTGCATGGCTTTAATGCTTCTTTCTTAGGAGACCTCTGCAGTAATGCCTTAATGACCATGGGGGCCAGAAGCTGAGGAACCGAGACAAACATTTACTGATGGCTCCCAAGGACTTCCCGGTGATGCAGAAAAAAATATTTCTTTGTAGAACACCATTTCATCCTTTTATATCTTCTCAAACTTCATGATAGATGTGTTGCTAGAGGACTGATGGGTCACATAGATAGTCTCACTCACCAACAAGTGTTAGCTCCAATATCATAGAAATAGGATTTGAGAATGTTGGTGGGTGGTTTATCTTGTCCTGTAATTATTTCCCCCTGTAAATAAGACAAGCCCCATTCCACTATGAATGGACAGGGCATCCACAGTTTATTACTTAAACAAACAAGGAGGTATAAAATTCAGGCTTCATTCCCTGGAAGTTCTAACCATCTAACATTGGATGTTAGTGAGGAATAATAAGCTATCTGCGATACATCTGCCAGGTCGACCGAACACAAAAGCCAACAAGTTAAGCCATAGTCTAATTGAGTGGTTCTTAAATGGCAACGTGTACACAGACTTCTTTTCTGGCTCAAAGAAGCAGAGTACAGATGTCATGGGAAATGACAACAATAAGTTTAACCAATCATATGTTGCATACTGTTTGATTCTTGCATTACACTTTTCCTTTCAGGTTTTCTGCCACTGCAGGAGCACTATTCAGTGCTCCATTTGTGGCTGTTTTGATTACTATCGGGTCCCAAAAGTGCAGTGAGGCGATCATTTCATTAGAGCAGTGGTTCGCAACCTGTGGTCCGGGGACCACTGGGGGTCCAGGAAGCATCCTCAGGTGGTCTTTGACGGCTCAGAAAATCAAATAATATTAACAGATTAGGTCCCCAGCTTTCAGTAATGACTCAGTGGGAAGTCCCTGGATTCCACAAATGACTCACTTGGGGTCCCTGGGTTCCAGTAATGATAAAGTGGGGGGTCCATAAAAGTCAAAAGGTTGGGAACCACTGTACTAGAGGGCATTGCACGGCCTGAAACGTGCTTCATGTGTCTGGTTTCTCCACGGGGGCTGCGCACAAGTTCTGTCAGAGCAAACTGAAGAGATTGCATCCCCTCGAATCTTGCGCCTCCCCCACCACCAAGTCGCCTTTGAAGCCTTGACGCCCTCCCCCACGGGTCAGGCAATCACACAAGCGGCTAACACCCATTATTGAGTCTTAACTTTGGCTGAAGCCTTTTGGTTTTGTTCATTGAATATGTTATGACTTCTTCCGATGCCCATAAATTTTTAAGCTTCAGTGATTATGGAATTTACCAAATGCCATTATTTTTGTTTTTTCCAAGGTTAACTATTAGGTCATTTTCTGAATTAAATGTCCCTAGATTTGATAACTGCTTTTGTAGGCCTGACGGCGTCGAAAATAAAATAAAAAAACTCTTTTGCATAGGCCAGATAGCTAATTTGGTCACCTCCTAGCTTTGGGGAAAGACCTTTGATGCAAGTTAAACAAGTTAATTGTCATATTTTGACAACACCGCCCAAAATCAAAAACAAATGAAAACATGAGTGGAAACTGAGAAAAGACAACTTGGCACAATAAAAGAGAGTTAGCTTAAAAAAATAAATGTTTTTGTTTGTCCTGCTGGGCACGTTTTTGTCAATCACAAGCCTACTGTTTGTGGAGCACTAGAAGTTAAAAAGAACAAAATAGTACCTTGATCACGTCAGGAGCAGCGGACGGGCAATAATTAAGTTGAAATCAATTAGTGCTTGATGCAGAGGGATACGGAAATTATGCCAGATGTGCCTTGATGAATAACGAGGCTGCAAAGAAGAGTGCCACGCAAACCAGCAAATGGTGAGCGACAGGCGGACTCCAAGCCCTTTAGTGAACACAACACAGTCTTGCAAGCAAGACGCATGTGCTGGCGCATGCACTTGCAGGCCCGACTCTAAAAAGATGACAAATCTGCTATGCCCAATAGTGCAGCCCTGTTTGAGGCAGTTGGTAACCTGCTGACAATGCAACCTGAAGCCAAGTGTTATCATGCAGACATATTAGAAAATGTAGTATAGTTTGATTGATTCCCCACTTTTGTAGCTTCTCCCATAGTTTTCTCTGATTGACGTTATGAAACCCGATCAGTAATCTACTTAAAAAATATACTGTTAGAAATGGGGTCTTTGGTTGGCAGTCAGGTTTCCCCCTGTCCAAGCAAGGACCCTAACTCTAGTCAGGGTAAGTCACACACAATCCAAATTATCCTGTGCCCACCCTCTGGTAGCTTGCCATTGAACAGTCAGGCTTAACTTAGAAAGCAATGTGTAAAGTATTTGTGCAATAAATCATACAATAACACAGTAAAGCACCACAAAAATACACCACACAGTTTTTAGAAAAATATATAATATTTAGCTGATAAGATGCAGGTCAAAACGATTAAATGCAATAAGTATATGTTAAGATATCACTGTAAAAGTGATATAAAGTGTCTTAAGTCCTTTAAAAGCAATAAATGTCTCTTTCAAGCACAAAGTACCTAATTCGCGTACAAAATCTCCGCAAAGAACCACAGAGGAGGAGATGTTAGAAAACAAAGGGGTGTGTGTATGTCGATTTCTCGGGCCGCACACACGATGCGCCGTTTAGTTTTCACTCAGGGGCGGCTGTTCGTCAATTTCCGGCGCTCGGTCATGGATCCTCTTCGGGTTGCGGGGTTTTCGGACACCCTGGGGATGATGCGTGGATTTCCTGCCCTGGCAGGACAAAGTCACAGGAGCTGTGTCGATTCGGTGGGCTTTGCATGGAAAATTGTATCACACGGGAGGCGCTGCGTCGATTCCTCTCTGGAAGTCGGGCTGCTTCGTTCTGCATCGGCTGTGCAACGATCCAGTGGGCCGTTCGGCGAATTTCCGGTGGCTACGCCGGCGCTGCATTGATCTTCTTGATGCGAAGTCGGGCTGTGTTGTTCCGGTTCGGCATGCGGTGAATTTTTCACTGCGGTGCAGGCTGTGCGTCGTTTCTGGCAGACTGTGCGTCGACTTTCACCGCACAAGGAGTCCTTCTTGTAGAGATGAAGTCTTTTTGGTCCTGAGACCTAAGGGAACAGGATACAAACTCTATCCAAGCCCTTGGAGAGCCCTTCTCACCACAGCCAGAGAGCAGCAAGGCAGCAGGGCAACAGCAAGGCAGCAGTCCTTCACAGAAAGCAGGCAGGTGAGTCCTTTGGGCAGTCAGGCAGGTTCTGGTTCAGGTTTCTTCTCCAGGAAGTGTCTGCGTTGGTAGGAGCAGAGGCTCTGTTTAAATACCCAAATGTGCCTTTGGAGTGGGGGAGACTTCAAAGAGTGGCTTAGAAGTGCACAAGGTCCACTTTCAGTTCAATCATCTCTGCCAGGGTCCCAGTAGGGGATGTGGCAGTCCTTTATGTTAGGGCAGGCTACTGTCATCTGACATACAAGTGTCAGGCCCGCCACCCTCCCAGCCCAGGAAGACCCATTCAAAATACAGGTGTATGCAAGTGAGGATGAGTATCCTGTGTTTGGGGTGTGTCTGAGTGAATGCACAACTAAACCCAGCCAGACGTGGATTGTACGGCACAGAAGGATCTAAGTGCAGAGAAATGCTCACTTTCTAAAAGTGGCATTTCTAAAATAGTAATATTAAATCCAACTTCACCAGTCAGCAGGATTTTGTATCACCATTCTGGCCATACTAAATATGACCTTCCTACTCCTTTCAGATCAGCAGCTACCACTCAAACAATATATGAGGCCAACCCCAATGTTAGACTATGAAGGGAGCAGACTTCACAGCAGTGTAAAAACTAATTTAGGAGTTTTACACTGCTGGGGCATGTAAACTACACAGGTACATGCCCTGCCTTTTGCCTACACAGCACCCTGCCATGTGGGTTACCTAGGGCATACCTTAGGAGTGACTTATATGTAGATAAAGGGGAGTTTTAGGCTTGGCAAGTACTTTTAAATGCCAAGTCGAATTGGCAGTGAAAATGCACACACAGGCGTTGCAATGATAGGCCTGAGACAAGGTTAAGGAGCTACGTAAGTGGGTGGCACAACCAGTGCTGAAGGCCCACTAGTAGCATTTAATTTACAGGCCCTAGGCACATATAGTGCACTTTACTAGGGAGTAAATTAAATAATCCAATTTGGTATGATCCAATGTTACCATGTTTAAAGGGAGAGAGCATATGCACTTTAGCACTGGTTAGCAGTGGTAAAGTGTGCAGTCTTAAAACCAGCAAAACAGTATTTAAAAAGTGGAGGGAGGCAGGCAAAAAGTTAGTGGTGACCACCCTAAGGCTGTCCAGTCTAACACATACAAATTAAGATTCCTCTTTAGAATGTATTTACTAGAAGTTTAAGAGTGACAATGTTATCAAAGGCTGGGCTTTCAGGTTTGAAACCAGATTTATTACAGGGAATTAAATTGACATTGGCAGCTGGCATATTGTACAAATTGTCCGATATAAATATTTTAAAACATTTTCCTTCTTCGTCAAGAAGAGCAATGAGGCTATATTTGTTCAGATACTTTTTTGAGCTTTTTTTGTGCAAGGGATGTTTAACAGCACCATAAAGTAAATCGGGCCTGAAGGGAATGTCAGTTTTAATCACATCACTTGGTATCCCATTCTGATCTTCTGCTTTTTAGGAATGTGAATTATTTATTAACGTCTCTGCTTCATCCCTAGAGATCCATAGATCAGCATTTGAAGAATAAGGAATATCAAATGACATGGAGTAGCTGCAAACATACAAGTTATCAATTCGTATGGCATAAAATAATCCTTAACAACTCTATAGAATCCAGTACCACAACTAATTAGGGACCAAAACAATTTAGAGTTACGAGTTTTGATAGTGAAATACAAATTTATCCAAGCTGCAACTTGATTCCGCCTACAAATTTCCTCAATTTGACGCCAATAGGTATCTCTCCGAGGAGTTCTTTGACTCCTTAACAATAATCTCAGCTATTTGAATATTTCCTGTGTGGTGTAACAATTGAATGATCCCTGTTTTTAGAGTAAAACAAATTGGTCTGTTGTCCGATTTGGTAGAAGTAAAGTAAAATATTTTCTGTGGCAGTTTCTCCGAGTCCCTTCACCATATGTCTGCTGGAAGCTAATGCATCTAGGAAATTAAGTAAGACACGATACAGACCTGTTTCAAATTAGCTTTACTTTAAATTGTTCTTAAATTGATTGATCAAAAGGTATCATCTAAATTCAGCTCTTTGGTCTTCCAAGTGTTATGACTGATGTATAGTGTTTTGTTTTGGATTGTGATCACTTTCCTTCCTTAAAATATTTGATAGTCTTCACACTAAGAGAAGGAGGAGGAATACTACAATAAAGTAAAGTTGATAATGCTCAGCCGAGTCCCCGAAAAAAAGTTAAACAAAATAAAGAGAGAATGGGGGCAGGATAGGAATATCCTGACACCCTAGGCCTGGTGGTAGGGTTCCCAGCCAGGGCCAAGAAGCATTTTTTTTAAATTGTTCCTGCAAAAATCACGGAGGAGCCACGAATCTTGGACAAATTAAAATAAAAAAAGCGTGGTCTCCCTCACTCGTTTATAGTTGAGTCCCCGGGTGGGCCAGGTCCTGGGGGGCATATATAAGTATTTATTTTGAGGAGGGGGCGCACATAGCTCCCTTCCTCATGGGTGATATCTGATCTCAAAACCTGTTTTCTTCATAGGAAAAGTAAACAGCGATATAGTAAAAAAAAAAAAAAAAAAAAAAGAGTGGAGTGGAATTACACCAAATTTGGCAGAAAGCTATATATTGGTAAGGAAAAGTGTGCTTTTGTTGCTTTAGTGTAAATCTGTTCAGTAGTTTTCAAGAGGTTCAAAATAATGCAGATTTCCCACATTTTTAATGGGAAGAAAATCATGAGTTTATTAAAAACACAGAGGCTAATATTATGCACCACTCCTTTATTGCACTCATACACACCAGGAACAAACAACTTAGAATAGAACATCCTGAAAACTCTATAACTCTAAAGACCATGTATAATATCCTAGAACGCCCAACCATCTTCCTTCTTTTTTTCTGTGAATCAACCTAAGTGCAAAACTCCAAAAGCATTAACTTCATCCATTATAATCCATACACGTCTCCCTCTTTGGCAAGACACTTCTCCAATGTTTTCCCCTCAGTTCTGTCCTGGAACCAAAAAAACTGTAAATAAATTAAATATAGTCAAAGGGTTAGGTACAAAATGGGAGGGATAATATTAACCTATGTGTCTTTAATAAAATCTTGATTTTCTTCCTATTAAAACTGTGGAAAATATACATTTTATGGCAAGGCATGGAGGCCAATATTATTGCTGTTCGAAGCTCATCTGTAACCCTCTGCACAGCAGTCTCCATAAGTTTAAAGTAGAATCTTTTAAATGTTGTCTCACTTGACCATTTAGCTGCCTTCATAATACTATGTATGCTGCTACCTGATACAAAAACTTTACTTGCTATTGCTCCTCTTGCCGAATGCGCCCCAAATACACTCACATCTAGTCCTGCCAACTTCATTACTTCTTTTACCCACCTTGCCAAAATAGGTGCAGATACTGCTTTGTAAGCCTGCCTATAAGAAATCAGCAACTGTGAACATCCTCTCTCTCAAACCTGCAGTTCTCTCCTCATACTGTTTCAGGCATCTCACCCACACAGCAGATCATGCCCTTCCATTCTAAGATAGAGTTTTGGTGTGTTTTCACAGTCTCTCGGACCTCTCCAAAAATAGCCCTTCCGTTCCATGCCTCCATATTCGTCAACCACCAGTTCACTTCCTGCATTGCCTCCTGACTCATAAATTTCTTTACTTAATATTTTACTCTCAAAACGTAAATGATACCTTTTCAAACCTTGAAGAGATATGTAATGCAGGGGTGCTGGAAAAATCACCTGTGTTGCCCCAACAATCTCGCTATCTGATTCAAAGAAATTTAAACTGACTGCTTCACTCTCTTCAACTTCCTGCGTATCTTTTTCACTTTCTCCATAGGTAGCCTCAACACACTCTCCAAGGTCTATCTGAAAACCTAAAAAATTAATCTCCTGCAATCGTATCAAACAAGACTTCTTCTTGTTTACGACATATCCTAGATCCTCCAAGATCATCACAGCCAATTCTGTATATCTACTTCCAACTCCCTCTTCTCTGCCATGAGCAATATATAATCCAAATACACTATCAATCATACCCCTCTTGATCTCAACCATGTCACCACAGGTCTCATGACCTTCAAAACAGCTGACTGAAACACAGTCACTGACAAGGCACGTATCTACTTAGAAAATCCTATTCCCAAAATATGGTTGTAGTATCTCAAAGTCTTTTCATTTAGATGAACCCAAGCTCAGAAGATGACCATCACGCACAACGCATACAGTGGCTTTGAATAGCCCAGAAAACGTCCATTGTACTCGCGAGTCGCTCTGATCACAACAACTCTTGCTTGAGCCCTTTCAGGAACTGAGCGCGCTGTGAGCTTGCACACTCTTCTCATGCGCAACCATGCTTCACGCCTAATGATCGTGCTTTGTCCTCGCACCCTCTCATGCGCTCTATTCACCGTTAAGAATTATATTTGAAAATATGAACGGCCACAGCAGTCGGAAACGCTAAAATGATCATTTCTCTCAATTGATTTTATATATTCAAGCAAACTGTTCTCATATGTGAATCAACACGATATTTTTACTATAAACCTCATGACTTCAAAACCAAAACGTCCTTGTAAACAACAGAGTATAAAATGCTTATTTCTACCAAATTATTTCACCTTCGCATATTAACCTAATAATAGCTTCCCTTGAACAACTTAACAACCACTATGTAAAGTCGTCTATCGTTTTTGAAAATAGTAACTGAAATAGCGCTGCGATGTTAGAAAGCAACTAAGCCATTTTTGTATCAATCATTCTTAACAAACCACATTTTCAAAACCTTTCATCAGAATTCTAACCTGTTTCTCAAAGCTTATCCCTCATAATATTCATTTTATAGTTGTAGACATATAGGGGGTGATTCTAACATTGGAGGGCGGCGGAGGCCGCCCGCCGAAGTTCCCCCACCAAAATACCGCTCCGCGGTCGAAAGAAGGTTGATTTGCCCTGGGCTGGCGGGCGGCCACCAAAAGGCCGCCCGCCAGCCCAGGGCAAATCAACCTTCCCACGAGGACGCCGGCTCAGAATCGAGCCGGCGTAGTGGGAAGGTGCGACGGGTGCAGTGGCACCCGTCGCGTATTTCAGTGTCTGCATAGCAGACTCTGAAATACTTTGTGGGGCCCTCTTATGGGGGCCCCGCGGCACCCCCTACCGCCATCCTGTTCACAGGATGGCGGGAGGGGGTGTCAGAATCCCCATGGCTGCGGAGCACGCTCCGCAGCCATGGAGTATTCTGTAGGGCAGCGGAAAACCGGCGGGAGACCGCCGGTTTTCCTTGTCTGACCGCGGCCGAACCGCTGCGGTCAGAATGCCCTGCGGGGCACCGCCGGTCTGTCGGCGGTGCTCCCGCCGACCCTGTCCCCGGCGGTCTGAGACCGCCGGGGTCAGAATGACCCCCATATTCTCATACACCCCAGGAGTAACTAAGGTAGTACTTATATGTGTATGAACAGCAACAGAAGAAGGAAGATGGCTGTGTGTTCTAGGATATTATGCTTGCTCTTAAGAGTTCTAGAGGTTTAAGGATGTTTTATTCTAATTCACAGTTCTTTGTTGCTGCTGTGTATGAGGGCAATAAAGGAGTAGTGCATAATTTTGGCCTACAAGCCTTGCCATAAAACTGTATAGTTCACGCTGCAGAGAATTCTCAGATCTGACAAATCAAAAGAAAATTACCTGTTTGGCTGCCACATCAGCAAAGATATGGCAGCAGCCATTTCAGGATTCGGGGACTCATTCCATATCCTACAAGTATAAAAACCATAGAGGGGGCAGATGGAATAACCTGTCCCCCAAGCTCCCCACCCCAGGGGGCCAAAAACAGATTTTATCTGTGCTGCAAATCCTAGGAGGACGTGCGGATCTGCTTCACCAATACACAAAGAAAAGCTAGTTACCACTCATATTACACTACTCTTGGCATGTTCTATGACATCATTGATAACATCACTGCAACATCTGAAATTACATCATTGATAGCAACACTGTGCACGGCACGCCACAAGTTATAGTTACTTTAGGACACGAGTTATAGTTACTTGAGATAACTAACTGGTGAATTTAGGTGGTTTTGCTGTTTTAAAATGGTATATTTTAACTGACATTTTCACCTAAAATATGAAGTTCCCTCAACCTTTAGTTATTTCACTAAACATATCCACACACACTCTCTCTCTTTCTCTTTCTCTCTCTCTCTCTCTCTCTCTCTCTCTCCCTCTCGCTCTCTCCCTCTCCCCCATAAGAAGAGCATTTAAAGAGTTCATCCACCTCAGCAACTTCCAGGAAAGTGTCCGGGTGATCTCTCAAGCGAGAGCAGTTAAAAAGGTGGGGTACCAAAATATTGCTTTCCCAAGTCCATTCTATCAGAAATACAGGAAAGCAATGCAAAAAAAATGGCTATACGGAATTACACTAAATTTGGCAGAAAGTTGGATATGTACTCAGAAAGCATGCTTTTCATTATTTGATGTAAATCAGTTCAGCTATTTTTTGATTAATTTGCCTTTAAAGAGGTAGGGGGTCATTCTGACCTCGGCGGTAAAAGGCGCTTACCGCCGGTCAGAAGACCGCCATAACACCGCCGCGGCCGCGGTAAACCGACACGGTCATTCTGACCCGCAACTGGCAAACCGCCAAAAACCCGACATCCACAAAAGTCCGCCACACCAAAGGTCAGCGAAAATATGGCGATGACCAAACCTCCACCGTCACGCCAACAGAAATACGCCCATACCATTCCGAGCCACAAATCCACGCGGCGGTCTTTCAAACGTGGTATTCCATTGGCGGTACACACCGCCGCGGTCAAAATACACACACACATAGAAAACTCGGCCTCATTGGTCAGTTTGAAATACAAACACCTGATACACATACTAACACCACTCCCACACACCCAACACAATATAAAACACACACCCACATCACCCACAAGCCCCTACGACCCGAAATTCTTGACGAAGGCTAGAGAGAGCACAGATTAGACAATCCCACAACACCATCACCCACACAGAATCCACGCACCAAACACCACGCACCACACTCATCACCACAAACGCCACCCCACACCTCAACCACACCACCCCATGGCACCCCAAAGACACCCCAGGTTCAGTGACGCCGAACTCAGGGTCATGGTGGAGGAAATAGTCTGTGTAGAGCCCCAGCTCTTAGGGGCACAGGTGCAGCACACCACAATTGCCAGGAAGATGGAGCTATGGCAAAGGATAGTGGACAGGGTTAACGCGGTGGGACAGCATCCACGCAATCGGGAGGACATCAGGAAGAGATGGAACGACCTACGGGGGAAGGTGCGTTCCATGGTATCAAGGCACAACATTGCGGTGCAGAAGACTGGCGGCGGACCCCCCCTACTCCCTCCGAATTTACCGCATGGGAGGAGGAAGTCTTGCACATCCTGCATCCTGAGGGCCTCGCAGGAGTAGACGGAGGAATGGACTCTGGTAAGTCAAATCTTCACTACTGCTTCCCACCCCACCTGCATGCCAAATCATACCCTCACCCCCACCCCCATCACACCAACTCCTTACAAATGGCTCACCATCACAACCCAACCATCCCAACACCATGCTTTGCATGCGACCACAAAGCATGGACAACCATCACCAAAGCATGCCCACTGCACACACACATCACCCCCACAAGCCACCCTCACAAAAGCCCCCACAAGGAAATGCCTGCACTTGGGTACACGAACACCCACCCATCACACGAAATGCCACACACAGAAGCCATAACCATACCTTTATACCCCTGCAGGACCCGAACGCCACCACACCGCCACACCGCCACAGAGGGTACAGAGATGTCCATCCCACCCCCAGAAGTGGCCCCCAGCGATGACAGCAGCTCTGTCTCCCTGAAGCCAGATGACCAGCCCGGCCCATCGGGGACCTCTGGACAGTCGGTTCCCCACAGACAGGCACAGGCTACACCAGACCCAACCCCCTCTGGGAACACCACCACAGCTCCCACCCAGCGGGCCCATGCCTCTGTCTCCAGGACACGTCAATCAGCTGTGTGTCCACCACTACAGGGCACCCAGGTTGACCCACCACCCCAACAACAACAGGGACCTGGGGGCAGTGGTAGTGGGCACACCGTCCAGGGGACAGAGGCCCAGGGACACAGGGGAACTGGGAGGGCTGCTGTGCGACGGGGGGGGACAGGCCCGGGGAACCGACTCTCCAAGAGGCCCTCTCCTCCATCATGGGAGCATACCACCGCTCCCAGGAGACGATGGCGACGGTACTGGCCCGGTTTCAGGAGATCCAGGAACTGCAGGAGGAACGGTACATGGGGTTCAGGGAGGAACTGAGGAACATCGGTTCCGCAATGGGGACCATCGTCGTGGCCCTTACCCAGACCGTCACCACATTGCGGGACCATGTGGCACCCCAAAGGGCCCCTGTCACTAGCCCAGGCCAGGAACAGCCTACCACCTCCGCCGGCGCTAGTGGACAGGAGGCCCCCACACAACGACAGGCCACCAGAACCCCACCTCCTGCAGGAGAAGAACCACCCCGCAAGCGGAACCTGAGATCTCACAAGAAGACAGAGTAGGATTGCAAGACCCCCGCCAGCCAAAGATACCCCCTGATGTCATCCCACTGTCCCACATTGTCACTCTGTCCAAACTTGAACTGCCCCTGCTCCATCCTTCCCCAGGCATATGGACAATGCACCTGTGCGACTGAGAACTGGACTCTGCCATGGACATTACTCCACCCCCACCCATCACCGTTTCACAATCATGAACCTATATGTAGCACTTAAAATAAATCACTTATTGCACTAAAAATAACAGGAGTCTGCTTGTATTCTTTACAACTGTATTACACATAACAGTGCAATTATGTCCAGTTACTTTGTGATGACAACATACCAATTTCAATAAGCTTTAGTCCATGGGCAAACAAAGCTGAAGTCAGGCAGTGGGTCACACAGCTCTGCAAAGGGAAGGGAAAGTCACAAATCAGTCAACAGGAACTGGGGGGAAACACAGACAGTGGAGACCCATGAGGCTGTAAGTAAATGTAAAATGGCGTGGGGGATTCTTACCTGTGTGCTACTGAAAATATTGTTGTATGACTGTATCCCTGTTGTCCGTGTCGTCCCCGTCGTCTTCCTCCTCCTCACTCTCCACAGGCTCCACAGCTGCTACAACACCAGCATCTGGACCATCCTCCTGCAGAAAAGGCACCTGGCGTCGCAAAGCAAGATTGTGAAGCATACAGCAGGCCACGATGATATGGCACACCTTCTTAGGTGAGTACATTAGGGATCTCCCTGTCATATGCAGGCACCTAAACCTGGCATTCAGGACCCCGAAGGTCCTTTCTATGATCCTCCTAGTGCACCTATGGGCCTCATTGTACCGTTCCTCTGCCCTGGTCCGGGGATTCCTCACTGGGGTCAGTAGCCACGACAGGTTGGGGTAACCAGAGTCCCCAATTAGCCACACACGGTGTCTCTGTAGCTGTTCCATCACATAAGGGATGCTGCTATTTCGCATGACATACGCGTCATGCACTGACCCAGGGAACTTGGCATTTACTTGGGAGATGTACTGGTCAGCCAAACAGACCACCTGGACATTCATCAAATGATAACTTTTTCTGTTTCTGTACACCTGCTCACTTTCTTTGGGGGGAACCAAAGCCACATGGGTTCCATCAATGGCACCAATGATGTTGGGGATGTGTCCAAGGGCATAGAAATCACCCTTCACTGTAGCCAATTCGCCCACCTCAGGGAAAATAATGTAGCTCCGCATGTATTTCATCAGGGCAGACAACACTCTGGACAAAACCTTAGAAAACATAGGCTGAGACATCCCAGATGATATGGCCACTGTTGTCTGAAAAGACCCACTTGCCAAAAAATGCAGTACTGACAGAACCTGCACCAGAAGGGGAATCCCTGTGGGTTGGCGGATGGGGGACATCAGGTCTGGCTCCAGCTGGGCACACAGTTCATGTAAAGTTGCTCTGTCAAGCCGGTATGTAAGTATGATATGTCGTTCTTCCTTTGTCGACAGGTCCACCAGCGGTCGGTACACGGGAGGATTCATCCTTCTCCTCGCAAGTCCCAGCGGACGGTGCCTAGGAAGGACAACATGGAGCACAGAGTCAAGCAACCCACAGGTTCGTACACACAGCTTGCACAGTACACGAATCGCCAGGCATTGAAAGGCTTGTATGAGTGGCAATGCAAGGCCTAGGCCTGTGTGACGCAGTAGAAATCATGCCATGTGGGCCCTTGAAATGGCGGCTGCCTGACCTGTGAAGTGTGACAGTGGGATGTGAGGTCACTGCGCTGGCGTGGCACACCGTGGCGGTAGGCGGTCGAAGACCGCGGCGCAAAGCAGCATTGGTTAACATTGAACCCTATGGGTCTCAGGAGCCAATGACGATGTGCGCCGGCGGTCGCGGCACGCACCGCCGCGGTACGCACCGCCGCGGGCGTGACCGCCATTTTCTATCAGCTTAATCACTCGAGACCTGATCATCCACAGGAGAGGACCTATACTGCAAGTGCTGCTGTGACCTCGGTCTGGGAGATACAATGGCTGCTGCGACTGGGGAAAGGGCCCCTGCCTTCACTTCCGAAGAATTGGAGAAACTTGTTGATGGGGTCCTCCCACAGTATGCGCTACTCTACGGTCCTCCAGACCAACAGGTTAGTACACACGGTGCACGTAGAATGGGCTATGCCTGTGTTGAGTGGGGTGTATGAAAGATGGTGGGGAGGGGAGCGAATGAGGAGTGCAACGCATGAAAGATGAGAGCATGTGCCACATGGCAAGGTTGGGGGGGGGGGCCACTCACATTGACCAGGCAGAAAACTGATGCGATATCCTTTACCACCCTGTACATGTCACATAGGTCAGCGCCCATCAGAAGATCGACATTTGGCGTGCCATCGCCAAGGACGTCCAGGCCCTGCGGGTCCACAACAGACGGGGCACCCACTGCCGAAAGAGGTGGGAGGACATCCGCCGCGGGACCCGAAAGACCGCCGAGTCTCTGCTGGGGATGGCCTCCCAACGTAGGAGGGGTGCCAGCCGCCAATTGACCCCCCTGATGTCCCGGATCCTGGCGGTGGCCTACCCCGATTTGGATTGGCGCGTGAGGACATCACAGCAGACACAAGGGGGTGAGTATCAGCACATTCTACTATCTTTGCGCGCAGTGAAGGTGTCTGGGTGGGGGAGGAGGGCTGTGGCTATCTCCAGGCCAGGGCGCATTCTGTAGGCTAGGCCCCTCCGTTAGACACGGCCCTGTCCCCCCGCCCCCCACCTCTGTAGGGTGCCAAGTACAGCTGTCCATGGTCCGGCCTCACCCATGTGTGCATTTGTCGTCCAGAAACCTGTAGGCCTAGTCACAATAACTGAGTAGTGTACCCCGATTGTGCGGCCTAATTCAGGGGGCTTCTGTGCCTGTCCTCTCCGACAGCGGTGTTGGCAATGCATGCACTCAACCTGTCTTCATTTCTCCCCCCCCATTTTCTTTGTCTTCCTGTTCATGTGTGCATTAGCATCATCAGGCGGAGGAGAAATGGCATCGGCGCACGAGGGAGCTGCATCTCACATGGCCCCGGAGGGCCATACAACAGACTCCGAGTACACCAGTGAGACGGAGGGCGAGGGGAGCTCCACAACGGGGACCCGTGGAGACGTCAGTGACACCGACACGTCCTCGGAAGGGAGCTCCGTAGCGGTGGCGGCAACATCCGTGCCCACCGCCACAACAGGTATAGCCGCCACCCAGCGCACCAGCCCCACCCTCCCCGCAGCCCCTCAGCCTTCGCTCCGTGCCCGCTCGCCCAGGAAGGCGGGCATCTCCTTCGCCCCAGGCACCTCAGGCCCTGCCCCAGTTACCCCTGCTGCCCTCAGTGAGTAGGTCATTGACCTCCTCAGGACACTCATTGTTGGGCAGTCTACCCTTTTGAATGCCATCCAGGGTGTAGAAAGGGAGGTGCATCGGAGCAATGCATACCTGGAGGGCATTCATTCGGGTCAGGCTGCCCATCAGCGATCGTTCAACGCTCTGGCCTCAGCACTGACGGCAGCCATTGTCCCTGTCTCCAGCCTCCCTCTTCTGACTCCCTCCACCCAGTCCCAGTCTCCTGTTCCTCTGCCTATCCCATCCACACCATCAGACCAGCCTGCACACACCTCAACACCCAAGGGCAGCTCATCCAGACATAAGCACCACAGATCACACAAGCATTCACCTAAGCAACATCCAGATGCAGACATTCCAACAGTCACTACCACCTCTGTGTCCCCTACCTCCTCATCTCCCTCCTCCCTCCCTGTGACGTCTCCACTCACACCTGCATGCACACCACCATCAGCCAGTACTTCCATCACCAGCACACCCTCCATTACAGTCCACACACGTGCAGTCACCACCCCCACTGCTATTTACACGTCCCCTGTGTCCTTTCCCAGTGTGTCTGTCACCCCTTCTTCCAAAGCACACAAACGCAGGCAGCCACCCACCCAACAGCCATCCACCTCACGACAGCCTCCGTCACAGGCACCTGCACCCACAGACAGCAACCTTGACTCTCCTACAACCACATCCTCTTCGTCCACTCCCAAACCCACTACACCTACCCGTCCCTGTCCTTCCCAAGTCCTTTTCCTTTCCAATCTTGAGCTCGTTCCAATCACTGACCCACCCCCTCCATCTGGTAAGAGTAAAAAAAGCACCTCGGCCACCACCAGCCCTGCATCTACTGTAACCAAAGTGCAGGGCTATTGGAGTCCACCAGTTCCTCGGGCAGGAGCATCGGCCAGCAGCAAGGGGACAGCCAGCCCCACCCCCTGGGAAGAGGACAAAAAAGAAGAAGGCCCGGCGCGACAAGAGTGAGACGGCTGCCACCAAGGACAGTAGCCTTGCCCCGTCACCTGCCACATCATCCAAGGGAGGCAAGGGCCACAGAGCTTCTGCGAAGGAGGGCAAGGGCAGCAGGGTGGAGAAGTCAGTCAGGAGGCGAGCTGCCCAGGAGTGCCCTCACCAGCCCCATTCCGGGTGTGTCGGACGACACCCACGGGCCCAGGACTCCATCACAGGAGGGCGCCGCGACGGCAAGTTCGGATGGTGAATGAGCGGGATGTCTTGGCCAGGTCTGGCTCCCTAGACACACAGGACAAGCACCGCTGAACAGGGGCCCGCCGGGAGGAGCACCGCTGAACAGGGGCTCGCCGGAACAAGAACCGCTGAACAGGGGCCCGCCGGAACAAGAACCGCTGAACAGGGGCCCGCCGGGACAAGAACCGCTGAACAGGGGCCCGCCGGGACAAGAACCGCTGAACAGGGGCCCGCCGGGACAAGAACCGCTGAACAGGGGCCCGCCGGGACAAGAACCGCTACACAGGGGCCTGCCGGGACAAGAACCGCTGAACAGGGGCCCGCCGGAACAAGAACCGCTGAACAGGGGCCCGCCGGAACAAGAACTGCTGAACAGGGGCCCGCCGGAACAAGAACCGCTGAACAGGGGCCCGCCGGAACAAGAACCGCTGAACAGGGGCCCGCCGGAACAAGAACCGCTGAACAGGGGCCCGCCGGAACAAGAACCGCTGAACAGGGGCCCGCCGGAACAAGAACCGCTGAACAGGGGCCCGCCGGAACAAGAACCGCTGAACAGGGGCCCGCCGGGAGGAGCACCGCTGAACAGGGGCCCGCCGGAACAAGAACCGCTGAACAGGGGCCCGTCGGGACAAGAACTGCTGAACAGGGGCCCGCCGGGACAAGAACCGCTGAACAGGGGCCCGCCAGGACAAGAACCGCTGAACCGCTGAACAGGGGCCCGCCGGGACAAGAACCGCTGAACAGGGGCCCGCCGGGAGGAGCACCGCTGAACAGGGGCCCGCCGGGAGGAGCACCGCTGAACAGGGGCCCGCCGGGAGGAGCACCGCTGAACAGGGGCCCGCCGGGAGGAGCACCGCTGAACAGGGGCCCGCCGGGACAAGAACCGCTGAACAGGGGCCCGCCGGGACAAGAACCGCTGAACAGGGGCCCGCCGGCTCTGCACCGCTCCGCTGGGGCCTTCATCTCAAGCACCGCTCCGCTGGGGCCTTCATCTCAAGCACCGCTCCGCTGGGTCCCGCCGTCTCTGCCCCGCTCCGCTGGGGCCTTCATCTCAAGCACCGCTCCGCTGGGTCCCGCCGTCTCTGCACCGCTACGCTGGGCCCTTCATCTCAAGCACCGCTCCGCTGGGTCCCGCCGTCTCTGCACCGCTCCGCTGGGCCCTTCATCTCAATCACCGCTCCGCTGGGTCCCGCCGTCTCTGCACCGCTCCGATGGGCCCTTCATCTCAAGCACCGCTCCGCTGGGTCCCGCCGTCTCTGCACCGCTCCGCTGGGCCCTTCATCTCAAGCACCGCTCCGCTGGGCCCTTCATCTCAAGCACCGCTCCGCTGGGTCCCGCCGTCTCTGCACCGCTCCGCTGGGCCTTTCATCTCAAGCACCGCTCCACTGCGTCCCGCAATCTCTGCACCGCTCCGCTGGGCCCTTCATTTCAAGCACCGCTCCGCTGGGGCCTTCATCTCAAGCACCGCTCCGTCCCGCCGTCTCTGCACCGCTCCGCTGAGCCCTTCATCTCAAGCACCGCTCCGCTGGGTCCTGCCGTCTCTGCACCGCTCCGCTGGGCCCTTCATCTCAAGCACCGCTACGCTGGGGCCTTCATCTCAAGCACCGCTCCGCTGGGTCCCGCCGTCTCTGCACCGCTCCGCTGGGGCCTTCATCTCAAGCACCGCTCCGCTGGGTCCCGCCGTCTCTGCACCGCTCCGCTGGGCCCTTCATCTCAAGCACCGCTCCGCTGGGCCCTTCATCTCAAGCACCGCTCTGCTGGGTCCCGCCGTCTCTGCACCGCTCTGCTGGGCCCTTCATTTCAAGCCCCGCTCCGCTGGGGCCTTCATCTCAAGCACCGCTCCGCTGGGTCCCGCCGTCTCTGCACCGCTCCGCTGGGCCCTTCATCTCACGCACCGCTCCGCTGGGTCCCGCCGTCTCTGCACCGCTCCGCTGGGCCCTTCATTTCAAGCACCGCTCCGCTGGGGCCTTCATCTCAAGCACCGCTCCGCTGGGTCCCGCCGTCTCTGCACCGCTCCGCTGGGCCCTTCATTTCAAGCACCGCTCCGCTGGGGCCTTCATCTCAAGCACCGCTCCGCTGGATCCCGCCGTCTCTGCACCGCTCCGCTGGGGCCTTCATCTCAGGCACCGCTCCGCTGGGTCCCGCCGTCTCTGCACCGCTCCGCTGGGGCCTTCATCTCAAGCACCGCTCCGCTGGGTCCCGCCGTCTCTGCACTGCTCCGCTGGGCCCTTCATCTCAAGCACTGCTCCGCTGGGTCCCGCCGTCTCTGCACCGCTGCGCTGGGCCCTTCATCTCAAGCACCGCTCCGCTGGGTCCCGCCGTCTCTGCACCGCTCCGCTGGGGCCTTCATCTCAAGCACCGCTCCGCTGGGGCCTTCATCTCAAGTACCGCTAGCCCATTGACAGTGCTGGTTCTGTGTCGAGCAGGGCTTCAGGAAGCACTCTGGGCACCATGCCTCCTCCATTAACAGTGGAGTCGGTAATCCATCTGATGGACTGTGGCTTTGCACTTCCCAGGATGTAACAGTGGGCAAGCCACCCACTGTAGAGACTCGAGAGACTGTGGCTTTGCACTCCCCAGGATGGAACAGTGGGCAAGCCACCCACTGTAGAGACTCGAGTGACTGGCTTTGCACTCCCCAGGATGGAACAGTGGGCATGGAGGCCCCTCGTGAATCTGGCGTCAAGGACTCATGTGGCTGAGGTGCCCCCCCTTCCCTTCCCCCTGAGGTGCCTGTAGTTTTGTCATCTGATGCCCCAGCAGTGTTCTCTCCAATGGGATCTGGTCTCCTGTGTGGGCTTTGCCCATGTGTTTGTGCACATTGGCCCACGGACTATGGAACTTTGAGGGTATGTGCAGGACTTATTGCCTATGTATATATTGTTGACTCTGTTCATTCCTTATTTTTGTATCTTTTTTTATGGCATATTTCCCATACCTTTAATGGAGCTATTTCTACATATATTTTATAGATCATTTTAATTGTGTCTTTGCATTATTCCGGTGGGTTTGGGGGGTGTCACTCTGACTTGTTGCTCGGCATTGGGGTGTTGGTATTTGTGGTGGGGGGTTGGGTGTATGGTGCATGTGTGTGCGCGTAAGCTTTCCTCCTCCCCCCTCGCCTGTGTCGTAGGTGCAGTACTCACTGTTGTCGTCTGCGCCGGCGTTCGTACTCCTGGTAGATGAGCAGGTAGACAATAGCTGGTAGGATGTTTAATTCGGGTTCCATGCTGTCCTCCTTCCTCGTGCAGTGTGTATAGGTGAGCGTTTTCCCGTTCGTAGTCTGTTTCTGCCGTGTTTTTATCGGCGGGGCTCCCGCCCCGGAAAAGGTGGCGGATTGGTGAGTTGTGATAGGGTGGGCAGTACATTGTCTGCCGTCTGCCTGTTGGCGGTGACCGCCGCGCTGTTTGTCTGTCCCGCCGTGGCGGTCGGAGTGTTAAAGTGGCGGGCTGTGTTGGCGGTTCCCACCAGGGTCAGAATTCCATTTTTTTGACCGCCTGCCTGTTGGCGGGTTGGCCGCCGCTTTATCACCGACCGCCAGGGTCAGAATGCCCCCGTAGTCCTGAAGGGGTTAAAAATAGGTATATCCAGCTTGAGTCACACGATAGTGTCACTGTACCCTAAATTCTAAATTTAGTTAATATGGGTTTCTGATTGACTGAGAGAGCGTTTTTGCCCGTTAGCCTTTTCGGTCCTGTGGGACCGAACAATCTGATTGGCTGGCTGCAGCTTGAAGAAATATATTGCAGCTGCCATTACAGGACACGGGTACTCTGTCCTCCTGCGGCATCCCACGTGGCCATCCAGTGAGATAGTGTGGTTCTCCCGCATGATCCATGTCAGCCCTCCTGAAAGTTACCACAGTAGTCTCACAGGCATTGTACTTCTGGACCGTGGAAGCTTCACTGGCTGGAGCTTCCATTTTACAGTGATACAGTGGAGGTGATGCTCACGGTACTGCAGGAGTATCACAGCACTGAAGAAAATGAAAACAAAAATATTTAATATACTTGTGCAGCATCTGCAGGGGAATTGCCACTATTTTGTCAATATAAAGGTTACACTGACGTTATCATTTACTGTGGAAATAGAAAACAAAAAACTTTTACAAAATAAAACTACTGAAGTTCACTAGTTCTAGTTTACAGAGCCAACTGTAACTTGCACCCCACCAAGCACTGCTCATGATCCCACATATTACATCACTCATGACATGTGACTTGTCATCAGTGATGTCATTTAACATGACTCATTGATGACATCACTGTTGGGTAAGGTGGATTATTAAAGGAAGTGTAATGTTAAAGTGTTAATAGATGCCATAGTAGTTGAAAGCCATGTGAGATTGCATTTGCTTAACTGCCTGTTTCAGCTTTTTAGACATTCCTCTTTGGTACTTTTTGCCAGAATGTGTCAAAATTCTCTTTGGGAATGCATACCAACTGAATTCCTGATGAGGATGAAACTTAGTTGGTTCACTATAAAAGTACTTTAATATTTCAGAAAACCCTTACAGAGTCTGACATTGTATGAAATTTATATGAAGAATGTGCGTTTTTTAAAACTGAGCACTGCTCACAAGAGGAAAACCCAGGTGGCAATGGCTGCTTATCCTGTTACGATAGACAACGGAATTTCCACCTGCCGATATTGCATACTTCAATCTTTAGTGCTGAAATAGGTTTGTTGATTGAATCTCAGTAGTTAATATAATTTACATTTTCGTCTGTGCTAATATCTAACATTTGTAAATGTACATTTAAACCGGCAGAGCCAGCAGAAGCATATGCAAGAACTATTAGGCCGCCTCAGCCAGCAGGACCAGAAGAATAAAGAATCTCAGCATTCACTAGGATTTCAGTTACACAATGAAGCTCAAAAGCAAAGCTCTCTCATAGGGCAGCTCAAGCAAATGGTGACTGAGAAAGAGGCCAAGGTGAAGGACCTGGAGGAGGAGATTAAACAGCTGACAGTGAAAGTAAGTGCCTGAAAACAGACTTAAACTTTTAAGACATGCCCCTCTCTGCCTCCCCTAGAATGTTGCATACCTTCATGGTTTTTTCCACCAAGCTTTAACCCTTACTGATAGAAACAATCACCCAAATACAGTAGCCATTATTTTTAATACCTGAACTTTATTAGATAATCATAATGCTGCAGGTTGTTAAAGAGGTATTTAGAGCTCTTCTGCATGGCTTGTGCAGCTTTTATAAATGAGACTGTCATACGGCAAACAGAAAGCATAAACTGCACATAACAGAATATCCATATTATTATTGTAGTTTACTACCCCTTTGTCCAAATAAGAATCAACATTGTTAAGGATATCTCCAATAATCACAGAGGCATAAATCAGAATTGATGTCTTTAGTAAAGAATTTTTGAAAAAGTGTTGTGTGACAGTACCACCACAAACAAGATTTCACCATCATAGTAGTAGAGGATCCTCTTTACATTATTTTCACCTGTGTTGACAATTATTTTGTCAGCGGTGAAAAGGGATTGTGAAGGGTGCTTTCCTGTTTGCCCAGCCATTTCTGCTAAAGAGTATGCTGCCCCCCACACTCAAGTGTCAGAATCACTGCCTGAGGGGTAGTGGAATTTGTTATCCATGTCCTGACTGGCAATGAGGTGCTCTCTGACCACCCAACATGATAGTGAGTCACTGAAAGCCTTCCCTGTGCCCCTTCATACATGGCGGCAGACTTAGACCAACATATTGCTGGTATGTTTTCTAGGTGTTTTTCCATTTCAGGATCTGGCATTTAGCTGATAGTGGAAAGGGTCTGAAGTGCATTTGCATGTACACCCTCAATTCAAATATGACCTCAGCAAGCATGATCATGAACAGGAGAGCTGAGTTAATCTATGTGAGCGTACCCTGCAGCTATGGAAGTGCCATCTTCAAGTTGTGACAAGAGGAGCCCTGGTGAAATGCCTTCTACCCAGTTCAATTGAGTACCTTCTATGTTTGAATTGCACAGGCACATCTAACATGATCTGCAACAGGAAAGAGGGACCTTTCAGGACAGTGTTTCCAAGGCACTAACACCACCACTATTGTCCAGTTCTAATGTCTCCATCCACCACTTACCACTACTTTGTCTTCTCATTTGCCATACCCTGCTATATGTGTTTGAGAGCCACTAATCTTGCAACTTTACAGTTTACAGTTATTGGCATAGTTGTTGTTGTCAACAGAGACCCTCTCAGCCGAAAAAGCTGTATTTAAGTAGTCCTGGAAACGGAACATGTGTTCATCTGTTGCCACTCAGGTTTGAGGTACACTGAAGCATGACACAGAACAAGCATGGTTATACTCTCCCTTAATCAAGTTTGTTCTTTTTTGTTGTGCTGGCTGCTTTCATAGGATGCAGATTCAAACTCTTCATGTTTATGTCCCTAACTAATTCACCTGTGGATGTTTTTTCATCTTTCATTGTTTCCTAGAGTCCTTTATATTGGCCTCTGGTGGTGGATCCTATCTAGTTCAGCTATCTTGAACCAGATAAGGTCCTCCACCAGAAGTCAATAGAAAAAACTCTAGGAAACAAAGATGAAACATTTAAATGGTTTAAACACATTGCACCTCTTTCCTGTCTCCTGGAATACCTATTTTCATGTCATTCAGGGGTCTCTGTAGCAAGGATAAAGCCATTTTTATAGTGCCCAAATTTAATCACACACTTTCCATGCAGGTGTCCACCTCACTCCCTTTGAATACTTGACTCTGTCTCCCACTACCCATCGCAAGAAAAGCAGTAATACTTTTCTATTTGATTTATTGATTTTCTGGCCAGTTCCCAGTGTCTGATCCTGTAGGGGGTACTATATAAATACAGACAGCCAATCAACTAGTCATGGTGGAGCTGTGTTAGTACTTTACACTTGCACAATTACAGGAAGTATCAAGCTATAAAGTGAGCTTTGGGCATCAAAGAGTGTCAGTGTAGTGGAGGTTTGAAGAGCTGCAATGTATTTGTCTGTGTGAGTTATGCTGGATTGTGTGTCGTTCTGTCTATCTAGTCTGTCTCAGAGTGCTATTACATGGATATAAGGCTCTGTAGAAAATATCAGAAATAAAGTACATACATGATGAAAAGGAATGATCAAGATCATAATATGTTATAGCACTGTGTAAATAAAAATATAAATGTTGATATAAGTATGACAATCAAGACCCAGTACGAGCCCCAGAAAAAGCTCCAGCCAGCTCTTATCATTAAGCAAGTTTTTATTTGTAGCTTCTCTTGCTGTAATTAAGAGTTTCTCTGTGTATGTACTTGGTTACCAGACGGTCCTTGTAGAGTGAGACAGTCATGTACAGGTAGTGAACTTTAAGGAAATGCTTTCTTACAGATAGGCCTCCTGTTTCCCCCAAGCAGCTTATGGGTCCTTGTATTGTAAGTGGCTGGACTGTCGTTCAGCAAATCAATAGGGAATGCAAATTATACTACCATGACTTTACTCCTGTCACTTGCTGTGGGTTTCTGATCTTACTTGTCATTCGTCATTCTATGATTTAACCTATCGATGACATGAAAGTTTTGACGCGATGGGCAGCAAAACTGAATATTCTGGTAGGCACACTCTCAGCAACAGCATCTGTCATTTTTTAGCCTTGTTGTCACTGATTCACAGCAAGTCCTTTTCGTCGTTTGGTTCCTGCACTTTTGGAACCTGCAGTGTAACTTTTTCTTCCCTAGCTTCTACCAAGGAAGCTCCAGTAAGGGAACAAAAGATGGACATAACCCAAGATCAGGACCTTCTGTTCTTAAGAGCAGACCTCCCCCCCACTAGTTCAGTTATTATATCAGCAGCAAGAAAATACCACTGTACACCAGATTCTACTGAAAAGGCAGTTCTTACTGAAAAGGTAGTAAGTGCCTGTATTCTCTTGGTAGAAAAATGATTGGCACATCTGCTACTGCCTTGAAAGCAACAGGAGCATCAATTTTGTTTTGCAGATATGACAGATCTTTATGGGTTTCATTACAGCAATTCTCATACTTCTCTGGCAGACTCCCCCGAGCAAATAGAGGGGATTTTCCAAAAGTTTTATCAGGCGGAATGATGGTCTCAAATCAAAAGTTTGGTTGAAGGTTCCTCTGGCCTTGCTGGTCATAGCTGCTATCCTGGTTTACTCAAGAGATGATCATCGTGGTGAAGGCTTACCAGCCTAAAACTAGAAGCACAAGAACATATCCTAAAGCTGCTTTTTTATTCTTTCTTTTCAATCTTTTTGGTGATACGTAGAGAGTGAGGGCTCAGATGAAGACCCATGAAGAGAAAAGAAGAAAGAATAGAAGAAATATTCCAGGTGATCACCTATACAGGGAGTGCAGAATTATTAGGCAAGTTGTATTTTTGAGGATTAATTTTATTATTGAACAACAACCATGTTCTCAATGAACCCAAAAAACTCATTAATATCAAAACTGAATATTTTTGGAAGTAGTTTTTAGTTTGTTTTTAGTTTTAGCTATGTTAGGGGGATATCTGTGTGTGCAGGTGACTATCACTGTGCATAATTATTAGGCAACTTAAAAAAAAAAATATATATACCCATTTCAATTATTTATCATTACCAGTGAAACCAATATAACATCTCAACATTCACAAATATACATTTTTGACATTCAAAAACAAAACAAAAACAAATCAGTGACCAATATAGCCACCTTTCTTTGCAAGGACACTCAAAAGCCTGCCATCCATGGATTCTGTCAGTGTTTTGATCTGTTCACCATCAACATTGCGTGCAGCAGCAACCACAGCCTCCCAGACACTGTTCAGAGAGGTGTACTGTTTTCCCTCCTTGTAATTCTCACATTTGATGATGGACCACAGGTTCTCAATGGGGTTCAGATCAGGTGAACAAGGAGGCCATGTCATTAGATTTCCTTCTTTTATACCCTTTCTTGCCAGCCACGCTGTGGAGTACTTGGACGCGTGTGATGGAGCATTGTCCTGCATGAAAATCATGTTTTTCTTGAAGGATGCAGACTTCTTCCTGTACCACTGCTTGAAGAAGGTGTCTTCCAGGAACTGGCAGTAGGACTGGGAGTTGAGCTTGACTCCATCCTCAACCCGAAAAGGCCCCACAAGCTCATCTTTGATGATACCAGCCCAAACCAGTACTCCACCTCCACCTTGCTGGCGTCTGAGTCGGACTGGAGCTCTCTGCCCTTTACCAATCCAGCCACGGGCCCATCCATCTGGCCCATCAAGACTCACTCTCATTTCATCAGTCTATAAAACCTTAGAAAAATCAGTCTTGAGATATTTCTTGGCCCAGTCTTGACGTTTCAGCTTGTGTGTCTTGTTCAGTGGTGGTCGTCTTTCAGCCTTTCTTACCTTGGCCATGTCTCTGAGTATTGCACACCTTGTGCTTTTGGGCACTCCAGTGATGTTGCAGCTCTGAAATATGGCCAAACTGGTGGCAAGTGGCATCGTGGCAGCTGCACGCTTGACTTTTCTCAGTTCATGGGCAGTTATTTTGCGCCTTGGTTTTTCCACACGCTTCTTGCGACCCTGTTGACTATTTTGAATGAAACGCTTGATTGTTCGATGATCACGCTTCAGAAGCTTTGCAATTTTAAGAGTGCTGCATCCCTCTGCAAGATATCTCACTATTTTTGACTTTTCTGAGCCTGTCAAGTCCTTCTTTTGACCCATTTTGCCAAAGGAAAGGAAGTTGCCTAATAATTATGCACACCTGATATAGGGTGTTGATGTCATTAGACCACACCCCTTCTCATTACAGAGATGCACATCACCTAATATGCTTAATTGGTAGTAGGCTTTCAAGCCTATACAGCTTGGAGTAAGACAACATGCATAAAGAGGATGATGTGGTCAAAATACTCATTTGCCTAATAATTCTGCACTCCCTGTACGTCCCCCAAAGGGTTTAAACACCTAAGTGGTCTCAACATCAGTGACCTTTGCATCAAAAATCAACACCAACAGTAGTCTTAAAGGCACACAGGTCCAGCAGCCATTAGATGCCTCAGGAAAACCTCTGGCAGGATGAAAATATTGACTCTTCACTTTCTGCTCTTCCATATGCCAATCTGGTAGGGAGACCATTAAACATTTGTTAGAATGGTAAAGCATCACACAAGACAGCTGGATACTAAATACTGTGCAGCATGGCTGTTCCCTGCGATTCATATCCTCTCCTCCAATCATTCCTCCAGAGTGGTCTTTCTGATTCCAGATGGAGAAGCTTCATCAAAAGGTCATCAATTTTCTAGAGAAAGTGGCTAGAGAACCAGTCCCATCTTCCCAAAAAGAAATGGCAATTTATTCCTGTTACTTTCTGTTCTGAAAAAGGGGACCAAAACGATAATTCAGGCCCATGCTTTTTTTGAAAATTGTCAACAAATGAATAAAGGGGCTGGAAATTCCAGGTGCTGGCTCTTCACCAGCTTTACCCTCAAGTCAGATGAGGGGGATTGATGTATGCAATAGACCTTCAGGACTCATACTTTCATATCACAACAATACAGAAACATTGAAAGTTCCCGAGTTTTGTTGTTGAAAACCCTCATCCCCAATAAAAGCTCCTTACATTCATTCTCAGACCAGCCCTGAGGACATTCTCAAAATGCAGGGCATTAGTAGTCGCCCGTCTTAGAAGTCGAGTATTTTTTGTTTCTCCATACTTAGATGACTGGCTGACAAAAGTTTAAAAAACCCTTTAATTTGTCTAATTTCCAAATAAGAGGTGGGGAGTCAACCATGGAGACTGCACTTCCAAGCCTGTTCGGTTCATTCACTACTTAGGCTGCTCTGTTGTATTCACAGGTGGCAAAGGTGTTTCATTTGAGGTAGAGACTGTTACCTGTTTGTCTGAAGTGTCAGAATCATCTGAAAATATCAGCTGTGATGGGTCACCAGAACTCTTCACTTTTGGAATCAATGGCATCCTGCATTTTGCTATTACCTCAAACTTGTCTTCACATGAAGGCTTTCCAGGAATGTTTGGACTGTCAGTGTTAACATGACTCTGACAGTTGGGAATGCTAAGGATTATGTAAGAAAACGACAAGTGGGTCATAAAGAATTAAGTGCTTTGTTTGGGCTTATATGCAGAAAATCTGCTTGCAAATGGAGAAAACATGAAATTCCTAGGCTTCACTTCCAGCTACTAACAACAAGGAACTAAGGGGAATCCCATTTTAATGACTGGTCAGGGAATTTTATGTAGGCATTTCTACTGGTACCCCTGATACCATCAGCAGTTTGACATGCTCCAAAACAAGAATGATCCTCGTAGCATCACAATGGCTACGCTAGTGGTGGTTCTCCAACCTTCTTCATCTGTAGGAGTGACAACACGTAAATCTTCCAGAGGCTAGCAGGGTATATTCAGCACCCTACTTTACCATATTTGAATTTGGTGACATGGCTCCTGTATTCATTCAGTAGCGCCATGTCAGTCATCCTCATGACTACAGATATTTAAAAAGAAGCCAAAAACCCATTTACTATAGCATCCTACTCTTTCAAGTCAAAACACTTCTGCATCTGGGATAGTGAGAAAAACCTAGATCCTACGAAATGTCAGGAAGAAGCAGTACTACTGTACCACCTGTATTTAGCAAGATCAGTCTTGCAAATTTCTTTTCCACAGGGACATCTTGCTGCTGTAAAGCATACTGAAACTGTCCTTCACAAACATATTTCTTCAGGATCACTGTTATGAAAGACTTCTGAAGTACTGGGTTTTTCAGAACCCAGTGGTGCCAGGGAACAACACCCTAAGACTTCGAGTCCTTCCTGTTTCAGACTACAGAAACACAGAGTCTTCTTGGTGAAGTCAAAGATCTTGTTTATTGGCTGCAGCCAGTAACAGGTATCCTAGAAGTACAAACACGGTGTATATTCTCAGGAGACTGCTGCCCTTGCAAAGCTAACCTTCTCTTTTATACAAAATATTATGCTTTAGGCAAACATTCCTTATTTTACAGTTGACCATTCACATATTTTCACTACAAAGTAATAGCAGGGTTATGATGACAAGCCCATATTTCAGTTTGTCCAGCCCTCAATCAATTACCCGGCAAGGCTTAGTACTTTCATCAGATATCGACGGACCCCCAATATAAACGGGCACCTCCTCCTTGTAAAGCAAGTCATAAAGAAAGAAACAGGGACAGGTGTGTGTAAGATTAGGCATGGTTTGTGTGTGATGAAAGGTTTATGATGTGTTGTGCCTTGATACTAATCTCATTCGGCCACTGGGAAAGAAACTGGCCGAACAGGTTTGGCTTCAGGCAGTGGAGTCAGCTTGCCCAGGTCACAGAGGAGTCAGCAGAGGTGTACGTGTCCTTCAGACTTGTTTTTAGCATTAGACATTGGCCTATGTGAGGGCAATCACAAAATGGCTGTCGTTTAAATGGAACACGAGGGTTCAAGACGGAAACTCTGATATTCGGGTGATTTTGTTACCCGAATATGAATACAATGCTTGTGCATACTATTCTAATCATTCTCGGTCTGCTGATACCAAAATCGTTGTGATACGACGATGTTTATAACGCGGGTCCAGAATTTTCAGTACCACACTTCCTGGAAGGCATTAAAAAGGCATTTCCACCAATTTGGAGACATTCTCCTTCACAGGAGCTCAATGTGGTGTTTCTTTCTAAACTTCCTTCCAAACCTATTCATAGGGCCTCTTGTAGCATACTTTGTGGAAAGCTATTTTCTTATTGGAAATCAGATCTACACAAAATGTTCATGCAATCCAGGCCTTATGTTCTCATGAAACCTACTCAGTCTTCTATAGGGGCAAGGTGGTCAAGAGGATACACCCAAGTTTTCTTCCTAAGGTGCTCTCTGATATTCTTGTTAATCAGATTATTTCAGTTCCTTATTTTTTTTCAGAATCCTTCCACTACTGCTGAAAGTTCCTTGCAAACTGTGGATGTTTTTTGGTTTTATCTTGATAAAAGAAAACTTTTGACATATTTGAACAGTATTTTCCATAAGTCCATGTCCATATGGATTGTCTCTTGTGTTCTTCTCGCTTATCAGAATGCAAAACAGTCACTGCTAGGTAAACCTAAAGTTTATTCTACTATGGGTACATCTGGAACTACTGCTGTAAGTAATAGCCATATAATAGAGATATCTAAGGCGACCATCTGGCGCTGAGTCCATACTTTCACAAGAAACTATTGCCTAGATTCACGTTTCAGAGCTAGATGCCCAAGCTTGGCAAGTTTCTTGAGCAATCTTTTATACTTGTATATCCAAATGCTTTCTTCCTTCCAACACATGATGTGGGGTGGGCTTACTATTCTGTTTTGTGTTTATGATTATATTAATTTATATTTATAATCATAAATATGTGTTTGTGATTATCAATGGAGATCCCCTAAAGGAGAAGGAAAAGTTGCTTACTTGTAATTTTAGTTCTTCTTCAGGGGCTCACCATTGAAATCATAGGAAAACCCTCTTCCCTGTCAGGTACAAGAATGCAAATGATCTATCCTTGGGAAGCAAGATCCAGAATCTCCAATCAAAAAGCACGGGATAAACTGTCACTAACAGGGCATGATGAATTACTAACAACATTTAAATTAAATTAATGAAAGAAAATTAAAGGAAGATTGGCCAATATAACCTTCAATACACTGTCAAAATGTTTATTTTGAAAGTGCAAAAAAAGGTTCTTCTATAGAAAAGTGCATATTTTTATTTTTTAAAGTGCTCTGAGTCCTACATTTGGGCAGTACAACCTAGTGCTTATGATTTAAATGGCGTTTCATCAGGAGAAATAGGATTACAGGTGACCAACTTTTCTTTTTTTATGTATTTATTGTTTCAAAGTGAAAACCGTAAAGAAATAACTGCATTGTCATGCACAGAACAATAAAAAAAGAATCCATTGGGTGCTACATGAAGTAATCAAGAAACTCTCACAGTTTAATTCATACAATAAATTGTGTACAATAGTAAATAAAGAATCAGTTGACATCAGCGGTAGCGCTTTAATCATATTAATGGGCTACAGGTGTACAGGTGTGTTGGGGAACTCAGGGGATAAGGTCAGTGCCTATGTTATCAAATATTCTTGGAAAGGCCCCTAGATGTCTCTGAGTCTTCTAGGAGGCGGGAGCATTGAGTAGCATACCATTAATTACCTGCTCTTGGCAAAGTGCCATATCTAATAAGCATTCTCAAATGGTGGGCATAAGTCCCCAGCCCCATGTACAAGCCACCCTATGCTTAGCGAGGAGCAATGCCAGGGCAAGAAACCGCTTATTGTCATCAGGCATCTCTGCTGGGAGACACAGAAGCGCCAGTCCTAGTGAAAGTATGCAGGTGTTGGTGCAATATGTTCTACAGGGTGGAGAAGACGGCATGCTAGTAGGCCAGAACTGAGGAACAGAGCCAGGCTAGATGTCTGAAATCAGCCCCTCATCATGGCAACTAACACGCTCTTCATTAGCTTGCAGCTTATATTGACACAGTTTAACTGGAGTATATTATGCCTTGTGAAGAAAAAGAAAATAGCTAAGGCATAGTCTGGCATTGAGGGAGAGAGATTGCATCTGACAACACACGCCTGCCCAATCCTTGACTGATATGGATTTGCTGAGGGGTCCTTCCCATTGATTCCAAGCCTGCTGCACACTCAAAGACGTGTAAGTTTGCGCAGAGGCATTAAGACAAGAGAGGAAGTGTTGAGGAGGACACAGTTAGGAGAAAGGTAAGAATCTTACATTCAATTCAATTTTCAGCTTTATTTCGGTAAAACAATACCATAAAAGCATGCCGACACAATTCATACATTTCTAAAAGAAAACAAAGGTAATTTGGTAAAAACAGTAAAACCAGACCCATCATAAGATTAAAGAAAATAAAATCCAGGACTCCCCCAAGGCCATACAGTACAGTTAGATAAAAAAAGAATAAGCAATTGATCGATTAAAACACTATAGAAATACACAGTACACATCGCTTTACAAATCACCATAAGAATATTATAGAATAACCATGAATACAATCTATGTGCACAAAACAAATGGGATTGATATCTGACTGTTAATAGCAACGGCTGTGTACTGGCAAGAAAGTTCACTTGGTCTCTAGAACTATAAGTAAGCACAAATAATAACCATTATGAGAATAGAATTTCGTGCTTCTTTTGTAAGACATTAGTCCCTAGCATACCAAAGTGCCTCTAAGAATCTTGGCAATGTGCCTACCATCATCACATGTGGTCTTGTTTTGCTAGTTTTTAAGAGCTGAGTGAGAATCCCTAATGCCCAACGATTTCTTTTTCCCATACATGCCTATATTCGGCTGAAAGCCATAAAAGGCAAACGATCAAGTATTAGAAAAGACACATTATTCCAACAACAATTAATATTCATTTAGCTACTAAAAACCGACTGTCTGGATAAAAGCGATTATTAATCTTAAAAGCTATAAATAGGAATCAATGACAGTATTACATTTTTATAAAGCCCTTAGAATTTGCCTCCAGTGCCATCAGGCACTTATTTTGCTTTGGTAAGGGAGGACTATTTAAAATAAAATTAATAAATAACTGAATCCTAGAGCCTTAGGCCCACCTTGTCTCTAATAAATGAAATTGCTAGTAAAAACCGGCTTAAACCAAAAACAACATATGGTATCGTACTAGATCTCAAGAATCTTGCTGCTTCATTATAGTTCCTGATTCCAACGTTCCTGCAAATAGGTCGAAGCCATTTCCTCCTTGGTTTATCATAGGCATTGCAGTTTAAAAGGACATGGTCCGTCGTTTCAGGAGTCTCCATATTACACAGCCCACAAATCACCTCTTGTCTTCTCCCATTGAAGGGGCCCCATTTAGAAGTAAAAGCCTTAACCTGGAAAGTCCCATATCGAAGCTTCATAAATAAAACTTTTGCTCGTCTAGGTTGGATAGTATCTATCCATTCCTCAGCATACGGTAATGGTTTAGTATCCAGGAAACTTAAAGTAAGTCTACCTAGATCCTTGCTGTAAAGAGGGCTGTTTAGGGTAAAGTCCCAAAATACTTGTTTTAGTTGATTCTTAGATTGTTTTGTTAGTGTATGTGGTTCATCCCAGTAAAATTTCAGGCCAAGAGTGTAAAAGCATTGTCTTATATAATGGAGCCACGGGAGGGAAATTGCCTTGTCCAAGTCTATAATCTCAATTAGCGCTTGCCTATAATGGATTAATTCAGGGGTAGACCAGAGTCTACACCAGTAAAGCAAGGGCCTCAAGGCTGCCAATTTACCTATTTGTTTCATGTTAATATCATAGGTTAAAGGAATCAGTGGAGTAGATGGAGGGAGACCCAGTACCCCCCTCATAAAATTATTTTCCTGGGTAACCAATGGAGTTAGATTTATGAATCCCCAGAGTTCAGCACCATATAGGGCAGCAACCTGTGCTTTGCACCTATAAATCTCAAATACTGGTGAAACAATACTAGACCTTGAGCATTTGTAATTTTTGCCAATTGCCATGGAGCTATGCGCTATGGAAATAGCAGCTTTGTTAACATGCGGTGCCCATGACAATTTGGCATCAAGGAGTATCCCTAGATAGTTGAAATTTGTTACTCGTTCCAATGCCTGCCCTCTAATCCGAATGTTTCTCTTGAGTGCTTTATGAGGGTTAACAGTCAGGTATTTGGTCTTGTTTGTATTAATTTCTAATCCCTTCAGGCTGCAATACTCGCTAAATTTATCTAATAGAGTTTGCAAGCCCATGGGAGTTTGGGATAATAGGATGGTATCATCTGCAAAGAGGAGGGCGGGGACAGGATCACCGTTCAATCTTGGTGAGTCATGGTTGCTTTGTTTCAGATAATGAACCAGATCATTAATGTATAGTGAGAAGAGGGTTGGGGCAAGCACACAACCCTGTCTCACCCCCCTCTTAATAGGTATTGGGTCTGTCAACTCACCCTTTGGCCCCCACCGAACCTTTGCAAATATATTTTCATGTAGTCTCTCTAGCTGGCTCAAGAG